>NW_028258303.1:1250000-2500000 GCF_053883595.1 Heterocephalus glaber
ATAAAAGCCCAGGTCCTGATGGCTTCACTGCTTAATTCTACAAGAACATTTACAGAACTATCTTTAAACTCATCAGTGAAATTGAATAGGAAGCAATACTTCCAAAATCATTCCTGGAAGCAAGTGTTGCTTTGATTCCAAAACCAGGGAAAGACCCAACCCAAAAAGACAACTACAGACCAATCTCCCTAATGAACATAGATGCAAAACTCCTCAACAAGATACTGGCAAGCAGAGTACAGAAGGTCATCAAGAAGATCATATACCCTGACCAAGTTGGATATATTCCAGGAATTCAAGGATGGTTTAACATACATAAATCAATAAATGTGGTACACTATATTAACACAGCCAAGGGAAAAAAACTGTATGATCATCTCAATAGATGCAGAAAAGGCATTCAACAAAATCCAACACCCATTCATAATAAAAACACTACAGAAAATTGGAATAGAAGGTCTTTTATCTCAACCTGATTAGGGCTATCTATGAAAAACTAACAGCCAACATCATACTGAATTGTCAAAAACTGAAAACTTTCACTTTAAATTCAGGAACATGACAAGGATGCCCACTATCACCACTTCTGTACAATATAGTTTTGGAAACATTAGCCACAGCAGTTATGCAAGAGAATGAAATAAAAGAATAAAGATAGGAAAGGAAAAAGTTAAACTGTCATTATTTGCTGATAATATGATACTTTATATAGAAGACTCAAAAACTCTGCCAAGAGACTTCTAGACTTAATTGACAGATTCAGTCGAGTAGCTGGATACAAGGTCAACACTCAAAAAACAATAGCCTTTTTGTACACAAATAACAGACTCACTGAGAGAGAAATTATGGAAAGAATTCCTTTTACAGTAGCATCCAAAAAAAATGAAATATCTAGGAATCAATCTAACGAAGTAAAAGACCTGTATAAAGAAAACTAAAGCACTCTGAAAAAAGAGATCAAGGAAGATATAAGAAAATGGAAAGACATCCCTTGTTCCTGGGTAGGAAGGACCAATATAGTGAAAATGGCCATACTTCTAAAACTGCTATATAGATTTAATGCAATGCTGATTGATATTCCAACAATATATTTCACAGAACTAGAGAAAACAATCCAAAAATTCATTTAGAACCAGAAGAGACCTAGAATAACAGCAGCAATTCTAGGCAACAGAGACATGGCAGGGGGTATCACAATCCCCAATTTAAACTATACTACAAAGCTACTGTGATAAAAACAGCATAGTACTGGCAAAGAAACAGACCCATGCTTCAGTGGAATAGATTAGAAGTTGCAGAAAGAACACCAGACATACTCAGCCACCACATCTTTGACACAGTAGCCAACCACTCCCACTGGAGGAAGGATATCCTATTTAATAAACGGTGTTGGAAAAAGTGGATTTCAACCTGCCAAAGAGTAAAACTACACCCATACCTATCACCATGCACTAAACTAAGATCAAAGTGGATTAAAGATCTAAATATTAAAACAGAAACACTAAACTTGCTGGAAGATAAGTTAGGTAGAACTCTTGAAGACATTGGCATAGGAAAAGACTTCATGAACAAAACCTCAGCAGCACGGGAACTAGCAGAAAGAATCAACAACTAGGACCTCATCTTATTAAAAAGCTTCTGTAATGCAAGAGAAACCACCAACAGAGCTAAGAGACAACCTACAGTGTGGGAAAACATTTTTATCAGCTGTTCCTCAGACAAAGGACTACTATCTAGAATATACAAAGAACTTAAAAAAATTAGCCCCCCGCCAAATTTAAAGACCTAACTCAAAAATGGGCATCTGAAATGAACAGACATTTCTCAGACAAGGAAGTAAAAGCAGGAAATAAACATATGAAAAAATGTTCAACATCGCTGGTCGTTGGAAAGATGCAGATGAAAATAACACTGAGATTCCACCTCACCCTAGAAAGAATGGCTGCTATCAAGAAATCAACCAATAACAAATGCTGGGGAGTTGTGGGGAGAAAGGAACCCTTCTCCATTGTTGGTGGGAGTGCAGACTGGTGCAACCACTGTGGAAATCAGTATGGAGATACCTCAAAGAAGTAGGACTAGGAGTCCCATTTGACCCAGGTATTCCCCTGCTGGGTATCTTCCCAAAAGAATTAAAAGACTCATACCACAGTGATATATGTGCACCCATGTTTATAATGGCACAGTTTGTAATTGCTAAAGCTTGGAACCAGCCCAAATGCCTATCAACTGGAATCTGGCTAAAGAATATATGTTTCTTTTAAAAAAAAGTGGAGTACTACTCAGCCATAAAGAACGAGAAACTAGAGACATTTATAGCTAAATGGATGCATATTGAGGACATACTCTTAAGTGAAATAAATAGAGCTCACGTGTAAATACCGAATAATTTCTCTAGTGTGAGAAACTGAAAGGGTAAGTAAAGATTAAAATGATTAAAATAAATAATTGATAATTTGAAATAGAAAGAAAAGGTCCAAAGGGTTAAGGGAGTGGGAAGGGCAGGGGAAAGGAAAGAAAGGAAAGGACAAATTATGAGAAAAGGAAAAAATGGAAACAAAGTCTTTGTAAATAGGGAAGGATGGAGGGGTGTATGGCCCACAGGGAATGGGGAGAAAATAAGAACCAAGATACATCATGTGCAGGTACAAGCGCCCAATGATAAATGTAAACGTATTGTATACCTAAAACGTACCAATAGAAGAATTTAAGCAAAAAAAAAAAAAAAGAAAAGAAAAGAAAGAAACATGGCCTATGTATCAAGAGACAGTGGCAGGCATCCTAGATATTTGATTAACATGTGCCTAGAGGAACAACAGAGTTTTTTTTCCTTAGGGAGAATTGTTTTTGTCATTGCTGAGAATTGAATCTATAGCTGCTCTACCAGTGAGTTATGTCCCTGGCCCCCTGAGATGAATTTTGTAAAAATTTCAGTGAATTTGATAGAAATTCTGTGATCTAATATCAGGACATTCTCTATAAGGTGAAAGACAAGTAATGAGGGGCAGTGTAATAGAACCAGAGTGCCTAGACTTGTTTCCTGACTTCACCACTTAATAGATTGTTTTTTTTGCTTGTTCTCAAATTACTTAATGTTTCTGCACTTTGTTGCCTCATCTGAAATATCCTGGGTAAAGACTATAGCCTAATATACTAGAATTAGTTTTTTTTTTGTTATAGTTATAGATCCTTGCCCTTAAATAATTCCTTGGTTACTTTTAAATCTCAAATGTAATTCTCAAATATAAAATAAATGTAAATCTCAAATATAATACTATATTTTCCTTATAAATTATTTCTTTGCTTTAGAATAATGTACCATCTATTAGAAGGCCAAAATAATGCCTCCAAGCTTCCTTAGATGTATCAAATATTTTTCTTATATGAATAAGCATTTCTTTGATATATAAACTTGATTTCTTTCTGCATAAATTATCCATAAAAGACAGAAGAAAAATTCATTCTGCAATATTAGTACAGTATGTCCAATTGGTTTGATGATCTATTTTAGTAATCATTGAGTCAAACTTGTAGTTACTAGAATAAAACTCCCAATCTCATTTCAGAAAATATGTTATATATAAGCATTTATTTATCTTTAAAGGCACAGTTCTTAATATTGAAGATTTACTAAAGTTCAGTTGGAATTGAATTGATATTTTGTGACCTCCCTGTGTCTTGAATTTGAGAAAACTAAAGGCAGAGTGCCAAATCTTAGTAGCAGAAAAGCAGGTTTTTCACACACTACTGCATTAAATAATATCTTATCTAAATTTCTGATAATTCTGTGTAGATTTTTAATTGCTTTTTGTGATAATATTATACTGTATGTTGGCTCAGTTTCCAGATGTGAATATTAGTAGGAAATTTTGAAACATAATCTAATGGATGAGTAATTGGTATGGTTCTTCCTAACTCTGAGTCACATCTACTGAAGGTGTCTGATAAAGCTTGAATATTGAATTAAGAGTTGTATAGGACTCTAGCCAATAAATGATAAACTTTAGGTATGTTTAACCCATAAAGAGAAATTCTTTCATATAAATATTTTGTTTAACATTTTTAATATGTCTTTTTCCTTTAGGAGAGCCCAGGTAACTGTTAGAAATATATTTTTCAGAGGTGGATTTCACAAGCAAGGTT
Organism: Heterocephalus glaber; assembly: GCF_053883595.1. NCBI lineage: Eukaryota > Metazoa > Chordata > Mammalia > Rodentia > Bathyergidae > Heterocephalus > Heterocephalus glaber. Next base: position 1,254,144 of record NW_028258303.1, read on the forward strand.
TGCAGTTGGAATTATGATACTACCATTTTTAATGATAACATGCTGGGAGCTACCTATGTGCTGACACACTGGAAGCAGTCCATTAGCTTTTAAATTGATACACTTTTGGCCTTCTAATTCTTCAGAAATTCTCTTTTCATATTAATTATGAAAGGATGTGAGGTAGAAGTTGTAGAGACCTTCTTCATTCATTTAATTGTCACTAAGAGTGGTAGATAATCACGTTTTATTACAGCATTCACTTAATGCAGCTGTATGCTGAGTTTACTTCAACTAAGTCATGTTTTATTCGCTAATGACTTTTCCCAGTTGACAGTGACCTTAAAGTTGGTATTGTTAACACTTCTTGCCGTAAAAGAGAGTCATTTAGAATTAAAAATGTATCATCAGTTATTTCCTAATTTTCTGTATATTTTTAAAAGGCTTTTAAATTAAATTTCAGGTTGAACCTGAGTACTATGAAGCTTAATGAGTTAAGTTTACATGGTTTAGTGAAACAAATTTATTTCATAGAGTGGAAAAGGATTTTGGTAATGTCTTGAATTGTTTGTGTGTGTGTGTTTATGTGCACGTGTATGGATACATAATCTTTCCTTTTACTGGATTACATTTGGAATTGTTAAATAGTTGAACCATGAAAATATCAACAATTTGAATTTACCTGAAGAAAGCTTCCTGGACATAATTCTGCTCAAGGTCCTGAATTGCTGTTTTATAATAATTATTACAAAAATTCATGAAGGCCGGAGATTTAGCTCAGTGGTTCCGCTGCCTGCCTCGCAAGCTCAAGGTCCTGAGTTCAATCCCTGGTACCAAAAAAAAAAAAAAAAAATTCATGAGGTCGGAGGTATAGGTCAGTGGTAGAGGGCTTGTCTCGCATGCACGAGGTCCTAGGTTTAAACACCAGCACTGAAAAAGGTGTCGGGGTAAAGAGAGAAAATAACGTGTTTTTTTTAAGCTAAAAAAGTAACGTAAAAAATGATTTATCAAAGTGCTCTTTAAAGTATTGATTTTTGACAAATCTATAGGCTATAATAAATATGTTAGATATGTTTCTGCATGCAGTATATATCTAATATTCAACATGGCTATATTGTAGGACAATTTAGAAAAACAAGTCTGCACAATTATGACATTCTCCTTTATTTCTAAGTAAAAATAAACTACAACATAAATGGGAAATTTTGTTCTTTCTACCATCAAAATTGCCTACATACTTTAAAATTTATGGCCCTATTAGGTAATTCCACTTGAAATATGGTCTAAAACACTTCAGCAAAAGAAAGTGTTGTATAGTGAGGCATTTTTCCTAAAGCTGTCTTGGATGCAGCAGTCTGTGGAGCTCCCACTGACCTGATAGGAACAAGTTGCTTTTCTGCTACTTGCATGAATGTCCTGGTTTTTGCCAGTGCTCTTCTCCTGGCATCTGCTGTTCTTCTGGACAAGTCAGGCTCTGCCACTTTTCTATGCCATTCTGCTAGAATCAAACCCAAAGCCTTTGGATAATCTGTCTTATTTCTTTTCATGTTATATTTGGGAGTCCCAAAATAGCATATATATGTACTTTCCTATGTGTTACAGAGCTTAGTGGAACAACTTTTTAAGTTTTTATTTATAGTCTTAGTCTTTTAAAGATCTGACAAGGGGCTGGGCTTCAGAATTGTTTATGAACTAGAATCCCAACTTGTTTTTTTTGTTTGTTTCTTCCACTCTTTTTATTGGTGATACATATTAATGGGTAATTTTGAAAGATTAATATATGCACATATAATAATTTTAATCCTTCCTTCATCCATTGCCCTCTCTCCCCCTAAGTTTCACATTCTGAGGAGTTCCAGTACATATTACATTTTCTGCTCATATCCATACCCTTTATTACTGGCCCTTACACCCCTCCCTATTGTTCCTTTTCTCTTGCCTAATAAAAAATAAACTCCCTTCTACTTTCTTGTCATTTTTTTTAGATTCCACATATTAAAATGTTTGACACTTGTCTTTCTGTGTCTAGCTTATTTCTCTCAAAATGATGGTCTCCAGTCCTGAAAATGACAGAATTTCATTTTTCCATAGTACTGAATGACGCTGCATTGTATATATAATACCACATTTCCTTGATTCATCCATTGATGGGCACTTATGCTTGTTCCATATCTTAAACATTGTGAATTGTGCTGCAATCAACATGGGTATACACATATCCCTACAGTGTGCTGACTTTAATTCCCTCAGGCCTATATTATGGAACAGTACTGTTGGATCCAGTGGTAGCTTTATTTTTATCTTTTTGAGGAACCTCCATACTTATTATATTAATTTATATTCTCAGCAGGAACCCTACATTTTCACCAGCATTTATTGATATTTGTATTCTTTTTTTAATTAAGTTTATTGGTACATTTTAGGTGTACAGTACAGTTACATTCATCATTGGGAATTTGTACCTTTACATGATGTATCTTGGTTCCTTATATTTTCCCCCATTCCCCTGCCCTCCCTTCAACCCCTGAATCCCTCCCTCTTTACAGACTTTCTTTCCATTTTTTCCTTTTTTCATATTTTTTTGCTTTCCCTTCCCCTACCCCTCACACTTCTGCTACCCCTTTAGACCTTTTCTTCCTAGTTCACATTATCAATTATATGTTATGATCCTTAATTTACACTTTTAGTTTCTCACACCAGAGAAACAGTTCAGTATTTACACTTGTGTCCTATTTATTTCACTTAAGAGTATGGCCTCAGTGTGCATCCATTTAGCTAAAAATGTCTCTAGTTTCTCATTCCTTATGGCTGAGTAGTGCTCCATCTTTATCCAGTTTTCAGTTGATGGGCAATTGGGCTGTTTCCAAGCTTTAGCTATTACAAACTGTGCTGCTATAAACATGGGTGTGCATATATCGCTGTGGAATGATTCTTTTAATTCTTTTGGGAAGATCACCAGGAGAGGAATAGCTGGGTCAGTGGAACCTCTAATCCTAGTTTTTTGAGTTATCTCCATATTGATCTCCACAATGGGTGCACCAGTCTGCACTTCTTCCACAGCCCTGCCAGCATTTGTTATTGGTTGATTTCATGATAGCAGCCATTCTTTCTGGGGTGAGGTGGAATCTCAGCATTGTTTTCATCTGCATCTCTCGAATGACCAGTGATGTTGAACGTTTTTTTTATATGTTTATTTGCTGCTTTTACTTCTTTGCCTGAGAAGTGTCTGTTCATTTCAGATGCCCATTTTTGAATTGGGTCTTTATATTTGGGGGGTCTGATTTTTTAAAGTTCTTTGTATATTTTAGATAGTAGTCCTTTGTCTGAGGAGCAGCTGATAATTTTTTTTCCCACATTGTAGGTTGTCTCTTAGCTCTGTTGGTGGTTTCTCTTGCAATGCAGAAGCTTTTTAATAAGATGAGATCTCAGTTGTTGATTCTTTGTGCTAGTTCCCATGCTACTGAGGTTTTGTTCATAGTCTTTTCCTATGCCAATTTTTTCAATAGTTGTACTTAAGAATCCCCACTTGTAATAATAATAAAAATATCTTTCTTTGATATAATGCTTTATAGGATTGAATCACTCATCACTTACGATATTAAAGCTGAATTCATAGTGAAGAATGAAAAAATACCACTCTGTTCTTTGTGTCATAATTCATTAGAAGCAGTTTGCCGATCAATAATCCAAGCACACTGAAACCACACATAGCGCTGGAAATATTACTAAAAATATAAGGATTAATCCTTTTTATTTACCTAACAAGCAGGTATTGTGCTAAGGAGACTCATGACAATAAACAATAATGTTTGTAGTTCAATATTAATGTTTCTTGTCTTCCCCTGTCAGTGTAAAGGACTTCTGCAGAGTTCCCCTTGTGAAGTATTTCTTGAAGTTCTCGGAGGTTCCTCAGCCATGCTCCTGGAAGTCTGTCTTCACCGAGTCCAGCTGCAGCTACACTGGCACTTCTGTCTCTTGCCAGCAGGTGCTCTCTGCTGGACATGTCCAACATTGTTCTCTGCCACAGCTAAAACTGCAGGATGAGCTTGCATGAAGTGGGGGAAAGATAATGCTTATCTCTCTGTTATGTCCTAGCAGAAGGATCTAAAAGGAGTACTGATCTTTATTAATGTTTTAAATGAAACAGTTCTTTAAAATTTCCTTCATAGTTTCTTTGTACCCAACAAGATATAGGCATAAATTCAGTGAGAGTTGTCTGTATTAGGAAGCAAATTTAGTCAACAGAAAGTACTTGAGATTGCCACTCTTTTGACATGAAAGTTTTCTTAACAGATGAGGATCATTGTGATTATCTGCTTCCCATAGCACTAGGTTTTGCATTCACCTTCTGATTGGCTTGCTCTGTTCCAAATTATTCTCAAACATGCCTGAGTCCTACCTGGACATAACTGATGGCTGTGTTTCTCTACCCTTATCTCTAATACCCAGCTGTGCCAGCTGTGTTTTGGATTTTGCTGTGGCTTCTGTGGACTTTTGGAGTGGTACTTCCACCTAGAAATTTCTGCCTACTCACTACCCACAAGTCCATCTGTATCTCCAGTTTCTGTTTTTCTGTGGATAATAGAGTTCATCTGTGGCTCTTTTATATGCAATGGGATCCTTTTTTCATTCTAGTCTTGCTGTGCTACATCTTCTAGAAATTTCTTACATTGTTGGTACATGAAGGACACCTTCTAATTTGTAGCACTGATAATTTGTGTCTATTTTATATACTTCTTTGAACTTTTGGGGAGAGGTGGGACAGATATGAGTTTGGCTCACCATTTTAAACTGAAATTATGCCTTTTATTCACTACTGTTGTTATTTGTTGGATTTAGTATTGTTTATAATGATAATTGAGAGAAGTTGATTCTGCTGCTCTTAACTAGGAATAGTTGCTTGGAAAGTCTGACACACAGTTCTGTATAAACTGTACATTTATGTTGTGGGTATTTTATTCAATATATGCTAATTGTTTTAGTAACCTGTGCTTGTTTTAAAACTACATTTTTTACAGATACTTTTTCAAATGAATTAAAAAAGTAGAATTTACTCCTATTAAGAAATGTTTTAAAAAGAATTCCTAAATCATTGCTTAATTAGGAATGTATTAAGAGCAGATAATTCCTGCAAGAGAAGCTACTTCATCTATTTTGATATCTGATGAATTCACATGCTTTAACTTTTTATGTTGTACACTTAATTTTAACATTTATTGTGGTGGATGTGAAGGAAAAATTATGATTGATTTCTTATGTCACAAGTTTCTTTTATTAAGAAGGCTCATCTTGTCCTCAAGCATTAGCAAAAAAATGAACTGGCATAGCACTTCACTTATTGTTAACTATTTGTGTGAATATGGTTTTAAATTCAAGGTAATGGCAAATTATTCACTGTTAGTTGGTGATACTTATTTTTTCTCAATCAGTTTAAGGTAATTTTTAATAGACTTTTACTTCTCTAAATAATACAGCCCCTTTCCCTCCTTTAAAAAAAGAACAGCTAATTGTCATCGCCCTGAAGATTTTAGATTACTTAATATCCTGCCAAGAGCAAGGCTGTTCATGCTGATTGAGGATCTGCAAGTTAGAGGCCCTTCTCAAGAATCCTGGCTGATGTGGAATGGGATGGTACATGACAGTGACAACTTTCCTTGGAACCTATTAAAGAACAGTAAAATTTACCAGTGGACTCCTTTGACTGGGGCTGTTTTTGCTTTAGATTTAGACAAGTTAAAACATTGTCTCGTAACTTATGTGAACGATGCTCTTTTTTTTTTTAGGATGTTTCCATTGCAACTTTGAAATGCAAAGGTATACATTTTGGCAACACTTCAGGAGGAAAAGAGTTACCTAAAAAGTTAGGTCCTGGTCCTGGACAGTATGAAATAGTCAAGTAAGTAAGTAAGTAAAAAAAAGTATACCTTTAATATACTGCTTAACTGTAAAGTATTCTACTCACTCAGGCTAGGCTATCCTGTTAACAAAGGAAAATTAGTATGAAAAACTTTCCACAAGTATTACATTTTGGAGTAACCTATGTGAAAACTATTACTTTTGTAAATGAGCATCTGTGGCACCTACTTTATATGTGTTACCTCATTTAATCTTCACAGCAAGTCCCTGTACAGTTACTGTCATTTTACATATTTTATCAGTGAAAAGTCCAAGGATCAGAGATGAATGAAATTTATCATGTGGCCATTGAAGTGACAGAACTAGATTTTAACTGACGCCCATTTGTTTACACAGCCCATTTATCTAAGTACTAAGATACACTGTGCCAGAGAAAATTATAGAGACTGAAGATTCCCCACCTTATCCTGGACTCTTGCCTCCATTCTTCTGAAGAGATAATGGTTTTAGAAACCTTTCTTAGTGTGGGAGCAGTAACATTAGGATGTGAGGATATAAGTAATAGTTATGAAGCATCATTAGTAAATACATTTCTGGTAAATAACTCTTTGTCCTTACTGCTTTTGCCCCTCATAGTAAAGCCTTAGATACAAGTCCATGGAAGGCAAAATTAACAGATACCATGTTGTCTCAGAGTCTACTACTCTTTATTTGATTAAAATTTAAAAACAGATTCTAGCTTATCTGCCAGATTCCTTCTCTCTTGTAGCATGAGTTTTCTCTCAAGAAGTCCCATAAAGATCGTATGCTTAATTAGTTTTCTGGACACATTTGGACATATCTGTATATAGGTAGTGGATGTAACTTGGGCTCTTGTTTGGACTCCCCTATTACAGGTCATTCATTGAAGAAACATTGAATTTGGGCCATGTGTCAGTACTGAACTTAGAAACTGAGAATAAAAAGAATAAAACATGACCCTTGTTTTTTGGGATCTAGCTCATTGTCCTACTTTAAAAAAATTATTCACTTTTCTAACTTGAAATTTACACCTTTGTATTTTATTCTTTTCATAGTTACGCTAGAAATTTAGCATGCATATTTAGCTTAATGTAGCCTATACTTGTATCATTACCATTCTTCCAAACTCCATCTATAGACTTTTTGACATAGGCCTTTGTTGTTTAGTATTTTCATCTTGGCCTTTTCATCTCCCAGATTGGATGGTCTGACCCCTCCTCCCTTCTCCTGTCTCATGGAGGTTTAAAGAACAGAAAGCAATGAGGACTCTAATCAGGATTAGCTCTGGTTGCTTGGTAGTTTTTCCTACCATTCTTTTTCACTTCCCAAACCTCATCCCACTTCCATTTCCCCCCTTTTTTCCCTCTATTCCTTTCTTTGTTTTTAATTTCCCCTATTTTCCTCTTTTATCATTTGTATTTTTCTTTTTTGCTTGCAGGAATGAGTTCATATAAAATGCATCTTTAGCTGCCTCAGTTATCTAGTTTCATAATTTGCTGTTTGGTAAGACTACCTTCACTGTATCTTTTATTTTTATTTTTTATTTTTTTAATTAAAATTTTTTTTCCTTACATTCTTTTATTGGTACATTTTAGATACACATTTACATTTATCACTGGGTACTTGTACCTCTACATGATGTATCTTGGTTCTTATTTTTTCCCCATTCCCTGTCTTCCCTTCACCCCTTCCACTCTTCCCTATTTACAAAGATTTTGTTTCCATTTTTTCCTTTTCTCATAATTTTTCCTTTCCTTATTTCTTTTCCCCTTCCCCTCCCTGTATCTTTTATTAGAAGTTGTCTTGGTTTCTTCTGGCAGTTGTGATTTTCTACTTGATTTTTTTGTTTGTTTGTTTTGTTTTGTTTTTGCATTTTGGAGTTTAATTTACTGAGCCAGAATTGTTCTGAAAGACTTGAGGGAATACCAATACTTGGCCACCCTAAATGGAAAAATATGCTTTATGGGTGTTTGTTTCTGTTTTTGGAAAGACATAGACTTAAATGATGTCTGTCTGATACCTCTGATATCCCAAATATAAATTTGTTATAAAATTTTGAATCCATTTTTATAAAATTTTGAATGTATTAGTCTAATCTAATGTATTGCTCTTACTATATACTTTTAAAGCAAGAAATGTAACATATTCTCTTTGCTTATATAAATGTTTATGTATTTAAATTGAGAACTCTCAATTTATATATAAATTTTCTAAAGGGAAAAAACATTACATTATGAAAATATTAATATCAAGAAAGATCAACAGCAAGATTATTGCTCAAATATCCCATGATTTTATGAAGCAATAGAATTGTAAGAGGAAAAAAAGGTAAGTGGGAAAGTGGCTATTTCATCTTTTTTCAAGATTTTTAAACCATTGAGTCCCTTTTCACAAGGTTAAAGTTCTCTTAGATTTAATATGTGTGCTAGCTATACCACTCAATGAATACTGTAGATGGGACTGTATTAAATCAAATGGTTCCTGCCTCTGCTTGAACACTTCTTGTCATAAGGAACTCACTATCTCTTAAGTTTTCTTGTTTTAGTGGAACACATTTCCCCCCTAAAAATGTTCTTAAACTGACCTATACTTCTCTACTTCCTGCATGCTTGTTATTGTCCATTTTTGTATGATTTATTGTGAGTCTCTCTTTTTTTTTTTTCTAGTGAAGATAAATGTTCCAGGTACTTTTGACTTTTAGTTAACTTTTAGATCACTTATTTTTCTTTCAAGTTATATAAAGGTCTTTTAGAGAATCTCTCCCTTTTAGTATGGCACTTAAAACTAAGCATAATATTCTGGATATACTCTGATAGTACATAGTTATGATTCTCATTTTCCTTCTTCTGGACAGTATATATTTACAAAGATAAAATCCATTTTAATACATTTTCCATTTTTCTGTAGCAACATTTCAGTTTATTTGTTTAGAACTTGTAGGAAACTAGATTTTAAAAATTGTATTTAAACTTAAAAATTTTATTACTAAAATTTAATGGATACATTTAGACTAAGGATATATGATTCTCTATTGAAAAATCAGTAACTATTTCAGTGAGAATTTTTTCCAAGATTTCCTTGGTCTTCTGAATATTAATCATCAAGGAAAAATAGTATTTATCAGAAATAAAGCATGGTATGATATTAGAAAAGCATATTAAAAATAATACAATTGTTTTCTTAACAGAACATATATCTCAAAGCAGATAAAAGTGTTCATTTTAAATGAGAAGATTCTAATGACTATAATAATTTAAAAATATTCTCAGAAAAATGTGAAAACTTGTTTTTTCATTAAGGTTTTATTTATCAATGGAATGAATTTATACATATTACTCAGATGTTAGTAAAAATATACAAAAATAACTGAAAATAATTTTCATATTAAATTGACTTTCAATGAAAAACCTTACTATTACATTTTTAGAAAGACTTCTTTCGTAGTATTGCCCTACCTTTGTTGATAGAAGAAAGAAGTATATATATTAGATGATTTTCAAATTAGTATCAGGATACTTTTATCACTGCATTGCTTACTGTGTTGTTGAGATAACTGTGATCTGAGATTTTTTTTGAAATTGTGAAATAGCCAGTAAACAAGATGAACTATAATTCATAGCAAGGGCATACATTTTCTTTATTTAAATTTAGTGTCTGTGTACTTTTTCTTATTAACTGTAAAATCTTCACTTGATTATATTTCCTGAGTATGAGGTCTATGTATTCTTTAGCATTGTGCCTTTACTGTTTCACACAGTGCCTAAAACCTGGTAAGGACTCAATCAGTATTTATTTAATAAGTGCATGCTTTTTTTTTAAATACTCACATCATTTTATATTTTAAAGGAACACAAGTTTTTTAAAGTGTGAAATATTATTTTCTGTATTTGTGCAAAGATTTTGATATGTTAACTTTTTATTTCACTTTCAGGAAAATAATTTTTGAATGTTCTTCTTCAGATACTTCTACTTGTAGTTTTGATTTCCACTTGTATTCTTTTCCATTTACAGTTATTGTAAGTCATATGCCAAAATATTATCTCATTATTATCCTACCAAATGTCACTAATATTTTTCTGGAAAAACCCTAGAAGAAAATGAATGGTAATACTAGAAATCTTGGTATGTTTAGGGAATAGGATGGGAAATGTGAATGTTCCAAAGAGCAGAAGATTTTATCGCTTCTCTGTTGTTTATTAGAGAGATGTGACACACAGCTTAAATTTGACCATATTGAAGAGTATTTAATACCTCTAACTATATATGTGTTTTGAAATACATTTTTTTCAATATATGACTTTGCCCAGGGGTTTGCTTGTTTTTCTGTCATAACTATATGAAATGTAACTTTTTTCTTTAAAAATCATTTCTGAAAAAAATTATGATAAAATAAGAATTTTGATATAACAAAGAGTATTTATTATTAAAACAGTGTAAAAGTATTTGTATTTTCTGCATATTTAGTATATAACTAATAAATATTTTGCTCAAAATAAGTATTTTTCTACCAGTGCATCCCAAACCTATGGGAAAAAAATTAAAAGTACCTTTACTTTTTTACCCTAGAAATCATAAAATGAACAAGAAATTGAATGAGCTACTTGAAATACAGGGGCTTTAACGTACATGACATTTCTGAATGCTTTACTGTCATAACAAGTATTTGTTCCTAAGGTACATACAATTGTAATTTAAGTTTTTAGGTAAATGAGGAAAGATGGACTCTTTCTGTTCCTAAACTGCATATTTCTTGGCTCATATAATGCTAAATGATAATTGCCCAATAATTATGATGAATCAGTAAATTTTCCATTATTATGTTCACATCTAAGTGCTGAACATGTGTGTGTGTTTGTGTGTGTGTGTATGTATGTATGTGTGTTAAGCAAACAAGGAGAAGGCAGAGAGGACTTGGGGGTGTTGAGTAGAATGACTGTGTTCTCAGAGATGGTTATGACAGACTGCTTACTACAGCGTGCAGAGCAGATGATAAGTTCAATTTGAGACAAGTGAATTTGGAGAAAAATTACAGAAAGAAATTTGAAAATGGGAAATTTCAAATTTATGGATGATGGAGATACAGATTTGGCAGTCATATTTAATATGCTTTTTGAATGAATTTATTATATATCTGAAAATGATGCTTAGGATTTCTCTTTCCTGAGACTGGTACTATTGCTTAGTATCTAAATATTGAATTATTAAGATGATTTAAAAAGTGCTGCCAGATCTTTGGATGAAGGCATTTTCTGATTTCACAAAAAGTATAATGAGTATATTTTAATGAATATGAGTTTTTAAAATTACCGTAAGTATTCTTGAGATGTATTTAATTCTGTTACATACAGTGATTTTTCAGTACGTCTTAAGAATATATATGACATTATAATTTACTGAGAACTTATTAAAAATACAAATACTAACTTCTCTTCAACCTGAACCTTTTCCTCAGAAGTATGCTCTGCCTTTGGCAGTGAAAACTTGTTTTAGCCCTGTCTCCTGAAATATTAATAAGGCTTTAAGAAAACTCTTTCATATGCAAAAGCATTTAACAATTGTTTGTATTGAAGTTCTTTGATTTGGTAAGTCAAAATGTGTAAAGTTATATTAATTTTATTTCATTTCAAAAAAAGTGAAACCACTAGGTGGCGCCAATATTTTGGGTCTTTACTGCGATAACACTTCATTTCTCATATTTATTAAATGAAATGTTTAACATTATGTATGGTAAGATATGAAAATTTGCTTGTTCATTTGAGTAAATGTAAATCATAAATTTTTAGTTCTCTCTTTTTTTTTTTTCTTGAGGCAGGGTCTCCCTTTGTAGTTCAGGCTGGCCTCAAACTTACAGTGATCCTCCTACCTCAGCCTCCCAAATGATGGGATTACAGGCAACACACCACCACACCCGGCAAGAAGTTTTTAGTTCTTTTGGATATATTATGCAGTGGAAATAGCCTGGAACTACATATTTTGAAGCTTTATTTATGTATCTATATACATTTATCAAAATGGTCAGATTTTTAGAAGCTATATTTTATTATATAATTTAAAAATAGGGTTTTCTCTGGATTGGTAATCTTATCTAGATGTTTTAAATAGAAACTTATACTTTCAAATAATTAAGATTATGCTTTTAAAAAGATTAATAAAAAGAACAGAAACATTTTTCAACCTGTCATAATATATTTTGATTTTCTCTTATGGATGGATTATTCCATTATTCCTGATGCAACATTTTAATCTTTGCACTTACCACTGCTTGTCACTAATATTTATTGTTACCTGGTTACTTGACTTTATAACAGGCACTTGGGAATTTATTGTAGTTAGAAATATGTTGTTGTGACCTTGAAAGAACTTGGCTTTCAGGATGAACAAGAAGAATTGCATGTAATTAAATATATTTTCTCCCAGACCAAATAGTTGTTCATTTTGAAGTTACTGAATCCAAAAGTCTGAGTACTTACTTTCTCACTTTCTTAAAAAAGTTTCCAGTTTTTCAGTGAAGTTCTTCAAAGAGGAAAAAAAAATTTTTCAAGAGAGATGAGAGGAAAGGATTGAATAAAAAGAAGTGGACAAACTTATGTGTGGGGAAGAGTGAAGAAGAGGTTGAAAATACTTATTGCTTAAACAAGGATTCAGTATATTTTGGAGCACATACTGTCTTCAAATGTAACTGTAAAGTAGTTTGTACTCTTGTAAGTGACTTTTGTATTCTAAAGTCATATTCAAGGTAAATGTTAAGAACCATGTAAAATAAATAAAACCTACTTGGATTTATTCATGGTTTAATGGTAAAGAATTCAGGCTTTAGAATCACTTTCAACTTTTTTTTTTTGTACTGGGGATCGAACTCAGGACCTTGCACTTGCGAGGCAGGCACGGTGCCACTGAGCTAAATGCCCGGCCCCATGTTCAGCTTCTTGTTCTGTCACATACTAGCTGTGTGACCTTGGGTGAGTTATTTTTGCCATGCTATGCCTCTAAAATATTAATAATAATATCTACAAAAATTATGAGAATTCAATAAGATATGATTATAAATGCATACTGCTAAAATAAAGCCTAATAATTTTAAACAGCTTGATAAAGAGTAAGCTATTAACATTTCAGTTCAAGAAGCAATAATTGAAGTAAATAGTGTGTGCTTAGCATTACTCCAACTGTATTAGGGTTTCAGAAGTTTATGAAAACCACCTGGGTTTTATTTGCTATTTATTTTGAAATATAATCATACACAGGAAAGAGTTAGTGAAAATACATGTTTTTCTAACATTTGCTAAATGAATGAGTAACAAATTTGTAAAGGTGAAAAATAGCATATATGTGAAATATTGGGGAATATTGAATAGGCCTTTATTCCAAGAATGCTTATCATGACATGCAAAACTATTATAATTGAGCCCTTTACTACTCCAACTTCATGTTTCACAATTCCTTGGTATTCCTAGACTTTAATTATATTGAACTTCAGTTTCTTAATTTATTATTTTTTCCCTCATCCCCACCTCTCTCTATATAACCCAGTATTTCTTCTGGAATACTCTTTTTACATCACATGGGTGATGCCTACTCATCCTTGAGATCAGTTTGTAGTAGGTTATGTCTACTTTAGTCATGGTATTTATAATACTGTATCATCATTGTGTATTTCTTTGACAGACCATGTCATTTTTAAGGTCAGGGATTATGCCTTATTGATTTTAGATCCCTAAATATGTTGGATTAAAACCATCTTATTGAATGAAGTAATAAAATTATTTTGACTTATTTTTTTATTTTTTATTTTTTATTTTTTTGTATATCCTTTTATTGGTACATTTTAGGTGTAAAATATAATGACATTCATCATTGGAGATACTCACTTTTACATACTGTCTTGGTTCTTATTTTTTGCCCCTTCTCCTGCCCTCCCTTCAACCCCTCCATCCCTCCCTATTTACAAAGACTTTGTTTCAATGTTTTTCATTTTCTCATATTAATTCCATTCCCTTCTTTCCTTTCCCCTACCCCTCCCACTTCCCCCTCCCCTTTGACCCTTTTCTTCCTATTTCACATTATCGATTATACCTTTTAGTCCTTATTTACACTTTCAGTTTCTCACACTAGACAAAGTATTCGGTATTTACACGTGTCCTGTTTATTTCACTTGAGTATCATCTCAGTGTGCATCCATTTAGCAATAAATGTCTCTGATTTCTCATTTTTGATGGCTGAGTAGTATTCCATTTTTTTAAAAAAACCACATTTTCTTGATCCAGTATTCAGTTGATGGGCATTTGGGCTGTTTCCAGGCTTTAGCGACCACAAAATGTGCTGCTATGAACATGGGTGCACATATATCACTGTGGTATGAGTCTTTTAATTCTTTTGGGAAAATACCCAGCAGAGGAATAGGTGGGTCAAATGGGACTTCCAGTCCTAGCTCTTTGAGGTATCTTCATACTGATTTCCACAGTGGTTTCACCAGTCTACATTCCCACCAACAGTGGAGCAGGGTTCCTCTTTCCCCACAGCCCTGCTAGCATTTGTTGTTGGTTGATTTCATGATAGCAGCCATTCTTTCTGGAGGGAGGTGGAATCTCAGCATTGTTTTCATTTGCATCTCTCAAATGAACAGTGATGTTGAACATTTGTTCATATGTTTGTTTGCCATGTCTAGTTCTTTGTGTGAGAAATGTCTGCTCATTTCAGATGCCAATTTTTGGATTGGGTCTTTAAATTTGGGAGGTCTAATATTTAAGTTCTTTATAGATTTGAGATAGTAGACCTTTTTCTGAGGGACTGCTGGTGAAAATTTTTTCCCACCTTGTGGATTGTCTCTTCACACTGCTGGTGGTTTCTCTTGCTGTGCAGAAGCTTTTTAGTAAAATGACATCCCACTTGTTGATTGTTTGTGCTAGTTCACAGGCAACTCAGGTTTTGTTCATAAAGTTTTCCTACCCCAATGTCTTCAAGAGTTCTACCTAATCTCTGTTCCATCTGGTTCAGTGTTTGTTTTTATATTTAGATTGTTAATCCATTTTGATTTTAGTTTAGTGCGTGGTAAGAGATATAGGTGTAGTTTTAGTCTTTGGCAAGTTGAAACCAAATTTCTCCAGCACCATTAAAGAGACTATCTTTCCTCCAGCGAGGGTATTTGGCTCCTTTGTCAAAGATGAAGTGGCTGAGTGTGTCTGTAGTTGTTTCTGCATCTTCTAATCTGTTCCACTGGTCCTTAGGTCTGTTTCTTTGCCAGTACCATGCTGTTTTTATCACAGTAGCTTTGTAGTAGAGTTTCAAGTTGGGGGTTGTAATACCCCCTGCCATGTCTCTGTTACCTAGAATTGCTTTTGCTATTCTGGGTCTCTTCTTGTTCCAAATGAATTTTTGGATTGTTTTCTCAAGGTCCATGAAGTATGCTGCTGTGATTTCAATTGGGATTGCATCAAATCTATATAGCAATTTTGGAAGTATAGCAATTTTCACTATGTTGATCCTTCCTACCCAGGAGCAAGGGATGTCTTTCCATTTTCTGATATCCCCTTCAATATCTTTTTTCAAAGTGCTATAGTTTTCAGAGACGAGATCTTCGATTTCTTTTGTTAGTTTGATTCCTAGATATTTCCATTTTTTGGATGCTATTGTGAAAGGAATTGTTTGCCCTATTTCTCTTGCAGTGAGTCTGTTGTTCATGTAGAGGAAAGCTATTGATTTTTGTGTGTTGATCTTGTATGCAGCCACTTTACTGAATTTGATTATTAAGTCTAGAAGACTTTTGGTGGAGTTCTTGAGGTCTTCTATGTAGAGTATCGTGTCATCTGCAAATAATGACAATTTGACTTCATTTCCTGTCTTTATTCGTTTTATTTCTTTCTCTTGTCTAATTGCTGTGGCTAATGTTTCCAAAACTGTATTGAACAGGAGTGGTGATAGTGGGCATACTTGCCTTGTTCCTGATTTTAGTGTGAAGGATTTCAGTTTTTGACCATTTAGTATGATATTGGCTGTTGCTTTTTCATAAATGACTTTTATCAGATTGAGGTAGAAATCGTCTATTCCAATTTTTTGTAGGGTTTTTATCATAAATACATGTTGGATTTTGTCAAATGCTTTTTCTGCATCTATGGAGATGATCGTATGGTTTTTGTCCCTGGCTCTGTTGATATAGTGTATTACATTGATTGATTTGCGTATGTTCAACCATCTCTGCATCCCTGGGATGAATCCCACTTGGTCAGGGTGTATGATCTTCTTGAGGATCTTCTGCATTCTGTTTGCCAGTACCTTATTAAGGATTTTTGCATCTATGTTCATTAGTGAGATTGGCCTATAGTTCTTTTTTTCGGTTGAGTCTTTCTCAGCTTTGGGGATCAAGGTGATTTTTGCTCCCAGGTATGATTTTTGGGAGTATTGTTTCTCTTTCAATTTTGTTGAGTTTAAACAGTAGTGGCAGTAGTTTCTCTGTAAATGTCTTGTAGAATTCTTGTAGAATGGTGAAGCCATCAGGACAGGGGCTTTTCTTAGTTGGTAAGTTTTTAATTACCTTTTCAATTTCATTGATGGATATTGCATTTTTGAGAATGTTTAGGTTTTCTTCACTCATCTTTGGTAATTCATACATGTGTAGGCATCTGTCCATTCTGTGTTTTCCACCTTATTGGCATATAAGTTCTGGAAGTAGGTATTGATGATTCCCTGGATTTCTGCTAGGTTTGTTGTAATTTCACCCTTTTCATTCCCAATTGCATGGATTTGGGCCTTTTTTTTCCTTTTTCTGATAAGGTTGGCTAGGAGTTTGTCAATTTTGTTGATTCTTTCAAAGAACCAACTCTTGGCTTCATTGATTTTTTTGTATCATTCTCTTAGTCTCCATTGCATTGATTTCTCCTCTGAACTTTATAATTTCCTCCCTTGTATGAGCTTTGGGTTTGTCCTGCTCTTCTTTTTCTAGAAGCTTGAGGTTCAGCATCAGGTTGTTTAATTGGGCTTGCTCTGTTTTCCTAATATGTGTATTCACTGCTATGAATTTCCCTCATAAGACTGCTTTCATTGTGTCCCATAGATTCCGATATGTTGTATTGTCATTGTCATTTAATCGAAGGAACTGTCTGATTTCTTCTTTAATTTCCTCAGTGACCCATTGGTTATTCAGAAGTGTGTTGTTCAATTTCTGTGTGTTTATGAAGCTTTTGCAGTTTCTTTTGCTGTTGATCTCCAATTTCTTCACACTATGGTCTGATAATATACAGGGGATAACTTCAATTCCTTTGCACTTATCTAAATATGTTCTATGAGTGAGTATGTGGTCTATTTTCGAGAATGACCCGTGTACAGCTGAAAAGAATGTGTATTTTGATTTTGTGGGGTGAAACACTCTGTAAACATCTGTTAAGTTCATATGTTCAACAGTTTGATTGAGTTCTAGTATTTCCTTACTTTTTTGTCTAGTTGATCTATGTATTTGTGACAATGGGGTATTGAGGTCCCCCACTACTCTTGTATTAGTGCTTATATGTTTTTTTCATGTCCATTAGTATTTGTTTTATATAGTTGGGTGCACTAGTGTGTGGTGCATAGATATTTATGATTGTCATCTCTTCCTTTTGGATTTTTCCCTCTACAAGGATATAGTGTCCTTCTCTGTCTCTCTTAATCAGTGTGGGTTTGAAATCCACTTGGTCTGCAAAGAGAATAGCTACTCCTGCTTTTTTTGGGTTCCCATAGCATCGAGTATTGTTTTCTACCCTTTAACTTTCAGTCTATGAGTTTCTTTTTGAATTAAGTGTGTTTCTTTTATGTAGCATATTGTTGGATCTTGTTTGTTCACCCATTCTGCCAGTCTATTTCTTTTGATTGGTGAGTTGAGACCATTAACATTGATGGTTATAACTGATACGTATTGACTTATCATTGTCATGGCTTTTTCTTTTTGTTCCTCCCCCTTTGCTTTTAATTTCTTGTTGTGCCCAGTGGATTCATTCTGCTGGGCTTCCTGGGGTTGTGATCCTCATTGTCTTTTCCTAGGATTTTGTGTAAAATTTTTTGCAGTGCTGGTTTAGTATTCATGAAGTTCCTAAGGTGCTCTTTGTCATGAAAGTATCTTATTTCTCCATCAATTTTGAAAGATAGTTTTGCAGGGTACATCAATCTGGGTTGGGGGTTGTTTTCCTTTAGGGCTTGAAACACATCACTCTAAGCTCTTCTTGCCTTGAGGGTTTGCACTGAGAAGCCTGCTGTGATTCTGATGGGCTTTCCTTTGTATATGATTTGTTTTTTTTCTTTAACTACTTATAGAATTTTGTTCATCTGTTGGGTTTCTGAAATCTTAACAATTATATGCCTATGTGTGGATTTTTTTGATCAAGGCTAGTTGGAGTCCTATATGCCTCACTTATCTGTATGTCAAATTCTTTTCCCCTCCTTGGGAAGTCTTCTGCCATCACTTCTGTAAACAGTTTTTTTTTTATGTCATCTGTTCTCTCTTGTTTCTTCATTGACTCCAATCAGTGTTATGTTATTTTTCTTTGCATCTTCTAGCAGCTGCTGGATTGATTTCTTTTGGTCCCTTAAAATTTTAAGAATTTTTTCTTTTCCTGCTCACTAATTACCATCTTATCTTCTATATCATAAATTCGGTCTTCACATTGGCTCATTCTGCTGCATAGACTTTCAATTGAGTTTTTTTTTTTGGTACGGGGGATCAAACTCGGGTCCTTGTGCTTGCACAGCAGGTGGCAAAACCACTGAGCTAAATCCCCGACCCTCAATGGAGTTTTTAATCTCCTGGAAATCTGTTTGCATCTGTTTGATGGATTCAATTTGTTTCCTATGCTGGCATTCCATCATGTTCCTCAGCTCCTCTATCTTTTATCTGTATCCTCTCTAGATTTATTAATCATGTCTTATACTATGGGCACGATCTTTGCTGTTATGTGAGAAATTATTCCTGATTTCATTTTTTCCAGATCCTCTTTCATTGCTAGTTCAGGGAGTCCAGGTGGTTGAGTATCAGAGTGTTCCATCTCGTTTCCCTTTGGGGTTGCTGTAGGTGATCTGGAAGTCTGGTTCTCTGGCTTGTTTGCCTGTCTTCTCATTTTGACACGTGTGTGTGTGTGTGTGTGTGTGTGTTCTGGCACCCTTGCGTCTCACCTCTTCTGTGCTGGGAGCTGCAGTGTGCCCACCCAGAAACCTCCTCCTGCCTTGGAGCTGTGACACACTGATCTGTAAGTCTCCTCTGGGCTGGGAGCCATGGCACGCCTACCTGGAAGCCTCCTCCTGCCTGGGAGCCATGGTGCGCCAATCTGGAAGTCTCTGGGAGCTGTGGCATGCCGACCCGGAGGCCTCCTTTGTGCTGGGGAGCCACCTTCACTTAGTTTTTAAAGGAAATATTGGATTGCTGCATGTAGTAGATAAAGATATTTTGAGTAGAAGTTTAAAATAAAAGCTAGAAGACAGATCTGTGTAGCCAGTGGGATTATCTTTGTGAGTACTAAGAACCAGGATTATGGAAATAAACGAGGGCTTTTAATGCAATCTAGAATTGTCCAGATTCCTTATAAGTTATATTAATCTTTCTTAAATAGAAAGACATGAAGTTTTTCAGGTCATTCTGTTAGCTGTTTACTGGAGACCCCTGAAATCTTACCTGAAACCTGTGCAGTAGGTTCCAGTCTCTTAGTGTACAACACAGGGCTGACAAAAAAAAAAAAACCCTAAAAGACAGAAGAGAGAGGGAAGGCAGGGTGCCAGGACGACCAATGCCAGTACAACCAATAAAGGTGCTGATCAGTCCAAGCCACTTATTTTTTTCATTAAGTTTATTGGTTCATTTTAGATATAAAATAAAGTTACATTCATCATTGAGATCTTGTATCTTTACATGATGTATCTTAGTTCTTATTTCTTCCGCATTTCCCTGCCGTCCTTTCACCCCCTCCATCCTTCCCTATTTACAGAGACTTTGTTTCCATTTTCTCCTTTTTTGATACTTTCTTTTCTCTTTCCTATCCCCTACCCTTCCCACTTCCCCAATTTCTTTAGACCTTGTCTTCCTATTTCACATTATCAGTTATACCATTTGAACGTCATTTACACTTAGTTTTTCACACCAGAGAAACTATTTGGTAATTAAACATGTGTATCCTATTTATTTCACTTAAGAGTATGGCCTCAATGTGCATCCATTTAGCTATCAGTGTCTCTAGTTTCTCATTCTTTATGGCTGAGTAGTACTCTGTTTTATAGAAAAACCACATCTTCTTTATCCAGTCTCCAGTTGATGGGGATTTGGGCTGTTTCCAAGTTTTGCCTATTACAAACTGTGGTGCTATAAACATGGATGCACATATATCACTCTGGAATGATTCCTTTAATTCTTTTGGAAAGATACCCAGGAGAAGAATAGCTGAGTCAAATGGTACCCCTAATCATAGTTTTTTGAGGTATCTCCATATTGATTTCCACAGTGGTTGCACCAGCAGTGGAGGAGGGTTCCTTTCTTCCCACAGCCCCACTAACATTTGTTATTGATTGATTTCTTGATAGCCATTCTTTCTGGAGTGAGGTGGAATCTCAGAATTGTTTTCATCTGCATCTCTCGAATGACCAGTGATGTTGAACATTTTTTTTTTGTTTTTTTTTATTGCTTTTACTTCTTTGTCTGAGAAATGTCTGTTCATTTCAGATGCTCAGTTTTGAATTGGCTCTTTGAATTTGGGGGGTCTGATTTTTTTGGATTCTTTATACATTCTAGATAGAAGACCTTTGAGGAACAGCTGGTAACATTTTTTTTCCACATTGTAGGTTGTCTCAGCTCTGTTGGTTTCTCTTGCAGTGCAGAAGCTTTTTAATAAGATGAGATCCCAGTTGTTGATTCTTTGTGCAAGTTCCTGTGCTGTTGAGGATTTGTTCATAAAATCTTTTCCTATGTCAATCTTCGAGAGTTCTACCTGTTACCTTCCAGCAAGTTTAGTATTTCTATTTTAATATTTAATCTTTAATCCACTTCAATTTTAGTTTAGTGCTTGGTGAAAGATAGGGGTCTAGTTTTAATCTTTGGAAGGTTGAAATCCAATTTTTCCAACACCATTTATTAAAGAGGCAATCTTTCCTCCAGTGAGGATGGTTGGCTCCTTTGTCAAAGATGAGGTAGCTGAGTATATCTGGAGTTGTTTCTGTATCTTCTATTCCCCGGATCCTCAGGTCTGTTTCTTTGCCAGTACCATGCTATTTTTATCACAGTGTCTTTGTAGTATAGTTTCAAGTTGGGGATGGTGATACCCCCTGCCATGTCTCTGTTGCCTAGAATTGCTTTTGCTATTCTAGGTCTCTTCTTGTTCCAAATGAATTTTTTGGATTGTTTTCTCTAGTTCTGTGAAATATACTGTTGGGATTTCAATTGGGATTGCATTGAATCTGTACAGCAGTTTTGGAAGTATGGCCATTTACACTATGTTGGTTCTTCCTACCCAGGAGCAAAGGATGTCTTTTCATTTTCCTATGTCTGCCTCAATCTCTTTTTTCAAAGTGCTGTAGTCCTTAGTGTAGAGGTCTTTTATCTCCTCTTTTAGACTGATTCCTACATATTTCATTTTTTGATGCTATTGTGAAAGGAATTGTTTCCTTAATTTCTTTCTCAGTGAGTCTGTTATTTGTGTACAAGAAGGCTATTGATTTTTGAGTGTTTACCTTGTGTCCAGCTACTCTAGTGAATCTGTCAGTTAAGTCTAGAAATATTTTGGCAGAATTATTTGGGTCTTCTATGTAAAGTATTGTATCATCAGCAAATAATGACAGTTTAACTTCTTCCTTTCCTATCTTTATTCCTTTTATTTCTTTCTCTTGTCTAATATCTGTGGCTGTTTCTAGAACTGTTTTGAACAGGACTGTTGATAGTGGACATTCTTGTCATGTTCCTGATTTTAGAGTGAAAGTTTTCAGTTTTTGACCATTTAGTATGATGTTAGCTGTTGGCTTTTCATAGATAGGCTTCATCAGGTTGAGATAAAGACCTTCTATTCCAATTTTCTGTAGAGTTTTTATCATGAATGGGTATTGGATTTGTCGAATGATTTTTTGCATCTATTGAGATGATCATATGGTTTTTGTCCTTGACTCTGTTAATATAGTGCATTACATTTATTGATTTATGTATGTTGAACCATCCTTGCATCCCTGGAATAAATCTGACTTGGTCAGGGTGTATGATCTTCTTGATGACCCTCTGTATTCTGTTTGCCAGTATTTTATTGAGGATTTTTGCATCTATGTTTGTTAGGGAGGTTGACCTGTAGTTCTGTCATTTTTTTAAAAGTAGGAAGATATTTAATGATAGGAAACCTCCTGAGGGGGAGGAGGGGTCCTGAGCAGGTAGCCAAAGACCCCACTTTACAGAGATGTTTTATAGGGTGAATCCCACATGGGTACAATGTGGGCCACAGCCATGAACATCCAATAAGGTTACAAGTATAGTTACTTAGATAATGGGGGTCCAATTGGGAAGAAAGTCATATAGCAAGTGTACAAGGATTTTCATTAATGGTGGGTGTCATGAATATTTCCTGGAGAGGCTGGGCTAAGACCTTGATCCCCCACCCAGGTGATTGATACCTTATTAGAATATCAATCACTGCTGTTTATCCCCAGGGGAAGCTCAAGTGTGTGTAGTTTCTCTCCTTTTACAATTCTGGCCTTCAATGAGTATACCTTGGGCCACAATTGTCCTCTGTGCTGAAGGTCCAGCCCTGTATAATGTAATATCTATAATTTAGCTGTCTACAATACCGAGAGCCCCCAATAACCTTACAGCAAATCCCTTTGGCTTCGGTTGTTCTGTCCCTTTCTCTGCGTACAGCCAGGAAGTTTAATTGATGTGGTGCTGTGGTTTGTTTCACCTTTGTCCTGGCCTTCTGGAGGACTTAGCCCTATCTGACTGCCTATAATACTTCAACCTATCTCATGTATCTGTAATATTCCCCTCTGAAGAAGTATCCCAAACTGCCATGAGGGGGCAAGGGGCGATGATTTCTTGAGCTACTCCAGGCTGAAGGGAGTCATAATTTTGTTTGGGAGTTAGGGATACCCTTCAGAAAGTCTATCTAAAGGTCCATGATAGGCATCACACATTTCCATCATGGTTAGTTAGGTATATAGCTTTGAGTCTGGAGGAGACAAGGCCAGAAAGAGTTAAGTATACATGGGCCAAACAATAAAATCAACAAATATTGAGTATATCCGACAGATGTTTCCACCAGGAAGAGCTGTAATAGCTTTCCACAGGGAGGATAAGTCCCACAGAACTTCAGAATCCATCATAGAAGTAATTTAGCAGTTATGAGTTATTTACAATGTTGGTCTGGTGGATCCTGGTAAAAGAATTCTAGCACTTTTGTCATTGATTCCATTTGTATGATGAGAATGGCAGCCTCTAGGCAAGAATAAGCAAAACTTTTAAGAAAGTAGAGCATGTATAATGTAAGCATGAGTACACTAGAATGGAAGGGCAGGTTGGGAAGAAAGTCACACTTAGAAATTGAAATAGTGATTGTAACCTTCTGGCTCATATAGATTCTAACATAGATTTTTCCTAATGATCCATAACTGTCAGCTTCTGGTGTAGCTAGAAGCTGCCAGAAGGGTCAGTGACTGGAGCCCCTTTTTATATTTACCTTTATTACTATGGCATTATTTTATACCTCTTTTGGTTATTCTTTTCTGCTGGGTGTTTAAGACCAAGTTAAAGTGAGACCTGTTTCAATTAATATGAACCTTTTGCTGTCTATCAAGGTCAGTTCAGTCTCCTCAGGTTGTTACTTTGGAACCATGTATAGAGCCTCTCAGCTCCTCTGTCAGTGTCAGCCATCAGGATGGGTCATGGCCTTGCTTGATCATGTTGCTTTCAGGAAAGCATGGAAGACTTTTCCCTCTTTGTGACCCTCCTTTGCCACATGGTACATTTGTCCTCTGGTGCCCAGCAATCTCCCTACTCAGGAGGTTGAGTGACTTACCAAAGATATAGAATCCTGGAGGAAAGGTTCCTTTGTGTCCTGGATTTTTGTTGCTCTTGAGGGGCTGGGGCCAAAATATTGGCTGTCCTCACAGCCCAGTTTTCTTTCTAGTTTTGGTCTCCAGACTTTAGTTGTTGAACACCCCGGAGAGAAGATCAGTGACATAAGTATTTCAGTATGAGCAGTGAGCTTAACTATTATAATAGTTAAAACATCAAGCACTTTTGAAGTATAAAGCACAGTTAGAGGGCTGTTATTTCTTATCAACCATGGTTGTTTCAGTAGTTGAATCCCTGAGAATATTAACGGACAACAGTTATATATTATAGAGAAACTTAAGATCAAGAGCTACACATAGTATTTTAGCATGAAAATCATGATGACATTTTCTTTGTAACACATGTCCATCTTAGTATGGAATAGTCTTTTAGTCAAACACCTCCATCTGATCACAAGACATTAAATGACATAAAATTTTTATTTGTTATCCTTTAGTAGGATGCCATCTAAAGAGAACATACATATTGGGCTATAAATGTACCTTAGGAGTTCATAATGTCTAGCCTCTAATTTTAGTGTGTGATGTTGTTTCAACTGTTTGGTGACTCAACATCCCTAAGTGTGGTGACACACATAACATACATCACATAAGTTTTTAAGAAGACTATTATTTGGCTGGTTATCTCATTTTGGCTTGTACCTCTTATCACAAGTAGTTGGACTGCTAGGAAAAGGCAGATACCTGAGTCAAAAAAGATCATTACCATAAACAACATCTTAGAAGACCTGTACACCCAGAAGGCATGGATGTATATACCATGAAATAACAATGAGTATCAGGTACATGAAGCCGTCCGTTAATTTTGTTTTGTGCCAAGAACATTTTAAATTAAACCTTGTTTTCCCACAGAAACTTAGGCCATGACCAATGTATACATGTCATAATAATGTTTAGCATTATATTTCCCATGAGGCTATGGAGATTATTGGGGTCCCATTTGTGAAAAAAGGCTGGAATTTTTCCAGGCAGCTGCTCTTTTATTTACCAAGGGGAGTCCTGTCCAGTAGTTTTCCTAAGCCCAAGAGTCTTTATTATCTTAATAAAGTTTTAGATGACCTGTGAGAGCCAGATCATAACAAACAACATGTTATTTTGACCAATGAGAGATTCCCAAGTTATACATAGACAACAATATGTATTGTATTTGTAAAACCATTTGACATTTTTTGGATCATCTGGCAACTTGGGGCAAGCATGTCTTTAATTATATTTATCTATAAGCCAACTTGAGTTATAGGCAGACATCTTAAAAAATCCAAAATGCCAAAAGAAAAAAAAAAAAACCCCTCAAACATAACAGCTGTATGCATTTTAACAAATTGAACAGACACAGACATAAGACAACTTGTTTATAAAGAAGAGTGCACTCAGATGTATTTGGCCAAGTTGAATTATAATAACTTTTATAATTTTTAGGTTTATAATTATAAATAAGACTAGTCAGAACTTTGTAGATTAACAGAGATCTGTTGCAGTAAGAATTGAAAGGGATAAAAATCTACACCTGTGAGAGCAAACATGGTTTTGAGACAAGCCTTATGCTGGAAGCTTATCTGACTGGAATACCCAGCTACACAGGCTTCTCGTTTTTATAGCCATCGTTTGATAGCCACTTGTAATTGTTTCCTCTAAAAGGACAAACTGTTAAATATCTCCAGGTGGGTGAGCTCAGGCCAGGTTTGGGTACAGAAGAGACTAGGTGATACTCTTTGGAGCTAAGTATGAACTCTAAACAGTGAGGGAAGAAGGCCTGTCAAGGCTCCAACCTACCGTGCTGCAGATGTCTACCTATGACAGTTTTTTCCATTTTGAAAAAAAGGAAAAGAAGGCATCCCTGTCTATCCCTCTTGTTCTGTGCCCAATCTAAGGTGTCCCTTAGACTTTATCTCATCCAGTGCCAGTGGTGGCTGACCAGAGGGGCAAGGAAGTGGCAGGAGCCAGGTTACCTGTTCTTACCATTCTCTAATTTTGCCTAAGGGCTGAAAGGCAGATAAATCTGGACTAAAACTTGTACATTTATTTCTTGAGAGCTTCAGGATTAAACATAGACCAGTTTTCTACATGGCCCAGAGATAAATGAAGGTCAGCTTTACTCTGGAAGGATTCCATGGAAGGAAGACTCACCATTCTGGAAGCTTTGTCTTGAAATCCAGCAGCCACAGAAGAGAGAAGTGCCTCGAACCAGACACTGCTGAGAACTGTTATTTCTCAGGGGCAGGGCAGTGGAAAAGAGACAGAAGAGTGCCTTTAAATATGGCACAAGAACTAAATCTTAACCATCTCAGGTGCAGAAGGACATTTAGGGTCAGGAGCTTTTCCAGAGTGGATCTGCAATCCTTAGCAAAACATGACTCTAGAGACAAAAGCTATGATCAACTCCAACTGAATTAAGCAGAAAAATCAAACCAAGAAAGAACCCAAATGGCTGCTTTTTGCCTCTCAAAAGAGAATAAAGGTGTCCTAACTATATTGTTTAGGGCCATTTAAAGTAAATTATTTTGAGTCTATAATATCTAATTTATGACTTAAATACACTACAGGCTGTTGAGCAGCTCCTTGATCTTGTAGAAACACTCCCAAAACCATGTCTCACCTTTTATTAACATACAAACTGAAATGGTGTCCTGTAGGTAGGCACTTAGAAGTGCTTGTTTGAGCTTCTGGAATGTGGTCTGGGACCCAGGCTCCCAGGTTAAAATATGGCTGTCTTTTGGATTTTTAATAAACTAACAGAGGGATCATGCAATCTCACTATATCCTGTTATCTGAAGGCCACAAAAGCCTGTAATTTCTAAGAAAGTCCTTAGCTGTTTCAGAGTCTTGGGCTGTGGGAAGGAAAGAATTAGTTTAATTCTTCCCCCAGTCTTTGGGTTCCCTTAGATATAATAAGGCCTAAATATTTTACCTCAAGGCTGAAAAGTTATGCCTTAGATCTCGAAACATTAATTCAGCAGAGCCAAAGTCTTGGCTAGAAAGCTGTCTGAGAAGACACATAGCATTATACTACCTACATATTATAAGACTGTGACTTTGGAAAAAACTATAGTATTTTATCAAACCAGAATCTAGGGTGTCCTCATCTTTTTCCTGATAAATAGTCAACAATTTAAATAATTGAAGGACTTGGTTCTCATCTTTCTTAGATCTTCCAGAATACATGCCTGAAAATGTCTTCTATTTTAATCTATCTGATTGACAGGCCAGTAGGGGCTTGTATAGAAACTGCTTGTGTTCCAGTAGGAACCAGTTGTTCCTTGGATGCCTGTCTTTTGAGCTTCTAAAATTAACATAATATTTATCTCTATATGTAGTAACAGCTTGTAATACTACTTGTCTCTCAGAAATCAATGTTTGATTTAAGAGCATCATTACATATTTCTAATCTGGTCCATAGGTCTGAGTAAATTCTCCAAAGACCTCAACGTTCATATCAGGATCACCTGAAAACTTTTAGATCTCATTTGACCTGTCTTAGATCACTGAGAGAAAAAGACACCTGAACATAGGTAGTCCTATATTTGCCATTTACTTCCTGCAAGGGATATTGTCTTTGAGGGGTTTGAACAAAATTAGCTATGGGTGCATATAGTTCTGTAGAGGTTTAAATTACAGCTGGCTTAGGAATTTAACCCTTAGACTTGAAAGGAAAGGGGGAGGGATCTCAGGCTTTAA
The DNA here is from genome assembly GCF_053883595.1 of Heterocephalus glaber. Taxonomy (NCBI): domain Eukaryota; kingdom Metazoa; phylum Chordata; class Mammalia; order Rodentia; family Bathyergidae; genus Heterocephalus; species Heterocephalus glaber. The sequence continues at coordinate 1,281,723 of NW_028258303.1, forward strand.
AGGACAAATGGGAAAAACTTCAAGTTTGGCAGTTGGTGGAGCTTTCACTAGGATTGCCTCAGAAACTTTGTCCTCAGGGTCCAAAAGGTGAGTGCAGAAAGCCTCAGGTTTAATGATAAAGATTGGAGGAGTCTGGTCTTCCTGCAGCTTATATTTACACTTTGAACACAAATTAGGATTATCTCTTAATGCAAAAAAAGATCTGGACACAGGGCAATTCTGGCAATTTTTCCTCTTTGTACAGTATAATTCTAGTTGTGAAATGGCATCATAATTAATACTACCTTCTGCATTCCATCTTGTCTCTAGACTATAGGCAGGCCATGCATGGGTGCAGAAGAATGTTAGACTGTTCCTCAGTATGTGAGGAACACCTGCCAGTGTTTAAGAATATATTCCAAAGGAGTAAGAGACTTTTAAAAAATTAATTTTATTGGTACATTTTAGGTATATAATATAATGACATTCATCATTGGAAATTTGCACCTTTAAAGAATTTCTCCTGGTTTTTATTTTTTCCCCATTCCCCTGCCCTCCCTCCAACCCCTCCATCCCTCCATATTTACAAAATTTTGTTTCCATTTTTTCATTTTCTCATATTAATTCCATTCCCTTCTTTCCTTTCCCCTACCCCTCTCACTTCCCCTTCCCCTTTGCCTCTTTTCTTCCTATTTCACATTGTCTATTGTACCTTTTAGCCCTTATTTACACTTTCAGCTTCTCACACTAGAGAAACTATTCAGTATTTACACTTGTGTCCTATTTATTTGACTTAAGAGAATCACCTCAAGGTGCATCCATTTAGCTATAAATGTCTCTAATTTCTTATTCTTTATGGATGAATGGTACTCCATTTTATAAAAACACCACATTTTCTTTCTCCAGTCTCCAGTTGATGGGCAATGGAGCTGCTTCCGAGTTTTGGCTATTACAAATTGTGTTTCTATGAACATGGGTGCATATTAATCACTGTGGTATGATTCTTTTAAATCTTTGGGGGAAGATAACCAGCAGGGGAATAGCTGGGTCAAATGGGACTTCCAGTCCTAGTTCTTTGAGGTATCTCCATACTGATTTCCACAGTGGTTGCACCAGTCTGCACTCCCACCAGCAGTGGAGCAGGGTTCCTCTTTCCCCACAGCCCTACCAGCATTTGTTATTGGTTGATTTCATGATAGCATCTCTCAAATGACCAGTGATGCTGAACATTTTTTCATATGTTTATTTACTATTTTTATTTCTTTGAGAAATGTTTGTTCATTTCAGATGCCTGTTTTTGGATTGGGTCTTTAAATTTGGGAAGTCTGATTGTTTTTAAAGTTCTTTATAGATTCTAGATAGTAGACCTTTGTCTGAGGAACAGCAGGTGAAAATTTTTCCCACATTGTGGGTTGTCTCTTCACACTGCTGGTGGTTTCTCTTGCTGTGCAGAAGCTTTTTAAAAAGAAGAGATCCCACTTGTTGATTGTGCTAGTTCATGGGCAACTGAAGTTTTGTTCATAAAATCTTTTTCTACACCAATGTCTTTAAGAGTTCTACCTAACCTCTGTTCCAGCTGGTTCAGCATTTCTGTTTCAATATGGAGATCTTTAATTCATTTCGATTTTAGTTTAGTGCATGGTGAGAGGCATAGGTCTAGTTTTAATCTTTGGCAAGTTTAAACCCAATTTTTCCAGCACCATTTATTAAAGAGGCTATCTTTTCTCCAGTGAGGGTTTTGGCTCCAAAGGAGTAAGAGGCTTTGACTTGGCATTCCCACATTCTGGTAAAAACAAACAGAAGGCATCCCTCTGATTCTGATTGATTTCTTATGGTCTTAGAGCATCCTCTAGGATCATGTCCTCTAGGATTGCAGCTCCATGGCAGGTAGATGCCATCTGGAGAGAGCCCAGAAAGTAAATTGGAGTGGAGTAGCCACCCTTTACCAGCATGCAATCTTACCTTCCCCAGAGAACTTGTGTTTTTACTCCCATATGAATTTCAAAATCCAAATATACAATTGATGTAAAAATCATGCCTTTTTGAAGGAAATATTGTTAGCAAACCAATAAGAAAAAGTATCTTAGTCACTGTTTTATAAATCTTTGAGAAAGAATAAGCCAGATAGATTAAAGGGCTGTGCAACATAGGAAGCAAATTGAATCCATAAAACAGATGCAAACAGATTTACAGGAGATTAAAACTCCATTGAAAGTCTATGCAGCAGAATGAGCCAATGTGAAGACCGAATTTCTGATGTAGAAGATAAGATTGCAATTAGTGACCAGGAAAAGAAAAAAATTCTTTAAAATTTGAAGCGACCACAAGAAATCAATCCAGCAGCTGCTAGATAATGCAAAGAAAAATAACATAAGACTGATTAGAGTCAATGAAGAAATAGGAGAGAGTGAAGATGACATAAAAAAAACCTGTTTACAGAAGTGATGGCAGAAAACTTCCCAAGCAGGAGAAAAGAATTTGACATACAGATAAGTGAGGCATATAGGACTCCAACTAGCCTTGATCAAGAAAATCTACACATAGGCATATAATTGTTAAGATTCCAGAAACCCAACAGATGAACAAAATTCTACAAGTAGTTAGAGAAAAGAAATCACATACAAAAGAAAACACATCAGAATCACAGCAGACTTCTCAGCGCAAACCCTCGAGGCAAGAAGAGCTTGGAGTGATGTGTTTCAAGCCCTAAAGGAAAACAACCCCCAACCCAGATTGATGTACCCTGCAAAACTATCTTTCAAAATTGATGGTGAAATAAGATACTTTCATGACAAAGAGCACCTTAGGAACTTCATGAATACTAAACCAGCACTGCAAAAAATTTTACACAAAATCCTAGGAAAAGACAATGAGGATCACAACCCCAGGAAGCCCAGCAGAATGAATCCACTGGGCACAACAAGAAATTAAAAGCAAAGGGGGAGGAACAAACAAAAAGGAAAAGCCATGACAATGATAAGTCGATACATATCAGTTATAACCATCAATGTTAATGGTCTCAACTCACCAATCAAAAGAAATAGACTGGCAGAATGGGTGAACAAACAAGATCCAACAATATGCTACATAAAAGAAACACACTTAATTCAAAAAGAAACTCATAGACTGAAAGTTAAAGGGTGGAAAACAATACTCCATGCTATGGGAACCCCCAAAAAAGCAGGAGTAGCTATCCTCTTTGCAGACCAAGTGGATTTCAAATCCACACTGATTAAGAGAGACAGAGAAGGACACTATATCCTTGTAGAGGGAAAAATCCAAAAGGAAGAGATGACAATCATAAATATCTATGCACCACACACTAGTGCACCCAACTATATAAAACAAATACTAATGGACATGAAAAAAACATATAAGCACTAATACAAGAGTAGTGGGGGACCTCAATACCCCATTGTCACAAATACATAGATCAACTAGACAAAAAAGTAAGGAAATACTAGAACTCAATCAAACTGTTGAACATATGAACTTAACAGATGTTTACAGAGTGTTTCACCCCACAAAATCAAAATACACATTCTTTTCAGCTGTACACGGGTCATTCTCGAAAATAGACCACATACTCACTCATAGAACATATTTAGATAAGTGCAAAGGAATTGAAGTTATCCCCTGTATATTATCAGACCATAGTGTGAAGAAATTGGAGATCAACAGCAAAAGAAACTGCAAAAGCTTCATAAACACACAGAAATTGAACAACACACTTCTGAATAACCAATGGGTCACTGAGGAAATTAAAGAAGAAATCAGTTCCTTCGATTAAATGACAATGACAATACAACATATCAGAATCTATGGGACACAATGAAAGCAGTCTTATGAGGGAAATTCATAGCAGTGAATACACATATTAGGAAAACAGAGCAAGCCCAATTAAACAACTTGATGCTGAACCTCAAGCTTCTAGAAAAAGAAGAGCAGGACAAACCCAAAGCTCATACAAGGGAGGAAATTATAAAGATTAGGGCAGAAATCAATGCAATGGAGACTAAGAAAACAATACAAAAAATCAAAGAAGCCAAGAGTTGGTTCTTTGAAAGAATCAACAAAATTGACAAACCATTAGCCATCCTTATCAGAAAAAGGAAAGAAAAGGCCCAAATCCATGCAATTAGAAATGAAAAGGGTGAAATTACAACAAACCTAGCAGAAATCCAGAGGATAATCTATACCTATTTCAAGAACGTATATGCCAATAAGATGGAAAACACAGAAGAAATTGACAGATTCCTAGACACGTATGAATTACCAAAGTTGAATGAAGAAGACCTAAAAATTCTAAACACCCCAATATCCATCAATGAAATTAAAAACATAATTATAAATTTACCACCCAAGAAAAGCCCTGGTCCTGATGGCTTCACCACTGAATTCTACAAGACATTTAGAGAGGAACTGCTGTCACTACTGTTTAAACCCTTCTATGAAATTGAAAGGGAAGCAATAGTCCCAAAATCATACCTGGAAGCAAACATCACCTTGATCCCCAATGCAGAGAAAGACACACCTGAAAAAGAGAACTATAGATTAATCTCATTAATGAACATAGATGCAAAATCCTTAATAAGATACTGGCAAATAGAATGCAGAAGATCCTCAAGAAGATCATACACCCTGACCAAGTGGGATTCATCCTAGGGATGCAGGGATGGTTCAACATACACAAATCAATCAATGTAATACACTATATCAATAGAGCCAGGGACAAAAACCATACGATCATCTCAATAGAAGCAGAAAAAGCATTTGACAAAATCCAACATGCATTTATGATAAAAATTCTACAAAAAATTGGAATAGATGATCTCTACCTCAGTCTGATAAAAGTCATTTATGAAAAAGCAACAGCCAATATCATACTAAATGGTCAAAAACTGAAATCCTTCACACTAAAATCAGGAACAAGACAAGGATGTCCACTATCACTACTCCTGTTCAATATAGTTTTGGAAACATTAGCCCCAGTAATTAGACAATAGAAAGAAATAAAAGGAATAAAGATAGGAAATGAAGAAGTCAAATTGTCATCATTTGCAGGTGACATGATACTCTATATCAAAGACCCACAGAACTCCACCAAAAGTCTTCTAGACAACCAAATTCAGTAAATTAGCTGGATACAAGTTCAACACACAAAAATCAATAGCTTTCCTCTACACAAACAGACTCACTGAGAGAGATATAGGGCAAACAATTCCTTTCACAATAGCATCCAAAAAACTGAAATATCTAGGCTTCAACTTAACAAAAGAAATCAAAAGCCTCTTCTCTGAAAATTATAGCACTTTGAAAAAAGATATTGAAGGGGATATCAGAAAATGGACAGACATCCCTTGCTCCTGGGTAGGAAGGATTAATATAGTGAAAATGGCCATACTTCCAAAATTGCTATATAGATTCGATGCAATCCCAATTGAAATCACAGCAGCATACTTCATGGACCTTGAGAAAACAATTGAAAAATTCATTTGGAACAAGAAGAGACCCAGAATAGCAAAAGCAAGTCTAGGTCACAGAGACATATTGGGGGATATTACAACTCCCAACTTGAAAGTATACAACAAAGCTACAGTGATAAAAACAGCATGGTACTGGCAAAGCAACAGACCTGAGGACCAGTGGAACAGATTAGAAGGTTCAGAAACAACTCCAGAGACACTCAGCCACCTCATCTTTGACAAAGGGGCCAAACGCCCTCAATGGAGTAAAGATAGTCTCTTTATTTTATTTTTAAAATGTTTTCATTTTTTGGTACTGGGTCCTTGTGCTTGCACAGCAGGTGATGAAACTACTGAGCTAAATCCCCAGCCCAAGACAGTCTCTTTAATAAATGGTGCTGGAGAAATTGGGTTTCAACTTGCCAAGGGCTAAAAGTTGACCTACATCTCTTACCATGCACTAAACTAAAATCAATATGGATTAAAGATCTAAATATTAAAATAGAAAAGCTGAACTGGATGGAACAGAGGTTAGGTAGAACACTTGAAGACATTGGGGTGGGAAAAGACTTTATGAACAAAACCTCAGTTGCCTGTGAACCAACACAAACAATCAACAAGTGGGATCTCTTCTTAATAAGAAGCTTCTGCACAGCAAGAGAAACCACCGGCAGTGTGAAGAGACAACTCACAATGTGGGAATAAAATTTCGCCAGCAGTCCCTCAGACAAAGGTCTACTATCTCAAATCTATAAAGAACTTAAAAAAAAATCAGACCTCCCAAATTTAAAGATCCAGTCCCAAAATAGGCATTTGAAATAAGTAGACATTTCTCACACAAAGAAGTAGAAATGGCAAATAAACATATGAAATAATGTTCAACATCACTGGTCATTCAAGAGATGTAAATGAAAAGAACACTGAGATTCCACCTCACTCCAGAAAGAATGGCTGCTATCATGAATTCAACCAATAACAAATGCTGGCAGGGCTGTGGGGAAAGAGGAACCCTGCTCCACTGCTGGTGGGAGTGTAGACTGGTGCAAGCACTGTGGAAATCAGTATGGAGATACCTCAAAGAACTAGGATTGGAAATCCCACTTGACCCACCTATTCCCCTGCTGGGTATCTTCCCCAAAGAACTAAAAGAATCATAGTACAGTGATATATGTACACCCCATTCATAGCAGCACAGTTTGTAATAGCTAAAACTTGGAAACAGCCCAAATGTCCATCAACTGAAGACTGGATCAAGAAAATGTGGTTTTAAAAAAATAAAATGGAGTGCTACTCAGCCTTCAAAAATGAGAAATTAGAGACATTTATTGCTAAATTGATGCACATTGAGATGATACTCTTAAGTGAAATAAATAGGCCTCAAATGTATAATAACTGAATAGTTTCTCTAGTTTTGGAAACTGAAAGTATAAATTAGGACTGAAAGGTATAATAGATAATGTGAAATAGGCAGAAAAGGGGCAAAGGTGTAGGTGAAGTGGGAGGCATAGGGGAAAGGAAAGAAGAGAATGGTATTAATATGAGAAAATAAAATAATGGAAACAAAGTTTTGTAAATAGGGAGGAATGGAGTGGTTGAAGGGAGGGCTGGGGAAGGGGGAAAAATGAGAATGAAGAGAGTATGTAAAGGTGCATATCTCCAATGATGAATGTCATTGTATTGTACACCTAAAATGTACCAGTAAAAGGATATACAAAAAAAAAAAATGACTCAGCCCTTCTCCTGCAAAAGAGATTACTTTTAGAGACAGAAGCATACCAAAGCTTCAGGGGATCTTCACCTGCTAAGAAAACTGCCAAGACAGCTGTGCTATCTGATCACCTAGGTAACCTCCAGCAGCAAGAGAAAGATGACACATTGTTCAAAGTTCACAATGCACATTTATCAGGTTTCCACGAGCACATAGAGGGAGAGAAAAGCTGGTTGAGATCCCTTTTATTCCTAATTAGCAAAGCACAAATGCAAACCATTTCTCTGTTAGCTGTTTCATGTAAGTCCTCCTAGAGAGGTGCGGTCTAGTAGTAAAGCAGCCAAAGAGTTCTATTGTTAATTTCTAAGAGCGTCAGTGTTTGTAGCCTATTAAAGATTTGTCAAACAATCTCTACCAGTTACTGTTTTTTATTTGTGTCTATCTTACTAGCAGAGAGAATAGTCCTGTCCTGTAGCTCAACTCTTAATGGAGCCTTGAGAAAGGGCCCTATCAGCATTGTTTCAGGTCACTCTGAGACAGGATATCTGATGATCACTGGAAAGGATACCTTTTACCTTACTGAGGAGTCTAGTTAGGGAACAATAGATATGCAGAGATTTTTCTACTGATTACCCATTTGGCCTGTCGGGAGCCATTTTCCACTGGAGGACCTTTAAGCATCTGCCAGAGAGTAGCCCTGGCCATGACCTCTCAGTTATCACTTCAGTTTTCAGTAGTTCCATGCAATCAGAAATCTGTCTCCTGAAAGGAATCTGACTGCCTGTCTTGCCAGCATTTAGACTACAATTTATTAGCCAGAGTGTTTTCTCATACATAAAAGATAAGAGCCAGATTTATGAAGAGAGAGAGAGAGAGAGAGAGAGAGAGAGAGAGAGAGAGAGAGAGAGAGAGAGAGAGAGAGAGAAGATTCTCCCCTAAACTAAATGTGTTTTGGTCCCTTGAGTGTTGTGCTTATGGAAATAGCTCCTTCTGGTTTCACCCAGAAGTTGATTCTTTCCATGGGGTCTCAGGTGCAGTCTACCAAAGAAGACTGTTGCCCAGAGCACTAAGCAGGGACATCGTGTTCATGTGGTTTCTTGGATTGACAAAACCTCGATGTCTAATCTAACCCAGAGACGGTATGTTTCCTGATCTAAAATGACTTCCCTATCTTCAGCATGGGAAGAATGCTCATTTTCTAAGAACTTACTTAAAGGTTCGTAGGAGAAAGACATTGAGTACTTCAGAGATCCTTTCTGACTTTTCATGCCATTATAAAGGAGAGTATAAGATTGGCAGGAGAGATTGGAAATGAGACCAGGAAAGGAGGTCTTATCTTCTCATGCTCTCGGTGAGTTATTGAGACAACTTTTCCTTGAGTTGTCACTCTCAGCCTGGAAAGGTGAGAGTGGGGAATCTCGAGGTAAGTCTGCTTCCCCACCAGTGAAAGATCAGACCAGAAAGGAAATGGAGGCAGAGGTGGGTCAACATTTTCTCTAGAGTATAGAGAACAATTGGACCAGGCTGCTCAGTGAAACCTGTCCAAGTCTCAAGAGTGTCTGCTAGCCTAGTGCCTTATTAATTGACAGCTGGGGTCCCCCATTTTATCAATAGGCATGTATATTTTCAACTATAAACTAGATTTTACAGAGACCTATTTTTACCACATTTTCTAATTTACTTGTAATTATTGGTAAAGGTCATTAGATGAAAATCTAACATTACTTTTCCTCAGCATTGCAAACAAGTCAATCAAGCAATCAGTATAGAACAGAAACATAAAACCTTGTCTACAAAAGTAAAATATCCTTTTAAAGAAACATCATCATTTTAACAAAATGACAATGTGTAAGAACTCAAAGTACAAAGCATTTACAAGAGGCACAAGCAGTGACAAGAATGACAATTTGGGTTACTTAATATAATTTAACAATCAGTAAAAATAAATTCTTACCTCCTAATTATCTTGGTGGAACCTCCAATATTGTCATGGGAAATATGAAATATGAACTGTTATATCTCCTAGCTGTATGATATGCTGAGTTCTTGTACTCTTTAAATGGAAGAATGAGTCCTAGGAAAGATGGAGGTTAAAAGTAGGAAGATAGTTATTGATAGGAAACTTCTGAGGCACAGGAGGGGACCCAAGCAGGTAGATCTGTTGTTCTTCTTTTTTTTTTTTTGGTACCAGGGATCAAACTTAGGACCTTGCACTTGCGAGGCAGGTGCTGGAAGCACTAAGCTAAATCCCTGGGCCTGTAGTTCTACTTTTTGGTTGGGTCATTCCCTGGCTTTGGAATCAAAGTAACAGTTGCTTCCAGGAATGAATTTGGAAGTATTGCTTCCCTTTCAATTTCACTGAAGAGTTTAAAGCATGGTGGCAATAGATCTTCTCTGAATGTCTTGTAGGATTTAGCAGTGAAGCCATCAGGACCTGGGCTTTTCTTTGTTGGTAAAATTTTAATTACATTTTCAATTTCACTGATTATAATTGGGGTGTTTAGACTTTTCATGTCTTCTTCGTTCAACTTGAGTAATTCATATGTATCTAGGAGTATGGCCATTTCTTCTGTGTTTTCCATTTTATTAGAGCACAGGTTCTCAAAGCAGGTATTAATGATCCTCTGGATTTCTGCTGGATCTGTTGTGAATTCACCTTTTTTATTCCTAATGTATGGATTTGAGCCTTTTCTTTCCTTTTTTTGATAAGGTTGGCTAACAGTTTATCAATTTTATTTATACTTTCAAAAAACCAACTCTTTGATTCATTGATTTTTTGTATCATTCTCTTAGTCTCCATAGCATTGATTTCTGCTCTGATCTTTATAATTTCCTCCCTTATACGAGCTTTGGGTTTTTTATACTTTTCCTTTTTTAGGAGCTTCAGGTTCAACATTAGGTTGTTTATTTGAGCTCACTCCTTTTTCCTAATATGGGCATTTACTGCTATGAATTTCCCTCACAGAACTGCTTTCATTGTGTCCCATAGATTCCTATATTTTGTTTTGGCATTATCATTTAATTGTAGAAACTGTCTAATTTCTTCTTTAATTTCTTCTGTGACCCATTGGTTATTCAGGAGTGTGTTATTCAATTTCCATGTGTTTGTGCAGTTCTTGTGGTTTCTTATGCTATTGATCTCCAGTTTAATTGCACTATGATGTGATAATATACAGAGGATAACTTCAATTCCTTTGCATTTACTTAAACATATTCTATGAGCTAGCATGTGGTCTATTTTGGAGAAAGACCCATGTGCAGCTGAGAAGAATGTGTATTCTGATTTTGTGGGGTGGAACACTCTGTAAACATCTATTAAGTCCATTTGTTCAAAAGCTTGGTTCAGTTCTATTATTTTGTTGTTGATTTTTTGTCTAGATGATCTGTCTATTTGTGACAGTGGGGTATTGAGGTCCCCCACCACAAGTGTATTAGTGCTTATTTGGTTTTTCATGTCCATTAATATTTGTTTTGTATAGTTGGGGGCATTAGTATTTGGTGCATATATATTTATGATTGTCATGTCTTCCTCTTGGATTGTTCCCTTTACAAGGATGTAGTGGCCTTCTTTGTCTCTCTTAATCAGTTTTGGTTTGAAATCTATTTTGTCTGCAAATACAATAGCTACCCCCAGTTTTTTCAGGGCTCTTGTTGCATGGAGAACTGTTTTCCATCCTTTTATTTTCAGTCTATGAATTTCTTTGTGAACTAAGTGGGTTTTTTGTATACAGCATATTGTTGGATTTTGCTTCTTAATCCATTCTGCCAGTCTATTTCTTTTGATTGGTGAGTTGAGGTCATTAACAATGATAGTTATAACTGATATGTATTGACATCCTTGTCATGTTATTTTCCTGTTGTTGGCTCTTTCACTTTTTTATTTTCCCCCCACTCCTTTAATTTCTTGCCTTGCTTGGTGGATTTGCTCTGTTGGGCCTTATGTAGTTGTGACCTTCACTTTATTTTTCCAGGATTTTGTTTAGAAGTTTTTGGTGTGCTGGTTTGGTATTCATGAAATTTCTCAGGTGTTCTTTGTCGTGAAAGTATCTTATTTCCCCTCAATTTTGAAAGATAGTTTTGCAGGATACATCAGTCTAGGTTGGAGGTTTTTTTCTTTTAGAGCTTGAAATACCTCACTCCAGGCTCTTCTGGACTTGAGGGTTTGCATTGAAAAGTCTGCTGTGATTCTGATGGGCTTTCCTTTGTATGTGATTTGTTTCTTTTCTATAACTGCTTGTAGTATTTTGTTCTTCTACTGGGTTTCAGGGATCTTGATTATTATATGCTTATGTGTAGATTTTTTTAAAAATTCTTTTATTGATACATTTAAGGTATAAATATATTTACATTTATCATTGGGTACTTGTACCTGTACATGATGTATCTTAGTTCTTATTTTTCCCCCATTACTTGTGTGCCCTTCACCCCCTCCACCCTTCCCTATTTACATAGATTTCATTTCTGTTTTTTTTCTTTTCTCAGATTAGTAGCAAAATACAAATTGACAATTCAAAATTATAAATAAAACTGCTGAGGATGTTTAATTTTTACTCTCCAAATTTAAGAACTAAGTTTGGAAGAAAGAAATTGAAGGCTTTTCTTTCAAACAAATGTAGGTTTTGCCTTTTCTTTTTAAAGCATTAATTAAAAATATTTTCCTCTGGCAGTAGTTTGTGAGTTTTCTTTGTAATGACACCATGATTACAAGATAAAGATGCTTAATTACCATTCCCTGTCTCATTACATTTTTTAAGCACTCAACTTAGGCATTTCAATATTTGCACTAATAAAAGACTATATAGAAATTAAAATCAAATTGACCATTTGCAATATTTGGTTCTCCTATAGTAGGTACTGTATCAATAAATGTTTGAATGCAAACAAATATTTTCATTGGAAAAATACTTCTAAGAACATATTTGCTAAAAAGAAATTAAGAAAAACTAGAGAACTAATATTCAATCTAACAAAATAGTTCAAATTTGTTAATGAGCAATATTATTAAATAGTCAACTTTTTAACTTTAAGAAATGTGCATGGAATTGCATTTGGATGAAGATAATAAAAGACACAGCAATTCACTCTGTTTCATAGGTTGCACATCTTATGCTGTAATGCACAACTTTTGTAAGGCTTAATTTAACAAGGGCTTGGAAATTCTTACCTTAGGACAAATCTTTGATGTGTTTACAGTGGTGTTGTGTTGCTTTTATTAGCCTCCCTTTGAAGTTTCAATACAGAGAATTATTTATAGGGGTTTTTTTTTGGGTTTTTTTTGAGTGACAGGTATGAGGGAAAAGTAAATTCCAAATGTACATGGACAATTTTTTTCTCTAGCTGGAAGACTCTTGCTATTCTAAGAGCTGGTATGGCAGATGGCATTGAGAACACCAGTAGGTAAGGGAGTTAATGCCACACAATCTTCAAACCCTATGCAATAGCCTTGAGATGTTCCATATTGTCATTTTTTGTTCAAGTTATACAATACTCAATTTCATACCAAATGGCAGCACAAAAATTCATTTCTGAGTGCTATAAGTACTTCCCACACAGGTGACAATTCATTTCATCATTATCAGCCTATAAATTTCATCAAAAGCTCTTGAAAAATATACCAAGAAATGAAAGAGGCACTAAATGTGTTGTTGAAATTCACCTTTCAAAAAAGCAGCATAACTGTGAAGGAAGGCCACCTTGGCTAATAATCTGTGGCAGTGCTTCAAAAAGATGTAAAATTAAATAAAGACACAACAGGCTGATAATCACCAAGATATAAAAGTCTGGTTGCTCCAACCTTTTTTCAAGTGTGTTAAAAAAAAAATCAAACTGCCTTTCAGACCCCTGAGTGTAATCCCAAAGAAGACAACATGCTTTTAATTCTGTTCTAACAAAACAGAGTTAAAGGCACAAATTACCAACATCATCTTTAAACAAAACAAAAAAGATGTAAACATCTACAAAGTTTAAGGTAAAAGCAGTTTTGTAAACAGTAACTGCATATGATAATGTTATTGTAAAATCACAGTTTATCAATGTCCTTCAAACTGACCAGGAGGTTCCAGGTTGGGAGCTGTACAGAGTTAATAATAATTGTTGCAGCAGGTTTCAGGTGGTTTCCAGTCCTGTATAAATTTACTTGTCAGTAGGTAGATTATTGGTTTCTTTCTAAACACTATGGATGTTTTTCATTTCCCACTTTTGAGTCATGTTACCAGAGTCGCAATTGGAGATGAACGCTTGATGTAGGACCTCTGAGCGATCTAAGCACTTCCCTGAAGGAATGTGAGTAAATCTGTGCAGGTTCTTAAAGTATTGCCATTCCTTAAATTCATTTAGATTACAGTGCATAATCATGAATTTTGATCCTTCAGGCCCTTTTGTCAGACAGTGATCATAGTGCATGAGCTGATTTGCTTCATTGATCTGGAAAAGCTGATTCCCTCCCATCCTGTGGCAAGGTCCAAGTTCAACAAAGCCTCCGTTTGTTTTTCCCATGCTGTCAATGCAGTAAGCAGTTTCAAAACCTCTGATTTCTCCCCAGTCAACATTCTTCGGGGGCAGAGGATAGTGTGAGGTGATATCATAAGCTATTTCATCCATGAACCACTTGAAACTTTTACAGTTATGATCTTCTTGGAATTTTTTCAGCTCAGATATATCACCATAGAGTAATGCCTTTGATTCAGGATGACTAGCATAGAAGTAGTCTTTATATTCATCCCACCAAACCTCTACAACTCTAACATAATTCTTTAGAGTTGGAGAAGACCCAACGTACAGGGGTGGAGGATTTCCTTGCCAGCCCTCAAGACAGTATTTGTGTCCAACACAAGAACAAGGAACAAATAATAATTTCCCACCACACTGCCATATCTTGTAGGAAATCTCAAAGTTTTCCCCTCCCCAAATCTGAAGACCTGGATCATATAGACCCAGTTCAAAGAATAACTCTCGTTCAATGGCAAATAATCCACCAGCCATGGCTGGGACCAATAAAGTTCAGTTTTATGTTTTCTTTTGGCTTTTTCCTTGTGGCTTAGAGGAATACATTTCCATAGTAAACTCCAATCCCAGGCCCCTCTGGCAAAACCATCTTCATCCCCACCTTGCTGTGGTTCAATGGAATAATCATTCCCATCTATGTAATCTATTAGAGGCACAGTACATGTAGTTCTGTCCTTAGATATGGGAGCTACAAGTGGTGCATACCAGTTAACTGTCACTTCACAGTGGGCATCAAGGTGTATCAAAACCTGTCCAAGTTTAGCCTTTTGAGCACGAATACTTCATGCTTGAATTAAACCTTCTCTTCTCTCATTTTGAAATACCTTTACCAGGCCATTCCACAGCTTAATATATTCATCCAGTTTTTATTTTAAGTGTTCTTTATTACTGAAATCATCAATTAACACAATTTCTGCTAAATATTTCCTCGGAGCTATTTTGATTACACTGTGGACTGTTCTCATGAGGGTTGACCATCCTTCATTATGGAAGACAATGACAACACTGGAAATGAGCAGATTTTCATCGTAATGCCAATACTTGCATTCTTCTTGACGTAAGTCATTGACGCTGTGGTCCAGTGAGATCATGTCACTTGCCACCATGTTAAATCCAAATTCTTTAATGCTGACTTGAACTGCATGTTTGAATTCTGGTCCCAAAACCAATGGCTTGGCTTTTTCTCCAGGGCCACCAACCACCCCTTGAGGCTCAGGTTCTTTAGGTTCAAAGTTACCGAGGATCCCTGGGCGTAGCACAGGATCACGGTAGGTGAATGTCTGAGGCTTAAATGTGAGATACTGCCTCTGCATTATGTCTTTTTGGGAATCTCCTCCAGCATGGTACTCCTGTTCATTTTTGGCCTTGTTTTTTCTTCTAATAGACTCTAAGTCCACTTCTACTCCTTCTACATGAAGCCATGGCACCACAGATTTGAATCTGTCATCCCCAGGAACTAGTCCATTGTCTCCTCAGT
Source organism: Heterocephalus glaber (assembly GCF_053883595.1). Classification (NCBI taxonomy): domain Eukaryota; kingdom Metazoa; phylum Chordata; class Mammalia; order Rodentia; family Bathyergidae; genus Heterocephalus; species Heterocephalus glaber. Next base: position 1,296,856 of record NW_028258303.1, read on the forward strand.
TAGGTATGGGGTTATTGACATCTCTGTCTTCCCTCATCCTGCTCAGCAGGCTCGGGTCATCCAGCCATGTGGAGAGGGAAGACCAGAGGACCATGAGCCCCAGGAAGCTTCCCACCCCCAGCAAATTGCTTTTCTTTTCTCATAATTTTTCCTTTCCCTTCTACCCTTTCCCCTTCCCCTCTCACCACCCTTACACCTTTGGAACTTTTCCTATTTCAAATTATCAATTATTCATTTTAATCATTTTAATCCTGATTTACAGTTTCAGTTTCTCATACTAGAGAAACTATTTGGTATTTAAACATATGTGTCCTATTTATTTCACTTAAGAGTATGGCCTCAATATGCATCCATTTAGCAATAAATGTCTGTAGTTTCATGTTCTTTATGGCTGCATAGTACTCCATTTTATAAAAAAAAACACATCTTCTTTATCCAGTTTCCAGTTGATGGGCACTTGGGCTGTTTCCAAACCTTAGCTATTACAAACTGTGCCACTATAAACATAGGTGCACCTATATCGCTGTGGTATGATTCTTTTAATCCTTTTGGGAAGATACCCAGCAGGGGAATAGCTGGGTCAAATGGGACTTCTAGTCCTAGTTCTTAGAGGTATCTTCATACTGATTTCCACAGTGGTTGCTCCAGTCTGCACTCCCACCAACAATGGAGAAGGGTTCCTTTCTCCCCACACCCCAGCCAGCATGTGTTATTGGTTGATTTATTGATAGCAGCCATTCTTTGTGGGGTGAGGTGGAATCTCAGTGTTGTTTTCATCTGCATCTCTCGAATGACCAGTGATGTTGAATATTTTTTCATATATTTATTTGCTGCTTTTACTTCTTTGTCTGAGAAATGTCTGTTCATTTCAGATGCCCATTTTTGAATTGAGTCTTTGAATTTGGGGGTTCTGATTTTTTTCAATTCTTTATAGATTCGAGATAGAAGACCTTTGTCTGAAGTACAGCTGCTTAAGTTTTTTCCCCCACATTGTAGGTTGTCTCTTAACTCTGTTGGTGTTTTCTCTTGCAGTGGAGAAGCTTTTTAATGAGATCCCAGTTGTTGATTCTTTGTGCTAGCTCCCATGCTACTGAGGATTTGTTCATAAAGTCTTTTCCTATGCCAATGTCTTCAAGAGTTCTACCTAATTTATCTTCCAGCAAGTTTAGTGTTTCTGTCTTAAAATTAGATCTTTAATCCACTTCAATCTTAGTTTAGTGCATGGTGATAAGTATGGGTCAAGTTTTAATCTTTGGCAGGTTGAAATCCAATTTTTCCAACACCATTTATTAAATAGGCTATCTTTCCTCCAATGAGGGTGGTTGGCTCCTTTGTCAAAGATGAGGTGGCTGAGTATGTCTGGAGTTGTTTCTGCACGTAGATTTTTTTTTTAACATGGCTAGTTGGAGTCCTATATGCCTCACTCATCTGTATGTCAAATTCTTTTGCTCTATTTGGGAAGTTTCCTGTCCCTAATTCTGGGAACAAATTTTTTTTATGTCATTTGTGCTTTTCCTGATTTTTCATGGGTTGCTATCAGTCTTATATTTTTCTTTGCATCATCTAGGAGCTGCTAGATTGATTTCTCATGGTCTCTTACTATTTTTTAGAGATCTCTCTTTTCATAGTCACTGACAACAATCCTGTCTTCTATATCTGATGTTCTGTCTTCACAGTTGCTCATTCTGCTGCAAATGCTTTCAGTAGAGTTTTTAATCTCCTGGATATCTTCTTGAATCTGTTTCATGGATTGCATTTCTTTCCTATCCTGGGTATTCATGGTTTCCATCATGGTCCTTAGCTCATTTATTTTTTTATCTGTTTCTGTTCTAGAGTCTCTAATCATGTCTTTCATTCTTTTCACCATCTCTGTGGTTATCTGGGGAATTATTTCTGTTTTGAATTTTTCTAGAGCTTCATTCATGTTCATCTGTTTTGCTACTTCCTGTGTCATCAGTGTAGGGTGTCCAGGTGACTATCAGACTTTTCCACCTCATTTCCCCCAGAATTTCCCTTTGGTGAGCTAGTAGCCTGATTTTGTGTCTTGCTTAGGTGTCTTCTCATTTTTTTGTTGTTGTTGGTACTATTTTTGGTTCAATTCCTGGGCTGGTACTTAAATATTGCTTATTGTAAGTATCTTTGTTGTTTGTATTTAGAACCTTTATGGAATCATTGTTTCTCAGAAGTGTCTTCCAGATATATCTGGCCTTTAGGTTTTGAGTCTCTAATGACTTTTAGGCCATCACATTTTCAGTATACCAGGATGGACAATTGATTCAATCAATCACAACACCTTAGCCCAAGTGATACAATCAGCAACAACAATAGCATCAAGCACAGTTTAGATAATGACAATCTGTGGTAGTTAATTTATCACTCTGAACTTTAAGCAAAATATATGGTTGTAATTAGAATACTGTCCTAGTTAGAAGGTTTTAGTTGTGGGAATAGAATTTGGGTGCGAGTTACCTCTATAAACAAGCCAATTGTGGGGTTAACTCTTTACAGCCTGCACTGTGTACAACCTGCTTTGGAGCATAATCAATACTGGTCTCTGACAGTTGTTCATTTTACAAAACTCTTGTTGAGTAAGTCTACTCCATTTCTGAAAATGTATTGGACTGCAAGTTTTGGGTGGTGGGAACTTGTTCTGTTATTTTAAAGGGGAAAAAATATATCTATCTCATACAATTAAAACATCAATTACAGTAAGTCTCCAACTTATTAACAAGTTCATTCTGGGAAAACATTTATAAGTCAGATTCCTTTGTAAGTCTGCTAAACTGTAAGTCAGACTCATTTGCGAGTCTGGCAGACTGAGTCTTATATGCCTTTGACACAAATATGCAATGTATATTCCTTTTGCTACCTAGCAGTCCCTCCACATCACCAGTGCTTCTCCTTTTGCTTCTGCACATCCTAGGCTCTGACTGAATACTGCACTCTACTGTATACTATCATGCTATACAGTAAGCACACAGCAGCACAATTGTGACAATGTCCAGTGGACACAAGAGCTACTTCTATGATCTGTTCGCATCTACAAATGTTCCTAATGTGAAGTCTATTCATATCTGTGAAAGTTTGAAACTCAAATGTTTGTAAGTCAGGGACTTACTGTACTTAATTTTTCAAAAAACATTTAGAGCTTGCTTGATTGTTTGTGTACAGTCAATAATGATACTCTTCTGCATCAGATATTATTTTTAACCGAGCAAAAATTCTATAATGTAAATAAACAGTGAAATTGTATGCTATAGATTATGAAAATATTTAAAATGTCTGGGTTTGTTTTACTTTCTGCCATCTGGCAGAATTAAACTCTGGGGCCAATAAAGTGCTAAGCCTGGGAGCAGGAGCAGCATGAGAAAAGGTGGAAGATGAGAAGATGATTGCAGAGTTGTACTGTACTTTAAACAAAACCAGTAGTGACCCTATCAGGACAACAGCTGAGACAAGAATGCAAACCACTGTACATGCCTTGCATAGTATTATGTGGGGTGCACTTTTTTTGGGTGTTGTTTTGCTGGTGTACACCTGTAGATTCATTATACTAGGTTTCTATTTGTATATTGAATTTTGGATAAAAAGTTTAGCAAGTTATTATTTAAATACTTGGATTCAGATAGTGAGTCTGGATAGTGATAGAAATATACATTTAAACATTTATACATGTATATGTATATATATATGTATAGATTTAAAAAAATGAAACAGTGGGCATGGTGGTACATGCCTGTAGTCCCAGCACTCAGGAGGCTCAGGTAGGAGGATTATCATGAATTTGAGGCCAGCCTGGGATACATAGTGAGTTTAAGGACAGCCTGAACTACAAAATGAGACTTTCAAAAAACAAAAACATGATTTACTTATTTTTTGAAAAAAATTATTAATGTATGTTTATATTACCAGTAGTGATGATAGTTTTGGGAAGTGGGTACATGAATATAACATCTTAATCATTTCTAATGCCTTTATACCCCACCCATATTCCCTTACAGATCTCCAAGAGTCTGCCTTTTATATTACTGCCATTCATTTTTTAAAATATTTTAGGCTTCTCATATAAGATAATCCATGCATATTTAACTTTTGGATTCTAGCTTATTTTGCTTAGCAGGATTTTCTCATTTTATCCATTTTTCTACAAATGATATGATTTCATTCTTTATGACAGAATAATATTGACCTGTGTCTGTATATCTGCATCACATTTTCTTTATTCATCTGTCAGTGTGCATCTAGGCTGTCTCCAGAGTTTAGCTGTTGTAAATTGTGCTGTAATGAACATGGGTATCCATGTGTCACTGTAGTATGATGTCCTTGTTTCAGGAATATTCCCAGAGATGGTACAGCCAGGTCAAATGGAATTTAAATTTTCATGTTTTTTTGAAGAATCTCTATACTGATTTCCATAGTGTTTGTATTAATTTACATTCCCACCAACAATATAAGAGCATATTCTCCTGACATCCCTTGCATCCTCACCAGAATACACTGTTTTTTGTATTCTTGATGATAGGTGTCTTACTTTTCTCGTTGCTGAGACAAATTACCCAACTCCTAAAGTTAAAGGAGGATAGGTTTCTTCTGTCTCACAGTTTGTAAAGGTTTCAGTTTATAGTTGGCTGGCTCCAAGGCAGGGTGGCATGAAGACAGCAAGGCAGCAAAGAAGCAAAGCAGCAAGCAACAGTGGGTGACAACAGCAGCCCTCTTTCTGTCCCTTATATTCTATTCAGGCTGCACATCCTTACAGTGGGTAGTGCTCACATCCAGGTTGGACCATCCCATTGTCCACACTCAGAATTATGCTAAACCAATCAGTGGACTAATTTAGTAATCACACACCCTTAATTCCAGCATCACGTACTCTAGATACAACCACATCTGAAAAGTGCCACCTATGACCTCATGAGACTTTGGCAGACATCTAGACAAGCCATGAAGTAGTCTTTCTGGCAGGAGAAAGATAGACTCTCAAAATTGTTTTGACTTGTATTTCCTTTATGACTAAATATGTGAAACATTTTTTTTTCATGTACTTATTGGCCATTTGTACTTTTAAAAAGTGATGGGCTTTCCTTTGTATATGACTTCTTGTGACTAGCTTTTTTTTTTTTTTAGTACTAGGGATCGAACTTGGGACCTTGCACTTGCAAGGCAGGTGGTGGCACCACTGAGCTAAATCCCCAGCCCTGTATGTGACTTCTTTTTTCGAACTGCTTGTAGAATTTTGTTCTTCTGTTGGGTTTCTGGACCCTTAACTATTACCTGTCTAGGTGTAGATTTTTTTTGATCATGGCTAGCTGGAGTCCTATATGCCTCACTTATCTGTATGTCAAGTTCTTTTCCCCTGGTTGGGAAGTTTTATGCCATTACTTCTGTGAACAGTTTTTTTAAATGTCCTTTCCACTTTCTCCTGTTTCTTCATTGACTCTGATCAGTCTTATATTATTCTTCTGTGCATCATCTAGGAGCTGCTGGATTGATTTGTTGTGGTCCTTACTATTTTTAAGAAATTTTTTCTTTTCCTGGTCATTAATTACAATCCTGTCTTCTATATCTGATATTCTGTCCTCATGTGGGCTCATTCTGCTGCATAAACTTTCAATGGAGGGTTTAATCTCCTGGATATCTGTTTGCATCTATTTTATGGATTCCATTTGTTTCCTATTCTGGGATTCCATTATATTCCTCAGCTCCTCTATTTTTTAAATTTGTGTCTGCCCGACCCATTGAGAGAGAAATTCAGGAAATAATTCCTTTTATAATAGCACCTAAAAAAATGAAATATCTAGGAATCAACCTAACAAAGGAAGCAAAAGACATCTACACTGAAAACTACAGCACTCTGAAGAAGGAGATCAAAGAGGATATAAGAAAATGGAAAGATATCCCTTGTTCCTGGGTAGGAAGAACCAATATAGTGAAAATGGCCATACTTCCAAAACTACTATATAGATTTAATGCAATACCGATTGAAATTCCAACAATATACTTCACAGAACTAGAGAAAATAATCCAAAAATTCATCTGGAAGCAGAAGAACCCTAGAATAACAAAGGCAATTCTAGGCAACAGAGACATGGCTGGGGGTTTCACAATCCCCAACTTGAAACGATACTACAAAGCTACTGTGATAAAACAGCATGGTACTGGCAAAGAAACAGACCTGAAGATCAGTAGAATAGATTAGAAGATGCAGAAACAACACCAGACACACTCAGCCATCTCATCTTCGATAAAGGAGCCAACCACCATCATTGGAGGAAAGAGAGCCTATTTAATAAATGGCATTGGAAAAACTGGATTTCAACCTGCCAAAGATTAAAACTTGACCCATACCTATCACCATGCACTAAACTAAGATTGAAATGGATTAAAGAGCTAAAGATCAAGACAGAAACAGTAAACTTGCTGGAAGATAAGTTAGGTAGAACTCTCAAGGACATTGGCATAGGAAAAGACTTTATGAACAAAACTTCAGGAGCACGGGAGCAAACACAAAGAATCAACAACTGGGATCTCATCTTATTAAAAAGCTTCTGCACTGCAAGAGAAACTACCAACAGAGCTAAGAGACAACCTACAATATGGGAAGAAAGTTTTAGCAGCTGTACCTCAGACAAAGGTCTACTATCTAGGATATATAAAGAATTGAAAAAAATCAGAACCCCCAAATTCAAAGACCCAATTCAAAAATGGGCATCTGAAATGATCAGACATTTCTCAGACAAAGAAGTAAAAACAGCAAATAAATATATGAAAAAATGTTCAACATCACTGGTTATTCAAGAGATGCAGATGAAAACAACACTGAGATTCCACTTCACCCCACAAAGAATGGCTGCTATCAATAAATCAACCAATCACAAATGCTGGCTAGGGTGTGGAGAGAATGGAACCCTTCTCCATTGTTGGTGGGAGTGCAGACTAGTGTAACCACTGTGGAAGTCAGTATGGAGACACCTCAAAGAACAACACTAGAGGTCCCATTTGTCCCAGCTATTCCCCTACTGGGTATCTTCCCCAAAGAATTAAAAGAATCGTACCACAGTGATATATGTGTACCCATGTTTATAGTGGCACAGTTTGTAATAGCTAAGGTTTGGAAACAGCCCAAGTGCCCATCAACTGGAAACTGGATAAAGAAGATGTGTTTTTTTTATAAAATGGAGTACTACTCAGCCATAAAGAATGAGAAACTAGAGTCATTTATAGCTAAATGGATGCATATTGAGGCCATACTCTTAAGTGAAATAAATAGGACACACATATGTAAATACCAAATAGTATCTCTAGTGTGAGAAACTGAAACTGTAAATAAGGATGAAAATGATTAAAATGAATAATTGATAATTTGAAATAGGAAAAGCTCCATAGGTGTAGGGGTGGTGGGTGGGGAAGGGGAAAGGGAAGAAGGGAAAGTAAAAATTATGTGAAAGAAAAAAAATGGAAACAAAGTCTGTGTAAATAGGGAAGGGTGGAGGGGGTGAAGGGTGCACAGGTAATGGGGGAAAAATAAGAACTAAGATACGTCATATTCAGGTACAAGCACCCAATGATAAATGTAAATGTATTGTATACCTAAAATGTACCAATAAATATATAAATAAAAAATTTGTGTCTACTCTAGGGTTATTAATTATGTCTTTCACTATGGACATAATCTCTGTTGTTATCCAAGAAAGTATTTCTGATTTCATTTTTTCCAGATCCTCTTTGGTTGCCAGTTCGGAGATTCCAGGTGGTTGAGTATCAGAGTGTTCCATCCCATTGCCCCTTAGGGTTGCCTTAGTTGATCAGAAAGTCTGGTTTTGAGACTTGTTTATATGTCTTCTCATTTCACCAGATGCAGCATGCTGCACTTTTGTTGAGGTGACTCTTTGATCACCCAGTGGGCTTCAATTCTCAGCATGCCTCAGGGAGGCCTTCTCTCTGCTGCTTACCCCTGCACCAATTCCTGGGTTCAGAATGGTGACCTTCTTGATCACTGGGCTGTCCCGTTTTCCAGACAGGTTCTGGCTGAGGCCTGGTCACACTTAGGATGGTATCGGGGCGTGCCTTTGGCTGGGTCCTGCCCACATGCATAACTGTTGTCTGGGAGGACCTTTGGCTGGGGGCCATGCACCTGATTCACTGGTGTCTGAGTGGGTTTCTGGCTGGGGTCTGCATGCACTTACCGATGGTATCTGGGTGGGCCTCTAGTTGTTGCCTGTGTTTCTGTGTAGCTGTTTTCCAGGCAGACCTTTGGCAGGGGCCTATGGGTTTAAGCTGCTGGTGTTTGGGTGGGGCTCTTGCTGGGACCTCAGCGTTCCCATGCTGCTCTGTCCCATAAAGGCTTCTTGCTGGGATTTGTGTGTGTTTACCAATGGTAGCTGGGCAAGCCTCTGAGAAATATTTTTTTAAAAACTAGAAACAACTCAAACATTCATCAGTAGGTAAATGGATAAAAAAGTTCATGTATTGTTTATATAATATAATATTATCTAGCACTAGAAAAAACTACATATAGAGTGACTTATTTACAGAACCACATGATAAATCCCTGAAACACTCCTGAGCAAAAGTTAGACATAAAAAAGTATATGAAAAAATATTCAATTTATATTAAACTATAGGAAACACAAAACAAATTGTTGAGCAATGATATCAGCTGCCTGTGGCACAAGCAACTTTTTGGGATGATGAAAACATTGTATATGTTGATTATGATGTTGGTTACCAAAGTTATAAATGTGTCAAAATTCACTTTATTATTTTTGTTATATTATAGTGTATGTAAATTATATGATAGCTCTTGCTTACTAAAATGTAATTTGTGAGAAAAATAGATTTCTGTTTTTGTTATTATTTCTTAGATTGTGGGCTAATCTTCCTAGACTAATCTTTATCTGCCAAGTACATCATATATTTGAAGAATGAACCGATAAATCTGATTGGCATTTGATTTGAATAACCTATAAACATTTGTTTTTCAATATTATTTTCACATGATCTATTTTTTGGTCTGTCATAGATATTTTTCTTATTTGGGAAAATTATTACTATTTATACACTAAAATTATTTCTATGTTCCATCATATTTTACAAGAATTTCTGTGAATAAAAGAGTTAAACTTCACTAAGGATTTGGTTGACTTCCTTACACTAAAAGGATATTTGTATCAATATGATATTTATATCAATTATTAAAGGGCTCATTCTAATATTACTAAATATTCATTTAATTCTAAACTTATCTTTATCCAGTGACCTCAATGGTGGATGGGAAGTATCCTGGTGAGGGGGGCCAAACCATATTAATTACTTTCTCAGCATCTTGTTTCCTCCTATTTGATAGGGCTTCACAGTTCTTACTGCTTTACTGTCTCACAGTAATGGCATTTAATAGTTGCAGTACTTAGACTCTTAGCCTATCCTCTATTGAACTAAATTATTTGTCACAAATCTGCCTGTCAGATCTTGGACTGGACTAATCAATAACTTGTTTTTGCTTCTTGTGCTAAGTATACAAAGATCAAATTTTGATCTCAGCTTTTTTTTTTAGTGCTATACATTGTGGGAAGTTTGCAGTATACTATCTTTTCTCAAGGTTAAAATGATTTTAAGGATTGAAAATACTTACTTCTGGACAGAGAATTTGGTCATGTTGGTAAAGATGCAAGGAACCTTGACTGATGAACACAAGTCGTGTCCCTAGAAAAAAATATTTCATCACACCTTTAACCTTTAATAAAACTTTATGCCTTGTTAAATAGGGGATTTCATAAAACTGAATTTGACGTATTCAAAAATTCTCAAATTTATTTCTAGCACTTTTTTTCTGAGATTCTTAGAATGATTATCCTTGTTCATGTTTTTTAAAATTTATTTTTGAAGAAAGATTGAACATGATTTTACTATATTTCTCCATTACCTCTATTTCACTTTGTGTCATAAATCTAGGAAGGGAAAGTCAATTGACATTGACAGCCTTATATTGGGGGGAAAATGGTGTTCACTTTTGGCTTTGAAGAAGTTGTAGTATCATGAAGAAGGTTCAGCTTCCGCCAGTATTGAAAACTGACCCCACAAATAAAAGTATCACAGTGAGATTTAAACTTTGAGTAATATGATATCCCCATTTAAAAAAACAAATATAATTCCTTTAGTTTTTAAAATTGTCACAATCATGTCTCAGCTCCCAGAGTACACTGACCTTCACTGAACATTACTCATTTCAGCTGATTCTTGGACGCGAGTACTCTGTAATCACTTACGTGGTGTTCTCAGAATTAAGGGGATATGGCAAATGGCAGCAGCTTTGAGAGCCAGGGAAAAGGCATAAAAGTGACCAAGGAAGCATCTAAAATATACACAAGAAGGATAGGGAATGTCCAAATTCTAATTAAATAGAAAGTAATTATTGGGTCCGAAGAGTGAGGTTATATGTAGGGAAATGAGGAAATGGGTTAATATCTAGAAACATAAATAATTAGCTAGTAAACATAGTAAGAGGTGGCTTAGGTGGTCAGAATAAAGATCATGAACAGTGGAAATATGTTTAGGCCCATTTTAATGCACTGCTAGATGTATGTTTTGAAGATAAGTATAACGTCTCAAAGGCAAGGTTATGTGTTACTCCATTCAATTTGTAGTTCAATTTTTTTTTTTTTTCAAAAGCAAAAGCACAGCACAATGTTCCAACTCCTATTTGGAATGGACCTTGTTGACAGCCTGTGACATATACACCCTGTGTGCAAAATTTATCTGTGTCATGCTATGTCTCACTGCCTTCAGGGAGTAATTTGAAGATATTTAACACATTTCAGGTCTCTTGAGACTGAATAGTCTTCAATTTCCGGTTCCTAATTTATCTTGAATAATTTAGTTTATTATGACTTGGGATTTCTATGCACTATGGGAAGATTTTCCTAAGAAGATTGAAGGTTTCAATTATGTCCAGAGCAAAATGAAAATTTCTGCAACTCTTCTGAGTCCTAAAATTAGGGGTTTTTTACCCACCAACTCCAAGAAAGTTTACTTTCCTGGTCTGTAAACCATCAAGTAGTCTATAACCTTTAGCAATAATAAGAACAGAATTTTTAATTTACCCCTACCTTTGGGACCTTGATCCTTCTCCAAATTAATGAGCTCCTCAGGGAACTGTGGATCTGTTTTTTTCCTACTAATGCTTATCTCAAGGACTGTCATAAATTACCAGGACAAAATGTATGGCCCTTCACTTTTCCCTTCCTTTCTTCTCCCTTCCTCCCCTTTTGCTTCCTACCTCCCCATTTCCTTAAATTGACAAAACTTGCATTTGTTAGTATAATGTAACTTTTGGAGATAGATATATATATATATATCTCATAACCATATATATGTGTATATGTACATATACATGTACACATACATGTATATACATATTACATATGTATATATACACATATATGTAACCATATGTGTGTGTATATATATGGTTATATAACCGTGTGTGTGTGTGTGTGTGTGTGTGTGTGTGTGTGTATGGTTAAATCAAACTATATATGCCTTACCTCATACACTTACTTTTGTGATCAGGACGCTTACTCTTTTAGGAGTTTTCAGTTATACATGCCATTATCAACTAAAGTCACTATGCTGTACAGTTGATGTTTGGAACATATTCTTTCTATCTAACTGAAATTTTGTATTCCTTGAACAACATTGTTCCCTACCCCAACCACTTCTGATATCCACCACTGTCTTTCTGCTTCTATGAGTTTAACTTTTTTGGATTCCACATATACACATGAGATCATGTGCTTTGTCTGTAGTTGACTTGTTTCATTTAGCATAACATCCTCCATCCATGTTGTTCATCTATGTTGTTGCAAATGGTAGGATTTCCTTCTTTCTGTCTGCTCTTAAAGTGAAATCCTACACACCTCAGGATGGGCCTTCATTCTTGATGGTCCCCGCTTGAGTTTGTAGGTGTATTACTTTATTGGTGGTCCATGAAGCTCAAGACTAGAGAAGAGACAATGGTATGATGGAGAAATAATTGTTACAAGGCACCTTAAAGATATTGGATAGCAAGAGCCAAGTCAAGTCTAGGCGGGCCATTTAAAATAACTTGTGCTTTGGGTTATACACCAAACCTGCCACTGAATTTCTGATTTTTAATAGAGACCCTGTATTCTGCTGGTTTTCATTTTTGTGTGTATTATATTGGTCTTAGACTACTAAAACACTGTTAGGTTTGGATCCAGTATAATCAAATATGATATGAGATCCTAGATACTTCAACTATGAAAAAATATAAAACTCTATTTTTTTTGCCTATTAGATATTTTTGATACACAGAGGATCTTTTGCTCTTTGGTATTAAGATTGTTTCATATGCCAAGCTAGCAGAATAAAAGGCTGTTAGGTAAGTGGAGTTTTGCTGTAAAACAAGATACAATTATGGTTTTAATAAAGTAGACCTCAGTTTCAACTTTGTAGTATAAGAAGAAAAGACAAGGGTGTAAAATAATTCATATAAGCACTTACTATATTTAAATAATTAAATTAATTGTTTCTATTTGAAAAAAAAATCCTTGTCTACTTTTTAATTATATGACCCTAGTATCATTTGAGTGACAGAAGAAACCTCAGATAATTTATCTTTGTACATTGTTTTTGAAGGTGGAAGTTGTGAGAGTGAGTTAACAGCTTCTGTATGAATGAAACTAGTGTTCACTGAATTTCATAATATGATTTTGGTGCTGTGTTTAAAATTATATTTTAAATTTGCCAGATTTTAAATTGAGTGATTCTATTCTCTTTTTCTTTTCAAAACATTCACTTTTTTATTAGATATTTTAGATTTATTAGCCTAAAGAAATACCTGTTATTGCCACAAAGTTAGTAGGGTAGTATGTGAGTACATATATGTATACATGTTGTGTGCATATGTTCACATGAATTGTGACTGTTATTATTATTAGGTAATTTCAGTGAAATTCAGTAATGGTTTCACACTCTAATAAGCTGATTTCTGTAAGCATAAAATAGTTCCATTGTGACCAAAGCAGCAACAGCTTATTTTAAATCTCTGCCTAGAAAATAAAATTTATAAACTTCTTCAAACTTAATGAAAATTATCTTACATTAGACAATATTTCTTATAGTTTTATTTATACATAAAACATGCATTTAAAAATTTTATGTTTCCAATTTTAATTGTATATATGTAGTTTTCATATGTACTTGTTTTTGTAAAAACAAATTATATCAACAGATTTCTTTAAGGGCTTAGGTAAAATGTAATTCACATTTTATTATGAGAAACTACTGCATAAGTTATGATTCTTGAGTTTTATCCACATCATATTTCACAAAATAAAATGATTATCTCTACAAGTTTTTTCTAGCTATATAAATATTTCATAAATTGGTTATTCTTATGGAATTGAGTGAAACAACTTTTTTTAAAGAAGCTGAAATAGTGACAAAGTACTTTACAAGTAACATTTTTGAGAAACCGATACTGAGTATATAATTATATGCAAATGTACCTGAAGAATTTTATGACAGGAAAATATTACCTTTTGTGTTTCATATATATAGTGTCATTGTATTACAATATGGAGTTGGTAATTTGTGAGTCAGTCAGTAGAGAAATTTAGGAAGAAATTAATTTCTCATAAGTGCTAGCAAGGTTATTTTATAAAAACATGAGTCTAAAAAATAATAGTCTAAGAATTTTTAAGACAAGTATAAAGGAGTAAGTTTGTACAAGAGAGAGCCATGTCTTGGTAAGACTAATGAGTATCTGAAATACTCATCTTTGCTTTTCAAACTAAAACTTTTATGTCATCAATCAGTCAAGAGTGGCAGGTAGTGACCATTAAGTGGATTCATTAATACCCTGCAGCCTGCTTGTACAGGGTGACCCACATTTGTCTTCATTAGAAGTTTTCTAGTTGCCAGTAGTGAACAGATGGGTCATTATTGACAACACTGCTCTCTGGGTCTACCTGGAGGACATACAAAGTCATCTCATACAGAGCACATATCCACATTTACCTACAATGATGCGAGGAAAACATACTCAGTAGTGGTGATTCATTAAAATGTTTTTTTAATTCATTAATTTTATTGGTACATTTTATGTACACAATATGATGACATTCATCATTAGGGGATTTGTACCTTTACCTGATATATCTTGGTTCTTATTTTTTGGGGGGGCGGGGAATAAGAAACAAAAATAAGAATTAAAATGTTTTTAAACACCAGGCTGCCCATGTAAATTCATCTTTGTAAACAATTTATGCAAAAATATTACTTTGAGGGAGAGTGAAATTATTTAAATATATAGTTAAATATAACTGCAAAAGTTATGTTATACTGAAATATAAATTAGGGGTAGGTTGATTATAAATTTTTATTCAGATTATTTGAATTCAATAAAATATTGAAAGACTGTAGCAAAGAGAATATATAATACATATGGTTATTATTTATGATACTTTTACATCAATTTCAAGATTTTTTTTTTGATCCAGTGGCACCTACATGGAAATATAGCTTGTAACATATGATATTGAATTACATATTGAAGACAGTAAAAGCATATACAATCATTTGATTTAAATGAAAGGAAAAACACATATAGTCTTAAAATATGCAACTCTAGCATTGAGTTATATCTTTAAAAAGACTTTCTTTCAATGGTAGCAAGCGCTTTTGGTAGAAGAGATTAACTATACTCATTGTAATATCCTGGGTGTAAATGATGAGAAGATATTGACTGTACATTTATCATTGTTGTCTCTCACTTTTCCCCTTCCTCTCATTTACTAAGAAGCTTTTGTTCATTAATGCCCAGGGTCACCACAAGTGCAGGCTACTTATATATACTTAGAATACTGAAATCATGAAAAATAGTTTATGAAGTGGTTACTCTTCATATAACAGTGTGTTAAATCTACCATTCTTATTTTTTTGGTACTGGGGATTGAACTCAGGACCTTGTGCTTTTGAGGCAGGCACTGGAACCATTGAGTTAACTCCCTGGCCCTACTTCTTTATACAGAAATTTGTAGGATTACATTCTGGGGAATTGGAGTACTTAGCAATTCTAAAATATATTTTTTTCTTAAATATAACTAATGGTGATTTTATTTTCTTTCACTTAAATTTCCAAGATAAATAAATTATGTGGTATCTCAAATTATCATAATAACAATATCAAGGAGCTATATTTTTCTTTATTATATTCTAGGTGAAGAGTTTTTTGCCTAATAAAGAGATAGTAGGAGCACGATGCCAAAATTTTTTGTTAGAAGTATTTTTTTTTTTTAGTGATAAACTTGCTTTAGAGTTGGGGAAACAAAGATTTTTAAGAGTCATATTTCAGATGACATTAAATTCTATGTCTGAGATGAAGTTTATTTGGGGGAAATTGTCCTTGCATTGAGTTTCCAATCATTCGAGAATCAAACAGAATAAAAAATAGGAATATATTATGGAACATTTGCACAATAAGTGACAGAGATCACATCAATAACATGAAAAATCTTTTGTCCTGAGTGTGGGAATTTTAATACTGGTAAAGATCTTGATTGAACTTTTATTTGATTGGTATACTTAGATATTTAGGATTTATCAATACAATATATAACAAAGTTTTACTTTTTATATCTTATATAATATTTAAAATAGTTCTATATATATATAGCATCATGTCTTTGCCTTACCATTTTCTCTTTTTTGGTCTTTGGGCACTGATTATCAAACTTTTTGGACTCAGGGCTTCTTTATATTCAAAACTATGGGTGACCCCAAATAACTTTTGTTTGTGTGGATTATCTCTATTAGAAACTGAAAGTGAGAAATGTTTAAAATGTAAGGATATTTAAGTATATATAAGAGGCAAGAGTCAAATAAGCAGTCTTAATATAGTAATACCTCAGATGAGAAACACTTCTGTTTGTGCACAATTCAGTTTGCGAACAAAAGTGTTTTGCAAAACTTTGCTTCTATTCAAAAACTCCACACCTGGTGACAAACACAACTCCAATCATTTTCCCCACATGAACCTGAAGGTGGCCATCTTCCCTACTTTGACATATGATCATGGCTTCCTCTAGTTGATATTGCAGTTGCAGACAGGCCTATGCACATTTGATGTGAAATTTTTTTTGTGTGTAGCCTTTAGCACATACAGTACTGTACAATATTATTCAACCCAGCATGGCTCCAAAGAAAGTACAGAGCAATCATGGTGGTAAAAAGAAAGTGCAGAGTGGTAACAAAGGTGACAAGAATGTGCAGAGGAGTAATGAAGGTAACCAGAATGTGGAGTAAGAATGATAAGAAGGTTTTGAAGAAAATAACCATTGAATTGAAGAAGGAAATTTTAGAAAACCATGAGCATGGTATTCATATGACTGACCTGGCCTTGTAGTACAATATGGCAAAGGTGACAGTCTCAACTATTTGAAGAATGAAGATGGCATCATTGGAGCTGATGTTACAAAAGGAGTAATGATGTTAACCACACAGAGGACACTAGTGGTGGAAGAGGTGGAAAAACTTTTGTTAGTGTAGTTGAGTGAGAAACAGCTGGCAGGTGGTAGCATCAGTGAAGCTATGATCTATGAAAAAGCCAGGCAATAGAAGGGATTGTAGCAACCCTCTCTACAAGTACAACAAGTGATGAATTTAAAGCAAGTAAAGGGTGGTTTGATAAATTCTGCAACAGATGTGGCATTCACAGTGTGATAAGACATGGTGAGATTTCCAGTTCTGACAAAGCCCTGTAGAAGCCTATAAGAAAGAATTTGTGGAATTCATGAAGGCAGAAGGATATGTTGCTCAACAAATGTTCAACTGTGATGAAATAGAGCTCTTCTGGAAGAAGATGCCAAACAGAACCTATATCACACAGGAGGAAAAGGTATCTCTGGGGGAAAAGCCCATGAAGGACTGATTGACCCTTTGGCTCTGTGTGAATGCAAGTGTCAATCTGAAGATTAAGCCATTACTAGTGTATCATTCTCAGACGCTTCATGCACAGAATGTGAACAAGGCCAGACTGCCTGTCGTGTGGAGGGGCAATGAGAAAGCTTGGGTCACAAGGCAATTGTTTATGGAATGGCTGCATGAAGTGTTCAGGCCCACCATTAAGAAATATCTTTCTGACAACCAGCTGCCTGAAAGGTGCCTTCTTTTGATGGACAATGCCCCAGAACACCCTGCAGCCTTGATGAATGCTATGGATGCTGAGTATGACATCATAAAGATTAAGTTTCTCTCCCCCAGTATGACACCTCTTCTGCAGCCAACGGGGCAGCAAGTGATCTAGAACTTTAGGCACAAAAGTGCTCTTTACCAGATTTTTTAATATCACAGATATTTTTTAATATCACAGCCAATGTCCTTGGCTTTGAAAGAGTTCTAAAGGAAACATTGCAATGCCCTCCACTACATCAACCTTATTGGCAAAGCCTGGGAAGATGACATGTACTGGACCTTAAACTCAGCCTGGAGGAAACTGGCCAGAATATGTCACTGGACATCTGTTTGGAGGGTCTGATGCACAGAGAGTGGAGATTGTGTCCAAGGTCAAGAATATGGGCCTGGATATTGATGGTGCAGACATAAAGGAGTTTGTTGAAGACTATAAGGAGGATCTGATGATAGAAGAACTTGTTGAACTCCAGAGTGAGTAGCAGAAGGCACTTGATGAAGAGCATTCCACCAAGGAAGAAGACAGGGAGGAGGTTGATGGTGTTGTGATAAAATCCATTATGGAAAAATGGAATGAGTTCTAAGGTTTCTTTGAGAACCACCACAGTATAACTGTAACAAACAGTGCTGATTCTGATGAATGATAACATGGTTTCTCTTTTCCAGAGGGTTATGTGGTGCAGGAAAAAACAGGTGACATTAGACAGATTTTTCATCGTAATTGACCCTGCAGCTAAGTGACAACGAAGAGAGGAAAGCCATGAAGATCTCCTTAATATCCTTATGGAGGGGAACTCTCCCACAAACAATAACTTCCTCTCCACCCACTTTCCTGCCCTCCATGACAGAAGTTGCCTCAACAAGGTTAGTGTTCTCTTCATACTGTACTGTACTGTACTTCGTTTTGTATTTTTGTGGTTAAAAAATTCATATGGTTCAGAACAGGTTAACCTTATTTACATTGAACCTTATGGGAAACTTTGGGTTTGTGGTCAAAATCAGTTCACAACCACATTCATAGGGGTCAGAATGGATTAACTTTATTTACATTGAACCTTATGGAGAAATTTGATTCACTTTGTGACCAATTCAGTTTGTGACCAGAATTATAGAACAGATTAAGTTCATGAACCAAGGTACCACTGTACTATTATGAAAATTATTTGGGTCTTGAAGTTTCTCTGAAAGGATTTCAAACAACCCATCCCCCTTTCCAGGGGCCATTGGAACAAACTTTGAGTACCATTAGTATAGGACCTTTGAAGTGGGAGATAGCATCATTTTATTTGTTGATTAAATGCCTAGACCAGAGTGCTATGTTTGTTAATAGTAGCAAGGATTCTATTACTGCATATATTAAAAAGTTTTGTGTTTTAGTGAATATGAAGATTAAAATAGAACTGATTATTAGTTTAGAAGTAAAATGGTATCTTTTCTTTGAACATACTGGTGAAGTTGTAAATTAGAATGAGTTTAACTATACTTGTTAGAATTATAGAAACCTTTAGAGATAGTTGTTGGCATTTGGAACTCTTATGTCAAATGTCTTCTAATTTTATACTGCCAGCAGGAAACCTGAGGATGGACTAGTTTGAAATGGCAATCTTAAGGAGATGAGCAGAGAGAGAAAAATAAGCAATCAAAGGAAAGAAAAAAATAAAATGAAAAAAGTAACAACAACAACAAAATCTTCCAGGGACCCAGATCCTTACATACAGTTCAACAAGAGAACATACAGTTCCTTCAACAAGAGAACATACATACAGTTCCTTTGCGACCACTGTGTCATAATGCTTGAGCTTCCATACATTTATCTTCTTGTTTTAGCTGCAGTGTGATTGCAGGCAGCCACAGGCACACTCTGGGTGGGTGCACCAGTGATTGGGCAGGCAGGCAGGTGTGTGAACCATGCTGACTCGGTAGAGTGAGCTGAGGTGCCATTTGCTTTTTAACCCCTCTCTACCAGAATCAGGGTGGGGGTCTTCCTTTGCCTGTGGTGAGTACTGGAGATGACCCTGCAGGCATGTAATTTTCCCCAGTGTTTCAGGGGGTCTGTGGTAGGAAGGGGTTGGTGTACACTGAATCTGTCCCAGGAATGTGTCCTCTGCAGAACTAGTTCAGTCCCTCAGGGTGTTTGCCACATTCTCATGAGGGCTGGTCCCCAGAGGAATGAGGAAGGGTACTGTGGACCATCATTATGGAAGAGCTGCGTCCCCTTTTCAATCCAGATGTTCAGTTTGATCTACATATATCTATCATCTTTCCTATTACTTTTCTTATTCAGAGTGTAAGCTCTTCCCCTAGTTCAGAGTACCTTTGACTTCAGTGAATCTTCCCTGACCAGCCTTCTCCTTTAGCCAGCCACTTTGCATCTCTTTCTAGTTTTGAGTTTATCTTGTTTATATTTTTCTAGCTTTTTGAGGTGGAACACTGATTGTTTATTTGCGATTTTCCTTTTTTCTGACTTAGGAATTTATTACTATAAACTACCCCTTAAGAGATTTTAGTTTACTTTCTAGTTTTGGTATGTTTACATTTTTGTCTCAGTAAAATTTTAAATTTTCCTTTCAATTTCTTCATTGAACTGTTGATAAACAGTATGTTGTCTAATTATTATTTATGTGTAAAGTTTTTGAAGTGCCTTCTGTTATTTGCTTTTTTAAAATCATTATAGCCAGAGAGGATAATTCATGTGATTTTACTGTATTTAAATTTGTTAAGGATTGTTTTGTGGTGTAATTTATGATCTATTGTGGAGAATGGTCCATGTGTAGGTTAGATGACTGCTGCTGCTGGATGGAATGTTGTAAATGTCTGCTAGATCCATTTGGTTTATGACATAGGTGTCATTTTGGCTTGTCAGGGCTGTGTGTAGAATATATAATATAGTTAATATATATTAATAAATCTTCCTTTTAAACTAAAACATTAAAATGAAATAATACAGGAAGCCCACATTGAAAAATTAAATGAAAAGTGTATAGAGCTGCTTAATTGCAATCAATACCTGTCCTCATATTCACAAACATATGTAAGCTAGTTGAAATGCTGTTATTGGTAAATAGCTCTTTTTACTTGCCAAGTTGCACACATGCATGTAATGTCTGATGCACTTGGGTATTGACTTAACAGTGGTGGGCCTAGGAGATAGAGTAAACTGCACTGTATCCTCCCTTACACAGCATCCCATTTTCGACTACAGAATCCATGCTTGGTACCATGGAATCAACTCATAAAAAATACCACTAAATATCACATCTTATGTTAAGTTTGTGATCTTGTGTGGCTACATTACTAGCCATTTGGGGCTACATGTGGCTCAGGAGTTATGGGTTGTACACCTGTGGTTTAGCATATTAAGTCTAATATTTCCCTACTGATTTCCTATTTGAGTGGTCTGTCTACCTCTGAAAGTGGGGTATTGAATTCTTCTGCTATTATTACGTTGAATGAATATGTCTCCTTCAGGTCTATTTATATTTGCTTTATACATGTAGGTGCTCCAATGGTAGGCACATATATATAAGTACATATATATGTATATATATTTATATATGTATATCTATATGCATATATGTGTATATATATTTATATATGTATATCTATATGTATATATTTATATATGTATATATTTATATATGTATATATTTATATATATGTATAATTATATTTTTGTGTTAAATTGAGTCTTCTGTTATATAATTACCATCTTTGTCTGTTTTTCTGTTTTTGATTTAAATTCTATATTATGTAGTATAGCTATTTCTGTTCTTAGTGTCCTTTTACATGGAGTATCTTTTACCTTTCCTTTACAGTTAATTTATGTATGTGGTTGAATGTATACCTGCCTCTCAGAGACTAACTTTTCTATCTGTCTACTCTTTTTTGGGGGGACGTATGGGGATTGAACCCAGGGTCTTATGCATGCTAGGTAAGCACTCTACTGCTGAGCCTATGTCCTCAGCCCTCTGTAAACTTTATTTACAGTTGCCCAGACTGGCCTTGAACTTCTAATCCTTCTGCCTCTGCCTCCAGAGTAGCTGTGATTACTGGCATGCATCACCATACCCAGCTCAATCTATGTCTTTTCATTGGAGAATTCATTACATTTGTATTCGAGATAAATTTTGATAGGAAAGGACTTACTACTACCATTTTGTTAATTTTTGTTGTTTTAAAGTTTGTATACCTTCCTTTCTTATTGTCTTTCTTTTTAGTTAAAATGATTTTCACTAGTATATTTTATTTGCCTTTTATTTTTAGTATATCTATTATAGGTATTTGTTTTATTGTTGCCATGAATCATACAAAAACATCTTATAGCCGAAACAGGATATTTTAAACTAATAAATTAACTGACGAAAAATTTAACTCTGATAAATTGTCTACACTTTTTTCTATCCCCCATTTGAATGCATGATGTAAAAATTTAAATCTTTTTTTGTTTAACTCTTAACAAATTATTATTGATATTTTATTTTGTCTTTTAACCTTCACACTGAAGTTATAAGTGATTTACACACATCATTACAGATTGGAACATTCTGATTTTTTACTGCATACTTATCTTTACCAATGAGTTTTATATTTTTAGATGTTTTTGTATTACTCACTAGCAATTCTTTCTTTCAGCTTACTGAAGTCCTTTTAGAATTTGTTATAAGGGATACCTAGTAGTGATAAAGTCCCTTAGCTTTTATTTGTCTGGGAATGTCTTTATCTCTTCATTTCTGAAGGACAGCATTACTGAATACAGGCTGTTTCCTTCAGTACTTTACTGGCCTGTAGGATTTCTGATGAGAAGTCCATTGCTAGGTATTTTGGAAGTCCTTTTCATGTTATTTCTTTTCTCTTGCTGCTTTCAGGATCTTCTTTGTGTCTTTGTTCCTTATATTAGTGTTATTTGGACTGAATTTGATTGGTGGCGTTTGACCTTTCTGTACCTGGATATTTGTATCTTTATCTTGATTTAGAAATTCTTCTGCAATTATTTCTTTAAGTAAGCTTTCTATCTTTTTATCATTTTCTACTTCCGTTTGAAATTGAGCAACTTTGCTCTTTAAATGCTGTCTCATATATCCTGTTTGTTTTCTTCACTCTTTTATGTTTTTTCTTTTCTAGCTCTATATTGTCAATCCATTTGCATTCTCAGAGGCTTTCTTCAACTTGATCAGTTCTGCTATTGATATTTTTGTTATATCTTCATTATTCATTTTTTTAAATTAAATTCTTTTATTGGTACATTGTAGGTATACAACACAATTACATTTCTCATTGGGAATTGTACCTTTACATAACGCATCTTGGTTCTCATTTTTTCTCCATTCCTAGCCCTCCCTTAAACCCCTCCACCCTTCCCTATTTACAAAGACTTTATTTCCATTTTGTCCATTTCTCATCATTTTTCCTTTCCCTTCTTTCCTTTCCCCTTCCCCTCCCACTACCCCTACCCCTTTGGACCTTTTCTTCCTGTTTTGCATTACCGATTATTCATTCTAATCATTGGTACATTTTAGGTATACAATATAATGACATTCATCATTGGAAATTTGAACCTTTACATAGTCTCTCTTGGTTCTTATTTTTCACCCTTGCCCAGCCCTCCCTTCAACCCCTCCAGTCCTCCCTATTTACAAAGATTTTGTTCCAATTTTTCCATTTTCTCATATTAATTCCATTCCCTTCTATCCTTTCCCCTATCCCTCCCACTTCCTTCCCCTTTGCCCCTTTTCTTCCTATTTCACATTACCTATTATACATTTAGTCCTTATTTACACTTTCAGTTTCTCACACTAGAGAAACTATTCAGAATTTATTCATGTGTGTCCTACTTATTTCACTTAAGAGTATCACCTCAATGTGCATCCACTTAGCTATAAATGTCTCTAATTTCTCATTTTTTATGGCTGAGTAGTACTCCATTTTATAAAAAAACCACATTTTCTTGATCCAGTCTCCAGTTGATGGGCATTTGGGCTGTTTCCAAGTTTTAGCTATTACAAACTGTGCTGCTATGAACATGGGTGCACATATATCACTGTGGCATGATTCTTTTAATTATTTGGGGAAGATCCCCAGCAGTGGAATAGTGGGGTCAAATGGGACTTCCAGTCCTAGTTCTTTGAGGTATCTCCATACTGATTTCCACAGTGCTTGCACCAGTCTACACTCCCACCAGCAGTGGAGCAGGGTTCCTCTTTCCCCACAGCCCTGCCAGCATTTGTTATTGGTTGATTTCATGATAGCAGGCATTCTTTCTGGAGTGAAGTGGACTCTCAGCGTTGTTTTCATTTGCACCTCTCTAATGACCAGTGATGTTGGACATTTTTTCATGTATTTATTTGCTATTTCTACTTCTTTGTCTGAGAAATGTCTGTTCATTTCAGATGTCCATTTTTGGATTGGGTCTTTAAATTTGGGAGGCCTGATCTTCTTAAGTTCTTTATAGATTTAAGATAGTAGACCTTTATCTGAGGAAGAGCAGGTGAAGATTTTTTCCCACAGTGTGGGTTGTCTCTTCCCACTGCTGGTGGTTTCTCTTGCTGTGCAGAAGCCTTTTAATAGGAAGAGATCCCACTTGTTGATTGTTTGTGTTAGTTCACGGGCAACTGAGGTTTTGTTCATAAAATCTTTTCCTACGCCCATGTCTTCAAGGGTTCTACCTAACCTCTGTTCCAACTGATTCAGAGTTTCTATTTTAATATTTAGATCTTTAATCCATTTTGATTTTAGTTTAGTGCATGGTGAGAGACACTGGTCTAGTTTCAATCTTTGACAAGCTGAAGCCCAGTTTTTCCAGCACCATTTATTAAAGAGGCTATCTTTCCTCCAGTGAGGGTGTTTGGCTCCTTTATCGAAGATGAGATGGCTGAGTGTGTCTGGCATTGTTTCTGCATCTGCTAATCTGTTCCACTGGTCCTCAAGTCTGTTTCTTTGCCAGTACCATGCTGTTTTTATCACAGTAGCTTTGTAGTATAGTTGCAGTTTGGGGACTGTGATACCCCCTGCCATGTCTCTGTTACCTAGAATTGCTTTTGCTATTCTGGGTCTCTTCTTGTTCCAAATGAATTTTTGGATTGTTTTCTCAAGGTCCATGACATATGCTGTTGGAATCTCAATTGGAATTGGATTAAATCTGTATAGCAGTTTTGGAAGTATGGCCATTTTCACTATATTAATCCTTCCTAGCCAGGAGGAGGGGATGTCTGTCCATTTTCTGATATCATCTTCAATCTCTCTTTTCAGAGTGCCATAGTTTTCAGAGAAGTGGTCTTTGATTTCTTTCGTTAGGATGATTCCTAGGTATTTCAGTTTTTTGGATGCTGTTGTGAAAGGAATTATTTGCCCTATTTCTCTCTCAATGAGTCTGTCATTGGTGTAGAGGAAAGCTATTGATTTTTGTGTGTTGACCTTGTAACCAGCTACTTGACTGAATTTGGTTATTAAGTCTAGACGACTTTTGGTGGAGTTCTTGCCATCTTCTATATAGAGTATCATGTCATCTGCAAATAATGACAATTTGACTTCTTCATTTCCTATCTTTATTCCTTTTATTTCTTTCTCTTGTCTAATTGCCGTGGCTAATGTTTCCAGAACTATATTGAACAAGAGTGGTGGTAGTGGACATCCTTGTCTTGTTCCTGATTTCAGTGTGAAGGATTTCAGATTTTGACCATTTAGTATGATATTGGCTGGTGGTTTTTCATAGATGGCTTCTATCAGTTTGAGGTAGAGACCATCTATTTCAATGTTTTGTAGGGTTTTTATCATAAATGCATGTTGGATTTTGTCAAATGCTTTTTCTGCATCGATGGAGATAATCATATGGTTTTTGTCCTTGGCTCTATTGATATAGTGTATTACATTGATTGATTTTCATATATTGAACCATCCCTGCATCCCTGGGATGAATCCCACTTGATCAGGGTGTATGATCTTCTTGATGATCTTCTGCATTCTGTTTGCCAGTATCTTATTAAGGATTTTTGCATCTATGTTCATTAGTGAGATTAGCCTATGTTTCTCTTTTTCGGTTGTGTCTTTCTCTGCTTTCGGGATCAAGGTGATGCTTGCTTCCAGGAATGAGTTTGGGAGTATCGCTGCCCTTTCAATTTTATTGAAGAGTTTAAACAGTAGTGGCAGCAGTTCCTCTCTAAATATCTTGTAGAATTCAGCAGTGAAGCCATCAGGGCCCGGGCTTTTCTTAGTTGATAAGTTTTTAATTACATTTTCAATTTCATTGGTTGATATTGGGTTGTTCAGAATTTTTAGGTCTTCTTGGTTCAACTTTGGTAATTCATATGTATGTAGGAATCTGTCCATTTCTTCTGTGTTGTCCATCTTATTGGAGTATAGGTTCTGGAAGTAGGTATTGATGATCCTCTGGATTTCTGCTGGGTCTGTTGTAATTTCACCCTTTTCATTCCTAATTGCATGGATTTGCGTCTTTTCTTTCCTTTTTCTGACAAGGTTGACTAAAGGTTTGTCAATTTTTTTGATGCTTTTGAAGAACCAACTCTTGGCTTCATTGATTTTTTGTATCATTCTCTTAGCCTTCATTGCATTGATTTCTCCTCTGATCTTTATAATTTCCTCCCTTGTATGGGCTTTGGGGTTGTCCTGCTCTTCTTTTTCTAGAAGCTTGAGGTTCAGCATCAGGTTGTTTAATTGGGCTCATTCTGTTTTCCTAATATGCATATTCACTGCTATGAATTTCCCTCATAAGACTGCTTTCATTGTGTCCCACAGATTCCGATATGTTGTATTGTCATTGTCATTTAATTGAAGGAACTGTCTGATTTCTTCTTTAATTTCTTCTGTGACCCATTGATTATTCAGAAGTGTGTTGTTCAATTTCCATGTGTTTATGAAATTTTTCCAGTTTCTTTTGCTATGGATCTCCAATTTCATTGCACTATGGTCTGATAATATACAGGGGATAACTTCCAATTCCTTTGCACTTACTTAAACATGTTCTATGTGTGAGTATGTGGTCTATTTTGGAGAATGACCCATGTGCAGCTGAGAAGAATGTGTATTCTGATTTTGTGGGGTGGAAGACTCTGTAAACATCTGTGAAGTTCATTTGTTCAAGAGTTCGATTGAGTTCTAGTATTTCATTGCTTATTTTTAGTCTTGTTGATCTATCTATTTGTGACAGTGGGGTGTTGAGGTCCCCCACTACAATTGTATTAGTGCATATATGACTTTTCATGTCCATTAGTATTTGTTTTATATAGTTGTGTGCACTAGTGTTTGGTGCATAGATATTTATGATTGTCATTTCTTCCTCTTGGATTGTTCCCTTTACAAGGATGTAGTGTCCTTCTTCATCTCTCTTAATCAGTGTTGGTTTGAAATCTACTTGATCTGCAAAGAGGACAGCTAATCTTGTGTTTTTTCGGGTTCCTGTCGCATGGAGTATTGTTTTCCTCCCTTTAACTTTCAGTGTATGAGTTTCCTTTTGAATTAAGTGTGTTTCTTGTATGCAGCAGAATTGTTGGATTTTGCTTCTTGACCCATTCTGCCAATCTATTTCTTTTGATTAGTGAATTGAGACCATGAACATTGATGGTTATAACTGGTACATATTAACTTATCATTGTCATGACCTTTTTTTTTGTTTGATTCTCCCCCTTTACATTTAATTTCTTGTCGTGCCACATGGGTTCATTCTGCTTTACTTCCTGGGGTTGTGATCCTCAGTGTCTGTTCCTAGAATATTGTGTAAAATTCTTTGGAGTGCTGGTTTGGTATTCACGAAGTTCCTAAGGTGCTCTTTGTCATGAAAGTACCTTATTTCTCCATCCATTTTGAAAGATAGTTTTGCAGGGTACATCAATCTGGGTTGGAGGCTGTTTTCTTTTGGGGCTTGGAATATGTCACTCCAAGCTCTTCTTGCCTTGATGGTTTGTGTTGAGAAGTCTGCTGTGATTTTGATGGGCTTTCCTTTGTACGTGATTTGTTTCTTTTCTCTGACTGCTTGGAGAACTTTGTTCTTCTGTTGTGTTTCTGGAATCTTAACAATTATATGCCTATGAGTAGATTTTTTTGATCAAGGCTATTTGGAGTCCTATATGCCTCACTCATCTGTATGTCAAGCTCTTTCCCCCTGCTTGGGAAGTTTTCTGCCATTATTTCTGTGAAGAGATTTTTTTATGTCATCTGCCGTCTCTCCTGTTTCTTCATTGAGCCCAATCAGTCTTATGTTATTCTTCTCTGCATCATCTAGCAGCTGCTGGATTGATTTCTCATGTTCCCTTATAATTTTGAAGCAATTTTTCTTTTCCTGGTCACTAATTGCAATCTCATCTTCTATATCCGAAATTCTGTCCTCACATTAGCTCATTCTGCTGTGTAGCCTTTCAATGGAGTTTTTCATGTCCTGGAAATCTATTTGCTGTTTTATGGATTCCATTTGTTTCTTTTGTTGGGATTCCATCATGTTCCTCAGGTCCTCTCTAGATTTATTAATCATGTCTTGCACTAGGGGCACAATTTCTCCTGTTATCTGAGAAATTATTTCTGATTTCATTTTTTCCAGATCCCCTTTTGTTGCCAGTTCAGTGGATCCAGGTGGTTGAGTATCAGAGTGTTCCATCTCATTTCCCTTTTGGGTTGCTGTAGGTGATCTGGAAGTCTGGTTTTGAGACTTATTTATGCATTTTCTCATTTCGACTGGGGCGGTGGGCTGTTAGCGTCTGCCCGGATTACCTCCTCTGAGCTGGGAGAGGTGGGACAGGGGCTGGGAGCAGCGGTAGGAATGGTGACCCAAAAGCCCTTTCCTGTGGGCTGGGAGCAGCGGGCGGGATGGTGGTCGGGAAGCCCCTTCCTCTGGACCAGGAGCAGTGGGATGGCGGCTCAGAAGCCCCTACCTCTGGGCTGGGAGCTGTGGGAGGGATTTTGGCCCGGAAGCCCCTTCCTCTGGGCCAGGAGCAGCAGGACAGAAGGTGGCCCAAAAGCCCTTTCCTCTGGGCTAGGATCAGCAGGAGGGATGGTGACTGGGAAGCCCCTTCCTCTGGACCAGGAGCAGTGGGACGGCGGCTCAGAAGCCCCTAAGTCTGGGCCAGGAGCGGCGGCACTCAGTACCTTGGTCTGGTGGTCTGGTGTCCTCTGCGTCTTTGTAGTGTGGAACCAGGTGGCTGCCTGTCTGCAGAGGGGTGATTTGGTGTCTTCCATGAGACTGAGGACCTCGGTAGGGCATGCACAGACCTGCCTGTCTGCAGTGGGCTGATTCGGCGTGTTCTGTCTATTCATTGTGTTTTTGACATCAGGATTTGTCTTTTTTGTTTTTGTAGTACCAAGGAATGACCCCAGGGTCTCACATATGGTAAGCAAATGCTCTATCACTGAGCTAGATCTCCCATTTTTTTTTCCCCTTTAAATTTTTCGTTTGGTCACTTTTTGTTTTCCACATTTCATTGAATTATTTCTCTGTGTTTTCTTGAAGTTCACTGAGTTCTTTTAAAATAGTTATTTTGAATTCTTTGTCAGGAAGTTCCTACATGTTCATCTTTTTAGCATTGGCCACTAGAACTTTATTTTCTTAATTTGGTGATGTCATGGTTCCCAAGTTTTTCTGGTTACTTGTGGTTGTGTATCAATACCTTCACAGTATGCACTTAGTCTGTGTAGTTTGTGTAGTATGGCTTTTTTCTGTGACCATGTTTAACCAGTAAGTGTATACAGAGATTCTGAACACACCTTTTTTATGGTCCTGAAGCCCATGATCACTGAAGTCATTGTACCAGGGGGCACCAAAAGCACAGCAGTGCTCTTGCCCCAGGGTAGTACCATTCTGTAATTTCATGGCTACTGAAGCATGCACAATGCTGTAGTGTACCTGAAGCCTGAAGTTTTTAAAGCTATTGCAACACTGAAGTGTGTTTTAAGCATGTGGCCCCTGAGGGCTGCCTGGTACTGAGATTTGTCTGTTATCCAAGGCATCTATCTGAATTCAGCTGGCAGTCATGTGGGCCAAAACTTAAGTCCATTTTGCAGGTGCTACAGGTTCCTGCCTAGCATGTGAGTGAATCTAGCGATTCAGTCCACAGACACTGGCCTGTAGAATCAGGAGCTATGGGATTCTCCTAGTGCTGGGGTTCATTGTCATAGGCCTGGTATTAGGGGCCAAGGCAAAGCCTGTTCTTATTTCTTCCCCTTCCCAAGTGGATGGTATCTCTCTCTGTGCTCTTCTCCCTAAGGTTGAGGGAGGGGCAATGTAATTAAAATGTTCTTCCTGCTTTTTACAATGTGTCTTCTTGTTATACTAAAACAGGTAGTGCGATCTCTTACCTGGTTTCCTTAGCTCTTGTGGAGGTATTTTGTTCATAGTTGTTCAAATTTATGTTTCTCCAGGAGGATGATGGCTGGAGAATCTTATTTTGTCATTTTGTTCTTCTAAGAACATCCTCTTACTTGAATTTTCATTAAGTGTTTGTGTGGAAACAAACACATTGACATTTTTCAGTTCGGATTAAAATTATGAGCTGATAAATAGGTACTTGTGAGGTTAAAAATAACAATTTTATTAAAAATTTAAAGGATTTCTTACAAGTTAAACTCTTTTTATTATTTAATATTTTCAAATTTCACATTAGATTATGTAGCTACTATGTCATTTATGTTCTTTTTAAGTGACTTTTAAAAATGTATCATCTTCCTGAAGATTTTTCAATTGTCATCAAGAGTTTTGAACTTTGATACATAAATTGTCAGAAAAATACAGAACTTTGTGTGATATTCTGAAGGATAGAGAAGTTACTTTTCATAATCTACAAAATATTTTCTTGCTATTGGAGTTGGATTTTATTATTACCTATGTTTTCTCTTGTTAAGTACTATTCAGTCATATATTTAAGTATCTTAGTGAAGATACTTAAATAGTGAAGCCTTCTGTTTCAGGATATACTGAAGTAGCTGATATCAGACAAAATATCCCATTGAGGACATCTGTAGAAGCTGGATAAGTTATATGATTGCCAAATAATTGAATGGAGCAGAGAGTAACCAAAGGAGAATCAGGGATGACCTGGGAATCATATGGTTGTAATCTCAGTACCCTGAGAAGATGAGGTAGGAGGATTGAAAGTCTCAGCCTAGCCTGGGTAACTTAGTGACTCAATCTCAAAATAAAAACTGGAAAAGAACTGGACAATCTATCTCCCTACTTCCTTCTATCCATCCATCCATCCGTCCATTATCTATTTATTTATTATCACTCTCAAAGAGGAATGGGATCAAACGATGGAGGGAGAATGGATAAGGGGGTAAAAAAGAGGAACTGGATTATGTACATGTACCAATTTTCCACAAGGGATGTAAACATTAGGTATTACACATATACAGTAATAAACAAAACTAAAAGTATTAATTGGGATAAACATTTAAAAGAATAAAAAAGGGCCGGAGATATAGCTCAATGAGAAAGCCCTGGGTTCAATCACCAGTACTGGAAAAAAAAGACACAAGAGGTAAAAATTCTTGAGAAGAAGGGAGGTGTGTTGATGTTGATCTGACATTCTCTGACACTTTCCATGAAGGCATCCTTTGATTTGAAGTGGTATAGGAAGAAAGGTGAAGATACTAAGCAGAAATCATTGCTAAAATACCTCAGCTGTCTTATAGGATTAGGGAAACAAAAATTGAAAGTCAGGAATATTGCTCTAAATGTTAAATAAATGCCAAGTTAAAAAATTCTTATACTGTTTTATCCAGCAGTATTAACTTTGTAGAACATAACAAGCAATCTGGAATGAGGTATAAAAAACTTCTTAACTAGTATGAATGAATGAATGAATGAATGAGTGAATAATGATACCAATAATAACTATCACATTTTTCCAGGTATTGTACCTACTTGCTTTCTATATAGAATTCAGTTTTCACGTCATTCTTCTGAAGTATTTATTTTATATATGTTACAGATGATATTACTTGAGATAAACAAGATTACATGGCATGTCCAATATCATATGACCTGTAAGTGGTAGAACTAGTGTTGTGATTAGGCACTTCCTAATGGTGAAATGACAGCTACTAGGAAGCCTTGCTACTTTTCCGTGGAATTGGCAGGTAAGAGGATAATAAGCCCAAAAGAATTTAGACAGTATCATACTTACAGTGATGGTAGTATATTGTGATACTCTGATCCCCTAGCCCCATGAAGGTAATCTGAATAGGGCCAGTTGTTGCCTGCACACATACTGAGGCACAATTTGGAGAAGTACTCTGAAATTAGTGGACTCTGGTTTATAAGAGAACTGCTCTTAAACCTTCCCATCTTTACTCAAGAGAAAGATAAATGATTAACCTGGCATGAAACAGTTCTACCCTTAGAAAGGGAAGTAGGCATTATTATTGTTATCATTTTTGAACGTTGGTAGGGAATAGGAATGTCTCTGTATTTGCTATCTGAGAACATAAGTAAGTTTTCTCTAGAAATTACTACCTTTGTCTTTCTAGGGCTATCTACCTATACAGATCTGCTGGACAGATGACTCTGGAGCCAATTCACTGCTAATGTCCACCTATATGTGAACATTGACCCATGGAGAAAATCTCTCAACAGGTAGAATTAGAACTTTATTCTCTGCACACTATGTTTTAGCCACTAAGTTTCAGCCAAGAGGGTCTGTTAGAATTTATTACTCTTTTGAAAAAGTTACTTTCTCTTATGATATTTAAGCCCACACAAAACTAAGAGCTGATAGGAGTGCACTGATTGCAATAAGTCATGGTAATAGGAAGAAGGTAAAACTATGCACAAGAATTAAAAAGTAATAACTTCCTAGATTTGTTTATTGTGGCAAAAGAGTTCATATATCAGTCATTTCAGAGAAAACTACTTAATCTCCAAAAATACTGAAGGTCAACTGTTTAAAGTATGCTTTTAGGTGGGTATAGTGGAGCATGTGTGTAATTTCAGCACTTGGGTGGCTGAGGCAGGAGGATCACCACTAGTTTGAGGCTTAAGCTACATAGTGAGTTGATGACCACCCAGAACTGAACTACATAGTGAGACTGTGTCTCAATAAACAAGCAAACAAACAAATCCCTCAAAAAAACCAGCAAACACAAAACCTTAAAGGATGTTTTCAATTATCCAGAAAATTTCTGTATAGAATACAAAATTCTATGATGAAAAATAAATTAGATGTGACAGTGGAAGTTTTTGAAAAAAACTTGTATTAATTGTATAGATGAATAATTATTGTAGAATCGACAGTCATATCTTTTCATATATATTTTTTAATGGTTTAAAGATGTTGGTTGATTAGTCATTTTCTGACATACAGTGGCATGTAATGGTTATTACTCTAGTCATATCTCACAGTTTCTGAAAATCATTACATGAGTCTGGGCCCAGTAAGTCCATTAGCATGAATAATTTGTTCTCTTGATTTCGGTTCATTTTAATGTTTTTGTGACCATCAGGAGCCATTCACATTAGTGGCCATTTTCAAATACTTGTACTTCAAAAATTGAATTCAAAATTTATTGCAAAAATAGACATTGAATAGTCTTCTATTAAAATCTAGGTATTCTGATAATCTCTAGAGATACAATGATGAACAAAAGCATTCATAGTACAGTATTTGTCCTGTCCTTAGAGATTTTATAGTCATTCTGGTGAAAAAGCATCACAGAAACAAATGGTAGGGAGGGGAAGATGACCATGAAATATCTGAGAGCATATCATAGTCTCTTTAAAACCTGGGCTCCTAACACTTGGAAATAACTGGTGAAGACAAAAGGAAGAAAACTTCCAGGAATTAAGAGAGAGCTACCAGGAAAATTAGAAATCAGCGAAAATGGAGAAACTAAAGATAGCATAGTTAAAAAAGGAAGCAGTCTGGCAAGCTAACCTCAGTCTTGGGGAGGGAGACCTGTCTCCATTAATACAAGATAAATCCACAGAGGTTTGGAAGCCCCAGGGAAAAATAATGGAGCAGAACAGCAGTTCTAGCCCTAAAAATAGCACACAGTTAATGTAAAATGCTAAAACAGCGTGGGGTTTTACTTTGAATGTGACTCTTTTTACATGGAAGGCTATAATTGGAGAAATCCATTGTAGCACCTGTTATATTTGAAGGTAATTAATTGGAAGCCATTTTGGGAAGGTGTATAAAACCCACACTTATTCTTTAGAAGTATTTCTATTGATGAATTATTTTAATGTTATAAGTTTTATTATATTTATTATAGCCTTCCTTTCCTGTGTTGCAGGCTTTTCTTGTCACCTCTTTTCTCTTCCTCTTTTGTCAGGACTTTCTTACTATATTGTATAATGTGCACTTAGCAGGAAAATAAGACATCAATAAAATAAAATATCAGACATGTAATGAATGCTTAGAAAGACATCATCATTTCACCTAAGCTGTTTATTTGCTTACAAAACCTAAAAGGTAACATCAGAAATAAAAGCCTGTGTGAACTACAATGTAAATACAAACAAAAGTCTAGCACAGAAATAACCTTTACTTTAATTGTCACACCCAAGGCAGTCTTCACACATGAAAACTGCCTGCTCCAAGCACAAGTATCATTTACACTGATAACACATATGTTTTGTTTTCCTGTCCTTTTTGTAGGGCATAGTTGACATCTTTTTGATTTTCCTGTTGTTGTAGTAGGTCTTTTTAATGTTGAGCCTCTCTGTTCACCTGTCAGCTCACCAGTGTGCTCCACAATTCTTTTTGCCTAGTTCCCTGGGCAGAAACATTTTGTTCTTCCTCTGTTGTAAATGATCTCTTATGAGTTCCAGTCCCAGTCCTCTAAGAAAATTTCTCCATGATATTTTGCACTTGTTATTTCTTTGTGAACTATTCAGCTATCTATGCCACACATGTTTAGGATTGAGTAAAACACAACCATTGGCCAAAACTTTGTGTTTCGAGTGACATCATAGTTGCCACATAACTCATCAACACATCTACTCTGCCTTTGGTTTTGTTGTAGAAAGTTTCCATCTCAGGCTTCCATTTTGTTGAGGTTTCTCTGATGATTTTTCCATCAGTGTGCAATGTTCACATCAGTAGTACTGGTTTGTTTTTCTTTGCCATATACAAGGCCAGTGTTATATCTTTCTGAAATTTAAAGACTGTACTATACAATTCTCTCTTTTGAAATTGCAACATTTCATTGGGAATTTCTGCTTTGTTCCTGTGTACAGTTCCCATGACGGCCAACTTGTGCTCTGTTAGCAAAGGTAACATCAATCAGAACCTGGTAAACCAAATGTCACATTCAGATTAGTTTTGGAGATAGAAGTAACAAGTCTGTTAACAACATCATTTGGTTTATTACTATACAAATAAGGGTCTGGTGACTGAGTTCCAGGATAAATTTCTAAAGTCTTCACATTTACAAGGGCATAAATTTTTGTGCCATATTTTGATCCATCACTTTTCCATAAGTCTTTCACATTCCTGCAATTACCATGAGAAATCCCTGCTAAGTATAGCAGACCTATGAATGCTTTCAGTTCAGCTAGTGAGGTGTAATAATGAATACTTTTTTGAATATGGTTATTGGTGCATATAGAACATTTTGCTTGTATTTCAGCCTTTGTGTATTTCACAACATCTTGTGGAATTTCATCTCTTACAGACAATTTCCAACATTGAATGTCAGTGCAGGCATTCTGTCCAACAGGCTTTACCTCTGCCAAGATCCTGATTATATTTTTTTGGTCCTAGTTCTAAAATTGGACCATTCTGTTTGGTTATGTCACCATTTTATACCATTTCAACTCATGCTGCTGTTTTCTTCATCACCTGAATCAAGAAGGTCTTCCTTATACCTGTGTCTGTATTGGTTGATTATTGCTCCATTTCACTGTCACAGAAGATTTGGCTCACATGGCCAATGTCAAAGTCATCATCATCATCATCAGTCTGTGCATAAGTAATCTGATGATTTGCTTTTTACCTCCTCCAAAACTTGCCAATCTGGTTTCTCATGTGCTATTGTAATGAATTGAGCTACTTCTACAAGAAAAATCAAAAGAAAACTTTTAAAAAAACAAATCCTAAATGTACAGAAGTTTCACAATGAGCATTTCATGGGTAAAACTCACCCATTGCTACTTTGGAACTCCTGTGCACATCCACCCATTTATCTGCCAAGTGGATGAATGCACAGATTGGTTCCTGTTTTCCCCAGGTATAGCTACTGTGATCCACACACAGATTCTATGATGGTAAATTTCATAACAGAGTGGTATGGGTGAATTTTACCCTGTGATGCCCAGGAAAACATACACAAAAAATATTACACAGCATTATGTAAGTAAAATCTCATTTTGTCACTTTTCCACCTTGCACACACCTTGCCATTCATCATACCATGTGGGTAAACACAAAGATTGCTTTCTGTACCACACTGGCATAGCTACTGAGAGGCACATCTGGCTGCTATTATGCTAAAGTACAAATTTACATTAGAAAATTATTATATAGGTATATTTAACCCACTGTAATGCCCCAAATAATGAAGGTTGTCAGATCTTGGGACAGAGCCAAAGGTCTATAGTTAGCCATGCCCAGAGTACATTTTTGGAAAGTAGACACTAATGAAAGAAATATCCATACTAGCAGCAAAGTCTTTCCAGTACAGTAATTCCTTTACTTTTGAATGAATTCTGTTCCAGAAGAACATTAGTAAGCTGGATTCATTTGTAATCTGACAAAGTGAGTCTTATACAGTACACCTGTGAATGTTATACTGTGCACTTGAATTTTATACAGCACACCTGTGAAAGTTTGTAATTCAGAACATTTGTAAGTTTAGGACTTACTGTATAATCAACCATCAATACTCTGCACAAGGAAAATAAAAAACAATGGAAACACGAAAAGCAAGGCAATAAAATGCCATTAGAAATTTCCAATTACCCCAAGGTGATCCATGGGGCCTCAATGGGGAGAAAAATCAATCCTAAAACCTGGATTTATATAAACTACAAAAACATGGACCAAAACACTGATCAATAACGTTCTTAGTGAGCTCAAAGACGATATAACTAAACAGGTAATGGACCCAATAAAATGATTAGTGAGCTTAAGGAGACACTAATAATTTTCCTGTGTTAACAAGTTGACTTGTCTCTAAAATCAAATCTATAGCCTTACATTGTGTAATTTTTTTCACATAAGAACAATTGATTCTTAAAGAACTAGACTGAATATTTAGATTTCTTAAAAGGAGAAAGGCAAGAAGGAAACATTTTCTCAATAT
Source organism: Heterocephalus glaber (assembly GCF_053883595.1). Lineage (NCBI taxonomy): Eukaryota > Metazoa > Chordata > Mammalia > Rodentia > Bathyergidae > Heterocephalus > Heterocephalus glaber. The sequence goes on from NW_028258303.1 coordinate 1,333,303, forward strand.
GTTAAAATTGATTGGGCCATATTTCAGTGTTGGATCTTCTGACATCCATAAATGTTAACTTCTTAAAAAAAGAATTGGATTTCTTCATTTCTGAATATGTGTTAAATATTTAATAAAAAGAACCATAACTGACTGTTAGAAATAATAAGCTTGTGAATAAATAAGTCATTTGTATACCTATAGGTAAAGAGAATGAATTAGGCAATTTGAGTACGTGTGATACACTTAATAGTGAAAATGATTTATAGATTTTTGCATCTTCCTGACTCATGGATGGTAGCATTGTTATTCTAGTACAAAGGACTGTATATTTGTTGCCATTTCAGCATTCCTACAGATTAAGATATATTTTTCTTGTTAGATATGGGTTAGGGAATATGACATGTTTTTTTCCCAAATATAGTAAATATTAAAGCATGAATTTCTGTTTAGATTTTGATAAGTAACTTCTTGCATTGATGCATGCTGTATCCCATACTGGAACTGGATTTTCTGACAGGTTGTTTTAAATTTATACATGAGCAAATTTGTAATAGTTCAAGTCAATGTCATAATTAACCATGGCCTTCTGAGTAAATTTTCATATTGTCATATTGTTTTTAAATATGGTGGTACAAATGAGATTTGGGCAGTTTTGTAGACAACCTGTGTCCTTGTGGGAATGAAGTATTGGCAGTAGGAGAGTGTTTGATTTATCTGTATTATTGGATAGAAATATTTAAATATGTAATTTTCAGTTTCCACATTCCTTATGAATGTACACTTGGCAGGTATAGCAGTGGCAGTAAACCAAAAGTGTTTTAAATAGAAAGGAAATTTATTGGTAAAGTTTAGAATAGGGTTGGCTGTGGCACTGTTTCAGTGTGCAACGATGTTATCAGGACCCGTGATCTCACTTACACTTCTAGAAACCCTTTAGTACTTATTTTATTTACAGGTAAGATTTTTTTTCTTATAGTTGCAAGAGGATTGTTGCAGTGATATAGCCTCATAGTCTCTTTTGTTCAAATATAGTGGAAAAAGAGTACTGTTTTTTGTATAATTAAAATAAAATATCCTGTGGTTTGTGATGTTCATTTATCATGTATTAGATTCTTACAACTGTTAGAATCAGCTACTACCTTATTTAGATTGTTTGTGCAACTAATATAGGCAGAGCTATTTTGAAGGAAATCTATTTTCTATTACCATTTTAACTTCCATAACAATATAATGGTAGAGAAAAAAGATTTTATTTCATATAATTATCCAGTAACTAGACCCCTTGTGCAACTCTTTTTTTAATTGTGAGAGATTTTCAAATTAGCATTTCTAGATAATCTTATTAAAATGATAATTTGCATTTTTTGTCAATAATAATTTTTGTTTCCTATTTGGCTGTCTTGGAAAGAAATTATAGGGCAATGTTGAACTATAATGGTGGTGTCTGGCATTTATTCTGTGTTTTATTATGATTCTTTCAGTTTTTCCCAGGAAGCATAAGGTTAGCTTCTAGTTTAAGATGAATAAATTTGTAAGGTTTTTCATTTAGAAAGTATGTTTGTGCTTTTTTGTTATTTAATGATGTTATGGCGAATCTCACTGAACCTACTGATATGATAGATAGATTTAGAAATTTTTTCATGTTAAGCTATTTCTAAATTCCTGAAAGGCAGAGGACAGTGCTCCCATTACTGAATCACTTTTGCATGTATGCCTCTATCTTGTCGACAACTCTTAATATAATGCCAAATCATTGTTCCATCTGGGCAACTCTCTCAAAGAACATTTCCAAGGTTAATGTTTTTACTGCAAAGAATGCATATTACCTATGAATACACACTCATAGTATATACATTGTCAAACCAAATAAGGGTTAACTCAATATTTAAAAAGGAGCAAGATTGTACCTTAATTCTACCCAAGACATGAACAAAGACTATCCTGTCACTTCTTCTGCTTCTTCTCCATCTTTTCAGTCCATCTCCATCTTTGTTTATCCTTAGATTTTTGTACTATATTTTTTTAGAAGACAAACAGATACATTTAAACTTTTTAATTGGTAGAGCTTTTCATAGGAAAATTCCTGAGTGGTAAATTTCTGTATATCTAATTTTCACATAATCTGTTCTACACTAAATGACATATTCCACATGAGATTCAGGATATTTATTGTGAAAGCATATCTTCCAGTCTGGAGGTAACTCTGAAGAAAATGTGTTGGAGCAATTGTGACAGAAAAGAAGTCTATATTATATGGAATGGTTTGGTTTTTTCATAACTTGAATTTTATGCACAATACATGTCAGTTTTCTACATCCCATAAGTTAAGGATCTTTACAGTTTCCTTTCCAAAGCCATTTTCATCTGGTGTTTCTTTATGGATAACTTGTGGCCCCATAATGTAGCATACTTTTTTAGCCAGCAAAAGGGTGAGGGTCAGGAGAGACATGGTGTCATTTATTGCTTCATAGCCACTTGTAATCCTGAGTCAGTGATATCAGAACGTGGTTTGTTCACCTGCAACATGGCACTGTCACAGGAGGCCATCTGATCTCTTTCAAAATACTCACTGTAATAAGGTATTTTCTTACTTTGTATCTATAACCAGGCCTGAAAAACACGGAAACATGTGGATATGTTATGAATAAAGAAGAGTTGAAAGATTCTAACCTTAGAATTTTCCTGGGCCTCTTCCCTGTCAGGGTTATGATTTTTAAAAAATTCTTTAGTTTATGATCTAATAAAGATAACGTAAGTCCCTGTCTCAGACCTCTGCAGCCTCATTCATTATTGCCCTGTTACTTGCTTCCATAACTTCTTCAAACACCCTGTATCAGATTAAGGGTCCTATGTTGTATTCTGTTTTAGAAAATTTGTTATTAAACTCCTCCAAATGCCAATCCAACTGTCCTTTATATACCTCCTAAAGTTTGATGGCTAGATGAGTAATACCATGGGCTTTGGTTACCCTCTTCTTAGACTCAACTGAACATTCAAACTCACAAAACTATCATTGCCCATACTTGTCATTAATCTGTTTAGAAGAATATAGGACAGGACCACAGCTTTCATGCAGAAAGTGTCAGAATTTCTTTTTTTACAAGAGTATTTTTAGCAATGACACAGAATTATAGCTCAGATGCAGGGAGATGAGATATGTATGAGGTAGATATGATATTACTTTTAGACAAAAAGTTCCATGTCTCATTGGAATTAATGACTCTTGGAACTACTCTGTAGGCATAACTTCTAAAATGCCTACCTAGGACATGCTCACTATAAGTGAAAAAACCAATGATGCCTTAACAGGTATTTATAGTTCTCCAAGCACTAATAATGTATTTTACTGATCAAAGGTCATTTTACCTTAAGTAATCTTGCCTAATAACCCAATGGAAAAATTTTCTTTTCATATCATCAGGGGAACAGAGTTAGCTAAGGGAAAAGAGTAGTGATAATTCCTTGTCTACTGTCTGTTTTCTTTTCTTTTCTTTTTTACTGTTTGTTTTCTTGTACTTTGGTTGATGACATTCACATAGAAAAAGACAGTCATTTTATGATCATTGGTATTTGCATTATTTAATGAGGCAGTCATGTTCATTTTCTACCCTAATCAATTTGAATAATCTTTTGACCAATTAGTTTCATGAAGTCCACCATATATTTTTATTTTGTGGGTCACAGATAAATTTATGACAGAGTAAAATACATGACAATGTTCAGTAAAGCAAACTGGTATAGTGGTTTCTAAATATCCTTTAGCAAAGATGTCTACTTCATTTTTAGTGGTATAGTTCAAAAAATATACCCTTAGTAAACCTGGGGATCTAGGCAGGTTGAAGAAATAGACAGGGTTTTCCTTAGTTCTTCTCAGCCAGGGCTTTTAAACAGTCATTGTGCAAGTTGCTTTATGAATTTTCTTTATTTCATTGGTATCATGATAAAGCAGTATCAGATAATGACCAACTAAGATTTCCCTGACTGGCTCTGCTGGTTGACACACACAGTGACACACAGTCACTTCTTTAGCAAGAGTTGCACCCAATCTGTGACTGCACCCCTTAGTCAGAGTAGTCACAAATTTGTTCGCTTTCTCTCCCCAATGTATTCTTAATGATTTTTGAAAATAGTTCCATATTTTCATTTTGCAATAATTTCTTGATTAATTAAAATTTTTAATAAAACTTTAGTTAAAAGATTTTTTGATCAGATAAAGACAATTTGTCAAGGAGTTTTGAGTCCACAGTAAGTATCTAGAGAAATCACATTAAATAGCCTCTCACAAAATAAACTTCTTATGTTTTTATTTTTGTTTGCAGTATTTTTGCTCATGGAAAGGTAATTTTTCCTCATATTTATAGTAGTTTAGGATATTCCTTTTAAAAATTTACTCATTTATATTTTGCTTCTTTGGACTAAATTATAAAAAAAATGTACAAAATTAAACATTATGTGGAGTAACACCTGTGCTTTCTGTACCTTGTTGCATGGAGTTATGCATTTTAACTTGAGTTCTTGCCCAATATCAGCTGTTTCACACAAAGTCATAAAACATAATAATCATGAAAGGATGGTGAAAAGCTAAAATTGGAGCATACCCTAATTGTTTTATCGTTAAAATTTTATGTTCTGGAACTGCCATATTTTCCCATTATGTCATAAAATTTTAGTTTACTACAAGGCATATGGATTAAAGTTATAGCCTCAGGTTAAAGGATTTAGGATAAACTAAACAATTAGTAAATTTGATTTGAATTAAGATCAAAACTCAACAAAACTTCTATAAAATTCAAGGCTAATTAAAAAGTCTTTTATAGTTCATGTATCAGAAGCATATCATCCAACAAATGAATTTTTAGATTAAGAAATCTGAAAAATGAGATATATACTTATCTTAAAAATAAGATATATATATATATATATATATATATATATATATATATATATATAGGATTTATTTACCTGTGCATTCAGGACAGTATATTTAATCACAAAATGTTGCCCAAAGAAATTAATCAGTGCTTCCATAATTGTGTCTCAAGGCAATTTATAAACTTCATTTGAAAGAAAAAGGTAAAATTATTGTTGTAGAAACTGATTTACAGAAGGAAATGGAGGAGGAAATACGTTATAATACAGATACTTAATCTCTAAAGTGGGAGGAATTATATTTACTTCCACTATGATTTTGATTTTTTATTATATGCTCCTAAAAGTATTTGGGAATTGATTTTTAAAGGTCTTACTAGGTATAGTTAATGGCTTTTAAAGAATCAATCCATACTAGATGTGACTATAGAAACCAGAATATTAAAGGATAGATAATACTTTGTACCTATATGCTAAGCAAAGGACTATGATTAACAAAAGGTGGGCTCTCAAAAAGGATTGGATATTGATCTTCAGTTGCATATTTTCATCTGGTTCTCATCAAAATCAGTGACATCTTGGAGTGTCATTCTGATGATATTTTAGGGGAGGGTGATATTTTATTCTACTGATATTTCTGGAGTTTTATATTGCTTTATTTTTTTCCCAATTATTTGTAATAACTTTTTTATAAGAGATTGGGAATTTTTGGTGTGAATGGGCCTCTGGTCCTTTGTTTAACAACTGTTGAGGAAACTAATCAGCCAATAAGCCTTTGAAAACTAAATTATTTGATGTTTCATCAGTCTTTGTGCTTTTCCAAAACCTTTAGAGGTAAAGTATACCTTGAAGTACTCTCTTTCTGAAGAAAAAAACTCCACTATATTATCCCTCTCTCATGAAGCTAGGAAAGAATTGGATTCAGTCAATGAATTTACTTGGTATGTATTAACAGGTGATGCTTATTTGTGAGCATATAGATATACTCTAAGGATTTTACTCTACAATGGATAATTGGTTCAATGCTTACTGATAGTCGCTGTTAGATTTTAGATATATTTTCTTACTATATCCTTTCTGGACACCAAATATCACCTTTATTATATCTCAAACTCTGTAAATTATATATTATTAGCTTTTCTTATTTTCACTATTTATGTAGATCTGTATTTATTAAATGGAGTGATAAATATCAAGGACATATTATTGACTTTTAAAAAGTGATTAACAAAATAATAGCATAATCATTTAATTTTAAATTGTGTCATATATTTGTATGCTTAGAGTTCTGAAAGGATAATTAGTAACATGTTAACATTGAGTATTTATTTGGGGTATGAGAGATAGGTGTTTGAACTCAGTGGACAGATGATATTTTTAAAATTTGAAATATCAACAAACAATTTTTATTTTAATACAAAAGAATAATGCCAGTGAACATTAGGTTTGATTTGACAAATTCATTTAAATTCCATTTTCTTTTCTTTTTTTTTTTTTTGGTACCGGGAACCGAACTCAGGTCCTTGCACTTGCACAGCAGGTGGCAGAACCACTGAGCTAAATCCCTGGCCCTAAATTCTATTTTCTTATGAGGAAAAAAATAATAGAAGAAAGTTCTTTCCAAAAGATACATCAAGAAACAAATTGCATGCATGTCCAAAAAGAAGAGTTATTAGCAAGTTAGAGGCTCTCTATCCTATCCTCCTCCCCTCCTCCCCTCCACAAGAAATTTTTGGGAGAGAATAGGTTTTATACACCATTATACAATTAAATATGAATTTGTTTGTTTTTTTTCTTTATATATGAGCAGCCTGTACTCCTGTACCTCTGTGATGCTATCAAACAACCTGTTTTCTCTTCTCCTTGACATCTGTATAATCTCCAAAACTTTCATCTAGTGGTTATATTTCTTCTGTGCCAGAAAAGTTTTTCTAAAGAATGATAAGATTACAAGTATTCCAGTTTTAATAGATGTCTTTGTTACTTTCTCATTGCTGGGACAAAATACCTAACACCTACAAGGTAAAGGAGGAAGGGATTATTTTAGCTCACAGCTTGTAGAAGTTTCAGTCCATAGCTGGCTGACTTCAAGGCAGGGTGGCATGGCTAAAGGGCATGGCAGAGGAGAAACAGTCTATGGCAGAGCAGGCAGTAGGCAGGAGGCAGCAAAGAAGAAGCTGTCCTTCTATTCTCTTTTTATTACATTCAGGCTTAACAAACCTATTTGTTGGTGCCACTCACACCCAAGGTGGGTTTTCTGTCTTCAGTAAATCAACTCAGCCGCACTCAGAACTGTTAATGCAAAGGGGCCTAATGAAGTTATCATACTCTTAATCCAGTATCATACAGCTATGATCCAGCCACCTCCCAAAAGCCACAGCTATGAGCACATGAGGCTCTGGGTTGGTGGGGCATCTAGATATAAGCCATAACAATAGAACTATCTAACTTTGATAGAATCATTTTTAACTTTGGCAGGTTAGGTAAATAATATTCTTGAGATCTCTAAGGTGGGGTGTCTCATTAGGCAAAGATTTGAACAAGATTCAGTAGTTGAGTCTGCTAAGGAACTTTATTATCCCTTTCTTTGAATTGCCAAAGACCTGCAATAGGCTCATATGAGAAGGAGGATATGAGACCAACACTTTACACAGGCCAAGGCAACACTTTGTCAGTAATGATTATTGGTCAGAAATAATACATGTTTTATTGTCTTGCAGTATATCACACTGTGCACTTGGCACTTAAATGGAAGTTTTCTTCCAGCTCCTGGTAAGGTAAGGCTATTATATGTGCATCCTTGATGAAATCTTTTCTAATCAGTGCTGGTGTGGTACATTTGCAGTTTGATAATAATGTTGACTCCTGTAGCACAGAGCCTGAGGGCTTGAAGCTTAAACTTTTCACAAGATTTACTTCAAAAGATTGCAAACTGGTCTGTGAACCAAACCATGGCCACAAATCTGTGCTTCTTTTTGTTCAAGTCTGAGAACTAACAGGGGAATTTAGATTTTTTTAAATAGGGTTCTAAAATAGAATCGAAGAATAAGCAACAGAGGCCTATAAAGCCTAAAATATTTACTTTTGGAGATTTTCAGAAAAATTTTGCCAACTGCTGATCTATGTGATCAATGTAATATGACTCTGAATTTAAAATATTAACACAAATTATAGTGCAGTGGCCTTCCATGTGAACAAATACAGCATATCACTTATACATCCCTGAGAATGATAACTGTGGGATTGAGGAGGCTTAAATGTTTCTTGTTCTTCATGATTTTCAATGTTTCAGTCCAATCTTCCTTTCCTTTTTTGAAAAATTAATATTATTGGTACATTTTAGGTTTATAATATAATGACATTCATCATTGGAGATATGCATCTTTACATAATCTCTATTGGTTCTTATTTTTTCCCCCTTCCCCTGCCATCATATCAACCACTCCATCCCTCCATATTTACAAAGACTTTGTTTCCTTTTTAAAATTTTCTCATATTAATTCCATTCCCTTCTTTCATTTCCCCTACCCCTCTCACTTCCCCTTCCCCTCTCACTTCCCCTTTGACCCTTTTCTTCCTATTTCAGATTGTCTATTATATCTTTTAGTCTTTATTTACACTTTCAGTTTCTCACACTAGAGAAACTATTCAGTATTTACACATGTGTACTATTTCTTTCACTTAAGAATATCACCTCAATGTGCATCCATTTAGCTGTAAATGTCTCTAATTTCTCATTTTTATGGCTGAGTAGTACTCTATTTTATATAAAAAAAACACATTTTCTTTATCCAGTCTCCAGTTGATGGGCATTTGGGCTGTTTCCAAGTTTTAGCTATTACAAACTGTGCTGCTATGAACAAGGGTGCACCTATGTCACTGTGGTGTGATTCTTTTAATTCTTTGGGGAAGATACCCAGCAGGGAAATAGCTGGGTCAAATGGGAATTCCAGTCCTAGTTCTTTGAGGTATCTCTATACTGATCTCCACAGTGGTTGCACCAGTTTACACTCCCACCAGCAGTGGAGCAGGGTTCCTCTTTCCCCACAGCCCTGCCAACATTGGTTATTGGTTGATTTCATGATAGCAGCCATTCTTTCTGGGGTGAGGTGGAATCTCAGCATTGTTTTCATTTGCATCTCTCAAATGAACAGTGATGTTGAATGTTTTTTCATATGTTTATTTGCCATTTCTACCTCTTTGTGTGAGGAATGTCTGTTCATTTCAGATGCCCACTTTTGGATTGGGTCTTTAAATTTGGGAGGTCTGATCTTTTTAAGTTCTTTATAGATTCGAGATAGTAGACTTTTGTCTGAGGAAGAGCAGGTGAAGATTTTTTCCCACATTGTGGGTTGTCTCTTCACACTGCTGGTGGTTTCTCTTGCTGTGCAGAAGCTTTTTAATGAGAAGAGATCCCATTTGTTGATTGTTTGTGCTAGTTCATGTGCAACTGAGGTTTTGGTCACAAAATGTTTTCCTACACCAATGTCTTCAAGAGTTCTACATAACCTCTGTTACAGCCGGGTCAGGGTTTCTGTTTTAATATTTAGATCTTTAATCCATTTTGATTTTAGTTTAATGCGTGGCAAGAGATATAGGTCCAGTTTTAATCTTTGGCAAGTTGAAACCCAATTTTTCCAGCACCATTTATTAAAGAGGCTATCTTTCCTCCAGTGAGGGTGTTTGGCTCTTTTGTCAAAGATGAGGTGCCTGAGTGTGTCTGGAGTTGTTTCTGAATCTTTTAGTCTGTTCCTCTGGTCCTCAGGTCTGTTTCTTTGTCAGTAACATGCTGTTTTTATCACTGTAGCTTTGCAGTATAGTTTCAAGTTGGGGGTTGTAATACCCCCTGCCATGTCTCTCTTACCTAGAATTGCTTTTGCTATTCTGGGTCTCTTTGTGTTGTCCTGAGGAACTGAGTGGCCTGTGATGCTCCACTGGGCTTTGCTATCCTGGTCCCCGACCAAGTGGGCCTCAAGGATCCTCATCATAACTTCTAACAGTCCCATGGAAGAGGAAGGATGTTGATCAGAAAAAGTGGTTTAAACACCTTCTTCAAGGCCAGTGAAACTGGTTGGTAATGTCAGGGCTGACTTTCTTCCTGGCATCCAGATTTCTGGTGGTGCAGGCTCCTCAGTCCCACCACAGGCTCAGCTGTGTCCCTGAACCCTCTGCTCCCCATGGGGGAGGATGGTGTTTGCATTGCCTTCATTCAGCATGTTCCTCTGCAAGCCACCAGACACCATCTGTTTCCAGCAGCTCAGTTCTGGCTTCCAGGATCGACACTCGAGATTTGCCTTCTTCCTCTGTCGCCTCCACCGTGTGGTCTCCTACAGGGTCATGGTTTTGACACCCACTGCACGATATCCAGTCACCAGCCACTCGGGGTCCTACAGACTCCAGCAATGCGATGTGTGCACACTCCGTGTTTCTAGTCACCACACCTGGCCCAGACCCAAGACAATACTGAGAACAAAGAAAATTCCAGGCTGAGCTGGAGAATTGGCTGTGCCCTATGTCTCAGGTCTGTGACTTAGAGGCTTTGTGTCCATGCCTTCTTGAGAGCTGCCTGTGAATAAAAACTGCTGCTTGACCAGATAAGGCTTCATGTCCATTCAGTGTTGAAACAATCATATTTTTACCTAAATTGTGGCTGTGGCTTTTCCTGCCCTGGCCTCTGCAGTTTTTGTTGGGATGGCTGGGCTTGCATCTGGGGAGTCTGGGATCTGGGCTGAATCTCACTGTTGGAGCTGAGTCAGGACCTTCACTGTTATTAATGGCATGTGGGCCCGGGCCCTCACCTGTCCCCGAGTCAGCACCGTACTCAGCACTTTCTGTGCTTGGGACTTTGATGGCCTGTTCCATGCTCATAAGTTGTTAAGGGAAAAGAGACTTCAAGTTGACCCAGGCCTTGTGCCGGCAGAGGAATGAACCAGCTCAGGTACACAGGGAAGCCCACGGTCAGTGAAGCACCAGGAAGTGGCCTCCCTGGACACCCAAGGGCTCTGGCTCCATACTGCTGGACATCCTGGTGGCCTCCTCATGGTCCTTGCTCAGATGCACTAGGCCCACTCCCACCGAGATGGGGCAGCAGGGCCTGGAGCTCAGAGAGCCCTGGCTGTTCAAGCCTGTTTGGGTCCCTCTCTTATGGGGGAAAAGAAGAAGGAAGAGGAGGAGGAGGGGAAAGAAGAGGAGGAAAAGGAAGAGAAAGAGCAGGAAGAGGAGGAGGAGATAGGAGATGTCATGACTCTTTTTGTTGCATTTCCCCCCCTCTGCATTTAATTTATTTTCATCCTCTATGGGTTCATTCTGCTGGGCTTCCTGTGGTTGTGATCCTCATTGTCTTTTCCTAGGATATTGTGTAAAATTTTTTAGAGTGCTAGTTTGGTATTCATGAAGTTCCTAAGGTCATGAAAGTATCTTTTTTTTCCATAAATTTTGAAAGATAATTTTGCAGGGTACATCAATCTGGGTTGGAGGCTGTTTCCCTTTAGGGCTTGTAATACATCACTCTAAGTTCTTGCCTTGGGGGTTTGCATTGAGAAGTCTGGCATGATTCTGATGGGCTTTCCTTTGTATGTGAGTTGTTTTCTCTAACTCCTTGTAGAATTTTGTTCTTCTGTTGGGTTTCTGGAATCTTAGCTATTATATGCCTATGTGTAGATTTTTTTTGATTAAGGCTAGCTGGAGTCCTATATGCCTCACTTATCTGTATGTTAAGTTCTTTTCCCCTCCTTGGGAAGTTTTCTGCCATCATTTCTGTGAACAGTTTTTTTATGTCATCTGCACTCTCTCTTCTTTCTTCATTGACTCCAATCAGTCTTATGTTATTCTTCTTTGCATCGTCTAGCAGCTGCTGGATTGATTTCTCGTGTTCCCTTACAATTTTAAAGCAATTTTTCTTTTCCTCCTCACTAATTGCGATCTTATCTTCTATATGTGAAATTCTATCCTCACATTGGTTCATTCTGCTGCACAGACTTTTGGTGGAGTTTTTAATCTCTTGGAAATCTGTTTATATCTGTTTTATGGATTCCATTTGTTTCCTATGTTGGGATTCCATCATGTTCCTCAGATCCTCTATTTTTTTTTATCTGTGTCCTCTCTAGATTTATTAATCATGTCTTGCACCATGAGCAAAATCTTTGCTGTTATCTGAGTAATTATTTCTGATTTCATTTTTCCCAGATCCTCCTTTGTTGCCAGTTCAGAGAGTCCAGATGTTTGTATCAGAGTGTTCCATCTCCTTTCCCTTTGGGGTTGCTGTAGGTGATCTGAAGTCTGTTTTTGAGGCTTGTTTATGTGTCTTCTCATTTCCACAGGGTGGGGGGTGGGGGTGCTTCTGGCGCCCTTGCGGCTCACCTTCTCTTCCTTAGGAGCTTGGGATGGCAGTGGGGGAGCTTCCTTCCGGGTTCTGGGACCAGCTCAGCTTCTCTGCCCTAGGAGCTTGGGATGGTGGTGGGGGAGCTTCCTTCTGGGTGCTGGGACCGGCTGAGCTTCTCTGCCCCGATCCTGCCTCCTTTAGATCAGAGCTGCGAAGAGGAAGCAGGGGTCTTCTCCTTGAGCAGCAGGGCCGGCGGGCAGAAGGTATCTGTGTCTGGGAAGTGACCTTCTGCACACCTTGGGAACTCTGCTCAGCAGCCTGCAGAGCCTCACAAACCCTTCTGCCAAGACCTGGGAGACTCGGGAACCTGGTTCATTCAGGACCTAATCAAATCTTAAAGGTTCCACCTCTCAATACAGATCTGATAGCAATCAAATTTCAAAATGAAATTTTTAGGAGATGCTCAAGCCATAGCATCATCCCCAGACCCACCATAAAAGCACTGTTAGTATGGATTTGTCTGTTTCATTAGCATAGCTTTTTGGATGATTGTCTTTTAACTGTACTGATTTAAGCTTTACAAACTTGCTGGAGACTCAAAACCTTCCTGATGAATTTTTGCAGGAGCCTAGCCCTGCCTTGAACTGATTGTCTTTCAGTTTCCCTTGAGGGTAGCAGAGACTGCAGAAAGCCTTCTGAGGGCTACTTTCTTAGAGGCAAGGAACCTGACTGGTGCGAGCAAGGCCTTTGAGGGAGGAAAAGGAGAGGATCCTAATTTTAAAATTTAATTTCATTTTTATATTAATGTGCAGTAAATGTACATGTTAATGGGGTTCAGTGTGGTATTTTAATACATGCATACAATGTGCACTGATCAGATTGGAGTAATTGGCATTTCTCTGTCATCATTCTTTTTTTTTTTTGTATTAAATTCTTTTATTGGTACGTTGTAGGTATACAACACAATTACATTTCTCATTGGGAATTGTACCTTTACATAATACATCTTGGTTCTTATTTTTTCCCCATTCCTAGCCCTCCCTTCACGCCCTCCACCCTTCCCTATTTACAAAGACTTTATTTCCATTTTTTCCATTTCTCAACATTTTTCCTTTACCTTCTTTCCTTTCTCCTGCCCCTCCCACTACCCCTACTCCTTTGGACCTTTTCTTCCTATTTTACATTATTGATTATTCATTCTAATCATTGGTACATTTTAGGTATACAATATAATGACATTCATCATTGGAAATTTGCACCTTTACATAGTCTCTCTTGGTTCTTATTTTTCACCCTTGCCCAGCCCTCCCTTCAACCCCTCCAGTCCTCCCTATTTACAAAGATTTTGTTCCTATTTTTCCATTTTCTCATATTAATCCCATTCCCTTCTTTCCTTTCCCCTAGCCCTCCCACTTCCTTCCCCTTTGCCTCTTTTCTTCCTATTTCACATTACCTATTATACATTTAGTCCTTATTTACACTTTCAGTTTCTCACACTAGAGAAACTATTCGGTATTTACACATGTGTGTCCTATTTATTTCACATAAGAGTATTGCCTCAATGTGCATCCACTTAGCTATAAATGTCTCTAATTTCTCATTTTTTATGGCTGAGTAGTACTCCATTTTATTAAAAAACCACATTTTCTTGATCCAGTCTCCAGTTGATGGGCATTTGGGCTGTTTCGAAGTTTTAGCTGTTACAAACTGTGCTGCTATGAACATGGGTGCACATATATCACTGTGGCATGATTCTTTTAATTATTTGGGGAAGATCCCCAGCAGTGGAATAGTGGGGTCAAATGGGACTTCCAGTCCTAGTTCTTTGAGGTATCTCCATACTGATTTCCACAGTGGTTGCACCAGTCTACACTCCCACCAGCAGTGGAGCAGGGTTCCTCTTTCCCCACAGCCCTGCCAGCATTTGTTATTGGTTGCTTTCATGACAGCAGCCATTCTTTCTGGAGTGAAGTGGAATCTCAGCATTGTTTTCATTTGCATCTCTCGAATGACCAGTGATGTTGGACATTTTTTCATGTATTTATTTGCTATTTCTACTTCTTTGTCTGAGAAATGTCTACTCATTTCAGATGCCCATTTTTGGATTGGGTCTTTAAATTTGGGAGGTCTGATCTTTTTAAGTACTTTATAGATTCGAGATAGTAGACTTTTGTCTGAGGAAGAGCAGGTGAAGATTTTTTCCCACATTGTGGGTTGTCTCTTCACACTGCTGGTGGTTTCTCTTGCTGTGCAGAAGCCTTTTAATAAGAAGACATCCCATTTGTTGATTGTTTGTGCTAGTTCATGGGCAACTGAGGTTTTGTTCATAAAATCTTTTCCTACACTGATGTCTTCAAGGGTTCTACCTAACCTGTGTTCCAACTGGTTCAGAGTTTCTATTTTAATATTTAGATCTTTAATCCATTTAGATTTTAGTTTACTGCATGGTGAGAGATACAGGTCTAGTTTTAATCTTTGACAAGTTGAAGCCCAGTTTTTCCAGCACCATTTATTAAAGAGGCTATCTTTCCTCCAGTGAGGGTGTTTGGCTCCTTTGTCAAAGATGAGATGGCTGAGTGTGTCTGGCGTTGTTTCTGCATCTTCTAATCTGTTCCACTGGTCCTCAAGTCTGTTACTTTGCCAGTACCATGCTGTTTTTATCACAGTAGCTTTGTAGTATAGTGGCAGGTTGGGGATTGTGATACCCCCTGCCATGTCTCTGTTACCTAGAATTGCTTTTGCTATTCTGGGTCTCTTCTTGTTCCAAATGAATTTTTGGATTGTTTTCTCGAGGTCTTTGAAGTATGCTGCTGGGATCTCAATTGGAATTGCATTAAATCTATATAGCAGTTTTGGAAGTATGGCCATTTTCACTATATTAATCCTTCCTACCCAGGAGCAAGGGATGTCTGTCCATTTTCTGATATCATCTTCAATCTCTCTTTTCAGAGTGCCATAGTTTTCAGAGAAGTGGTCTTTGATTTCTTTCGTTAGGATGATTCCTAGGTATTTCAGTTTTTTGGATGCTATTGTGAAAGGGATTATTTGCCCTATTTCTCTCTCAGTGAGTCTGTCCTTGGTGTAGAAGAAAGCTATTGAGTTTTGTGTGTTGACCTTGTAACCAGCTACTTGACTGAATTTGGTTATTAAGCCTAGAAGACTTTTGGTGGAGTTCTTGGGGTCTTCTGTATAGAGTATCATGTTATCTGCAAATAATGACAATTTGACTTCTTCATTTCCTATCTTTATTCCTTTTATTTCTTTCTCTTGTCTAATTGCCGTGGCTAATGTTTCCAGAACTATATTGAACAAGAGTGGTGATAGTGGACATCCTTGTCTTGTTCCTGATTTTAGTGTGAAGGATTTCAGTTTTTGACCATTTAGTATGATATTGGCTGGTGGTTTTTCATAGATGGCTTCTATCAGTTTGAGGTAGAGACCATCTATTCCAATTTTTTGTAGGGTTTTTTATCATAAACGCATGTTGGATTTTGTCAAATGCTTTTTCTGCATCTATGGAGATAATCATATGGTTTTTGTCCTTGGCTCTATTGATATAGTGTATTACATTGTTTGATTTCATATATTGAACCATCCCTGCATCCCTGGGATGAATCCCACTTGATCGGGGTGTATGATCTTCTTGATGATCTTCTGCATTCTGTTTGCCATTATCTTATTAAGGATTTTTGCATGTATGTTCAGTAGTGAGATTGGCCTATGTTTCTCTTTTTCGGTTGTGTCTTTCTCTGCTTTCGGGATCAAGGTGATGCTTGCTTCCAGGAATGAGTTTGGGAGTATTGCTTCCCTTTCAATTTCATTGAAGAGTTTAAACAGTAGTGGCAGCAGTTCCTCTCTAAATGTCTTGTAGAATTCAGCAGTGAAGCCATCAGGGCCCCGGCTTTTCTTAGTTGATGTTTTTAATTACATTTTCAATTTCATTGGTTGATATTGGGTTGTTCAGAATTTTTAGGTCTTCTTGGTTCAACTTTGGTAATTCATATGTATGTAGGAATCTGTCCATTTCTTCTGTGTTGTCCATCTTATTGGAGTATAGGTTCTGGAAGTAGGTATTGATGATCCTCTGGATTTCTGCTGGGTCTGTTGTAATTTCACCCTTTTCATTCCTAATTGCATGGATTTGGGTCTTTTCTTTCCTTTTTCTGACAAGGTTGGCTAAAGGTTTGTCAATTTTTTTGATTCTTTTGAAGAACCAACTCTTGGCTTCATTGATTTTTTTGTATCATTCTCTTAGTCTCCATTGCATTGATTTCTCCTTTGATCTTTATAATTTCCTCCCTTGTATGGGCTTTGGGGTTGTCCTGCTCTGCTCTTCTTTTTCTGGAAGTTAGAGGTTCAGCATCAGGATGTTCAATTGGGCTCATTCTGTTTTCCTAATATGCATATTCACTGCTATGAATTTCCCTTGCAAGACAGCTTTCATTGTGTCCCATAGATTCCGATAAGTTGTATTGTCATTGTCATTTAATTGAAGGAACTGTCTGATTTCTTCTTTAATTTCCTCTGTGACCCATTGATTATTCAGAAGTGTGTTGTTCAATTTCCATGTGTTTATGAAATTTTTTGTTTCTTTTGCCATGGATCTCCAATTTCATCGCACTATGGTCTGATAATGTACAGGGGATAACTTCAATTCCTTTGCACTTACTTAAACATATTCTATGTGTGAGTTTGTGGTCTATTTTTGAGAATGACCCATGTGCAGCTGAGAAGAATGTGTATTCTGATTTTGTGGGGTGGAAGACTCTGTAAACATCTGTGAAGTTCATTTGTTCAAGAGTTCGATTGAGTTCTAGTATTTCATTGCTTATTTTTAGTCTAGTTGATCTATCTATTTGTGACAGTGGGGTGTTGAGGTCCCCCACTACAAGTGTATTAGTGCATATATGACTTTTCATGTCCTTTAGTATTTGTTTTATATAGTTGGGTGCACTAGTGTTTGGTGCATAGATATTTATGATTGTCATCTCTTCCTCTTGGATTGTTCCCTTTACAAGGATATAGTGTCCTTCTTCATCTCTCTTAATCAGTGTTGGTTTGAAATCTACTTGATCTGCAAAGAGGACAGCTAATCTTGCTTTTTTTCGGGTTCCTGTCGCATGGAGTATTGTTTTCCACCCTTTAACTTTCAGTCTATGAGTTTCCTTTTGAATTAAGTGTGTTTCTTGTATGCAGCATATTGTTGGATTTTGCTTCTTGACCCATTCTGCCAGTGTATTTCTTTTGATTGGTGATTTGAGACCATTATCATTGATGGTTATAGCTGAAACATATTGACTTGTCATTGCCATGACCTTTTCTTTTTGTTGGGTTCTCCCCCTTTACATTTAAGGTCTTGTCATGCCAGATGGGTTCATTCTGCTTTGCTTCCTGGGGTTGTGATCCTCAATGTCCGTTTCTAGGATATTGTGTAAAATTCTTTGCAGTGCTGGTTTTGTATTCACGAAGTTCCTAAGGTACTCTTTGTCATGAAAGTATCTTATTTCTCCATCCAGTTTGAAAGATAGTTTTGCAGGGTACATCAATCTGGGTTGGAGGCTGTTTTCTTTTAGGGCTTGGAACATGTCACTCCAAGCTCTTCTTGCCTTGATAGTTTGTGTTGAGAAGTCTGCTGTGATTTTGATGGGCTTTCCTTTGTATGTGATTTGTTTCTTTTCTCTGACTGCTTGGAGAAGTTTGTTATTCTGCTGAGTTTCTGGAATCTTAACAATTATATGCCTATGAGTAGATTTTTTTTTGATCCAGGCTATCTGGAGTCCTATATGCCTCACTGATTTGTATGTCAAGCTCTTTTCCCCTGCTTGGGAAGTTTTCTGCCATTATTTCTGTGAAGAGATGTTTTATGTCATCTGCACTCTCTCCTGTTTCTTCATTGAGCCCAATCAGTCTTATGTTATTCTTCTCTGCATCATCTAGCAGCTGCTGGATTGATTTCTCATGTTCCCTTTTAATTTTGAAGCAATTTTTCTTTTCCTGGTCACTAATTGCAATCTTATCTTCTATATCTGAAATTCTGTCCTCACATTGGCTCATTCTGCTGTGTAGACTTTCAATGGAGTTTTTCATGTCCTGGAAATCTATTTGCATCTGTTTTATGGATTCCATTTGTTTCTTTTGTTGGGATTCCATCATGTTCCTCAGGTTCTCTCTAGATTTATTAATCATGTCTTGCACTAGGGGCACAATTTCTCCTGTTATCTGAGAAATTATTTCTGATTTCATTTTTTCCAGATCCCCTTTTGTTGCCAGTTGAGTGGGTCCAGGTGGTTGAGTATCAGAGTGTTCCATCTCATTTCCCTTTTGGGTTGCTGTAGGTGATCTGTAAATCTTGTTTTGAGACTTATTTATGTGTTTTCTCATTTCAACTGGGCCAGGGGGCTGTTAGCGCCTGCATGGATTACCTCCTCTGAGCTGGGTGAGGTGGGCCAGTGGCCAGGAACAGCAGTAGGTATGATGACCCAAAAGCCCTTTCCTGTATGCTGTGAGCAGTGGGAGGGATGGTGGCCGGGAAACCCCTTCCTCTGGACCAGGAGCAGTGGGACGACGGCTCAGAAGCCCCTACCTCTGGGGCGGGAACAGTGGGACTCAGTACCTTGGTCTGGTGGTCTGGTGTCTTCTGTGTCTTTGTAGTGTGGAACCAGGTGGCTGCCTGTCTGCAGCGGGGTGACTCAGTGTCTTCTGCGCCACTCAGGACCTGGGTAGGGCATGCACAGACCTTCCTGTGTGCAGTGGGCTTATTCGGCATGTTCTGTTTGACTCAGTACCTCGGTAGGGCATCTGTCATCATTCTTTTTGATTTGGAGCCTTTGCACTCTTTTCTTCAAGATCTTAATAGTTATTAATATATAATGTATGAACTATGGTCATCTCCTTGTGCTGTGGATCACCAGAACTTGTTTCTTTTATTTAACTGTGTTTTGATATCCGTTTTTCAATCTTCCTTTATCTACTCTCATCTTCTTTCTCCATTTTTTAAATTAAAAAGTGTAATGTGAATAAAACATACACAAAAGTACAGAGACTAATGTAACAAATCTTTATTTGCCCATAACCCACCAGTGGTTACAATCTAGACCTAGGTATTCATCAGAGGTTGCAAAGTGATGATATTCTGTTATTTTCCATTTTGTTTATTAGCTGAAATACATATAACTGGTTACTGTTCAAATCATGGTACAGTTCATACAGATGTGGCCAGCTAAATGCTTGGGTATTTACTTTTTATTGGTTTACAAATAAGACATTATTGCTTAGAATCCTCCAATAGGTCAATGATTTTTAAAAAAATACCACCAAAAATTCATGGAGTTAAAAGTATTATGTGTGTTTCAATCAGTATTCTTGTCGCTGCCCAACATATTCAATTCTTGGTAGTTAGGAGAATTTTTGACTTAGTTCCTGAATCCTTTTTATACAAACTCAGGAATCTTAGATTCCTTTGTTGCTTTCTGATATAATATGTTCACCATTATCCTTACCATTTACTTATTTTTAAAAGCTGAGGAAACTGAAGGAAACTTTATATAGGTTAATAACATGGTCAAGGTTTTATGGCTAGTAAAATTTTGGGCCAGACATTAATTTTCTCAGATTAATTTCCTTCCAAAACTTCTGGTAAGGTATCCATTAAAAACTCTTCTATAAAATCAGTTCTTATTTAGCATTCCTTCATTAGTTTTTGAAAATTCTGCTTTAAGGACAAAAATAACTTAAAACTTTTTTGCATATACTTTCTTATGCATACATCAAAAAGCCTACACATAACTTTACCTGCTTTTTAAATTTTTAGTTTAAGATAAACTTTGTCCTTCTAGGATTAACTGCTTTAATTTTATCTCTATATCAACTCTTATCCAGGATGTTATCTTTTTTACTTTCAAGAATCTATAGTTCCTCTGTGGATTGTTTGTATCTGTCTTATCTCCTTTCATCTTATGGATTAACAAAGAAAAATCAAAATAAACTGGATAAGACTAAAATATATGGCTTTATCCTTTTCACCCTTGAGAGTTACTCCTTCTGGATATTTGGTCTGTACATTCCCCCATTGTAGTTGTTCTTATATACATTACATTAGATGTACAGTAGAATCAGGTTTTAAAAAACATGTGTCTCTATCTTCTGGGTGGTAGGTGGACTCACTTGTGTACTTTTAGATTTTTTTTTCTAGTGACAGTAATGCCACATGTAATTGAAACTACTATTATGGAAACTCTTTGAGAGTTTTTTCCTCATCAGTGATAACTTTATCTGCTGCACTTACATATCACTTTTGAACTCAAGTTTAATGTGTACCTCATTAACATTTTAAAATCTCAGAGGAAATTTTTGAAAAGTGTATGTTTCAGAAAAATATAAAGAATAATGTAGCAAATATCTGTATATGCAAAATACAGAACTTTGTATGTGTGTGTGTGTGTGTGCGTGTTGAGTGCAAGACATACCTTTACCTCCCTGGCTAACTCCAGTAATAAAACCAAGTCTCTAGTTTCTCCCTGGAAGGAGTTTTTCCACACTCTTGAGTGCCCCTACTTTTCTATCTCCTGCCTGAGGAACTGGCTCCTAAATCATCTAGCTGTGAGAGTTGACAGGGTTCTGAATTCATGAATCCCTCAATACGACCGAGAACAAAGAGGTTGGTTTAAACAGGACCATGAGCACTTCTAGTAACTACCCTTTGGGTTCAGCATAAAGTGAGCAGACAGAAACTCCCAGATTCAAGTTTCTTTCTGGAAATGTTTTGTCTGCAGACTTTCCAAACTTTTGCCTAAGAGTTTACCTTGTAACTAACCTATATCTGGGAACTGAGGGCACCAGGTAATTAGTAGACCTGTAGGGCACATAACCTGATGTATAGCTGAGATGTGCAATCAGCCTAGATGCTCATCAATGTATGAACAAAGAAAATGTGGTATAAATGCATAATAGAATATATTTAGAGGTAAAAATGATATGCTATTGATCACAACAATACAGATGAACCTGAAGAATGTTAGATTGGAATAAGCCAGACACAAAAAGACACACAGTACATGACCTCACTCATTTGTTTTTTTTTTTTTTTTTTAGTTTTTAGTTTTTCAATTTTATTTTATTGGTACATTTTAGGTATACAATATAATATTCATCATTGAAAATTTGCGCCTTTACATAATTTCTCTTGGTTCTTATTTTTCCCCCTTCTCCTGCCTCCATTCATCACCTCCATCCCTCCCTATTTACAAAACTTTGTTTCCATTATTTTATTTTCTCATATTAATGCCATTCTCTTCTTTCCTGTCCCCTACGCCTCCCACTTCCCCTCCCCTTTTGCCCCTTTTCTTCCTATTTCACATTATCTATTATGTCTTTTAGTCCTTGTTTACATTTTCAGTTTCTCACACTAGGGAAATTATTCTTTATTTATACATGTGTGACCTATTTAATTCACTTAAGAGTATCACCTCAATGTGCATCCATTTAGCTATTCAAGTTTTTAGTTTCTCATTTTTTATGGCTGAGCAGTACTCCATTTAATTAAAAAAACCACATTTTCATTATCCAGTTTCCAGTTGATGAGCAATTCGGCTGCTTCCAAGTTTTAGCTATTACAAATTGTGCTGCTATGAACAAGGGTGCACATATATCACTGTGGTATGACTCTTTTAATTCTTTGGGGAAGATACCCAGCAGGGGAATAGTGGGGTCAAATGGGACTTCCAGTCCTAGTTCTTTGAGGTATCTCCATACTGATCTCCACAGTGGTTGCACCAGTCTACACTCCCACCAGCAGTGGAGCAGGGTTCCTCTTTCCCCAAAGCCCTGGTGACATTTGTTATTGGTTGATTTCATAATAGCAGCCATTCTTTCTGGGGTGAGGTGGAATCTCAGCATTGTTTTCATTTGCATCTCTTGAATGACCAGTGATGTTGAACATTTTTTCATGTATTTATTTGCTATTTCTACTTCTTTGTCTAAGAAATGTCTGTTCATTTCAGATGCCCATTTTTGGATTGGGTCTTTACATTTGGAAGGTCTGATCTTTTTGAGTTCTTTATAGATTCGAGATAGTAGACCTTTGTCTGAGGAAAAGCAGGTGAAGATTTTTTCCCACATTGTGGGTTGTCTCTTCACACTGCTGGTGGTTTCTCTTGCTGTGCAGAAGCTTTTTAATAAGAAGAGATCCCACTTCTTGATTGTTTGTGCTAGCTCATGTGCCACTGAAGTTTTGTTCATAAAATCTTTTCCTACACCAATGTCTTCAAGAGTTCTACCTGACCTCTGTTCCAGCTGATTCAGTGTTTCTGTTTTAATATTTAGAACTTTAATCCATGTCAATTTTAGTTCAGTGCGTGGTGAGAGATATAGGTCTAGTTTCAATCTTTGGCAAGCTGAAACTCAATTTTCCCAGCACCATTTATTAAAGAGGCTATCTTTCCTCCAGTGAGGGTGTTTGGCTCCTTTGTCAAAGATGAGATGCCTGAGTGTGTCTGGATTTGTTTCTGCATCTTCTAATCTGTTCCTCTGGTCCTCAGGTCTATTTATTTGCCAGTACCATGCTGTTTTTATCACCATAGCTTTGTCATGTAGTTTCAAATTGGAGGATGTGATACCCCCTGCCATGTCTCTGTTACCTAGAATTGCTTTTGCTATTCTGGGTCTCTTCTTGTTCCAAATGAATGTTTGGATTGTTTTCTCAAGGTCTTTGAAGTATGCTGCTGGGATCTCAATTGGAATTGCATTAAATCTATATAGCAGTTTTGGAAGTATGGCCATTTTCAGTATGTTGATCCTTCCTACCCAGGAGCAGGGGATGTCTGTCCATTTTCTGATATCATCTTCAATCTCTCCTTTCAGAGTGCTATAGTTTTCAGAGATGTGGTCTTTGATTTAATTTGTTAGATTGATTCCTAGGTATTTCAGTTTTTTGGATGCTATTGTGAAGGGAATTGTTTGCCCTATATCTTTCTCAGTGAGTCTGTTGTTTGTGTGGAGGAAAGCTATTGGTGTTTGTTTGTTGACCTTGTATCCAGCTGCTCTACTGAGTTTGGTTATTAAGTCTAGAAGACTTTTGGTGGTGTTCTTGGGGTCTTCTATATACAGTATCATGTCATCTGCAAATAATGACAATTTGACTTCTTCATTTCCTATCTTTATTCCTTCTATTTCTTTCTCTTGTCCAATTGCCATGCCTAATGTTTCCAAGACTATATTGAACAGGAGTGGTGATAGTGGACATCCTTGTCTTGTTCCTGATTTTAGTGTGAAGGATTTCAGTTTTTGACCATTTAGTATGATACTGGCTGTTGGTTTTTCATAGATGGTTTTTATCAGATTGAGGTAGAGACTATCTATTCCAATTTTTTTGTACTTTTTTTATCATAAATGGGTGTTGGATTTTGTCAAATGCTTTTTCTACATCTATGGAGATGATCATATGGTTTTTGTCCTTGGTTCTATTGGTACAGTGTATTACATTTATTGATTTGCATATGTTGAAACATCCCTGCATCCCTGTGTTGAACCCCACTTGGTCAGGGTGTATGATCTTTTTGATGATCTTCTGCATTCCATTTGCCAGTATCTTATTAAGGATTTTTGCATCTATGTTCATTAGTGAGATTGGCCTACAATTCTCTTTTTAGGTTGGGTCTTTCTCTGCCTTGATGATCAAGGTGATGCTTGCTTCCAGGAATGAATTTTGGAGTATTGCTTCCCTTTCAATTTTGTTGGAGAGTTTAAACAGTAGTGGCATTAGTTCCTCTCTAAATGTCTTGTAGAATTCAGCAGTGAAGCCATCAGGACCTGGGCTTTTCTTGGTTGGTAAGTTTTTAATTACATTTTCAATTTCATTGATTGATATTGCATTTAGAGTATTTAGGTTTGCATTGAGAAGTCTGCTGTGATTCTGATGGGCTTTCCTTTGTATGTGATTTGTTTCTTTTCTCTAATTGCTTGTAGAACTTTGTTCTTCTGTTGGGTTTCTGAAATCTTAACAATTATATGCCTATGTGTAGGTTTTTTTTTTATCAAGGCTAGTTGGAGTCCTATATGCCTCACTTATCTGTATGTCAAATTCTTTTCCCCTGCTTGGGAAGTTTTCTGCCATTACCTTTGTAAACAGTTTTTTTTTTTAATGTCCTCTGCATTCCCTCCTGTTTCTTCATTGACTCCAGTCAGTCTTATGTTATTCTTCTTTGTGTCATCTAGCAGCTGCTGGATTGATTTCTCATGGTTTCTTACAATTTTAAAACAATTTTTCCTTTCCTGGTCACTAATTGCAATCTTATCTTCTATATGTTAAATTCTGTCCTCACACTGGCTCATTCTGCTGTTTAGACTTTCAATGGAGTTTTTTATCCCCTGAAAATCTGTTTGTGTTTGTTTTATGGATTCCATTTGTTTCCTATTTTGAAATTTCATCATGTTCCTCAGGTCCTCTTTAGATTTATTAATCATGTCTTGCACTATGTGCACAATCTCTGCTGTTATCTGATAAATTATTTCTGATTTCACTTTTTCTAGATCCTCTTTTTTTGCCAGTTCAGGGAGTCCAGGTGGTTGAGTATCAGAGTGTTCCATCTGATTTCCCTTTGGGGTTGCTGTATGTGATCTGGAAGTCTGGTGTTGAGACTTGTTTACATGTCTTCTCATTTCATTGTGAGGGGGGTGCTGCTGGTGCCTGTGTGGCTCACCTCCTCTGCACTTGGAGCAATGCTATGGTGGCCCAGGAGTCTCCTCCTGGGTGCTGGGATTGGCACACCTCTGTGCTGGGAATGGTGCTGTGGCAACCTGGGAGCCTCCTCCTGGGTGCTGGGATTGGCTTACCTCCCCTGCTCTGGGAGCAGTGCTATGGCAGCCCGGGAGCCTCTTCCTGGGCGCTGAGATTGACTCATCTCCTCTGTGCTGGCAGTGGTGCTATGTCGGCCAGGGAGCCTCCTCCTGGGCGCTGGAATTGGTTCACCTCCCCTGCCTATTTTGATATATTTATATTTAGACTAAAATCTTAAATACCAGAATGTGGAATCTGGTGGCATATAAACTGAATTTAATCCACAGGTGGATTTTTATGGCCTATTCATATTTGTTAAAATTGATTTAGTTGCTAATACTTTTAGCTTGTGGAATTTCACATACAAATCCAGATTTTCAAGTTCTTTTTTTTGAAAGTGAAAAAAAAATGTATCAGCAATCAATTGGGCTGATTAAATGCTGCCCCTGGGGATAAGGTTGAATGATTTTCAGTACACCATTTTCCATTCAACAGTTATTTGCTTTGGAGGCTCCAATAGGCATTTGAATTTTCTATCTTTATGAGTAGAATATTAATTAATCTTATACTGATTTTTAAACTTTATTTAAGGTTTATGTTCCTTAACATTATTTCCTTTGCAAGTATTGAGTTGTCTGTGTATTATTAATTAAATGATGAGATTTGTTTTTCCTTTTAAAAGAGGAATTTGGGTTTGTAAGGAGCAGGAAGAAGATACTCAGTAATTCTGTGTGGAAGTTCATGTTGCATTGCCCAGTGATAAATGTTAATGAATTCCAAACATTTACATAGCACTGATTTACCAAAATAGGCATTATAAATCTTGACTGTTATAATCCACCACTTAGGATATAGTAATTACAGAAAACTATATAACCTACTTGTTTGTGGTTTCTCTTGATGAAAACATTTTCAGTTCAGAAAGTCTCCTGTAATTCTTGATTTTGTGGTGATATTTCCAGGCTGGCTGCATTTACTCATGTTTACTTTACTTTAGAATTTGGCAGAGTGGCTTCAGTCTTGTTGTATTAAACTTTTACTCAGTCAAATTACTAATATCAGTGTTGACATGAACTGTTACTCAGCAAGTATATTATGCAATCTAAGTAGCTTTTCATCAGCTTTACTCAACTTCATGTTTGACTTGTTAATACTGAATTTACATCCCTGTACTCCAAAGCAGTAATATTAATCAAACTTAGTAGCTTACACTTAAATTTTGCCTCTCTTGATTGGCGAGATTTATATAAAAAAGCCATTTTTGTTTTCTGTTTCTGTTACTGAACATATGATTGGCTAATTAGTACATATATGATTTATCACACAAAGCACTTCCTGTCACTCATTTAATTTTCTCATTTGGATGATGTATAATGGAAGTGCTGCATCTGAGACTTAATGGCACTTGCAGTGCTACTATTAATTAATACAAAGTTACTTTTTAAATCATTTTGTTCACTTAGTTTTCTTTGCTATATTTATTTTAGTTCTGTTTAGACTTAATTAGTTTTTAAAATTCTCCATAGAGAATGCTGTATCCTGAAGTCAGAAACAAAGAATGCATTATGCTTTTGAATTTACCAAAATGTGTACTGTAATTATGCAAATGAATGTAATAGATACAAGTTCTTTTCTACAGTCCCAAATCAATGGTGTATGTCATGAAAATGGGGTTAAAGTGTTGACTTTATCTGGGACATACTTTTAAAATAAAATGCTGCTTTCTTTTATTACTAATGTAATGCTGAGAATCACGTAAATATTACATAGCAGTCTTATCATTTTTCTCTTCTTTTTCTGTGTAATTTCCCCCAGAAACCACACTTAGTTCCATGGTGTTAGGTACTGCTTACCTATTCTTATTACTCTCAAATGCCCAGATCATTCCCTATGTGTATTCATTGCCCTGATCTCTCCAATGAGCTCTGATCCTCTGTGAAATACATATAGTTTGACTTGGATTTTTTTTTTGTATCAGTGATCGAACTCGGGACCTTGCACTTTCGAGGTGGGTGGCAGAACCACTGAGCTAGATCCCCGGCCCCACTGAGTTTGATGTTTTATAGAACTATACAACTAACATTTCAAACTTGAAGTCATTTTTTCCCCCACCTTTGTCTAGCTTCTAATTCTTCTGTCTGACAATTGGAAGGGTAAGTTGAGAATTGGGATTGTGCTAGTAACCAGTAATATCTGCCTCAAACACTTACAAGGTCTGTTGCTTTTGGAAAAAAATTTTGTGTCCTAGTTTTAAATAGAAATAATGCCTGGTATATAGGTGTTTGGCAAGTATTAGTAGTTATTTAAGTTGTCTGTTTTTTGTAGACAATCATCCCAAGATGCATTGTTTTAAAACAGCAGTTTTATTTTTCAAGATTGTACTAACAGTGGCACACAGGGTTGGATTACTAAAGCAAGATGACAGTGCTATCTATATTGTGTAGAAAAAATACAAATAGCAACAGCATTAAAGTAAGGGTATTATTCAAAGGCTTCAAGAGTACCAGAGAGACTAGGCATGAGATCTAATTGTCTTTGTAAGGCCATAGCATGCCTTTCTTTATTGTATCAGGAAACAAGGAGCACAAAATGGAGTCTTGCCAATGTTGTTACACTCTGCTTGTCATATAGACATATTATAAAACTAGAACCAAAAATAGAGCCCTCCTTGATTCTCTCTAAGAACATGAGCAAATTATCAGTCTCACTGTTACCAATTATCAGTGCTTACAAACTGAGACAAACTGTTCTAAAACTCATGGGGCCCATAATTACAATGCAAGACTATGAATTAATAGTTTTATATCTTGACTAGGTGTCAACTTTAGCAAAATGGCAGGCCCACTGGGACTAACTTCAACAATACAAGATTCTTTGACTTCACTGGGCTTAGGTAGTTATCTAATTCATGTGTTATCAGCTGGCTTCATTAATTTGAGGCTAGAGTATCCAAGATATTTACATGTGTAGCACTTCAGATGGGGTGGTTATAATGGCTGAGATCTTACCAGATCTCACTTTCCTTTCAGGTGATGGTACTTCCTTATGTGGAGAGTCTGAGGGTCTGAGAGTACAAATGTGTAATGTCTATCTGTTAAGGCCTAAGACCCAAAGAAGTGCTATGTATTTTCCACTATATTCTCTCTGTTAAATCAAGTCGCAAGTCCACTCTACCTCAAGGAAAGGGAAATAGACTCCATCTTTTGATGGGAGATAAGGCATGGAATTACAGAAATATGAGGAATTTTTAGTGATCATCTTTATAAACCATCTGTTATGAGTTGTTATTGATGGTGATGTGATTATTGTAGTATCATCACCACAACTACTCTGTAGTCAAAGGATATGATGTCTCTGGTCTGGATTTTTGAAATATTTTTCCAACTGGTACTTCCTCTCACTCCCTTCATTATTTTTCATAATCTGTTAGATTTATCTTAAAAAGGTAGCCTGAAAACAAAAAAGACACTCCCCCCCAAAAGGGGAAAGCTATTTAATAAATATTCTCTCTAGAAGATATACAAAGGAACAATGAACACATGAGAAGATCTTCAACATCATTTATTACTAGGGAAATGGAAATTAAAATCATGATGTGATATTACCTCACATTTATTAGGATGGTATCTTAGATAGCTTTTTGTTACAGTGAAAAATACCAGAGATAATTAACTCAAAAGTTTTATTTTGTCTCATGGTTTGAGAGATTTCAGTCCATGGTTGCATAGCCCTGTTGTTTTGGGCCTATAGTGGCATGGTACATCATGGTGGGAGCATATGTTATAGGAGGGCCATTCACTTGATGGCAGTGGGGAAGCAAAGAGAAATGACAGGGATGGGCCAGGGTCCTACTATTACCTTCAAGGATATTCCCCAGTGCCCTGACTTCTTGTACTAGGCCCCAACCTCCTAAAGGCTCTACCTGTAGTGCCAGAGATTGGTCTTTTTTTTTTAAGAGTTTATTTTTTACTTTTTGGTACTGGGAATCGAACTCAGGTCCTTGCGCTTGCGAGACAGGCAGCAGAATCACTGAGC
Source organism: Heterocephalus glaber (assembly GCF_053883595.1). Taxonomy (NCBI): domain Eukaryota; kingdom Metazoa; phylum Chordata; class Mammalia; order Rodentia; family Bathyergidae; genus Heterocephalus; species Heterocephalus glaber. The sequence continues at coordinate 1,362,282 of NW_028258303.1, forward strand.
TATATCCCTGGCCCCTAGAGATTGGTCTTTAACCAAGTCTTTAACACATGGACCTATGAAGGACATATAAGATCAAAAGTATAGTAGGTCCCCTCTATTAAAAAAATACTAAGCATTGGAGTGGAGGTGGGGAAACTAGCATCCTCATTTCAATTTATGTTGCTGGTGGAGTGTAAAATGGCATAGCCTCTATGGAAAAGAATTCTTTCATTCTTCAAATAGGTAAATTTCAAATTACCATGTGGTCCAGAAATTCTGTTCCTAAATATAAACTTCTTCCTCAGAGCCTTAGCACATTCTTTTCATTCTACCAAGAATGCTATTCAGACCAAATTTTCTCTAGCCTTTTTATAGACTTCTATTATAGAAGTGTGTTCCATCCATTCTTCTCTTGTGCTTAGATTTCAACATAAATGGACTTTCCTGTATATCTATCATTGTTATTTTCTATCTCAGCACTTTATATCTTTCAGTGAACTAATTACAATTTTGTACTTTATTTACTTGATTAGATACTTCTTATTTATCTTCCTTTTAAACTGGAATTTTCACTTCCTGAGGACAAAGTCCTATTTATTTAATAACCTAAAAAGTCCCTGACATATTAGGTAATTCAATAAATAGCTATAAAAATGAATATACAATCAAAGGAATCTTGCTTAAAATATAAAACAGGAAACATACAATATTTGAATATAATATATAATATTTTAATATGTTAACATTTAATAAGTTAATGAATATTTAATATATATTTAGGTCAGTTTTATCATATTTTCTGTAATATTGTACTTTTGTACTATACCTTCAAAAAGAGGAGAGGCTTTGTTGTTGGTCAGACCTCAGTTTGATTTCTACCCCTGCTAACTGTATAGATTTAAGTTACTTAGTCTCTGTGAATCTTATTTTCTTCATTGAAAAAGCTATGAATAATGTTGTATATCTTGCAGGATTTTAAAAGATTAAATATAAGAAATGTATCAAGTATAGTGCCTGGTATATGCAAGTAAATGCAAGAAATGCTGTTTCTTCTTCTTATTTGCAAGAGGGATCACTGATAGTGAAGACAAAAACATCTGAGTGTTTACTGAAAGAGTTTTATAAACTTAATAAAAATATCCCAATAAAAATACAATCCTTCTGGGATACCTGGATAGATGCTAGTAAAAAACCCTTCTTATTTTTTCTTTTTCTCTACACCTTTTCTGTGATGTTATTGCAATATATCTTAGACAGGTTTGGAATAAGTCCCCTTGGTTAATATTATACTGGAGAAAACAAATTAGATGTGAAACTACAGCATATAGCCACAAATGAAAATGTTAAAATTAGACTTCCTTGTGTATTTTACACTAAACTTTATTTAGAAATAATTACAGTTTCCTCAATTTTGGTATTTTTAAATTTAGTTCTATATTTGAATAATCACAGATTACATTTACTACATAGCTTTAGGTGCTATGTGCATACTATTATGTTCTGAGACATAGAAGTATTTATAGATGAAATTTTGTAATTTTTTATGTCGTTGAGGGTGAGAATTAGGAAAATTGAGAGGATTAGGAAACATTTGAATATGAACTGAGTAATAGTGACTCTGGGAAATGGATATATAGGAATTTCTATTTTCTATATTTTTCAGTGTTTAAAAAAATTTTCATAATAAAAAGTAAGACAGGAAGAAAACAGGGAGTTTAAATTAAAGTTTATACTGAGTATGGGGGGAGAGTTCCAGGAACTTTTCCTACCTTTCTAACATAGTCTGAGTTGTGATTCTGTCAGTGCATAATGAAGTTAATTAGTCTTAAAGTCACATCTACTGTGTATGAACTTTATTTTGTGGCCTGCTGTTAAATCCGAATGAGGAGCAAAGGATCACTAGACATTTCAGGACCACCCCCCTCAACATGGAACATAAAGAAAAACAAGTAAAAAACCCCAAACAAGCAAACAAACAAAAAACCCCAAACAAACAAACAAACAAAAACAACACCAATGAAATTAATCAGGAAATAGAGGATGGAATTAAAATTAAGAATTATATTTGATATCTAGAAAGATAGAGTATAATGGAGAAGTGAATAAAGAGTATTTTAAAATTAAATGTTTGTAGAAGCTAAAATTTAAAAAAATAAAAGCTAAGAGTAAGAAATTCATCTTGGGCTGGTCTCACAATAGCCCATGTTATGTGAAAGGGATTTTTTGAAACCCTAAAAAGTGGTAGTCTATAGATCTGACAGAACCAGTAAATACTGATTGCACCTGGGTAGGCTATCAACTGACTTTTAACCCTAATTTCTACTGCATTGGAATCAACCAGGAAGTTTTTCTTTACTGTTCAAAAACTTTGTTGTAGATAATGCTTGGGGCTTATTTCCATTGGCTTTAATTTGAATAAGTTGGGATGAGACATTGTTATTTACAAAAGTTCCCAAGTTATCTCTGTATCTCTTGGGTTGAGAACCACCAATTCAGTGTGCACTTCTTAAAAGCAGAATATGTGCTTTTAAAAATCAGTGTATTCCAATGATTTGCACATAATAATCTTTCAGTATTTTACAAAATGAAAATTGTAATCATTATTGATGATAGTGTCAAGGTAGAGAAATAAAGGTATAGCTATATGGCTTTACCTTCTGCCCCATCCCTGCACAAAATCTGACCAAATAGATGATATAGATGATTATATTTCAGCATTGAAAGAAAGAATACCATTTTTATTATGTTGCAGATGCCAAGATGTTATAAACAACCAATTTCCATAATTTTAAACCTTATTTTAATGGCAAAATACTCTCAAAGTCTGGATGTTCTTCCTTAGGATGGGTATGATTAATAAATAATGCTGAAGTAGCAACTCGTGTTAGGCCTAGCCACGAGAATCTTCTATGAGGCTTGTTAAAAGGAGATTCCTGGACCCAATCACATTCTGATCCATATCCAGTAGGTGTCACAGAGGGTACAGATGAACTGTGCTTTTCATAAATTGATATCAGTGCAGGTTGTCTGTTGATAATAATTTGAAAAAGTAAGAATAAGCACCTCAAAATTTGAGCCTGTGCCTAGGGCTTGGTCTTCTTTATTATGTCATAAACAGACACCAGTCCTTTAGTGATCAGTTTTCACAAGCCTATTTTGGAGCTTATTTCTAATTGATTTATTCAATTCTAAGCTTAGCTTTTAGAATATCTTCTTTTAATGCTTTATCTTATTTTATTGAAGCCAAAATTCAGTAACATTAAGAACTTTATTACAGGGCTGGAGATTTAGCTCAGTGATTCTGCACCTTCCTCACAAACACAAGGTCCTGAGTTTGATTCCTGTAACAAATAAAAAAGGAACTTTATTGGAAGCACAAGAAAAGGAAAATGAAATATTTGTTGAGGGAATCAAGATTTCACTTTTACACAAAATAGAGACTATAATCACTTATCCTGTCATTTAATATTTGCCCATGATCCCTAGTAATGATACACAACTGTTGAAAACAGGAAAATAATCTTTGTTGGTGACTGACTTTTTGCTGTGCCTCTCTGTATAGGTACAAGGGTACTACATATCTCTAACATTCCAGAAAAATATAACAGTGTATTTTCTGTTTCTATATTTGATATGCATAGTTCATAAATTTTTATAGAAATAATTATGTAGAAGTTTCTTCTAAAATCCACATACTACAATCTTCCATACTATACAAAAAGTGCATATTTTCTACCAGCTGCCAAATAATGGCATAAATTTGCTCATTTTATGCACCTTTGCATAACTGCTTGGAATCTATCCTATTTATAAGAAAAGGTATTCATGTAAGAGTTTTTCCTGAAGTAATTAAAAAATTATTGTTGGTTTGGCTTTTATACATGTATTTTCAATAATTTGTTATAATTTATTATATATCATTATGAAGTATTTTACTGTAATTTCTGTAATTTAGGGAGTATCAGGGCCTAGAGGAAAGATATAATTAGAAGAGTCTGAAGTATTTATATGGAGCCACATCACTGGCCAGAAGTTCATAATATAGTCAGCTGAAAATGTAAGATTCAATTCATTCATTCATTCTTCTAGCAAATATTAACTGAACACCTACTCTGCTTAAGTACTGTCCTATGCTGTAGAAATGAAGCAGTGAATAAAATAGAAAACCAAATTAATAACGAAAACAGCCCCCCAACTCTCCATTTTTCTGGAATTTACAACATAGCAGAAAAGTGCATTTTCAATAGTAATAAATGAAAAGTTAAAGGAAAAGGCCAGAAAGGGGGAAAGGATTGTTTGGAGGAGGCAACAGAATTTTAGAATAGTTGGTTTGGAAATGCTGCATTGAAAAGAAGATACTGGGACATGATCTGATTGCATTGAGGGAATGAGCCATGAAACTCTCTAGGAGAACAGTCTGAGAAGAAATAATGCCAGGTGTCAAGGTTCTAAATTATCTATCTGTCTTATCTGTTTGAGGAAGAGATAGAACAGAGTGAATAAGAGTTTGCGTAGTAGGGAATGAAGTTAGAGTGGTAATAGTTGTGATGAGGAGTGGAATTCAGACTATATCAAGGGCTTTACCTGAGATAAAGGAATTGAGTGAGATTGGAAGCTATTGGATGAGATTGGGAAGGGGAGTGATGAAATCTGACACAGACTGGGCTACCTCTATCTCTAGCTGCTATATTATTAGACTAAAGATATAAAAAGGTAGAAGCAGAGGACAGTTAGGAGATGTTCACAATCATCCAGGTAAGAGTTGGTGGTGGCTTGAATCAGAGTGGTAGTTGTGGAGGAAAGAAGTGGTTGGATTTGGACATACATGTCCAAAAGACATGTGGTGACAGGATATGGTGATAGAACTTTATATGTCCAGTTTATAAGTAAAAAATTCAGTTCCTAAATCAAGGAATAATTCTTTTAGCTGAGAAAAGTAGGCCATATATATAAAGTACACTCAAAATGTACAGTAAATGTTTAAGTTAAAAAAATACACTGTCTTAGGTTCTTACTGCTGGCTCAAAATATGTGACACCCACAAGTTAAGGTGGTAAGATCAGTTTTAGTTCCCAGTTTGTAGAGGTTTCAGTCCATAGTTGGTTGGTTCCAAGATGGCAGCAGAGCAGAAAGGCATGGCAGAGGAGAAACACTTCATGACATGGTAGGCAGGAAGCCAGTGAGCCTTTCTTTCTTATTTTATTCCATCTAGGCTATGTCTATTGATTGGTGCCTCCCACAGCCAGGGTTTGTCTTCCTTCTTCAGTAAATCCATTACCTATACTGAAAATTATGCTAAATCAATCTGTGCATTAGTACAGTATCACATACCTATGTTCTAGTCACTTTCAAAACCCCAGTACAAAGAAAGAAAGAAAGAAAGAGAAAAAGAAATAACTAGAAGCATGAAAATACAAGGCAACTAAATTCCACCTGAAACACCCAACTCCCCAAAAATCTGTGCAAGCTGGTAGGAGGGGAGGAGATTTTAAGCTACACAGCAAATAGGACTGAAAGGGTAACAATGAAGGTAAAACAGTTCTATAATATGCTTGGTGAATTTATAGAATATATAAGTAATCAAATAATGCTGAAGCAAATAATCAGCAAGTGTAGAGAAGACACTAATAAACAGCTAATGAGATGTAGGGATAGGAACTAAGTAGAAGGGAAAGAAAGGAAAACAGCAACAGGAAATTAATGCAATGACTGGAATAAGTCAATACCTATCAATTATAACTCAACATAAATGGTCTCAACTCACCAACCAAAAGACCCAGATTAGCAAAATGGATCAAGAAACAAAATCCAATGGTATGCTGTATACAGGAAACACATCTAACCCCAAAATAAATTCATAGGGCAGAAAACAATATTTCACACAAGGGGAAACTGAAAACAAACAGGAATAGATATACTATTTTGATACATAGTCCATTTCAAGCCAAAGCTGATCAAAAGAGGCAAAGCATGACATTACATATTGGTTAATGGAACTGTTCAACAGGATGAGATTACAATTACAAACATATATGCATCAAACCACAGTGTACTGAACTTCATAAAATAAACTAATAGACGTAAAAGATCAGGTAGACCTCAATACAATTATAGTGGGGGATTTCAATACCACACTATCTCAAATAGATCAACTAAACAAAAATCAATGAAGAAATATTAAAGTTGAACCAAACCTTCGAACAAAAGAATTTAATAGATATATACAGAATGTTCCACTCAATAACAACAACAAAATATCCATTGTTTTTGGCCACCTGTGATATTTTCTCAAAAATAGAACACATAGCAGTGAATAAAGCATGCCTAAACAAAGCAAAGAATCAAAATTTTACCATACATATTATTAGACCACAGTGCAATAAAACTACAGAAACTATGCAAACATATGGAAACTAAACAACACACTGGTGAATAATAAATGGGTCACAGAAGAAATGAAGGAAGAAATAAGGCAGTTCCTAGAATTAATTGATTATGTCCGTACAACATATCAGAACATGTGGGACAAATGATAGTAGTCCTACAAGAGAAGTTTGTAGCAGTGAATGCCCTCAAGAGAAAAATAGAATGAGCCCAAATAAACTACCTAATGATGCATCTTAAGGTGGTCCTAGAAAAACAATAATAATCCAAACTCAGAGGTTGTTCAAGAAAATAAATTATAAAGATCAGAGAAGAAATCAATGAAATGGAAACTAAAAAATGATACAAAGAATAAATGAATTGAAGCACTGGCTCTTTGAAAGAATAAACAACATAGACAAACTTAGCCAATCTTACAACATAGCTAATCTTACAAAAAAAGGAAAGACTCAAATCAATGTAATTACAAATGAAAAAGGTGAAATCACAACAGGCACTGCTGAAATCCAAAAACTTATTAGCAACTACTTCATAAATCTATATACCAAAAAATTAGAGAACTAAGAAGAAATGGAGAGATTTCTAGATATATATGAATTCCCAAAACAAAACCCAAAAGACTTAAAAATCTTGAACAATCCAATAATGGGCAATGAAATTGAAGCAATAAATAATAAAAACTCTGCCAAACAAGAAAAGCTTAGGACCTGATGAATTCACAGTCAAATTCTACAAGAACTTCAGGGAAGATGTAACACCAATACGCCTCAAATGAAATTGAGAGGGAAGGAGTATTATTTGCAAAATCATTCTCGTTATCCTGATCACAAAACCAGACAAGGATCCAACCAAAAGAAGGAACTATAGGCCAATTTCTCTAATGAACATAGATGCAAAACTCCTTAGCAAGATACTGCAAACAGAATGCAACGAATCATCAAAATGGTACACCATGACCAAGTGGGCTTCTTCCTTGGGATGGTTCAATATGTGCAAATCAATAAATGTAATTTTTCACACAAACAGAAGGAAGGACAAGAAAAGGACAAAGGATCACACGATCATCTCAATAGATGCAGAAAAAGCCTTTGACAAAATCCAAAATCCACTCATGATAAAAACTCCGAAGAAAATAGATATGGAAGGATCCTCTCTCACTATGATAAAGGTCCTTTATCACAACCTACTCTCAACATCATATTAAATGGGGGGAAATATGAAAGATTTCCCTCTAAAATCAGTAATAAGACAAGGAGACCCATTACCACTTATGTTCTGCATAGTACTTAAGACATTACCCAGAGCAAGAAATAAATGGGATATGTATAGGAAAAGAGGAAAAAAATTATTATTTGAAGATGATATGACTACCTAGAAGATCCAAAAAATTCCACCAAAAGACACTTAGAATTAATAATTATTTTAAATAGTGTAGTAGGATACAAAATTAACATGCAAAAGCAATAGCATTCTTATACACTAATAATGAACTCCCTGAGAAAAAATTTAGGAAAATAATACCATTCACAATAGCATCAAAAAATTAAATACTTGAATATTAAGCTAACTAAGGAAGTGAAAGACCTCTACAATGAAAATTACATTAGGAAGGCATCAGAAAATGGAAAAATATCCCCATTCCTGGATAGGCAGAACCAACATATTCAAAATGGCTGTACTTCCAAAATGATATGCAGATTTAATGCAATCCCAATCAAAATACCAACATCACAAAACTAGAGAAAACATTCCTAAATTTATATGGAATCAGAAGAAATCTAGAATATCAAAGGCAATCCTGGGTAACACAAGCAAAGCAGGTGGCATCACAACCCCAGACTTAAAGTTGTACTGTAAAGCTACAGTGTTTAAAGCAGGATGTTAGTGGCAAAAAACCCCCACAAAAAACAAAACAAAACAAAAAACCCCACAAAAAACCAAAATAAAACAGGTCTGTGGTTCAATGGAACAGAATAGAAACTTTTCTGAAGATGTTGCAAGAAAGGAACTCTTCTACCTTGTTGGTGGGAATGGAAACTAGTACAACTACTATGGAAATGAGTTTGGAGATTCCTTAAAAAAAGAACTTCCATCTGATCCAGCTATCCTGTCCTAGGTATCTTTTCAAAAGAGGTAAAATGATCATATTACATGGATACATGCATACATATATTGATAGCAGCGTAATGTATAATAGCTAGTTTTTGGAGATAGTGTATATGTCCATCAACAAATGAATGGATTAGTAAAATGTGGTATTTATACACATTGGAATACTAAGCTGCCATAAAGAGAGATAAACTTGAGAATTCATAGGCAATTGGATGAAACTTCAAAACATAATGTTAAGTGAAATAAGCCAGACATACAAGCTCAAATTTTTTTTTTTTTTTTTTTTTTTGGTACTAGGGATCGAACTCGGGACCTTGTGCTTGCAAGGCAGGCAGCAGAACCACTGAGCTAAATCCCCAGCCCCACAAGCTCAAATATTGCATGGTCTCTTATGTGAGAAATAAAGACCATCTAAATAAAGTGCAAAAAAGAAGAGAGATAAATAGGAAGTAGGGAGAATTTCAAATACCCCCTAAATTACATATTCTATTGTTTTAAAAATACTTCAGTAAGTATGCTAATTTGTTTCAGTTATACTATAGTTTGTCTTAGTTCTTTGAAAATAAAGTTTTGTGTTATTATCTGTTTCTTTTTTGTAAGAATCTTTTTGTTTTATGTCTTGGACTTTGAGTAATTACTTTGAAGATAATGATACACTGTATTAGTTATTGTTATTCTCTTATTTGGTTATGAAATTTTGTGGTTTTTTTCATAATAAAATACAGTGAATGCAGCTGCCGAGTGCCACCCAGTGGAAAGACAGACATGTAAAAACATTTGTGTCCACCGTATTCACCAAATAGGGCACTATGTGACTTCTGGCTGTTCCCCAAAGTCAAAATAATTATGAGAGATAAATGTTTTGAATTGATTCAGGACATTGAGGCAGCCATGACAGTGTACCTAAAGACACCCACAAAAGGGGATTCCAGAACTGCTTCAGAAAGTGGCAAGAATGATAAGTTTTTTTAAAGCTAGGGGAAGTATTTTGAGGGAGACTAGTGACACTATATCCTTTACTATAATAAACTTTAAAAAAATTTAAACATATACTATGTTTTGATCACACCTCATATATGAAACATTGGGATGTATTTTACTAACTAATTTTATACTATGAAATGTACTTTATCAAGGTAACTAAACTATTTGATAATGAACAAACAGCACTTCTTGCTATATGTTAATTTATGTTACTATGATAACAAAGAACTCAATTCTAGGACCTATAGAATTAATTTTTATCTATTGTAAAGTGCCCAGTTAAAAGCTTAATTTCTTATATCTAACATCTGTAGTTAAAATAAAATATTTCCCAATGCCTACTTGTTGGACAAAACAACAAGTTATTGATTAATGCACATTTGAAAAGACACTGTTTTGTTATGTTGCTGCTAGAGATTGAACCCAGGGCCTCAAGACATGCTGAGCAGGAGCCCAAAAACTGATTACACCCTCAAGCCAGAGAGTAAAACTTAAAAGAGAAAATCTAGTTGTATGCTTTTAAATAGAATAATTATAGAAGTCATTTTTTTGACATTTTAATATTTAATCATATGAAGAGTTGGAAAATTTTTTTCTGAACTTTATCAGTAGAGGGCAGCAAAGATTCAGGTAGTGTGTTCTTATGTTCAAGGGAATCTGCTAAGGAAAAAAAAATTTTGTTACTCTTAAGAAGTTTGTTCTGGCTTGCCTCTTAATGAAGTACTTTGGCAATAACGTAGGAATTTGCTTTAAAACTCTGTAGCTTTGGTTCAGATATTTAGCCATCTCTTCTCTTAGGTGCTATAGATCTTTCTTAATGAGATGTTTTTCTTTCATTCTGTAACTTAGGGAGTACCAGGGCTGGAAAATATGACATTAAAAGTCAGTTTCAGAAGACTGAAAGTGTCACACGGAATGTAATTGGTGCATCTCCTGCTTTTCTTTCTCGATCCCAGGTAAAGATCTATAGCCATTTTTATATATTTTATATAATAGGCATAATGTGGTGTCAGCAGCAAATCCAGTAGAGTTAAGAAGGTTATAAATAGAAAAGTAGTATTTTCGCAAATGAGAAATAGACATGATCTGGGAAAAACATATGCTAAAGAATGTGGATAACATGAAGTGAAGTAAGATTAGAACATTAATAAAAATGAATATCTGAATTCAGTTAAGATTATAAGAAAAGTCTGTTTCACTCTGAATTTTAAAATATACTTTGCCAATAAATGTGAAATCTGTGAGGACATGCATATATCTCAGAGAAGGTTCTGTGGAGCCTGGTCATACACAGGTCATATCTACAAGGGTCATTGGGACCTTCCCTACTGATATTGCAGTTATAGCATATATTCCATAGTATCCAGTTTACATTGTCAAAGGAATGTACCAAGAGGATTTGAAGATACTTAAAATATTTCTAAGGCAAGACAATTAAATTACTGGCAAATACTTATAACGTGACAGCCTCCAGACTAGGATAGTTGTGATATTTATCCACTTGACTACATTCAGTTCTGATTATTTTATTTAACTTGGGAAGGTTATTAACCTCCAGGTGATTACAGATTACTACTCTGGTTTCATTATGCTTAAGAAACAACTCCTTTGAGACAAGTAAATATATTGTAGGCATATTTTGTAGATATAATTAAGAAGACTTTTTAATGGCTTAGGAGTTGTAGTTAGTGACTGGGAAGAATCAAGAATGAATTGTAGATTTCTGTCTTGAGCAACTTAATGATACTTCAGGTGCTGCACAAGATGGATGTGTGAGGGATTATGATGTGTGTATGTCCCTGATTTTTTAAAATCGACTATTCAGACTTACTACCTGCATTTGAACTTACGTTGCAGGAACATGAGTGGCACTGTGGCTTCTTCTACAGTACAGTGCTGCATTTTTGCTGATTGTAATGTACAGTACATTATAGTACTATAGTTTTATGTTCTGTTATACATTACAGTACTGTATGTAAGAGTTCTACAAATAAAACAAAGTAACCAAGTTGGAGTTTCCTTTGACCATCTCTTTGTTCTGATTGTTATAATGTATATGCTATATACAATTCATAATTTAGTGACCAAATCATTTAATGACCTTTTTGAATGAACAGAGTTTGGTCATTAAACAAGGAATGTCTGAACTACAACATGTATACATGTACCGATTACCTGTGATGAATAATTGTCATGTATAGCAAACATATACTAGAAAATAAATAAAATAAAAATATTGCCATGTATCCTCATCTACTTATTCACTGAATCGGGCCCCATGGGACTTCTGGCTCTTCTTCCCCTCAAAGTATATATTTATATCATATACTGTATATATATATTTGTATGTGTATTTAGAGGTAAAGAACCATTACATATACAACATTACATTAAATACATATATATACATACACACATACCTGTGTGTACATGTGTGCATACACACACACACACACAGAGGGAGAGAAGATGGGGGAGAACTGATAGGTAAGCAAACAGAAAGAAACACAGGGAGAGAGAATAGGGAACCCTAAAAACAGCAAATGAGGGGGACATATTAACAATGGGTAAATCTGAGTAAAGGTTACACTGATATTTTTTGTATTTGTATTTATGCAAGTTTTCTGCAAATTTAAAATTGTTGTCAAATAATAATTTAAACTAAGACGATGCTATGCTTCATAACTGTACATATAGATGCATGCATAATTAATAGTTATACATTTATAGGTTAAACTGGATTTATAAAGTACTTCATTTTATTTTTCTTAAGTAATGATATTTTTGTGTTAAGTAATATCTTTTAGAAACATGGTTAATACAGTGTAATTTGATTAAAGAAATTAAATGAGATCACAGTATTTTAATTTACTACTTTAACTTATAGACTGTTTTAAATGTAAAAATTATCCAGGTACTATAATCTAGAATCTTATGTTGAGATTATTTACTTCAAGAATTCTGTCTGCCTTGGTAAGGCACATAATACATTACTATATTAGCACATAGGTGATTTTACTAAAATCTACATATTTTATGTTTTGATGGGCATAAGATCTTAATTTATCTACATTTTCTTCACTCCATTAAGAAATAAATTAAACTGTAGATCTTATATTACTCATAGGCAGCTTTTAACTCCTAAAATATCAAAGTGTACTAGTTTTTAACTGGCATCTCTTCCTGTTCTTTACCAGAGATTTGTACCTATGAAATCAATCACCCCAGCTCCTGGTACATACAATGAACCTCGAACTGCTTTCAAGACTTCAAAGAAAACACCAGGATTGAAAAATACTCCCTTTGGTCAAAGTGCTGCTCGATTCACACAGGACTCCATGGCAGAGGAAATGCCAGGTTAGCAGTTAATCCTTTCTACTCTTTAATTTGATGTAACTTAATATTCTTAGGCCGATGGATACACCACAGAGTATGTTTTCATCTTCATCCTATGGTTAGTGGTATCATTCTAGGTCAACAACTCCTTACAGAATCAACTGTGCACTAAACACAGGTAAATCAAAATAAGGTGCAGTTTTAGCAAGATTTCCCTTTAACCTGTCATACATCTTAATTGTAATTTTGTGTTGTTTTTCTTTAGTTAATAAATGTCCTAATTTTCTCTTGGTAGATGAATATATATATATAGTATTCAAGTATTCTCAGTGGATATTCTAGAATATAGAAACAAAATAACATAATTGGTATCATATAATTCTGGTTATCTATTGCCATGTAAAAACAGGTTTAAGATAATAGACATTTGTATTATATTTCATTCTTTTGTGGAATGGCTGGAAGGCAGGGGTCAGATGGGGCTGTCCCCTGAATACATACATGGTTCCACAATGGTTGCCTTAGTTGTGTCTGATTTTTAACATAGTGCCTCATGGTTTCCCAAGACCTGGCCAGATGCTGCAAGGCTTTACCTGACCCAACCAAAGAACACCCAGAACATGCCTTCTGCCCATTGGTCACTCAAGGATGCATGTATCAAAGAGAAAGACATGAAACTTCACCCTCAATGACAAGGTAGAAAAGAATTTATCACCATTTTAAGTTTACTATGTAGTCTCTGGCCACAAAATATTCATTCTTCCTCCATGCACCCTTCTCTTCTCAAAGACTCCCAAGTCTGATGCAATTATGGCATGACCTCAAAGTTTAGGGTCTTGTCATTTAAATTGGGTGTAGGTGCAGATTAGCATCCTTGGGTGTGGTTCTCATGAGTATGATTCTTCTCTGTCAGAAGGCCTATGAATCAGAGATGAGTTGGTTTATTCAACATACAATGATGGAAGAGAGATAGGAGAATCATACTAGATACTGCTATTGGAAAAATGGGAAAACTGGAGGTCCACGGCAGCTACACAGTGATTCTGAAATATAACCTGGTAGTGGTTGGAATTTCCTTCATTAGGGCCCATGTAGACCCTCTGGAAATGATTGTTTGACCTTCTTGTTTTACCATTTTGATTTTAGTTTTATCTTTTGATTCATCCTTCTTTTTTCTATGAGAAGTAGGATATGTTTGGAGTTGGAGCTTTCATAGGTGCTTTCTACTCTTAGAAGATTGGAGGTCTATAAGCTACTTTCATTTTGTCCCTTTCATCTAAAATTCCTTATAAAAACTTGGTGAGTTTATTTTTTAATGAAATATATTTTTTATTATGTTTGTTAATACAGTTTAGATATACATAATGATCACTTTCATCATATCGAATTTGTTCCTGTACATGATATATCGTAATTCTTATTTTTTTTCCATTCCCCTCTTCTCCTTTCAATCCCTCATCCCCTCTTTATTTACAAAAGCTTTGTTTCCATTTTGTCTTTCTTTTCTCATTTTTTTCTTTTCCTGTCTTTTCCTCCTTCCCTCATGCTCCTTCCCATTTGAATAATTTCTTCCTATTTCACAATGTATTGTACATTTCAGTCCATATTTATATTTTCAGTCACTCACACCAGAGAAACAATGTGATATTTACACATTGCTTCCCTTTCATTTTCATTAAAGAGTTTGAGGACTAGTGGCATTAAGTCTTCTCTAAATTTCTTGTACAATTCAGCAGTGAATCCGTCAAGACCCAGATTTTTCTTTGCTGGTAGGTGTTTAATTACATCTTTAATTTCATTAACTGATATTTAGTTTTTTAGAATGTTCATATTTTCTTGACTCAGCTTTAGTGTTTTGATTACCATGATTTAGTTTACTGTGTTAATGCTTGTAAGTTCCTTATGGTATCCAGGAATCTATCCATTTCTTCTGTGTTTTTCATCTTATTAGAATAAAAGTTCTTGAAGCAGGTATTGATCTTCTGGATTTCTGCAGAATCCATTGTGATTTCACCCCTTTATTCCAATTGCATGGATTTGAGTCTTTTCTTTCCTTCTTTTTTGATAAATTTGGCTAAAGTTTTAACAATTTTATTTAATCTTTCAAAGAAGCAACTCATGATTTATTCTTTGTATTATTTTCTTGTCTCAATTGCTTTAATTTCTGCTCTGATCTTTATAATATCCTCCTTCATATGAGCATTGGGTTGACTTGTTCTTTTTCTTGAAGTTTGAGGTTTAACATTATGTTGCTTATTTGAGCTGGTTCTGTTTTCCTGATGTGAGAATTCACCACTATAAATTTCCCTTGTAGGACTGCTTTCATTGTGTTCCATAAGCTCAAGTATGTTCTTCTGACATTATCATTTAATTGTGGAAATGGTCTAATTTTTTCTGTGACCTATTGGTTCTTTAGGAGGATGTTACTCAATTTTCATGTGTTTATGTAGTTTTTTCAGTTTCTTTTGCCATTAATTTCCAGTTTTATTGCACTATGGTCTGATAGTATGCATGGAGTAATTTCAATTCCTTTGCATTTACTTAAGCATGTTCTGTGACTTAATATGTGGTCTATTTTGGATATGGTCCCATGTGCAGCTGAGAAGAATATGTATTCTGAAGTCATTGAGTAGAACACTCTGTAGACTTCTGCTAAGTCCATTTCTTCATAGACTTGGTTCATTTCTTATATTTCTTTGTTGACTTTTGTCTCATTGATCTATTTGTCACTGTAGGGTATTGAGATCTTTCATTGTAATAGTGTTCATGCTTTTTTGATTTTTCATGTCCATTTATTTTTGCCTTATTGAGTGCACTGGTATTTTATGTATGATTATTGTCTCATCTTCTTGGTGTTTTCCAAGTATGTAGGGAACTTTTTTTGTCTCTTTTGATCAGTCTTGGGTTAAAGTTCAATTTATCTGCAAATAGGATAGCTACTCCTGCTTTTTTCCAGGTTTGTGCCACATCCAGTATTGTTTTCCATCCTTTGACTTTCAGGCTATGAATTTCTTTTTGAGTTAAATTTGTTTCCTGTATGCAACAAATTGTTGGATCTTGTTTCTTGATCCATTCTGTCAGTCTGTTTCTTTTGATTGGTGAATTGAGACCATTTTCATTGATGATTATAACTGATATACATTGCTGTATCCAGTCATATTATTTTCCTGTTGTTGGTTCCCTGTTTTTCCTCTTTGTTTAATTGTTTGCCTTGCTGGGTGACTTCTTTCTGTTGGTTCTTTGAATTGTGGTCTTCATTATCTCTTTCTAAAATATCCTTCAGAACATTTTGTAGAGCTGGTTTGGTGGTCATGGATTTCTTCAGTTGTTCAACATCACGAAAGTATCTTATTTCTCCAATAATTCTGTTTTTTTTTGTTTGTTTGTTTTTTTTAGTACCAGGGATTGAACTTGGGTCCTTGAGCTTGCACAGCAGGCAGCAAAACCACTGAGCTAAATCTCCAGCCCTCTCCAGTAATTCTGAATTTTGCAGGGTACACCAATTTGGATTGGAGGTTTTCTTCTAGGACTTGGAATACTTCATTCCAAGCTCTCCTTGACTTATAATTTTGTTTTGAGAAGTCTGCTGTGATTCTGATGGGCTTTCCTTTACAGGTGATTTGTTTCTTTTCTCTATCAACTTTTAATATTCTGTTGTTTTGCTGAATTTCTGGAACATTGATCATTATATTTATTGGTGTAGATTTAATTTGGACATTGATAATTGTAGTTCTGCATGCCTAATTTATTTGCATGTCAAATTCTTTTTCCATGTTTGGGAAATTTTCTGCCATTACTTCTATGAATAGGTTTTATATGCCATTTGTGCTGACTCCTGCTTTTTCATTGACTCTGACCAATCTTATGTTCTTTGCATCAGCTTGCATCTTTTGGATTTCTTTTTCAGGATCCCTTGCTATTTTTAAGAAATCTTTCTTTTTATGATTGCTAACTACAATCCTGTCTTCTAGGTCTGATATTCTGTCCTCACATTATTCATTTGGCTTTGTAATGTTTTAGTGGAATTTTTAATCTCCCAGATATCTGTTTGAATCTGTTTAATGGATTCCATTTCTTATGTTGGGTATTCATGGTTTCCATCATTTGCCTAAAGCACCTCTATTTTTTAATTTATGCCTACTCTAGACTCACTGAGCAAGTTCTTCATTGTGATCATCATCTCTTTTGTTACATGAGATAGTATTTTGATTTGATTTTCTTTATAGCCTACTTCACCTGTTTAGTTACTTCTGCTTCTATCCTTTCAGAAAATTCAGGATGATGTCTTCTGATTTCTTCTAACTCAGTGTCCTCTGGATTTGTCTTGGGTGGGCTGGAAGGCTGGGGTTGCATTTTGCTTCTGTGTTTTGTCATTTTTCTATTTTTATTTTAATTTCTTTTCTGTGTTGATGCTTGTAATATCCTTATGGTAGGTAACTTTGTCATTTGTATTGAGGCTCACCTAGGAAGTGTCTGCTCCTCAGAGATATCTTCTAGATGTAGCTGGCTCTTATTCTTTATATCTGTACCAAGATCTTACCTTCCCAATTTATTAGGTATGAGAATTTGCTATCTATCTGACTCAGGATCCAGTCCTCTGGTACTGGACTATGTTGATGATCATTACCACAGAAAATCACAGTGTTGTCATGCAAAGGAGAACAACTGACTATAACAGGAATGGCATCCTGGCTAAAGTAGTACCATTAGCAATAACCATAGGATCAAGCATAGCCTAGAAACTAACAAACTGTGGTAATTATTAATTTCATACCTTTAACTATATTAACAAGATCTATAGTTTTATAACAAAACCCAATTAAAACCAAGAACTTGTATGCAGTGAATTTCCCTTTGGTAAAGTGATTTTACCCTGTGAAGGTGGCATTTAAGAGGGATAGGGGACAAAACAGAGAGATAACTGAAGAGAAATATAATAGAAGGAAAGCTGAAGGTCAAAGGATGATCACCCAAGCTTTGGGAAACTGAAAAAGAGGACACAAGAGGAAGAATGAAGGAGAAAGTAAAAGAATATTGAAGTGAACCAGAAAGACTAGAGACAATGTTCACTTACATGAAAATATCAAAAGATCAAGAAAAAAAAGTTAAGGAAAGAGATAATTGTCAAAATAAACAAACAATGAAAGTAAAAGCCTAAACAAACAAGAAAGAAAAACAGAAAAAGGAAAACAAAACAAAGAAAGATTAAAAAAAATTCCTTTGGTGTGCACAGTTCTGTGGTAGTGTCCAAATCAGAGCCTAAATCTATGCTGGGTAACCCTGCCACATCTGCAGTAGGATTAGTGCTGATCTTGGCCTCTGGATGTGGGGGCTAGGGCCAGTCTTCAGCCTGCATCTTTCTGGATGTCCCTTGGCAGCCTGCCCTCATCTCCTTACCCTGTATGAGTCTGTATCACTCTCCCAGTTGCTGTAATGCCCTCAGACCAAGGCTGCCTGAGGATGCTCCCAGTCCCATGCACAGTTGGCCCCTCCCTGACCTTGCACAGCCTCCTCTGTTCCACTCTGCTGGTCCTCTCTCATAGCTGGTTGTAGGGTGAGAGAAGTGCTGACTTCCATTCCCATTCATTGTCTCACTGGTCCTAGGCTGATTCATTCCTGCATTGACAATGCTCTCTCACATCCGCTGGTCTCAGGGGAAGGGGAGTGGTGACTTCACTTCCTGCATGTTATCCCACCAGCCCAAGGCTACTTGAATCCCATGTTTGTGATGTGCCTGCTGGTTGCTGAGCAGTAGGGGTCATGCTGTTCTGCTCACTAACCTCACCATCACCACCACCACCACCACCACCACCGCCACCACCACCACCACCACTGCTGTGGTCCCGAACTTAGTTATCACTAGAGGTTTCAGTTAGTTGGTATGGTGCATGACAAAGAAAAATTTAAAAAACCCCAGCAGCCTATCATTGAGGGAGCAGCTTCCTGGTCACTTACACTGTGTGTGTGGATGAAATTTGGTGCAGGGCTGTAGCATTCTCTGTTTGCAGGAAGGCAAAAGAAGTGAGGGGCCTTATACGCCAAATCTATCCTGTGTGGACTGAGTTTACCACACTTTTGCAGTCCACTGGTTTTTTTGGAACTTCCCAGAATGGCAGTTCCTGTTCTGCTGGCCAGGAGCAGCACCACTGGCACCCCTGAGGTTGGGTTCCTCATTTTATCCTATACCTATGTTTTGTTTGATCCACAAGTCTCTTATTTGAGATTGATTTTGGCATCCAGATGATCTGGATGTATGTCCTTCCCTTTCTTCTATTCATCTGTAGTTTTAGTTGATTTTTTCTAAGTAGCTCCAATGTGGCTCCTCCTTTATTCAGCCATATTGAATCCAACCTATCTGATTATATTAATTTATAGTCAAATCTATTAAACAAGAACCATACAAATATTTTCACATTAAAAAAATCCTTCTTTAGTTTGGATAGCCTTTGAGGTTGCTGGTTTTAATATCCTTAAAATTATAGGAGCATTCATATTCTCATGGTAATTAGGGTCTAGGCTATAAGACCTTAAGATTCTTCCATACTTTTATATAACTGAGTGCTTCTATGAAGCACCACCTTAAATACATGAAGAAATTTAGCACAGGGTCTTATAGTCAAATTCTGCTTTTGGTCTTTGTCCTCCAGCCACTTCTTACAAAGTTGGAGAGAGGGTTCTGGAGAGACAAATTCCTTGTTATTTCCTATAAATTCTGCTTGAAAAGTGAGTGGTTTTAACTCATTGCCATCCATATGTTCTAATATGTAGATAAAGCAACTGCTGACACTTTGATATTCAGTATGGATTTTTTTTAAAGTTAGAATTTACCAGCTCATTAGATATTTTCTTCATTATCTTAAGCATTAGGTTTGCTAAAATTTGTCATTACATATACAAATGTTCCTTTCTCTAGCCTCTAATAATATTTTGCTCAATTTATCAGCAACAGTGTCATGAACACTGTTTCCTTAAATCTTGAGGTTGTCTGGTTCCAAAGTTACTGCTGCAATTTCAAACTATCAACCCAGGAATTAAACCAAGGACAGTACCAAAAACAAAAATGAGAAGACATTTAAGCAAGGCACAAACTCAGTCTACCACCCCACCAAGGGTAAATCCTGGGGGAAATGAGATGGAAAAGTCCCATAACCAACTACCTGGATACCCTGAACTGATAGCACAGGAAGTAACAGAACAGATGAATGAGGCTCTAGAAAAATTCAAAGCAGAAATAATCTCCGAGATATCTACAGAGATGGTGAGCAGAGTGAAAGACATGATTAGAGTAGCCAGAACAGAAACAGATCAAAAAAATAGATGATCCCAGAAATATGATAGAAGCCATGAATACCCAGCATAAGAAAGAAATGGAAACTATGATCGCCCAACATAAGAAAGAAATGGAATCCATGAAACAGATTGAAACAGATATTCAGGAGATCAAAAACTCCATTAAAGTATCCACAGCAGATTAAGGGAATCTGAAGATAGAATATCAGATAATGAAGACAGGATTGTTGTTAAGGACCATGAAAACAGAGATTTCTTAAAAATAGTAAGGGACCATGAGAAATCAATCCAACAACTGCTAGACGATGCAAAGAAGAATAACATAAGACTGATAGGAGTCCACAAAAAACAGGAGAAAGCACAATTGACATTAAAAAAACTGTTGACAGAAGTAATAGTGGAAAACTTCCCAGATACAGGTAGAGAATTGGACATACAGATAAGTGAGGCATATAGAACTCCAACTAGCCATGATCAAAAAATTCTACATCTAGACATATAATAGTCAAGATCCCAGAAACTCAACAGAAAAATAAAATTCTACAGGCAGTTAGAGAAAAGAAACAAATCACCTAAAAAGGAAAGCCCATCAGAATCACAGCAGACTGCTCAACACAAACCCTCAAGTCAAGGAGAGCCTGGAGTGAAGTATTTCAAGCCCTAAAAGAAAATAACTTCCAACCTAGACTGTTGTATCCTGAAAAATTATCTCTCAAAATCAATGGTGAAATTAGATACTTCCACGAAAAAGAACACCTGAGAAATTTCATGAACACCAAACCAGCACTACAAGCAATTCTAAACAATATCCTACAAAAAAAGAAATGAAGGCCACAACTCCATGAGGCCCAACAGAGCGAAGCCACCAGTCAAGGCAAGGCACTAAAGGGAAAGGGGGAAAAATAAGAAATAAAAGAGCCAAGAAAAGTAAAACATCATGACAAGGATAAATCAATACCTATCAATTATAACCCTCAATGATAATGGCCTCAATTCACCAATCAAAAGAAATAGACTGGCAGAATGGATTAAAAAGGAAAATGCAACACTATGCTGTATACAAGAAATACACCTAACTCAAAAAGAAACTCAGAGACTGAAAGTAAAAGGATGGAAAACAGTTCTCCACACCACAGAAACCCAGAAGAAAGAAGGGGTAGCAATCTTATTTGCAGACAAAGTAGATTTCAAATGAAAACTAATTAAGAGAGACAAAGATGGTCACTACATCCTTGTGAAGGGAACAATCCAAGAGGAAGAGATGACAATCCTAAATATATATGCACCAAATACGAATGCCCCAACTATACAAAACAAATATTAATGGACATGAAAAACCAAATAAACACTAACACAATTGTAGTGGGGGATGAACCTCAATACCCCACTATCACAAACAGACAGATCATCTAGACAAAAAGTTAAAGAAATTCTAGAACTGAACCAAGCTATTGAACAAATGGACTTGATAGATGTTTACAGAGTGTTCCACCCCACAAAATCAGAATACACATTCTTTTCGGCTGCACATTGGTCATTCTTCAGAATAGACCACATGCTAGGTCATAGGACATGTCTACGTAAATGTAAAGGAATTGAAGTTAACCCCTGTATATTATCAGACCATAGTGCAATAAAATTGGAGATCAATAACATAAGAAACTGCAAAACCCCTACAAACACATGGAAACTGAATAACACTCTCTTGAACAACCAATGGGTCACAAGTAATTAAAGAAGAAATTAAACAGTTTCTACAAGTAAATGAAAATGCCAGCACAACATACAGGAATGTATGGGACACAATGAAAGC
This sequence comes from Heterocephalus glaber, assembly GCF_053883595.1. NCBI lineage: Eukaryota > Metazoa > Chordata > Mammalia > Rodentia > Bathyergidae > Heterocephalus > Heterocephalus glaber. Next base: position 1,384,180 of record NW_028258303.1, read on the forward strand.
AGTTCTATGTGGGAAATTCATAGCAGTGAATGCCCATATTAGGAAAACAGAAAACTCAGATAAATAACCTAATGCAGAACCTCAAGCTCCTAGAAAAAGAAGAGCATAATGAATCCAAAGCTCATACAAGAGAGGAAATTATAAAGATCAGGGCAGAAATCAATGCAATGGAGACTAAGAGAACAATGCAAAAAATCAATTCCTTTTACAATAGCATCCAAAAAAAATGAAATATCTAGGAATCAATCTAACAAAGGAAGCAAAAGACCTCTACACTGAAAACTACAGCACGCTGAAAAAAGAGATCAAAGAGGATACAAGAAAATGGAAATAGATCCCTTGCTCCTGGGTAGGAAGAACCAATATAGTGAAAATGGCCATACTTCCAAAACTACTATGTAGATTCAATGCAATGCCATTTGAAATTCCAACAATATACTTCACAGAACTAGAGGAAACAATCCAAAAATTCATTTGGAACCAGAAGAGACCTAGAATAGCTAAAGCAATTCTAAGCAACAGAGACATGGCTGGGGGTATCACAATCCCCAACTTGAAACTATAGTACAAAGCTACTGTGATAAAATAAGCATGGTACTGGCAAAGGAACAGACCTGAGGACCAGAGGAACAGATTAGAACATGCAGAAACAACTCCAGACATGCTCAGCCACCTCATCTTTGACAAAGGAGCCAACTATCCTCATTGGAGGAAAGATAGCCTATTTAATAAATGGTGTTGGAAAAACTTGGATTTCAACCTGCCAAAGATTAAAACTAGACCCATACCTATCACCATGCACTAAACTAAGATTGAAGTGGATTAAAGAGCTAAATATTAAGACAGAAACACTAAACTTGCTGGAAGATAAGTTAGGTCGAACTCTTGAAGACATTGGCATAGGAAAAGACTTCATGAACAAAACCTCAGCAGCATGGGAACTAGCAGAAAGAATCAATAACTGGGATCTCATCTTATTAAAAAGCTTCTGCACTGCAAAAGAAACCACCAACAGTTGTAACAGACAACCTACAATGTGGGAAAAACTTTTAGCAGCTGTACCAATTAATATATAAATTAAAAGATAGCTTGATTCTGTGGAAATCAAGTATCACAGTCTTATGAGACATTCTTACAGGATGTGTCCTATTTTTAAATGACTACTTTGTTATATTGCACTTTTTAAAAGGAAAAGGGTGTTTCCATAAACTTAAGGTCATATTTTATAAGGCCAAGCACAAGTACAAAACAGTCATTTAGATAAACTAATAAAATTTCTACTTTAAAAAGTGATAGTCTTACCTTCAGATATAAAGGCTAAGCAATGATTTAAAGTTGTATGAAAATCATGTTTCCCATTTAAAAAATCTAAAATTCAGAAATTATGTGTATTGAAATTGTGTCCAAATATTAAATTTAAATTTAATACATAATCTCACCTTATGATTATGTTTATCTGTATAAGATCTGTGTAAGATTTGTATAAGAACAAGACAATGAATGTGTAAAGTTAAAAATTTATTCCACTAAAAGACACATTGCCATTAATCACCACAATGTACTCCCCCAAAATTTGAATACACTTACCTATCGTACTTGCTGCTTTCTGAAGCAGTTCTGGGAGTCCTCTTATATGGGTGTCTTCAGATGTGTTCTCATGGCTGCCTCAATGTCCTGAATCAAAACATGTACCTTTCATGATCATTTTTACTTTGAAGAGCCAGAAGTCTGTGGTGCCTGGTGAGTAAGGTGGAAGAGGACACACTGATATTTTACAAGTCTGCCTCTCCATGGATGGCACTGGGCAGCAGCATATACTGCACAGTATTGTGGATCACACCTGGTAAAGACACTCACAAACCAGGACTCCAGTACAGCTCAGTGTGAAGGATGGTGAGAACTGTGTGTTCAAAGCCAGGAGGAGGATTCTGAGGGGATTGATGGCAATGGGTCTCACTATAATAAAATTTTAAAATGTAAACATTCAGCTTATATTTTTATCACACCTTGTAAGCCCTCAAAAATAAATAAATAAATAGACTTTCATACAAGAAAATGTGAGAAAATCAAGAAGCTGGAAGCTAGAAACAAACGCCAAATTCTTATTGTTATAAAGGTCATGAGAGAACTTTACATTAAAAAGGCATTTTCTGAACAGTAATGGCTCTCTCATCTTGTACTTATGCATTCTCTTTGACTGAAGGTGCATAAGGCTTTATTTACAGAAGTGGGAAACTGAAGATGAGGTATCTAAATATCAGGAAGAATTGATAAATCAATAGCATGTTGTTATTTTATAGAAATTAGTAATTTATTGCTATAGTTTTATGTTAAATTTGCTTTATGTATTTCAGTTTTATTTGGAAGCCAAATATTTCTTCCTCTGGTTCATTTTGTTTGTTTGTTTGTTTTTTGGTACCAGGGATCGAATCAGGACTTTACACTTGCGAGGCAGACGGCGGATCCACTGAGCTAAATCCCCGGCCCACCTCTGGTTCATTTTTATACTAGACGGAAAAGGAATATTTATGGTATAGACAAAGAACATAAAGATTTGCAAGCATTCCATTACCCTATTTTGTTTTTTGATAAAGTTGACAGATTTCAGGATAGATCTATCCTAAAGGATAGATAGATAGATAGATAGATAGAGATAATTCCAGATTGGAATCACAGGTATTCCTTGTTTAACAACCTACCTAGTTAACAACTGCTCAAACTTACGACCTGGGTATACTGTTCAGTGTTATACCGCTCATCGGATTTATCACCCGTCTTTTTTTTTCTTGTCCACTTCTGTACATCTTGTTTCTAGAGCTTCATAGTTTTTTTTTGTACAGTACACCTTGTCTACACAGTATGATGTTTTGCTAATTGTACTGTACAGTCCTGTAGTTTTATGTTCTGTTATACGTTACAATACTGCATGAAAGAGTTATGCAAAATCATCAAGTTGGAGTTTGCTTTGGCCATTTCTTTGTTCTGATACTGTAATGTACATACTGTATACAATTTCTCATTTAGCGGCCAATTCACTTAACGACCTAGTCACGACTTGGTCCTGAACAAGAAATGTCTTTAATTAAAACTCTGAAAGAACAATAAATTTAATGATATAACAATACTTCATTTAAATAAAAAACAATAAACTTAATTACTGTACCACAGAAATATATGAGGTAAGAGACTATCACATCTGTCTTTTTCTCTAGATCATCCACCCCTTGGTGCTGGCTGTCTAGCACATAGTGGTAGCCTCATTATTCATCTTCCCATTCTCATGGCAAACTACTGTCATGCTCCTCACTACCAGAAGTCATCTAGATTATTTACAAGTGTCTCAGATATTTACTAGCATCTAAAATTTTTTCTACCAACATGCTTACAACATTCTATCATAATCTGTGTACAATAAAATACAGAGGTATAGTCACAGATTTTGGAATCATGTAAATGTAAGTTCAAGTTTCAGCTCTGTCATTTACTAACTGTAAAATAGTGAGCAAATTATTTCACAACAGTGATTCCCATTTTGCACATTAAAAAAAGAACTTTTAAAAGGTGATTAGGAAAATTAAGTAAGAAAATATGACTAGTGTCAAAATTATTCATCCGTTGAGCTTCATAGCCTCACCTGTCTCCTCTAACCATAAACATTTGCATATCACCTGCTTAGCTTAATCTCCCAGCTGCAAAAGGAAACTAGCTACATTCTCAGGAGAGAGTATTTGTTAAGGATATTACAGGGTCTCTATCACATGACTGATAAGGAAGATGTTGGTGGAAGTATTAGAAAATACTTCTGGGAGTAGCAGGATAAGTGGAATTTAAAAACTGTAATGGACTATTCATTTGGAACTATTTGGAACAAAGAGAATCACAAGAAAGAATCAAAATACTATTTTGGACTACCACTTTGACTAAAACAAGACATTGGCATATTTTCTAGTCAAAATGTAAATTTCATTTAACATAAAAAATACAAAATAAAGTGACAGGTAAAATGCAAGTTTAGTTTTTTTAATTTTAAAATAAATCCATGGATAGGCATACAGGGCCAAGATGCATCATAGTAAGGATCTTGATTCAAATAGGCCTGAGGTCCTTCCATGAGGTGCTTATCCTCATTGTCCATAAAATGAAAGTCACTCCTCCATTTGCAAGAAACTTCTTAGAGTACAGAAAGTCAGAAGCACATAAAGAAATAACTTATTAAACAAAAGAGAAAACCAGACTTTATTTCCATTTTTTCCATTTCTCATCATTTTTCCTTTCCCTTCTTTCCTTTCCCCTGCCCCTCCCACTACCCCTACCCCTTTGGACCTTTTCTTCCTATTTTGCATTATCGATTGTTCATTCTAATCATTGGTACATTTTAGGTATACAATATAATGAAGGGAGGGCTAGGAACGGGGAAAAAATAAGAACCAAGATGCATTATGTAAAGGTACAATTCCCAATGAGAAATGTAATTGTGTCGTATACCTAAAATGTACCAATAAAAGAATTTAACAAAAATAAAAAATAAAAAAAAGAAAACCAGGCTCAGAGTTACTCAATATATTAAATTCACTTTTTATTGGCCAAACCTTGGACTGCAACTACGTATAGTTATGACAGTTCATTACTGCTTCAAAAGACTAAAGTTCTGCTAATGAGGAACAAGGAGGATGGATGTTGAGGGAGGGAGATGGTAACTTTCAGATATGTGTTAAATTTTTTCTGATTCTTCTGAAATATATTATTTATAAATTTGGAAACCCAGGATGATGGGTCCTAGGGTCGAGAACAAAAAAAGGCAAAAATTAATGGAATACAAAACTGAATGCAGGAGAAGAAAATAAACCAACACAAAATGTCTTTTTTTCCTGTCTCAATGATAAAATAGGTACTCAATTATATACATTACAAAGATTTATGTGTTTAGGAACAAAATATGGCATGATTGGTGGGAATCTAGATTCTTAACTGTTCTGTTTAAATAACTGTGAGACGAACCATATACTAGATGAATTAATCAAGTTTTACATATTAAATTATAAATATACTTTTCACATTCTTTTCTTGTAGTTTATATGATTCTCAAATTATTGCTGTAATATTTATTTATACAACACCTTCTTTCAAAAGGTGGTAAATTCTTTCATAAAAATATACTATTACAGTTTGTAGAAGAATTACACTATACCTCTCACCATACACTAAATTAAAATTAAAATCAGATCTAAACATTAAAACAAAAATATTAAATCTTCTGGAAGATAAAGAATGTGAAACATCTGAAGACATAGGTGTAGAAAAGGGTTTTCTAAACAGAGACTCAGTTGCACAAGAAATAGAGCAAGAATCAACAAATGGGATTATATCAGGCTAAAAAGCTGCAGCAAAAGAATCAGTTAGTAGAGTGGAGAGACAACCTACAGAATAGGAAAAAATTTTTGCCAGATACTCCTCAAAGAACTAATATCTAGAATATAGAAAGAACTCAGAAAAACTAAAACATTTAAAATTAAAGACTTAGTCAAGATATGGGCTAGCAAAATGAACAGACACTTCACAAATGAAGAAATAGTTAACAAATACATAAAAACTATGCTCAACATCTCTGGTCATTAGAGAATGCAAATTAAAACAACTCTAAGATTTCATCTTACTCCAGAAAGCATGGCAATCATTAGGAAAGCAAACAATAACAAATGCTGGCATGGCTGTGGTGAAAAAGGAGCCCTTCTTCATTGTTGGTAGGAAGTAAACTAGTAGAACCATTGTGGAAATCATTATGAAGAGTTCTCAAAGAAATGAAGTTATAAATCCCACATGACACAATTATCCCCCTGCTAGATAGCTTCCTCAAAGAGCTTAAATCATCATATTACAGCATACATGCATACCAATATGTGTAGCAGCATAATTCATAATAGCTAAATCCTGGAAGCAGTCTGTATACTCATGCCCATCAACAGGTGATTGGATAAAGAAATTGTGGTATTTATATATAATGGAATACTACTCTGCTATAAAGAATGACACATTTGTAGGAAAATGATGCACCTGGAAATATAATGTTGAAATAAACCAGACACACAACCAAAAACAATTCCAATAAGTGGCAAGATTATTTTGTCTATTATTTGCACACTTAGTTTTGGGATTTCCAACCACTCTACATTTCATAAACAAATTAACCAAGTGTTAAGTAAAATCACAGAGCTTAAACAAAAAAATAGTACTTATTTTAATAATTACAGCAATTTTGGCTCAAGATAGAAAACCACCTTTAAAAAATGAAAATACAGTTCAAATACATGGTTGAAATAAAGCCTGATAATAAAGGCCCAGCAGCAAAGAAGAAATGTTGTAGCATTCTCTGCACAAAACATTTAAAAAGGTTTGTTGCTAAGTTGTCACCTTTAAGCAGACTACATTAAGAACATGAAAAATGAAATAAAAAGGCAAGTTCTATAAGTTAAAACGTAAAATACTCTAAGACTAAGGCTGATGTTACATAATCTTTCAAGAGATACAGTCAGCTGTATGAAAAAGAATCTCTTCTTATCCAAGTGAAAAAATCATGGAGCATGTATGTCTAGTTGTATATATATTCCATTAATTACCCAATGTAAAATGAATCTTTTTTTCATAGTCATAATTAGATTTTTTGAACATGGCTTAGTATATACTTACCTCACTGCAATTGCTTCCACAACTCCCTTTTTCTTAATCATTTACAACAAATGGTTGTTAGATTTGTTAGACTTTTTTTTAATACTAGACCTAGATGCTAAAGTGTAAGAATTTTAGGCTATCCTTTTCATGATAATTTTTCTTTCTAATGAAATATCCTTTCCTTGTGTATCAATGAAATTGACTTTGGTTTGCATAGAACAGAAAAAGAACACACGTGTGTGTTTTACGGATTCTCAGATAATTTCTAACATGAACACAGGGTTCAATATTACTGCTTTAGAAGTAGGAGGAGAGACTCCAGGTATACCTTAAGAAGGATTTCAGTTCCATAATGTTTCCAGAGAAGGACTTGAGTCATCTCTTGCAGAAAGGTCCACTTAGAGCAGTGTACTAGCCATGGCTATATGTAAACATGTTATACAATCTGAAGGAAGATAAAGCTTATTTTTCTCTACTATCCTGAACTACACTCTCCACCAAGTGAGCTCCTATTTCCACCTGAACCAATTACTGAAGAGAAAGAGAATTATGTTCATCATAATAACTAACCTAAATCAAGCAATATGAAATTAATACATGATTTTGTGTCTGGAACCGATGAAATCTATGACATATAAAATGAAGCAAAAGTATCAACTACAACATAAAGATGTCGATAAACTTAGGAAACACATGGGAAATGAAAAAAATTATGAGTAAATGTCAAAAGTAAATATAGATGTGGCAGATGTTTCATTTGCAAAAAGGATAAATAACTAGGTAGGATGACAGAAAGTTTTAAAAAGAAGAACAACAAAAATCTATATGAAATATGACCACAAAATCAATGTCAAGAATCTGTTCTTAAATTACAATAGATGAGTTTTTTACTATAAATATATCCATCATTATATACTTATTCCTATGTGAAAATTGTTCTTAATTTAACTGAGACTTGAATTATAGAATTAAAGGATATCTTTAGAATGTACCCCTCACACCAAATGAAAGATATCTACATTTTACACTGACTAAATAATGACAGTAAAAAAATGATTTATTAAATAAAAATAAATATTAAGTAAAAATAAAAAATAAATATTAAATAAAAATAAAGTCAATAAAAAACAAAATATGAAAAGGGGTATAAACTATTAAAATGAAAACAAAATTTACCAAACTATTAACCAATACTACTATTAGATGATAGGATTATACAAAATTATTTTGCTCTTTTTCTGATTTTTGCCTTCAAAAATTTCTTCAGTGATCATGCATTGTACTTGTAAATAGAAAAATTTTAACCAATCAATATGTTGTGTCAATTACAAAATCAGTGAAAATACTGAGAACTAAAATCTTTTCAAAGACTTATTCACTTAATTCCAAAACATAAACTTCTAATAGATTTTTCTTTCATAAGAACTAAATGTTTGATTGTGAAATTTGTGTGAATGTTCTTTGTGTAGATGTCAAAAGTACAGTATTGTAGTGCCTACCATACATACGAATCTCAACATCTAAAATATTTCAATGTAATGAAACATTTCACAGGACCTTTAGCAACTTTTTAGGCTACACTTAAAATAATCTCTATGTGGATGTAGTTAGATGTGATTCAAAATCTTCAATTACAAGACTGCAAACTACTTAAGTGTAATGATGGCATCATATACTTAGAATGAAAATGTAAGCAAATAGAAATTTAAAGTATTTTAGAAGATAGACAAGATAGACATGACAAGCAAATATTATATGTTTTATAATTAAATTACTCCTTATACTACAAAAACAATTGTTATTTGGGTAGTAGAACATGAGAAGAAAGGAGAGAATTATTTGTAAAAGGATAGATTAATGAAGTAAAAACAATTTTCATCAAAATTTCTTGTTTTGTTTTTGTTTTGCAATAACAGACAAAATTAAAAGAAAAAAATCCAAGTCCACATTGCAATTTCAAGATTTTGACACAACTGACCTTGTAACATGGAGAACAAGCAAACAAAGCCTATGAAAAATACAGAAAATATGTATAACACAATTACCAAATTTAGAATGACCAACATATTGAGAACATGGCATATAATAAAGATAAAATACATTTTCTTTTCCAGGTATATAATGGCATGCTTGCCAATACAGACCATAATAGTCTATAAAACAAATATCAAAAAGTTTCAAAGAATATAAATCAAATAGATTATGTTTTTTTACTGCAGTCAAATTAAGCCAATAGACTGGAAAAAGATAGTAAGTCCACAAATGTTTGGTTAGTAAGTGAATATTCTCTCAAAATCTGTGTGAATGGTTTTTGCCTAAATGTTTAAAGTATGGTATTCCAATCCTTACAGGACAAACTTTAAAAATCCATTCGGTCAAAGAAAATTTACAATGAAAATTATAAGATATTCTGAAAGTGAAAATATGATATATCAAAATATATAAGAATGACTCTAACATGAAGCTACAAGGAAAACTCATGGGAAAGAATAGTCAGGGATAGCAGCAAAATGGACAAATAAATTTTTGCAGTGTTTCTTCCACAGAGCACCAAGTCAGATAATTATCCACAGATGAAAGTCCATATGTAGAAGTCCATCTGAAAGTCAATTGTTTCAGGCTGCTGCTTTTCTGTTCCAAGTCCTAACATTTAAGGGCAGAGTCACTCAGAAACTTCTAAGGTGTGCTCCGTGTGGTGTCTGGCTGGAGAAGGCTTCTGGGCCGCTATACCACCACTCTGAACCTAGAGGAGGAAGCTTCTGGACTGCCATACCACCACTCCCAGCACAGAGGAGGTGAGCTGCCCAGGTGCCAGCAGAAACCACTCCCCTGGTCAAAATGAGAAGACATGTAAACAACCTCAAAACCAGACTTTGAGATCACGTACAGCAACGCCAAAGGGAAATGAGATGGAACAATCTGATACTCAACAACCTGGGATCCCTGAACTGGAAACAAAAGAGGATCTGTAAAAAATGAAATCTGAAATAATCTCTCAGATAACAGCAGAGATTGTGCCCATAGTGCAAGACATGATTAATAAATCTAGAGAGGACACAGATAAAAAAATAAAGGAGCTGAGGAACATGATGGAATCCCACCATAGGAAACAAATGGAATGCAGAAAATGAATGCAAACAGATTTTCAAGAGATTGAAAAGTCCATTCAAAGTCTACAAAGCAGAATGAGATGATGTGAGGACAGAATTCCAGACGTACAAGAAAGATTGGATATAGTGACCAGGAAAAGAAAAATTTCTTTAAAAGTGTAAGGGACCATGAGAAATCAAACCAGAAGTTGCTAGATGATGCAAAAAAGAATAACATAAGAATGATCTGAGTCAATGAAAAAACAGGAGAGAGTGCAGAGAACATCAAAAAAACACTGTTCACAGAAGTGATGGAAGAAAACATCCCAAGCAGTGGAAAAGAACTTGACATACAGATAAGTGACGCATATAGGATTCCAACTAGTCTTGATCAAAAAAATCAAGACATAGGTATAGAATTGTTAAGATTACAGAAACCTAACAGAAGAACAAAATTCTACAAGCAGTTAGAGAAAAGAAAAATATCACATACAAAGGAAAGTCCACCAGAATCACAACAGACTCCTCAGTGCAAACCCTCAAGGAAAGAAGAGCTTGAAGTGACATATTTCAAGTCCTAAAGCCTCCAACCCAGATTGATGTACCCTGCAAAACTAACTTTCAGAATTCATGGAGAAATAAAATACTTTCATGACAAGCACACCTTAGGAACTTCATGAATACCAAAGCAGGACTCCAAAAAATTTTACACAATATCCCAGGAAAAGACAACAGGGATGACAACCACAGGAATCCCACCAGAATGAATCCATCAGGCATGACAAGAAATTAAATGCAAAGGTGGAAAATCCAACAAAAAGAAAAAGTCATGACAAGGATATGTCAATATGTATGATTTATAACCATCAGTGTTAATGGTCTCAACTCACCAATCAAAAGAAATAGACTGGCAGAATGGGTCAAGAAGCAAGATCCAACAATATGCTGCATACAAGAAACACACTAATTTGAAAAACTCATAGACTGAAAGTGAAAGGGTGGAAAACAATACTGCATGCGACAGGAACATGAAAAAAAGCAGGAGCAGCAATCTCCTTTGCAGACCAAGTGGATTTCAAACCCACACTGATTAAGAGAGACAGAGAAGGACACTATATTCTTGTAAAGGGAACAATCCAAGAGGAAGAGATGACAATCATAAATATCTATGCACAAAACACTAGTGCACCCAACTATATAAAACAAATACTACCAGACATGCAAAATTATATAAGCACTAAAAAAAGAGTAATGGGGGACCTCAATACCCCACTGTCACAAATAGATAGATCAACTAGATTAAAAAGAAGCAACAAAATACTACAACTCAATCAAACTCTTGAACAAATTAACTTAACAGATGTTTACGGAGTGTTCCAAAATGAAAAATCAGAATACACATGGTTTTCAGGTACACACAGGTGGTTCCCCAAAATAGACCACCTACTCAGTCATAGAACACGTTTAAGTAAGTGTGAAGGTATTAACGTTATCCCATGTATATTATCAGACCGTGGTGACATGATATTGGAGATCAAAAGCAAAAGAAATGACAAGAATTTCACAAACACATGGAAATTGAATAACACACTTCTGAATAACCAATGGGTTATAAAAGAAATCAAAGAAGAAATCAGACAGTTCCTTCAATTAGATGACAATGACAATACAACATATGGGAATCTAAGGGACACAATGAAAGCAGTCTTATGAGGGAAATTCATAGCAATGCATACTCACATTATGAAAACAGAGCGAGTCCAATTAAACAACCTGATGTTGAACCTCAAGTTTCTAGAAAAAGAAGAACAGGACAAACCCAAAGCTCATACAAGGGAGGAAATTATAAAGATTGAGCAGAAATCAATGCAGTGGAGACTAAGAGAATGATGCAAAAAAAAATCAATGAAGCCAAGAGTTTGTTCTTCTAAAGGATACACAAAATTGAAAAACCCTTAGCCAAACTTTTCAGAAAAAGGAAAGAAAATGCCCAAATTCATGCAATTAGGAATGGAAAGGGTGAAATTACAATGGACCCAGCAGAAATCTAGAGGATCATCAATACCTACTTTGAGAACCTATAAGCCAATAAGATGGAAAATACAGAAAAAATGGACAGATTCCTAGATATGTATGAATTACCAAAGTTGAATGAAGAAGATCTAAACACTCTAAACAACCCAATATCAATCAATGAAATTGAAAACATAATTAAAAACTTCCCAACTAAGAAAAGTCCGGGTCTTGATGGCCTCACTGCTGAATTCCACAAGACATTTAGAGAGGAACTAATGCCACAACTGTTTAAACTCTGCAATGAAATTGAAAGGGAAGCAATACTCCCAAGTTCATTCCTGGAAGCAAGCAACACTTTGATCCCCAAAGCAGAGAAAGACCCAACCGAAAAAGAGAACTATAGGCCAATCTCACTAATGAACATAGATGCAAAATTCCTTAATAAGGTACTGGCAAATAGAATGCAGAAGATCATACACCCTGACCAAGTGGGATTCATCCCAGGGATACAGGGATGGTTCAACATATGCAAATCAATCAATGTAATACACTGTATCAAAAGAGCCAAGGAGAGGACTGGGGATTTAGCTCAGTGGTTTCACTGCCTGCTGCACAAGCGCAAAGACCCAAGTTCGATCCCTAGTACCAAAAAAAAAAAAAAAAAAAAAAAAAGAGCCAAGGAGAAAAACCATATGATAATCTCAATAGATGTAGAAAAAGCATTTGACAAAATCCAGCATGCATTTATGTTAAAAACTCTACAAAAAGTTGGAATGGACATTCTCTACCTCAATCTGATAAAAACCATCTATGAAAAACCAACAGCCAATATCATACTAAATGGTCAAAAACTGAAATCCTTCACACTAAAATCAGGAACAAGACAAGGATGTCCAGTATCACCAGTCCTGTTCAATATAGTTTTGGAAACATTAGCCCTGGCAATTAGACAAGAGAAAGAAATACAAGGAATAAAGATAGGAAACAAGGAAGTCAAATTGTCATTATTTGCAGATGACATGATACTCTAAATAATAAAACCCCAAGAATTCCACCAAAAGTTTTCTAGACTTAATAACCAAATTCAGTAAAGCAGCTGGGTACAAGGTCAACACACAAAAACAAATAGCTTTCTTCTACATGAACAACAGACACACTGACAGAGAAATAGGGAAAACAATTCCTTTCACAATAGCATCCAAAAACTGAAATACCTAGAAATCAACCTAATGAAAGAAATCAAAGACCTCTCTTCTGAAAACTATAGGACTCTGAAAAGAGAGATTGAAGATGATATCAGAAAATGGAAAGACATCCCCTGCTCCTGTATAAGAAGGGTCAACAGTAAAAATGGCCATACTTCCAAAACTGTTATATAGATTCAATGCAATCCCAATTGAAATTCCAGCAGCATACTTCATGGACCTTGAGAAAACAAACCAAAAATTCATTTAGAACAAGAAGAGACCCAGAGTAGCAAAAGCAATTCTAGGTAACAGAGACATGGCAGGAGGTATTACAACCCCCAATTTGAAACTATACTACAAAGCTACTGTAATTAAAAACAGCATGGTAATGGAAATGAAACAGACCTGAGGACCAGTGGAACAGATTAGAAGATCCAGAAACAACACAAGACACATTCAGGTACCTCATCTTCAACAAAGGATCCAAACACCCTCACTAGAGGAAGGATAGCCTCTTTAATAAATGGTGCTAGAAAAATTGGGTTTCAACTTGCCAAAGATCAAAAGTAGACCTATGTTTCTCACCATGCACTAAACTAAAGTCAAAATACATTAAAGATCTAAATATTACAACAGAAATTCTGAGCCAGCTGTAACAGAGGTTAGGTAGAACTCTTGAAGACATTGGTGTAGGAAAAGATTTTATGAACAAAATATCAGTTGCATGTGAACTAGCACAAACAACAAGTGGAATGTTTTCTTAGTAAAAAGCTTCTGCACAGCAAGAGAAACCACCAACAGAGTTAAGAGACAACTCACAATGTTGAAAAAAATTTTCACCAGCTGTCCCTCAGACAATGGTATACTATCTAGAATCTATAAAGAGCTTAAAAAAAATCAGACCTCCTAAATTTAAAGACCCAATCCAAAAACAGGCATCTGAAATGAACAGACATTTCTCAGAAAAGGAAGTAGAAATGGCAAATAAACATGTAAAAAATATTCAACATCACTGGTCATTTGAGAGATGCAAATGAAAACAATGGTGAGATTCCACCTCACTCCAGAAAGAATGGCTGCTATCATGAATTCAACCAATAACAAATGCTGGCAGGGCAGTGGGGAAAAAGGAACCCTGCTCCACTGCTGGTGGGAGTGTGGATTGGTGAAATCACTTTGAAAATCAGTATGGAGATACCTCACAGAATTAGGAATGGAAGTCCCATTTGACCCAGCTATTCCCCTGCTGGGTATCTTCCCCCCAAAATTAAAAGAATCATACCACAGCAATATATGTGTGCCCATGTTCATAGCAGCACAGTTTGTAAGAGTCAAAATTTGGAAACAAACCAAATGCCCATCAACTGGAGACTGGATAAAGAAAACATGTTTTTTTTAAAATCAAGTACTACTCAGTGACCAAAAATGAGAAATTAGAGTTATTTATAGCTAAATGAATGCACATTGAGGCAATACTCTTAAGTGATATAAATAGGACACACATGTATAAATACTGAATAGTTTCCTTGATGTGAGAAACTGAAAGTGTAAATAAGGACTAAAAGATATAATAGATGATGTGAAATAGGAAGAAAAAGGGGCAAAGGGGAAGGGGAAATGGGAGGGGTAGGGGAAAGGAAAGAAGGGTATGGAATTAATATGAGAAAATGAAAAATTGATAATAAAATCTTTGTAAATATGGAAGGATGGAAGTTGAAGGGAAGGCAGGGGAATGGGGAAAAAATAAGAACCAAGAGAGATTATGGAAAAGTGCAAATTTCCAATGATGAATGTCATTATGTTGTATACCTGAAATGTACAAATAAAATAAAATTAAAAAAAGAAAGTCCATTGTTTCAAAAACATTTTAATATATATGCTAATTCATTTTATTTATACTACTAATTTACCTTAGTTCATTGAAAGAAACTTTTGTGGGCAGAGAAGCTGAGGTGGTCCCAGCACTCAGAAGGAAGCTCTCTGCCTCCATCCCAGGCTCCTAGGTGAGCCAGTCTCACCACCTGGAAGGAAGCTCCCGACCTCCATTCCAGGCTCCTAGGGAAGAGAACCTGAGCTGCTCCCAGCACTGGGAAGGAAGCTCCCCTGCTGCCATCCCAGGCTCTTAAGGCAGAGAAGCTCAGCTGGTCCCAGCACCCAGAAGGAAGCTCCTGCCTCCATCCCAGGCTCCTAAGGCAGAGAAGCTCAGCCAGTCCCAACACCTGGAAGGAAGCTCTCCACTGCCATCCCAAGGTCCTAGGGCAGAGAAGGTGAGCTGCGTTGGTGCCAGAAGCACCCCCCCCCGTGGAAATGAGAAGATACATAAACAAGCCTCAAAAACAGACTTCCAGATCACCTACAGCAACCCCAAAGGGAAACGAGATGGAACACTCTGATACTCAACCACCTGGACTCTCTGAACTGGCAACAAAAGAGGATCTGGGAAAAATGAAATCAGAAATAATTACTCAGTTAACAGCAAAAGTTTTCTTCATGGTGCAAGACATAATTAATAAATCTAGAGAGGACACAGATAAAAAAATAGAGCATCTGAGGAACATGATGGAATCCCAACATAGGAAACAAATGGAATCCATAAAACAGATACAAACAGATTTCCAAGAGATTAAAAACTCCACCAAAAGTCTGTGCAGCAGAATGAACCAATGTGAGGATAGAATTTCACATATAGAAGATAAGATCGCAATTAGTGATGAGGAAAAGAAAAATTGCTTTAAAATTGTAAGGGAACATGAGAAATCAATCCAGCAGCTGCTAGACAATGCAAAGAAGAATAACATAAGACTGACTGGAGTCAATGAAGAAAGAGGAGAGAGTGCAGATGACATTAAAAAACTCTTCACAAAAGTGATGGCAGAAAACTTCCCAAGGAGGGGAAAAGAACTTGATATACAGATAAGTGAGGCATATAGGACTCCAGCTAGCGTTGATCCAAAAAAAAATCTACATATAGGCGTATAATAGTTAGGATTCCAGACATCCAACAGAAGAACAAAATTCTACAAGCAGTGAGAGAAAAGAAACAAATCACATACAAAGGAAAGCCCAGGAGTTGCGTGGAAGACGCCGAATCACCTCACTGCAGACAGGGAGGTCTGCCCACACCCTACCGAGGTCCCCAGTCACATGGAAGATGCCGAATCACCCCACTGCAGACAGGCAGGTCTGCCCATGCCCTACCTAGGTCCTGAGTCACACAGAACATGCTGAATCAGCCCACTGCAGACAGGCAGATTTGTGCATGCCCTATCAAGGTCCTGAGTCATGTGGAAGACAGCTAATCACCCCGCTGCAGACAGGCAGGTCTGCCCATGCCCTACCGAGGCCCTGAGTCCCATAGAACATGCCAAATCAGCCGGCTGCAGACAGGCAGGCCTGTGAAGGCCCTACCGAGGTCCTGAGTCCCACAGAAGACACCGAATCACCCCACTGCATACAGGCAGCCACCTGATTCCACACTACAAAGACGCAGAGGACACCAGACCACCAGACCAAGGTACTGAGTCCAACTGTGACTGGCCCAGAGGTACCGGCTTCTGAGCCATCATCTCACTGCTCCTGGCCCAGAGGAAGGGGCTTCCCAGTCACTATCCCTCCTGCTGCTCCCAGCCCAGAGGAATGGACTTTTGGGCCACCTTCTGTCTCATTGCTCCTGGCCCAGAGGAGGGGGCTTCCGGGGCACCATCCCTCCCACCACTTCTGGCCCACAGGGAGGGGCAACCAAGCCACCATCCCACTGCTCCTGGTCCAGAGGAAGGGGTTTCCCGGCCACCATCCCTCTGGCTGCTCCCAGCCCACAGGAAAGGGCTTTTGGGTCACCATCCCTACCGCTGCTCCTGGCCCCTGTCCCACCTCACCCAGCTCAGAGGAGGTAATCTGTGCAGGTGCTAACAGCTCCCTGCCCCAGTCGAAATGAGAAAACACTTAAATAAGTCTCAAAACCAGACTTCCAGATCACCTACAGCAGCCCCAAAGGGAAATGAGATGGAACACTCTGATACTCAACCACCTGGACCCACTGAACTGGCAACAAAAGGGGATCTGGAAAAAATGAAATGAGAAATAATTTCTCAGATAACAGGAGAAATTGTGTCCCTAGAGCAAGACATGATTAATAAATCTAGAGAGGAGCTCAGGCACATGAAGGAATCCCAACGTAAGAAACAAAAGGAATCCATAAAACAGATGCAAATAGATTTCCAGGACATGAAAAACTCCATTGAAAGTCTACACAGCAGAATGAGCCAATGTGAGGACAGAATTTCAGATATAGAAGATAAGATTGCAATTAGTGACCAGGAAAAGAAAAATTGCTTCAAAATTATAAGGGAACATGAGAAATCAATCCAGCAGCTGCTAGATGATGCAAAAAAGAATAACACAAGACTGATTGGGCTGAAACAGGAGAGAGTGGAGATGACATAAAAAATCTCTTCACAGAAATAATGGTAGAAAACTTCCCAAGCAGGGGAAAAGAGCTTGACATACAGATAAGTGAGGCATATAGGACTCCAAATAGTCTTGATCAAAAAAAATCCACACATAAGCATACAATTGTTAAGATTCCAGAAACACAACAGAAGAACAAAGTTGTCCAAGCAGTCAGAGAAAAGAAACAAATCACATACAAAGGAAAGTCCATCAGAATCACAGCAGACTTCTCAACACAAACCATCAAGGCAAGAAGAGCTTGGAGTGACATATTGTAAGCCCGAAAGGAAAACAGCCTCCAACCCAGATTGATGTACCCTGCAAAACTATCTTTCAAAATGGATGGAGAAATAAGATACTTTCATAACAAAGAGCACCTTAGGAACTTCGTGAATACAAAACCAGCACTCCAAAGAATTCTACACAATATCCTAGGAAGAGACATTGAGGATCACAACCCCAGGAAGCAAAGCAGAATGAACCCATCCGGCATGACAAGAAATTAAATGTAAAGGGGGAGAACCCAACAAAAAGAAAAAGTCACGGCAATGACAAGTCAATACGTTTCAGTTATAACCATCAATGTTAATGGTCTCAATTCACCAATCAAAAGAAATAGACTGGCAGAATGGGTCAAGAAGCAAAATCCAACAATATGCTGCATACAAGAAACACACTTAATTCAAAAGGAAACTCATACACTGAAAGTTAAAGGTGGAAAACAATACTGCCTGTGACAGGAACCCAAAAATAGCAGTAGTAGCTATCCTCTTTGCAGATCAAGTAGATTTCAAACCAACACTGATTAAGAGAGATGAAGAAGGACACTATATCCTTGTAAAGGGAACAATCCAAGAGGAAGAGATGACAGTCATAAATATCCATGCACCAAACACTAGTGCACCCAACTATATAAAACAAATACTAATGGACATGAAAAGTCATGTATGCACTAATACAATTGTAGTGGGGGACCTCAACACTCCACTGTCACAAATAGATAGATCAAATAGACTAAAATTAAGTAATGAAATACTAGAAGTCAATAAAACTCTTGAACAAATGAACTTAACAGATGTTTACAGAGTCTTCCACCCCACAAAATCAGAATACACATTCTTCTCAGCTGCACATGGGTCATTCTCCAAAATAGACCACATACTCACACATAGAACATGTTTAAGCAAGTGCAAAGGAATTGAAGTTATCCCCTGTATATTATCAGACCATAGTGCAATGAAATTGGAGATCCATAGCAAAAGAAACTCAAAAAATTTCATAAACACATGGAAATTGAACAACACACTTCTGAACAACTAATCAGACATAGAGGAAATTAAAGAAGAAATCAGATAGTTCCTTCAATTAAATGACAATGACAATAAAACATATCGGAATCTATGGGACACAATGAAAGCTATCTTACGGGGGAAATTCATAGCACTGAGTACGCATATTAGGAAAACAGAATGAGCCCAATTAAACAACCTGATGCTGAACCTCAAGCTTCTAGAAAAAGAAGAGCAAGACAACCCCAAAGCTCATTCAAGGGAGGAAATTATAAAGATCAGAGGAGAAATCAATGCAATGGAAACTAAGAGAATGATACAAAAAAAAATCAATGAAGCCAAGAGTTGGTTCTTCGATAGAATCAACACAATTGGCAAACCTTTAGGCAACCTTGTCAGAAAAAGGAAAGAAGAGGCCCAAGTCCATGCAATTAGGAGTGAAAAGGGTGAAATTGCAACAGACCCAGCAGAAATCCAGATGATCATCAATACCTACTTCCAGAACCTATATGCCAATAAGATGGACAACACAGAAGAAATGGACAGATTCCTAGATACATATGCATTACCAAAGTTAAACGAAGAAGATCTCAAAATTCTCAACAACCCAATATCAACCAATGAAATGGAAAATGTAATTAAAAACTCATCAACTAAGAAAAGCCCGGGCCCTGATGGCTTCACTGTTGAATTCTACAAGATATTTAGAGAGGAACTGCTGCCACTGCTGTTTAAACTCTTCAATGAAATTGAAAGGGAAGCAATACTCCCAAATTCATTCCTGGAAGCAAGCATCACCTTGATCCCCAAAGCAGAGAAAGACCCAACAGAAAAAGAGAAACATAGGCCAATCTCACTAATGAACATAGATGCAAAAATCCTTAATAAGATACTGGCAAGCAGGATGCAGAAGACCATCAAGAAGATCACACACCCTGATCAAGTGGGATTCATCCCAGAGATGCAGCAATGGTTCAATATATGAAAATCAATTAATGTAATACACTATATCAATAGAGCCAAAGACTAAAACCATATGATTATCTCCATAGACACAGAAAAAGCATCTGACAAAATCCAACATGCATTTATGATAAAAAACCCTACAAAAAATTGGAATAGATGGTCTCTACCTCAAACTGATAGAAGCCATCTATGAAAAACCACCAGCCAATATCATACTAAATGGTCAAAAACTGAAATCCTTCACACTAAAATCAGGAACAAGACAAGGATGTCCACTATCACCACTCTTGTTCAATATAGTTCTGGAAACATTAGCCACGGCAATTAGACAAGAGAAAGAAATAAAAGGAATAAAGATAGGAAATGAAGTCAAATTGTCATTATTTGCAGATTACATGATACTCTATACAGAAGACCCCAAAAACTCCACCAAAAGTCTTCTAGACTTAATAACCAAATTCAGTCAAGTAGCTGGTTACAAGGTCAACACACAAAAATCAATAGCTTTCCTCTACACCAATGACAGATTCATTGAGAGAGAAGTAGGGCAAATAATTCCTTTCACAATAGCATCCAAAAAACTGAAATACCTAGGAATCATCCTAGTGAAAGAAATCAAAGACCTCTTCTCTGAAAACTATGGCACTCTGAAAAGAGAGATTGAAGATGATATCAGAAAATGGACAGACATCCCCTGCTCCTGGGTAGGAAGGATTAATATAGTGAAAATGGCCATACTTCCAAAACTGCTATATAGATTTAATGCAATTCCAATTGAGATCCCAGCAGCATCCTTCATAGATCTCGAGAAAACAATCCACAAAGTCATTTGGAACAAGAAGAGACCCAGAATAGCAAAAGCAATTCTAGGTAACAGAGACATGGCAGGGGGTATCACAATCCCCAACCTGCAACTCTACTACAAAGCTACTGTGATAAAAACAGCATGGTACTGGCAAAGAAACAGACTTGAGGACCAGTGGAACAGATTAGCAGATGCAGAAACAATGCCAGACACACTCAGCCATCTCATCTTCGATAAAGGAGCCAAACACCCTCACTGGAGGAAAGATAGCCTCTTTGATAAATGGTGCTGGAAAAATTGGGCTTCAACTTGCCAAAGATTAAAACTAGACCTATATCTCTCACCATGCACTATATTAAAATCAAAATAGATTAAAGATATAAATATTAAAATAAAACTCTGAACCAGTTGGAACAGAGGTTAGGTAGAACCCTTGAGGACATCAATGTAGGAAAAGATTTTATGAACAAAACCTCAGTTGCCCGTGAACTAGCACAAACAATCAACAAGTGGGATGTCTTCTTATTAAAAGGCTTCTGCACAGCAAGAGAAACCACCAGCAGTGGGAAGAGACAACCTACAATGTGGAAAAATATCTTCACCTGCTCTTCCTTGGACAAAGGTCTACTATCTCGAATCTATAAAGTACTTAAAAAGATCAGTCCTCCCAAATTTAAAGACCCTATCCGAAAATGGGCATCTGAAATGAACAGATATTTCTCAGACAAAGAAGTAGAAATAGCAAATAAATACATGAAAAAATGTTCAACATCACTGGTCATTCAAGAGATGCAAATGAAAACAATGCTGAGATTCCACTTCACTCCAGAAAGAATGGCTGCTATCATGAAATCACCCAATAACAAATGCTGACAGGGCTATGGGGAGAGAGGAACCCTGCTCCACTGCTGGTGGGAGTGTAGACTGATGCAACCACTGTGGAAATCAGTATGGAGATACCTCAAAGAACTAGGACTGGAAGTCCCATTTGACCCCGCTATTCCACTGCTGGGGATCTTCCCCCAAAGAATTAAAAGAATCATACCACAGTGATATATGTGCACCCATGTCCATAGCAGCACAGTTTGTAATAGCTAAAACTTCGAAACAGCCCAAATGCCCATCAACTGGAGACTGGTTAAAGAAAATGTGGGTTTTTTTAATAAAACTGAGTACTACTCAGCCATAAAAAATGAGAAATTAGAGACAT
This sequence comes from Heterocephalus glaber, assembly GCF_053883595.1. Classification (NCBI taxonomy): domain Eukaryota; kingdom Metazoa; phylum Chordata; class Mammalia; order Rodentia; family Bathyergidae; genus Heterocephalus; species Heterocephalus glaber. The sequence continues at coordinate 1,405,857 of NW_028258303.1, forward strand.
TTATAGCTAAGTGGATGCACATTGAGGCAATACTCTTAAGTAAAATAAATAGGACACACATGTGTAAATATTGAACAGTTTCTCTGGTGTGAGAAACTGAAAGTGTAAATAAGGACTAAATGTATAATAGGTAATGTGAAATAGGAAGAAAAGGGGCAAAGGGGAAGGAAGTGGGAGGGCTAGGAGAAAGGATAGAAGAGAATGGGATTAATATGAGAAAATGGAAAAATAGGAACAAAATCTTGGTAAGTAAGGAGGACTGGAGAGGTTGAAGGGAGGGCTGGGCCAGGATGAAAAATAAGAACCAAGAGAGACTATGTAAAGGTTCAAATTTCCAATGATAAATGTCATTATATTGTACACCTAAAATGTACCAATGATTAGAATGAATAATCCATAATGTAAAATAGGAAGAAGAGGTCCAAAGGGGTTGGGGTAGTGGGAGTGGCAGGGAAAAGGCATGAAGGAAAGGAAAAAATGATGAGAAATGGAAAAAATGGAAATAAAGTCTTTGTAAATAGGGAAGGGTGGAGGGCGTAAAGGGAGGGCTAGGAATGGGGAAAAAATAAGATCCAAGATGCATTATGCAAAGGTACAATTCCCAATGAGAAATGTAATTGTGTTGTATACCTACAATGTACAAATAAAAGAATTTAATACAAAAAAAAAAAAAAAAGGAAAGCCCATCAGAATCACAGCAGACTTCTCAATGCCAACCCTCAAGGCAAGAAGAGCTTGGAGTGATATATTTCAAGCCCTAAAGGAAAACAGCCTCCAATCCAGACTGATGTACCCTGCAAAACTATCTTTCAAAATTGATGGAGAAATAAGATACTTTCATGGTAAAGAGCACCTCAGGAACTTCATGAATACCAAACTGGCACTCCCAAAATTTTTAGACAATATCCTAGGAAAAGACAATGAGGATCCCAACCCCAGGAAACCCAGCAGAATGAATCCATTGTGCGTGACAAATTAAACGCAAAAGGGGGAGAATCCAACAAAAAGAAAAAGTCATGACAAGGCTTTTAAAACTTTTAACTTCATCTCCCTAATGAGTGTATAACTCAGTCTTTTTATTGTACTGATTAGTATTTTTCTGATTCTAGAGTTGCACACCATTCCTTGTGCTATACTGGTTATTTATCTTCTTATGTCTACATTTTAATTGGGTTGTCTATTAATGAGCTCTAAGAATTCTTTATATATTCTGGTTATAGGTTATTTGCATTGTAAATATGAAATATGGTCTGTTTAAGGACTACTTTTCATTTCAATCATGTCATTTAAACTTCTAAATTTTGATGGAATCTCATTCATCAATTTTCTTCTTTTATACATCATGTTTTTTGTATCCTAGTAGTTCTTGCCTACCCTGAATTCATAAATATTTTCCCTTATAATTTCTTCTTAAAGTTTTATACTTTTAGGCTTCTTATTTAGGTTCATAGATCCCTTCAAGTTATTTTCATGTATGGAAAAAAAGGGTTGAGGTTAATTTTTTATATACAGGTACCAGGCGTTCTAGTGCATTTGCTGAAAACACTATCTCTTCCTCGGCTCTCAAATTGAGTTTATATTCTATAAAATGCTAATGTTGAATAATCTTTCAAAACTCAGTGGACCATATATGTGTGGTTCTATTTCTAGATTCTCTGTTTTATTCCAATGATCTATATGTCTTTCCTTACACCAACACTGCCTTGATTACTGTAGCTTTAGAAGAAGTCTTAAAATTGGGTACTAAATGTCTTCCAACACTGTTTTTGTTTTTGTTTTTAACTTTTCTAGGCCCTTTGTACTCCTACATAACTTTTAAATTTCAATATCCAGTTCTTCATTTATAGTAAGTATACACAGAAATGAATTGTTATACATACTTTGTGTTTTCTAATCCTGCTAAATTCAAGTACAAGCTCTTGGGGCTCCTAGAGATTTCTTAGTATTTTCTCTGTAGATGATCATTTCATCTACATATAAAGATTTTACTTCTGCCGTGCCAATCCTATCCTAGTTGTGTCCTTTTATTGCCAGACTATTTTGGTGGGGACTAGGTTTCAAAGTTTAATGGACTGATAAAGAGTAAGCATATCTGCCCTTGTTCCCCACCTTAAGGAGAAAGCATTGTATCTTCTCCATTCATATAAGGTGTTCTCACTGGAAGTATGGAGTACATGTCTTTAATCTGTTGAGAAGGTTCTGTTCTACTTCTCGTCTCCTGATAGCTTTTACCATGAACAGCTGTAGAATTTAGTTTGATACTTTTTCTCCAACTACTGACAGGATCATATGGCTTTTTCCTTTCCTCTGTTAAAATGATGACTTTTGAGGGTGGATCTTCCAATGCTGAACCAACACTGCCATCCCTATAAAAAAACCACTTTCTATAGCCTGACAGATCTGACTTCTAATAGTTTGTTTTGTTAAACAAATTTCTATCTGTGTTCATACTTTTTTCTTCTATTATCTTTATCCAGTTTTAGGATTAACACAATGTTGAGTTCCTAAAATGGGGGGAGAAGTGTTCCTTCTTTTCTCTGGTTTAATTGTTTGATATAATGTATCAGTTAAAATGTTTATGAGCCTGCTGTGGACATATAGGTAGGTTTTCAAGCTAGGAATATACTTTCTTTAATAGGTGCTATTCAAATTTTATATTTCCTCCAGAGTTAGTTTCATTAATTTGTCTTCCAAGTTACTTCTTAGAAGTTGTCAAATTTATTTCAAAAAAGATTTTTGTAATATGCTTTCTGTATCCTTTTAAATTCTGTAAAATCTGTGGTAATGTCTCCTAGATCTTAATATTGTAATTTAAAAAATGTATAACTGATATTGTGTAACAGGAAGAAAAGGTCTAAAAGAGCAGGGGAATTGGGAGGGGTAGGGGAAGGGAAAAAAGGGAAAGGAAAAAATGTGAGAAGAGGAAAAAAAATGGAAACAAGGCCTTTGCAAATAGGGAAGGGTGGAGGAAGTGAAGGGAGGGCAAGGGAAGGGGGAAAAAATGAGTACCAAGATACTCATGTAAAGGTACAAGATCCCAATGATGAATTTAACTGTATTTTATAACTAAAATGTACCAAAATGTACCAATAAAGCTAATGGGGGGACAAAAGAGAAACTTTTGTGTTCTTTCTCTACTTTTTCTTTTCTTTCATTCTTTCTTTTTGTTTTTTTTTTCGCTACCAGAGTTTGAACTCTGGATCTTGCACTTAGGAGGCAGGCAGCAGCACCACTTAGCTAAATCCCTGGCTCAACTTTTGTGTTCTTATCTGTTTTTTCTTTGTAAGAATCTCTTTCATCTGTATCTTGCACTCTAAGTAACTACTTTGAATGCAGTGATACACAGTGTATTAACTATTATTAGTCTTTTATTTTTTCCTATAAAATTGTTTTATTTTTCATTAAAAAATTCCACTGAAAAAGGTCTACAACACTACAGAATCATAACATTAAGAACATTCTCAAGACAATAAGAAAACAGTTTCACTTTACCCATGTCACCTCTCCCCCAAATGACACAGTTCAGTGCCAAGAAGGACCTACTCAACCTATGATTTCTCCCACTGGGGAAAGAAAGTGTGCAGAATAAATATAGGACCTCTCTAGCTCTTCAGAAAGCTACCTAAACAAATAAATAAGCAAACCTTACAATTCAAAGAACAAGAAAAAATAAAACAAGTAAGTCCAAAGTTAGTAGATGGTCCTGCTGCTCCCGGCCCAGAGGTAGGGGTCCATCCCACTGCTCCTGGCTTAGAGGAAGGGGCTTACAGGCCACTGTCTGTCCCGCTGCTTCCAGGCAAGAGGAAGAGGCTTCTGGGCCACCATCTGTCCCACCTCTCCCAGCCCAGAGGAAGGGGCTTCCAGGCCACCATCCATCCCACTGCACCTGGCCCAGAGGTAGGGGCTTCCGGGACACTATGTGCCCTGCTCTTCTCTGCCCAGAGGAAGGGGCTTCTGAGCTGCCGTCCCACTGGTCCCAGCTCAGAGGAGGTGAGCCAACTGGGTGCCAACAACACCCCCCACACACCCCGGGTCAAAATGAGCAGACACATAAATAAGTCTCAAAACCAGACTTCCAGATTACCTACAGCAACCCCAAAGGGAAATGAGATGGAACAGTCTAATACTAAAACACTGGATGCCCTGAACTGGCAACAAAAGAGGAACTAGAAACAATGAAATCAGAAATAATTTCTCAGAAAACAGCAGAGATTGTGCTCATAGTGCAAGACATGATTAATAAATCTAGAGAGGAACTGAGAAACATGATGGAATCCCAATATAGGAGTAAAATGGAATCCATAAAGCAAATGCAAATAGATTTCCAGGAGATCAAAAACTCCATTGTAAGTTTACACAGCAGAATGAGCCAGTGTGAGAACAGAATTTCAGATATAGAAGATAAGATTACAGTTAGTGACCAGGAAAAGAAAAATTGCTTCAAACTTGTAAGGGACCATGAAAAATCAATCCAGCAACAGCTAGATGATGCAAAGAAGAATAATATAAGACTGATTGGAGTCAAAGAAGAAACAGGAGAGACTGCAGATGATATAAAAAAACTCTTCACAGAAATAATGGCAGAAAACTTCCTAAGCAGGGGAAAAGAACTTGACCATACAGATAAGTGAGGCATATAGGACTGCAAATAACCTTGATCAAAAAAAAAATTTACACATAGGCATATAATTTTTAAGATTCCAGAAACTCAACAGAAGAATGAAGTTCTACAACAGATAGAGAAAAGAAACAAATCACATACAAAGGAAAGCCCATCAGAATCACAGCAGACTTCTCAACACAAACCATTGAGGCAAGAAGAGTTTGGAGTGATATATTCCAAGCCCTAAAGGAAAACAGCTTCCAACCCAGATTGATGTACCCTGCAAAACTGTCTTTCAAAATTGATGGAAAAATAAGATACTTTTATGACAAAGAGCACTTTAGTAACTTCAGGAACACCAAACCAGCACTGAAAAAATTTTAGACAGTATCCTAGGAACAGACAATGAGGATCACAACCCCAGGAGGCAAAGCAGAATGAACCCATCGGAAGCAACAAGAAATTAAACATAACGTGGGAGAACCCAAAAAAAGAAAAAGTCATGGCAAAGATAAGTCAATACATTTAAGTTATAACCATCAATGTTAATGGTCTCAATTCAACAGTCAAAAGAAATAGACTGGCAGAATGGGTCAAGAAGCAAAATCCAACAATATGCTGTGTACAAGAAACATAATTCAAAAAGAAACACATAGACTGAAAGTTAAAGGGTGGAAAACAATACTCTATGTGACAAGAAATGGAAAAAAAGGAGGAGTAGCTATCCTCTTTGCAGATCAAGTAGATTTAAAACCAACACTGATTAAGAGAGATAAAGAAGAACACTACATCCTTGTGAAGGGAACAATCTAACAGGAAGAGATGACAATCATAAATATCTATGCACCAAACACTAGTGCGCCCAACTAAAACAAACACTAATGGACATGAAAAGTCATATATACACTAATACAATTGTAGTGGGGGACCTCAACACCCCACTGTCACTAATAGATAGATCAACTAGACAAAAAGGAAGCAACAAAATACTACAAATCAAACTCTTGAACAAATGAACTTAGCAGATATCTATAGAGTGTTCCATCCCACAAAATAAGAATACACATTCTTCTCAACTGCACATGGGTCATTCTCCAAAATAGACCACATACTCACACATAGAACATGTTTAAGTAAGTGCAAAGGAACTGAAGTTATCCCATGTATATTATCAAATCATAGTGCAACAAAATTGGAGATCCATAGCAAAAGAAACTCAAAAAATTTCATAAACATGTGGAAACTAAACAACACACTTCTGAATAACCAATGGGTCACAGAGGAAATGACAGAAGAAATCAGACAGTTTCTTCAGCTAAATGAAAATGACAATAAAATATATCAGAATCTGTGGGATGCAATGAAAGCAGTCTTACGAGGGAAATTCATAGCAGTGAATACACATATTAGGAAAACAGAATGAACCCAATTAAACAACCTGATGCTGAACCTCAAGCTTCTAGAAAGAGAAGAGCAAGACAAACCCAAAGCTCATACAAGGGAAGAAATTATGAATATCAGAGGAGAAATCAATGCAATGGAGACTAAGAGAACCATACAAAAATCAATGAGTTGGTTCTTCGAAAGAATCACCAAATTGATGAATCCTTAGCCAACTTTATCAGAAAAAGGAAAGAAAAGGCCCAAATCCATGCAATTAGGAATGCAAAGAGTGAAATTACAGCAGACCCAGTAGAAATCCAAAGGATCATCAATACCTACTTCGAGAACCCATACGCCAATAAGATGGAAAACACAGAAGAAATGGACAGATTCCTAGATACATATGAATTACCAAAGTTGAACCAAGAAGACCTAAAAATTCTAAACAACCTAATATCAACCAATGAATTTGAAAACGTAGTTAAAAACTTACCAGTTACCAAAAGCCCAGGCTTTTCGATGGCTTCACTGCTGAATTCTACAAGACATTTAGAGAGGAACTACTTCCACTACTGTTTAAATTCTTCAACAAAATTGAAAGGGAAGTAATGTTTCTGAATTCATTCCTGGAAGCAAGCCTCACCTTGATCCTCAAAGCAGAGAAAGACCCAACTGAAAAAGAGAACTGTAGGCCAATCTCACTAATGAACATAGATGCAAAGCTCCTTAATAAGATACTGGCAAATAGAATGCAGAAGATCATCAAGAAGATCATACACCTTGATGAAGTGGGATTCATCAATCAATGTAATACACTATATCAATAGAGCCAAGGACAAAAATCAAATGATTATCTCCATAGATGCAGAAAAAGCATTTGACAAACTCCAACATGCATTTATGATAAAAACCCTACAAAAAATTGGAATAGACGGTCTCTACCTCAAACTGATAAAAGTCATCTATGAAAAACCAACAACCAGTATTCTACTAAATGGTCAAAAACTGAAGTCCTTCACACTAAAATCAGGAACAAGACAAGAATGTCCACTATCACCACTCGTGTTCAACATAGTTTTGGAAACATTAGCCCTGGCAATTCGACAAGAGAGAGAAATAAAAGGAATAAAGATAGGTAATGAATAAGTCAAATTGTCATTATTTGCAGATGACATGATACTCTATACAGAAGACCCCAAGAACTCCACCAAAAGTCTTCTAGACTTAAAAACCAAATTCAATAAGTATGTGGATACAAGGACAACACATAAAAATCAATAGCTTTCCTCTACATGAATAACAGACTCACTGAGAGAGAAATAGGGGAAATAATTCCTTTCACAATAGCATCCAAAAGACTGAAATACCTAGGAATCAACCTAATGAAAGAAATCAAAGACCTCTTCTCTGAAAACTATGGCACTCTGAAAAGAGAGATTGAAGATGATATCAGAAAATGGACAGACATCCCCTGCTCCTGGGTAGGAAGGATCAATATAGTGAAAATGGCCATACTTCCAAAACTGCTATATTGATTCAATGGAATTCCAATTGGGATCTCAGCAGCATACTTCACAGACACTGAGGAAACACTCCAAAAATTCATTTGGAACAATAAGAGACCCAGAATACCAAAAGCAATTCTAGGTAACAGAGACATGGCAGGGGTTATCACATTTCCCAACTTGCAACTATACTACAAAGCTGCTGTGATAAAAACAGCATGGTACTGGCAAAGAAACAGACCTGAGGACCAGAGGAACAGATTAGAACATGCAGAAACAACACCAGACACACTCAGCCATCTCATCTTTGATAAAGGAGCCAACCAACATCATTGGAGGAAAGATAGCCTATTTAATAAATGGTGTTGGAAAAACTTGGATTTCAACCTTCCAAAGATTAAAACTAGACCCATACCTATCACCGTGCATTAAACTAAGATCGAAGTGGATTAAAGAGCTAAGTATTAAAACAGAAACACTAAATTTGCTGGAAGATAAGTTAGGTTGAACTCTTGAAGACATTGGCATAGGAAAAGACTTCATGAACAAAACCTCAGCAGCACGGGAACTAGCAGAAAGAATCAAGAACTGGGATCTCATCTTATTAAAAAGCTTCTGCACTGCAGAAGAAACCACCAACAGAGCTAACAGACAACCTACAGTGTGGGAAAATATTTTTAGCAGCTATACCTCAGACAAAGAACTACTATCTAGAATCTATAAAGAATTGAAAAAAATCAGAGCCCCCAAATTCAAAGACCCAATTCAAAAATGGGCAACTGAAATGAACAGACATTTCTCAGACAAAGAAGTAAAAGTAGCAAACAAATATATGAAAAAATGTTCAACATCACTGGTCATTCGAGAGGTGCAGATGAAAATAACACTGAGATTCCACCTCACCCCAGAAAGAAAGGCTGCTATCATGAAATCAACCAATAACAAATGCTGGCGGGATTGGGAGGAGAAAGAAACCCTTCTCCATTGCTGGTGGGAGTGCAGACTGGTGCACCCACTGTGGAAATCAGTATGGAGATACCTCAAAGAACTAGGACTAGAGGTCCCATTTGATCCAGCTATTCCCCTGCTGGGTATCTTCCCCAAAGAATTAAAAGAATCATACCACAGTGATATACGTGCACCTATGTTCATCGCCACACAGTTTGTAATAGCTAAAGCTTGGAAGCAGCCCAAGTGCCCATCAACTGGAAACTGGATAAAGATAATGTGGGTTTTTTTATAAAATGGAGTACTCCTCAGCCATAAAGAATGAAAAACTAGAGTCATTTATAGCTAAATGGATGCATATCGAGGCCATACTCTTAAGTGAAATAAATAGGACCCACATGTGTAAATACCAAATAGTTTCTCTAATGTGAGAAACTGATAGTGTAAACAAGGGTTAAAATGATTAAAATGAATAATTGATAATTTCAAATAGGAGAAAAGGTCCAAAGGTGAAGGAGTGAATGGAGGGGAAGGCAAAAGGAAAAGAGGGAAAAGAAAAATTATGAGAAAAGAAAAAAAAAAAGGAAATGAAATCTATGTAAATAGAGAAGGGTGGAGCGAGTGAACGGAGCACAGGTAATGGGGAAAAATTAAGAACAAAGATATATCATGTACAAGTACAAACACCCAATTATAAATGTAAACGTATTGTATACCTAAAATGTACCAATAAAAGAACTAAAACCAAAATATAAATAAATAAGTAAAATACATAAATAAAAAGTCCTTGGTTAATAATATATTGCCATGGAAACAAAGTTGATTATATGAACCTCTCAAAAAGGATGATGGGTCCTAAATACATTATTTAAACTGATTAGCAGCGGGTTGTTAGTTATACTGTAATATCAAATTCAGCTATAAATCTGTTCCCTTTCACAACCAGCACACTGTAACCTGAATATATGAATATAAGGTATTTAACTATATCATGTTATTTCCTTAAACTTTATTACTACTACATAAAATAAAACATATTATCTATAACTAACTTAATTATGAGGCAATTATGGATTTATACATTACCTAAGTAAAATAATCAACAAGCTTATAAATAATAATCCTTAATTAGTAATTAATACCTATACTCTTTCTGACTTATCATAATTTATTCATTTTGATTCATTTAATAATTTAAACAGTATAAACAGCAACAACATTCTTTTTCATAAAAAGAATAAAGAAATGTTTTCACTGTGATGCACTACCATTTTTACTTCATAATTTTATATTTAATATTTTAGAATTTGATACTTAGTAGGAGATAGATATTTTTCTTTTTTTAGGAGACATTGATCTCCTAAAGAAATACTCATCCCCAACATACTCTATCTGTCAAAGTATCTGGGTTTTTTTGCCTTAAATGCTAAAGCTAGCATTTCTCCACTATATTACTTACAGTATTATTTCTATCAAGTTACACAAAAGAGAGTCTGTCACTTTCATTTTTTTAAATTCTTTTATTGGTACATTTTAAGTATACAATATATTTACATTTATCATTGGTAACTTGTACCTTTACATGATGCATCTTGGTTCTTATTTTTTCCCCATTCCCATCCTCCCTTCACACCTTCCACCCTTTACTACTTACAAAGACTTTGTTTCCATTTTTTCCATTTCTCATATTTTTTCCTTTCCCTTCTTTCCTTTCCCCTGCCCCTCCCACTACCCCTACCCCTTTGGACCTTTTCTTCCTATTTCACATTATCAATTATTCATTGTAATCATTGGTATATTTTAGGTATACATTGTAATGACATTCATCATTGGAAATTTGCAACTTTACATAATCTCTCTTGGTTCTTATTTTTCATGCTTCCCCTCCCCACCCATCAACTTCTCCATCTCTCCCTTTTGACAAATACTTTGTTTCCATTTTTCAATTTTCTCATATTAATTCCATTCCCTTCTTTCCTTTGCCCTACCCCTCCCACTTCCCCCTCCCTTTTCCCCCTTTGCTTCCTATTCACATTATCTGTTATACCTTTTAGTCCTTATTTACACTTTCAGTTTTGCACACTAGAGAAACTATTCTGTATTTACACATGTGTGTCCTATTTATTTCACTCAAGAGTATTGCCTCAGTGTGCATCCATTTAGCTATAAATGTCTCTAATTTCTCATTTTTTATGGCTGAGTAGTACTCCATTTTATAAAAAAAAAAACACCACATTTTCTTTATCCAGTCTCCAGTTGATGGGCATTTGGGCTGTTTCCAAGTTTTAGCTATTACAAACTGTGCTGCTTTGAACCTGGGTGCACATCTATCACTGTGGTATGATTCCTTTAATTCTTTGGGAAAGATACCCAGCAGGGAAATATCTGGGTCAAATGGGACTTCCATTCCTAGTTCTTTGAGGTATCTCCATACTGATTTCCACAGTGGTTTCACCAGTCTGCACTCCCACCAGCAGTGGGGCAGGGTTCCTCTTTCCCCACAGCCCCTCCAGCATTTGTTATTTATTGATTTCATGATATCAGCCATTCTTTCTGGAGTAAGGTGGAATCTCATCATTGTTTTCATATGCATCTCTCAAATGACTAGTGATGTTGAACATTTTTTCATGTATTTATTTGCTATTTCTATTTCTTTGTCTGAGAAATTTCTGTGCATTTCAGATGCCCATTTTTGGATTGGGTCTTTAAATTTGGGAGGTCTGATCTTTTTAAGTTCTTTATAGATTCGAGATAGTAAACTTTTGTCTGAGGAATAGCAGGTGAAGATATTTTCCCACATTGTTGGTTGTCTCTTCACACTGCTGGTGGTTTATCTTGCTGTGCAGAAGTTTTTTAATGAGAAGAGATCCCACTTGTTGATTGTTTGTTCTAGTTCATGTGCCACTGAGTTTTGTTCATAAAATCTTTTCCTACACCAATGTCTTCAAGAGTTCTACATAACCTCTGTTCCAGCTGGGTCATGGTTTCTGTTTTAATATTTAGATCTTTAATCCATTTTGACTTTAGTTTAGTGCATGGCAAGAGACATAGGTCCAGTTTTAATTGTTAGTGAGTTGAAACCCAATTTTTCCAGCACCATTTATTAAAGAGGCTATCTTTCCTCCATTGAGGGTGTTTGGCTCCTTTATAGAAGATGACGTGGCCGAGTGTGGCTGGAGTTGTTTCTGCATCTTCTAATCTGTTCCACTGGTCCTCAGGTCTGTTTCTTTGCCAGTACCATGGTGTTTTTATCACAGTAGCTTTGTAGTACAGCTGCAAGTTGCGGGTTGTAATACCCCCTGCCAAGTCTCTGTTACCTAGAATTGCTTTTGCTATTCTGGGTCTCTTTTTGTTCCAAATGAATTATTGGATTGTTTTCTCAAGGTCCATGAAGTATGCTGCTGGGATCTCATTGGGATTTCATTGAATCTATATAGCATTTTGGAAGTATGGCCATTTTCACTATATTGATCTTTCCTACCTAGGAGCAGGGGATGTCTGTCCATTTTCTGATATCATCTTCAATCTCTCTTTTCAGAGTGCCATAGTTTTCAGAGAAGAGGTCTTTGATTTCTTTCATTAGGTTGATTCCTAGGTATTTCAGTCTTTTGGATGCTATTGTGAAAGGAATTATTTCCCCTATTTCTCTCTCAGTGAGTCTATTATTCATGTAGAGGAAAGCTATTGTTTTTTGTGTGGTGACCTTGTATCCAGCTACTTGACTGAGTTTGGTTATTAAGTCTAGAAGACTTTTGGTGGAGTTCTTGGAGTCTTCTATAGAGAGTATCATATCATCTGGAAATAATCACAATTTGACTTCTTCCTTTCCTATCTTTATTCCTTTCTCTTGTCTAATTGCCAGGGCTAATGTTTCCAAAACTATATTGAACAAGAGTGGTGATAGTCGACATTCTTGTCTTGTTCCTGATTTTAGTGTGAAGAATTTCAGTTATTGACCAGTTAGTATACTTGTTGTTGGTTTTTCATAGATGACTTTTATCAGTTTGAGGTGGAGACCATCTATTCCAATTTTTTGTAGGGTTTTTATCATAAATGCAAGTTGGATTTTGCCAAATGCTTTTCTATGTCTGTAGAGATAATCATATGGTTCTTTTCCTTGGCTCTATTGATATAGTGTATTACATTGATTGATTTGCATATGTTGAACCATCCCTGCATTCCTGGCATGAATCCCACTTGATCAGGTTGTATGATCTTCTCAGTGATCTTCTGCTTTCTCTTTGCCACTCTCTTATTAAGGATTTTTGCATCTATGTTTATTAGTGAGATTGGCCTATAATTCTCTTTTTCAGTTTGGGTCTTTCTCTGCTTTGAGGATCAAGGTGAGGCTTGCTTCCAGGAATGAATTCAGGAACATTACTTCCCTTTCAAATTTGTTGAAGAGTTTAAACAATAGTGGAAGTAGTTCCTCTCTAAATGTCTTGTAGAGTTCAGCAGTGAAGCCATCAGGACCTGGCCTTTTCGTAGCTGGTAAGTTTTTAACTACCCTTTCAAATTCATTGGTTGATATTAGGTTGTGTAGAATTTTTAGGTCTTCTTCATTCAACTTTGGTAATTCATATGTATCTAGGAACCTGTCCATTTCTTCTGTGTTTTCCATCTTATTGGCATATGGGTTCTTGAAGTAGGTATTGATGGTCCTCTGGATTTCTACTGGGTCTGTTTTAATTTCAACTTTTTCATTTCTAATTGCATGGATTTGGGCCTCTTCTTTGCTTTTTTCTGATAAAGTTGGCTAAGGATTTGTCAATTTTGTTTATTCTTTTGAAGAACCAACTCTTGGCTTCATTGATTTTTTTGTATGGTTCTCTTAGTCTCCATTGCATTGATTTATGCTCTGATCTTTATAATTTCCTCCTTTGTATGAGCTTTGGGTTTGTCCTGTCTTCTTTTTCTAAAAGCTTTAGGTTCAACATCAGGTTGATCAATTCGGTTCATTCTATTTTCCTAACGTGAGTATTCATTGCTATGATTTTCCCTCATAAGATTGCTTTCATTGTGTCCCATATATTCTGATATGTTGCATTGTCATTGTCATTTAATTGATTTCTTCTTTAATTTCCTCTGTGACCCATTTGTTATTCAGAAGTGCGTTGTCTAGTTTCCATGTGTTTTATGAAATTTTTCCAATTTCTTTTGCTAAGGATCTCCAGTTTCATTGCACTATGGTTTGATAACATACAGAGGTTAACTTCAATTGCTTTGCACCTACTTAAACATGTTCTATGTGTGAGTATGTGGTCTATTTTTGAGAATGACCCATGTGCAGCTGAGAAGAATGTGTATTCTGATTTTGTGGGATGGAATACTCTATGAACATCTGTTAAGTTCATTTGTTCAAGAGTTTGATTGAGTTCTGTTATTTCATTACTTATTTTTTGTCTAGTTGTTCTAGCTATTTGTAACAGTGGGGTATTCAGGTCCCCCACTACAATTGTATTAGTGCATATATGATTTTTCATGTCCGTTATTATTTGTTTTATATAGTTTGGCACGCTAGTGTTTCATGCATAGATAATTATGATTGTCATCTCTTCCTGTTGGACTGTTCCCTCTACAAGGATGTTGTGTCCTTCTTTGTCTCTCTTAATCAGTGTTGGTTTGAAATCTACTTGATCTGCCAAGAGGATAGCTACTCCTGCTTTTTTTCAGGTTCCTGTAACATGGAGTATTGTTTTCCACCTTTAACTTTCAGTTTATGAGTTTCTTTCTGAATGAAGTGTGTTTCTTGTATGCAGCATATTGTTGGATTGTGCTTCTTGACCCATTCTGCCAGTCTATTTCTTTTGATTGGTGAATTGAGACCATTAACATTGATGGTTATAACTGATACTTATTAACTTTTCATTGTCATGACCTTTTTTTTTGTTTGATTCTCCCCCTTTACATTTAATTACTTGTCATGCCACATGGGTTCATTCTGCTGTATTTCCTGGGGTTGTGATCCTCATTGTGTGTTCCTAAGATATTGTGTAAAATTTTTTGGAGTGCTGGTTTGGTATTCATGAAGTTCCTAAGGTGCTCTTTCTCATGAAAGTACCTTATTTCTCCATCAATTTTGAAAGATAGTTTTGCAGGGTACATCAATCTGGGCTGTAGGCTGTTTTTCTTTAGGGGTTGGAATACATCATTCAAAGCTCTTCTTGCCTTGTGGTTTGCATTGAGAAATCTGCTGCAAGCCTGATGGGCTTTTCTTTGTATGTAACTTGTTTCTGTTCTCTAACTGCTTATAGAAGTTTGTTCTTCTGTTGTGTTTCTGGAATCTTAACATTATATGCCTATATGTAGATTTTTTTTGATCAAGGCTAGTTGGAGTCCTATATGCCTCACTTCTCTGTACATCAAGTTCTTTTCCCCTGCTTGGTAAGTTTTTTTGCCATTACTTCTGTGAACAGTTTTTTTTATATCATCTGTACTCTCTCCTGTTTCTTCTTTGACTCCAATCAGTCTTTTGCTAGTCTTCTTTGCATCATCTAACTGTTGCTGGATTGATTTTTCATGGTCTCTTACAAGTTTGAAGCAATTTTTCTTTTCCTGGTCACTAACTGTAATCTTATCTTCTATATCTGAAATTCTGTTCTCACACTGGCTCATTCTGCTGTGTAGACTTACAATGGAGTTTTTGATCTCCTGGAAATGTTTTTGCATTTGTTTTATGGATTCCATTTTACTCCTATATTGGGCTTCCATCATGTTCCTCAGCTCCTCTCTAGATTTACTAATCATCTTGCAATATGAGCACAATCACTGCTTTTATCTGAGAAATTATTTCAGATTTCATTTTTTCCAAATCCTCTTTTGTTGCCAGTTCAGTGTGTCCAGGTGGTTGAGTATCAGAGTGTTCTATCTCATTTCCCTTTGTGGTTTCTGTAGGTGATCTGGAAGTCTGGTTTTGAGACTTGTTTATGTGTCTTCTCATTTCATCCTGGGGGCAGTGGGTGCTTTTGGCACCCAGGCAGCTCACCTCCTCTGAGCTTGGAGCAGTGGGACAGTGGCTCAGAAGCCCCTTCTTCTGGGCTGGGAGTGGCAGGAAGGATGGCACCCTGGAAGCCCCTTCCTCTGAGCTGGGCGCATTGGGATGGCAGCTCAGGAGCCCCTTCCTCTGGGCCAGGTGTGGCAGGACAGATGTTGTCCTGGAAGCCCCTACCTCTGGGTTGGGAGCTGCAAGATGGAAGGTGGCTCAGAATCCACTTCCTGTGGGCCCAGAAGCCCTTACCTCTGGGCCAGGAGTGGTGGGATGGCAACTCAAAAGCCCCTTCCTCTGGGCTGGGAGCAGTGGGACAGTGGCTCAGAAGCCAAGTCTGTCACTTTCAAAGGCAAAACATTCACAACCATGCGTTGCAAAAGTGCAAAAGCCTTCAAATTCAACATCTGTACTGAGAGTACAAAACAATAATTTCCAAGTGTTTAAGATATAATACAATAATTAAACAGAAATAGCAAAGTGGAACTAAGATATTCTCAGTTAGCATTATTGAGAAAGTAAAACTAATTTTTTAATGTGTTGTGGTAATAAAGGAAGCACTAAAATAATAGTAAAATAATGTATAACTAAAATGTAATACATGTAGATGAAGTGAAATAAAATATTTGACTAATCAAAATAGAAATTCAGAAAATGCAATAAAGTCAAATGACAAATATAATACCAAAATATTGTGTATACTTGTATAAATAATCAAATAAATTATAAATTGATTAATACTACAATTAAATACACAGCTATTAGACTAGGTTTTTAAAAAATCAGACATGTTTATGATATATCATTCACTTTTGAGTTTAGAGTTTGGCAAATTTTCTGTAATCTACCAGAGTCCAAGTTATTTCTACAGAGAGTTGTCAATAAAAAACAGCAAAACTTAATGTCCTTCCTCTATGCTAAAAGCTATTCAAAGTATTTCATGTGTTCATTCTTTTAGTATTTACAATAAAGTGATATATTATCATGATTTCCATTTTACTAAAGCACAGAGTTTAAATACCTTGCAGAAGGTCAGTGGTAAAACAAGACCATATATTCAAACACTGACTCCAAAGCCCACACTGATAATCATGGTGTGATACTAGCATAGACTGTTTACAATGAAGAAGGTTTTTTCATTTATTTCATCTTATAATTTTAATAATACTTTTTATCTAAATGTGTAGTTACTAAGAAAAAGGAACTATTAGTACATTTTACACAAAACATAGCAAAAATATTCTAAAAAACATTATCGTGATGCATTAAAAGTATATTTACAGCAGCATTTTAAATTAAAATGTAAATTCTATGTGTTTTCTATCTCATTTAAGTTATATATGTTTCAAATTGAACAGTAACAGTTAAAGAAATGTATCAAAGACTGGTGACAGAAGCAAGCTCAAAATAAATGCATAGAGATTTACAAAACCTAACAATCTAAAAATACTAAAACTTTTTGCATACATATAGGTATGGTAATCTTATTCTTAATTTAGAATTTCAATGATTAACTGGTGAATTTAACAAAAAATAAATTGACAGAAACTAGAGAGACATTTTGAAGAAATTGTCATATGCAGTATTGGGACCTGTAGGAACAGAAAATAATTTTTTTAAAACTCTGTAAATGAACGGTATAGGAATATCAAGGACTATGATAGGTCTGAGATTTTGCTTCACTTAAGTGAAGTAATTTAAATTACTAAATTCTACCACTGTTTCATATATGGTAGCAGAAGACACAAGATTCCTGGGGCAGAGATAATGGAAATTATTACTCATGGCATGACAAACAGCATGAGCATCAGCATATTTACCTTGGTCCTCCTTCCCCTCAAGTAGTAATGAAAGCAAAACAGATGGAGCAAAATGGATACCTGCAAAATGAATATCTGTACACAATAATGGCTTTGTTATGAAGAAAAAATATGAGCCTATAGAAACCAAATTTTTTTATAATGAACTGTAAACACATTCTCTGCTTGGGAGGGAGACAGTATCTTTAAAAAAAAAGTGTTTGCTATATTATCATTCCTGAAAGGGGAATCCTGAACAAAATGTATAGAACTGCAAAATATTCATAGAGAATTGTGTCTTAATAATAAAAGTTTAAGAAGATATTTGCATAGAAAACAAACTTTGAGGGGAATGTTTACATAGAAAAATTTCTAAAAAATAGCTCCATAAAAATTTGAAACCTAAAAAAATTTATGTCTAAAAATACAAAAGTCCAGCACCAGGGATGTAGCTTAGTGGCATAGTGCCTTCCTGAAAAGCACAAGGTCCTGATTTTGATCCCCAGTACCAAAAAATGAAACAAAACAAAATATAAAAGTCTCATAAAAAACAATTTTTATGTATAATAAAATAAAATAGTTCAAGTATCAGTGATTCAGGGCTCAGATTTTAAAGTATATGCATAATAATTTCACCTTTAAGTTGTTAAGCATATTATATTCTAGTTTTTCTTTTGTTTTCATTGCTATAGCTCTTAGTTTCATCTTAAAATCATATCACACATGTTAAAACAGTACTAAACCAAGGCTGGGGATTTAGCTCAGTGGTTCTGATGCCTGCCATGGAAGCGCAAGGTCCCAAGTTCGATCCCCGGTACCAAAAAAAAAAAAAAAAAATTGTACTGAACCAAAATCTAGTTTATTACATCCACTGAATTGAAATCTGAACTAATCATTCTCATCTACTAGCCTTGATAGTTTACCCTATGTTAGTTACACAGAACCTTTTCTACATTAAAAAACTTGCCATTTTAATACCAGCTATCTGGTTAATTCTCCCTGTCTTCAATTGTCTGTATTGAATATATTCATTTCTTAGTTTGAATTTGTATGCTTTTACCATTCTGATTACTTTCATCCATCAATGAATATATTCCTGGTACACATTTTTTCAAATGTTACATTTGTTCTATCTGGAACATTTTTATTTCAACCATTTCTCTACTATTTAATATGCTCACTCTTTCTTCTAGTCTCCTAAACAAATGGAATGTAGTCATAATAATTGTTTAAGGTCCTTATCTACTATTTTATTATCACATGTAATTTTAAGAGAAACCTAAGGCCATAGTATTAGATATAAAGGACCTTATTTTGGTATCAACATATTACCTGATAATCAAAAGGCTCAGGAGTAGTACAAGCTTCTTTCTGAACCAGGAACAAAGTTCTAGGAATGGAAGAACCAAATGTGCTTTTCTTTTGTTTCTTCAAGCAGATATTTCTAGTACTGGCAATTATAATATTGTTTATGATATTATAAAACCCAGAACCTAAAATATAAGAATATTTATATAAGAATGAATATGCTTTTCATTTTTTTAATTCCATAATTAATTTTTATAAAAAACCCTCCTATATTTCTGGCTAGAATGTAAAATGATACAGATACATTAAAAGTTCAAATTCTTATAAAGTTAAAAAGTATTCTTACCATAGAGCTTAGAAATTCTATTTCCAGGCATTTTCTAAAAAGAAATTAAGACAACCCAAATGTTCATCTCCTGATTAACAGGTAAAAAAATCTGCTATCCCTAAACAATGGAATATTGCTCAGAAATAAAAAGGAAAGATAAATTCAACATGAATGAATTTTGAAAACATAAAATCAAAGAAAAGAAGGTAGTCAAAATCCTGAATAATGTATGATTCCATTTATATGAAAATTTAAAATTTCATATGATCAGAAATAGTTGTCTGGGGTAGGAATGGGGATAGAGATTTACTGCAAAGAGCAGGAGGGAATATTTTAGGGTTGATGGAAACGTTCCAAAACTTGATTGCAATGGTGGTTGCCTGTATGAAAGAAAGTTACAGCTGTGATTCCTTGTTATGACTCAGATACCATCTTGTGCTCTATCAAGTTGCTGAAATGCCAAGAAAATTACTTGCTAAGAAGGAATATCCTGAGAATTGTAAAAAATAAACTCTTCAGTGGTAACAACGTTATGGTCTAAACTAGTCTGTGCTGGACCAAAGAGCTATAAAAGTAAGTTTATTTCCCAGTCATAATTCTTCACAAGCAACCTAAGCTACTCATTTAAACTTTCTCTTTCTACCTTTAAAAGAACCCTCTAAACTTCCACTTAATGGAACATATTCTGGTCTCTACTAGAATCTATACTCCCTAAATTGCAATTCTAAGACCACAAATGAATTCTTTCTGGCTTAAAATTAACCTTTATGGATGATGTTTGTTTGATGCATACATTTACCAAAAATTATCAAATTGTACACTGAAAAGGAATGATTTTTAATGTGTATGAGCCACACCTCAATAGAGAAAAAATAAATCTCAAAGGTAAAAAAATGTTTAAAGCTTGATGTAGCAGTACCTAAATGAATGTGACAAAAACAATTAAAAGTCACCTATCACCCAATCTCCCTATCATGGAAGTTATTTTAATTTTTCCCTTTACTTTTGGGTACATACATAATTGTGACATGGACTATTTTCTACAATGACAATCTGAATAAATACAGTTTCCTATTTTTTCACTCAAAATAATACAAACATATTTCTATTCTGTTAAAATAGTTTTTATCATTCTGCCACCTGCCTCAGAAGCGCAAGGGACCTGAGTTCGATCTCTGGCACCAAAAAAAAAATTTTATCAAGGCAGTCAATATTTGATCCAAATATTTGTGTGTCCGCTATAATTTAGTATATAAAAAATCAATTGCAGTGAGCTGTAATATCCATTACATGCAATATGATATACTTGGGGAAACACTTAGGTTGGTTGTACTGTTGTAATGTGGACTCTATTAAATTAGCTACATAATTTAATAGGTATGTAATTTCACTTAAGTCTCATTTGTTTTTCTGGGCTTCAAATTTCTCATCTGAAAATAATAGAAATTGATTAACTCAGTACTACCAAAGTGTGGACTATTGCATGTGCAAGAATAATCTACAAGATCAAGAGCTTACTGCAAAATATAAATTTACCATTTCACCAAGTATTTTGTTAATCCTTCATAATGAAGGAAGCATTGTATTGATTTATACTCTAGTGCAATTTTCTTTCTCATCACAGGCAGAAAACAGTTCACAAACATCTCTGAGTAGCCCTAGACTATATAATACTTGGTTCAATCCAGACCTAAAAGTGATCAAATCATTTGTTAGGCAAATCCTTATTTGGACATATCTAAGGTTTTCTCAAGTAGCATACAAATTCTTCACAGTTTAGCACAACACTGCAGGTAAGCTTGAGTCCTTAACTATAACATGTCATCAGGACAAGGGACCACCACATCATATACATCTCAGGATTTATCTTTCTAAGTTTCTGACCAAGAAAGCTATTCTGTTCCTATGATGAACTCACCTTAGAAGTTTCTCTCATTCATTTTCTGGTCATTAAGTGAAGAAATGCCCAGGAACCCCTGATCATTTGTCCTAAGGGAGAGTTAAAAGATTTAGAGGTGCCTTGCAAGAGTGACTTGCCACTGATTATTAGGTGGTCAGATCTGCTATGTACCTTGATAGCTACATGGAAAGAACCCAAAATTACATGATGGCCCCACTACTAATCCCTGCAATATTTAATATTTGGGGTTACATTTTAGAGGTCATTCTTAATTTGCCCTTTAGAAGTAAACTAATTATTGGGGAATTTATAATTTTTATTTGTACCATAATATATTAGACCAACAAATTGAAGGTAAGACCCAACCTGAAAGTAATAGAGTTACTTAATAAATTAATGTCTACAAATAATTCAGATTTCAGACTCATGGTAAACACCAATAAGCAGGACTCAACTGGGTATTGTGCTTGAGCAAAGCAGACTTCTACACAGAAGCTCAGGACTCAAGACCAGTTGTGTAAAGAGGCCCAAGTAACTGCTCTACACCTTATTTTCCTAAGAAGTGCTATAATACCACCTCTACTACATACACTGGTAAAGAATACTACCACAGCTAGCCAACACTAAAGAGAACAATGGGTCTTTCTTCTCCATGGAATGAGAAACAGTTGTACCCAGAATAGAGTATTGCCATAACAAAACTAAAATTTGCAGCAGTAACTTTGTTTTTTTTTTTTTTTTTTTTTTTGGTTCTTTTGCTTTAGTTCTTTTATTGGTACGTTTTAGGTATACAATTTGTTTACATTTATTATTTGGTGCTTGTATCTGTACACGATGTATCTATCTTGGTTCTCCATTGCACTGATTTCTGCTCAGATCTTCATAATTTCCTTTCTTGTACAAGCTTTGGGTTTGCTATGCTCTTCATTTTCTAGGAGCTTGAGGTTCAGCATCAGGTTATTTAACTGAGTTCTCTCTGTTGTCCTAATATGGGCATTCATTGCTATGAATTTCCCATGTAGAACTGCTTTCATTGTGTCCCACAGATTCCTGTACGTTGTATTGGCATTATCATTTACTTGTAGAAACTGTCTAATTTCTTCTTTAATTTCCTCTGTCACCCACTGGTTGTTTAGGAAGGTGTTATTCAATTTCCATACGTTTGTGAGAGTTTTGCAGTTTCTTATGTTATTGATCTCCAATTTTATTGCACTATGCTCTGATAATATACAGAGGATAACTTCAGTTCTTTTATATTTACTTAGATATGTCCTTTGAGCTAGCATGTGATCTATTTTGGAGAATGACCCATGTGCAGCTGAAAAGAATGTGTATTCTGATTTTGTGGGGTGGAACACTCTGTAAACATCTATTAAGTCCATTTGTTCAATAGCTTGGTTCAATTGTAGCATTTCATTGCCAATTTTTTTTCTAGTTGTTCTGTCTATTTGTGATAGAGGGATGTTTGAGGTCCCCCACTACATTTGTATTAGGGCTTATTTGGTTTTTCATGTCCATTAATATTTGTTTTGTATAGTTTGGTGCATTCGTATTTAGTGCATATATATTTAGGATTGTCATCTCTTCCTCTTGGATTGTTCCCTTCACAAATATGTAGTGACCATCTTTGTCTCTCTTAATTAGTTTTGGTTTGAAATCTACTTTGTCTGCAAATAAGATTGCTAAACCTACTTTTTTTCTGGGTTCCTGTCACATTGAGAACCGTTTTCCATCCTTTTACTTTCAGTCTATGAATTTCCTTTTGAGTTAGGTGTGTTTCTGGTATACAGCATATTGCTGGGTTTTGCTTCTTAATCCATTCTGTCAGTCTATTTGTTTTGATCGGTGAATTGAGGCCATTAACATTGATAGTTATAATTGACAGATATTGACTCATCCTTGTCATGATGTTTTACTGTTGTTGGCTCTTTTATTTCTTATTTTTCCCCCTTTCCCTTTAGTGTCTTATCTTGTGTGGTGCCTTCTCTTTGCTGGGCCTCATGGAGTTGTGACCGTCATTGTCTTTTTCTATGATATTGCTTAACATTGTTTGGAGTGCTGGTTTGGTGTTCATGAAATTTCTCAGGTGTTGTTTGTCATGAAATTATCCAATTTCCCTATCAATTTTGAAAGATAATTTTGCAGGATACAACAGTCTAGGTTGGAAGTTATTTTCTTTTAGGGCTTGAAATACTTCACTCCAGGCTCTCCTTGATTTGAGGGTTTGTGCTGTGCAGTCCGCCATGATTTTGATGTACTTTCCTTTGTAGGTGATTTGTTTCTTTTCTCTAACTGCTTGTAGGATTTTGTTCTTTTGTTGGGTTTCTGGGATCTTGACTATTATATGTCTAGGTGTAGATTTTTTTTGGTCATGGCTAGTTGGAGTTCTATATGCCTCACTTATCCTTATGTCCAATTCTCTACCTCTGTCTGAGAAGTTTTCTGCTATTACTTCTGTAAACAGTTTCATTATGTCAATTGTACTTTCTCCTGTGTTTTCGTGGACTTCTATCAGTCTTATGTTATTCTTCTTTGCATCATCTTGCAGTTGTTGGATTGATTTCTCATGGTCCTTATCTTTAAGAAATCTCTGTTTTCATGGTCCTTAAGCACAATCCTGTCTTCTATATCTGAAATTCTGTCTTCAGATTCTCTTAGTTGGCTCTGCATGCTTTCAATGGAGTTTTTGATCTCCTGAATATCTGTTTGAATCTGTTTCATGGATTCCATTTCTTTCTTATGTTGTGCAATCATGGTTTCCATTTCTTTCTTATGCTGGGCATTCATGGCTTCCAGAATGTTTCTGATCTCATCTGTTTTCTTATCTGTTTCTGCTCTAGAGCCTCTAATCATGTCTTTCACTCTGCTCACCATCTCTGTAGTTATCTGGGAGATTATTTCTGCTTTCAATTTTTCTAGAGCCTCATGCACCTGCTTTGTTACTTCCTGTGCTATCAGTTCAGGGCGTCCAGGTGGTTGATTATCAGACTTTTCCACTTCATTTCCCCAGAATTTTCCTTTTGTGGTGTGGAATTCTGAGTTTGTGCCTTGTTTAAATGTCTTCTCATTTTTGTTTTTTTTACTGTCCTTGGTTTAATTCCTGGGTTGATATTTCAAAATTGCTTAATGTATGTATCTTTGTTGCTTGTGTTTAAAACATTTGTGGAATGATTGCTTTTCAGAAATGTCTTCCAGATATAGCTTGTTTTTAGGTTTTGAGACTCTAATGACTCTGAGGCTATTTTATTTTCCTTATACCAGGAAGAAAAACTGATTAGATCAATCACAACATGTTAGCCCAAATGATACCATCAGCAATACCATCACATCAAGCACAGCTTAGAAAACAACAATTTATGGTAGTTATTAATCTATCACATTTAACTATGTGAATTAAATTAAAACCGAAGACCAACCCAACATATGTTTATAGTGAATAAACTCTTAATTATAGCATCTTTACCCTTTGGGCTGGGGAATTAGAAGGAGTTGGGGAGGGAGGGACAGGTGGAAAGATCAGGAAAGATTAGTGGTGAGGCCAGAAAACACAGGAAGATCACACAAACTCTAAGAAATTGTTAAAGGCAAGAGGAAAAGGCAGAATGAAAGAACAAAAATGAGAACAGAATCACCTAACAGCAACAGAGAGGCTAGATACTGTATTTGCTTTCCTTTAAAACTAATGATAATCATGAGAAGGAAAAAGAGAAGAAAAGAAAAATAAAGGAGAAATCCAAAGTCAGTGCAGAAAGGAACAAATGGGGAGATGAAGAGCAATGTGCAATGAGAGAATGAGTGAGATAGAGATAGATAGAGAAAATATAAAAGAAAGCAAAGTAAAAATTTGAAAAGAGTAGAAAAAAGTAAAAATTAAGAATTAAAAATAAGAGAAAAAATTTTTTTTTCTTTTTTGCAAACAGCAAAAAATAAAAATAATGGGCCTCCGTCAAGGTATGTCTCTGCAGTCACAGTAGGCAACTTAGGCATCCATGTGCATATATGAGTCAATGAGTCTCAGCAAGCCAGCTGCAGACCTGTGAGATTCAGGCAGATTTCTGGCTGCTAGTCCCAAGTTGAGCTCCTTGTCTTCCTGCAGGGTTGAACTCTGCAAAGTTCTACTGCAGGTTCCAGTTGCCCTTCCCCTGAAGATAGTGCAGGTTCCGATGGCAGGTGATGATCCCAGATGATGATGCCTCCAACTTACCAAGTACAGTGGTCTGATGTGCCTTTATTGTACAGAATCTCTTTATTTTTCCGCTGATCTTCAGTTTTCATCGAGGAGCCTGAGAAGCCCTCTTTCTGTTACTAACTTCTGCTCTATATTGTGGCACTGAGGATAAGGGCCTTTATAATCCCCTGTGCCTCTGTAGTGTGGGACCAGGTAGCAGAAGAGCTGGAAGGTCAGAGGTGGGGGGGCGGGGGAGGAGAGTGGGACTGGGTCTTGGAGACACTGGCATGGCTAGGTAGAGTGCCAGATGGGGACAGGGCTCCAAACCATGCCTGGGACCTCACCATGGTGTGGGCGGGGGCTGGGATGGTGCCAGGAGCTTCACTTTGCTTGTATCACGTGCTTGTACTTGCAGAGTGGAGTGCTGGATGGGGCTCAAGCTATTTTTTTATTGTGTAGTATATCTGTGTCTCTATGGGAGAATGGCTACTTCGGCAATGTCTTAAAAGTTTAGAAAATCCTTTAAACATTTTGTAGTTAAAATTATCTGGGGGCTTTTGACTCTATAGTTTTTGTTAGGAAGAACTTAAATCTTTGCAAAACCTCTTTTTATTGACAATTAGACTTCAGAAAAACAATTCTCAACATTTTCACTTTGAGTGAATTGATTCACTCAAAATAATTCAGTATTTTTTTATTTTGCTTTAAACAGTATCATGTAACTTTCTCCTATATTAATAATCTTAAGGATTTCTTTTTAAACCATCCATTTAAATGAAATAGGGTTCTACAAATTTGGATGTGGACTACGTAACCTAAATTACTCAAGGGAAATTCTGTCTATGAGTTTCAGTTTATTAGTCACACCTTTGCTATGGCTCTAGGTTTTCTCTGTTTAAATTTGTTGTTTTTAAATTACATCTACAGTATATAGTACTTTGATGGGGGCTATTTTAACATAAGCTCCTGAGGATGGAGTGTTGATCACATTTGTATGTATAGTCATGTGATATCTAGAAGAAAGCACTGAAAGTAAAAATGTTACTTGTTATTGTTTATTATCATACTTATTTCTACTAATTACTTAGAATTAATAGTAATTTGATCATGTTATTCTAAAATAGTGTCAATTTAATTTCTTCCTCTTAGAACATTGGTATTCCTAGATAGGTTTTAAGTTTGTCACATATAAAATTAGCAAATTATGGCAGGTAGACTACAGATGGAAAAGAAAATGGTTGTTGAGTGGCATATAAGACGGTGAACATGACTCTTAACAGTATACCTACATTGTTGTTTTCAGGAGAAGTAGTCTATGTATGTGATGCAAGGATTTGGTTACTAGGAAATCTCAGTGTCTGAACATTCCCAATTCCATCTTTGTTGTTGCATTCATTCTTTTCCATTTTGTAATATATTCTGTCACAGTTAGGGTGGAGTGGCAATATGATTGGCTTTGGGATTTACACAGGGATTGGTGGAGCACACTTCTGGATATTTCTGAATGGGTCATGGAGGTGTAACCTTGAGTACTATATTTGGTTCCTTGCCCTTTCCCTTCTGACTCTGTTTCCTGGGTCAACATCCCAGCTGCCATGAACTAAACAGCTTTTCTATGCCACGCCCTTCCACCATGATGTTTCTGCATTGGAGTAAGCTGCCTATAGACTGAATCCCCTTAAATTGTGAACCAAATTAAAACTTTCTTTAAGGTATGGGTATCCCGTATTGTGTACACTAATGGGAAAGCTGAAAAAATGAATTTCCAGTGAATTTATTCAATATTTGTTCTCAAGATCTGTCTTTTTCTACCATTCATTCCTGTTGAATAATTTTTTCTAAATTCTTCTAGCAGAGTCTATTATTTATTTTGTGGTTCAATTCTATGGTTTTTCTATTACCTGTTTGGTAAAGGAATGTTCTGAGCTTGAAAGAGTTCACTCAATTAAGTCAATTTTAAGCAGATAGAACTTTTAATCTGAATTTTTATAAATTAAATATTTGACTTTTAAATTAAAATTAAATACATTCTCTTTAAAATACAGAGCTGTAGCATATATGTGTGTATATGTATGCATGCATATATGTAAAAGTAACTATATTATTAACAAAACTTTTGTGCTGGTAGCTTTAATGTATTAAATAAGTTTCTCAATTATAGATTATTTTTCTAGTAGAGAGTAGTTCTGAACAGTTACAATTCATAACATTTGGATATTTTCATGTTGGAAAGTAAAACAGATTTACAAAAGCTCCAATTTTACAGATGAAGGAAATTTTAATAAATAGTTGTGAGAGATTTAAAACAATCGAAATAAGAGGTATTATGGGAAAAAATCTATAATCTGAAATCTACTTGTGCTTCTCTGTAAAGTATAAGGAAGCACAGAGAAAAGGTGGGAGCCAGAGAAGTACTGGGTCCCATGTCCCAACAGTAAGTCAGCTATAGCACTCCCACAGTTCATTCTTCCTCCAAAAGCCTGCCTATGTGTGCATGAGGCCCTTGTGAGACACTGAGATATAAACCATAACATACATTGATATTAATCCCCTACACTAATCTCCCTCTCAGTCTAAACACTTATCCCTTCATTCTTGCTGCTTTCTGAAGCAATTCTGGAAGTCCTCTTTCATGAGTGTCTTCAGGTACACTGTTGTGGCTGCCTCAGTGTCCTGAATCAATTCAAAACATTTACATTTCATAACTGTTTTGACTTTGGGGAAGAGCTACAGTGCCACACCTGGTGAACAAAGTGGATGAGGACATACTGTAATGTTTACAAGCCTGCTTTTCCATTGGATGGCACTTGGGAGCAGCTTTCACTGTATTTTGGATCACACCTTGGAAAAACACTCATGAAACAGAATTTACAGAACTGTTTAATAAAGTTGCAAGATATTTGGATAAATATGTTCAAATGAGGGTAATGATAGCAATTTGTCATTTACTGTAATGATTTTTAAAATTTATACATTCGCTGCATAGTTTGATCATACCTTTTACACACTATAGTATTGAGGTGGTAAGGTAAATTCATGGGATTATTATACTACTTTTTTTCTTTTTAACAGGTAGTGAGGCTATTTTTATTAACCATTTGAAAACAGTCTAAATTGAGCTCTTAAGTTTTCTGAGTTTAATCTCGTTTCTTTAGGCTGGCAGTAATAAAAGGCAAAAACTTTTTGTTAACACGGTAGCATAAAATTATTGCTCTAAAATTATTCCTTCAGATAGCCATGACAGAGACAATGACATTTTTATGAGTTTTAGTTACTTAGTTTAAGAATCCAAAGAAAACTCAAAAACTCCATTTTATCACAGAATAGAAGCTAATTACATTGTAAGCATGACTCAATGACAAATCCTGGGAATTTGGGATTTTGAACTTTATAATCCTTTTTAATTTATTTAGCTTCCCAAATAGAACCTTATATTCAAATCATGCTTACCAAAATATATGTGTTTTTTGCTATTTAGATTTAGGTGCTCAACTTGACTAATAATGCAAAATTATTAGCATGCCACAAGAAAAGGAATGGTATATAAAATCTAAATTTTCAGAAATAATAAATATGGAAAGAAGTCTTTGCTTCTGTCTGATATTCTGCCATCATGTGCAAATAGACAATTGGTATCCTGAACATTTATGCTGAGATATCTGAAATATTATGTAGCATTCAAAAACATTATTATTTATAATTGTGATTACAGAAACTTGCAAATCATATTTTTATATAATGTATTTTTTCCATTAAGTTTATTGGTACATTTTAGGTATACAATAGTTACATTCATCATTGGGATCTTGCACCTTTACATGATGTATCTTGGTTCTTGTATTTTCCCCATTCCCCTGCCCTCCCTTTACCCCCTCCACCCTTCCCTATTTACAAAGACTTTGCTTCCATTTTTTTTCTTTTTTAAATAATGTATTGCTTTTAAGATCCCATGGTCAAGTTTGTTTTTACTATTCTTTTCCTTAGCTGCTTCTTGGTGGTCTCAAACTTTTTGAAATGTTGATTATATCACTTTAGATGTATGCAGTATTGAATTGGTGAGAAATTGAGTTCTAAGTACTTTTTTTTTTTTTTTTTTTTGGTACCAGGGATCAAACTCGGGTCCTTGAGGTTGCGCAGCAGGTGCCGAAATCACTGAGCTAAATCCCCGCCCCCTCTGAATACTTTTTGAGCTTGATTTCTTTCAAACTAAACTTCTATGCTTGTATCATGAATTAGAACATTGTGAGTGGTGCCAGCCTCCTGTAGATATTGCTTCAAAGCTCAGAAGCAGTCTTGTGTCATATAATTCTGATCCCCAAGAGGGGCACTGACTTCTAGGTCAATGTTTCAAGAGAAGTAAGATGTTGTTGGGTGGGTTAAAAATGCTGGATGTCTATTGGTGTATGTGCCTTTCTGCTTAATGCTGGGGAATGGATCCGACAATACAAGGCTTCTGTTGGAGCAGGAAGTATTATTCAAAACCAACAGGTAACTTTGAAAGTTGTTGATTTACCTTGAGTTCTCTCACACATAAATAAAAAAATCTTGTGTAATATCTAGGATTCCCTAAATAAGGGAATACAGCTTAAGAATTCCAAGCAGAATCTTAAAATATACTTGTCATCATTGATGTGGATCAGAGCCAGTGCTGCTGCTGGAGACTGACAGCTAAAGATCCAGAGCAGTGTGGGGCAGTTAGGATTACATTACTCATGAGAGGACAACCTCTTAGGCAAGGCCAGGTGAGATGGTTTTATTGTGCACTTGATGTGAATTAAAATGCTGTCCAGGGCAAAACATATTATCATATACTTACATTTCCCAAGTTTTATTTAGGTGATTGTCTCCTATTCATTATTTTCCTGATAGAGGTTGAGAATGAAAGCACTACAGATATAATTTTGTAGAGTGTCAACTAGATTATTTATTTATTTATTTTTAAATTTTATTTTATTGGTACATTTTAGGTATAAAATATAATGACATTCATCATTGGAAATTTGTACCTTTACATAATCTCTCTTGGTTCTTATTTTTCCCCCTTTCCCTGCCCTCACTTCAACATCTCCATCCCTCCCTATTTACAAAGACTTTGTTTCCATTTTTTCATTTTCTCATATTAATTCCATCCCTTTCTTTCCTTTCCCCTGCCCCTCCCACTTCCCCTTCCCCTTTGCCCCTTTTCTTCCTATTTCACATTATCTATTATAACTTTTAGTCCTAATTTACACTTTCAGTTTCTCACACTAGAGAAACTATTTGGTATTTACACATGTGTGTCCTATTTATTTCACTTAAGAGTATCACTTCAATGTGGATCCATTTAGATATAAATTTCTCCAATTTCTCATTTTATGGCTGAGTAGCACTCCATTTTATAAATAAACCACACTTACTTTCTCCAGTCTCCAGTTGATGGGCAAATGGGCTGCTTCCAAGTTTTACCTATAACAAATATTGCTGCTATGAACATGGGTGCACATATATCACTATAGTATGATTCTTTTAATTATTTGGGGAAGATACCCAGCAGGGGAAGAGCTGGGTCAAATGGACTTCCAGTCCTAGTTCTTTGAGGTATCTCCATACTGATTTCCACAGTGTTGCACCAGTCTACACTCCCACCAGCAGTGGGACAGTGCTCCCCTTTCCCCACAACCTCACCAGCATTTGTCATTCATTGATTTCATGATAGCAGCCATTCGTTCTGGGGTGAGGTAGAATCTCAGCATTGTTTACATTTGCATCTCTCAAATGACCAGTGATGTTGAACATTTTTTCATATGTTTATTTGCTATTTCTACTTCTTTGTCTAAGAAATGTCTGTTCATTTCAGATGCTCATTTTTGGATTGGGTTTTTAAATTTGGGAGGTCTGATTTTTTAAAAGTTCTTTACAGATTCTAGATAGTAGACCTTTGTAAGAGGAATCGAAGGTGAAATTTTTTTCCACATTGTAGGTTGTCTCAACACTGCTGGTGGTTTCCCTTGCTGTGCAGAAGCTTTTTAATAAGAAGAAATCCCACTTGTTGATTGTGCTAGTTCACATGCAACTGAGATTTTGTTCATAAAACCTTTTCCTACACCAATTTCTTCAAGAGTACTAAATAACCTCTGTTCCAGCTGGTTCAGTATTTCTGTTAATATTTAGATCTTTAATCTGTTTCAATTTTAGTTGAGTGCATGGTGAGAGATACAGTTCTAGTTTTAATCTTTGGCAAGTTGAAACCCAATTTTTCCAGCATCATTTATTAAAGAGGCTATTTTTCCTCCAGTGAGGCTGTTTGGATCCTTTATCAAAGAGGAGGTGGCTGAATGTATCTGGAGTTGTTTCGGCATCTTCTAATCTGTTCCACTGGTCCTCAGGTCTCTTTGCCAGTACCATGCTGTTTTTATCACAGTAGCATTGTAGTATAGTTTCAAGTTGAGGATTGTGATACCCCCTGCCATGTCTCTGTTGCCTAGAATTGCTGTTGCTATCCTGGGTCTCTTCTTGTTCCAAATGAATTTTTGGATTGTTTTCTTAAGGTCCATGAAGTATGCTGCTGGGATTTCAATTGGAATTGCATTGAATCTATATAGCAGTTTTGGAAGTTTGACCATTTTCACTATGCTCATCCTTTCTACCCAGGAGCAGGGGATGTCTTTCCATTTTCTGATATCATGTTCAGTCTCTCTTTTCAGAGTGCTGTAGTTTTTAGAGACGAGATCTTTGATTTCTTTTGTTAGGTTGATTCCTAGGTATTTCAGCTTTTTGGATGCTATTGTGAAAGGAATTGTTTGCCCTATTTCTGTCTCAATGAGTCTGTTGTTCATGTAGAGGAAAGCTATTGTTTTTTTTGTGTTGACCTTGTATCCAGCTACTTGACTGAATTTGGTTATTAAGTCTATAAGACTTTTCATGGCATTCTTGGGGTCTTCTATATAGAGTATCATGTCATCTGCAAATAATGACAATTTGACTTCTTCATTTCCTATCTTAATTCCTTTTATTTCTTTCTCTTGACTAATTGCCATGGCTAATGTTGCCAAAACTATATTGAACAAGAGTGGTGATAGTGGACATCCTTGTCTTGTTCCTGATTTTAGTGTGAAGGATTTCAGTTTTTGACCATTTAGTAAGATATTGGTTGTTCCTTTTTCATAGATGGCTTTTATGAGATTGAGGTAGAGACAGTCTATTCCATTTGTTATAGGGTTTTTATCATAAATGCATTTTGAATTTTGTCAAATATTTTTTCTGCATCAACTGAGATGATCATATAATTTTTGTCCTTGGCTCTGTTGATATGGTGTATTACATTTATTGATTTGCATATGTTGAACCATCCCTGCATTCCTGGGATGAATCCCACTTGGTCAGGGTATATGATCTTCTTGATGATCTTCTGCATTCTATTTGCCAGTATCTTATTAAGGGTTTATTCATCTGTGTTCATTAGTGAGATTGGCCTATAGTTTTCCTTTTCGGTTGAGTCTTTCTCTGATTTGGGGATCAAGGTGATTCTTGCTTCCAGGAATGAATTTTGAAGTATTGCTTCCTGTCAAATTTGTTGATGAGTTTAAACAGTAGTGGCAGTAGTTCTTCTCTAAGTGTCTTGTAGAATTCAGCAGTGAAGCCATCAGGACCCAGGATTTTCTTAGTTGGTAAGTTTTTAATTACATTTTCAATTTCATTGATTGATATTGGGTTTAGAGTGTTAACGTCTTCTTCGTTCAACTTTGGTAATTCATATGTATCTAGCAATCTGTCCATTTTTTCTGTATTTTCCATCTTATTGGTTTATAGGTTCTGAAAGTAGGTATTGATGATCCTCCTCTAGATTTCTGCTGAGTCCATTGTAATTTCACCCTTTTCATTCCTAATTGCATGGATTTGGGCATTTTCTTTCCTTTTTCTGATAAGGTTGGCTAAGAGTTTGTCAATTTTGTTTATTCTTTTGAAGAACCAACTCTTGGTGTCATTGTTTCTTTGTATAATTCTCTTCGTCTCCATTGCATTGATTTATGCTCAATGTTTATAATTTCCTCTCTTATATGAGCTTTGGGTTTGTCCTGCTCTGCTTTTTCTAGAAGCTTGAGGTTCAACATCAGGTTGTTTAATTGAGCTTGCTCTGTTTTCCTAATGTGACTATTCACTGCTATGAATTTTCCTTGTAAGACTGCTTTCATTGTGTCCCATAGATTCTGATTTGTTGTATTGTCATTTAATTGAAGGAACTGTTTGATTTGTTCTTCAATTTCCTCTGTGAACCATTGGTTATTCATAAGTGTGTTGTTCAATTTCCATGTGTTCATGAAATTCTTGTGATTTTCTTTGCTATTGATCTCCAATTTCATGTCACTATGGTCTTATAATATACAGGGAATAACATCAATTCCTTTGCACTTACTTAAGGATGTTCTGTGAGCAAGTATGTGGACTCTTTTGTGCTGTTGTCATCCACAAGCCTGCTTGCAGACCTAGGTTCAGGAGCCCAGACCAGAAGGGTAAGGTGCAGAGTCACCAGCTGACTCTGGGGAGGTTTCTGGAATGCTTCTGCTTTATTGAAGAACTACACAAGCTTATATAGCGAAATAAAAGGGCAATTACATAGGCGGGGTTATAACAGCTTTAGCCTTGGCATAATTTAATTGGATGGAAAGGCATATAATTATACACAATGGAGAACATTGTTAAATTTATTTTAAATCATATGGGGTGATCATCTGGGTGAGGCGAAGGAGTCATGCCCCAAAGAGTGAGGAGGTATGGTTGACTTGATCTAGTTTCTACACACTGGAGTGAGCTTTCTCAACTCTGTTTTTTGTCTCTGAGCATGCTCAGGAGACAGGAATGTGGCATACTTGACCCAGCCAGACCTGAACTTCTCCTTCATTTCCCCCTTTTGTCTTTGACTACAGAGTCTCAGCCAGAAGGACCACATTTTTATGGTTTTGTATATATCTACATCTGGCCCGTCTACCCATTTTAATAACAGCAAAGACTATTATGAATCCAAACAGAAATAAAAAATATGGCGAAGTAAGAATAAGGCCCCTCATCCAGGCCCCCATTTTTGCCCATCCAGCACTTATGTCATTTCAGATATTGTCCCATACATTATTGAAGGTTATTATATCTATGGCATGGGTATCATTAATTTGGATAATTGTATAGGTCAATTTAGACAAATGTTGTTGAAATGAAGGGTCCCAAGTTTTCCATATATACTGTGACAAATTTTTATATTGATCATAATTTTTGCAAAAATAGGGGGTTACACAGATATTAGTGAAATTTGCATGACATCTACCCCATACTTTAGTCTCTAATAATTTAACTTCTTCCCAAACTAGGTCTATTTGAGTTTAGAAATTCAGTACTGCAGCTCGAACATCTTGGAATAGGATAGCGGTCTCGCCGAAGGCTTGAGATGTATTATGTGCCAATTGATTCACAACTGCTACAGTTGTAATCTGGTTTTGGAGGGTCACAGTGGCAGTCACTGTAGCAGAGATGGCGGTGACCACTGAGACTATGATAACAACAACAGCAGAAAACCCCAAATCTCGTTTTCTTCGAGGGTGTAGCATCAGGTTGAATAAAGGGTCTGAATCTTGCCAATCTTTGGTGAGATTAACAGGGATCCAGATCCCTGGGGGATTCCTGCCAATATATATATATATACCAGGTAGAATTAGGGACATAGGAAGGGTTTAGGCAAGGGGTAACCATTACCTCGGCCTGGACCTGTAGGGTAGAATTGGTTATGATGAAGAAGAACAGGGAAGGGAGGCATGTTGAAAAAGGTGGAACAGTATTATTAGGCACATAAGAGACTGAAGTATTTGTTCTGGAAAAATATGTTTGAGCACTAAAGGAAGCACTTGCACCCAGGTCCAGAAAAAGGGGACTGAAATCAACTGGCTGATGATATCCTATGAATCTAGAGGAAATTGTAGGCCCCCAAATACAATTGAGTTTGGAACCACAATTAGTATACATTTTATTTTCATAAGGCTGAAAAGAAACACCAGCAGTTGTATTTATAGGTCCATAAGGCCCCCATCCTAAGGCTTGACTTTGTGAAGGAAAAAGTGAGACAGGTATTAGTGATCGACACATTTGGAAGGGTAGAGAAAAGGCAGGGGGATTGGCCCCAGGTTCCCATACACAGGGGAACTGGAGGGGGAGCATGAATCCCTGTTGTATGGTGCTTAGCACTGTTAGCTGGTGGCTTAGTACTGAAAGCATCAAAGGCAGTTAAGAGAACACCCCAGCCTATAAGGTTTTGTCATTGTAGATAAACACAAGGGTTAGGATTAGATAGGTTTGAGGCATCATTAGTGAAACACACAGAACCTGAAGAAACGGAGGTATTCCACTTTGTCCTTTGAAAAGGTACTGAGAAGTTTCCATCTATGGAAGAAGGATGTAATTGAGAATCATAGCCAAAAGGGTAAGGTAGAATTCCAATCAACCATGACAAGGACAGGGGGGTTTGGTACAAGGGCCCATACTTGCATGACCGTAGATGGGTCAGCTTGTTCAGTATTGGCAGTAAGTGCAGCACACAAGAGAACTACCATCAGAGGCCCAGGAATGGGTTTAGGAGTCCTAGGTGGGGCCATCTTTTGTGCCTGCACACAAAGAGCCTTAATAGCACCCCAGATAACTGGGGGAGAATTATTGGGTCTTGGGAGTCTCCTGCACTTGTGGCGAGGGCCTTTTTTTAGGTGAAGACCTTTCATTTTGTTGTCCGACGGTGTAGGGCTTGACATTCCTGGCCAGAATCCATGTAGGTTGTTCTGCTTTCTGTGGGAAAACACAAGCATATCCTCACCCCACCGTGAGGAGGGGGTCTGGCCCTTTCCATGTATCTGATAGGGGATCTTTCCAAATTACAAGAGGAGTGGAGCCAGTTCCTTGTAAAGGTTGACAATGTTTAATAGCAGGACTCTATTGATTATTATCCAAAGTTAGGAAATTAAGAGTGAACAGGGCCATATGGACCCTATCTTGAGGGGAAACAAATATACTTGTCTGTTGTTGTTTAGCAAGCATTTGTTTAAAGGATTTATGAAATCTTTCAATGATTCCTTGGCCTTGGGAATTATAGGGAATTCCAGTTACATGAACTATGAAATCTTGAAAGGCCTTTGATGTGTAAGCTGGCCCATTATCTGTTTTTAATTTATGTGGTATGCGCATTGTACAAAAGCATCTCAGAAGATGACTGATAACACTTTTAGCCTTTTCTCCCAGAGAGGCAGTGGCACAGGTGAATCCAGAATGAGTGTCAATTGAAATATGGACATATCTGAGCCTTCCAAATGAGGCGACATGCATAATGTCCATTTGCCATAAAGCATTAGCCTTTAGGCCTCTGGGGTTAACCCCTGGGAGTTGTAATGGGCCTATAGGTAGTAGAGGACCACAAGTTGCACATGTGCATATAATCTGTTTACTTTGTTCTTTAGTAAGTGAAGGGAACATATGTGTTAAACTGTGTGCTGATTGGTGGAATATTTTATGACTATTGATATCACACTGAATGACAGAAGAGGGAAGGGCTGATACTGCTTCATCTACCATCTTGTTCCCTAAAGCTAATGAGCTGGGCAGATCTGAATGTGACTGAATATGTTGTACATAGAGAGGGTGTGAATATCTCTCCAACAACTGTTCTGTCTTTATTATAAGAGCATCTAATGGGATCTCCAGGAGAACCTTGAGGAAGGCATGAGGCAGTGCACAAAGTAATGTTGCACAATAAGCACTATCTGTGAACAAATTAAAGGGTTTACCTGCAAAATATTCTAGAGCTAAAATAATAGCTGTGAGCTCCTTAGCCTGGGGAGAGCCAAATGAGGTTTCATGGATCTTATAAAAGGGCTCATTTTTGTTGGGGGAATCAAAAGTCACAAAGGCATATTTATTTGGGCTTCCATCTGTAAATACCAAGGGGGCTTCTGGTATAGCTTTTTGAGTTATTGGATTAAACATTTGAAGAGGAAGCTTATGTAGGCCTTGGAGAATTTTATATTTAGGATAATAATTATCTATTTGTCCTGTAAAACCTGCCATTGCTATAGAAAACATCTCTTCAGGCTCAAGAAGATGAGGAATAATTTCTAATTCTAAAGGTAATATCAGCACCTCAGCTTCTCTTCCCAGAACCTGTAAGGTCCTCTTTCTCAATTTGATTATCATCTTACTAAGTATTTCAATAACATTTGTTATCTTTTTTGTGATAATGAGGAAGACCAGTGAATCCATTCAATAGGTCCATGACTCTGCCATAAACACACCATAGGTGATCTTGGTTTATGGCATAAGACTAATCCTGTTATAGCCTGAGTGGGATCCAATCGAGCAAGAACAGCACCATGGAGCTGTTTATTAATCGAATCTAATGCCTGCTTGGCAGACAAATTTAAACATATTTTTGAAGTTGGGGAGCGATCTCCCTTCAGTAATCGGAAGGGAGGCTCAAATACACTGGTGGGGATTTTAAGCCATGGGTGGATCCAATTAATTTGTCCTAAGATTTGCTGTAGCTCAGCAAGGGAAAGACAGGTATAGTTATCTGTGGAGTTTTAGGGGAGTTTTGGGTCAAATCAATGATGACACCCAGGAAGGACATTGGACACCTCCTTTGGATCTTATCAGGCTGTATATTAAACCCAGCCTGTTTAAGGGCCAACATCACTCCACCCAGTAAGGCCTCTGAATCTGATGAAGCCATACTGGCAATAAGGGTGTTATCTATGTAACTATACAACTGGGAGGATCCATCTTCTTGAATGTGGGCCAGTGTCTGAGTGACTGTAAGCTGGCAGATGGCTGGACCGTTTTTCATCTCTTGTGGTAAAACGCACCATTGATATCACCTCGCAGGCCTACAGTTATTGACCATTGGTATGGTGAAAGCAAAACACTTGCAATCCATGGGGTAAAGAGGAATTGAAAAGAAACAGTCTTTAATGTCAATAGAGCATAAGTACATATCAACAGGAATCACTGAAAGAAGAGGGAGCCCTGCTTGAGGGGCACCCATGTCAGCCATGGTAGTGTTTATGGCTCTCAGGTCATGTAGTAGGTGATATTGGCCTGAGGTCTTTTTTGGAATTACAAATATAGGAGTATTACATGGGCTAGTGCACAGGTCAATGTGTCCAAGTTGTAGCTGTTGTTGTATGAGGTCCTGTAGCACTGTTAATTTATGTTGGGGTAATGGCCACTGCTCTACCCATACTGGTTCCTCATTACACCACTGTAAGGGTACGGGTAGTTGGAATGACAGAGCCGTGGCCTCTAGGATTGGGGAGAACAGCGCTCATCTAACAATTCATCATAAAAGGCTTTATCATCTGTGGTAATTACAGCATCCATAGCCTCGAGGAGGTCTCTGCCCAACAGATTATTAGACAGATCAGACAATATGACAGGGCAGAATTTGCCTTTATGTTCATCAGGGTGTGACCATGGAATAGGCTGTGCCATGGTGAGTGAGGGTTGAGTGCCTCCTACCCCTATTACAGGGAGCCCTGGCACTAAGTCCCAATCTGGGGGGATTTCCTCTTGACGCAAGATCGTTTGATCTGCACCGGTATCAATAAGCATGTGGAACATTTTCCCAGGGCAGAACAGGGTCAATCTAGGCTTGAACATATCAATGGGGGTGGTCCACATGATTTTAAAGGGTGAGCTTGAATCAGCCAATTAATTGGAAATAGGAACTGGGGATCTCCCTTTTAGTGGGGCTGGGAGTTGCCCCCTTTGAAGTTTAAAGGCTGGGTGAGGTTGGCAGACCCTTCCATAGGAGGAAGAGGTGTTCCATCTCTATGATTTAGAATGGCAATCTTTTTTCCAATGATAGCCCTTTTGGCATCTTGGACAAGGCGTTGCTGGGCGCACTTGGCCTCCTGTGGGTTCTCTAGCAGTTAGGGAGCATTGTCTTTTTACATGCTCCAGTTGATTACAGCCCCAGCAGTTTGGGCCACT
This sequence comes from Heterocephalus glaber, assembly GCF_053883595.1. Taxonomy (NCBI): domain Eukaryota; kingdom Metazoa; phylum Chordata; class Mammalia; order Rodentia; family Bathyergidae; genus Heterocephalus; species Heterocephalus glaber. The sequence continues at coordinate 1,444,773 of NW_028258303.1, forward strand.
GTTTTGTTTAGATTGTTGAAAGGGAGCGGCTGCTGCGAAGGTGCTAGTAATGGCAGCCGCTAGCATCCGATTGGTATGGTCTGGGGTTCCTATGTCTTTAGTTTGTAAAATCCAATCATCTAATGTTTTGTCCTTTATTGGAGTTATGAGAGTTTTTATAGCATTATGGCAGCCTTCATATATTAATTCACGAACTAAGGCCCTCTGGGCATTAGGATGAGTGACCTTAGGTTGGACCACATGAATAACTCTCTGACAGAAGTCAGGGAATGCCTCATTGGGCTTTTGTTTGAGCTTTCCAATAGCGGTGGTCCCCTGAGTCACTGGTGTATGCCTCCATGTGGTCAGTGCACAATTACGTACTTGATCATAATATACCCCTGTTTGATGGGCCTGTTGTAACACATCAGAGAAGCTGCCTGTTCCCCGCAGCATGGCAGAAGAGGTAGGCAACCCGGCTACATTGTTGTGCCAGTCCTGTTGGTCACATTGTTCCTTATACATAGCCTTAAACATCAAAAAATCCCTGGGGTGCAAGCAGGCACATGCCGTATTGTACCAATCTTTGGGGCAGTTGATATTATAAGCAAAATTATCTAGGAGCTGTAATGCATATGGACTCTGTGGGCCATATTTTTGTACAGCTTGTCTGAATTCCTTCCACACCTTTGGTGAATGGGGCACCTAAGGAGGGGCATTTGGTTCTCCCCCATTATTACTGGGTAAGCCTTCAGTGAAGGTTGGTGAAGTTTGTTTCTCCAGAGGGTTTTCTTAAAGAATTATTTATTGTTAGGAAACTCTTCCTCACCTGATTCCTCCTCACCAGAGGAGGAATCAGAGGTATCTGCATTTGATCAATAAGATGGTGGCGTGCCTACTGGAGGCTGCCATGTTAGACAGGAAGTTCCACCCTCCTTTGTTAACCTCACATCCAACTGATGAAGAGATTTAGGCAGAGATGCATCAACAAGGGGAAGTTCTGTTTTAGTGGGAGGGGCAGAAACCTCGAGGGAAGAAGAAGGTGCAAGTGGAGATTCACATTCATCATTTGTATCCTGAGGTGATTCACCACCATCCTGAGAACAACAAAAGGGTCCCTTTATCTGTTTGGCCTGAGCGGTAAATGCCTCTGATGCCTTGGTGGCATGTGGATCCAAGCACTGAACAATCACTGACATGATCAGAAAAAAGTCCAATGGGAGGGATACTTCTCCTCCCCTCTCTCTCTGCACTGGCAGTTATGAATAGTGCGCTCCCAGATGTTAGGATCCACTACATCAGCACCCTCCATCCATGGGGATGATTTAAGAAGAGTCTCCCAGAAGATCAGAAGGTGTTCTTTGGAGACCTTCATTCCCCTAGTCTTTCACAGAGCCTTCACAAGTGCAGCCTGAATCAACTTGTCCTGACTTAAGAGATTATCCACTATAGGGATCCTTACCAGGACTTCAATATTTACCTGGTATGCATGGGCCCTACCTTGGGGTGCCAGCTGTTGTCATCCACAAGCCTGCTTGCAGGCCTAGGTTCAGGAGCCCAGGCTGGGAGGGTAAGGCACAGAGTCACCAGCAGACTCCGGGGAGGTTTCTGGAATGCTTCTGCTTTATTGAGGAACTACACAAGCTTATATAGTGAAATAAAAGGGCAATTACATAGGCGGGGTTATAACAGCTTTAGCCTTGGCATAATTTAATTGGATGGAAAGGGATATAATTATACACAATGGAGAACATAGTTAAATTTATTTTAAACCATATGGGGTGATCGTCTGGGCAAGGTGGAGTCATGCCCCAAAGAGTGAGGAGATATGGTCGACTTGATCTAGTTTCTACACACTGGAGTGAGCTTGCTCAACTCTGTTTTTTGTCCCTGAGCACGCTCAAGAGACTGGAGTGCAGCGTACTTGACCCAGCCAGACCTGAACTTTTCCTTCAATTTTGGAGAACAACCTGTGTGCAGCTGAAAAGAATGTGTATTCTGATTTGGTGGGGTGGAACACTCTGTAAACATCTGTTAAGTTCATTTGTTCAAGAGTTTGATTGTGCTCTACTATTTCATTACTTATTTTTTTTCTAGTTGATCTATCTATTTGTGACAGTGGGGTATTGAGCACCCTCACTATTATTGTATTAGTGTATATATGACTTTTCATGTCTGTTAATATTTGTTGTGTATAGTTGGGTGGACTAGTGTTTGGTGCATATATGTTTATGATTGTCATCTCTTTCTCTTGGACTATTCCTTTTAAAAGAATATAGTGTCCTTCTTTGTCTCTCTTAATCAGTGTTGAAATCCACTTGATCCACAAAGGGGATAGCTACTCTTGCATTTTTTTGGTTACTGTCACATGGAGTATTGTTTTCCACCCTTTAACTTTCAGTCTATGAGTTTCTTTTTGAATTAAGTGTGTTTCTTGTATGCAGAATTTTGTTGGATCCTGCTTCTTGACCCATTCTGCCAGTCTGTTTTTTTTGATTGGTGAATTGAGTCCATTAACATTGATGGTTGTAACTGATACCTATTGACATCCTTGTTGTGACTTTTTCTTGTTGTTGGATTCTCCCCCTTTGCATTTAATTTCTTCTTGCACCTGAGGGATTCATTCCACTGTGTTTCCTGGTGTTGTGATCCTCATTGTTTTTTCCTAGGATATTGTCTAAAATTTTGTGGAGTACTGGTTTGGTATTCATGAGATTCCTAAGGTGCTCATTGTCATGAATGTATCTTACTTCTCCATCAATTTTGAGAGATAGTTTTGCAGGGTACATCAATCTGGGTTGGAGGCTGTTTTACTTTAGGGCTTGGAATACATCACTCCAAGCTCTTCTGGTCTTGAGGGTTTTCATTGAGAATTCTGCTGGGCTTTCCTTTGTATGTGATTTGTTTCTTTTCTCTAACTGCTTGTTGAACGTTTTTCTTCTGTTGGGTTTCTGGAATCTTACCAATTACATGCATATGTGTAGATTTTTTTGATCAAGGCTATTTGGAGTCCTGTATACTCACTTATCTGTATGTGAAGTTTTTTTCCCCTGCTTGGAAAGTTTTCTGCCATTACTTCTGTGAACAGTTTTTTATGTCATCTGCACTCTCTTCTGTTTCTTTATTGACTCCAATCAGTTTTATGTTATTTTTCTTTGCTTCATCTAGCAGCTGCTGGGTTGACTTTTCATGGTACCTTACAATTTTAAAGAAATTTTTCTCTTCCTGGTCACTAATTGCAATCTTGTCTTCTATATCTGAAAGTCTGTCCTCACATTGGCTCATTCTGCTGTGAGGACTTTCAATGGAGTTTTTCATCTCCTGGAAATCTGTTTGCACCTCTTTTATGGATTCCATTAGTTTTCTATGTTGAGCATTCTATCATGTTTCTCAGCTGCTCTCTAGATTTATTAATCATGTTTTGCACTATGAGCACAATCTCTCCTTTTATCTGAGAAATTATTTCAATTTCATTTTTTCCAGATCATCTTTTTTTGCCAATTCATGGAGTCCAGGTGGTTGAGTATCAGAGTGTTCCATCTCATTTTCCTTTGGGGTTGCTGTAGGTGATCTGGAAGTCTGGTTTTTAGACTTGTTTACGTGTCTTCTCATTTTGATGGGGGTGTGTGGTGAGTAGTGAGGTATGTGTGTGCTGCTGGCACCCATGTAGCTCACGTCCTCTGCACTGGGAGCAGTGGTACGGTGGGCCAGAAGCCTCCTCTGCCTAGATAATTTATATTATAATGTACATTTTTCTTCTCTTGAGTTCATGTTGTCCATATGTGTCAGTTTTTTATTTTATCAGGTGCATCATGGCTAATAGGTTGTTTTCAAGTAACAATTCACATTCATTATAAATTTACTGGGATTACTTATAACAAATTGAAGTGTCTCACTTTGAAAGCTCCATGGTTTTAAGATACACTAACTTGTATATGAATTTTAAATTTAGCTGCACTTGGTAAATTATAGAGTTTATTGAAGAGCTTTTAAATTTTCCTGCCTTACTTTAGTCTTTTGAGTCTTTTCAACCAATTCAATATCTGTAAACTTAGTAAAAGAAAAACAGTACTCTGTAGAAACTGGAAAGTGACGGGTGGTCTAGGGAGATATGAGGATCTGTTATATAATAAATTAGGAAATTTGACTTATATAGACTATTATTTTTAAGTTATCAATATTTTTTGTTTTGTATCACTAATATACTTTAAATTGTTTATATTTATAGTATTTTAAAAAGCATAAGTTAACTTTATATTTTATATATAATATTAATATATAAATTTTAAGTATTTTTATTAGGGAATCTTTCTATTATTTAGGTATGAACACTGAAAGGAATATTTTATATGGAATCATTGGCTTTTAGGCATCTAGCTTTTCATGAGTGCTACTATTACAAAATTAAGATCAACATAAGGACTATAAATAAAAGAATGTTTTGGTCATATGACTTCAAAGAGATTTACTATTTCCATGCTGAGAACCTGTTGCTAAATTTAATGAGAAGTAACTTGATGTTGAAGCAGCTAGACTGTGAATTCTGCTATTATCTTAATGAGAGAGATCAGGTAACAACTGCTAAACCAATATCTGCATCATATTCTTTACCTGAATCAGAATCTAGCATGAGTTTTTAAACAATTTCCCCTTCTTTGACAGTACCTTTTTTTACTGTTTTTTATGAGACCATTGACCCAGAGCACTATTCCCAGTTTAATAAGAACATTAGTGCATAATTGCTTTGAGATATTCAAAGGAAAATCAATTATATTACTTTTAGACTTCTTTGGTAAGTACATAAAGAAGATATGCTTCTATCAAAGCTTTTATTTATTGAAACATGGATATAATTAAGGTAGAGTAATATTAAGATTTCTTATCTTTATATAAAACCAGTTGCCTTTTAAGATAATTTTATTCCTATTTTGGATTTCATTACATTAATTAAATAGTCAAACAACCAATTTTTATTAGCATAGGACTTGACAAATTTTGGCTCCTAAAGTAACCATTGACTTATTCTTTTGCTAATATGGTTTTTATTCTTTTAAAAAATAATAATATGTTTAATAATAATACATGTTTAAAATTTGGCTGTAGCAAGTCTTGTGAATGAAAGAACTGTATCTTGTCTTCTAGTTTATAGATATGGTTATATTTTTATGAACTCTTTTGAAATGCTTTTACCAATTACTCTTTTCCTAGCGATCTTGTCATGGCAAGATAGTCCATGATAGACCTAATCTAAGCCTCATTTTGACATTTTATGGGAAACATTTAGGGTTGCCATGGTAACTCTTAAGAGCACTGTGACAAGTTCTTAGGTTGTGAAGCTTTAGAAAAAAGTTAGCTAGAATCTCACTACTCTTCTGAGAAACCTGAAGCAAGTCCCAGTATTTGATATTTGGTACTCAGAAAATAATGCTTAATTAAAAAAAGATAAGATGTTTTCTCAGGCATTATTAGGGGAAAAAACGTTTTGGAATAAATTTAAGATGCGGCAGTGTCTTCCTCAAGAAAGTTGACAGCTTTGAGCAAATTAGTTTTAAATTACTAAAAATATAGTGTTTGTAATGAAGGCAGAAGAATTTATACCACTGATTTAGAAAAATTCAGATTGCTTTTAATATCTATTATCACTTTAATGTTCCTCTTCTAATATGTTTCAAATCATTAGATTCTTTCAAATTCTATCTTCTAACTTTTTTTTTTTTGATACTGGGGATCGAACTCGGATCCTCATGCTTGCACAGCAGGTGGTGAAACCACTGAGCTAAATCCCCAGCCCTCTTCTAACTTTTTATGAGGCAAGCACTGCTTGAACTACTATTAAAACTAAAACACCATATCTTTGTCATGTGTTCAGACCAGTGGGATAAATGGAAAGCTATTGTCAATTTTGCAATACATAAAATGATAGAGACTGATAGGAATAAATGTAAAGACTGAGAGCACCTGATGAGATTTTTTTCAGTAATATTTAATTTAAATATTGAAGGGTAAAAAGTGAAATAAATGATAAGTGGAAAAGAGAATATTCTATGCAGTGGCATGTACAGAGTCTCCTCTGCTTTACAGTTTTTCAGAATTAGAATACTTAGAGCAGAGAATGTAAGGAGATTATGATGAACAAGTAGTCTGAGAAGTGAACAAATCATAGCAATCAAGGGTCTTGAGGGGCTTTGCATTAGAAGACAGTGAGCTTTAAGTAGTGATTTTAAGCAGAGGAATGAGATAAATATATTTAAATTTTAGGAAGTTTGTCTGGCAGTCCAGGGAAAATGAATTGTAGTCAGATACACAGTATCTAATATGACCAATCAGGGAGTATGTTAATTTTCTGTAGAAGAAATTACCATAAGTTTAGTAGTTTAAAAAAATCTGTTTATCTCAGTTTCGCTAGGTAAGTAGTTCTGGTAAAACATAGCTCAGTTGAATCTTAGGATCTCAAAAGGCAACAATTAGGCTATTAGCAAAGTCCTGTTCCTTTGAGAGGTTCAGATCAAGAGCATGTTTCTGGGCCAGGTATTTAGCTCAGTGGTTTCACCACCTGCTGCATAAGCGCAAGGACCCGAGTCCAATCCCCATTACTAAAAAAAAAAAAAAAAGTGTGTTTCCTAGCTTTTTCTGGTTTTGACAGAATTCAGTCCCCTTGCAGTTGTGGGTGATGTTCCCATTTTGTTTCTGGGAGTCAGGTGGGGGTCTGTCTTCATGATGATATGACTGCATTCCTTTCTTCTCTTGTGGTCTACTCTGTCTTTTAATCAACCATGCCATCTGTGAAGAATGGCTGCTATCAAGAAATGAACCAATAACAAATGCTGGCAGGGCTGTGGGGAAAGAGGAACTCTGCTTCATTGCTGGTGGGAGTGTAGACTGGTGCAAGCACTGTGGAAATCAGTATGGAGATACCTCAAAGAACTAGGACTGGAAGTCCCATTTGACCCTGCTATTCCACTGCTGGGGATCTTCCCCAAAGAATTAAAAGAATCATACCACAGTGATATATGTGCACCCATGTTCATAGCAGCACAGTTTGTGATAGTTAAAACTTGGAAACAGCCCAAATGCTCATCAACTGGAGACTGGATAAAGAAAACGTGTATTTTTTTTAAATAAAATGGAGTACTATTCAGCCATAAAAAATGAGAAATTAGAGACATTTATAGCTAAGTGGATGTACATTGAGGTGATACTCTTATGTGAAATAAATAGGACACACATGTATAAATACCAAATAGTTTCTCTGGTGTGAGAAACTGAAAGTGTAAATAAGGACTAGAATGTATAATAGGTAATGTGAAATAGGAAGAAAAAGGGACAAAGGGGAAGGAAGTGGGAGGGGTAGGGGAAAGGAAAGAAGGGAATGGGATTAATACGAGAAAATGGAAAAATAGGAACAAAATCTTTGTAAATAGGGAGGACTGGAGGGATTGAAGGGAGGACTGGGCAAGGGTGAAAAATAAGAACCAAGAGAGACTATGTAAAGGTTCAAATTTCCAATGATGAATGTCATTAAATTGTACACCTAAAATGTACCAATGATTAGAATGAATAATCAATAATGAAAAATAGGAAGAAAAGGTCCAAAGGGGTAGGGGTAGTGGGAGGGGCAGGGGAAAGGAAAGAAGGGAAAGGAAAAAATGATGAGAAATGGAAAAAATAGAAATAAAGTCTTTGTAGATAGGGAAGGGTGGAGGGAGTGAAGGGAGGTCTAAGAATGGGGAAAAAATAAGAACCAAGATGCATTATGTAAAGGTACAAGTTCCCAATGAGAAATGTAATTGTGTTGTATACCTAAAATGTACCAATAGAAGAATTTAAGAAAAAAAAATGCCATTTGTGGATCTTCTCACATTTCAGATCTCTCTGATTTCAGATACCAGCTTGACAAAGTTCTCTATGGTTTTTTAAATTGTATTAACATTGGCAGATAAAACTGTATTTACCACGTATAAATGATGTTGTGAAGCATATATACATTGCGGAATGTCTAAATCTAGCTAACATATTCATTACCTCACAAAGTTATTACTTTTCTGGTGAAAACACTTTATATAGACTCTGTTAGTATTATCCAATAATACAGTATGTTGTAACTACTATCACCATTTTGTGGGATAGATCTCTGTAACTTACTCCTCCTAACTGATGTTTTGTTTCCATTGACCAATTTTTCCCAATCCCCCTGCCTCCAACCACCCTAGTCCCTGGTAACCATTGTACTCACTACTTCTATGAGATCAACTTTTAAAAATTATACATGAAAGTAAGATCATGCAGTATTTGTCCCGTGGCTAGATTATTTCATTTAGTATAATGTCCTCTGGGTTTGTGTATGTCATCACAAATGACAGAATTTCATTTGTTTTGATGGCAGAATAGTATTGCATTGTATGTATATACCATGTTTTCTTTTTAAATTTTTTAATTATTATTTTAAAAATTGTTTAGTGGTACATTTTAGGTGTACATTATGATCACATTCATCATTGGGAATTTGTACCTGTATGTGATATATACCTTGGTTCTCATTTTTTCCCATTCCCATTCCCTCTCTTCAACCCCTCCAACTCTCCCTATTTACAAAAGCTTTATTTCTATTTTTTCCTTCTTTCCTCATTTTTTCTTTCCCTTCTCCCCACCCCCAGTTCCCCTTTCCCTTTGAACATTTTCTTCCTATTTCACAATATCTATTATACATTTTGGCTCTCATTTACACTTTCAGTTTCTCACATCAGAGAAACAATTTGTATATCATGCTTTCCTTATCCATTTATCCATTGATGGTAACTTAGGTTGATTCCATATCTTGACTATTGTGAATAATGTTAGGATGAACATGGCAGTACAGGTTATCGCTCCTTCTGCTTTCATTTCCTTTGGACACATATCCAGAAGTGGGATTGATAGATCACATAGTTGTACTTTTTGTGTCTTAATCTTTTATGGTATCTCTATACTATTTTCTATAATAACTGTACCAATTTACATTCCCAATAATAATAAATGTTCCCATTTCTTCATATCCTTACCAACACTTATTATCTTTTGTTCTTTTGATAATGAAAATTATAACATGAGGCTTATATTGATGTAGTTTTAATTTTCATTTCCCCAGTAAGTAGTGATGTTAAACATTTTTTAATGTATCTGTTAGTCTTTTATGTTTTTTCTTTTGAGAAATGTCTATTTATTTAAACGTTGTTTGCTTGCTACTGCATTTGAATTCTTTGTATATCTTCAGATATATAATTTGAATGTATTTTGTCTCATTCTGTAGGCTGTCTTTCCTTCAGTTGATATTTTCCTTTTGCCATGAAGAAATCTTTTCATTTGATGTAATACCATTTGTCTATTTGATTTTTTTTGTTTCTTGTGGTTTTTGGTTCATATTGAAAAAATTAATTGTCTAGAATAATGTTCTGTTTTATTTTTTGAATCATATTTGTCTTTAGTCTATTTTTGAGTTCATTTTTATAATATGAAGTGAACTAAAGGTCTGATTTCACTCTTCTGCATGTAGATATGAGTTTTCCCAACATATTAAATTTTTAAAGAAATATTTTAAGGAATCTCCATAGTATTTTCTATAATGGTTAATTTACTTCCCATTGGAAAAACCTATTATTTTCCCATATTTTGTTCTTGGGCCTTTGTTGAAAATCAGTTGGCTATAAACATGGATTTTGTTTGTAAGTCCTCTGTTCCATTCAGATGGATTATGTTTTTTTTAATGCCATTTCCATGTTGTTTTGGTAACTATGACTTGGTAGTATATTGTTAAATCAGGTAGCATAATATTGTTAGATTTATTCTTTTATTCAAGATTGCTTTGTGTTTTCAGAGTGTTTTGTGTCAGGGACTTTTTTATCTGTACAAAGAATATTGTTGGTATTTTGATAGGGATTGTGTTGAATATATAAATGTTTTTGATTATTATGAACATTTTAAGAATATTAATTCTTCTCCTCTGATTTTTCATTTATTCCTGTCTTTCTCAATTTCTTTTATCAAAATATTCTAATTTTCAGTGTACATATCTTTCATTTTCTTGGTTAAATTCTTTTTTCCCCATCTATTGTAAATGTGATTTTCTCTATTTTTTAGATGACTCACTATTTGTGTATAGAAATGTTACTGCTTTTTGTATTTTGATTTTGTATTCTGAAACTTGTGTATTTATTAGTTCCAACAGCTTATTGATGAAATGCTTAGAGTTCTCTGTGTAAGAACATGACTTCTGAAAATGGGAGCAATTTAATTTGTCATTTTCTGAGTGGAAAGCTATTTATTTTGGCTAACTCATTTTATTTTATTTTTTGTGATACTAAAACAACTTTATTTTGCATAACAAGTTTATTTTTTTAAAGGCATATAGACAAAACAAAGTAAACATTTAAACAGATTTTAACTTTTGCCCTAAAACTGTTCCATTAAGTGTCAGTCTCTAAACATTTTTAGTTCAGTAATCATCATCTTCATCAGAGTCCATTACTTTTCTTCTGTTGAATTTAACTGTTGTTTTCTTTTCTGTTTGTTGGCTTACTTTTTCAAGGATTTCTATTAAACCTTGTTCAGAGACCTTCCCACTTAGCTGTCCATACTTTGCCATCTGTATAAGGTAATTCTCTACTGCTTTCATTTTTTCAGCCTTTACAAGTGCTAAGTTACTTAACCTGGCCCAGGCTGATTGATCCAGAACTTGCACTAAGATACTGTTTCTCATTTCTGCTTCCCTGTGCTTTGCTTCCTGTTGTGCTGCATCATTAGGATCCCTGTGTTTTGCCTGCAGCTCAGCCAGCCTCTGCTTCCTCAGTACCTCCAGCCCCTCCTATTTTGGCTAACTTATATGGCTGGGATCTCCTATACTATATTGGATAGAAACAGCCCAAGTGGACATTCTTTTTATGTTCTACATCCTAGAGGAAAAGCTTTCAACTTTTCCTTGTTGAGTATGCCAGCTGTGAATTTTGTCATTTTTGGCCTTCATTATATTGAGGTACATTCCTTCTATAACCTAATTTGTGTAGTTTTCTCTTAATCAAGAAAGGCTATTGACTTCTGTATAAAAGTCCTAGGACATGGACACAATTCCACCAAGTGCTTTGCAGCTGTGTAGCTGGTATGATCTTTCTCCCAGTTCCCAGTAGCTTTTTCTTCATTTCCATATGAAAATTCATCCTACGCTTTCTGTCCATCTGCCATGACTCACACAGTGTAGGGTCCAAAGCCAGGAAGAGTGATGAGTGAGGACGAAAAAAATGATGAAACAAAGACTATTCTTGAAAGTTGGGACCAAGTGGAACCATAGCTTTTTGGGAGCTAATGGCCGCCTGGAGTTCCACGTGCTCTTTATTTATAGTGGAAGGAAAACAGGAAGAGAAGGTGGGGCAAATAGTGCTACACAGCCTACATGGCTTAGGCAGAATGTAGTGTGATTGTTTCATGATCAGGGCATGTGCAGGAAGGGAACAGGGAAGGACACATAATGTAACTGTCTCCTGAGGCTGTGCCATCCAGAGTCTCCAATATTAGTTAAACAGATTGTGTCTGTTTGACTTTCTAATCTATGGAGGAGAAAGAGAGTAGGGAGGAGAAAAGAAGTAGGGGGGAAGGGAAGGACCATCTTCAGGCTTGGCCCCTTGGCAGCTCTCCCTTTTCTTGTTTGTAACTGGAGGTGATTCCCATGTTGTCCCAAAATGAAGTAGAGCAGTTGTTGCTGGAATGTTCTGCAGCAGACTTGAAACAAGACAATCAGTATAATTAGGACAACTAAGAGTACAAACATGGCGACCACAGTGTGTCTGCCAATGCTGAAAGGATTGAACTCATTGAGAAGGTCCAGCACTGCTTGAGCAGATTGATCTGGGGTAAGACTCTGGACCTCTGCATGTTGTATGTCTAGAATTTGTTTGTGTAAATGTTGTAAATCCAGACTGAAATTGGCATGGTGGAAGATACCCATGAGATGAGCAGCTACCTGCCCCCAGGGCCATGTTGTCTCATTATATTTTAGAGCTGTAACAGAAATATTTAAATTCAGCGTGGCAGTGAAGCCCTTGATGGAATTAAAAGGCTTTAACTTGTGTTCATGTCTTGAGAACTGCTGCCTCAAGTGCTTTAAGTCAATGTCCTCCTGAGTTTCTAAAGCATAGGAGGTATTTTTTTGCCAGTTTGGTGAAAAAATGAGTTGTCTGGACAGTTTTGGCCAAAGCCACAGGGGCAACCATGGTGGAGACAAGAAGAGTGACCAGAGACACAATACCCAGTATGATGAGTCCAACCATCTGTCAGGAATGGCTCAATTGATTTTCTATCTCTTTTAGTACTTGGAGCACTTGGTCATTATACCAGGGTCTGGAACGATTAGTGGGAATCATGGCAAAAGAGGGATGATACAACACAATAATGGGCAGTGTATTGAGATGAGTAACACAGTTGCTAAGCTTGCAGTTGGTACAGGTAACATTAAATGTACCATCAGTGTTCTTTGTAATGTTAATGGACCCATTAAGGAAACATAGGGAGCCTGCATACAAATGCATCCCCAATGACTGGCAGCTCCCACAAGACTCAGGTCTTGAGGCTACAGCTGGATTGCATTATTTTATCAGTACATACAGCAAGCCTCCACAGGCCAGGCTGTCTGAAATGATGATTAATTTTAAGAGAAGTAACTGGAAAGAATCCAGTGTAATCTACCAGTACATAAGAGTGGTGTGAAAATTGCAAAGAATGTATGAGTCTGATTGATATGGGAGGAACAACAGTCAACCCATGACACTGTGTCTTTGAATGGAACAGTAGCCATTCTACTGTGGCATGGATGAGAAGAACAAGATGTATTAGACGGACTCATGTTGTCCATCTTAAATTTTTGTAAAGAAGGATTTCATCCCTTTCTAGGCCAGATTTGTTCTTCACAATGGTGGACTTTTCTGTAGGCCAAAGGGGCAAGCAGAATTGACCAGGCCCCAGACACAGAGGAATTGATGCCCCTACAGCCATATAGTTATAGGTGGTGTGGCTGGGAGAAATATGCCCCTCTGGCCACCCCCCTAATAGGGCAGACTCATGGTGAACATGGGAATAGGAGTTGGCCTTTCCCAGGGTAAAACATGAGTCAATGGGGGGTCAGAGAAATAAATCCAATACTGTTTGGCATCTGTAACTCCTACCTGAGTGGAGACCAAAGCCATCATAGCAAGGAATAAGGCATCAGGACCTGAGGGACCTCCCTTATACTTTACCATTTGTTATACATCTTCTGTTAATTTCTTGATCTGGCCCCACATGGGATAGGTTGCTGCTTGTGTTTGGCATGACAGAGGAGCTCAACATGGCTTCTTTTCTGTGGTGACAACATCAACCTTTTGAACAGTGGAATCAGCTGTTTCTTCAGGTTTGATGCCATCACATGGCCACACCAGTCAGGTTGGCACCCAGAAAGGGTGATCAGCAGCTCTGGAAAGAAACAAATGAATCCTCTTCCCCACATAAGCACAGGACTTGGTCCATATCACTGACCAATGGCCAGGTCCTTACAGAAAGCAAATTTATGCTTTGATTGGTGACTAGAAACAAAGTGACACTCTGCTGCCATAAGTCCTTGTTCTTTGATATTATAAAAAATTTAAGGTATATAATCCAAGATTTATTATAGTAGAGGGTATAGGCTTATAAGAACTAGTGAGTACTCCCCCTTTTTGTTTGTGTAACATAGTTTTAAGGGTGAGATTGGCATGTTCAGTGATTGTTTGACCCTGAGGGTTATAAGAAATACCCATAGAGAGGGAAATGCAAAAGGTTGTACAAAAGTGTTTAAAAGGAGCACTAGTGTAAGCAGGACCATTATCAGTTTTAATAGCCCTTGGATAACCAAGCACCTGAAAGGCATGAAGACAGTGATCAATAATACGTTGGGTGACCTCACTTGGTTGAGCAGAAGTGAAGATCATGGAGGAATAGGTGTTGACAGAAACATGAACAAATCTGAGGCAACCAAACTCCAGGCACATGGGTCATATCCATCTGCCAGAGATCACAAGGCCACAGGCCTCTAGAATTGACACACTGATGGGTGACAGAATATGAAGCATGCAGGTAGAATAGGGAAGGATACATAATGTAATTGTCTCCTGGGTTGTGCCATCCAAGGCCTACAAGATTAGACTGTGTTCATTTGACTATGGAGGAGAAAGGGAGTAGGAGGAGAAATGGTGTAGGGAGGAGGTGAAGGGTCATCTTTAGGCTCAGCCTGTGGCATTCATCTTTCAGCCAACATTCTGGTTAGAACCACTTATGTAATCGCTAAGAAGATTTAGGGTTCCCAAATAACATTTATCCTCTGAATCCTTAAAAGCACCACACTTAAAGCTCCATTCGTGGTAATCCAGGCCTTTTCTAGCCTGCTTCTCCAAATTCTTCCACCTTCTGCCCATTATACAGTATGAAGTTTGCTTCCAGGTTTTCAAGCATTTTCACATGTCAGGAGAGCACAAGAGGGGAAGAGGACCAAATTCCCCTCTTTTTATAACTGACCCACTCTTGCAATTGTGAACCCATTCTCATAATGACTGCCTTGATTTATTCATGAGAGTAGTGCTCTTAATACCATAAAAGGACAAAAGTTTAAAATGAGTTTTGGAGGGACATTTAAACCATAGCCCAGGGTATGTAGCAGATTGGATAACAAGATAAATAATACTAATGTCAGATTTGTTTACCTTTTCCCTGGTAGAGCCTAGAGTAGAGAGTTATATGAGTCTTGTTCAGAAATTGAGTTGGTTTTGAGTTTTATTGTTGCTAAAATTTACATTGGTGGATTGCCAGCTCCGTATTCCTCTTGCATTATTTTATTTTTAGAGTGAATGTTGGTTTTCAGAAGTTTTTGTTTTAAATATTTCTGTCTTTTCTTAGTTTCTGGCTATGCCTGATGTTATTTGTTGCTCAAGTTTTAATAAAATGTGGAGGGCATCACATTGATGTTCTGCATTGTCCTGGTTTAGTCTTAATTTTTTCTTTTTTCTTTTCTTTCTTTTTTTTTGTTTGTTTTTGAGACAGGGTCTTGCTATGTAGTTCGAGCTGGCCTTGAATTCACTATGTATCCAAGGCTGGCCTTGAACTCACAGCGATCTTCCTGCCTCAGCCTCTGAAGTACTGAGATTACAGGTATACACCACCATGCCTAGATTCAGCATTAGTTTTAAGTAGACCCTTGCACTGGGTACCTAGATGAATCTTTCACAGTCATTTTTTTCTGCAATGACATTGTGACTTCTGGTCCCTCCTCTAGAAGAGTTTATTCCTCCTCCTTTCATTCCCTCAGCCATCATGAGTTTTCACCTCATTGAAGCAGTGTTTTCTGCCCTTCCCCTTGTAGTTATGGGCTTGCATTCCACAGAGGAAAGAGTAATTATCTAGAGGTATTTTACAGTGACAGTTACTACTTTCTCCAGGTCTACATCAGGAGAAATGCTTTCTTAGTTTTTTTTCCTGTCCCCCAAGAATCTTTGGGAGCACATAGCCGTAGTGTAGTGCTAACTGCCTTTGTATCAGTGAGTCACTAGCCTTTTCTAAGTCTTAAACTGTGCCCTTCCTCAGATAGATCAGTGCTTAGGATGGACATTTTCTTGGGGACACCTATCTTTATATTTCCAGCTGATCTGCTGTACTGTACCTCAATTCTCTAACAGATTGGAGAGAGGTTATAATTTATAAATTACTTGACATACTTATTAGGGTAGGAGTAACAAGTATTCCACCTTTCTGCATCCCCAGTAGATGGTGAAAATCATTTTTGACATTAAAGCCATTAAATCTGACTAACCAAGAGAACAGATTTGGGGATTTTCATGGAGTACTAGTGGAGTCCTGTTAAGATGCTATTTCAGTAATATTTATGTTACATAGTGATGGCTGAACCCAGAGTAATGGGAGAAGTATAGGAATCTGAGGCATTTTCCAGATGTTAAAAGTATTTTAGTTACATAAGGAAGAAGTAAGTAGTTCAGTTTGAATCTTCTCTGGTAATGCTAATCTTTTAAACTATACAATTTACTCCCAAATGAAATTTTCTTATGCTAAATGAGCCAGCACATGATTTTCCTTATGCCATTCTGCAAGAATCTTTTAAGTAATTTTATTTATGACTATAGAAATATTTAAAACCCTGAGGTATTTTCTTCTTGCCCATTTATGAGTTTGATTACCTATTACAAGAATATTACCCAAAAGTATAGAAAATGCTTAGTGCAAAATCTTATTAACAAAGATTTGAGTGAAGACTAATAAAATAACTGTTTGAAGATGTAAGGAATCTAAAAGATCTTTTAAAATAACATTTTTGTATTTTACAAATGAGAAAAGTAGGCAGAAGGGTTAAGTAACTCATGGAAAATATTTCAAAGCAATTTCTTACAAAAAGAAGCAATTTGAGCAGAGGATTTAGCTCAGGGGTGTCATGCTTGTCTGGCAAGCTCAAATCCCTGAGATTTATTCCTGGTAGGGGGGCTATTTGCTTTAGATGATCTCTGTCAGTAAAAATGATTAGTCTTCTGTCCTTTAATTTTTAGGAATTTAAGCTTCTTTTCAAACTTTGTTTCATCTACATTGTCCTCCTTATTGGTTTTTAGAAGATCCAGGAGACTGTACTTTAGATATTTGTTCTTTCTTACTCCCTTTATTTGCTGGCAATTCTATATGACCTTGTTTTTTGTTTTCCCTTCTTTCTTCAAAAGTTGTAAATAGACCATTTCCATATTGAGAACAATCCTTATTGGAAAATATTTTGAGATAAGCAGCAACAAATAAGGACATTAAATCTCTCAAATATTAAAATTATATTTATAGAAATGCCTAATATAATCTGAACTGGTATTGGAAGTCTTGATGGACCTATACCACATTTATTCTATGTATTCTGTATACTTATTATGTTTCTCAGCCAGAACATACCTTTCTCCTTGAACCCTCCTCTTTTCAGCATACAAAAAGTAAAAATATTTAGAAAAAAATGTTGTACATTAGCTGAAGTTGGAAATTTGCATTTCTTAAACACTGTGTGTCTCTTGTTGTCATTTTCTTACCTACCTCATGTACC
Organism: Heterocephalus glaber; assembly: GCF_053883595.1. NCBI lineage: Eukaryota > Metazoa > Chordata > Mammalia > Rodentia > Bathyergidae > Heterocephalus > Heterocephalus glaber. Next base: position 1,461,859 of record NW_028258303.1, read on the forward strand.
AGTAGTTCTTAAGAGACTTGACCACTGTGGTGCTTTTTGATGTAAGAGTATCTGATTTTTGGACTTCCTTAATTTTCCAATTCAATCTATCAAATAAAAATCAGGCATCCTGATTCAGTTCTCAAGGATTTATTTTCTATATTATGTTGCTTCCAAATGAAATATCTTGCTATTTTTACTGCTGGTGTGAAGACAGACTTTTTAAATTCTGTACTGTTTTCTATTTGTTTGCGCACGTGTCTTCTGTCTTTGCTAGTTGCTCTTTCACTTAATGTACTTTTAAAAAAAATGCATGAAAAAACACAGAGACTCTTAGTGGAACTGGTGTTATTAATATAAAATGTAAAATAACTTTTTAGATGCTACATAAAAGTAAGATAATATTGTACTTATCTTTCTGTATTTGGCTTATTTCACTTAGCATAATATACTCCAGTCATGATGATATATTTCCTTCTTTTTTAAGGCTTTATTGTGTCCTATTGTGTATAAATGCATCACATTTTCCTTATCCATTCATCAGCTAATGGGCATTAATATTGATTTCATTTCTTTTTATGAACAGTACAATAGATACATGACTGCCTGTATTCTTCAATATGTAGATTTCATTTCTTTTGGGTATAATTCCAGAAGTGGGATTCCTGGGACACGTGGTAATTCTATTTTTAGTTTTTGAGGCTTTTTCATACTGTTTTTCAAAATTGCAGTGCAGTGCTTGTATTCACCAACAATGTATAGAGTTCCCTTTTCTCTACATCCTTGCCAAATGTGTTATCGTTTGTCTTTTTAATAAATCCATTCTTTTGTAGCTTAAGAGTGTCCCCCAAAACGTGCTTTAGAAACTACACCCTTGTTGTGGATTAATGCTAATAAAAAGAGCCTGAAGCTATGAATTTAATCTCATATTGCCTCCATTCTCACCTCTCTCTTTCTCTTGCCTTTTTGCTTTCTGATAGGGGATGATGCAACAAGAAGACCCTCAGCAGTTGTGGCCCCTCAATCTTGGACATCTCAGCCCCTAGAAACATGAGTTAAATATTTTTTCTTTACAAATTTTCTTTATAAGTTACCCAGTGTCTGTATCCTGGTACAGAAGCACAAAACAGATTTAGACACATTCTAAGAGGTATGAGGTGATGTCTCATCATGTACTTTCTGATGATTAAAGATCTTGAGAAGTCTTGCATGTATCTATTTGCCATTTATATCTCTTGTTTTGAGAAATGTCAGTTCCTTTGACATTTTTCAGTTTAGTTGTTTACCTGTTGTTTAATAGTTTGAGTTTCTAATATTTGATTTCTTAGAAATGAGAGATAAAGAGTTACTGGATGCTGCTGGGGGAAGGTTAGGGATAAAGAAAGGGAAGATGTTAGTCAAAGGGGACAAAATTTTAATTATATTGAAGAAATAAGTATTAGTAATGAACTGTATTTCATGATGACTACAGATAATAACAATGTATTATGTATATTTGGTAAGCTGATGCACACTTTAATTAGCTTGCTTAACTCTTTCTACAATTTATACATACATCAAAACATTATATTTTACTCATATATACATAAATATTATTTTTCAATTAAAATAAATACAAGGATGTCTAATGAAAGATTTTATGCGTATGTTAAAATTCTGCTACAGCCTAATCCAAAATGTTCTGTCTTCTCTTATTTCTTTCCAGGAAAATAGAACCTTGGAATCTTTGCAAAAATAATATATTTAGAATTTTCATCTATGTAAAATGGGAACTTTTATGAAATGTATAAATAGTGACAATATAAAGGAAAAATGAGATCTTATGCATTCAATTGTTCCATCTTCCCTTAGAAACTTCCCCAAACCATTTAAAATGTTTTAAAGCTTACAGTAAGTTATTCTTAACTTTTAAGTGTGCATTATGATTAATATAGAAAAGATGTTTGGAGAAAAATAAAGCAGTTCGCTGAATACTACAGCCTATAATTTAAGGTAAATATCTCTGAGGCCTATGTAATTACCTTCTAATATGGCATTTATGTTTAGAACATTAATTTACTCATTTTATTGCCCTACATCCAATTCTAGAAGTACAATTTTTAAGACATCATCCCTTAATTGTAAAGGAAGCATTTTCAGTAGATTTTTAAAATCTGAATTTGAGCTTCTGAGTATTTCTACCAGGGGTTGAGACTTTTCCTAGACTTTTGATTTGCTATATACATAAAAAATGATATATTAAGTATTTGTCAATAATTTGCCTATGTGCATTGTAGGTACATGATTACATCTGCTTCTTCATATATGTCTCATAGTGCACACTTAGGAGGCTTTTCTTCTGCTAGTATTCAACTGATTTAATTAGGCAAGTCCTATTAATGTGCTAATTGGGAGCCAGACTTTTTAGCATTCACTTGAGAGTAGATTGCATTCATGGAATCATAATTATTTTGATGGCTTGCCACAGTGAAATAGATGAACTGTGTACCAGCTAAATTTTTAATGAAGTTAACTTTTCACTTTCATTCCTCTGTAATTTCTGTATTTACCATGCATATAAAGTTGTTTCTCAAGGTATCCTTTGTTTAAAAAAAATCAGTTATCAGTAATACTTTTCCTTATTTCAAATACTCTTATAACCTTTTGTATATTTACATGGCTGAAATGAAAGAAAGACAAAGCAATACTGATCTGAATACCTGGTGCTAGGAACATTTTGCCTTATATGTTTTAGTAAATACATAATTATAATTTCTGTCTATTTATGTTCTATATTAATTTATCCAAATTCAAAAATCAGAAGAAACACTGGTATGACCTTACTATTCTAATCACTGTGATAGAATTTGGGTTATATAGATAACTGAGATCTTTTCTCAGGAAGAATTTCAAATGAATTGAAATTAATATCTTAAAACACATTCTTTGAAATAATCAGTTTTTTTTAAAGTTAGAGTATCCGAAATGATTTTTCCATTCATACATACATTCTATGTGTCATGATGAACTCCCACATCTTTTTACTCAGTTTTCCCCCATAAAATCATTAGGCTCTCATTCTGTTTTTCCTTCTTAGTCCAGCATTTCATAGGTCTTTGGTCTTTAGAGAAAAATGTAAAAAGATTAATATAGTTATATTAGTATATAAAAATATAATAATACACAATTTTCCTTTGGAAAACAGTTTTTCTTAAAAGTTTAATAGTTAAAAATTCAGTCATTATAGATGTATGTATTCCAGTCCTAGGATTTTCTTATGAGAAATAAAAGCCAATGTCCACACAAAAATGTATGTGAATGTTTATGCCAGTGTTATTCACCAAAGCCATTATTATTAACTCTAAACTGGAAACAACCCAAATGTTCATTATCAAGTGAGTGATCAATAGACTAGTATGTCCATATTATGGGATACTACTCCGCAATTAAAATAAATGAAATACAGTGTTTTGGTAGGCCAGGTTGCTATAATAAATTGCCATAGAATACGTAGCTTAAACAACAGGCATTTATTTTCAACAGCAAGGAGCCATCTTTCTGTATCCTTACATCATATAAAAAGAGATCTTATTTCTCACATTTTTCTCTCTAAGGGATCACTAGTCTCATAGTGAGAGCTCCACCTTCATGATTTCATAATTACTTTTTCATAGTGCCGCCTCCACATACATCACATCAGGGATTAGGACTTCAACATGTGAATTTTTTGGAAAGCGTTTAGTCTGTAGTATATTGATGGATATGTGTATACACACACACACACACACACACATATGGTGAATCTCAAAATCATACCAATTAAGGAAGTCAGAAACAAAAATTTAATTCCATTTATATAACACTTTAGAACATGCTAAATAATATATAGTCCATGAAAACAGATCAGAATTTACATGAGGCTGTCTAGGGGGATGGAGTGGCTTACAAAGGAACATAAGAAAACTTAAAAGGGGTGAAAATATGTTTAGTTTCTTGATTATGGTAATTGCTTTATCCCTGTGATGTATGTCAAACCTAGGTTGTACAATTTAACTATGTAATGTTTATTCTTAAGTCAGTGATATAGGAGCAGAATTTCAAAAATCTACTTAGCTAAGACAGATTGGTATATGACATAAAAAAAGAAAAATTTTAGCAATGACAAAAATGAGCCATTAAGATTATCATGGACATGAATTAATAATCTAGGGAATAGTGGATTCTATAAAGTGTTTCCAGTGGAGTTTAAATGACTGACTTTCATTTCAGATGTTGAAAGTTATAAAATTATCCCTTCATTTTGATTGATGAGAATATTTTGATATCTGCTTTTATTCTTTTGTTTCTGATGTAAAATTCTGCAGAAGATTATTTTAACATTTAAGCTTCTCTTTTCTTATCTCCATTTATGCTTACCCATTATTTTTATTTTAGAATTAGGGGAAAATAACATAGAAAAATACTTCTTTAAAAAAAAAATTCTTACATGCTCTAGAAATTTTCAAAGCACTGTGAACTTAATAGAGCCTAAGAGTATTTCTAGATTCCAAAGCTCAGTGGATATAATAGAATTAATATTTTAAGATACTAACTGAAATTTTAATTTTACAAGAGATAAAAAATATCTCTAATTAAGGCCATGGTAAAGGTACTTGAATTAAATGATTTTATTTTCATTTCTGTCCTTGGTAAAAAAATGGATATAAGGATCTTCATAGTGATACTTTTGAATAGTTTGAAAAGAAATGAAGTATGACATTGTTTCTTCTATATAGTGTGATATTTTTTCAGGATTGTATTACACTGTTGCTTAAAATAAAAGAGAAGATACAGCCGGGTGCAGTGGTAGATGACTGTAATCCCAGTACCTTAGGAGGCTGAGGCAGGAGGATAAAAATTTGTAGGCCAGCCTGGACCACCAGGTGACATGCTGCTGTAAAATAAAGAAATAATAGGGACTAGGGATATAGCTCAGGGTGAAGACTCTGGGTTTAATCTCTGTAGAGATAGGGAAAGTTGGAAAGGAGGGAAGGAGAGAGGGAGGGAGGGGGAAATCTTTCATGTTCATTAGTGCATTTGTTGTGCTAATTTCCCTGCAATTTAAAAAATTATAAATAATAATCCATGTAAAATTTGAACAGTAATTTTAGACTACAAAGTGAACTATAAAAAAAGAACTATAAACAAATACTGAATTGTATTTAGTAGTTCTAGTTTTCATGGTGGTATAGGTTAGGAACTTCTAAGCTACTTTCTGTGTGATCTAAGAGTAAATGAATGAGTGAATATATTGAAAATAATGGAAACCGAATTTTCCCTATTGGAGAAGAAATTTATAAACATGGGAAGGAGAAAACCAAAAATGACACCATAGAATTAGTTTTGGATTGGGTGCATCATGTATAGATATATGTGTGTATTTTTGCCTAATTCAGTTTGCTGAAGGAACCCCAGAAGCAATGGGCATACCCAGTTCTCAGATCTTGATTTCTAAAAACACTGCATCACTTATTCAGAGGCCCTTGGATAAATTGCTTCTTCTAGGTCAGGGGAGGGACTATTTTGCTGTGTTAAAAATTAACACACACAGAAACCAACCTCAAGGTGCTTGCACAGGATAAATCTGGGTAAATTTGAGCATGAAAATTAAATATTGATAGTAATGATTTATAACCCATAGAATAAAACAGGAATACATGAGTCAACCTATGTAGATTGATAAAAATTGTTCTTTATTCATTAAATTTACAAATTAACTTAAGGATATCTATCATCTTTGTGACACTGATTCATTTTATACAGATGAGAGATGTTTTTCTATATTTTGAAATCTAATTTTACTTGTTATATCTTCTAACTTTTAATTGTGTATTGAAGGCAGTTGGTTTCTTTGTGTCAACTTATATCCTCTACTAAATTATTTTACTATCATTGCTTCTGCAAAATTTTCCAGGTTTGCTGTTATATTATTTGAAAATAGAGACAGTTTAAATTCTTTAAAAAATTGTAACCCTTACATATTTTTCTTGTTTTATCCCATAAGCTAATATTTTCAGTACAATGTTAAATATTACTAGGGAAAATCCTTGCCTTTTCTCCACTGATATTAGTGGGAATACTCTAGTATTTCTTGATTCAGTAAAATGGGTAGCTTTAGAACTAAACATTTATAATGTATTTTTATCATGCAAAGAAAGCATCCATTAATTATTATTTTATTGGATGCTTTTGAAAATTAGTCTATTACAGCATCTATAAGATAATCACATGATTGTTCTTTTTTTTAAAGATATTCTTAAAATACTTTATTTTTAACTGAAAGAATAGTGATAACTTTCTTCAACTTGTTTAAATTTTGTTGCCCTGAGTTATTTCCTTTTATACTACAGCTTTTAATTTTTATTGTAAATTTCAGAATTATACAAAAGTACAAAGAACAGTATCATGAACTTCCATATGGTCATACCTAAACTCAATAATTATCAAGACTTTGTACACTTGCTTTTCCTATCCTCACTTAACATCTTTTGTGTGCATGAAGTATTTTTTTTTTAACCCTAGGTAGGGCATGGTGGTGCACACTTAAAGTCCCAGCATAAGTGTAATGTCATTATTATTACATCAAGTTAACAGTAATGATTATCCTTTGGTATTTTTCACTCAGTCCATACTGAAATCTCTACAAATAGCACAAAAATGTCTTTTTACTGTTGGCTTGTTCAAATTGGAATCCAAACAAGATTCATTCATTATAGATGATTGATAGTCTGTGTTTAATTTTCCTTTTTTCTTTTTTTTTTATTAAATTCTTTTATTGGTACATTGGTACATTGTAGGAATACAACACAATTACATTTCTCATTGGGAATTGTACCTTTACATAATGCATCTTGGTTCTTCTTTTTTCCCCATGCCTAGCCCTCCCTTCACCCCCTCCACCCTTCCCTATTTACAAAGACTTTATTTCCATTTTTTCCATTTCTCATCATTTTTCCTTTCCCTTCTTTCCTTTCCCCTGCCCCTCCCACTACCCCTACCCCTTTGGATCTTTTCTTCCTATTTTGCATTATCAATTATTCATTCTTATCATTGGTACATTTTAGGTATACAATATAATGACATTCATCATTGGAAATATGAACCTTTACATAGTCTCTCTTGGTTCTTATTTTTCACCCCTGCCCAGCCCTCCCTTCAACCCCACCATTTCTCCCTATTTAAAAAGATTTTGTTCCTATTTTTCCATTTTCTCATATTAATCCCATTCCCTTCTATCCCTTCCCCTAGCTCTCTCACTTCCTTCCCTTTTGTCCCTTTTCTTCCTCTTTCACATTATCTATTATACATTTTAGTCCTTATTTACACTTTCAGTTTCTCACACCAGAGAAACTATTCGGTATTTATACATGTGTGTCCTATTTATTTCGCTTAAGAGTATCACCTCAATGTGCATCCACTTAGCTATAAATGTCTCTAATTTCTCATTTTTTATGGCTGAGTAGTACTCCATTTTATAAAAAAACCACATTTTCTTGATCCAGTCTCCAGTTGATGGGCATTTGGGCTGTTTCCAAGTTTTAGCTATTACAAACTGTGCTGCTATGAACATGGGTGCACATATATCACTGTGGTATGATTCTTTTAATTCTTTGGGGAAGATCCCCAGCAGTGGAATAGCGGGGTCAAATGGGACTTCCAGTCCTAGTTCTTTGAGGTATCTCCATACTGATTTCCACAGTGCTTGCACCAGTCTACACTCCCACCAGCAGTGGAGCAGTGTTCCTCTTTCCCCATAGCCCTGCCAGCATTTGTTATTGGTTGATTTCATGATAGCAGCCATTCTTTCTAGAGTGAAGTGGAATCTCAGCGTTGTTTTCATTTGCATCTCTCAAATGATCAGTGATGTTGAACATCTTTCCATGTATTTATTTGCTATTTCTACTTCTTTGTCTGAGAAATGTCTGTTCATTTCAGATGCCCATTTTCAGACTAAGTCTTTAAATTTGGGAGGTCTGATCTTTTAAAGTTCTTTAGAGATTCGAGATAGTAGACTTTTGTCTGAGGAAGAGCAGGTGAAGATTTTTTCCCACACTGTGGGTTGTCTCTTCACACTGCTGGTGGTTTCTCTTGCTGTGCAGAAGCTTTTTAATAAGAAGAGATCCCATTTGTTGATTGTTTGTGCTAGGTCACAGGCAACTGAGGTTTTGTTCATAAAATCTTTTCCTACATTGATGTCCTCAAGGGTTCTACCTAACCTGTGTTCCAACTGGTTCAGAGTTTCTATTTTAATATTTAGATCTTTAATCTATTTTGATTTTAGTATAGTGCATGGTGAGAGATATAGTTCTAGTTTTAATCTTTGGCAAGTTGAAGCCCAATTTTTCCAGCACCATTTATCAAAGAGGCTATCTTTCCTCCAGTGAGGGTGTTTGGCTCCTTAGTCGAAGATGAGATGACTGAGTGTGTCTGGCATTGTTTCTGCATCTTCTAATCTGTTCCACTTGTCCTCAGGTCTGTTTCTTTGCCAGTACCGTGCTGTTTTTACCAAAGTAGCTTTGTAGTAGAGTTGCAGGTTGGGGATTGTGATACCCCCTGCCATGTCTCTGTTACCTAGAATTGCTTTTGCTATTCTGGGTCTCTTCTTGTTCCAAAATTGTTTTCTCAAGGTCCATGAAGTATGCTGCTGGGATCTCAATTGGAATTGCATTAAATCTATATAGCAGTTTTGGAAGTATGGCCATTTTCACTATATTAATCCTTCCTACCCAGGAGCAGGGGATGTCTGTCCATTTTCTGATATCATCTTCAATCTCTCTTTTCAGAGTGCCATAGTTTTCAGAGAAGAGGTCTTTGATTTCTTTCACTAGGATGATTCCTATGTATTTCAGTTTTTTGGATGCTATTGTGAAAGGAATTATTTGCCGTATTTCTCTCTCAGTGAGTCTGTCATTGGTGTAGAGGAAAGCTATTGATTTTTGTGTGTTGACCTTGTAACCAGCTACTTGACTGAATTTGGTTATTAAGTCTAGAAGACTTTTGGTGGAGTTCTTGGGGTCTTCTATGTAGAGTATCATGTCATCTGCACATAATGACAATTTGACTTCTTCATTTCCTATCTTTATTCCTTTTATTTCTTTCTGTTCTCTAATTGCAGTGGCTAATGTTTCCAGAATTATATTGAACAAGAGTGGTGATAGTGGACACCCTTGTCTTGTTCCTGATTTTAGTGTGAAGGATTTCAGGTTTTGACCATTTGGCATGATATTGGCTGGTGGTTTTTCATAGATGGCTTCTCTTAGTTTGAGGTAGAGACCATCTATTCCAATTTTTTGTAGGGTTTTTATCATAAATGCATGTTGGATTTTGTCAAATGCTTTTTCTGCATCTGTGGAGATAATCATATGGTTTTTGTCCTTGGCTCTATTGATATAGTGTATTACATTGATTGATTTTCATATATTGAACCATCCCTGCATCCCTGGGATGAATCCCACTTGATCAGGGTGTATGATCTTCTTGATGATCTTCTGCATTCTGTTTGCCAGTATCTTATTAAGGATTTTTGCATCTATGTTCATTAGAGAGATTGGCCTATAGTTCTCCTTTTCAGTTGTGTCTTTCTCTGCTTTGGGGATCAAGGTGATGCTTGCTTCCAGGAATGAATTTGGGAGTGTTGTTTCCCTTTCAATTTCATTGAAGAGTTTCAACAGTAGTGGCAGCAGTTCCTCTCTAAATATCTTGTAGAATTCAGCAGTGAAGCCATCAGTGCCCAGGCTTTTCTTAGTTGATAAGTTTCTAATTACCTTTTCAATTTCATTGGTTGATATTGGGTTGTTTAGTTCAACTTTGGTAATTCATATGTATCTAGGAATCTGTCCATTTCTTCCGTGTTATCCCTCTTATTGGAGTATAGGTTCTGGAAGTAGGTATTGATAATGCTCTGGATTTCTGCTGAGTCTGTTGTAATTTCACCCTTTTCATTCCTAGTTGCAGGGATTTGAACCTTTTCTTTCCTTTTTATGACAAGGTTGGTTTAGGGTTTGTCAATTTTGTTGATTCTTTTGAAAAACCAACTCTTGGCTTCATTGATTTTTTTGTATCCTTCTCTTAGTCTTCATTGCATTGATTTCTCCTCTGATCTTTATAATTTCCTCCCTTGTATGAGCTCTGGGGTTGTCCCGTTCTTCTTTTTCTAGAAGCTTGAGGTGCAGCATCAGGTTGTTTAATTGGGCTCATTCTGTTTTTCTAATATGTGTATTCACTGCTATGAATTTCCCTCTTAAGACTGCTTTTATTGTGTCCCATAGATTCTGATATGTTGCAATGTCATTGTCATTTAATTGAAAGAACTCTCTGATTTCTTCATTAATTTCCTCTGTGAACCATTGGTTATTCAGAAGTGTGTTGTTCAATTTCCACATGTTTATGAAATTTTTTGAGTTTCTTTTGCTATTGATCTCCAATTTCATCACACTATGATCTGATAATATACAGGGGATAACTTCAATTCCTTTGCACTTACTTAAACATGTTCTATGTGTGAGTATGTGGTCTATTTTGGAGAATGACCCATGTGCAGCTGAGAAGAATGTGTATTCTGATTTTGTTGGGTGGAAACTCTATAAATATCTGTTACTTTCATTTGTTCAAGAGTTCGATTGAGTTCTAATGTTTTATTACGTATTTTTGGTCTAATTGATCTATCTATTTGTGCCAGTGGGATGTTGAGTTCCCCCCCTACAATTGTATTAGTGCATATATGACTTTTCATGTCCTTTAGTATTTGTTTTATATAGTTGTGTGCACTAGTGTTTGGTGCATAGATATTTATGATTGTCATCTCTTCCTCTTGGATTCTTCCATTTACCAGGATGTCGTGTCCTTCTTTGTCTCTCTTAATCAGTGTTGTTTTGTAATCTACTTGATCTGCAAAGAAGATAGCTACTCCTGCTTTTTTTCGGGTTCCCATCACATGGAGTATTGTTTTCCACCTTTAACTTTCAGCCTATGAGTTTCCTTTTGAATGAAGTGTGTTTCTTGTATGCAGCATATTGTTGGATTTTGCTTCTTGACCCATTCTGCCAGTCTATTTCTTTTGATTGGTGAAGTGAGACTGTTAACATTGATGGTTATAACTGAAACGTATTGACTTATCATTGCCATGACTTTTTCTTTTTGTTGGGTTCTCCCCCTTTGCATTTAATTTCTTGTCATGCCAGATGGGTTCATTCTGCTTTGCTTCCTGGGGTTGTGATCCTTAATGTCTGTTCCTAGGATATTGTGTAAAATTCTGTGGAGTGCTGGTTTGGTATTCATGAAGTTCCTAAGATACTCTTTGTCAAGAAAGTATCTTATTTCTCCATCAATTTTGAAAGATAGTCTTGCAGGGTACATCAATCTGGATTGGAGGCTGTTTTCTTTTAGGGCTTGGAATATGTCACTCCAAGCTCTTCTTGCCCTGATGGTTTGTGTTGAGAAGTCTGTTGTGATTCTGATGGGGTTTCCTTTGTATGTGATTTGTTTCTTTTCTCTAACTGCTTGTAGAACTTTGTTCTTCTGTTGGGTTTCTGGAATCTTAACAATTATATGCCTATGTGTAGATTTTTTTTGATCAAGGCTATTTGGAGTCCTATATGCCTCACTTATCTGTATGTCAAGCTCTTTTCCCCTGCTTGGGAAGTTTTCTGCCATTATTTCTGTGAAGAGATTTTGTATGTCATCTGCACTCCCTCCTGTTTCTTCATTGACTCCAATCTGTCTTATGTTATTCTTCTTTGCATCCTCTATCAGCTGCTGGATTGATTTCTCATGTTCCCTTAGAATTTTGAAGCAATTTTTCTTTTCCTGGCCACTAATTGCAATCTTGTCTTCTATGTCTGAAATTCTGTCCTCACATTGGCTCATTCTGCTGTGTAGACTTTCAATGGAGTTTTTCATGTCCTGGAAATCTATTTGCATCTGTTTTATCGATTCCTTTTTTTCTTATGTTGGGATTCCATCATGTTCCTGAGATCCTCTTTAGAGTTATTAATCATGTCTTACACTAGGGGCACAATTTCTTCTGTTATCTGAGAAATTATGTCTGATTTCATTTTTTCCAGATCCTCTTTTTTGCCTGTTCAGTGGGTCCAGGTGGTTGAGTATCAGAGTTTCCCATCCCATTTCCCTTTTGGGTTGCTGTAGGTGATCTGGAAGTCTGGTTTTGAGACTTATTTACATCTTTTCTCATTTCAACTGGGGGGGCTGTTGGTGCCTTCACGGATTATGTCCTCTCAGCTGGAAGAGATGGGACAGGGGCCAGGACCAGCCATAGGGATGGTAACCCAAAAGCCCTTTCCTGTGTGCTGGGAGCAGCTGGAGGGATGTTTGCTGGGAAGTCCCTTCCTCTGGTCCAGGAGCAGTGGGATGGTGGCTCAGAAGCCCCTACCTCTGGGCTGGGAGTGGTGGCAGAGTTGGTGGCCCAGAAGCCCCTTCTTCTGGGCCAGGATTGGTGGAGAGAAGGTGGCCCGAAAGCCCTTTCCCCTGGGCTGGGAGTGTCAAGAGGAATGGTGGCTGGGAAGCCCCTTCCTCTGGACCAGGAGCAGTGGGACGGTGGCTCAGAAGCTCCTAACTCTGGGCTAGGAACAGCAGGACTCAGTACCATGGTCTGGTGGTCTGCTGTTCTCTGCATCTTTGTAGTGTGGAACCAGGTGGCTGTACAGAGGAGTAGGGTGTTCCAGTGGATTGTTGCTGGGGTGTGGGCTGATTCAGCATGTTCCATGCAACTCGTGACCTCGATAGGGCATGCGCAGACCTGCCTTTCTGCAGTGGGCTGATTTGGCATGTCCCGCATGACTTGGGACCTCGGTAGGTTTTCTGCAGACCTGCCTGTCTGCAGTGGGCTGATTCGGCATGTTCCACATGACTTGCAACCTCGGTAGGGCATGTGCAGACTTACCTGTCTGCAGCGGGCTGATTCGGTGTTTTCTGCGTGACTCGGGACTTCAGTAGGGCATGCACAGTGGCTTCATATTTTCACTCTTGACCAATTTGTTTTCCATTTTCTTAGAATGTCTTTGTACATTTCTTCATTTTCAGTTTACCTGTGTCTTTACTGATGAAGCTCATTACTTGTGGCAGCGTATCATTGGCTCTTATTTTTCATCTACTCATCTACACTAAATCTTTTAATTGGGAATTTAATCAATTTACTTTCAAGATTATTATTGATATCTAAGGGGACATTTTTGCCATTTTGTTACTTTTTCCTTCTTGTTTTGTAAATCCTTTGTTTCTTCCTTTTAATTCATTTTTGTGGTTTATGGTTTTCTGCATTAATGTTTCATTCTTTTTCTTTTTCATATATTTGCTCTACTAGTGAGATTTATGCCTTCGAATTTTTTAATGATGGTAATTATTGTCTTTTTCCTTCTAGTTTCAGATTCCCTTGAACATTCTTGAAGGCTGGTCCTGTGATGAATGACCTGTTTTTGTCTCAGAAAAACTTTCTTTCTCTTTCATTTCTTAATGCTTTTTTCTGAGAATAGTCATTTTTGTTATCAGGTTCCTTTGCACCCTGGGATTTCTAATATATCCTCATACTTTCTCTTGGCCTACATTATTTCTGTTGGGAAGGCTATTAATCTACTGGGGCTTCCTATTTGTGACTTGACTCTTTTCTATTGCTATTTTTTAGAATTCTTCATTTATCTTGATTTTTTTTGGCAGTTTGACTATAATATAGTTCTGAGAGTACTTTATTTGGTTGAATGTAGTTGGAATCCTTTGAACTTCATGGATCTGAATGTCTGAATTTTCCAGATGTGGATAATTTCCAGGAATTATTTTTGTTGCATAGATATTCTGTGGCTTTTTTCTTCTTTTGGTATACTCATAATCTTTGCTCACTTAAAGATGTCTCATAAGTCACTTAGACTTTATTTCTTTTTAAGTTTTTCTTTTTCTTTTTTGTCTAGTCTGACTAGATTATGCTTGGTCGTATCTGTTTGATTAGAAGCTGGTCTGAAGTTGATAGAGAATACATCTGGATGTGTTATGGGAGTATGATCTTGGGTATTATGTATTGTTGCTGGCACCTTCTTCTCTGACCATTTTTTTGCTTACTTATTGGCCATCATGAACTAAGAATTTTTGCTACCCCTGCTCTTCCTCTATGATGTATCTGCCTTGCAGCCAGCTGACCACAGAATGAATCCCCTGAGACCATAAAAGATATTAAACCTCTTTTAACTTAAATTGTGTGTGTTGTGTATTGAGTCTTAGTGACAGGGAAGTTACTAATACCTGAGTTATTTCAAGGATCTGCTTTCAAGTTAGAAATTCTTTGTTTTGGTCTGTTTTAGAAGCATTCGATTGTATTTTTTATTTCATTTATTAAATTCTTCAGCTCCAACATTTTTATTTGATTCTTTTTGTGATCTTTATTTATTTGCTATATTTTTCATTCAGATCACACATTTTTTCCAATTTTACTGAATTGTCTGCAGTGTTTTATAGTATATTTGGTTTCCTTAAAATCAGTCTTCAGAAGTTAGTTGATTTCCTTTTCCTTGTGATTTTTTGCTAGAGGTTACTGTGTTCCTTTAGAGATTTCTTATTACTTTCCTTTACGCCTCTTGTATCCCTTCATTGATATTTGTTGGTACAATATATGTTTAGATGTCCCCTTAAAGCCTCATGTAATCATAGGTAGGGCTTTTTCAAGATAATTGGATCACAGGGATGCTACACTCTTTGGGAGATTAGCCCACTAATAAGTTTATAGCTAAAACTGCTTTTATGAGTGGATTCTTCCAAAAGAGGTGCATCACTGCAGGTGTGGCCTGGAAGGTCTTTCTGTAGATGTCATGTAGGGACATAGCCACTCTGGAGGGCTTAGACAAGCAAGGTGTAGCTTATGTGGCAGTGAAGAATAGGTGCTTATTAGTGCCTGAGGGTTTTTTGGTGGTGCAGCTGCTCTGGTGGGCTTGCATTAATGCAGCAAGGCATGTCTGATGTCAGAGATAGGCTTCTTTTTATTTCTAAGTTCTATACAGATTCCTCACTGCATGTTTGGGCCTATGTATGGAGCTTTTCAGTGTCTAAATTCTGTGTCAAAGTCTTCAGTGTACCATGTATTAGCCTCTCAAAATGAGCCTCTAGTTGCTTTTGTGGGCTTTGAGTGGGTAAGCAGAGTTGCCTGATTGCTTCCAGGCACTTAAGGGATTGAATTTCTCAGAGTGAGTTGCTGGGCTACTTCTCAGAGTAGTGAGAAAAAGAATCTGACCATATACTAAAGAGACTCAGGTTGGCATAGTGGTATTCACCTATAATCTTGGCATTGTGGGCTGAGGCAGGGTGATTGTGAGTTAAAGACCAGACTGGAATACACAGCAAGTTTTAGTCCAGCCCAAATTACATAGTCTTATGGTTTAGATGTAAATATCACCCAAAAGTCTCACATTCAGAGGTAGGGCCTGTTCAGGTGGAGTAGGTCACCAGAGACATTACTTAGATGAGCATATTCTTATCCCTGTCTCCTTTTTTCTTTCTCTCTGCTTCTTGGGCACCATGGAGTGAAGAACTTTCTTTTGCCATGCCTTTCCAACATGCTGTTTCTGCATTTGAGCCTTCTGAAAATAGACTGAAAGTTCTGAAACTCTCTTCCTTAAGTTGTGGGTGTTGGAAATTATGTCTCAATAACTGAAAAGTGACTATGACAGAAAATTCATACCAGGAGTGGGGGTGTTGCTGTGACTAAACGTGATCATATGGTTTAGAAGCCATTAGAACTGGTTTGCTGGGGAGAACTTGGAAAGAGTTGGCGCTGTGGGCTAGAAAAGTCCTAGAATGTTCTGAGCTATGCTTGATGTATATTACTGGTCAGACCTCTGTAGACTAGAATGCTACAGAATGGGAATATGAACAGTAAATGCCAGGTTCAAGAGGTTTCAGTTGAGAATAAGGACTCCAGTAGCAGTTAGACTAGAGATTATGCATGCTAGCATCTGGAAGAAAATTTATCTACATTTGCTTATGTCCTGAGATTTTATAGAAGACTGAAATTAAGGGTGGTACACTAACCTGGAAGAGGAAATTTCCAGGCAGCCCAACATTCAGAATGTGGCAGGGATATTGCTGGCTGCTTTTAAATAGATCTAGAATTAGAATTGGGCAATCAGCAGTGCTGGATGATTTTAAAAGTTTGCAGCTTCACCAGGAAGAAAGTTCTTGCAATATCAAGGCAAAGAAGAATTTTGTTGCTGAAAAGATTAGCATTAAAAAGAAGCCAGGTGTTTTCTACAAGGACATAAAGAAAGATGCCTTGATGAAATTTCAGAAATCACCAAGAACCTGTGATAGCCAACCCAACTCCATCTTGCTCCTCAATGCCATTTTGTACCTGTGCTTGAACAAAGTGTTTACACTTGAACAAAGCACCCGAAACCACTGCACCCTGCTTGGAAGTAAACTTACTGCAGTTGTAATATGTTTTGTAGCTCACCTAGTGTGTATGAAACTTCCTCCCCCCCCCCGCAATGTGACAAGTTTCTGCTTCTGTAAGATTCTGCTTGCTCTCCCCAACTGAAAGCATGATTTAAAAAGAGAAATCAAACTGCTTCCCATTGCCAAGGAAACTTTCTGGGTGCTTGCCCCTCCTCAGCCACCTGCTATAATTAATAGGCTTGAATCTGCCACAGAGTGTGGTACATCTCTATTGTTGAAACTCATCCATAAAAAACCCAATCATTGAGGGTCAAGTGTACAAAACTATAAATCTTCCATTGAAGAAGAGAATCCCTGGGATGCATGGTCATTGAAGGCCACCCACCAAAGTGTATCCTGAGTTCAGCCATCCATGCACTCAGAGGCCCCTGCACCCATGGCCCTAGCAGAGCTGAGTACTGATCAAGGTGATAGCTAACCTTAGCATCATCCATGTGCTGACTTTTCAGCCATGCAGAATACAAGAGTTATGGGTTCATGGTAGCTTCTGCCCAGATATCAGAAGAAGGTCTGGGAGGCAAAATAAAAATGTATGACAGAGTCATAGTCTCTGCTAGTTGCCTAGAAGAGGGCAATGCATAAAGCTATGAGATTGAAGCCAAAGGATTAATGGAGACCCCAGAAAGTTGGAGGTAGAATTTCTACTGAGGAATACCACAGGTAGTCGAGTCACTCTGAGAGAGAGTCAATTTGGTGTGAAACTGGCAGTACCATATTGGCAGGGCTGCCCAAGACCTTTGGAGCTCACCTCTCACCACAACCTATTCCAGGTGCTGGACATGAATCTACAATATGTAATATTTTCCCTGTGGGGCTTTGGTTTTGCTTTGGTCTGATTCCTTTCTATCCCCCTATTCCTCCTTTCTGGAATAAGAATGTTTACCATGCCCCGTTGTATGTTGGATGTACTTAACTTCCTTTTCATTTTTTATAGGCACTCACAGCTAAGTGTTTGTCTTGAGTCTCATAGGAGACATTGGACTTGATTTTTCAGCAATGCTAGAGTTGTTAAGACTGGCAGCTCTTAGAGATAGACTAAATGCATTTTGACTCATTTGATGGACATGAGTCTTCTTGAAGGCCAGTGGTGGAATGTCATAGTTTAGATCTAAAATGTCCTCAAAAGTCTCATGTTCAGAAGTGGGGGACTGGATGGAAGGGGCAGGTTACTGGAATGTAACTTGAAAAGGTGTGTTCTCATTCCTGACTCCTCCATTCTCTGTCTGCTTCTTGGCTGCCATGCACTCAACACCTGTCCTCTATCAATGCCTTTCAACTATGCTGTTTTCGTGTTTGAGCTGGCAAACCATAGACTGAAATTTCCAAAACTGTGAGCCAAAATCTCTTTTTCTTTAAGTTGTGGGTGTTGGGTATTTTCTCTTAGCAATTGAAATTTAAGACATGTAGCAACACTCAAAAAGCAAAATAAAAAATTAAATAAACATTTGGAATTACAACAGAAGCAATGGGAGAAATGAGTGGGAATTCCTGAAATGCATCAAATAGTAAATTCACAAGGCATTAATTGAAAGAATTTGGGAGAGGTAATAGGTCATAAGTGAAAAATTTTCAATTTAAATGAAAATGATTCAGGGAGCTGAAAAATATTCTAAGTAGGATAAATAAAATATAAATACACACCCAGTATCATATCATAGTGAAATTGCAGTGTACCAAAGCAAAGTGGATTATTTTAAAAGGGAGCTGAGGGCTGGGGATTTAGCTCAGTGGCACCATGCCTGCCTTGTAAGTGCAAGGTCCTGAGTTCAATCCCTGGTACAAAAAAAAAGGATCTGAGAAAAAGGTTTAAAGAAATTAATACACTCTAGAAAGTTTAAATAGAATAGTTTTAGTACTGTATATTAGCAGATTATGTCAGTATTAAATGTACTAATGAACAGAAGTAGGCTGAATTTTAGAAATGTACCCAAATCTGTAACTCAGACTGGGGCTAATATGATTGTTTGTGGTCTTAGACAATTAGGATTTACCCACCTAATGGGAAACCATCACAGTAGCTGCTAGCCCCAGAACCAATCTACTGCTGCTTGATTAGCAGGCCACGTGCTCAAGTTACTTTACATTGCTTCACTGTCATTTAAGTCCCACTGACTCTAATGTATGTTCCCATCAAGGAATTCCTCAGTCCCTTCCTCCTCTTTCATAGGACTCAGCTCCAAATTCAAACTTACTCGGATACATTTTATAGGAAAAACAAATCTTTTTTGGATTACTGGTTGTGAAAGTTTTCAGGAAAAATAGTTTTCAGCTTTATAGTTTCTAAAATACATCATGCAGAGCAGAAGGAAGTTGAAAAGTGCTAATGAGCCAATCCATCATACATGTCAAAGAAGGATACTAACTCAGCAGCATAATTTTCAGTAACAAAAAACAAGCCATAAAACAAATATCAGAGTGTTGATAACACAAACACATTTTCCAAATTAAAAAGATTTGCTCTTATAGAACCTTTCTGTAAGAAATACTAAACCATGTGCTGCACTAATTTAAACCATGTACTTCACTAATAATAACAATAAACCTAGACTGAAAGATAATATGTAAAAATAAATTATTTTTAATAAGAATATATTGCTGCTACAAGAAAATATTAAGTTAGAAGATGAAAACTTATGTTAAAGAAATAAAATATATCTATGTCTTTTTTATGTGAAGGAAACAATGCCAGAATTTAAGAAGACCAAAACATTTAGTCTTCTGACTTTAATAATGTAATAATTTTTTAGATTTTGGAATCATATTCTCCCAGATCCATAAAATACTACCAACACTGTAGCTGTACTTAGGAAAAAACAGAAAGCAGAATTTTGATGCTCTGCTTTTTTCCCCAACCTTTTATAGATCACACTAAAATTTTATGCTTTCAAATATCTTCATGTCTACAATTATAAGAATGGCAAATTTATATAATAGATTTTAACTTTATATAATAGAATTCAATGAGTTATTTATTCACATACTTAAAACATTTTTTTCTAGATATTAATGAATTTAAGTGACAGGCTTAAAATTGTTTTGCCTCAGTTATTCAATATTAATTATTTTCATTCTAAGGCTCAAGATATATTAACTATTGATAGACATTGGTTGTTCTTCTGTTGTAACTGATTCTCTATTCATGATATAATGAAATTTGATTTGTTAGATCTGGTAGGCACAATTTCTAAAATGTCTCTCAGAGATGTGTGTCTTAATTTTTAGAATCTATAATATAATGAGACATAATTTTCATGATTAAGTTTTGATAAATGGAAGAGTTGATCTTAAAATAGGGAAATTATTCTGGATTATTTGGATGGACCAAAAGTAAAAACAAAGACATTAGGAGTCAAAGTCTTCAGGTGGTGCCAGAAGAAGTCATAGAGTTAGAATTATGAGAAGTCCAAAGATTGTTGCTGCTTTTTTAAAAATTAATTTTATTCATACATTTTAGGTATACAATATAATGACATACATCATTGAAAATTTGTTGCCTTGCATAATCTCTCTTGGTTTTTATTTTTTTCCCCATTCCCATGCCCTTCCTTCAATCCCTCCATTCCGCCCTATTTACAAAGACTTTGTTTTCATTTTTTCATTTTCTCATGTTAATTCCATTTCCTTCTTTCCTTTCCCCTACCACTTCCACTTCCCCTACCCCTTTGTCCCTTTTCTTCCTATTCCACATTATCTATTATAACTTTTAGTCCTTATTTACAGTTTCAGTTTCTCACACTAGAAAAACTATTGTGTATTTACACATGTGCATCCTGTTTATTTCACTTAAGAGTATTGCCTCAATGTGCATCCATTTAGTGATAAATGTCTCTAATTTCTCATTGTTTATGTCTGAATAGTACTCCATTTTATAGAAAAACCACATTTTCTTTATCCAGTCTCCAGTTGATGGGCAATTGGGCTGCTTTCAAGTTTTATTCATTACAAATTGTGCTGCTATAAACATGGGTGCACATACATCACTGTGGTACGATTCTGCTAATTCTTTGGGGAAAATACCCAGCAGGGGAATAACTGGGTCAAATGGGATTTCTAGTCCTAGTTTTTGAGGTAACTCCACACTGATTTCCACAGTGGTTGTACCAGTTGACAATCCCACCAGCAGTGAAGCAATGTTGCTTTTTCCCCACAGCCGTGCCAGCATTTGTTATTGGTTGAATTCCTGATAGCAGCCATTCTTTATGTTTTGAGTTGGAATCTCTGTGTTGTTTTAATTTGCATCTCTTGAATGACCAGTGATGTTGAACATTTTTTCATGTATTTATTTGCTATTTCTACTTCTTTGTCTGAGAAATGTCTGTTCATTTCAGATGCCCATTTTTGGATTGGGTCTTTAAATTTGGGAGGTCTGTTTTTTTAAAGTTCTTTATAGATTTTAGATAGTAGACCTTTGTCTGAGGAACAGCAGGTGAAAATTTTTTCCCACATTGTGCATTTTCTCTTTACACCATTGGTAGGTTCTCTTGCTGTGCAGAAGCTTTTTAATAAGAAGAGATCTGACTTGTTGATTCTTTGTGCTAGTTTATGGGCAACTGAGGTTTTGTTCATAAAATCTTTTCCTTCACCAATGTCTTCAAGAGTTCTACCTAACTTCTGTTCCAGCCAGTTCAGCATTTCTGTTTTAATATTTAGATCTTTAATCCATTTCTATTTTAGTTTAGTAAGTGGAAAGAGATATAGGTCTAGTTTTAATCTTTGGGAAGTTTAAACTCAATTTTTCCACCACCAATTATTAAAGAGGCTATCTTTCCTCCAGTGAGGGTGTTTGACTCCTTTGTCAAAGATGAGATGGCTGAGTGTGTCTAGAGTTGTTTCTGCATTTTCTAATCTATTCCACTGGTCCTCAGGTCCTTTCCTTTGCCAGTACCATGCTGTTTTTATCACAGTAGCTTTGTGGTATATTTTAAAGTTGGGGATTGTGATACTCTCTGCCATGTTTCTGTAGCCTAGAATTGCTTTTGCTATTCTGGGTATTTTCTTGTTCCACATGAATTTTTGTATTGTTTTCTTAAGGTCTGTGAAGTACACTGCTTTAATTTCAATTGGGATTCCATTGAATCTTTATAGCAGTTTTGTACATATGGCAATTTTCACTATGTTGATTCTTCCTACCCAGGAGCAAGGGATGTCTTTCCTTTTTCAGATAACCTCTTCAATCTCTCTTTTCAGAGTACTATAGTTTTCAGAGAAGAGGTCTTTGGTTTGTTTTCGTAGGTGGATTCCTAGGTATTTCTGTTTTTTGGAACTATGCTATTGTGAAAGGAATTGTTTTCCCTATCTGTTGGGAGCAATGCTACAAAATTCTAGGGAAAAATCATTTGAGTAGGCCTAGTTCTCCTGCCTACAGGCCAGCTAGGACATTCCAGACATAATTGCATTTTGGCCTCTGGTCACAACTGAGACCTCAGTGATCCCCCCAATGCTGCAATCTCCAGGACAAGACCATGCCTGTGGGAGATGCCAGGGAGGAACCAAATCTTCATCTGCATAATTCCTCATTGTTCTTAGATTTCCACTACCCCCCAGCTTTTTGTTACACCTTGTTTATCCCAATGTGAAGTACTGAACTCTATATTTCACTTGTTACATTTGTTTCCCCATGTACTGAATAAAAGGTGCTGCAAGCTAGAGGGTTTTTGTCTTTGCCGCCCAGAGCAGCACTGATCAGACCCAAAGCTCAGCTTCTTCTCAGTCTCATTTGTCTACCTTTCCTGTAATTTGCCGTGTGCTGCCGTGGCTCGCAGGAGACTAGGACTTACTGCAGAGGTTCTGGTAACGTCCTCTTCCTCTGTTCCCTACACGTATCCCTCTCTCAGTGAGTCTGTTGTTCATGTAGATGAAAGCTATTGATTTTTGTGTGTTGACCTTGTATCCAGGTACTTCATTGAATTTGGTTAAGTCTAGAAGACTTTTGGTGGAGTTCTTGGGGTCTTCTATTTAGAGTATCATGTCATCTGGAAATAGTGACAATTTGACTTCTTTGTATCCTATCTTTATATCTTTTATTTCTTTCTCTTGCCCAATTGCTGTGGCTAATGTTCCAAAACTATGTTGAAAAGGAGTGGTGATAGTGGATATCCTTGTCTAGTTGCTCATTTTTGTGTGAAGGGTTTCAGTTTTTGAACATTTAGTATGATATTGGCTGTTGATTTTTGTAGATGACCTTTATCAGATTGAGGTAGAGATCATCTATTCTAATTTTGCAGGGTTCTCATTATAAATGCATTGTTGGATATTGTCCAATGCTTTTTGTACCTCTATTAAGATGATCATATAGTTTTTGTCCTTGGCTCTGTTGATACACTATATTACATTTATTGATTTGCGTATGTTGAACCATTCCTGCATCCCTGGGATGAATCCCACTTGGCCAGAGTTTATGATCTTCTTGGTGATCTTCTGCATTCTATTTGCCAGTATCTTATTAAGGATTTTTGCATCTATATTCATTAGTGAGATTGGAGTATAGTTCTCTTTTTCAGTTGGGTTTTTCTCTGCTTTGGGGATCAAGGTGATGCTTGCTTCCAGGAATGAATTTGAGAGTATTGCTTCTCTCTCAAATTCATTGAAGAGTTCAAACTGTAGTGGCAGTAGTTCTTCTCTAAATATTTTGTAGAGTTCAGCAGTGAAGCCCTCAGGACCTGGGCTTTTCTTTGTTGGTAATTTTAAATTACATTTTTACTTTCACTGATTGATATTGTGTCATTTATAATTTTTAGGTCTTCCTCATTCAATTTTGGTAATTCACACATATCTAGGAATCTGTCCATTTCTTTTTTTCCACCTAATTGGTATATAGGTTCTCCAAGTAGGTATCGATGATCCTCTGGATTTCTGCTGGGTCTATTGTAATTTCATCCTTTTCAATCCTATTTGCACAGATATGGGCCTTTTCTTTCCTTTTTCTGCTAAGGTTGCCTAAGGATTTTGTCAATTTTGTTTATTCTTTCGAAGAACCAACTCTTGGTTTCATTTATTTTTGTATCATTCCCTTAGTTTCCATTGCATTGATTTCTTCTCTGATCTTTATAATATTGTCCTTTGTATGAGCTTTGAGTTTGTCCTGCTCTTCTTTTCTAGAAGCTTGAGGTTCAGCATCAGTTTGTTAAATTGGGCTCATTCTGTTTTCCTTATATGAGTATTCATTGCTATGGATTTCCCTTGTAAGGCTCCTTTCATTGTGTCCTATAGATTTCGATGTTTTATTGTCACTGTCATTTAATTGAAGGAACTGTCTGATTTCTTCTTTAATTTCCTCTGTGACACATTGGTTATTCAGAAGTGTGATGTTCAATTTCCATGTGTTTATGAAATTCTTGTGGTTTCTTTTGTTATTGATCTCTAATTTGATCGCACTATGATCTGATAATATACAGGGGATAACATCAATTCCTTTGCACTTACTTAAACATGTTCTATGAGTAAGTATGTGGTCTATCTTGGAGAACAACCTGTGTGGAGCTGAAAAGAATGTGTATTCTGTTTATGTGGGGTGGGACACTTTGCAAACATCTGTTAAGTTCATTTGTTCAAGAGTTTGATTGAGTTTCAGTATTTCATTACTTATTTTTTGTCTAGTTGATCTATTTGTTACAGTGGGGTATCAAGGCCAGCCACCACAATTGTATTATTGCTTATTTAATTTCTCATGTCCATTAATATTTCTTTTATATGGTTTGGCATAGTAGTGTTTGGTGTATATATAGTTAAGATTGTCATCTCTTCCTGTTGGATTGTTTCCTTTACAAGGATGTAGTGTTCTTCTTTGTCTCTCTTAACCAGTGTTGGTTTGAAATCCACTTGATCTGCAAAGAGGATAACTACTCCTGCTTTTCTTTTGGGTTCTTGTTGCATAGTGTATTTTTTTCTACACTTTAACTTTTAGTCTTTGAGTTTGTTTTTGAGTTAAGTGTGTTTTTTTTATGTAGCATACTGTTGGGTCCTTCTTCTTGACCCATTCTCCCATTCTATTTCTTTTGACTGGTGAATTGATGTCATTTATATTTATGGTTATAAATAACATAAAAATTTACTTATCATTGTCATGACCTTTTCTTTTTGTTGTATTCTCCCCCTTTGTGTTTAATTTCTTGTGCAGAAAGGGTTCATTCTGCTGGGCTTCCTGGGGTTGTGATCCTCATTGTCTTTTCCTAGGACATTATCTAAAATTTTTTGGAGTGCTGGTTTGTTATTCATGAAGTTCCTAAGGTGCACTTTACCACGAAAGTATCTCATTTCTCCATCAATTTTGAAAGAGTTTTGCAGGGTACATCAATCTGGGTTGGAGGCTGTTTTCCTTTAGGGTTTGAAATACCACACTCCAAGCACTTCTTGACTTGAGGGTTTGCATTGAGAAGTCTGCTGATTCTGATGAGCTTTCCTTTCTATGTGATTTGTTTCTTTTCTCTAACTGCTTGTAGAATTTTGTTCTTCTGTTTGTTTTCTGGAATCTTAACAATTATATGTCTATGTGTAGATTTTTTTTCATCATTGCAAGCTGGAGTCCAATATGCCTCCCTTATCTGTATGTCAAGTTCTTTTCCTCTGCTTGGGAAGTTTCCTGCCATCACTTCTGTGAACAGATTTTTTATGTCATCAGCACTCTCTCCTGTTTCTTCTTGACTCTGATCAGTCTTATGTTATTCTTTGCATCATTTAGCAGCTGATGGATTAATTTCTGGTGGTCTCTTGATATTTTAATGAAATCTTTCTTTTCATGGTCACTAATTGCAATCCTGTTTTCTATATCTGCTTTCTATTCTCACAGTGACTCAATCTATTGCATAAACTTTCAATGTAGTTTTTAATGTCCTGGATGTCTGTTTGCCTCTATTTCATGAATTCCACTTGTTTCCTATGCTGAGATTCCACCATATTCCTCAGCTAATCTATTTTTCTTATCTGTGTCTGCTCTAGAGTTATTAATCATGTCTTTCACTATGGACACAATCTGTGTTGTTATCTGAGGAATTATTTCTAATTTATTTTTTCAAGATCCTGTTTTGTTTTTAGCTCTGGGAGTCCAACTCATTGAATTTCAGATTGTTCCAGCTCTTTGCCCCTTGGTGTTGCCTTTGGTGATCTAAAAATCTGGTTTTGAGTCTTGTTTTTGTGTCTTCTCATTTCAGCGGATGCAGTCTTATGTATCTTTAATGAGGTAACTCTTTGCTTTCCCTGTGGGCTTCAACTGTCAACAATCTTCAGAGAGGCCTTCTCTGCATTGCTCACCACTATACCAATTCCTTGGTTCTGAATGATGGCTTCTGGATTCCCTTGCTCGGCTGTTGTCCAGTGGGATTTTGGCTGGGGCCTGCAGACACTTACCAATTTTATCTGGGTGGGCCTCTGGCTGGGGCCTGTGAGGCTTCACAGCTGTTGTTGGTGTGGGCCTTTGGCTGAGGTTTGTGTGCTGGAGCCACTGGTGTCTTGGCTGGCTACTAACTGGGGCCTATGTGACCATACCACTGTTGTCCAGGTGTGCTTCTGACTGTGGCCTGCATGCACTTACAGATGGTATCTGGGCAGACCTTTGCCTGGAGCCTGTGAGCACTTACCAATCACCATTTCCCTTCTTTATTTCTAAAATGAGAAGGTTATGACAGAGATATGATCAATATCTTGAGAATGTAAACATGAGTGTCACAATATAAGTAAGACCAGAAAATGTGGAAAGATGTTCGTCCCTTATATTATATAGTCCCTACCCCCTTAGATTTCTAGTCTCAGTTTTCATTAATTTAAAGGGATAAGTAAAAAATAATTTGAAAATTTGTAGGGTAAATGTATTCTTACTTATTCTTTTCTGGCCTTATACCTACAACTAAAGTGATAAATATTCAAATAAATATATTTGTTTAAGTTGCTATTTATAGACATGTATTTATGGAAATAAGTAATATAATTAAAACATGAGGTATCACTTCTAACTAGAGTGATCTACAATGCTTTATGAAAAACGTTTTACTTGTACTGGGTACAACTGTAAATTTGCCTGTAAATTGAAAAAACAACTTTAAATTATAAAGAGAGTTTTCTGCAATTCTTTCCCATGGGAACTGTGGTGTCATTGAAGGTTTCTAGCTAACTTGTGTCCTGTTTTAGTACAATAGCTTAGTTGTCTATTGACATGCAGATAGTTTGGTACCAGAAGATCTAATGGTGAAATATGTCATTGTCAAGTAATAAGGACTTTAAAACACAATACCAGGAAACGTTGGTAGTAAAAAAAGAAACTTACAAGGTGTGAAAATATAGAATAGATACAACCTTGATAATTTTTAGATATGAAAGAGAAACATGATGAAAAGTAAAAGCAGTTTTGTATTATTAGTCTTGACTAAATAAGGATTCTATAAGTAGGTGAGAAATTTGGGAAAAAGAGAAGTATATTGGTTAGGGTTCTCTAAAACAGAATATATATATGTATATATGCATATATATGTATATGTGTGTGTATATATATATATATATATATATATATATATATATATATATATAGCAACAGTCAGAGGTTGGAGAGTCCACAAAGGCTGTCTGAGGATCAGAGGTGAGAGGGTGCACAGTGGTTCTTCATGATCAGAGGCAGGAGAATCAAAACTTCTGTCTGGTGATCAGAGCTTGGAGCTTCCACAGTGGCAATCTGCATGCTACACTGGCTGAGGACCCAGTAGCTGCTCAACCCCCAAAGATGGAACAAGTGGGATCAAGGACATAGTGTCAGCCCAAGGGCAAAGCCTGAGAACTCACTGGAGAATTGCTGTGCAAATCTCTACTGGATGCTGAAGAAACTGGACAATGAGGTCTAAAGGCAATGACAGCATGGGAAGACTGGAGCTCTTGAAAGGGGGTTACTTCCTTCTTCTTTCACTTTTATTCTATCCAGGCTACAAACTTGTTTGCTGATGCCACCCAGAACTTGGGTCTTCCCCCTCCCTGTTAGTCAGTCACAGACACACTGAAAGCTGTGGTGTGTTACTCTGATAGACGTTTCTTAGTCCATGCAAGCTGAGGTATCATGATTAATGATTGCAGAGAAATAATGAGTTTTATTTTGAGGGCATCAGATAAACAAGTTTGAATTGTCCAGCAAATAAGTGGAAATTAGTGATTCAAATATGTTATGCTGGGGAAATTAGATAAAGTCAATAGCTTTTGTGCTTACATGAATTTATCTATTAGTACTTGTGTGTTAGGACTTTTTGTTATTCTTTACTAAGACTTGAAGTGTCATGGTACAGTTAATTTGAGTTACTTTCAAAAAATAGCATTAACATAAAAAGTATTTTCTTGTGTGCTGTGAGAGTATGAAAAATAATATCAGTATGCAGCACTTTTTCTTGTCATTTACAATAAACAACAATTATTTTTCCTTCTAAAATTAGACATATTCTTTTGTAATTCATACATCTCCAAAGTCATATGTTTACAATCATGAATATTAGGAATGCTGAAAATGGCAAGGAAAACGTGTATAATTATAATCTGCAATATGCAAAGCAAACATAATTTGATGATCATCTGAAATGTCTTTCTTCTCTATCAGATTAAAATTAAGCAAGTTGGATAAGTATATTTTTAAATTGCTTTAATCAAAATTTTCTGCATATTCAGGCAAATTTTAGGGCCTATAAAATTTTCACTATATATACTGATAAAAGATTTTGATTGAAAGTTTTGAAAGTTTGAGTGAAGTATTTTTGTCATTTTGCTCGTGTGATGATCCTTTTTTTTCCATTAAGTTTATTGATACATTTTAGGTATACAACAGTTACATTAATCATTGGTAACTTTTACCTTTATGTGATATATATTGATTCTTATTTTTCCCCATTTAATTGCCCTCCCTATTTAAGAAGACTTTGTTTCTATTTTTTCCTTTTTTCATATTTTTTCCTTTTCATTCTTTACTTTCCCCTACCCTTCCCACTTCCCCTACCACTTTGGAACTTTTCTTCCTATTTCACATTATCAATTATATTTTCAGATCCTTATTTAAACTTCTAGTTTCTCACACCAGAGAAACTATTTGGTATCTATACATGTGTGTCCTTTTTGTTTCACTTAAGAGCATGGCCTCAATGTGCATACATTTAGCTATAAATGTCTCTAGTTTCTCATTCTTCATGGCTGAGTAGTACTCCATTAACAAACCACATCTTCTTTATTTAGTAGTCTCCAGTTGATGGACAATTGGGTTGTTTCCAAGCTTTAGCTATTACATACTGTGCTGCTATAAACATGGGTGTACATGTATTTCTGTGGTATGATTCTTTTAATTCTTTTGGGAAGATACCCAGCAGGGGAATAGCAGGGTCAAACAGGACCTCTAATCCTAGTTGTTTTTTTTTGTATTGGGGATTGAACTGAAGACCTTGCACTTGCAAGACAAGGGAGGTGTCACTGAGGTAAACCCCAGCCCTCTACTCCTAGTTTTTTGACATATATCCGTATTGATTTCCACAGTGGTTGCACCAGTCTGCACCCCTACCAACAATGGAGAAGGGTTCCTTTCATGCCACAACCTTGCCAGCATTTGATATTGGTTGATTTCTGGATAGCAGCCATTCTTTCTGGGGTGAGGTAAAATCTCAGCATTATTTTCATCTGCATCTCTCTAATGACCAGTGATGTTGAACATTTTTTCATATGTTTATTTCCTGCTTTTACTTTGTCTGAGAAATTTCTGTTCATTTCAGATGCACATTTTTGGATTTGGTCTTTATTTTGGGGGCATGATTTTTTTTTGAGTTCTTTATATATGCTAGATTGTGTCCTTTGTCTGAGGAACAGCTGGTAAAATTTTTTTCTCACATGGCAGGTTGTCTCAGCTCTGTTGGTAGTTTCTCTTGCAGTGAAGAAGCTTTTTAATAAGATGAGATCCCAGTTGTTGATTCTTTGTGCTAGTTCTTATGCTACCAAGGTTTTGTTCATAAAGCCTTTTCCTATACAAATATCTTCAGTAGTTCTATGTGAACTTTCTTCCACCTGGTTTAATGTTTCTGTTTTAATATTTAGATCTTTGATCCATTTTGATTTTAGTTTAGTGCATGGTGATAGGTATGGGTCTAGTTTTAATCTTTGGCAGGTTGAAATCCAGTTTTTCCAGCACGATTTTTTAAAGAGGCTATCTTTCTTCCAGTGAGGGTGATTGGTTCCTTTGTGAAAGATGAGGTGGCTGAGTATGTTTGCAGTTGTTTCTGCATCTTTTAATCTATTCCACTGATCATCAGGTCTGTTTCTTTGCCAGTCCCATGGTTTTTTTCTATCACAGTGGCTTTGTGGTATATTTGCAATTTGGGGATTGTTATACCCCCTGCCATCTCTGTTGCCTAAAATTGCTTTTGCTATTCTAGGTCTCTTCTTGTTTTAAATGTATTTTTTGTTTGTTTTCTCAAGCTTTGTGTATGTTGTTGGAATTTCAATTGAGGTTGCATTGAATCTATATAGCAGTTTTGAAGTATGGCTATTTTTCCTATATTAGTTCTTCCTATCCAGGAAAAAGGGATGTCTTCCCATTTTCTTATACCCTCTTGTATTTCATTTTTCAGAGTGCTATATTTTTCAATGTAGAGGTCTTTTGGTTCCTTCATTAGATTGATTCCTAGATATTTCCTTTTTTTTGATGCTATTGTGAAAGGAATTTTTTCCCAATTTCTCTCTCAGTGAGTCCATTATTTGTGTAACAAAAGGCTACTGATTTTTGAGTATTGACCTTATATCTAGCTACCCTACTGAATCTGTCAGTTAAATCTAGAAGTCTTTTGATAGAGGTTTTTGAGTCTTTTATGTAGGGTATCATATCATCAGCAAATAATGACAGCTTAACTACTTCCTTTCCTATCTTTATTCCTTGTATTACTTTTTCTTGTTTAATTGCTGGGGTAATGTTTCAAGAAGTCTATTGAACAGGAGTGGTGACAGTGGACAGCATTGTCTTGTTCCTGATTTTCACATGAAAGTTTTCAATTTTTTGAATATTTAGTATGATGTTGGCTGTTGGTTTTACATAGATAGCCTTTATCAGATTGAGATAAAGATCTTCTATTCCAATTTTGTACAGGGTTTTTATCATGAATGGATGTTGGATTTTGTTCAATGCTTTTTGTGCATCTATTGATATGATTATATGGTTTTTGTCCTTGACTCTGTTAATATAGTGCATCACATCTGTTGATTTACATATGGTTAACCATTCTTGCGTTCCTTGGGTAAATCTGACTTGGTCAGGGTGTATGATCTTTTTGATGACCCTCTGTATTCTGTTTGCCAGTATGTTATTGAGCATTTTTGCATCTATATTCGTTAGGGAGATTGGCCTATAGTTCTCTTTTATGGTTGGGTCTTTCTCTGCTTTTGGAATCAAAGTAATGCTTGCTTCCAGGAATGAATTTGGAAGTATTTCTTCTCTTTAAATTTCATTGAATACTTTAATGGTTAGTGGCAATAGCTCTTCTCTAAATGTCTCGTAGAATTCAGGAGTGAAACCATCAGGACATGGGATTTCCTTTGTTGGTAAATTTTTAATTACATTTTCAGTTTCTCTGGTTGTAATTGGGGTGTTTAGAATTTTTATGTATTCCTTATTCAACTTTTGTAATTCATATATGTCTAGGAGTCTGTCCATTTTTTCCATGTTTTCCATTTCATTAGAGTACAGGTTCTTGAAGTACATATTGATGATCCTCTGGATTTCTGCTGGATCTGTTGTGACTTCACCTTTTCCATTTCTTTTGTACTTTTCTTTGATAGGTTTGGCTAAGTGTTTATTGATTTTATTTATTCTTTCAAAAAACCAACTCTTCAATTTGTTCATTTTTTTGTATCATTCTCTTAGGGTCCATTGCATTGATTTCCGCTCTGATCTTTATAATTTTCTACCTTGTATGAGCTTTAGAATGTCTTGGTCTTCTTTTTGTAGGCACTTGAGTTTCAGCATTAGGTTGTTTATTTGAGCTCATTCTGTTTTTTTCCAGTATGGTCATTCACTGCTATGAATTTCCCTCATAGAACTGCTTTCATTGTGTCCCATAGATCTGTGTATGTTATATTGGCATTATCATTTAATTGTAGAAACTGTTTAATTTTTTCTTTAATTTCCTCTGTAACCCATTGGTTGTTCAGGAGAGGGTTATTCAATTTCCATGTGTTTGTGGGGCTCTTACACTTTCTTTTGTTATTGATCTCCAATTTAATTACACTATGGTCTGATAGTGTACAGAGGATAACTTCAATTTCTTTGCATTTACTTAAACATGTTCTATTAGCTGGCATGTGGTCTATTTTGGAGAATGACCCATGTGCAGCCAAATAGAATGTATATTCTGATTTTGTGGGTGGAACACACTGTAGACATCTATTAAGTCTATTTGTTCCAAACCTTGGTTCAGTTCTTGTATTTTGTTGTTAATTTTTTTGTGTAGATGATCTGTCTATTTGTGACAGTGTGGTATTGAGGTCCCCCACTACAATTGTACTAGTGTTTATTTTTTCATGTTGATTAATATTTATTTTGTGTAGTTGGGAGTATTAGTATTTGGTGCATATATATTTATGAATGTCATCTCTTCCTCTTGGATTGTTCCCTTTACCAGGATGTACTGACCTTCTTTGTCTCTCTTAGCTAGTTTTCGTTTGAAATCTACTTTGTCTGCAAATAAGATAGCTACCCTTGCTTTTTTCTGTTTTTTTTTTTTTTTTTTTTTTGGTATGGAGAACTGTTTTCCATCCTTTTATTTTTAGTCCATGAATTTCTTTTTGAATTAGGTGTTTTTCTTGTACACAGCATATTGTTGGAGTTTGTTTCTTAATTGATTCTGCCAGTTGATTTCTTTTGATTTGTGAATTCAGACCATTAACATTGATGGTTAAAACTGATATGCATTGACTTATCCTAGTCATGTTATTTTCCTATTGTTGACTCTTTTATTCTTTAATTTCCCCCCTCTCCCTTCAATCTCTTGCTTTGACTTTGCTCTGTTGGGCCCCATGGAGTTTTGACCTTCACTGTCCTTTCCTAGGATATTGTTTAGAATTGTTTGTTTAGAATTCTGTTCTATAGTTATTGGTACCAGACCTGTGGTATATTGTTGCAGACTCTCTTTTTTTGAGAGTTTGTTTCCTAAGTATCAGACAGATTTCACTCTGCCTTTGTGACCCTTGTGCCCTTCTTCATGTTGTCCTTCTGATTTTTCTGTTTAGTACCTGGAAGTCTTTTTTTCTTTCACCCTGAAAATTGCTTTGGTTTTAATGAAGTTTCTCCAGTGATGTTTGTCATGGAAGTATCTTATTTCCCCATTGATTTTGAAAGGTAGTTTTCCAGGATACATTAATCTGTGTTGCAGGTTTTTTTTTTTTAGGGCTTGAAATACCTCATTCCTGGCTTGAGGGTTTGTGTTGAAAAATCTTCTATGATTCTGATGAGTTTCCTTTGTATGTGATTTGTTTGTTTTCTCTAACTACTTTTAGTATTTGTTCTTCTGTTGGGTTTCCAGGATCTTGACTATTATATGCCTAGGTGTAAATTTTTTTTGACCATGGGTAGTTGGTGTCCTATATGCCTCACTTATCTGTATGTCAAATTCTTTTGTTCTGTTTGGGAAGTTTTCTGTCATTAATTCTGTGAACAGATTTTTTAAAGTGATTTGTACTTTCTCTTGCTTTTTCATGGACTCCTTCCAGTTTTGTGTTATTCTGTGTGTCATCTATGAGCTGCTAGATCGATTTCTCATGGTCCCTTACTATTTTTAAGAGATCTCTCTTTTCATGGTCACTAACCACAATCCTGTCTTCCATATCTAATATTCTATCTTCACATTGGCTCAACCTTCTGTGAATAATTTCAATAGAGTTTTTAATCTCCTGAATATCTGTTTGAATCTTTTTTATGGATTCAATTTCTTTCCTGTGTTGGGCATTCATAGTTTTCATTTCTTTCCTATGGTAGGCATTCATGGCTTCCATCATGATCCTGAGCTCATCTATTTTGTTTTGTCTTTTTTGGTACCAGGGATTGAACCTGGGTCCTTGCACTTGTGAGCCAAATGGCGGAACCACTGAGCTAAATCCCTGGCCCATCTATTATTATTATTATTTTTTTATCTGTTTCTGTTCTAGAGTCTCTAATTATGTCTTTCATTCTTCTCACCATCTCTGTAGTTATCTGGGAAATTATTTCTGTTTTGAGCTTTTCTAGAGCCTCATTCATCTCTTTTGTTACTTCCTCTGCTATCAGTTCAGGTTGCCCAGGTGATTATCAGATTTTTCCACCTCATTTACCCCAGCATTTGCCTTTGGTGAGCTGGAAATCAGGGTTTGTGCCTTGCTTAGGTGTCTTTTCATTTCTATTTTCATTGTTGGTGCTGTTTTAGTTTTAATTCCTGGGTTGAAAATTCAGTATTGCTTATTGTAAGTATCTTTGTTTCTTGTATTTAGGGCCCTTATGAAATGATTGCTTCTCAGAAGTGTCTTACAGATATAGCTCGTGTTTAGGTTTTCTGTCTCTAATGACTCTTAGGCAATCTTGTTTTTAGTGTACCAGAAAGGACAACTGATTAGATCAATCACAACACCTTAACCCAAGTGATACAATCAGCAACAGCAATAGGATCAAGCAGAGCTTAGAAAATGACAATTAGTGGTAGCTATTAATCTATCACCTTTAACCTTGTGAATTAAATGAAAATCAAGAACAGCCCAAAATATGGTTATAATGAATAAACTTTTCAATATATCAACTTTAACCTTCTGGATGAGGACATAGAAAGAGTTGGGGAGGGATGGATGGATATCTAGAAGGATAGGGAAAGGTTACAAGTGAGGCCAGAGACACAGAAAGAACACACAAACTTTGGGAAACTGTTGAAGACAAAGCAAAAGACAGAATGAAAAATCAAAAACAAGAACAGAACAAAGTATCAGTAATAGTGAAACTAGAAACTGTATTCACTTTCCATATATATGATAATGGAGAGAAGGAAAAAGAGAGAATAAAAGAAAAAAAAGAAAGGAGTGATCTGAATTAGGACAGAAACAGGAACAAAAATGGGAGATGAAGAACAAGGTGGGTGGGAGAGGAAAAAAGATAAAGAAAATAGATAAATAAATTTGAAAAATAAAAAAATTAAAAGTAAGAGAAAAAAATAACTGAAAAAAATTTTAAAAATAGGACCTCCTTCAGGGTATGTCTCTGCTGTCACAATAGACACCATGGGCAGCAGTGTTTAGATTTACATGAATTAGTCTCAGCAAGCCAGTAGCAGTCCACTGAAATTTAGGCTGATTTCTGGTTGCAAAGCCCAAGTTGAGCTCCCTGACCTCCTGATGGATTGAACTCTGCAAGGTTCTACTTCAGGTTCCAGCTCCCCTTCCCTGAAGATAGTCCAGTTTCCAATGGGAGGTGGTGATCCCTCCAACTTACCAACTATGGTGGTCTGGTGTGCCTTTATTTCAGAGACTTTCCCAATGGGCTTCAATTTTCATCAAAGAGCCTTAGAGAGGCTCTCTCTTTTGTTCACTTCTGCTCTATCTTATGGAGCTCAGAACAATGACCTTTATGAACCCCTACACTTCTGCTGTGTGGATCCATGTACTGGTGTGGCCTGGTGGCCAGAGGCTCAGGAGGTGGTGCACAAACAAAGTTTGAATGATTTTTATAAGTATATGTTTGGAATTTTAAATTAAAATTTTAGACTAGATTATATGTAACTATGAAGTAATAGCTAGAACAAGTTACAAGTTATGAAAAAACATAATTAAATTTAATTTAGTTTAAATCATAGTGATTCTTATTATAAAATACAATACATATCCCTAAAATATAAAGAACATTTATTTTATAACTTGAAAGAAGAAGTCATTTTTTACCTGCCTAGGATTTTCACTCCAGTTTATTGTATGAATTTCTGTTCTATAGTTATTGGTACCAGACCTGTGGTATATTGTTGCAGACTCTCTTTTTTGACAGTTTGTTTCCTAAGTATCAGACAGATTTCACTCTGCCTTTGTGACCCTTGTGCCCTTCTTCATGTTGTCCTGATTTTTCTGTTTAGTACCTGGAAGTCTTTTTTTCTTTCACCCTGAAAATTGTACTCTTGAGATGTTTTCAGCTTTAATTCTTCACTTTGTACCACATTGAGATTTGAAATATGATAACTTCATTGAGGAAAGAGTTTTGATCTAGTGTTGCTCCTAAGAATCACTAGACCCTCTTCATTTCAGCCCAGATTTCTGTTCTTTTGTTTGCACTAGCATTTAGCAAATACTGTACATGGGAAGGTATCATTAGAGATTTTCAGCTTCCTTAATTTTTTCTCATACTACAGTTGTATATATCTATATAATATGTACTTGGACATTTTTCATACAAGGTATATTTATGGTTGTCTATTTAAAATTTATTCTAGGGTTTTCCAGCCCCAGGCAGCTATGATGTTCAAAAATCATATGAAATGTCCCAAGTTAAACACAAGTACATGCCACCTCATAGTCTGGCAGCTGAGAGGAAACATGCCTCTTTTCTCAGTGCAGCTCCTCGGTGCCTGGAAAACGTGACTGATGGGTCAGGTAAGTTTAGATGTTTTGTTTATTTTATGAGAAAAACTCTGTCTCCATATTAAAATAAACAATGGTGAATTTATATTTACATTTACCATTTACCTCTTTGAAGAACATAGGACAAAAATAAATTTCAAAAACCCCAATAATTAGTGAAAAACTCTAATTTTTAATTTTTTTTTTCAAATCTAAAAATATTTGTCTGAGGTTTTATGTTTCTTAATTTTACCAAAGACAATTTTACCAATTTCACTGAAGCTAACAAAGTCCTCTCACATTCTATGAGGGGGAAGACCTGAATTGTTAATATAAAGAAGTTGTTAAATATTTGAAAGATGCTTTGCCCTGATCAAGAAAATCAGAACTATACAAGAAACATATCATGCCTATTACATAGAATTATTTTTTTCTCAAGTATCAAGTTCTTATTTGATGGTTTAAAATTCCAAAAATAATTTTGACTTTTAAAATTGGGATTGGTTTAGCAATTAGTATTCTTAGCCTAAAAGTGAATATGACAACTTTCTCTGATAATGAAGATAAATTAATTAGTATGCTATTTCACACAGGAAAACTAGAGAATAACAATAGTCATTAACAAGAATTTACAAATATAGTACCACTAGATAACTAAGTTGTAATGAACTTTCATAAGAATATAAAGTTAAAAAGTGAAACAGCATGAATTACCCCCCCCCCCCCAATTTTTAATGAGAAACCACAGCAGAAGAATACTTGTCAAGCAAATAAGAATTCTTGGTTACCCTGAGATCGATAGAGGCTTGCTTTGTTTTTTTCTTGTCTTTTAAGAAATAGGCATATTGCCAATTTGAAGCTTCATTTTAAACTAAAATTTAACTCTACTTACTTTCTTTTTCTTCTCTTGACTTACTGCACCACTGTTAGTTTTTCAAGTTTTAGCTTTGTCTTCTAGTGTGTGCCTGACCACACTTAGTATGTGGTGACTCAAAAGGGGTACAGGGAAATTAATTCTTTGAAGTTCTAATATCATCACCATCAATAAGCACAATCAATTAAATAACAAGTAAATATCCACATAAAGATCTTTTGAAGTAGATTACATTAAGCTTCATAGTTCCCAGAGGTTTTTTTGTCCTTTCTGCTTTTACTCCTATATGTGTAAAAATTCATGTAGGTGGAATATGTAATGAAAGTTTAAAGGTCAGGATTGGTACTGTAGCTTTCCATTACTTCAGTATTTAGACTAGGGAAAATGAGTTTGCTAGTTGTTTCATTGGTTTCTGTTTTTCAAAGTTGAGATAATATTTACCACCAATTTGTCTCTCATAAGAATGCAAAAAATTAATAAGGCTATATTTCAATGTCATTTTCAGGATCTCTGAAGATCCTTAGAATTATAAAATCTTATAATAATGTGAAACATGTTTCTTCTTTATGTTAAGCCAACACTAGCTTCCAAAAGACTTTGGAGAGAGAAGGGAATGTTTTCATTATAAAGACACTAATTATTTGGAAGTCAAAGACACAATGACTGCCAAAGTCACTGTACAACTACAGGGCAGCCAGCTTGCTAAATGAAGAGTTTACCACATTGGTTAATACCAGTAATCCATCAAATGTGCCATCCTGAATCTTAAAGTAGCCCATAGTTCAAAGAAATGATAACAGAAATCTTACATCCCTCCATAACCAACTCATTAGAAAAAACCATATGGATTTCTTAAGCAATTATCTGATACCATGATGTATGAAATTTCCTCTGATATGTGAAGATATTATAGTAATTATAGACTTGTTCGTTCTTTTAAATTTAATCTTCTACCTTAAGACCTACAATACAAAATGTGGATTTAACACAGATTTAATAGGTGCCCAAGGCCAATTCACTTAATATCTGTGCTTCATTTTGGTAATTGAAGATTGACTTTCATTTGTCCTAACTCTGTTAAATTGATTCAAAGAAAAGATTTTAAAGTGTGATATCATCAACTCTCTAAATAGGTTCCTTCTTTTAAGTTGATTGCTACCCAGATCATATTTTATTACTGGTAAATATGACAATTCCTAATTCTTTTAATATATAAACAGAAATGTGGTTTCTCCTGTAAAATTACAACAGCCATTTCTGTTTATAATTTGTAATAGCATCTAACTTTTCCTAGACAATTAATGTTAAATACTTTGGTTTGTAAAAAACAAATAAAAAGATACAATGACAAGCTGAATGTGGCAGAGCATGCCTGTCCTCCCAGCTACTGTGGAACCTGAGGCAGGAGAATTAAAAGGTCAAGGCCAATCTGGCCATTGTAGGGAGATCCTGCTCAATCCAAAGGGGAAAAAAAGAACTGAGGATGCAGCTCAGGGGGTAGAACACTCTGGGTTCTATTCCTAGTACTAAGAAAAAAGATACATTGAAACAGTTATCTTCGTTATATTTTTTGTGTTAGTGTTACCTATGAATCCTTTAGTATTATATACTTTTAGAAAGAAAGTAGGGAAAAGTAGGTTTCTTTACCTTGTCACTTGTCATTTAAACATTGATAATTTTGTTTTCCTTTAATACCAATGTAAAAATATTAACTGTAAAATTTCTTATATCTTAAATTATTTTGTAATATTATGTGTATATTTACATGTACACATAAATGAAACTATAAAGACCATTTGACTTAATTTATAAAGCATAATATGCATATTTGTTACTTGGGTCATGATATTACTTAGAATTGAGTCCTTTGCCTTAAATAATTTTAAGAAAAGGTATATTATTATCTTTCTACCTGTAAATAGAGGAACTAACAAATTAAAATCGATTATGGGATATCTTTTATAGGTACAAATGTTCAGAGCAGAAGCTCATTATATGAATATTCTCATGGGACCCAAAAACTCATAGGATATTTGGTAATTCAATGTTTTATTGTCATATGTTTATTTCACATTACTTTATAACTTTTACTAAGAAATATGGAAGTGGTTTTGTTTTATTTATAGTGAAGATTAATTTATGCATATATTTAAGAAGAATAAAATCCATTTTCATTAGTCTAAAGAGGGAAATAGTGTGTTTGCAATCACTATGCTGCATATTATTAAATGTTGTGCAACTAATAAAAGCACATTAGAATCATTTAATGAAAAAATTATTAAATGAGGTGTATCACATTATAAAGCAATTTCCTTTCATTACACCAAGTTTTAATTCACAGATATGTAAATGATTTTATGATTGATCTAACTCAGGTAAAGTAAAATTGTTGAATTGGAAAGTATTTACACATTACTTTGTCTGTTATATTGACTTGTTTTGGGACATTTAGCTGGAGAAATGCTCAATATGTTTAAAAAGAAAATAGGTGTGAACTTTATTGAGAGTGTAATTGGGGGCTCTCACACATAGAGATGGAAATGCAAATTGTATCAATGTTTCTCAAGGGAAGGTTGGCAGAATGTTTCAAATATGCATGTCATTTTACACAAAAATCTACTTCAGGGATTACTCTAATGAAGTAATTATTTATGCCCACAATATAAGGATCAATGATATCCATCAAAGAAGAGTAATAATGACAATTTAAAATGTCCTACACCTCCTGCTGCGCAAGCACAAGGACCTGAGTTCGATCCCCGGTACCCCCCCCCAAAAAAAGTCCTAATAAAAAGAAAAATGGAATTTAGTTCATTTTGATATATCAACTTTAACAGAAAAATTAGAAAAATTTTTAGAAATGATATATTTTATAAACTTGGGAAATTTTGGTAGAAAAAGATTTATTAATTCAATCATATAAATATTTACAGAGAGACTCATGTATTAAGGATTGTTCTAAGGATGTTGATAGACAAAATATAAATAATCTTTTTCCTCTGAGCTTAATTTCAGCTGTAAGAAATATTCAATAACTTAATGAAGAGCCAGAGGAAGATTGATAGATGAAAGAGAGGAAGGCAAGAAAGAAAGAAGGAAGGAAGGAAGAGAGGAAGCCAGCTAAGTGTTTATAAATGCTATAGGGAAAAATAAGAGAGAAGGATTAGGAATTTAGAGTAGTTTATAAATCATTTTCAAATAATATTATCAGAGAAAGCCTCATTAAAAATAATATTATATTTAATGAGTTATTTTGCCTATCAATTTTAAAATTTTTTCTTTGTATGTATTTTTTCTTTGTATTCTGTTTTATAGGAAGTAATAATGAATTTTAAACTATTTAAATACTTTTAATTTAAAATAAAATTTAAGAGTTAAATTTGAATAAATTTCAAAATAAAACATTTAAATTTTAAAAGATTGAATTATTTTTAAATGTTTAAATGAGTAAAAATGTTAAATTTTAGAGCACATCACTTATTATAAACCACATCAAAATGAAAGATATATTCAGTAATACATAATATGTAAAACAATTG
This sequence comes from Heterocephalus glaber, assembly GCF_053883595.1. Classification (NCBI taxonomy): domain Eukaryota; kingdom Metazoa; phylum Chordata; class Mammalia; order Rodentia; family Bathyergidae; genus Heterocephalus; species Heterocephalus glaber. Next base: position 1,502,260 of record NW_028258303.1, read on the forward strand.
AGAGGTTGAATCTATCAGGTGCTGAGATTTATTTCACTCAGAAAGTATAGATCATTTCTTATGAAAGTAGCATTGTTATTGGTAAATAATTCCCAAAGAAAATTGTTTTAGGAAACAAATATAATTTATTTTAGAAGTTAATTTAACATATCCCATGAAGGTAGTTTTGTTCACTTTTTTAATAAACATAAGTAATACCTTTGATATAAAAATCACTGTAGTGTGAAAACTAATTATTTCTTCTATTTTCTCAGTGACTTGTAATATTCTAGCTTCAGAAGTAATATAAAGCTTATCAAAGTACAGTTCATCCTTCTTGTTGGGTTCTGTTAATGGATTACAATAAATGTGTAGTTTTTGTTATTTTTCTGTAGCTTCAAGAAATGTTTCTGAACTGATAAAATGCAAGATAAAATGTTTCTAAGCTGATAAAATGTCTTAGTGTAGGCAAAAATCTGTAAGATCAATTTTTAGGATTTGTTGATTCTATAACTTTATTCAGAAGCATAGAAATATGAGCATTGAGAATGAGCCAATTAATGTTTTTCATATCAAATTATTTTTGTTTCTATAGGCACCTTTAAATATATTTTAAGCAAAATTTCCTTGATCACAATTTAGAATGATCATGCTAATAAGCACGTGTTTTTGGTAAAATGATACCATAGATTATATACAGATTACTAGTTTTCTGAGTTAGAATGAAATAATTCACTTTTTTGAATAGTAAAATATCTTTGAAGATTATGAGAAAAACTTATTTTAGGTGAGACTGAGTATTCAAAGAGAGGGAGGAGAGAACTGATGAAGTGATATTTCAGAACCTAAAGGGGTAATAGAATCAAAGCCTTAAAGTGGAACGTGGGTTAAATATATTAAAATGGGAGGTAAGGTGAAAAGAAAAACCAAAAATACGTAGACTATACATATATATGTATATATATGCAGTTTGTGGGTATTGCTTTGAATAAGAATGATTTATAAATTAATGCAACTAAAGCTCATACAATTTTAAAGCAATTACATCAGCTTGACTTAAAAGGGAAAGACATATAAAATGAAAAGAAGTCTTTGCAATCTCAAATTGATATAGGCACGAAGTGGGTGTAAAAACGTCTTAGGTGTAAACATGGGCTACTTTTTATGAAAAGGAAAGCTTGGTTCAGAGGACAGACCATGAACTCGTAGGATGGAGTCATGAGACACCTGAAGCCTGTTCTGTGAACTGGCAGTTTGTGCTTGGCTGGGTTTGCATGGTTGTGAACCTGTGACTACTCTGTCACTCCTGTGTCTCCCCTTCTGAACAGTGGTGTTTATAGTAGTACTTATACCTGTGTACCATTAGTTTGTTGAATTTTTGTGGGGCAAATAATTTGTCTCATTAGTTCAAGTTCTTTACACTGAGAGGAATGGTATGCAGAGAACTGAAAAAAGGGCCACACAGGGGAGTCTCTGAACCAGTATTAGGTGTACCATCCTTGACTGAATTAATACTATGATTGGATGAAACCGAGGAGTCCTGTAGTGGAGCAGCTTGTAGTTTTGCATGTAGGAGAAATGTGAAACATTGTGGCCAGAAAGTGGACTCTAGTAGATCTTATTTTTCAAAGACCCCATGTTCTTTACATTATCCAGTGTTGTCACTGCTCTCCTCAAGTAGAGAAATCTGTTTTCAGTTTCCAGGGTGGACAAATACAGTGACATACATTACTAGATTCTTTCAACTACCTTAGGAGTTATCAGTCATTGTCCTTATTTATAAAGGATAAAACTGAAGCTCGGGCAATTTAAATAATCTGTTTATATTCACACAAGCATAAGTAGTCTGAATAGGAGATAAGGCCCATTCATTCATTCTTTTGCTTTTTGAGTACATGCTATATGCTAGACACTGTGCTATGAATCTTTGTTCATAAGCCTGATATCTAGAAAGGGAGAAAATATTCACAAATAATTATAAAATTTAATTTGTAGTTTCTCTTCTATAAAAGTTGTCTAAACACTATACATATCTTCTCAGAGTAGGGATTCTTTGAAATATGTTCTTATTCACTGTTTACCTTTTATTTTTATTTGTTTTCCTAGGATTTGTTTTTAATGAACTACCTCTTGTTGAAAAAATAAAAATTATACATGCATATATTGGAAAATGGAGGGGTAGCTATTAATACAAACTTCTTCAACACAGAAAATAAAGTTACAAAACAATCAGCATGTAAAGTTTATTGAAAGCCAATGAGGTATACAATAGCACATATTCATGGAGTCCTAAGTAATTATAGAAAATTACATGAATTTCAAATTATTTGCCAATAAATATGTAGTAGTTAAAAATTTATTTTTTGTAAAATTTATGACACTTCATCTATGCAATAAAATTAATTCATACATTTTTTAGTATCTTTCAAGAGAAAAATAACACTCATGAAAATGTATATATATCTATATATCTATATATATAATTCTGGATAGCTATAATACATAAAATATACTTTTAGCTTTCATGTACTGACTTCCAAATCTGAATGAAGCTAATCATATTAAGTCCTAGGGAAAATGAATGGAAATTTTAGGGAAATCCATGAACACTTAAATAGGCTTGCCTTTCTTTTTTTCCATTTGTTTAATTAATTTTATTGATACATTTTAGGTATACAATATAATGGCATTCATCATTGGAAATTTGCACCTTTACATAATCTCTCTTGGTTCTTATTTTTTCCCCATTCCCCTGCCCTCCTTTCAACACCTCCATTCCTCCTTATTTAAAAGACATTGTTTCCATTTTTTCATTTTCTCATATTAATTCCATTCCCTTCTTTCCTTTCCCCTACCCCTCCCACTTCCCCTTCCCTTTTGCCCCTTTTCTTCATATATGACATTGTCTATTATACCTTTTAGTCCTTATTTACATGTTCAGTTTCTCACACTAGAGAAACTGTTTAGTATTTACACATATGTGTCCTATTTATTTCACTTAAGACTATCACCTCAATGTGCATCCATTTAGCTATAAATGTCTCTAATTTCTCATTCTTTATAGTACTCCATTTTATAAAAAAAACCCCACATTTTCTTTCTCCAATCTCCTGTTGATAGGCATTTGGGCTGCTTCCAAGTTTTAGCTACTACAAACTGTGCTGCTACAAACACAGTTGCACATATATCACTGTGGTATGATTCTTTTAATTCTTTTGGGAAGATACCCAGCAGGGAAATAGCAGGGTCAAATGGGACCTCTAATCCTAGTTTTTTGAAGTATCTCCATACTGATTTCCACAGTAGTTGCACCAGTCTACACTTCCACCAGCAGCAGAGCAGGGTTCCTCTTTCCCCACAGCCCTGCCAGGATTTGTTATTGGTTGATTTCTTGATAGCAGCCATTCTTTCTGGGGTGAGGTGGAATCTCAGCGTTGTTGTTTTCATTTGCATCTCTTGAATGACCAGTGATGTTGAACATTTTTTGATATGTTTATTTGCTATTTCTACTTCTTTGTCTGAGAAATGTCTGTGCATTTAAAATGCTCATGTTTGAATTGGGTCTTTAAATTTGGAAGGTCTGATATTTTACATTCTTTATAGATTCTAAAGAGTAGACCTTTGTCTGAGGAACAGCAGGTGAAAATTTTTTCCCATATTGTGGGTTGTCTCTTCACACTGTTGGTTGTTTCTCCTAGTTGGCAGAAGCTTTTTAATGAGAAGAGATCCCACTTGTTGATTGTTTGTGCTAGTTCATGGGCAACTGAGGTTTTGTTCATAAAATCTTTTCCTATGTCAATGCCTTCAAGAGTTCTGCCTACCCTCTGTTCCAGTTGGTTCAGTGTTTCTATTTTAATATTTAGATCTTTAATACATTTCAATTTTATTTTAGTGCATGGTGAGAGATATAGGTCTAGTTTTAATCTTTGGCAAAGTGAAACCCAATTTTTTCAGCACCATTTATTAAAGAGAATATCTTTCTGCCAGTGAGGGTTTTTGGCTCCTTTGTCAAAGATGAGGTGTCTGAGTGTGTCTGGAGATATTTCTGCATCTTCTAATCTGTTCCACTGGTCCTCAGGTTTGTGTCTTTGTCAGTACCATGCTGTTTTTATCACAGGAGCTTTGTAGTATAATTTCAAGTTGGGGGTTGTGATACCCACTGCCATGTCTCCATTACCTAGAAGCTTTTGCTGTTCTGGGTATCTTCTTGTTCCAAATGAATTTTTGGATTGTTTTCTCAAGGTCTGTGAAGTATGCTGCTGGAATTTCAATTGGGCTTGTATTAAATCTATATAGCAGTTTTGGAAGTATGGCCATTTTCACTATGTTGATCCTTCCTACCCAGGAGCAGGTGATGTCTTTCCATTTTCTGATATCCTCTTCAATCTCTCTTTTCAGAGTGCTATAGCTTTCAGAGAGAGGTCTTTGATTTCTTTTGTTAGGTTGATTCCTAACTATTTCAGTTTTTTGGATGCTATTGTGAAAGGAATTGTTTACCCTATTTCTCTCTCAGTGAGTCTGTTGTTCATGTAGAGGAAAGTCATTGGTTTTTGTGTGTTGACCTTGTATCCAGCTACTTTATGAATTTGGTTATTAAATTTAGAAGACTTTTGGTGGAGTTCTTCAGGTCTTCTATTTAGAGTATCATGTCATCTGCAAATAATGACAATTTGACTTCTTCATTTCCTATCTTTATTCCTTTTATTTCTTTTTTAATTGCCATGGCTAATATTTCCAAAACTCTACTGAACACGAGTGATGATAGTGGGCATCCTTCTCTTGTTCCTGATTTTAGTGTGAAGGATTTCAGTTTTTGAGCATTTAGTATGATACTGGCTCTTGGTTTTTCATAGACAGCTTTTATCAGATTGAGGTAGAGACCATCTATTCCAATTTTTTGTAGGGTTTTTTTTTTTTAACAATAAATGCATGTTGGAGTTTGTCAAATGCTTTTTCTGCATCTTTTGAGATGATCATATGGTTTTTGTTCTTGGCTCTATCATTATAGTGTATTATATTGATTGATTTGCATATGTCGAACCATCCCTGCATCCTGCGATGAATCCCACTTGGTCAGGGTGTATGATCTTCTTGATGATCTTCTGCATTCTATATGCCAGTATGTTATCAAGCATTTTTGCATCTATGTTCATTAGTGAGATTGGCCTATAGTTCTCTTTTTCAGTTGGGTCTTTCTCTGCTTTGGGGATCAAGGTGATGCTTGCTTCCAGGAATGAATTTGGGAGTATTGCTTCCCTTTCAATTTCATTGAAGAGTTTAAACAGTAGTGGCAGCAGTTCCTCTCCAAATGTCTTGTAGAATTCAGCACTGAAACCATCAGGGCCCAGGATTTTCTTAGTTGGTAAGTTTTTAATTACATTTTCAATTTCATTGGTTGATATTGGGTTCTTTAGAATTTTTAGGTCTTCTTCGTTCAACTTTGGTAATTTATATGTACCTAGGAATCTGTCCATTTCTTCTGTATTTTCCATCTTATTGGTGTATCGGTTCTCAAAGTAAGTATTGATGGTCCTCTAGATTTCTGCTGGGTCCATTGTACTTTCATCCTTTTCGTTCCTAATTGCATAGATTTTGGCCTTTTCTTTCCTCTTTTTGATAAGGTTGCCTAAGGGTTTGTCAATTTTGTTGATTCTTTCAAAGAACCAACTCTTGGCTTCATTGATTTTTGTATCCTTCTCTTAGTCTCCATTGCATTGATTTCTGCTCTGGTCTTTATAATATCATCCCTTGCATGAACTTTGGGTTTGTCCTGCTCTTCTTTTTCTAGAAGCTTGAGGTTCGCCATCAGGTTTTTTAATTGAGCTCACTCAGTTTTCCCAATATGAGTATTCATTGCTATGAACTTACCTTGTAAGACTGCTTTCATTTTGTCCAATAGATTCCAATATGTTGTATTGTCATTGTCATTTAATTGTAGGAACTGTCTTTTTTCTTCTTTAATTTCCTCTGTGACCCATTGGTTTTTCAGAAGTGTATTGTTCAATTTCCATATGTTTATAAAATTCTTGCAATTCCTTTTACTGTTGATCTCCAATTTCATGTCGCTATGGTCTGATAATATACAGGGGATAACTTCAATTCCTTTGCACTTACTTAAACATGTTCTATGAATGAGTATGTGGTCTATTTTGAAGAACGATCCATGTACAGCTGAAAAGAATGCGTATTCTGATTATGTGGCATGCAACACTCTGTAAATATCTGTTCAGTTCATTTGCTCAAAAGTTTGAGTTCTATTATTACTTTTTTTTTGTCTAGTTGATCTATTTGTGACAGTGGGGTATTAAGGTCCCCCACTACTATTGTATTAATGCTTATTTGATTTTTCCTGTCTGTTAGTATTGGTTTTGTATAGTTGGATGCCCTAATGTTTGCTGCATATATATTTATGATTGTCATCTCTTCCTCTTTGATTGTTCCCTTCACAATGATGTAGTGTCATTATTTTTTTCTCTTAATCAATGTTGGTTTGAAATCCACTTGATCTGCAAAGAGGATAGCTACCCCTGCTTTTTTAGGGGTTTCTGTCTCATGGAGTATTGTTTTCAACCCTTTAATTTTCAGTCTATGAGTTTCTTTTTGAATTAAGTGTGTTTCTGGTATGCACCATATTGTTGGATCTTGCTTCTTGACCTATTCTACCAGTCTATTTCTTTTGATTGCTGAATTGAGACCATTTACTTTGATGGTTATAACTGATACATATTGACTTATCATTGTCATAATCTTTTCTTTCTGTTGGATTCTCCCCCTTCACATTTAATTTCTTGTCATGCCCAATGGATTCATTCTGCTGGGCCTTGTGGGGCTGTGATCCTCATTCTGTTTTCCTAGGATATTGTCTAAAATTTTTCAGAGGGCTGGTTTGGTATTCATGAAGTTCCTATGGTGCTCTTTGTCATGAAAGTATCTTATTTCCCCATCAATTTTGAAAGATACTTTAATAGGATTCATCAATCTGGGTTGGAAGCTGTTTTCCTTTAGGGTTTGGAATATGTCACTCCAAGCTCTTCTTGCCTTGAGGGTTTGTGTTGAGAAGTCTGCTGTGAATCAGAAGGGTTTTCCTTTGTATGTGATTTGTTTCTTTTATCTAACTGCTTGTGTAATTTTTTCTTCTGTTGGTTTTCTGGAATCTTAACAATTATATGCTTATGTGTAGATTTTTGTTGATCCAGGCTATTTGGAGTTCTATATGCCTCACTTAGTTATATGTCAAGTTCTTTTCCCCTGCTTGGAAAGTTTTCTGCCATCTGTTTTGTGAACAGTTTTTTTTTATGTCATCTGCACTCTCTCCTGTTTCTTCATTGACTCCAGTCAGTCTTATGTTATTCTCCTTTGCATCATCTAGCAGCTGCTGGATTGATTTCCTATGGTCCCTTATTATTTTAAAGAAATTTCTTTTCCTGGTCACTAATTGCAATCTTATCTTCTATATCTGAAATTCTGTCCTCACATTGGCTCATTCTGCTGCATAAACTTTCAATGGAGCTTTTAATCTCCTGGAAATTGGTTTGCATCTGCTTTCTAAATTTCATTTGTTTCTTATGTTGAGATTCCATCATGTTCCTCAGCCCATCTTTAAAAAAAAATCTGTGTCCTCCCTAGATTTATTAATCATGTCTTGCACTATGGGCACAATCTCTCCTGTTATCTGAGAAATTATTTCTAATTTCTTTTTTTTTCCAGATCCACTTTTGTTGCCAGTTCAGGGAGTCTAGGTGGTTGAATATGAGTTTATTCCATCTCATTTCCCTTTGGGGTTGCTTTAGGTAATCAGAAGTGTAGTTTTGAGACTTGTTTACATATCTTCTCATTTCAACGTGGGTGGGGTGTGTGTTGCTGGCGCTTGTGTGGTTCACTTCTTCAGTGCTGGGAGGGGCTCTGCTCCTCAGTGCTGGGGGTGGTGGTGTGGTGGCCCAAAAGGCTCAGGTCCTCAGCACTGGAGGACTTTGTTCCTTGGTGTTTGGGGAGATGGTACGGTGGCCTGAAAGCCTCACCTCTTGGCAATTGGGGTGGGTTCTGCTCCTCTTTGCACAGGGCAGTGGTATGGTGGTCCAAAAAGCTCAGGTCCTCAGTGCTGGGGTGGCTGTACCCCTTGTTCTAGGCTTTCCTTTCAGTGGAAGAGGTTGCACAGGGTTAAGTAGGCTTCTTAACTCTGGAATTATCCAACTATAAATGGGGTGACATTATCTCTTAGGGAAGCTCTGAGGTAGATTTTATGCACAGAGTGGGAAGACAGGCTTGGGATACCTTAAGCTTCCTACCCCTGTTATCATATCTAACTCCCATGAGTCCTCTAGATACCGGGAAGAAGCCAACATAAAATGTAACAATACAAATTTTAATGAAATAATTTATTCTTTTTCAGGGATATTTGGACTTATTGAGAATAATTCCAGGGAAAATAATGCTACATCTAATCAGTGTTCCAAAGTTTAGAATACATTGCTTTCAAAATCCAAAAAGGCCCAGCAGGAATTTTTCTTCTTTTTGGTTGTGGGGTGCAGTGAGATGAAGCAACTTATTTCTCATCTTAGGTAGTTCCCCTCATACCCCATATCACTGGCACTCTAGAAATTTCACTGCTATACAAGGGGCCTAATTTTGTTAGATTTATTTCTTACCCTCTGGAGTGTATCTTACCAGAATATCTAGAGTAGTTATCATCACTGTTACAGACCAGATTGAGATCTCATGGAAGAGGAAAATTATCAAGATTTCTGTGAACTAAATTATGATATGGCTGAAGAGTCAATATACCTCTGAGGTAGGACAGTGGAGATATATTCCAGACCTTGCCAGATCTAGTGTGCTAGTGTGTTTTATGGACAAGGGTAGATAAAATTTTTCAGATTAACATCTGCATATCCAGTACTAGGGGATGTGTTAATTTGTTCAAGCTAGATAATATAGGAAACAGGGAAAAGGGACATTACTAGTACCTCTGCAGTAAGTTCTAGTCTCCTGTGAGGGATGACAGCACAAGGTGAATTAACTTATTATACAGGAAAGGTAGAAACAATGAGACTTTGAGCAGAAGCTGAGCTTTGCCCCTGATAAATGGTGCTCTGGGCAGCAAAGATGAAAGTCCCCTAGCTTGCTGCACCTTTATTCAGTACATGGGTAGAAAAAAAATGTAGCAGAGGACTCAGGACAGAGAGTTCAGTACATGGGGAGAAACAAATGTAACAAATGACTCCAAACAGAAAGTTCAGTACAACAGGAGAAACAAATGTAACAGATGACTAGGGGGCAGCAGAAATCCTAGAACAATGAGGAAATAGCCAGATGAAGATTTTGTTCCTCCCAGGATGTCTTCAGCTGGTGTAATCTTGTCCTGGAGCATCACAGCGTCACCAGACCATTGAGATCTTAACTGTGACCGGAGGCCAAAATGGAGTTATGTTTCCAAATTCCATAGCTGACCTGTAGGCAGGAGAAAGGCCTAATCAAATGATTTTCCCCCAAATTATGTAGAATTGCTCCCAACAAGATGAAACCACATCTGTTAGAGAAGCTGCATTGGAGCCACCACCTGATTACATTTATGATAATCTACTGTCATTGTCCAAGATCCATCTGTCTGTTCCACAGCCCAGACAGGTGAATTAAATATGGTGGGAATTGCTGTCTCTACATCCATCAAGTTCTTGATGGTGGCACTAATTTCTGCAGTTCCTTTGGAAATGTAGTAGGCATTTGGTTTACCATTTAGCTAAGTAGAAGGATTTTGAGTGGCTTTCACTTGGCCTTTCCACCATGATATCTCTTACTCATTAGGTCAGGGAACAAATATAGGAATTTCACCAGTTGCTGAATGTGTCTATTCCAATAATGCATCCCAGAAATCTAGAGATAACCACAGGATGGGCTTGTGAGACCATTGTGCTAATTGTGAGATGACTTGATCTAAAAACTCTTTTGATATCTAACCTCTATTAGAGCCAGGAATTTGTGTCAGCACATAGCCAGTGTCTAAATGGTCTTATTATTTCCTTTTCCCTAATATACATTTATTTTGGTAAAAGGCTATTGGTACTTTGCCAGAAATCTAAAAGAAAGATTAAGAGTATAACTTTTTGTAGTGTACCATGGTCCTTCCTTAAGGGATTAGGGATCTTGGGTTTATAACCTGGCTCATTCAAGGGATTCTGGCACCAGAATTTCTGGAAATTGATTGAGTGTCCCTGACATTTTTTTTTTTTAGGTAGACTTTTGTTTACTTGACCCAGAGCTTTTTTGTTTATACAGATCAAGTGAGAATTTAGTAGAGTTCCTATTTGGTTAATTTCTAGGTACAAAGCTAATCCACTCAAACTCGAGTAAGAGTATTCTGATTGCTGCTTTGACCTCCTGTCCATTATGGTAACTGTGTCCATCTTGCCTTTAGTGGTTGTGGGCTGGTATTTGTCCCTGGCCAGCAGTTCAACTTATTCTCTTTGCATTTAGATTTCCCATTGGCTGAGTCTCACTATAAGTCTGACCTATTGAGAATAATTACTTAGTTCTCCAGGTAGGCTAGGGTTCCCTGCCTGACTTTATTTTTCACAGTATTGGTGAAAGGTATGTTTTCTGGATTCTCCCAGTGTAGGTGAGTAGATCATAAAGGACAAATGTACCATTACATTCCAGTCTCCCTAAGATTTTGAAGATCTTTCCTATGTTAAAGCATGGCAGGAAGAGCATTTCCAATTTGCTAACTGTGGGCAATGTGTTGGTCCATATTTTAGCCAACCAACCACGAAAATTTTCCTGTTCTAACTCCTTAAATCAGAACATTAAGTGTGGAATGTTTGATTAATGAGTTCATATCAATAAATTTTCACTATTCAACACTATGTTTTTTCACCATTATCCCACACCTTTAGTATCCAGTGCCACATCTGTCCCCTGACTTTCTGTCTGCATTGATTACAAAACGCAAGTGACTCTTTTAGAGCCTAATGGGTATACTCAATAGTTACACCTTATACCTCACCTATTCTAGTTTATAGACAGACTTAAGAGTCTAGAGACTAGTATAAATTATCTAAGTAGAAGCAAGGGACTTGAATGTCATGACTCAGAATAACAAATCTTCAGTAATTTGAACTTCAGGCCATTACAAGTAAAGAGCTGGCAATATCTAAGGAAGTAAAAAAATAGATATAATTATTCAAGATTTATATTTGCACTCTTAATAATTACCACTAATAGTTAGAAAGATAAATTAGTATTTATTTTTGTCTAGTCACACTCTACTTAACTATTTAATACTGTCACATTTGGGAGTTGTATTTCTTCAATCTTTGATTAATTTTTCAGCTTACTAACTTGTACAGTATTTACATTTGTTTATCCCTAAAAGAAGCATGCTAGTTTAAGAACAGAACAAATATATAACTTGATAATTGCCCATTAGAACTTTTGTTCTCAGAAAAAATTAGTATTTTACTAAGCCTTATAATAAAATTTGTAAAGTTTGTTGGTGACTCATAGTCTTTTTTGTTATTTTAAGTACTTCAGTTTTTTTTTAAAACAATATAACTACTTTATTTCCTATGGTGATTTTTATAAAGAATCGTTTTCTGGAACATTTTGTTTCAATGTGGAATAAGGATATAATGTTCAGATTACAGCATTTCTTACAGTGTATTGTCATTATGATACATATTGATTTTCTATTACACTTTATTTAGGACTCATTAATTCAACACATGTTTATTGAATAACATATACAGTGTCTGGCACTGTGATATCCCTGAAGCCTGGTATGTTGAGGGATGGTTAGGAAATATTAAATGTATATATAAGTGCATATTTAGATAACTTTTTCCTATATCTTCAATTTTAGTTTTGGTTTAATTTTTTTTTCTTGGCTCAGAGTTTATTGTGACAAATTTTTTTTTCCTTAAATTCTTTTATTGGTACATTTTAGGTATACAATATGTTTACATTTATCATTGGGTGCTTGTACCTGTACATGATGTATTTTGGTTCTTATTTTTTCCCCATTACCTGTAATTGGTTTAATTTTTATGTAACAATCTGGTTTATATATTTTGGCCCTGCAACAAGCATTTTTGGTTAATTCCCAAACTATGTAAATAATCTGTAATTTATGTGTTAATTTTGCTTTTGAGTTTGGAAAATTACTTTTTGATTCATCTTTAAATAACCTGTACCTACAAAAAGTCTTATGATATATTATTTTTTTCATGATGTCTTGCAGGTTAAAATATCATCATATATTACTATTTTGTTTTTTATTGCTGCTTAATAAATTGACACAAATTTAGTCACTTAAACCAACACCTATTTACCAGTTCATAGTCGTATAGAACAAAGTGTAGACAGCTCCATAAAAGGTTCTTAGCCACAAGTTGAAATGAAGGTTAATCATTCTGGGATCTTATCTGAAAGTTCTAGGGAGAAGCTGGCTTCCAAGTTCATTCATGCCATTGACTGAATTAAGTTCAGGCTTTTAGGCTGAAGTCCCTGTTTCTTTGCTGGTTGTCAACTGGTGGACCACTCTGAGCTCCCAAATGCTCTCTATACTTTTTAACACATGGCTTTTTCATTCCTCAGGCATGTCGAATCCTTCTTAGGGTTCAGCTCCCTGACTTCTTTGTCTGCTACCAGCTGGAGAATATTCTCTGCTTTTAAAGGGTTCATCCATATTCCCTCCATATTTTCAGGTCAATTGACGGGGACTTATATTATGCTGACAAAAATCTCTCTATGGTAGTGTGGAGGTGTTAGCAGATACTTTAGTAGTGACCGTATGACTAGTGATAGAGTCTTGAAGAAATTAATGTTATTTGAGAATGAGAGTCTAAAATGAGTGAACAACTAAATTATTTTCCTTAAATTAAATCAGTGGAAAAAAACAAAACTAAACAATATTATCTGTATTACAGAAAAACATTAAAGCAAGTTAACTGGTAATTATAGAATATTTGATATGATACAGAGAATCAAGAGATTGGAATATTACTTGATGCTGAAAACTCAGAGATTAGGAGAAATAAGTCAGTAAAACTCAGAAAGTGTCTTGGCCCATGTGCAGTTGTGTTCTGCAGTGACCCTATTAATCACACTTTTTTACGATTAAAGATAAAACTTTAGCTAGATGAAGTTCTTAAGAAAAATAAGCTAGAAATTGTACAGTTATGCCTTCCTTTGTGTTTGCAATCCCTGAACAGCTATACCATGTTAAAATTTTGGGGACGCTAAGAGAACATATAATGAAGCTGTAAAAATATTTCTCTTTGTATGGCAAAACAAGATAAAACTACCCTCAGCCCCCTGAAAAACCCCCTTCAGTGATAATTCTCTACCTCAAATCAGACTTTTATTGCTGATGGATCTAGTTTTTGGGAAGAGAAAATGATTTTAAGGGTGAAGGATGCAGAGGATGGCATGATTGTGATGCCAATAGAGACTGCCTTTTTTAAAGCGATATTTTTCAAGGAGTTGGAGCAAGATTTGTTAGTGCACTGGTCACTTTATTCTTTTGGTTTTGAGGGGATCTGTTCTAACCTCATATATTCCATCAACACCATTATTTTTTTTGTATTAAATTCTTTTATTGGTACATTGTAGGTATACAACACAATTACATTCTTCATTGGGAATTGTACCTTTATATAATGCATCTTGGTTCTTATTTTTTCCCCATTCCTAGCCCTCCCTTCACCCCCTCCACCCTTCCTTATTTACAAAGACTTTATTTCCATTTCTCAACATTTTTTCCTTTCCCTTCTTTCCTTTCCCCTGCCCTCCCACTACCCCTACCCCTTTGGACCTTTTCTTCCTATTTTACATTATCGATTATTCATTCTAATAATTGGTACATTTTAGGTATACAATATAATGACATTCATCATTGGAAATTTGCACCTTTACATAGTCTCTCTTGGTTCTTATTTTTCACCCTTGCCCAGCCCTCCCTTCAACCCCTCCAGTCCTCCCTATTTACAAAGATTTTGTTCCTATTTTTCCATTTTCTCATATTAATCCCATTCCCTTCTCTCCTTTCCCCTAGCCCTCCCACTTCTTTCCCCTTTGCCCCTTTTCTTCCTATTTCACATTACCTATTATACATTTAGTCCATATACACACTTTCAGTTTCTCACACCAGAGACACTATTCAGTATTTACACATGTGTGTCCTATTTATTTCACTTGAGTATTGCCTCAATGTGCATCCACTTAGCTATAAATATCTCTAATTTCTCATTTTTTATGGCTGAGTAGTACTCCATTTTATAAAAAAAACCACATTTTCTTGATCCAGTCTCCAGTTGATGGGCATTTGGGCTGTTTCCAAGTTTTAGCTATTACAAACTGTGCTGCTATGAACATGGGTGCACATATATCACTGTGGCATGATTCTTTTAATTCTTTGGGGAAGATCCCCAGCAGTGGAATAGTGGGGTCAAATGGGACTTCCAGTCCTAGTTCTTTGAGGTATCTCCATACTGATTTCCACAGTGGTTTCACCAGTTTACACTCCCACCAGCAGTGGAGCAGGGTTCCTCTTTCCCCACAGCCCCGCCAGCATTTGTCATTGGTTGATTTCATGATAGCAGCCATTCTTTCTGGAGTGAAGTGGAATCTCAGCATTGTTTTCATTTGCATCTCTCGAATGACCAGTGATGTTGAACATTGTTTCATGTATTTATTTGCTATTTCTACTTCTTTGTGTGAGAAATGTCTGTTCATTTCAGATGCCCATTTTTGGATTGAGTCTTTAAATTTGGGAGGTCTGATCTTTTTAAGTTCTTTATAGATTCGAGATAGTAGACCTTTGTATGAAGAAGAGCAGGTGAAGATTTTTTCCCACATTGTGGGTTGTCTCTTCACACTGCTGGTGGTTTCTCTTGCTCTGCAGAAGCTTTTTAATAAGAAGAGGTCCCATTTGTTGATTGTTTGTGCTAGTTCACGGGCAACTGAGATTTTGTTCATAAAAACTTTTCCTATACCCATGTCTTCAAGGGTTCGACCTAACCTGTGTTCCAACTGGTTCAGAGTTTCTATTTTAATATTTAGATCTTTAATCCATTTTGATTTTAGTTTAGTGCATGGTGAGAGATATAGGTCTAGTTTTAATCTTTGACAAGTTGAAGCCCAATTTTTCCAGCACCATTTATAAAAGAGGTTATCTTTCCTCCAGTGAGAGTGTTTGGCTCCTTTGTCGAAGATGAGATGGCTGAGTGTGTCTGGCCCTGTTTCTGCATCTTTTAATCTGTTCCACTGGTCTTCAAGTCTGTTTCTTTGCCAGTACTATGCTGTTTTTATCACAGTAGCTTTGTAGTATAGTGGCAGGTTGGGGATTGTGATACCCCTGCCATGTCTCTGTTACCTAGAATTGCTTTTGCTATTCTGGGTCTCTTCTTGTTCCAAATGAATTTTTGGATTGTTTTCTCAAGGTCTATGAAGTATGCTGCTGGGATCGCAATTGGAATTGCATTAAATCTATATAGCAGTTTTGGAAGTATGGCCATTTTCAATATGTTAATCCTTTCTACCCAGGAGCAAGGGATGTCTGTCCATTTTCTAATATCATCTTCAATCTCTCTTTTCAGAGTGCCATAGTTTTCAGAGAAGAGGTCTTTGATTTCTTTCACTAGGATGATTCCTAGGTATTTCAGTTTTTTGGATGCTATTGTGAAAGGAATTATTTGCCCTATTTCTCTCTCAGTGAGTCTGTCATTGGTATAGAGGAAAGCTATTGATTTTTGGGTGTTGACCTTGTAACCAGCTACTTGACTGAATTTGGTTATTAAGTCTAGAAGACTTTTGGTGGAGTTCTTGGGGTCTTCTATATAGAGTATCATGTCATCTGCAAATAATGACAATTTGACTTCATTACCTATCTTTATTCCTTTTATTCCTTTCTCTTGTCTAATTGCCGTGGCTAATGTTTCCAGAACTATATTGAACAAGAGTGGTGATAGTGGACATCCTTGTCTTGTTCCTGGTTTTAGTGTGAAGGATTTCAGTTTTTGAGCATTTAGTATGATATTGGCTGTTGGTTTTTCATAGATGGCTTCTCTTAGTTTGAGGTAGAGACCATCTATTCCAATTTTTGTAGGGTTTTTATCATAAATGCATATTGGATTTTGTCAAATGCTTTTTCTGCATCTGTGGAGATAATCATATGGTTTTAGTCCTTGGCTCTATTGATATAATGTATTACATTGATGGATTTTCATATATTTAACCATCCCTGCATCCCTGGGATGAATCCCACTTGAGCAGGGTGTATGATCTTCTTGTTGATCTTCTGCATTCTGTTTGCCAGTATCTTATTAAGGATTTTTGCATCTATGTTCATTAGTGAGATTGGCCTATAGTTCTTCTTTTGGTTGTGTCTTTCTCTGCTTTGGGGATCAAGGTGATACTTGCTTCCAGGAATGAGTTTGGGAGTATTGCTTCCCTTTCAATTCCACTGAAGAGTTTAAACAGTAGTGGCAGCAATTCCTCTCTAAATGTCTTGTAGAATTCAGCAGTGAAGACTTCAGGGCCCGGGCTTTTCTTAGTTGATAAGTTTTTAATTACATTTTCAATTTCATTGGTTGATATTGGGTTGTTCAGAATTTTTAGGTCTTCTTGGTTCAACTTTGGTAATTCATATGTATCTAGGAATCTGTCCATTTCTTCTGTGTTGTCCACCTTATTGGCATGTAGGTTCTGGAAGTAGGTATTGATAATCTTCTGGATTTCTGCTGGGTCTGTTGTAATTTCACCCTTTTCATTCTTAATTGCATGGACTTGGGCCTTTTCTTTCCTTTTTCTGACAAGGTTGGCTAAAGGTTTGTCAATTTTGTTGATTCTTTTGAAGAACCAACTCTTGGCTTCATTGATTTTTTGTATCATTCTCTTAGTTTCCATTGCATTGATTTCTCCTCTGATCTTTATAATTTCCTCCCTTGTATGAGCTCTGGGGTTGTCCTGCTCTTCTTTTTCTAGAAGCTTGAGGTTCAGCATCAGGTTGTTCAATTGGTCTCGTTCTGTTTTCCTAATATGCATATTCACTGCTATGAATTTCCCTCATAAGACTGCTTTCATTGTGTCCCATAGATTCCGGTATGTTGTATTGTCATTGTCATTTAATTGAAGGAACTGTCTGATTTCTTCTTTAATTTCCTCTGTGACCCATTGGTTATTCAGAAGTGTGTTGTTCAATTTCCAAATGTTTATGAAATTTTTTGAGTTTCTTTTGCTATGGATCTCCAGTTTCATCACACTATGGTCTGATAATATACAGGGGATAACTTGAATTCCTTTGTACTTACTTAAACATGTTCTATGTGTGAGTATGTGGTCTATTTTTGAGAATGACCCATGTGCAGCTGAGAAGAATGTGTATTCTGATTTTGTGGGGTGGAAGACTCTGTAAACATCTGTTAAGTTCATTTGTTGAAGAGTTCAATTGAGTTCTAGTATTTCATTAGTTCTTGATAGTCTAATTGATCTATCTATTTGTGACAGTGGGGTGTTGAGATCCCCCATTACAATTGTATTAGTGCATATATGACTTTTCATGTCTGTTAGTATTTGTTTTATATAGTTGAGTGCACTAGTGTTTGGTGCATAGATATTTATGATTGTCATCTCTTCCTCTTGGATTCTTCCCTTTACCAGGATGCAGTGTCCTTCTTTGTCTCTCTTAATCAGTGTTGGTTTGAAATCTACTTGATCTGCAAAGAGGATAGCTACTCCTGCTTTTCTTCAGGTTCCTGTTGCATGCAGCATTGTTTTCCACACTTTAACTTTCAGTCTATGAGTTTCCTTTTGAATTAAGTGTGTTTCTTGTATGCTGCATATTGTTGGATTTTGCTTCTTGACCCATTCTGCCAGTATATTTCTTTTGATTGGTGAATTGAGACCGTTAACATTCATGGTTATAACTGTAATGTATTGACTTGTCATTGCCATGACTTTTTCTTTTTGTTGGGTTCTCCCCCTTTACATTTAATTTCTTGTCATGCCAGATGGGTTCATTCTGTTTTGCTTCCTGGGCTTGTGATCCTCAATGTCTGTTCCTAGGATATTGTGTAAAATTCTTTGGAGTGCTGGTTTGGTATTCACAAAGTTCCTTAGGTTCTCTTTGTCAAGAAAGTATCTTATTTCTCCATCAATTTTGAAAGATAGTCTTGCAGGGTACATCAATCTGGATTGGAGACTGTTTTCTTTTAGGGCTTGGAATATGTCACTCCAAGCTCTTCTTGCCTTGATGGTTTGTGTTGAGAAGTCTGCTATGATTCTGATGGGCTTTCCTTTGTATGTGATTTGTTTCTTTTCTCTGACTGCTTGGAGAACTTTGTTCTTCTGTTGTGTTTCTGGAATCTTAACAATTATATGCCTATGTGTAGATTTTTTTTGATCAAGGCTATTTGGAGTCCTATATGCCTCACTCATCTGTATATCAAGCTCTTTTCCCCTGCATGGGAAGTTTTCTGCCATTATTTCTATGAAGAGATTTTTTCTGTCATCTCCACTCTCTCCTATTTCTTCATTGAGCCCAATCAGTCTTACGTTATTCTTTTTTGCATCATCTAGCAACTGCTGGATTGATTTCTCATGTTCCCTTATAATTTTGAAGCAATTTTTCTTTTCCTTGTCACTAATTGCAATCTTATCTTCTGTATCTGAAATTCTGTCCTCACATTGGCTCATTCTGCTGTGTAGCCTTTCAATGGAGTTTTTCATGTCCTGGAAATCTATTTTCATCTGTTTTATGGATTCCATTTGTTTCTTATGTTGGGATTCCATCATGTTCCTGAGATCCTCTTTAGATTTATTAATCATGTCTTGCACTAAGGGCACATTTTCTTCTGTTATCTGAGAAATTATTTCTCATTTCATTTTTTCTAGATCCCCTTTTGTTGCCAGTTCAGTGGGTTCAGGTGGTTGAGTATCAGAGTGTTCCATCTCATTTCCATTTGGGGTTGCTGTAGGTGATCTGGAAGTCTGGTTTTGAGACTTATTTAAGTGTTTTCTCATTTTGACTGGGGTGGGGGTCTGTTAGCACCTGCATGGATTACCTCCTCTGAGCTGGGTGAGGTGAAACAGGGGCCGGGAGCAGCAGTAGGGATGGTGACCCAAAAGCCCTTTCCTGTGGGCTGGGAGCAGCCAGAGGGATGGTGGCCGGGAAACCCCTTCCTCTGAACCAGGCGCAGTGGGATGGTGGCTCAGAAGCCCCTCCCTCTGGGCCAGGAGCAGTGGGACAGAAGATGGCCCAAAAGCCCTTTCCTCTAGCCTGGGAGCAGTGGGAGGGATGGTGACCCGAAAGCACCTTCCTCTGCACCAGCAGCAGTGAGACGATGGCTCAGAAGCCCCTAACTCTGGGCCGGGAACAGTGGGACTCAGTACCTTGGTCTGGTGGTCTGATGTCCTCTGCATTTTTCTAGTGTGTAATCAGGTGGCAACAACACCATTATTTTTGCTGGAAGAATTTGGAAAACAGAAATGCATATATATCATTATAGCAGAAATACTTGAACTTAATAAAACCATCAAAAGCATGTAGATGTTCAGGCTTTCAGGTTTAAAGAAAGTATAAAATTATGATGAGAATTACCTGGCATCTGTGTATTTTGTACATATGGACAAAGTAGAAAATAACAACATAAATAAAGATGGTTTTATATATGTATATGTGGTGTATATGTGTGTATGTGAATATTTATGCATGTATGTCCTAATATAAAATTGGAAGAAAATGGAGGAGTATTTATAACTCGTGTTGTAAATGTGTGGAATACACTGAAGAAGACCAGAATAGAGTGTCTGTGACCTACCTGGTGTGTGCTGTGAGACTTGGGGAGCAGGGGGTGCCATACACAGTTGTCAGACATTCTGTCCAGGACATTGTTATAAACTCAAGGTACTATTTTACACTGAATGATTTAGATATAGAGAAATGAACCAGAGACAAATCCATACCACTCAAAGCCTTTTCTAAGTGGTAGTGGTTTGTCTAGCAAAGATTTGGAAGAAAGCATTCTCTTAATGCCGTGTGGGCCTGAGGATAGGGGACAAAAGGAAACCATCCCTGCAGAGTTTTATTAACCTTGGCTTTCACCCTTAAACTAAAACAGTGATTCTGTCAGTGTGGTTCCAGGAGTAGCACCCACAGTGTCACCTGGAACTAATTAGAAATGTAGATCCTCAGACCCTAAGATGACTTACTGATCCAGTCAGGTAAGATTCAACACTCTGTGTTTTAATAAGCTCTCTGGGTAAGTCTGATGCATGCTAATGCTTGAGAACCACTGAAATAATGTTTAGTCTTTTTTGATATACAGGAAAAAGTAAAACATTTCCTTTTCGACCTAGTAATTTTTGTCAGTTATGCAAACCCCATATTAAAATTTGAAACACATGTTTAGTCTTAACTGATTGCATTGCAGAGCATAAAGATAGAAGACAGAAAGGTTAAGCAAATGAAGAGGGACTTTTTCTAAATGAGAGTGGATGAAAGGCCGCCATGGTATGGAGAAAGTAAACAAGATCAGACAATCCTCATGCTTCCTTCTTCAGTATACACTAAGAAAAAGAGAAAAAAGCTAAAAATTTTAAAAAATATTTTAATATAGGCACTTTTCTGGTGTAATTTTAATTGTAAACCACACCCAGCCATGTATCTGAACAAATACTGCACTAGATTTGTGTCTGGCTTGCATATTCACCATATCTTCTAGGCGTTTCATCAAAAGGAATTGAGTTGTGCTATATCTCAGTCATTCTGTCATTGCTGGGACACAGTACTTCGCCCTGGGAACTTAAAGGAGGAGGAGTTTCTTTTTGCTCATGTTTTGGTACATGATTGGCCATCTCCAAGGCAGGGAGGGATGGCTGAGGGTCTGGTGGAGGGAAGGTGTCCCACTCAAGGCGGTCAGGAACTAAGGGAGGGACCTAAGGAGGGAGATGCACCCCTTCTAGGTCATATACTCAGGGACCCACCTCTTTCAACCAGACCCTTCCCCTAAGAGTAAGAAGGTTATGCCACCCCATAATCCATTCACCTTGCAAAATCTGGGCCTATGCGGGACATCCAGATATAAATCATAACAGCTAGTCTTTAAAGTACCATTCTGAAATAATTTTTTTGGAAATAATGTTCCGCTAGAGTTAAGGTTGGGAGGAAGGAAGGAAATAAAGATGTCAGGGAAGAAAATAGACTTCCTTGAGCTGGTTGCATAATACAAAGTTAGAAATGTGTGTGTTTGGAGGAGGGAAGTGTTCCTAGAAAATATAATTATAGAAATTAGAATCAAAGGATGAAATGTCATTAACTGATAAGATATGGTTAAAATTCTGTAGGGAAAGATAGAAAAACTAGGGATTGGTATATTATTGAAGTGATTCTGCTTTGTATGTGTAATTATTGCAACATTGGCAGTCAGAAATTAGCATTTTTGCAACTGCTGATTTAACACTCCAGGAATTAGAGAACCTGATTTCTAATTTAAGTTTAATCATTTCCATGTCATGTTCTGCTGTAGTTTAGTACATGAAAAATACATTTCAGTTAGATAAAATATTCTTTTCAAGCAAGCCCTGTCTGATTTTGTAGGGCAGATACTCTTTGGAAATGTTACATTATTATTTTTAAATGAAATTGAAAATGAAACATATGGAACACAGAAAACTACTCTTTATATTTTAGAAGATATAATAAAGGTTTTTAAAATAGTTCAGTATAGGACAGTTGTTAAGGTGTTAGACAATGTGGCAAATTTATTAAAACAACACTGATGTGATAGTTTTGTATGGTAGATTTATAGAAGGCTTATATCATCTAATTTGTTACTCTTATTGGAGCTACATTTCCATTAAAACACTTTACAGTTTCTTTATTCTTTTTGAAATATTTTGAAATACATTAGTGTGTCAGAGACTTGGCATTGCTCTCTAATTGTAATAGATTTCAAATGGTAAAAATTGATTTTAGTAGCATATTTTGTAGAGTCAGCATTGGTTACCTAAATACATTACAGTACCCTAATAACTTAAAAAGATCATTCTGTATCGTTTAACTCTCATTGTGCAAATGAGATTTTGTGGGCAGCCTATTCTTCTCGAGCAGAGCAGAATGATTTGCATTTAGAGGAAATGCAATGAAACATGGGATTCTAAGAAATGCTAGGATATTGAAAGTATATTTTAAAAGCCTTCTTTTTACATATAAAGCTAAATTATGTTAACATAGGTTCAATTTATCAATTTTTTAAAAACTGGATTTTGAGAATGATATATGTAATTTTTATTGTAAATTTATTACAAGGGAACAAGAGAAAAGATAAAATTTTACATTACTGCAAAGCTTTGTGGCTTTGCCTATTAATTATCATCAACAACTGATGAACATACGTGTTTTTAAATTAAAAATTACTCGTCAGTACATATTATTTGTACCTTAATTATTAGTATGCAAATCAACGCACTTCTTCCAGTGAGTCACCCATGTAACCACTATAAGACAAAGAAACAGAACATTACAGCACTTATAGTCCAGCCCCTCCCCTAGTAACTCTCTTCCAATCACTACCACTGCCTCCAAGTAGCCATTGTTCTGATTTTTGTCACCATTATTTTATTTTGGCTGCCTTTCAGTTCATATTTAAATAGCATAGTGCATTGTTTTTGGTCTTACTTCTTTCACCCAGCTTTGTAATTTGCAGACTATAATCTATGTTGTTGCAGAAAACAGTAATTGATTCAGTTTTGTTATAATAATGTATTAAAATTTCCTTACCCATTTCACTATGATGAAGATTTCATTTGGATAGAGAAAATTTGCCATTCCATACGTATTATTCAACCATTAAGAATAATGAATTGTCATTTGCAGGAAAATGAATGGAACTGGAGATCATCATGTTAAGTGAAATAAGCCAGACTCAGGAGAAGTCCTTGCAAAACAAGGAATATTGTGTTTTCTCTTCTGTGTGGAATGTGAGAGAAAGAAAAGAGAAGAGAAGAAGTGGGAGACATGAAAGTAAAAGAGGGAATATTAAAGAAGAAAGGAACGAGTGGGGATTGAAGGGGAAAGAGGTGAGGGAAGAGTGAGGTAGGGAGTGACTGAGGTGTGAAAATAATCTAAGTATAGTGTATGCATGTTCAAATCTGCCAAAACAAGACACATTAATCTGTATAACTAATATGCACTAACAACAAAAAAAGAAAAAATGGAGTATTCAGCTGAATGTACTACTGAAATCAATGTTATTTCACTTTCCTCAGAGTATCACTTGCTGCTAATTTTGTTTCTGTATTGAAAGTCAAAATGTTTAATAGTAAAGGTAATGGAGAAAATCAAACCAAAGGATTTGTCTTGACTATCATTTGAGAGAAGTTAATTTTTTAGGCAACACATTTGTAATTCTCAACAATACTGAGTATGGGAAAGGGGAAAAATTCTCATGCATCTTTGTAAAATTATTATTCTGGTAGCTGAAAAAAGGGCTGAATTGCACCCAGATATACAAGTGAGAAGTTCATTCCCTATGTACATTTGGACAACCCTTTCCAGATCAGTCTGAACCAGGATAATCGGGCTCTTCTGTATTTCTGTGCTTCTTTTATGTAGCTTGATGTTATTCAAGTTCATTATGAGAGTACAATAAAGTTTGATTTTCAGGAGACAATAATAATAATAATTTCTTTTAATGACTATAACTTCTTTAAAATTTATTCATATTCTCCAGTTATCATTTTAACATCTTGTATATGAACTCATTTCCTATCAAAGTTCTGAAAGCATTTTTTTCTCTTAAATTCTTTTATTGATACATTTTAGGTACACAATACATTTACATTCATTATTGTGAACCTGTAGCTTTACATGATGTATCCTGGTTCTTATATTTTCTCCATTTGCCTGCCATCCCTTCAATCTCTCCACACCTCCCTATTTGCAAGGCTTTGTTTACATTTATTTCTTATCTCAATTTTTTTCCTTCCCCTTCTTTCCTTTCCCCTAACCCTCCCTCTTCCCCTACACCTTTGGACTTTTTCTTCCTATTTTACATTATCAATTATTCATTTTAATCCTTATATACACTTTCAGTTTCTCATACCAGAGAAACTATTCAGTATTTACATGTGTGTCCTATTTATTTGACTTAAGAGTATGTCCTCAATATGCATTCATTTAGCTATAAATGTCTCTAATTTCTCATTCTTTATGGCTGAGTAGTACTCCATGTTATAAAAACCTCCCACATTTTCCTTATCTAGTCTCCAGTTGATGGGCATTTGGGCTGTTTCCAAGCTTTAGCTATTGCAAACTGCTGCTGTAAATGTGGGTGTTCATATATTGCTGTGGTATGATACTTTTAATTCTTTGGGGAAGATACCCAGTGGAGGAATAGCTGGGTCAAATGGGAACTCTAATCCTAGTTTTTTGAGGTATCTCCATATTGATTTCCACAGTGGCTGCACCAGTCTGCACTCCCACCAACAGTGGAGAAGTGTTCCTTTCTCCCCACACCCCTGCCAGCATTTGCTATTGGTTGATTTCATGATAGCAGCCATTCTTTCTGGGGTGAGGTGGAATCTCAGCATTATTTTCATCTGCATCTCTCAAATGACTAGTGATGTTGTACATTTTTTCATATGTTTATTTGCTGCTTTTACTTCTTTGTCTGAGAAATGTCTGTTCATTTCAGATGTCCATTTTTGAAATGGGTCTTTAAATTTGGGAGGTCTGACTTTTCAAAATTCTTTATATATTTTAGATAGTAGTCCTTTGTCTGAGGAACAGCTGATAAAAATTTTTGTAGGTTGTTTGTTAGCTCTCTTGGTGGTTTCTCTTGCAGTGAAGAAGCTTTTTAATAAGATGAGATCCCAGTTGTTGATTCTTTATTCTAGTTCCTGTGCTACTGAGGTTTTGTTCATAAAGTCTTTTCCTATGCTGATGTCTTTGAGAGTTCTACTTAACCTATCTTCCAGCAAGTTCAGTGTTTCTGTTTTAATGTTTAGATCTTTAATCCACTTCGATTTTAGTTTAGTGCATAGTGGTACATATGGGTCTAGTTTTAATCTTTGGCAGGTTGAAATCCAGTTTTCCCTGCATCATTTATTAAAGAGGTTCTCTTTCCTCCAGTGAGGATGGTTGGCTCCTTTGTCAAAGATGAGGTGGCTGAGTATGTCTGCAGTTGTTTCTGAATTTCTGATCTATTCCACTGGCCCTCAGGTCTGTTCTTTTGCCAGTACCACATTTTTTTTTTATCACAGTGGCTTTGTAGTATAGTTTCAAGTATATTTTCAAGTAGGGGATTGTGATACCCCTTGTCATGTTTCTGTTGTGTAGAATTGCTTTTGCTATTCTAGGTCTCTTATGGTATCAAATGAATTTTTGGATTTTTTTCTGTAGCTCTGTGAAATACACTGTTTGAATATCTATTGGGATTGCATTGAATCTATATAGCAGTTCTGAAGTATGGCCATTTTCACCATATTGGTTCTTCCTACCCAGGAACAAGGGATGTCTTTTCATTTTCTTATATCCTCTTCTATCTCTTTTTTCAGAGTGGTGTAGTTTTCAATGTAGAGGTCTTTTGCTTCCTTCATTAGATTGATTCCTAGATATTTCATTTTTTTGGATGCTATTGTGAAAGGAATTATTTCTCTAATTTGTCTCTCAGTGAGTCTATTTGTGTACAAAAGGCTATTGATTTTTGAGTGTTGACCTTGTATCCAGCTACTCTACTGAATCTGGCAATTAAGTCTAGAAGTCTTTTGGTGGAGTTTTTTGAGTCTTCTATGTAGAGTATCATATCATCAGCAAATAATGACAGTTTACTTCCTTTCATATCTTTATTCCTTTTATTTCTTTCTCTTGTTTAATTGCTGTGGCTAATGTTTCAAGAACTATATTGAACAGGAGTAGTAATAGTGGACATCCTTGTCTTGTTCTTGATTTTAGCATGAAAATTTTCAGTGTTTGACCATTTAGTATGATGTTTGGTGTTGGTTTTTTATAGATAGCCTTTATCAGGTTAAGAAAAAGACCTTCTATTCCAATTTTCAGTAAGTTTTTTCTTATCATGAATAGGTGTTGGATTTTATTGAATGCTTTTTCTGCATCAGTTGAGATGATCATATGGTTTTTTATGGTTCTCTAATTGTAATAGATTTCAAATGGTAAAAATTGATTTTAGTAGCACATTTTCTAGAGTCAGCATTGGTTACCTAAATACGTCACAGTACCTTACAATTTAAAAGATCATACTGTGTTGTTAGTGACTCTCATTGTCCAAATGAGATTTTGTGGGCAGCCTATTCTTCTCAAGCAGAGTGATTTGCATTTAGAGGAAACAGAATAAATGGACAGATTCCTAGATATATATGAATTACCAAAGTCAAGTGAAGAAGATATAAACATTCTAAACACCCCAGTTACAATTAGTGAAATTGAAAATGTAGTTAAAAATTTACCAACAAAGAAAAGCTGTGGTCCTGATGGCTTGAACGCTGAATTCTACAAGACATTAAGAGAAGATCTATTGCCACTACTCTTTAAACTCTTCAGTGAAATTGAAAGGGAAGCAATGTTCCCAAATTAATTCCTGAAAGCAAGCATTACTTTAATTCCAAAACCAGGTAAAGGCCCAACAAAAAAAAGAGAACCACAGGCCAATCTTCGTAATGAACATAGATGCAAACATCCTCAACAAGATACTGGCAAACAGAATACAGAGGGTCAGCAAGAAAATCATACACCCTGACCAAGTCAGATTTATCCCAGGAATGCAAGGATGGTTCAACATACATAACTCATACATAACTGTAATACATTATCTTAACAGAGCCAAGGAAAAAAAACATTTTATTAGAGTACAGGTTTTCGAAGTAGATATTGATGATCCTCTGGATTTCTGCTAGATGTGTTGTGACTTCTCCTTTTTCATTCCTAATTGCATGGATTTGAGCCTTTTCTTTCCTCTTTTTGATAAGTTTGGTTAAGGGTGTACCTATTTTATTTATTCTTTCAAAAAACCAACTCTTCAATTCATTGATGTTTTGTATTTTTCTCTTAGTCTCTATTGCCACCCTACACCCCATACTTACTTCAAGTTTACTTTACTGGTTTGGAAATCTATGCATGTTTTCTAGTTTTTTCTTGTAGTAAATATCCTTGGTGTTCCCACATGCCTATATAATAAGGTTTATATTTTACAAGATCTTCACTCTCCTCCTTAATAATACTTTAGCTTTATTTTTTTTAATCTTATGTTTTCTTATATTATAAATTGATGTTTGGATTTCCTCCATTTACTTTCTTGATTTATCATTCTTTTTTTTGCATCTCTGGTCTTCCTTCTATGCTCAGTTTTTTCTTGAATGGAAGAAGAAATATTTTTTAAAAATCTTTAAAAATATCTTTTATAAACCTTTTAATAATCCCTTTACTGACAGACTTTTAGTAACAAGTGCTCTCAGTCACTCATTTAATCATTACGTATTGTGTGCTAAAGTACATAAATATATGAACAAAAATGTCCCTCTTTCCATGACCTAAAATTTTAGGAAATGAGTTAGGTAAAATGTAAAATATATAGTAGGTAGTATGTTACATATTTATTCACACAAAAATAAAGTAAAAACAATGACAGATTTTAGATAGATTTGTCAAAGAAGGTGTCACCAAGAAAGTGACTTCTGAATAAAGACCAGAAAGACTTGTGGGAATTGAGAGAACTGCAGACAAAGGGAACAGATACTACAAGCTCTCCTGGCAAGGAAGCCAGTCTCCTAGAGAAGACAGATCTGGGGGTAGATGTACTGAGAGCTGCATGTGTACCTGGATGATGCAGCGCATTGTAGGTCATTCTTCACTGTGCAATGATGGAAGATGATTGGAGGCTGTTAATAGATAATACATATGGTCTGGCTTGTGTGTTAGCTCAAGGGCACTAGGATTAAGGGTGTGAGTGCTACCTGCCCTAAGTAGCCTGAATAAAATACAATGGACAGAAAGATCTGTGGTTCCTCCCTTTTGGCTTTGCTACCTTCTGCCCATCATGAACTATTTCTTCTCTGTGATGCCCCTTTGCCATCCACCCTGCCTTGGAGGCAGCCAACTATGGACTAAAACCTCTACAAACTGTGAACTAAATAAAACTTTCCTCATTTAGCTTTGGATGCTGAGTATTTTGTCTCAGCAATGAGAAAAAGTAACTAAGACAGAGTGGAAGAAGCTTCATATTCTAGGTATTTTTGGAAGGCAGACTGGTCTGATATGTCAGTGATTCTGATGTAGGCTGTGAGAAAAGGGAGAAATCAAGGGTGACTTTAAGGTGTTAGGGCTGAATAACTAGCAGAGAAGATGTGTCATTAATCGAAATAGAGCTCAATGGAAGAAGTACAGATTTAGGAGGGACAATTGGGAGCTTAATTTTAGACAATTTTAAATTTGTGAAGCATATAACTATACAATATGTACTACTATATTATATTATAGGTTTGCTTAAACATAAGGTGTCCTTAATTCTACCCTTATTCTTGCAATATAGTTCTGCTGGCTCTGCCAGTGTATTGGACATTTATCTATTTTTTTAGTACTCTAAAGTAGGGCTCTCCAATTCTCAGGCCATAGCCTGGTACCAGTTTGTGGCCTGTGAGGAACTGAGCCACACAGCAGGCACCAAGTGGTGACCTAGCAAAGCTTTATCTGTATTTGTAACCACACCCCATTGCTTGTACCACCTGAGCTCCACCTCTGTCATCTCATAGCAGCACAAACCCCACCTTGAACTGCACATGTGATAACCTAGGTTGTGTGCTCCTTAGGAGACTGTAATGCCTGATGATCTGAAATGGAGCTGAGTTGGTAAAGATAGCACTGGGGAATTTAATTATTATATATTGCAAGCATATAGTAATAAAAATACACTTAAAAATCCCCTCTCCCTTGGTCCCTGGGACAATTGTCTTTCATGGTCCCTCGTGCTAGAAAGGTTAGGGACTGCTGCTCTAAGGAGACATTCAACATTTCAGACTCTCATTGTCAGTGCTAGTAATTTGATTCTGATAATTGTCCTCTGTCTCTCCCTATAGGTAATCTGTATTTGCTCCATTTGGTTTTGAGATCTGCCTTGCAGATTACTTACCTGTTGTCTTACATGTCATCTGGTAGTGAACATTTTTCGGTAAATGTAATTGTCTTTCTTTTATCCTAATCATTCAGAAATTTTTCTTAGTCCTTAATGTTTATTAATTTGAGCAGATTATGAGGGTTTATTTGCATGCTGTTTATTTGTCCCACTTAGATCTAGAGGTAGGCTCTCTCAATGAGTACATAGGTTTTTCTGTTGCTCAGAAAATTACCCATACTAATCTGTAAAAATAAATCTAAATTCATGTTGTAATTTATGATCCTAGAAAGATGATTATTTTGCTAATTGTGTGAAGTATGCATATCATAAAATTCAACTAGTCCTCACACATCAGAGAAAGAATAAGTAGCTCTTTGCTTTCTCTTAGTAAAAACATAAAAAATATCAATCCTAAAATTGACTGGGCTACTAAACAGATGGAAATATCTCCTAAGAAATAGTAACAATAAATTTAGTGATTGTCAGGTGTAAGATGTCAACTTTAGAAATATATTTCTTCTTTGACATTCCCAGCAATTTTTTCTTTCCGTAGTGTATCTTCACTCTTTTTATCCAGTTTATATTATTTTCCTAGCCATTGTTGAACCTCTTTACCTCTAGAACATATTTTCTTCCAATAACTTCTACCGTTTTATGCCTTTCTTCTTCATTCTAGAGGTATAATTTGGCCTCTTTCAAATTCATTTATTTGTAAAAGCTATATTATTCTCTATCTAAGTATTTGTGTTTTTTATTTTATAATCCTACAAGTGATTTCTATCTCTAGTTTTCATAAGTTTGAGTTTATTTGATCCTACACTTTCTAGTATTTTACATGTATTAGCTTATTTTTCTTAAGGCTTTGAATATTCTGATTTGAAACTGTTACTCTGAATGTTGTTTACCTTTGTTTCTTTGGATATGTGTTTTTAAAAATTTATTAAGGATATTATATAAATTTAATTGAGTTGTGTTTCCTTAATTATCTGACTAGATTTACTCATCTTCATAACTGAGATTTCTTTTTAGTGTTTATACTATGTATCATTTAAATTTGGCCACTATTTTCAAAGAGAAATGCTAAATTGAATGGGACACCAGAACTATAGACCTAAACCAAAGTTCTAGGCCAAATAGGACACATGGTCACTCAGTCATTAGTTTCAAGGTTGTGGGACTCTGCTGGCAACACTCAGCTGGGCAGAAGGAGTTGCTGCTGTCAGGGCTTGCTGTCTCAGTTGTTTCCAATAAGATAAGAATAGGTAGCAAATACCGCTACATGGGGCATGCAGACATTGGTATTCACGTACTGTATTTCACTGGTCTTCTGAAACACTGCACTATACCTCTGTTTAATATTTTCCACTTATTTCCTCAATTTACCATACCCCAACCCTGGACTGAGCCCTTGTTTGGAGAGGGAAGTGAGAGTGCCTAATAGTATTTGCTCAGGTCTGGGACTCTGCCAGTTCTCCCTGAGTTCTAACTTGTGTGCTGGCTCTTCCTTTGTATTTTATGTGTACCTATCCAATACATTAAAAAAATTATGTATATACATTATTTTAATTTTTTAGAGTTTATGACAAATCTGACAGTTACTAATTTTATGGTTAGGAGATATTTCATTGTTTAGGAGTTATTTCCAGCTATTTAGTAACTATCAATTTTAGAGGTAATATCATGTTCCTATTTACTATACTAAACTAGGAGTTATTTATTGATACTAACATGTTGCACTAGTTGAATTTTATTATATATTCCAATTAACAGAGTAATATTTTCTATAAGATTGTGATCTTCAATATGAATTTAGTTTTATTTTTAATGATTAATGTTGATAAAGTTATAGATTTTGTAAAATGGGTGTATTTATGTAAAAAATTAGAAATCACAGATTTATTTGCAAGATGTGTCATAATATATGATATGATATATTGTAGCTCTCTACTGTGATATTTATGTGCACATATATGTATGCAGAAAAAGTGGGTTGCTTTATATTGAAGTCACCTGTTAAAATAGATTCTTTTATGATTATATCTCCATAAGTTCATAACAGTTTTATTTATGTGGTTCATAGTCCTTATCATAGTACAGGTGTTGAAGTCTGCCTAATCTTTGATAATTAAAATTATTATAATAAAAATAAATTTAGATAAAAATAAAATTCTTGTGCTCAGTTTGGCAGTACATATACTAAAAATAAAATCCCTATATTTGAAAAGTGTTGGAAGGAAAACTATTAACTTGAGTCTATATGGTATAAACTATTTTTCACACAGATTATTTGTATTCTAAAGTATTTTTGACTTGGACAAATTTAAAATTGCATTTAGTCTAGGCAGGAAATGATATTACATAAAACCATACCATCAATGTAGGTATGGAGTAGAGATTATAGTTGTTCTCTCAGCCATTTTATTTTGCTCTAAATGAAATTCATTGCTCAGAATGCCCTCTGAACTGTTTCCAGCCAAATTATTTGGTAAAAATTAAATTAAATTCATTGCAGGGTACATGCTTTTAGAGATTGTAACAATTCTTATCTGTTTGAATTGTACAATGATTTTTTTTAGTGTGGGATAAAGTTCAGAAAGACAGTTTTCCATCCCATTACACCTTTTTGAAATAGTTCTCATACTTCGGCTATAAGGCTTCATTAAATATAAATTAAAGTGAACCTATATCAGTAAGAAATAATGAAAACATACTTTCAAACATTTGATTTCTTTTTCAGAGTAGGAGCATAAAGTGTACATCTAGTCTACTTAAGGATTATGCAAACATTTGGTATAATTTAAGTAACTGACATTTAAAATATTATGGATGCAGAATAACTGATTCCTTTAAATCATTGCTTTTAGCTATAAAATAATGACATCCACTCCCTCTTACCAAGATGTCCATTTCTTATATTGTTACATTGCAAAGGGATTTTACAGATGGAAGTAATTAACTACTACTAATTAACTACTACTACTACTACTACTACTACTACTACTAATTAACTTCCCTTGGAATAGAGGATAAATCTGGATTTTTTTCAGACAGGCCAAATCTGCTCACATGGACCTTTAAAATAGGACAGGAAGGCAGAAGAGGCAGGTAGAGCAGGGATTTGAAATGTGCAAGATTCAATATTCTCTTGGTGGCTTTGAAGATGAAGCAAAGGAAGCCATGAGCAAAGCAATGATGAAAGCCTCCAGAAGTTGAGAATGACCCTTGGCTTCCAGCCAACAAGGAGGCTGGGTATCCTATGTCTTCATGGGACTTAGTTCTGGCAAAAATCTGAAGAACTTGCAGAAAGTATAATTTTGACCTTCTGAGACAGGCAGAGAAATAAACCAAGATTGCAAGATTTCTACCTAAACAAGTATGAATTAATTCATTTGTATTTTAATTCACCAATTTGTGAAATTTTTTACAGAAGAAATAGAAAACTAATTGGAAGCGCTCCTCTCCTCTCTAATAAGCGTCCTCTATAAAGGGCAGGAATCTCATTGTATTAGATACCTTTTTGCTGGAGGGACAAAATATTGGACATACTCAATTGGAGTTTTATTTTGCTAAGTTTCAGAGATTTCAGTCCATGGTTGGCTGACTTTGAGGCAGGAACATCATGGTGGCAGGACATGGCTGAAGGGCATGCCCAGAGGGGCATGGAAGAGGAAGGGGGAAGACAAGAATATACCTTTCTGGGATATTCCCCCAGAGTCTTCCTTCAGCCAACTGGGCCCACCTTCTGATAGTCCTTTCAGCTATGAACTCATCAAAGGATTTCCCACTGACAAAGTTTAACATCCCTATGACCTAATCACCTTCTGTAATCACCACCTCACAGGAGACTTTGCTGGGGCCTTCTAGATCTATAACAATCACTATGCAAAATAAATTGAAATGATAGGGAAATAACCCATGAATGTTTTGATCCAGGTGTGCTTTTTGAGGTGATAGGGTATTACTTTGAGTAAAAGCAAAAGATACCTGCTACTTGTACTGGAAACCTCTGCAGTAGGCTGTAGTCTCCTGCTCAGTGTATGATGCAAGGCTGAAGGAAAATAAAACAACTAAAAGACAGAACTAAAGAGACAGAGAAACCACAGAGCCAGGACAACTGATGCTGCTTATTCAGCCAATGGTGCTGGTGCATCCAAGCCACCGATTTTTATTAGTAATCAATTGGGGTAAAGGCAAGCTACATGCAAGGGCAAGGCTACCTGGGCGTATGCACAATCGTGTAGTTTCTATGGAAACTAACGGAGGAAAGTCTTGTAAAGGAAAAATACAAAGAATTCTTGAATTAGGAACAGAATAGACAAAATATATGATTGTAATTAGAACTTTGCCTTTAAAATTCAAAGACCCAATTCAAAAATGGGCATCTGAAATGAACAGACATTTCTCAGACAAGGAAGTAAAAGCAGCAAACAAATATATGAAAAAAATGTTCAGAATCACTTGTCATTCAAGAGATGCAGATGAAAACAACACTGAGATTCTACCTCACCCCAGAAAGAATGGCTGCTATCAAGAAATCAACAAATAACAAATGCTGGCTGGGTTGTGGCGAGAAAGGAACACTTCTCCATTGCTGGTGGGAGTGCAGACTGGTGCAACCACTGTGGAAGTCAGTATGGAGATACCTCAAAGAACTAGGACTAGAGGTCCCTTTTGATCCAGCTATTCCCCTGCTGGGTATCTTCCCAAAAGAATTAAAAGAATCATACCACAGTGATATATGTGCACTCATGATCATAGCGGCACAGTTTGTAATAGCTAAAGCTTGGAAGCAGCCCAAGTGCCCATCAACTGGAAACTGGATAAAGAAGATGTGGGTTTTTTAAAATAAAATGGACTACTCTTCAGCCATAAAGAACAAAAAACTAGAGTCATTTATAGCTAAATGGATGCATATCGAGGCCATACTCTTAAGTGAAATAAATAGGACACACATGTGTAAACACCGAATAGTTTCTCTAGTGTGAGAAACTGATAGTGTAAACAAGGGTTAAAATGATTAAAATGAATAATTGATAATTTGAAATAGGAAAAAAGGTCCAAAGATGAAGGAGTGAAGGGAGGGGAAGGGGAAAGAAAAAGAGGGAAAGGAAAAACTATGAGAAAAGAAAAAAAAAAGAGGAAATGAAATCTATGTAAATAGGGAAGGGCGGAGGGGGTGAAGGTTGCATAGGTAATGGGGGAAAAAATAAGAACTTAGGTATATCATGTATAGGTACAAACACCCAATGATAAATGTAAATGAATTGTATACCTAAAATGTACCAGTAAAAGAAATAAAAAAAAAAAAAAAGAATTTGGCTGAGAATTATACTGACCTCAGCATGTAGGCTTTGGCTGGACTAAAATCTATGAACAAGCCAATTGTGGGGTTAACTGTTTATATCCTGCATTGCTTACAGCCTGCTTTGGGCATAATCAATATTGCAGTTGCCCACATACTTGGGGTTCACACGCTAATGGTAATGACAGATGCTAAACAAAGCAAAATAAATGTAAAATTACAAGTTAACAACTATTTTGTAAAAATATTTTTTCTGTTTAAACTTTGTAAGACTGACTTTCATGGA
The DNA here is from genome assembly GCF_053883595.1 of Heterocephalus glaber. NCBI lineage: Eukaryota > Metazoa > Chordata > Mammalia > Rodentia > Bathyergidae > Heterocephalus > Heterocephalus glaber. The sequence continues at coordinate 1,536,944 of NW_028258303.1, forward strand.
TTAGGATTTGAGTGAGAAGTGAATCATCTCTTTAATAACCTAGAACTTTTACATTTTTTAGAGGAAAAGGAAAAAAAGACTTCCAAGAATAGAAATTTGAGAGACAGGAACAAAACCAACCTACTGTCTTTGCAAAGTTCATTATTTTAGTGTCATGGATATAGACCTGGTCTGTAGTCATAGATTGGGTAATTTTTTTTTTTTTTTGTACCGGGGATCAAACTTGGGACCTTGCTTGAGAGGCAGGCACTGGAAATGCTTTTATCATTTTTAGTCATCTTTGATCAAAATGAAAGAAAAAGATGATTCAGGCATTTTATTATAACAGCATAAAGATTGGACACTTCTTCAAATTATATTTCATGGAATTGTAGATTTCTTAAGGTAGAGAGGACCATATAAATATCACCTGATCTAAATTTCCAGTTCCTGTTTGGAAGTGTGAGAATCCAACGGTTAAGGAATGTGCCAACTATCACATAGATTTGAGGGATAGAGCCAAGACTGAAATCTAGGTTTCCTAATATTTGCTCTATGTAGCCTTTCTTTGGTACTATACAATACAGTAGTGTCTGGAGGGAATTTTATGTACACATACACACACACACACACACACAAAACACATGTATATTATATTATACACAGTTGCTTTCATTTTTATGAGTGGATTTGTATTACAGATATGAATATAGATATAACAAGATGATGTAATGTATAGTTTATACTTTATACTCTAAGGAAATATGGTTAAATAAGTATGTCCATAACGCATGTAACTATGACTCTGTCATAGATTATTCATTAATATATTATATGATTCTCTTCAATTGTTGCCAATTGATTAGATAAATCTAAAACTATTTGAATTAGAGAAATATTTTGTACTTAAATTTTTAGTGTTTTTTCTCTATAATAACAGTATTTAACAATATAAATCATTGAATAAGGTTTGAGATTCCAGAATTGAGGTTGTGGTATGTTCGTATGTCTGCCCATTCTTTCTACCCACATTTATAGTTGTTTAATTTGGGACAAAACTTATCAGAGATGATGATAAAAACTTCACTGACAACATATCTGGCATCTTAATTTTCCTGGTGACTTTTTTTTTCACATTTCAGTGTTACAATTAGTCACCTTTCTTTCAGTGCAACAAAGTAGTATCTGACATACACAACTTAAAGAAGAGGTTTATTTTGGCTCATAGTTTCCATGAGTTCATTCTGTGATTAGCTGGCTCCAAGGCAGAAATGGCACAGCAAGGGAAAACTGCTCAACCATGTCAGCCAGAGAGCAGAGGAAGATAGAGGGTGAGCGATAAACCCTCCATAGGCTTAGCCTCAGCGGCCCCTCCTGCATCTGGGTTCCAGCTCCTAACAGCGCATCTACCTAAGTACTTACTCATCAAGGATTAATCCTCTGATGTGTATAGCAGCCCCAGGATCTAATCCCTTCCATAAACCCCACATCTGAACACATGAAATTTTTCAGGAACATTTTAAATCTAAGACATAACAACAACAATACAAAGGGAAGATAAACATCATTATTTAAATCTCTAATATTGAAATATTGTCGTATATAACTAATAGAGGCAATTTGAAAGTGAGTCAATACAGTTCAGTTCAGAAAAAAAATAGCTGTTCATGCTTCAGTAACAATGAAATTTTGACTGAAAAATATTTAATTTATGGAGCAATTCTACCATTAGAACTAAATTTATGATTAAATTTCTATTTTACGAACAAAGAATAAGTCATAGATAAAGCATATAATCCTGATTTTTGGTTGATAACTTCTAGGAGAAGAATTTTTTTAGATAGTAATTTGATATCTTAAGCTGATACTCTACCTAAGCCATAATATGAGAAATAAAGGAGAATGGTTAGTCCACTATGGGCTGAATAACTGAAGAGGTAGTTTTCATTTTACTTAAAGTCTTAGGGCCCAGTGTCATCAATCTAAAATAATGAAAGGTAGAGTAGAAAATTTAAATGACTACATATTTTTATTTAGCTAGAAGGTAAGAGTTAATGCTTTCTACATTTGACTATAAAATCAACAAATGAATATCCCTTATGTGCAGAAAGAAGTTAGAAGTTGAAATATTTTCATTGATTTTGCAATCTTTCTTGTGTTCCTAAGAGGTAATTGCACCACAAATAGGTGCAGGGATGGGAAAACCTTGGTCTTGGTCATTATTTTCCTTACAGCAGAGTCCAGATGGGGGATGCCTGATAGGAGATGGAATTTTGGGGCTCAATTTTATGCTACCCAGAGACATGATTAAAATATTTCTTGGATTTAAAAAAAATTAACTTAATTGGTACATTTTAGGTATACACTATGATTGTTTTTTAAAGTAGTAGTTGAATAGTACCTTTACATTTTATCTAACTGAAGGGACCAATGTAGAGTATAATTCCAGTTAAAAATTGAGAGGGGAAAAATAGGAAAACTCATATAAGTTGTAACAGGCATAATTTGACTATAAACCATAAGCTGTAGGCCCAACAGTATTCTCTCATTTAAATAGGAACACCTGGTATTTCATTTTGTGGGACGATTGTTGGATCAACTTTCCAGTATGAATTGACCATTCTCTAACTTCTGTTGATGAAGCTTCTGTGGAATGATGGTGATTAATTATCATCTAATCTCATATTTGTATAGAATTTAATAATTTTCAAAGTGCTTTAAAAATTTTTTTTCAATTTGTAAACTTACGAGGTTGGTACCATATATTGACATTATTTTTCTTTTACTCCTAAAATTAGTAAACTAGAGGACTAGCACAACATTCTGGGATTCTTGGCATGCAGTTCAGTGTTCTTTTTGTTTGACAGAGCTGCTTCTTCAAATCCTACTTACTGAAAAATAGCAAGAATAACAATAAGAACTTTAAAAAAATCTCTTGGAGCTATTTCAGAGATTGTCTTTCCATCTCTGATTAATCTATTTAATTTTTAATGTGGTACCTATTAATGGCTTCTTAAAAAAATGCTCTTATGCTCTATAGACCACTTTTTCCGATTGAAACTTCATCTACTATTCCAGAAATGTTAAATGCTGCTTTCCTTAAACATCTGGAAGATTCTGTTGAATGAAACTTTGTTTTCTTTACTTCTCTCTGTAGTCCATTCAGCTTTATTTTTTTTGGTAACGGGGCTGAACTCGGGTCCTTGTGCTTTTTTTATGTTAACGGGGATGAACTCGGGTCCCCCCTGCAGCAGGGGGCGAAACTGCTGAGCTAAATCCCCGGTCCCTCTTCTTTTAATGTTTTACTTATATAGTAGCACCTTTACAGTTTTGAGGATTAAACAAAATTTAATAGTAGAAAAATTAAGATTGATGAAAGTGGAAAATAAGATGGAGACTGAATCAATAAGGCAGAGAAACCTGTTTAACAGTACAGACGTTGGAACTAGACTTCCAGAATTGAATTTCATCTCTACCACTCATTAGTCAAGCAGTCTTGAGTAGTTTATTAGCAATAAGTTGTTACTCAATTTTCTCATCTATAAAATGGGATGACAATATTATTGCCCATTTTATAGGGTTAACCTAGAGTAGTGTTCATACTAAGCTTTATGTGTACATTCACAAACGTATGTATGAATCTACACACATGCCTGAATATATAGGGAAATTCTTGATTCTTTTTTGATTTCACTAAAAGAATATAAAAAACAGCATTGCAAAAATGGAAATATCATATGTATTTTGCACATTTTATGTAGTAATCAATACTGAATATTTCAGCATATTTCATTCACTAATGACCTTATAAAGACTTCCTTTGCTAAAATATTATTAAGATATTGAGGATTCAGTTTGTTTTATTATAGATAATAAACATATAGAGCGATATTTTACTCTATGGATGGTCTCTCAGGCAACTAAAGTCACTAGAATATGAATTCTGTGAAGGCATGGATTGTATCACTGTTGTTTACCATTGAATGCTCAGTAACCTAGTGTAGTGCTTGGTAAATAGTAGTTCAATAAATAAACGACTGTCTTTTAAAAATTTTACTCATTTCACCTCTATGTCTCAAATAGTGTATCTTCACTGAAGTACTATTTCCTTTACTTCATCTATTTTCAGAGTTCCAAATAATCTTCTACTCTTGCTGTCATATACTTTATATTCTTTATCTTTTTATGAGTGTTAGATTGTAAATAGGATATATTGGTTATACCTTAATTTTTTAAAATTAATTTTTTTGGTACATGTTAGATGTACATGATAGCATTCATCATAGAAAATTTGTACCTGTACATAATATCTTAATTCTTCTTTTCCCCCCAACCCTCTCCCCTTCCTTTAAGCCCTCTTCCTCTTTTTATTTACAAATTCTGTTTCCATTTTTTTCCTTCTTGTCTCCTTTTTTACTTTTCCCTTCCTTCCTTACCTCCTCCCCCTCCCTTGTTCCTCTTACCACTTGAACATTTTATTCCTATTTCATAATATCTATTATACATTTTGGTCCTCATTTACCCTATTGGTTTCTCATACCAGAGAAACAATGCAATATTTACACATGGGTGTTTGATTTATTTCACTTAAGACTATGGTCTAGAGGTAAATCCATTTACCTAGCAATGTCTCAAGCTTATCCTTCTTTGTGGCAGAGTAGTACTCCAATGTATAAAAAAACCCACATCTTCTTTATCCATTCATCCACTGATAGGCATTTGGGCTGTTTCCAAGATAGATTTAGTTATTACAAATGGTGCCACTATAAACATGGATGTGCATATATCACTGTGGTCTGATGTTTTTAATTCTTTTGGAAAGATACCAAGAATGAGAATAGCTGGATCAAATAGAATCTGTAGTTTTAGCTTTTTGAGGAATCTCCACACTGATTTCCACATTGTTTGCACCAGTCTGCACTCGTACCAACAGTGGAGAGGGCTCCTTTTTTTCCCCCAGCCCCAGCATTTGTAATTGTTTGATTTCTTGATAATAGCCATTCTTTCTGGAGTGAGATGGAATCTCAGTGTTATTTTAACTTGCCTCTCTCAAATGATCAATGATGTTGAACATTTTTCATACATTTATTTGCCATTTCTACTTTTTTTTTTTGGTTTCAGGGATCGAACTCAAGATCTCACACTTGCGAGGCAGGCAGCAGAATGACTGAACTAAATCCCCAGCCCTGCCATCCTATTTCTTCATCTGAGATGTGACTATTACTTCAGGTGCCCATTTTTGGATTGGGTTTTTTAATTTGGAGGCATCTGATTTTTTGAGTTCTTTTTATATTCTAGATATTAGTCTTTCATCTGGAAACTTTTTTTCCCATTCTGTGAGGTCTTCTCATTCTCTTGGTGTTTTCTTTTGCCATGCAAAAGCTTTTTCATAAGATGAGATCCCAATTGTTAATTCTTCGTAATATTTTCTGTGTGATCTGGACTTTCATCATAAAGTCTTTGCCTACCCCTATGTCTTCAAGAGTTCTACCTATTCTATCTTCCAGCAGATTACGTGTTTCTGTTTTAATATTTAGATCTTTGATCCATTTTTATTTTAGTTTAGTGCATGGTGATAGATATGTGTCTAGTTTTAATCTTCAGCATCTGGAAAGCCAGTTTTTCCAGCACCATTTATTAAAGAAGATTTCTTCCAGTGAAGATATTTGGCTGCTTTGTTGAAGATAAGTTGGCTGAGTGTGTTTGGTGTTGTTTCTGCATATTCTAGTCTATTCCATTGATCCTTGGGTCTGTTTTATTTTTTTCTAGTACCATGCTGTTTTTATCATGGTAGCTTTACAGTATAATTTCAAGTCACCAATTGTGATGTCCCCTGCCTTGCCTTTGTTGCACAGGATTGCTTTTGCTATTCTAGGTCTCTTATGGTTCCAAATGAATTTTAGGTTGTTTTGTCTTAATTCTGTGAGGTATGCTGTTGAGGTTTTGATTGGGATTGCATTAATTCTGTGTAACAATTTTGGAAGTATCGTCATTTACACTATATTGATTCTTCCTACCCAAGAGCAAAAATTATCTTTCCAGGCCTGGGGATTTATCTCAGTGGTGCCACTGCCTGCCTTGCAAGTGCAAGGTCCCAAGTTCTATCCCCAGTTCAAACAAAACAGAACAAAACAAAAAATATCTTTCCATTTTCTGATATCCTCTTCAATCTCCTTTTTCAGACTCCTATAGTTTTCAGTGTAAAGGTCTTTTACTTCTTTTGTTATATTGAGTCCTAAGTATTTCATTTTTGGGGATGCTATTGTGAAATTCTCTCTCAGAGAATTTGTTGTGTACAGGAATGCTACTGATTTTTGAGCATTGACTTTGTATCCAGCTATGCTAGTAAATTTAGTCATTAAATCTAGAAGTATTTTGGTGGAGCTTTTTGGCATGTGCTATGTAGAGTATCATGCCATCTGAAAATAATGATAATTTCACTTCTTCCTTTCCTATCCTTATTACTTTTGCTTCTTCCTCTTGTCTAATTGCTTAGGCTAATATTTCCAGAACTGTACTGAATAAGAGTGGTGGCAGTGGACAGCGTTATCCTGTTCCTGGTTTTAGAGTGAAAGCTTTTAGTTTTTGACCATTAGGTATGATGTTGACTGTTGGTTTGTCATTGATGGCTTTTATCAGATTGAGATAAAACCATCTATTCCAATTTTCTGTAGGGTTTTAATCATGAATGGATGTTGATTTGTAAAATGATTTTTATTCATCCTTTGAGATAATCATGTGATTTTTGTCCTTAATTCTGTTAATATGTACATTACATTTATTGATTTGTTTATGTTGAACCATCCCTGTATCCCTGGTCATGGTGTATAATCATCTTGATGATTTACTACATTCGGTTTGCCAATATCTTATTGAGTTTTTTTTTTTTTTTTTTTTGGTCTATGTTCATTAGGGAGATTGGCCTATAGTTCTCTTTTTTTGGTTGGATCCTTCCCTTGCTTTGGTATCAGGATAATACTTGCTTCCAGAAATGACTTAAGGAATATTTCTTCCCTTTCAATTTCATTAAAGAGTTTGAGGAGTAGTGGCATTAAGTCTTCTCTAAATTTCTTGTAGAATTCAGCAGTGAATCTGTCAGAACCTGGGCTTTTATTTGTTGGTAGGTTTTTAATTACTTCTTCAATTTCAGTTATTGATATTGGCTTATGCAGAATTTTTATATCTTCTTGATTAAATTTTGTTAGTATATATCCAGGAATCTGTCAATTTCTTCTGTATTTTCCATCTTTCTAGAATACAATTTCTTAAAGTAGAGATTGATGATATTCTGGATTTTTGCAGAGGACCACAATATTGATTCCCAAAGCAAGCAGTGCAGGAGATAAAGAGTTAAATCCCTCATTTGACTTATTTTAAGAAGTGAGTCTGACTCATGGAAGTACCTCATGAGCACCATGGTAGTGAGCAGGTTAGCATGCCCTTCCTGCCAATGGCCATAGCTGAGACCAGAGAAATGGCCTATGAAGCTATGGGGCTAAATTTGAGATAATATAGTAGCTAAAGTCATAGTAGCTCACACCCAAATTCCATTCCCATGATTAAAACCTTCTCAACTAGAAAGACAAAGATTTAAGTCTATATTTTGTCTATTCTGTTCCTTATTCAACAGTGCTTCGTCTGTTCTTTTTAAGAGCCTTGTCTGCATTAGTATCCATAGAAATTGCACAACTGCATGTCCTTGTACATAGTCCCATCCTCACACTTAGTTTGCCTTTACCTCAATTGATTGCTAATAAAAATCAGTGTCTTGGACTGACCGGTGCCTTTGCTGAATGAACAGCATTGGTTGTTCTGGTTGTCTGGACTCTCTGTCTCTTTAGTTCTGTCTTTTAGTTTTGTTCTTAGCCTTGTGCCATAGCACCAAGCAGGAGATCAGAACCTACTGCAGAGGTATCTGATGAATCTGTTGTAATTTCACCCTTTTTATTCACAATGGGATGGATTTGAGTCTTTTCTTTCCCTTTTGATAAGGGTTGGCTAAGGGTTTGTCACTTTTAAATAGTCTTTCAAAGAGCCAACTCCTTGATACATTGATTTTTTGTATAGTTTTCTTAGTCTCAATTACATTAATTTCTGCTCTACTCTTTGTAGTTTCCTCTCTTTTATGAGCTTTGGGCTTAACTTGCTGTTCTTTTTCTGCTAGCTTGATGTTCAACATTTTTATAATAAAATATAATTCTCATTTATGGAAGACCCATTTTACAGGAGAAAAGTGTTGGCCCAATATCTTATTAAGATTTAGGAATTTAAGAGTGAGTAGGCTGGAAGGGAAAAAATTGTAAACTTCAATTTTTTTCAAGTACAATCTCAAAACTACAATTTTCCTTGTTTTCTTTTTGCCGATCTTTATTTCTTCTAGTTATTTCTTCTCACCACTATATAGAAAATTGTATGTTAGGCTTTACTTGTACTTTGGGTAAGTGGAAGGTGCTTATGATTTTCCAATGTTAAGATTTGTGTCAAAAACAAAATAGGCTATTTTTTGAAGGTTAAAATTGAGAGAACATTAATGTGATTTAATCAGGATGATTTGAATAGCAAAGAAAGGAGATAGATTACCATTTATGTAAAAGTAGAATTCATTATTTCTTTTTGTTAGCCATATGATTTTAGGAGAAGTGTATTTTCATAATTTGGTAATGACAACTAAGGAATGAATATATTTCAGAAGAAATCAAAGCATTCTTGAGTGATTTTTTCCATTTCTTTTAATGTTGAGGCATTTTTTTGTTTTTAATTTTGAATACTTAAAGTATGTATTTACTCTGAGATTTAATGTAAAATATTTTTCAAATAGAAGAGGGTTAATAGCTTTGATTTTCCTCTCCACTGTTATTGTAAAATAAGATTTTTTTCCTATATCCTTTTTTTCCTGAGGTATTTTAATCTAGGTATTCCTTATACTTGAGGTAAGTAGGCATACTTGTTAATGGCATGCACATGTGTATGGTAAATGGAACCCCTTTACACAGGGAAAATACTTCTTGTTAGGCTAAAAGCTCTCATTTTTGTAGCTGAATCCATTCACATTGTCCTACCTTCTGTTATTAGATACTGGCATGGGCAAAGCAGGTCTAAGTCTAATGTTTCTATAAAAATTAGTCACTAGGGAACTGAATAGAATGTGCCTTATCTCAAAAGACAAGAGTTTATCCTACTCTATTAAGATGGATAAAGATATATTTGACAATAAAAATATAAGAAAAGTCATTTTGATTCTATGGGGTTAAAAGATCATTGGCAAAATATATTTGTTTCAAAATATGAATAAAAAATCATGCTACCTTTAAAATATTGTGTGGCATACAGATTTAAATATGGCTTTAAAACCTCCAAAAATACAAAGTAGAATTTGTTTTCCTTCTTCAAATTCAAGAATACTGAACTGGAACTGATTTTTTGGTCCAGACAATGTAGGGTCTGTCATCCCAACTAGTATCTTGCTCTAATCATGTATTTTCTACTTAAATTATTTGCCTAAACTAAATTTAAAATAGCCACAGTTAAGTAAGGACTTAATTCAATTAGTAACAAAAATAGCAAAAATCAGTGGTTGAAAATGATTGCTAAATAATCTGAAATACTTAATAGAAGTCCCAGGAAGATTAGGACACTATATGAATTAGAATGAAAAAGCAAAGACTGTCATTTCTGTTTTTTCAGAAAGAGATTTATCTTGTTCTTTCTTAATTTACTTTCCCACTGACTATGGTAGGCAGAGTGATGGTCCAACCAAAGATGTCCACATCCTAATCATCAGAACGTGTGATATGTGATGCTGAGTAGTGTCACAGATTGCCAGCACTGTTTCACCAGTGCACTGAAAACTGAGTGGCTTAAAATTTGAAGATTTAAGGGGGTTGTAAGCCAAGGAATGTGGAAATGCACTGGAAGCCGGAAAAATCAATATAGAAGTTCTCGTAGAAAAGAATGCAGCCTTGCTGACACTTTAATTTTAGCCTAATAAGTCTCATTTACATTTTTAACCTCTACCATTATGAGGTAACAAATTCGTGTTGTTTTAAAATACATGGTAGTTTGTTACAGCAATAAGAGGAAGCTAGTACTTTGACTCTGCTAATGATGTATACATATAGACAATGAGGATCTAAGTTAGTGTATCTTTCTTTCCAATATGATCTTATTTTGATTCCTAACATGTTTGCTTTCTGATTCTCTTATATTTCCATTCCTACCTTCATTAACAAGATTAATTAATATGTTAGTAACTGTAGAACTATTGACTTGTAGGGTTAGTAATAAGTTTGAAGACTGCATAGTTCAATGTATTATTTAAAGTTTGTGTCCTCTCTCTACAACTGTTGGGGAGTTATTATATTTTGACATTTGTGCTATATAAAATGAAATTTCCCTCTTGGAAGTTATTATTATTATATTGAGGAGTTATTATATTTTGGCATTTGTGCTATATAAAATGAAATTTCCCACTTGAATGAGGATGTGTGTCCAAACATTAACTTGCTTGGACTCTGGTTGGGGAACCTAAAGTTTAGCTGGTAGAATTCTATTGTGATGAGTTTCTTAGTGGAATACATTACAAACGAAACTTATATTGATTCCAGGAGCCAGGGATTTAGCTCAGTGGTTCCGCCACCTGCTTCACAAGTGCAAGGTCTCAGCTTTGATCCCAGGTACAAAAATAAAAAACAACTTATATTGATTCCATTTAGATGTAGAAAGATCCAGAGATGAACATGAAAGCATGAAATAGTTGACATTTTGGGACACAGCAGTAATATTATGTGGCAGGTCGTGTTGAGAGTGGTAGAGAATGAGACTATATGTAGATTAAATAACGAATGAACTTGTGTCATCAAAGGTTATAAAAAAGGAGGCGACACAATCAGATTCATTCATGAGAAAATGCAGGATAATGTTGAAATGAGACAGAGTGCTGGGGAAGCAGCCTGACTCATTTGGAGGCTTGGGTATAGTTCACATGTCTACAATTCCTAAAGTCATTGGTTCTCCAAAACTCTCTGGCTTATTTTCAAACTAAAGCAATCCCGTATTTTCTCTTGGGGTTTACTTTTAAAACTCTCATCAGTAACCCCAGGAAACAAATTCTTCACATTTCAACAAACAATTATTTTTCTGATTCTCTTATATACTGTTATATTTCTTTATGGATATCTTATTTTCCTGTTGTATGTGAGTTGCCCTAGTATTAATCACTTGGGAATTGTTAAATCCTCCAACCTTTTTTTCCAGACACTGAAAAACCCAACCCTCTACTTTTGGACCATGTAATATTGCTGAACATTCTCCATGAATTACATTTTTTCTGACCCCATCTAGATTATTTTAATTTCTTTTTTCCATTCAATCCTTGATCATCATTTTACATATCACCTTCATTATTCTTTTTTCTTCTCTGTTCTGTAATTCTGAAACACAGAATTCAATTTTTTTCTCAATACACAACAAACTTTACTAAAGGTAGCAGGGTAGGATAGAAGAAATAAAGATAGAAAGGAGAAAAGAAAACTTAGTTTTCGGTCTCCCCTATTACCTTAAAACTTGGTCAGATTTCTTCTCAACTCTATTTATAAGAATGTGAATTATTTTGGAAAAGATGGTAAACAAACTTCATTATACCTAAATTTACTTAATCTATCTCATCCCCATTCCAGACTAAGGACACCAAGATAAGAGTAATGAAAGTAGTTTTCAGAGTTTACAGGGATATCCAGTTGACAGCTTTTACTGCATCCAGTTTCAGATTCCCCTGAAGTTACCCCTAGATGTCTTCCACTGTTGTCCAAAAACTGTGATCACTGAGTTCCAGGAAAAGCAAAGGGTCACAAAATGCTCCATAATGTGGTCACCTTTCCCCAAACAGAAGCACTGACTCCATGACTCCAATCAAGAACAGTCATCTCCTGGGAACCAAACTGCCCTTTGAGCTATAAGGATTCCTCAGATGCTATGGAAACCAGAACTGAGATAGTGATCCACTGGACCCTGGCCCACCTCAGCTAAGTCTTAAAGCTGGCCTTCTGCTTTTGTGAGCAGACCAGTATGAACCCTTGCATTAGAGTGAGCCCTCTCCAGCTACTCTAGCTGGAGGATTTTCTTATCTTTCCTTGCTATGTAACTTTCACTAATAAACCATGACATGCCTCACAGTGATGTGTCCTGAAATTCTTTTCCTGTGACATGTATGGGTCATGAACCTACTTGGTGACCAAATTAAGATTCCTGTCTTCTCTTCTCTTTGAGGAGCCTCCTCAGATCCTGTCTAGGACAGAAGCTAAGAGATAAGGGGGATTGTTTTAGAGAATAGTGACTTTGTTGACCTTTTCTGAATTCTGTGCTCTGGGGAAGCAGTAAAGATTAAGAAATTCCTCACATTTTGTGTTTCGGGTAAAGGGTAATATCAAGAGACCACCTTATGCTCACATACTGTGAGATAACAGGAGTCTCCATCATTTCTCTTGATTCCCGTAAGCCTTGTAGAAGACACTTGTTTATCTGCCTCTATAACCCATTAGGCCTTCTTCCTTCTCTTTGAGACTTTCCTCATTAATGCCCTCTTCTCTGTAATAGCTTGAATAAAATATCTCCTTAAATAACCAATGCATTTTGTTTTACTGATCGGCAAACAACTTAAAAGTAAATATAGCACCCATTTTTTTTTCTCAAAGTCTTTTGCACTGACCTTCTTTGGTACATCTATTAGCTCTATTTTCCATCATCTTCCTAAGTTTTTTGTTTGTTTGTTTGTTTTGTTTTTTTCCACCTAAAATTGCCCAGTTAAATATATTGAAATTCTTACCCCTTTCATGTCTGGATGCCAGAGAGAAAATGTCGTTTTCTAATGAAGTCCCTCCCCTCCCCCAACTTTGTTTCCATTTTTCTTACAAACCACCCTCTAGTGCTTCTCTATTCTCACACAAATGGTTTTCTAATATGCTTTGATAAACAAAAATAATTTTTTCACAAATATCTGCTACCACCACTTTATCATGTTTGTTATTATTGAAAGACTGATGGTCAGTAATTCAGAACCCCTAGTACCTAGAGTGTACCTTCAAAGTTTGTATGAATGTAACTAAAATAATTTTAATTAAAATTATTTAATATTTTATTATTAATCTTATTTAGCAACAGTTTTGTAAGATAATTGTTTTCGTCATTGAAAGTCTACATTGAAGAAATTAAGTGTCTTCCTCTTAACATTGAATGATAAATTAGGGATAGTATAGGACACATGATATAGTCATAAATGTCAGTCTCACTAAGCTAATGACTTTATTAAATATGTACAAGAAATTGACAAGGAAAACATATACTATACAGAAATAGAATGAACACACCTAACCACTAATAATACATGAATACATTTGTTTGGAAACTATATCTTTGAGCCAGTAGATGTTTTAGTTTATTTGATTACAAGGTACCGATATTAATCAGAAGATCTATTGTTTTGTATCTGGGATATAAAATGTAAGTGTAAAAAGTAGAAATTCTTAATTCATTCAATTTTGAAAGGCATTAAATGATATAGAAAATATTTTAGGAAGTACTAATTTTGTGACCACAACCTGAGTTAGGTGTGTATTGTAATTGTAATTGAATCTTATAGAGCAGAGCATTCACCTAATTGGCAACCACAGAATTTCATCTTATGTTACTGATAATAAAATGAGAAGATGCATTTGTGCTTGAAGTAAGCTTAATCCAGAAAAGAACTGCTTGTGATCTAATTAATTTTAGGGGTGTCTGATAGGAGTTTGCAGTGAGTTTTGGTTATGATGAAAGGTTGAGATAACAAGGAGATGAACTGGCATTGTAAATAGGGAGACTTGCACCAGCCTTATGTACACTACATGTGATATAGTTGTGGTTAGTATAAAGGAAGAAAATTTCTATGTGCTTATATTGTCTCATATCTTTCACTTGTTTTTACTGGTTGTAGAAAAGCTCAGGGTCCTTAAAATGGTGGTGTGCATAGTCACAGTGGTCCTTATTGGTTTGGAATATTAACCAGCTTTCTCCTCACGAAGACACAATATACAACACTCATAAATTACAGGGGGACAAATTCAATTTCCTCATGGTTCTAGTCCATGATACGCTGGCTGTAAGGCAGTCAAATAGTGGTGGAAGGGCATGGTACAGCAAAGCTGCTTAGTTCATGCAGAGCAGGGAACAGTGGTACAGTGGTAGGGGGAAGGGACCAGACAAAGACCCCACCCAGACACATATAGAAGTGTGCCCCATCAGTCACCTGGGTGGATCCCAAAGGCAAGCAGGTTGAAATCCCACACTAACCACCACAGGTCCAATCTAGAGTAATAATTTGGGGCCTTGATTAATGTCTGCCACTTGCTGATACCAAAAGAGGATCAAATAAGAGAAGACTGAGACACTGGGATGAGCCCATAGAAATTTAACCAGATATATGTAAAATGTTCTTAAATATTTTTAGGTTTTTCCAGATGCCCTGCAAGCCCCATACCCCAACTGGAATAAAAAGGTAGAAAACAGATATGGTAGGAATGCTTCTGTGCTTCTTGAAATGAGAGGAAGAAACAAAGAGTTAAGGAAATTATTCCTAAAGGACGTTAATTTCTTTTTGAAGCAGCAGGCAAAATCATTTTTGAAAGGTACAAAACTTAGGACAAACTATGAAGCAATACAGTCTTTCATATTTTTAACAATTTTATCTCATGATTCTCAATTATAAAACTTTACAAGGTTCCATGGCAGAATATGTCATCAAGAGATTCGTTCATGCCCTTCAATAAGTGGAATGATTTGAAGTAATTCTTGCAGGAGAGAGGGAGGGGAAGAGAGATGAAACAACAATAACAACCAGCAGAGAGAGAGAAAAGAAAAGGGAGAGGAGATATACAGAAGAAATCTGATTAGAAACAATCAGAAAGACACTCTGGAAATCTTGCTTAGTCTAGGAAGAACCAGAAACCACAAAACTAAAGGGCTAATTTGTGTTGTGATACCAATTTTTGATTATTCATGAGAATCCTGTGCTCAGTGCCGTGAGAATTTATTTTACCTCTTAGAACATCTCTTATCAGAATCTCTTTTTTAAGAGTTTTATCAAAGGACTTTTTAAATTTCAAAATTAGAAAGCATGGAATTAAGATAGAAACTCATAAAAATAGAATGAGTTTTGTACAACTCTCATAGAGGATCATTTTCTAAGAATATAAACTTAGTCTTTGATTAGTTTGCAGCATATTCAAAGATGCCCATAAATATAAATTAATATAAAGTTTCAGCTAATCTAGTATCAGTAAAATTTAGATATGTATAAATATCTCTATACCTGAGAGCTACATATTTTATAAATTAACATTAAAGTTGAGGATAAATGAAAGCACTATGAAATATGTCTATTTTTCCTTAAGGAAATGGGCAATTTATATTATTAGTGATATAAAAATATAGAATGTTTGTAGAAAGTAGGCATATGTTTGTGTAAATAAAGATAACTAATTGAAGAACCTATTGATATATCCTTATAATGAAAAAGAATGCTAGTATGCACAGTATGAACATAATTTTCCTACATTGAATTCTTAGGTTGCTTCCTGCAATTCAGATAGAATGTTTTCCAGCATTTTATGTATTAGATTCTGATTGAAGTCACAAGTAAATTGTTAGGGGACATACTTGAATTGCTAAGTGATATGGTTTAAAATTATCTGCAAGGTTTCAAAATATTTTATATCTGAGAAACTTTAAGTAAAGGTGCCTATTTATTAGATATTTATCAGATAAATGAAAGTAATAAAAGTAAAGAACTATACTCTTTTCTCCTGCTCCCCAAATGTCACAAATAAAACTTTTCTTTTTGAAGACTGAAGATAAACAGGAGCCTTGACCTAAGATATATTTTTTCTTTATTTATATGAAAATTATTTTCATATTTTATTTTTCTTTATTTAACCTTACTGACCATAATTATCCATGTATCCAGAATGGTATTTTCAAAAATATGGTAAGCAAAACTAGTCACAGGATATTTGTGTGTGGTAAGTGAATTTTTAAGATGGCTTCAATGGTATTCAAAGCCTTCTGTATATCCCCTCTTGGGCGTGGATCTGAGAAAATGAAGGCATACGAGCAGATACTAACAGTTGAGCAGATGGTAGTAGGGGTCTCTAGGAATTTTGTTTAATTGCTTAAATTTTCTCAGTGAGGTAGGAAGTACTGAAATTGGTTGAAAGTAATGATTTGTTGAGTGATTGAGAAGAAGGTTGAGAAATAGTCTTTTGGGAAAGTGGAATACTACATAGACCAAATGGAGGTAGTATGATTGATCAGGAACATTAAGAGTATACTGAAGTTAGATATTTGAGTCTGGGGATTGGGAGAGAAGTCTGGGGTGAATACACAAATTTTGGAATTAAGAAACCATTTGATAAGGAATGAAGGCATGGAAAATGGTGGAGTAGGAAGTGCTAGGAATCTTTCTTCACTTAGAAAACATTGTACTGAAAACAGTATAAGTACCTGATTGGAACTCTGGAGTCTGTTTGAGCACTTGCAACATCTAGGTTGAAAGATTGCCTGGAAAATTGGATATTAGTCTGGAGAGAGTAGCTACTGATCCTCATCCCTCAGCCCATGACAGCTGTAGAGATGGTGACCCATGTTCCCATCTTGGATTGCTTGAACAGGGTGGTCTGTTAGGACTGTGTCCTCTAGGTAGCAGGGCTCTTGCTCTGATTAAAGATTAGTGTTTGATTATTTTGGTTTATAGAGGCAAGCCACCATTGTTTAAATCGTAAGCAGCTGAAGCAGCTTCCGGGGATTTGAAAGAACTGCACCTGTTGTTTAATGTTTTTTATTTTTATTTTGGAGGGATTTTTTTAGGGGGCAGGGTTGAGATAGGATCTTCCTTTGTAGTTCAGGTTGGCCCTGAACTCACTATGTAGCCCAGGCTGGCCTTGAACTTGTGGCAATCCTCCTGTCTCAACAAATGTTGTTTGTTTTATTTAAAGCAACTGCACATAAGAAAGCCATCAGGAACACCCAGGTGAAAGATACAGACAGAGAAAAGACCTAAGAAGAACTTCAGCTTTCACCTGTGATCATGAGAAGTTCTTAACATTGTTAAGGTATAAGTAATATCACAAAGAGATCTAGTATTCAACACAGTATCAAAATTTCACAACCCTTTTCACAGAAATAGAAAGGCTGACTCTGACATTAATAAGGAACTTCAAGGAGCTTTGCACAGCCAGAACAACTTTAAAAAAGAAAAGCCTAGCTGAAAGACTTGTATTTCTAAACTTCAATACATTACACCAAAGCTGAAGTAATTAAAACAGTTATAATACTGGCATATAGAGAGTCAACTAGGCCAACAGAATAAGCCTGACTGGTTTTTAGCAAAATCACAAAGACCAATGACTGTTCAATGGCAAAAACAATCTTTTCAACAAATGGTACTAGGAAAATTGGACATCCACATGCAAAACAATAAAGTTAGACACAGCACATAAAAAATTAACCCCAAATGGATTGAAGGCCTCAACTTAAGAATGACAAACATAAAACTCTTAGAAGAAAACATTAGGAAAAATCTTAATGGCATTAGATGGATGATGATTCTATGCATATGACATCAACAACACACTGAACAGAGAAGAAAGACATAAAGTTCATTAAAATTGAGAGTTTTTGAGCATCAAAGAATAGTACTAAGAAAGCAAAAAACAAAACAAAACAAAACCCTTTTGAATGGCAGAAAATGGTTTAATATCCAGAATATATGAAGAATTTCTAAAATTCAACACCTAAATTTTTTTTAAATGGTTAAGGGACTTAGAGATATTTGTCCAAAGTAGATATATAAATGGTCAATAAACGCACAAGAGATATTGAACATTATTGGTCATTATAGAAATGTGAATCAAAATTACATTAAGATAAACCATCACACTTATTAGTATGGTTATAATCCAAACAATGAAAAATCAATATTTGCATAGATGTGGAAAAATTGGAGCACTTGCTATTTGGAATGTAAAATGCTGAATCTGATATTTTTTAATGTAGAAAAACAATTCCACTTTTAACATATATATTCCTAACAATTCCACCCATAGGTGTATATAATATTCAAGAGAATTGAATGTAGGAAATAGATGTTTGTACATGAATGTTCACAGCCAAAATATGGAAACAACTGAAGCCTCCATTAACAAATGAATAGATAAACAAAATGTTGTTTACATATGATGAAATATAATTCAGCTATAAAATGGAATGGAATTCTGATAGATGCTACAGCACGGATGAATCTTAAAAGCTACATGCTTAGTAAAATAGCCAGACACAGGACACATACTGTACAATTCTGCTTATATGAGACACGAATAGGTGAATTCATAGAGTGGGAAAGCAGAATGGGAGTTACTAGGGTCTAGGTAGTGTGAGGAAAAGGATGTTAAAGGTACATAATTTTCGCTGGGCGTTATAAAAAGTCTTGCCTAGAGACCTTTTTTTTTGGTACCAGCGATTGTACTCGGGACCTTGTGCTTGTGAGGCAGGCGGCAGAACCCCTGAGCTAAATCGCCGGCCCTAGAGACCTTTTGTTAAGAAGATATATTGTAAGTGAATTTAATGCCCTTGAATATGCACTTACAAATGACTAAAATGATTAATATTATACTATGTTTATTTTACCAGGATAAGAATTTAAAACTCATGTTTGCATTCATGAATTTGAAGTGAATGCAGTAACTACAGCTGAATTTTTTCCTTTGTATTGTAGAGGAAATTGATACGCCAATGAGTAATTGAGATAGCGTACATCTAAGGGGGAAGATACTCTATATTCATTTGAAAAGAGACATTATAAATTCAGAGAAATAAAGAGATTAGAGTGGGGTTATAGTAGTTGGGAAAGGCTCTATGAAGAATACAGGATCTGAATAGAATCCTGAGATATTTTAGTATTTGAATATATAAGAGAAGAGGAAATTAAATCTTGGCAAGGGAAACAAGGTACATAGGTCTTGGATTTTGCTATTAGCATGCTATATTCCAGGGTAATGGTACAGGATAAGTTTGAGAAAATGACTAATGTACAATGACATAGAAGGTAGTTTAATGCTAATTTTTAAAGGATCTTAAATACTAGAATGAAGAGCTTGGACATTTTCTTATATAGAGTTAAGAGCTATTGCTCTAAAACATAGATATGAGTGATTCATTCAATATTTTAGGACAATTAAATGGGCAGCATTTTTCAGGGTGGATTAAAGTGAGGTCAGATACATTAAGAAGTCTGGAAAAATTTCTTCTCTCTTTCTAAGTCTAATGTGATGAGCTCTATGACTTCAGGGAAATCATTTAACCTCTCTAATCTTTCAGATTTCTCATCTGTGAAACTAAGGGATTGACTGTTTCATTATGGTGGAATATAATAAAGTCAATTCAAGAGCACAATTTTAAAGTGTTTAGGATCTGCTGATTAAATACTTATACTAAAATATTAAGAAAAAGTATACAAAAATTTATAGAGGATATGATCCTATTACAAAACTAAAACAAAACTGCTTATAAGTAAGTGTAATAGTGAATTTGGTACATTTTTAAAGGAATGCAAGCAAGTAAATTCAGAAAAATAATGAGGCTTTTTTTTTTTTGGTACTGGGGATCGAACTCAGGACCTTGTTGCTTGCAAGGCAGGTGGTTGAACCACTGAGCTAAATCCCCAGCCCAAAATCATGAGTTTTGTAAAAGAAGTACTTTCTTCATTATGTTAATATTTTTTACTTTAAAAAATAATGACCATGTTCTATTTTTACACTAGAATTAAAAAGGTTTTTATTCTGTAGATTAGAATTTAAATTTATAGACTGTTACATATTATTGGCAAGATGTGTTAGAGACCTAAAGTGGGAAGGTGATACTATGCATGTATAGAAAGATCTGAGAATAAAATAGAGGGGTATTGGCAGTTATTGGAAGTTCAAATTAGTTAGTAGGTAAGAATTAGAAGTCTTGGTCATGATCAGCTCCTTTCCTTCAGGTCTTTTATTGAAAGGGACTTCTGGAGCAGTTCCCATTTGTTGAGCATACCTATTTTTTCATTCATTAAGTTTACTGGTTACATTTTAGAAATATAATATGATCGCATTCATGATTGGGAATTTGTACCTGTACATGATATTTCTTGCTTCTTGCTTTTTCCCATTCCCCTTCCCTCCCTTCGACCCCTCCACCCCTCCCTATTTACAAAAGCTTTGTGTCTGTTTTTTCCTTCTTTTCTCATTTTTTTCTTTCTCTTCTTTCCTTTCTGCCACCACCCCTTTCTAGCTCCCCTTCCCCTTTGAAACATTTTTTCCTATTTCACACTATCAATTATACATTTTGGCCCTCATTCACACTTTCAGTTTCTCAAGCCAGAGAAACTGACACATATGTGTCCTAATTATTTCACTGAAGAGTACGGGCTCATGGTCCATCAATTTAGCTATAAATGTCTCTATCATTCTTTATGGCTGGGTAGTACTCCATTTTATTAAAAAATCCACATCTTCTTTATCCAGTCACCAGTTGATGGGCACTTGGGGTGTTTCCAAGATTTAGCTATTACAAACTGTGCCACTGTAAACATGGGAGTACATATATCACTATGGTATGATGCTTTTAATTCTTTTGGGAACATACACATCAGGAGAATAGCTGGGTCAAATGGGACCTCTAATCCTGGTTTTCTGAGGAATCTCCACACTAATTTCCACAATGGTTGCACCAGTCTACACTCCCACCAACATAGAGAAGGGTTCCTTTTTCCTCAAGACCTGCCAGCATTTGTTAGTGGTTGATTTCTTGATAGCAGCCATTCTTTCTAGAGTGATGTGAAATCTCAGCATTTTCATTTGCATCTCTCAATTGATCAGTGATGTTGAACATTTTTTCATGTTTATTTGCTGCTTCTACTTCTTCATCAGAAAATATCTGCTCATTTCAGATTCACATTTTTGGATTGAGCCTTTAAATTTGGGGTGTCTGATTTTTGTAAGTTCTTTATATATTCTACATAGTACACCTTTGTCTAAGGAACAGCTGATAAAAATATTTTCCCCCACATTGTGGGTTGTGTCTTCATTCTGTTAGTGGTTTCTCATGCAGTGCAGAAGCTTTTTTTTTTTTTTTTGGTACCTGTGCTCGAACTTGGGACCTTGCCCTTGTGAGGCATGTGGAGGCACCACTGAGCTAAAACCCTGGCCCAAGAAACTTTTTAATAAGATAAGATCCTAGTTGATTCTTTGTGCTAGTTCCCATGCTACTGAGGTTTTGTTCTTAAAGTCTTTTCCTATGCCAGTGCCTTCAAGAGTTCTACCTAAGGGCCAGGGATTTAGCTCAATGGTTTCGCTGCCTGCGCAGGACCAAGGACCAGAGTTCGATCCCTAGTACCAAAAAAAAAAAAAAAAAAAAAAAAAAAAGAGTTCTACCTAAGCTATCTTCTAGCAAGTTTACTGTTTCTGTTTTAATATTTAGATCTTTGATCCATTTTGATTTTAGTTTAGTGCATGGTGAGAGATATGAGTTTAGTTTTAAACTTGGGCAGGTTGAAACCCAGTTTTTCCAGCACCATTTATTAAAGAGGCTATCTTTCCTCCAGTGAGGGTGCTTGGTTTCTTTGTCAAATATGAGGTGGCTGAGTATGTCTGGAGATGTTTCTGCATCTTCTAATCTGTTCCACTGAGGCACTGGTGTATTTCTTTGCCAGTACCCTGATGGTTTTATCACAGTAATTTTGTAGTATTTTTTCAAGTTGGGTATTGTTATACACCCCTACCATGTCTTTGCTGCCTAGAATTTCTTTTAGTATTCTAGGTCTCTTCTGGTTTAAAATGAATTTTTGGATTGTTTTCTCTAGTTCTGTGAACTGTACTGTTGGAATTTCAATTGGGATTGCATTGAATCTATATAGCATTTTTGGAAGTATGACCATTTTCACTGTTTTGGCTTTTCCTACTCAAGAACAAGGGATATCTTTCCATTTTCTGATATTCTCTTTGATTTCTTTTTTCAGAGTGCTATGGTTTTCAGAGTAGAGTTCTTTTACTTCCTTTGTTAGAGGGATTCCTAGGTATTGCACTTTTTTAGATGCCATTGTGAAAAGAGTTGTTTCCCATATTCTTCTTTTGGTGAGTCTGATGTTCACGTACTGGAAGGCTATTGATTTTTGAGTGTTGACCTTGTATCCAGCTACTCTACTAAACTTGGTTATTAAGTCTAGAAGTCATTTAGTTTTTGGGGTCTTCTATATAGAGTATCATGTCATCTGCAAATAGTGACAGTTTAACTTCTTTCTTTCCTATCTTTATTCCTTTTATTTCTTTCTCTTGTCTAATTCTGTGGCTAACGTTTCCAGAGCTATATTGAACAGGAGTGGTGATAGTGGACATCCTTATCTAGTTCCTGATTTCAGCATGAAAGATTTCTGTTTTTGACCATTTAAAGTGATTTTGGCTGTTTTTTTTTCATAGCTTTTATCAGGTTAAGACAAAGACCATTTATTCCAATTTTGGAGGGAGGATTTTTATCATGAATGGGTGTTGGATTTTGTCAAACACTTTTTCTGCATCCACTGAGATGATCATATGGTTTTTGTGCTTGGGTCCATTAATATAACATATTACATTTATTGATTTGCATATGTTTACCTATTCCTGTATCCTGTGATGAATTCCACTTGGTCAGGGTGTATGGTCTTCTTGATAATCTTCTGCATTCTGTTTGCCAGTATCTTATTGAGGAATTTTGGATATATATTCATTAGAGAGATTGGGCTGTAGTCCTCTGTTTTGGTTGGGTCTTTTTCTGATTTTGGGATCAAGGTGATGCTTGCCTGCAGGAATGAATTGGAGAGTATTGCTTCCCTTTCAATTTCATTAAAGAGCTTGAGCAGTAGTGGCATTAGCTTTTCTATGAATTTCTTTTAGAATTCAGCAGTGAAGCCCACAGGACCCCGGCTTTTCTTCATTGGTAAGTTTTTAATTATGTTTTCAATTTCATTGATTGATATTGGGATGTTTAGAATTTTAAGATCTTCTTTGTTTAACTTTGGGAAATCATATGTATCTATTCTGTGTTTCCCATCTTATTGGAGTACAGGTTCCCAAACTAGGTATTGATGATCCTTTGGATTTCTGCTGGGTCTGTTGTGATTTCACCATTTTCATTCCTAATTGCATGTATTTGAGCCTTTTGTTTGCTTTTTTGGAAAAATTTGGCTAAAGGTTTGTTAATTTTGTTTATTCTCTCAAAGAACTCTTTGATTCACTGATTTTCTGTGTCATTCTCTTAGTCTTCATTGCATTAATTTCTGCTCTGATCTTTATAATTTCCTCCCTGCATGACTTTGCATTTGTCTTGCTCTGCTTTTTTCTAGAAGCTTGAGGTTCAGCATTAGTTTGTTCATTTGAGCTTGCTCTGTTTCCCTAATATTCACTGCTATGAATTGCCCTCATAGGACTGCTTTCATTGTGTCTCATAAATTCCAGCATGTTTTATTAGCATTATCATTTAATTGTAGAAACTGTCTAATTTCTTCTTTAATTTAGTCTGTGACTCACTGGTTGTTCAAGAGGGTGTTATGCAATTTCTATGTGTTTATGAAGTTCTTGTGGTTTGCTATTGATCTCCAGTTTCATTGTACTATAGTCTGATAATATACAAGTGGTAACTTTAATTCCTTTGCATTTACTTAAACATGTTCTATTAGCTAGCGTGTGGTCTATTTTGGAGAATGACCCATATGCAGCTGAGAAGAATGAGTATTTTGATTTTGTGAGGTGAAATACTATGTAAAAATTATTAAGTCCATTTGTTCAAGAGTTTGGTTCAGTTATAGTATTTTGTTGATTTTTTCATCTAGATGATCTGTTTATTTGTGACCTTTGGGTATTGAGGTTCCCCACTACTATTCTATTAGTTCTATTAGCTATAGACTATAGAATATTCTATTATTCTATTAGCTTATTTGATTTTACATGTCTATTAATATTTGTTTTATATAGTTGGGTGCATTAGCATTTAGTGCATATATATTTATGATTATCATTTCTTCCTCTTGCATCCTTCCCTTTATAGGAATGTAGTGACCTTCTTTGTATCTCCTAATCAGTCTTGATTTGAAATCCACCTTGTGTACAAATAGGATAGCTACTCCTCCTTTCTTTCAGTTTCCTGTCTCATGAAGTATTGTTTTCCATCTTTTGACTTTTGATGTATGAATTTCTTTTTGAATTAGGTGTGCTTCTTATATGCAGCATCTTATTGGATCTTGCTTGTTGATCCATTCTGCCAATGTATTTCTATTGATTGGTGAATTGAGTCCATTAACATTGATGGTTATAACATATATATTGACTTATCCTTGTCATTATCTTTTCCTGTTAGTTTTTTCTTGTTTTTGTCATTTGCATTTAATTTTTTGCCTTTCCTGATGGATTTATTCTGTTGCACTTCATGGACTTTTTACCCTCATTTTTTCCCTATTATTTAGAATTTTTTGGAGTGCTTGTTTTGTATTCATGAAGTTTCTCAGGTGTTCTTTGTTGTGAAAGCATCGTATTCCTCTATTGAGGTTGAAAGATAGTTTTGCAGGATAATTCAATCTGGGTTGGAGATTGTTTTCTTTTAAAGCTTGAAATACTTCACTCCAGGTTCTCCTTGACTTGAGGGTTTGTGTTGAGAAGTCTGCTGTGATTCTGATAAGCTTTCCTTTGTATTTGATTTTCTTTGTTTTCTCTAGCTGCTTTTAATATTTTGTTCTTGTTTTGGATTTCTGAAATCATGACTGTTATATGCCTAGGTGTAGATTTTTTTTTATCATGGTTAGTTGGAGTTCTAGATGCATCATTTATCTATGTCAAATTGTTATTCCCTCTTTTGGAATTTTTTTTGATTACTTCTGAAAAATTTTATTTAAGTCTTTTGAACTATCTCATACTCCTTCATCAACTCCAATCACTCTTAAGTTATTCTTTTTTTGCATCATCTAGTAGTTGTGGGATTGATTTTTCATGGCCCCTTGATATTTTTAAAGAATCTTCTTTTCATGTTTTCTAACTGCAATCCTGACTTCTATATCTGAAATTCTCTTCTCACATTCTCTTATTTGCTGTGGCAACTTTCAATGAAATTTTTAATTTATTGAATATCTGCTTGGATGTTTTTCATGTTTTCTAATACTTTCCTATGCTGGGTATTCATGGTTTCCATCATTTTCATCCATTCCTGAATTTTTTAAAATCTGTCTGCTCTAGAGTTAATAATCATGTCTTGCATGATGGTCACCATCTCTACTGTTATCTGAGAAATTATTTCTGCTTTCATTTTTTTCCAGAGCCTCTTTCATTTGTTTTGTTACTTCTCTTATTACCAGTTCAGATCATCTAGGTGGTTGACTTTTGCATTGTTCCATTTTTTTGCCCTCTCAATTTGCTTTTGATGATCTGGAAGTCTGGGTTTGTGCCTTGTTTAGATGCATCTCATTTCTATTTTTTTTGTTGTTGTTGTTGATGATCATTCTGGTTTAATTCCTGGTTTGCTGCTTGTATATTGCTTATTGCAAGTATCTTTATGCTAGTATTTAGAACCCTTAGGGAATGGCCACCTCTCAGATTTTCATCCAGGTATAGTTCACCTTTGGTTTTTGAGCCTGTAATGACTGTTATTCAATCTCAGTCTTCTTCTACGTGGAAGAACAACTAGCTAGAATAATTACCTCACCTTGGCCAAAGTAATACAATCAGCATTAACAATAGCATCAAACACAGCCTAGAAAATGACAAACTGTAGTAACTATTAACCTACCACTGTTGGCTGCACAAACTAGACTTGTGGTTATATATTAAAATTTAGAACTGATGAGAAATATGTTTTCAGTAAATAAACTTTTCAATATATTGATTTTGACCTCTGGGGAGAAGATTTAGAAGGAGTTGGGGAGGATAGAGAAACAGAAGGGGAGGGAAAGGTTAGAAGTAAGGCTAGAGGGCACAGGAAGATCAATCAAACTTGGGAAACTTGTTAATACAGAAGGAAAAAATAGAAGGAAGGAACAAAGAACAAGAACTAAACTAACACCAACAGGAAAATTATAAACTATATCGACACTCCTACAAAAATAAGAACAATCGAGAAAAAACAAAATAGGACAAAAACAGGAACAAGAAAGTTGATAAATGAAGAAGAAAGGGGAAAGAAGAAAAAAATGGCCCCTTCAATGTGTGTCTCTGTTGTCACTGGTGGACTGATCTCAGCAAGCCAGCCATAGTCCCCTGAAGTTCAGGTTGTTTTCTGGCTTTGAAGCTGGAATTGAGCTCCCTGACCTCCTGAAGGTTTAGTTCTGAATGGTTGTACTGCAGGCTTGAGCCAGCCTTCCCCTGCAGTGAGTCTGGTTTTGGGTAGGAGGTGTTGACCCTAACAACTCACCAGCCACTGCACTCCACTGCATCTTTATTAGAGTGACTCTCTTCACTCTCCCAGTGGGCTTCAATTCTCAACAACAATCCTTGGAGAGGCTCTTTCTCTGCTGTTCATCACTATGTGATCTTCCTGAGTTCAGAACAATGGCCTTTCTGCTCTCTGCCACATGAAATCTGAATTCTGCATCATACTGCTCTGCTAGGAGATGCACTGTGCTGCTCTTTCAGCTGCAGCTAAGATAGGAGGAAGTCTTGAGCAGCCCAGAGATAGCAGAATCCCTTCACCAACTGCTGTAGCCCAATGCACCTTTATTGTAGTGACCCTTTTTGGTCTCCTAGTGGGCTTCAATTATCAACAAGCCTCAGAGAGGCCCTCTCTTTGTTGCTCACCACTGCACCATCTTCCTGAGCTCAGAACAATGGCCTTTCTGCACTTTGCCACACAAGGTCTGGATCCCCATGCTGTGCTGCTTCTGGTGGGCTTCTGGCTGGGGCCTGTGCCCTCGTGCTGGTAATGTCCCAAGGGCAGGCCTCTAGGTCTGTTGTGGATATCTGACCCATTCCAAACTGATGCTCATAAATATAAGGAGATATTCACTGCTATTTGACAACTCAGGTGTACTTATCTGTTTGATTCATTTTTTTTTGCATTGACTGTTCCAAAGTGTGTTTTTTTCATTAAGATACCTAATTACTGACTTTTTTTGGTCTCCATTTCACATATAGTAGAAATTTCTTAGTAAAAATGTGCTCAATTTGACCTTTATTTTCACTCTTGTATTTTTTTTCGCATTAAGTTTATTGGTTCATTTTAGGTATAAAATACAGTTACATTCATCATTGGGATCTTGTACCATTACATAAGTATCTTGGTTCTTATTTTTTCCCCTTTCCCTGCCCTCCCTTCTCCCCTTCCACCCTTCCCTATTTGTAAAGACTTTGTTTCCATTTTTTTCTTTTCTCATATTTTTTCTTTTCCCTTCTTTCCTTTCCCCTATACCTCCTACTTCCCCTGCTCCTTTAGACCTTTTCTTCCTATTACAAAATATCAATTATATATTTTTTAAATTACAATATTAAGATCTAGGAGACATTACCACAGATTTTACAGAATTTAAAAGGATATAGAAAGCATATTACAAAAATCTGTTTTGAAATAAATTTGACAACTTCTAAGAAGTACCTTGGAAGACAACTTAATGAAACTAACTCTGGAGGAAATACAAAATTGAATAGCACCTATTAAAGAAAGTATATTGCCAGCTTGAAAACCTACCTATATGACAATAATAGGCTCATATACATCTTAACTGATGAATTATATCAAACAATTAAAGCAGAAAAAGAAGGAACACTTCTCCCCTCATTTTAGGAAATCAACATTGTGCTAATCCTAAAACTGGACAAAGATAATAGAAGAAAAAAGTATGAACATAGATAGAAATTTGTTTAATGAAACAAACTATTAGAAGTCAGATCTGGCAGTACGTAGAAAGTGTTTTTATTATAGGGATGGCAGTGTTGGTTCAGCATTGGAAGATCCAGCCCCAGAAGTCATCATTTTTAACAGAGGAAATGAAAAAGCCATATGATCCTGTCACTAGTTGGAGAAAAAGTATCAAACTAAATTCTACAGCTGTTCATGGTAAAAGCTATCAGGAGACTAGAAGTAGAACAGAACCTTCTCAACAGATCAAAGACATGTACTCCATACTTCCAGCAAAGAATGCCTTATATGAATGGAGAAGATACAATGATTTCTCCCTAAGGAGGGGAACAAGTGCAGATAAGCCTAGTCTTCATCTGTCCATTAAACTTTGAAACATAGGCCCAAACTAAAATAGTCTGGCAATAAAATGACACAATTAGGATAGGATTGGCAAGGTAGAAGCAAAATCTTTATATGTAGATGAAATGATCATCTATGGAGAAAATACTAAGAAATCTCTAGGAGCCCCCAGAACTTGTATTTGAATTTAGCAGGATTAGAAAACACAAGGTATATATAAAAAATCAGGTCTATGTATACTTGTTATAAATAAAGAATTGGATATTGAAATTTAAAAGTTATGTAGGAGTACAAAGGACCTGGAAAAGTAAAAAGAAAAAAAAATAAACAGTGTTGGAAGTATTTTATTACCTAATTTTAAGATTTTCTCTAAAGCTACAATAATCAAGGCAGTGTTGGTGTAAGGAAAGACATATAGATCAATGGAATAAAACAGAGAATGTAGAAATAGAACCACACATATATTGTCCACTGATTTTTGATTATTTAACATTAACATTTTATAGAACATAAACTCAACTCAAGAGCAGAGGCAAAGATAATGTTTTCAACAAATGGTACTAGAACACCTGGTATCCGTCTGTAAAATATTAACCTCAACCCTTTATTTCCATACATAAAAATAACTTGAAAGGATCTATAAATCTAAATATGAAAGACTAAAACTATAAAACTTTAAGAAGAAATTATAAGGGAAAATGTTTATGAATTTAAGGTAGGCAAGAATTTGCTAGGATATAAAAAACATGAAAAAGAAAAAAATTGATAAATGAGATTCCATCAAAATTTAGAACTTTAAATGACATCGTTAATAAAATGAAAAGTAGTCTTAAACAGACCATATTTATAATGCATATAACCTATGACCAGAATATATAAAGAACTCTTATAGCTCATTAATAGACAACCCAATTAAAAATTAGACACAAGAAGATGATGAGTAGTCAGTACAGCACAAGAAAATGTGTGCAACCCTAGAATCAGAAAAATACCAATCAGTACAATAACAAGATTGAATTATACACTCATTAGGGAGATGAAGTTAAAAGTTGTAAAAGAACAAATGTCAGCTTAGGTGTGAACTAGTTAGAACTTTCTAATACTGCTAATAAGAATGTAAAATGATAAAACCATTTTGGAAAACAATATAGAAATTTCTTGCATTACTGTTAAGAACCAACAGTCCTGTTCTTAAGTTTTTACTTGAGAGGAATGAAAACACATGTTCACAATAGATTTGTACATACAAGTTGAATATCCCTTATCTGAAATTATTGGAACCAGGGTGTTTCAGATTTTTGTTTGAAGTCCACCTGATCTGCAAAGAGGATAGCTACCCCTACTTTTTTTGGGGGGGGGGCAGGGGGTTCCTGATGCGTGGAGCATTGTTTTCCATCCTTTAACTTTCAGTCTATGAGTTTCTTTTTGAATTAAGTGTGTTTCTTGTATGCAGCATATTGTTGGATCCTGCTTCTTGACCCATTCTGCCAGTCTATTTCTTTTGATTGGTGAATTGAGACCATTAATACTGATGGTTATAAGTCATATATATTGACTTATCATTGTCATGACTTTTTCTGTTTGTTGGATTTTCCCCCTTTGTGTTTAATTTCTTGTCATGCCTGATGGATTTGTTCTGCTGGGCTTCTTGGGGTTGTGATCCTCATTGTCTTTTCCTAGGATATTTTCTAAAATTTTCTGGATTGCTGGTTTGATATTCATGAAGTTCCTAAGGTGCTCTTTGTCATGAAAGTATCTTATTTCTCCATCAATATTGAAAGATAGTTTTGTAGGGTACATCAATCTGGGTTGGAGGTTGTTTTCCTTTAGGGCTTGAAATACATCACTCGAAGCTCTTCTCGCCTTGAGGGTTTGCGTTAAGAAGTCTTCTGTGATTCTGATGGGCTTTCCTTTGTATGTGATTTGTTTCTTTTCTCTAACTGCTTGTAGAACTTTGTTCTTCTGTTGGATTTCTGGAATCTTAATAATTATATGCATATGTGTAGATTTTTTTTGATCAAGGCTATTTGGAGTCCTATATGCCTCACTTATCTTTATGTCAAGTTCTTTTCCCCTGCTTGGGAAGTTTTCTGCCATCACTTCTATGAACAGTTTTTTTATGTTATGTGCACTCTCTCCTGTTTCTTCATTGACTCCAATCAGTCTTATGTTATTCTTCTTTGCATCATCTACCAGGTGCTTGATTGATTCCTTGTGGTCCCTTACAATTTTAAAGCAATTTTTCTTTTCCTGGTCACTAATTGCAATCTTATCTTCTATATCTGAAATTCTGTCCTCACATTGGCTCATTTTGCTGCGCAGACCTTCAATGGAGTTTTTAATCTTCTGGAAACCTGTTTGCATCTGTTTTATGTATTCCATTTGTTTCTTTTGTTGGGATTCCATCATGTTTCTGAGCTCCTCTGTAGATTTATTAATCCTGTCTTGCACTATGAGTATAATCTCTGCTGATGTATGAGAAATTATTTCTGATTTCATTTTTTCCAGATCCTCTTTTGTTGCCAGTTCAGGGAGTCCAGGTGGTTGAGTATCAGAGTGTTCCATCTCATTTTACTTTGGGGTTGCTGTAGGTGATCTGGAAGTCTGGTTTTCAGACTTGTTTACCTGTCTTCTCATTTCGAAGAGGGTCTGGGAAGGATTGGTCTTGCTGGCTCCCACGTGGCTCACTTCCTGTGTGGTGGCAGGGGTTGTATGGCAGCCCAGAAGCCTCCTCTTGTGCACTGGGAACGGTTTACCTCCTGTGTGCTGGTGGGGTTGGTACAGCAGCTCAGGCGCCTTGTCCTGTGTGTTGGGAGTGGCTCACCTCCTGTGTGCTAGCAGGGTTGGTAAGGTGGCCCAGAAGCCTCTTCTTGTGTGCTGGGAACAGCTCACCTCCTGTGTGTTCTCACTCTTGTATTGTATGTAACTGTTACTTCTCCATTTCACTCTGATTATTCTACCTATTGGGAAAAATGAGTTGCAACGTTATCACAAGTGTATGATATTTTGTAGTTGATATTCACTGCATGACTCCTGGAATTCAGAAAATCTATTTTTCCAGTTATTCTTTCTTATAGAAAGATAAAACTAACATTAATGAAAAGGGAAGGTACATGAGCAAAGTCCAGAAAAAACTAGGCTCAAGGTCCCAAATATCTTCTTCTGATTGCATTGTGTGGATGCACTTAATTTCCTAGTAATCACATGTGGCCACAAGTAAGAAATGTTACTAAAGAAGCTCACCTGGTTATGGCAGTAATATAATTTATTTTCCACATGGTTACACTTTTCAAAGTGAAATGTGACACTATCAATAATTATACACAGGGAAAGTATTCTAATTTGACATTGGCCTGGGCTCACTGTGGTACAGGATCATTTTTTCTAAAATAGATCACCCAAAGACTTTTAGTTATGCCTACCTATGTGCTGAGGAAGCAGTACATTTATTTAAATTACTCTATTTCATTGACAATTTTCATGAACTCAGATTGAGCTATTTCTTAATTTTAAGGTGGTAAATTCTTACTATCTTGTTGTTTGTCTTAGTTACTTTTCTCTTTGCTGAGAAAAAATACCTGACATCCAAAGTTAAAGGAGGAAAAATTTATGTAGCTTACAGTTTGTAGAGATTTCAGTTCATTGTTGGCTGGCTCCAAGGCAGAATGTCACATGGAAAAGAAATGTCACAGAGGAGAAACAGTTCATGGTAGCAAAAGCAACAAGAGGAACATTAACTGTGTCTTTCTACTCTCTTTATCTTATCCAGACTACTGGGAGTAAAGCAGGTAGCACTCACATCCTTAAATCTAATGCCCTTGAGTCTAGCATTGCACCATGGCTCAATCACACACTTTAGATTCAGTCACCTCTAAAAAATGACTGCATGAGGATTTGGGGGTACATCTAGGCACAAGCCATAATACTGTTACTTTGGCAAGATGTTTTTCCTGAGATGTCTAGATAGCAAAAGATACAGAATAAAATGATAGATAATGGATGAATAAAAGCCACTAATCAAGTGATACTGGGTAAGAAAAATTCTTGGGAATTTATATTCTATAATCAGCATAACAAATTAAGACAGGGGAAATGTGCTTGCTACTTTTGTTTTATAATGTTCAAAGTTTCCAAATTTTTACATTTCATTAAATTAGCATAAAAACCAGTGTGGTGAGATGAATAAGAATCTCTGACAATTTTCCCATGTAACTGTGTAAACTATTTCATATCTTTTGTCCATAAACTTTATTAGATGAACACATAAATTGGAATCCATTGTAAAGAATTTTCTAGCAAGTGGCTGAGAGCAGCTGCCTTATATAAGAGCTCTTTCCAGAGAGCAGAGTATATATGCAAAACAGACTTCCCCTACTCTGGGTGGGTTATGTGAAATTACACTTTCTTTCATGGTAATGGGTAGTAGGTAAAAATTACTAGAATTCTTTAACATCCTCCAGAAGTGGGTGAAAACCAAATCTAATTTTTGTGTAATCCATGAGCTTAAGATGTTTGAAAAAGAACAACAACAAAAAAATAAAAATACTACTTTTTATGGAGTTATCAGATTTTTACATCAGAAGTTCAGATCTTCATGTCCATAAATAAAGTTTCATTGCAATATTATCTTGTTCATTCATTTAAAAGTTGTTTATGGCTTCTTTTGTGCTACAGTGTCAGAGATGAGTAGTTACTGCAGAGCCCATATGGCCTGTGAACCTAAGATCTTTACTATCCAGTCAGCTACAGAAAAAGCTTGTTGACCCTGAACTGTTCAATCAGGAAAACAATCTGTCCTTTCCTCTTTGTTCTGTGACTTTTATAATTGGAAATTTTCACAAATCAGAAATGAGATTATTCTTGTGGGGAAAGTTTTGGATTAGTATTATAAAGCACTGAGCAATTCAATTTTCTCTCAATGTACTAAACTTTCTCTTCTTTCCAACTTATATTTCTAATATCTGGCATCCCCAGTGTACTTTAAGAAGATTCAATTTTCACTAAATTATTTGAGCAATGACAAAATAATAATATCGACATTAAAACTATGGGGCATATTTTAACCTTACATATTTATTAAGGATTTATTTTCCACATAGTAGTAATACTCTAGTTTTGGCTTCCAATTTCAGATAATTCAACTGCAGGAACGAGGGCTGCAGATTCTTTCTAATCTGTCAAAGGACTGAGCTACAGCCTTAGGCCTTTCATTTTATCATTGTAAGATGCTGAAGTGATGAACTAATGAAGGAACTGGATTTTATGCAACTCCTTTATAAAGATTAAAATTTACCAAATTATCCCAGATGATGTCTTGTTAGGTGACATTAACCAATAGTTTAAAACATGACCATAGCTAAATTCACTGGGAAACATTAAGTAAAAGTAATCAAAATTCATTCCCTTAGGGTGTTGAATAGATACTCAAGTATCTCACTGAAATAAAGACTCTGAAAGCAAAGGTGAAGAACTAGTAATGGCTGTGGAAAAATTATCCAAGAGTATCTTTTGCAGCTTCTAAATTTATATAAATTTCCATTTAAAAATTAGTATGTTAGGCTGGGGATTTAGTTTAGTGGTTCCGGTGCCTGCTTCACAAGCACAAGGTCCCAAGTTCGATCCCTGGTACACCCCGCCCCCCCCCCCCCAAATTAGTAAGTTAAGGAAATATACTTTTCATGAGATTGTAAAAGAGAAACATCTCTTTGGGAGTGAGTATGCTCCCAAGAATGTACTAACATGAAAATCAAAGTATGTAATTACAATATTGAAAAAGAAAAGTGCTTTTTAACATATTAGTGTGATCAGAGAATTGGCAAAGAAAAGGCTTCAAATTTGTTGAAAGTTCAAGTACAAAAGCTAGAATGGAAAGTACACAATTGAGAAAACTTGGACAGAAATTAAAATGTATACTTTGTGCTGACCGTTCTTAGCCTCTTAATAATTGAGTAGACTGGTTGAGAGGGTATGCAGATGGAAGTTTGATAACATGGATTAAAAACCCAGCATTACCAGTATTGATAATTGTGATATTGTTAGATTTGGGATAAAATTTGTTTTTTATCACACCCAAAATTCATATATTGGAAGCTTGGTCCCTAGGGTGGTATTACTAGGAGGTGATAGAACATGTAGTACATGGGGCCTACAGAGAAATCCTTATGTCATTTTGGGCAAGCTCTGGAAAGGGTGTTCTCATTTGACCCTCTGATTTCTCAGAGTTGTCTGAAAGGAGCATGGACCCCTCTCATTCTCTGTTCTTGGGTCCAGATGTAATCACGTAGTACTCCTGCAAGTACTCATGCCATCCCTATCCGTGCATAAGGTCACACAGCCAATCACTGGCCTTTGCCACAAAACCTTTGAAGTTTCAGAACTGTGAGCTAAATAAGCCTCTTTTCTTTGTGAGTAAGCATGTCAGGTATTTCACAGAGGACCAAAAAACCTGAAAAACAGAGGGATCTTGGGGAAATTGCTTAACAATCTTAACCACTAAATTAATAAATAGATTTAATAAAAATATCTAGTATGATCTTTGTAAAGCTTGGCCAAAATAATAAATTTTAGTGCATGGAAGATTCTATCAATTGGCCAACATCACTCTTTTTTCCTATGCTGCTTAGGCTTTGATGTCTCTTCTATGCAGGATGGAAAACTAAGCACTCTCTTTCCATCCTTTTGTACAGCAAGGGTTTAATATATAATCTTGTTGTAGCTATGAAATTTAGGAAGAACTCTTTGGGGCTATTT
Source organism: Heterocephalus glaber (assembly GCF_053883595.1). Classification (NCBI taxonomy): domain Eukaryota; kingdom Metazoa; phylum Chordata; class Mammalia; order Rodentia; family Bathyergidae; genus Heterocephalus; species Heterocephalus glaber. The sequence goes on from NW_028258303.1 coordinate 1,571,942, forward strand.
TGAACAACAAAACAAAACAAAACTTTTTTGTGAGAATTGAGCCCAGGGTCTACTGTATGCCAGGCGTGAGTTCTGCCACTGACATAGGCCCCCAGCCCACATTTTGTATTTTTTAAACAAAGAAAGATATTCCTCGTGCCCTCCCCCATTTTTTCATTTTTCTTAACAACATATTAATTCTTAAATGTAACATATATTTGTTGAGTACCCACCATGTGATGGATGCTGTTCTGGTAATAAACATAGTAATCGGAAGATACCATGAAGTATTTTTGGAGTTTTTGGGTTCCTCATTACTGTGATAATTTGTGGGATGCTTTGAGTGTCACAGTTAATTGGGTAGTCTGTGCTCTTTGCCATCATTAGGTAAAGAAAAGTTAAATAAGATAGAAACATCACTGTTGGTACAATTAGGGTAAGCCATTAGACCATGTTTTTTAAAAATTCCAGTGCTAGTCATTGATATGTTTAGATTTAGCTGACTAGGTTTTGGATGTCCTCTGCTTTCATGATTTTACACACTCTTTACTAAATCCTGATACAAACATAACCTAGGAATTTGATATTCTGTATATACTTTATGGCTGAATTAAAGTTGCTTCTTGGTATCTTCTTTTAAGGAAAAAAAGTTGTCTTTTTGGTTTCTACCAAAAGGAAAAATTAGTGGAGCAATTTAACACTTAAATTGGATAATCACATGTTGGATAAATTGGAGAAATTTAACAGTTAAGTTGGGTAATAACAATATTGTAGGTGGAGTACCATTGGATAAAGTCTGGGGACAAATAATTTTTTTGGAACTTTTAGCTTTAAAATATATGAACTTAAATATGAATATCATTGGAGAAAATTTATATATAAATTTGTTTTTAGACATTTCATAATATCCTTTAATTTAGGATGTTAAAGATTCAAATTGATAGGATTTTATATTTGTACAAGGTAATAGAATATTTTGAAGGCTTAGCCGTAAAGTAGGGATACTGTCTATAATTCTTCTGAGTATATCTGTTTCATAACTTTATGTTTAGTCATACTTCATTTATTGTTATCAAATGACTGTAGAGAAAACTAAGCCTGATGTAAAGGTTATAATACACAGAAGTCACCTATTGGAACATCCAAGACATTTTAGAGAAAAATATGAGATATTTGAACCCAAAAGATAAATTAGCTCAAATAACTATCATCCTTTCTTACTATATCTTATATAGCTTAGAAGTCTAGATGTTAGGATTAGCTCTTTATTTTTAAAATAAGTATTAAAATGCTTATTTTCTCACTTGTTTAGCTGCTTTTTAATTGGCTCAGATAAATGTTTTGTAAAGACAATCATATATACATACATTATGAGCTCTCCTAAGATTTCTTAACTGAATTTTAATCTAGGCGCATTAAAAAACATAGTAGTATATAAGTCAATATAAGGGAAAAGTATTTATTGACTCAAGGTTTTGGTAAATTCTAAGCATGTTTTCCCATGATTTTTAAGAAAACAGGTGTTCTGACACTTATTTATGACATTATTAATTTTACTAATAATCACGTGGTAAAAATGTTTAATGAGATATCAGGCTATGATATTTTATCATTATAGTATATTTTAAAGGCTTTAACGTGTATATGAGATAATTTCTCATGAAATCAATAGTACAGAGAAAGTGAAGAAGGAAAAATATCTTTAGTGTCAAAAATACCTTTTGTACAGAGATTAGCACAGAATTTTATAGATTGATTTAAAATGGAATGGTATTAAATGTGCCTTAATTGCTTTTCACTGGTAGGAGTTTGATTTATTACACCAATTAGGGACACTTTCTGTATAGTTTTACTTTTAGTTTTGAACAATGATCTTTGAAAGAGAAGGTAAGTATGACTTAAATTTGACTGAAAGCAGTTCTGGCTTAGGCCCATGTTTTGAAGTGTGAACTCAAGTTCATAAATTGTACCATACTGCAGGCATATTTTTTGAATCTTAAATCACTGGCCTGTTTCTGGCCTGATTGAGGAAGCAATTTTATAAAGAATTATTTCTGGAAATACTACTAAGCATAACTAAGAAGAAAAATTTCATTGGTAATTGGAATAACACTTTTTAAAGTATTACAATTCTCTTATATGTGAAGAACAGATGATAAAGAAAGAAAAGGAATGTACTGGAGTCGTCCCTCTGAACCCTATTTTGATTTAATATTCTGAATATAATAATAGAAATATAACATGAATAATCAGCTCAGCCAATTAAATCTATTATTAAAATTAAAAAGTAGCTATTTTACAAACGTGTAATATAATTAAAATGACTTTAAATATAGGTATTTAATATAAATAAATAAAGGGATACTATCATTCTTCATCTCTGCTCTACTCCCTCAACAATCAAGAAACACATTTTCTTGTCACAGTTTGTTGCATATTACTCAGGATACCACATAATTGTATGTTCTGAGCAATATGGAGTTGTAAAGTTTATAGGACATAATGTTACAGAAGAATAAAAGAATAGCATCATCTCATCAGCCATTTATATTATTTTTATATGTGAAAAGCTGAGTGGTTCAAAAGTCTGCTAAAATACAACTTTAATGAGTTTACTAGCATTTAATGGTTCACTACTCACTGTTCTATAAACGCAAATGCTTCAGCCTGTAGTTATGGCTTCATCCTTTCCATTCCAGCCTCATCTCTTCTATTTTTTATTCTCTCTGCTTTCTAGTATTCTTCTATATAATCTAATGAAATTATAATGTTTAATTGTCAAAACTTGTTTTTATGCTTTGGCATGTAAGTACTTATACTGGCCTTTATTAATCTAGGAAAATCTTGCACGTACATACTGAACAAAATCCTACTCCTTCTAGACCTAAAATATTTTGTTTTGTAAAATCTTTTCTGATTCTGCCAACTAGAGGAAATTTCTCACTTAGGGTTCTATAGAGCTCATGGCACTAATCTTATTCTATCTTTGTTTGTTTTTATTTTTTGAGACAGTTTTTTTCTATGTAGTTCAGGCAGGCCTTGATCTCACTATGTAACCCTGGCTGGCCTCGAACCCACAGCAATTGTCCTGCTCTAGTCTCTGGAGTGCTGGGATGACTGACATGCACCACCACACCTGACTTAATCTTATTCTATCTTGCAGTATAGAAATTTTAATCAGATTTCCTTTTTTATTCCACTGGATCTTTCTGAAGATAGAACTTGCTTGATTTGTTTTTCCTGTGTCAATCCCCTGAAGCATCAAGATGTTATGAATTAGTACTTTATTGAACGGGACATATAAGATGTGGAATCTTCTTTAACTTCAGTTTCTACAGATTAACCTTTCAGAATATAAAATGAAGAATCAATTATTAATAGATTATTCATACTGTGAATACTTTGGAAAAAGTAAAATATTTTTGGTTTATTGTGGTCTTCCAGAATAAAGACTTAAAATCCAGAACTGTTTCTGCAAATGAAAGGAAGTCTAGTTAAATGGGATAATAGTCAAAACTTAAACATCTCCCTAACACCTGTAGCTGAATGTGTTTAAGTATTCTAAGGCTGCTTTTTCAGCCTGAATCTCCAAACTTTTCCAATTCTTCCTGAAAGCTAGTTGCAAAGGCTTCTGAACTGCCTAGTCAGGTGGCATCATAGGAAGTATCCCACTTCTTTGGTACCAAAATCTGTCTTAGTTTCTTTTTTGTCACTGAGATACAATGCCTAACACCCACAATTTAAAGGTGGAAAGTTTTTTCTGGGCTCACAGTTTGTAGGGGTTTCAATCCATAGTTGGCTGGCTCCAAGGAAATATGGCATAGCAGAAGGGCATGTAGATATCTATTAAGTTCATATTTTTGAAGCTGTTGTTCACCTCTGATATTTCTTTGTTGATTTTTTACTGATTGATCTATCTTTTTGTGTAGGTGGGATGTTGTGGTCCTCTACTATAATTATTTATTATTTATTTATTTATTTATTTATTGGTACTGGGGATGGAACTTGGGACCTTGCACTTGTAAGGCAGGTGGCAGAACCACTGATCTAAATCCCTGGCCCTTCTACTATCATTATTTTGATGTTTATTTAATTTTTTTTTGGTCCTGTAGTATTTATTTTATGAAAGTGGGTGTGCCAGTTTTGGGTGCATATATGTTTACAGTTAACTCTTCCTGTAGATTTTTTTTCTTGAATTAATGTTTAGTGAACTTCCTTACCTTTTCAGATCAGTTTTAACTTGAAATCCTCTTTGAAAATAAGAATACTATTTATTCCTCTTTGCTTTTGGAGTGCTGATGCATAGAGTATTATTTTCCATTCTTTGATTTTAAGTGTACAGACTTTTTTTGGGATTAGATATTGATGTTCTATTCAGCATACTGTTAGGTTTTGTTTTTCACCCAGTCAGCCAATCTGTGTCTTTTGATTGGGGAGTTGAAACCATTTATGATTACAATTACTACTGAAAGGTACTGAGTTATTCCTATCACTGCATTATCTTTATATTGTTTGCAATATTTTCCCCTTGTGTTTAACTGCTCTTCTTGCTTCTTGTATTCATCCCATCAGATTTTCTGGGATCATTGACTTCATTGTTTTTCTAGGATATCTTTAGAATGTGTTTTTTGGAGTGCTGGTTTGGTGTTCATGAATTTCTGAAAGTGTTCTTTGTCATGGAAAGTCCTTATTTGTCCATCAATTTTGAAAGATATTTTTGCAGATATATTAGTCTTTTTTGAAAGCTGTTTTATTTAGTTGCTTTAAAACACTTCGATCCAAGCTCTCCTGGACTTTAAAATTTACATTGAGAAATCTGCAATGGGCTTACCTTTATGAGTGATTTTTTTGCTTTTCTTTTACAGCTTTTAAGATTTTATTCTTGTGTTCAACTTCTGGAATTTTGACTGTGATGTGTTGTGGAGAATTTCTTCTCCAGTCATGATTATTTGGGGCTTATATACTTTGGTTATCTGTGTGTTGAATTATTTCCTCATACTCAGCAAATATTTTTCTATGATTTCTGTAAATATTTTTATTCTTTTTATCTAATTCAAATTATTCTTAGATGAGTCTTCTTTGCATCATCTAGTAGCTGGTGGATCGATTTTCCTTGCTCTCTTATTTTTAAGATATCTCTGTGTATATCGCCTTGTGCATCAGATGTATCTTCTGTATTAAAGAGAGAGAGAGACCATCTGGATGGGTATTGTGTGGGCAATGAGGCAGTTTATTCACTCCAGTGGGAGTGGACTGAAAGTGAAATGGGACTCAGGTAAAGAGCAAAGAATTGAAAGGGAAGGGACAGGGTTGTTGCCTCGAGGAATTTGGTGAATGGGCATGGCTGTAGATGTCATTAGACTTCCTGGAATTGCAGTGTCTGGGACATGATTTACTGTCTTTGTTCACATTTGCCACAAAGTCTTGATAGTACCCCAGCTGTGCTTGGTGCTGCACTCCTGCCTGCTTGGTTGCTAGGGAGACAATGCATGCTCCAACTAGTATACCTGCCTTCCCTGCTGGGCATGACATTCCTGTCTTTTTGTTGTTTTAAAGAAAAATGGGATAGAAGGGGAGGTGGGCACTGTATCTCATGGCTGCTTCATGTGGGACATGTGGGTAGTATGGACACCTTAATTGGGAGAGAGATCTTGGGATAAGGGTTATTGAGTGGTCAGGATCACCATCCGCCAGTTGCTGATCTTTTGCATGCAGTCCTGTAAAAATTGTGAGAGTAGTCCGAGGAGGCATGGCCCAAAGAGAAGGAGGAGAATGATACAGACAAGAGGTGCAGTTAATTGAAGAAGTCTTGAGGCCCAGCCCCAAATATTGGTCCAAGAGTCAGAGAGGCACTGTCTAATTTCTGAGACCTTTTCTGTTAGACTTTTAGCTGTGTCTTGCACTATGCCTGACTGGTTGATATAAAGGTAATATTTTGTCTTAGGAAGATGTATTAGCTGTCTTTTTGGCTGTGAGAGGATCTGAGTCTCTATAGTTTTGGAGGATTATTGTTGTCAGGGAGTCTATTTGGTTCTGTAAGGTAAGAATAGCATCAGACTTTTTTTTTTCTTTGAGGCTGTCAGAAAGATCTCAGGAGAGGGAAGAATAGTAGGTCAGGGAGGTAGTAGGTCCCTGTGTTGTCAGATCAGGGCTTTAATGGTGACAGGCAGGTTAGGGGGAGAAAGTGTGCATAGAGGGAGGAAGATTTCCTATGGAGAGCAGAGAGAGGTAATGAGAGTGGCAACAAGGTGGACAGTGGATGTCTATAGCTGGGACTCAGGGCCATAGTGGAACATGTTTGAGTGGCCAAGGCTATTCTACGGTTGGCAAGATACCCAGGGTAGATAGTTCTTCCTGGGGAGTGTTTTAAACCATTGCTGGGTTTAGACAGCAAGAAAAGCAGATTAAAACTCTCTGTCTCAGTGAGGAGGGCATGGGAGGAAGAGGGGAACCTAACCAGGGTGAGGGCAGGGATGAGCATGAGAAGTGATTGATATAGAGCCCTAACAAGATTATAAGTAAACACAAGATGTTTAGTGTCCTCTCTAACAGTCATTGAACAGGAGGAGAGAGAAGGAAGGGAAACAATTTGATCTCCTCTGGGGAGAAGTCACCCAGAGTGTTCTGAAAAAATGAGATCTTTTATCTATGTAAGGAAGGACTTGAGGGTGGAGGCCTGAGGGTGAAACCAAATAAGATCAAAGTAGACTGAATGAAGGAAGTGGGTGAAGTGGCAGGATAGATGGGGTAAGGCATTTAAGTGCCTTCTGGAATTTGAATCAGCCTGAGAGAAGTAGGGAGATTACTTGGATGTCTTATAAAGAGGAGTCTGGTGAGTTATCAGGAGGATGCAGCTTCACCTTGGAGTGAGGCATCTATTGGGGAGAGTCTTGTAGATGGACAGCTGTTGGGGTTAGGCTATCTTCATAAGGCTTGGTGTCAGGAGAAGACAAGAGAAGGTTATTAGCCTGTTTGATCTTTTTGAGGCTTGTTGTAGACCTGGGAGATAGTCTTTGATGGGACAGCCTCTGGGCTGAGGTTTGGCGCAAGCAGAAAGGTGCAGCAAGCAGAAAGGTGCAACTGTATATAAGCTTAAATGGACTGTATCCTGTAGCATCTGAGGGGTGGTGGTGGTTGTGACTCGGTTGTGAAGAAGAGTGACCTGGAGCAAGGAAACTCAGTCTTTATGGAGCTGGGGGTGAGCCTAGTGAGGTGGACCTTGAAGAGGCTGTTGGCTCTCTATTTTTTTTGATGACTGAGGCCAGTAGGGGGTGTGGAGGTTTTATTGGACTAATGAAAGCTAGGTCATTGTCTGATTGAATGGAGGTAGGAAGGCCAAACCAGGGGATAATATCAACCAGGAGAGAGTTTACAACAGCCAAGGACTTTTCTGACCCTGTAGGAAAGCCCTCCACCCATCCAGTAAGGGTGTCAATCCAGACCAGGAAGTATCTTAGCATTTGAACTCGCAGCATATGGGTGAAGTTAATTTGTCAGTCCTGAGTTGGAGAAAAGCCTTGCACTTGATGGGTAAGAAAAGGAGGGGGCTTCGGGAAGCCCTGAGGTGTGGTTGAGTCACAAACAGAGAATTGAGTGGTGGTGGTCTCAAGGAGGGTTTTCTAGGAGGGAAAGAAGATAAAAGCCTCAAGCAGTTGGGTTAAAGGTCTGCATCCTGCATGAAGACGGTCATAAAAGAATGAAAGAATGGCGTGGGCCTGTGAACTGAGAAGGAGGAATTTTTTCTGGCTTAGAAACCATCTATCTTTGGTAGGGAGGCCTTGATATTGTTGGCACTCAGGAAAGGAATAGGCCAGGGTTTTGCTATAAAGGGAAAAATATTAACCCTTGGAAATTGGGATCTGGGACACTAAGTGGACATGGTCTGGAGTTAAGGCTTAGGCATATATGTGGATAATGAAATGCAGATAAGTTATAGACAAGGAAGAGAGTTGAGCCTTCAAGGGTGAAACTGGTATCTCTTGGAGTCTAGATGTTGTAATAATAAGAGGGTGTCATTATGGGATGACTCATTTGAGGGGCTGCAGAGGAAGAGGTCAGCTACATACTGTATGTGATGAGGATGAAGGGTGAAAGGAGAGCAGTTTATGGGCAAGGGCCTGACCAAAATAGTTGGGGGCTATCTTAGAAACCTTGTGACAAGATAGTCTAGATCAGCTGTGGGGACTGATGGCTGACAGGGTCAGTCCAGGTTAAGGCAGAGAGGGACTATGAGGAGGGGTGCAGGGAGATAGTGAAAAAGTCATCTTTTAGGTCTGAGACAGAGTAATGAGTGGTACATGAAAAGATAGAGGACAAATGTATAGGAAGGACAATCTGATAGCATAGAAATCTTGTACCAGTCTGTAAGTGTGGATCTGAAGGGGAGTTGATAGGGATTAAGAGGCTGTATCATAATAGGTGAGAAATAATAGTCTGTAGTCCCCATAAAGCTGGGTCAGGGATGGGATACTGTCATTAGGCAGGGTAGGCGTGGTTTGGCTTGGGAGGGATAGTAAGCAGTTGCTGGGCTGAAGTCAGGGGCAGGGAGGAGGTATCCCAGAGTCTGGGGTTAAGGTAAGAGAAGATAGTGGGACTGTCAGAGGGAGGTAGGGAGGGGGAAACCAGCATGACCATAGTGCTGGTTGTGTTCCAGGGATGGTCAGAGTTGCTGACAACTTGGCTAATATGTCTCACCCTAAAAGGGAGAATGGGGCAAGAGGGATGACTAAAAATGAGTGTGGGAAAAGATGTTGACCCAATTGACACTAGATGTGGGGAGGAGGTAAAAGGTCTGGGGACTTTGGCACCAATGCCCACAACAGTAGTTGAGGATGGAAAGACCAGTCCTCGGAAAGGAGGAAGGGTGGAATGAATGTCCCCTGTATGAGTTAAGAAAAGGATAGACTTACCCTCTACTGTAAGAATTACCCAGAGTTTGGCATCTGAGATGGTATAGGGGCCTCTGAGGCCCCCAGGTGGCATCAGTCTTTAGTGACCAGGCCAAGAAGGTCTGGGAAGGAGCCAGTTAGGGTTCTCTGGGGTTGTTGCCCAGAAACAGTATGTGCAGAGCCCACTGGTGGATAATCAGAATTTCAATGCGGACCTCTACAGGAAGGGCACAGCTTGGAGGGAATCCCATGCTATAGGCATTCCCGTTCTCAGTGACCACTCTGGTAGCATTTGAAGCATGGCCCTTGAGGGGCACCTTGAGTCAGGGGCATGCTTGATCCCTTTGTGGGCAACCCAGGGGTTGACTTTGGTTGGCTTTTTATGGTAGAGACCAGCATCTGCAGCTCAGAAATGTGCTGCTTTTGACCTTGAAGGCCAAGCTGATTCGGCCTTCCTGCTCTGAGGTTTGAGAACCAGTCTCCAGTTTTTGCAGTGTTTTTGAATGTCTGGGGATCCTGCCTGATAGTTCTAGTTTGGATCTTCTTGGGGAACAGCTGTAGGACTCTCTGAAAGTTTGGGCTGAAGGTGCTTGTGGTCATCATCATAGGACCAGGTCAGGGAATATACTTATTTCTGTTCATGTAGGGAGAGAGTGTAACTAAGGATGGCAGTTAAATCAGCCCAGGTGAGGCTATATGTTGGGGTCAGGTATCTAGGGCACGGCTGGTCCCTCCTAGGCCCAGGGAGTCCCTCGGGGGGAGGGGGACTTTGTCTATTGGAAGAGGAGGGCCCTCGGGTAGGACCCTTTACCAGGGAATGCAGCCTGACTGGCCAAGCACCAGGGCTCTGAGAATATGTAGAAGTTTTGAGGCACGCAGTAGTTTTAGTGCTGTTCTGGGATTTGAGACACATGGTGTTGTTAGGGAAGCACTGAGATCATGGGGTGTGTGGGGTATTGGATCATGGGGTGTGTGGGGTATTGAGTTATGTTGAGCACCAGGAATGCACAGGGTCAAAGGGGTATATGGCACTGTAGGGAGTGAGCAGTGAGACAAGCACAGTGGATGTTACAGTGGAACGGGCATTGGGTGTGAGGTGCCCAGTTGACCTGAGCCTGGCTCAGAGGGGTGGCAAGTGGGCTTTGTATGGGCTCTGCCAAGTTGTTTTGTGGCTGGGAGGGAGGGAAGGAGATGAGGAGGGAGAGTGGCATGGAGCTAGGCCAGGCTGGGCACTGAGGCTTCTGGGATGGGGGAAAGGGAGGACCTGGCACAGTGGGCAGGGGGCCAGGGCCATGCCAGACCAGACTGGGCCTCTGGATGTCAAGGCAAGCTCTATGCCTGGATATGCAGGGCAGAGTCTGATAGAAAGAAAGGAACATAGATTTGGACTATTCCCTCTGCTCTCACTATATCATGGGGCAAGAACTGAGGAGTGGAGGGCAAGGGATTAAGGCCAAGCTGTAGTCTAGATCAGGTGTGTGGGGAGGTTAACAGGAGGCATGGAACATGAGGTGTGGTCACTCAGTCAGGGTGCCCAGAGCATGCAGTCCAGTTTGGCAGCTCCTTGGCACCTGCCCAGCCCAATGGGGGGAGGGGAGCTGGGATGGGGCGAGCAGCACAGGGGGTGAAGGGGCCAGCTGGTCATCTGTTCTAGTTTGGCTCTGTTGTATCTCCTTTTCTTCTCAATGTCTGCCATTCCATCTGTTGAGTGGTTTGTTCAAGTTTATCTGATGGTTTATATAACTATATATAGGTAATGTAAGTCCAACTGATCTCTTTCCTTATGCAACTTTTTACTCTGCTCTTGGCCACCTGCTTCAACAGGTATACTTGAATTTGAAAGCGTCTCATTCTCAATCCAGATAAGGCTTTTTTAAAAACCAATATTAGGGCCGGGGATTTAGCTCAGTGGTTCTGCTGCCTGGCTTACAAGTGCAAGGTCCTGAGTTCAACTGCCGGTAAAAAAAAAACAAACCCAAAACAAAAAACAATATTAGATCTGTATGAGGACCTTGAATAAATTAGTCTTGTCATACAGAAGAGGATATATAATTGTCAAGATAATGACAAATTGGAAAATGTTTCTACATATACATTTTTTAAGTCTAAATGCAAACAATTTCCACCAACATACTGACTCAATATGTTTGGCCTCAGACTAAATTTCAAAAGTACTAAGAACAATAAAGACATTATTAGTGTAATACAAAGCATTTGGCAATGTTTACTAATAAATGAAGTTTTGGACATCAAAGTATTTTATTTTCTGATTAGTCGTATTTTGTTTTACAGTATAATATAATTTGTCATATCATTTTCAGTCTTATCACAGCTACTTTGCTGCTGAGATTTTTTAAATCAAATTATAGTTTGAAGAGAATATAAATGAACAATTTCCTTGCAGCTGTGACTAATTATAGACTATAGTATTCACTACTGATAAAATTTTTTGGTTCATATTTTATGGTCATCGGAAGATATTAAATGTTGAACTGATGAAGCTATTGTTTGATTCGATAGTAGTATGTAATTTCTAAAGAAACTATGTTTCCATAGAAACATTTCTATAGAAACTAAGAAAATACAGTTCCATAATATCCAAAACCAAAGGTGATATAAATGGCATTTTGATGTGACCCATATAGCTTTAATTTACTTGTATTTTAAATAACAATAGAAAATTATCATTATTATAATTCTTTTCTTTCTTTCACTGGTGCTTTTCAACCATCATTAAGACTTAAGTTTTAGCTTTAGAATTAGTACCTTCAAAATACCATTGGAAATTGAGGAATTGAGGAACTATTGTGGCTATTCTGGAAATAAAAAATTCATGAAATATTTTATAAAAAGCCTGGTTCCATGAGATGATTTTGAAAGAAAAGGAATCCATCATCAACTTTTGTTGGAAATTCACACAATGCACTTATTTTTTAATTAATAAATTAGCATGTCACAGGCTCTTATATGACCTGTAATAAAGAAGAATTTTAATCTTATTAATCCAATTTTCTCCAAACTTATTTGACCATAGGATACTTTATAGCATTTGATAGCAACTAATATCCTGTGAAAATGTTTATTTTGCAAAAACCAGGCAAAACCTTGCTTCAATGTGTGGGAAAAATGAGAGCTTCGGTTTTTGTGTGTCTGAAAAATGCTGAAACAGACAGTGTCTTCTTCACCTAGCCTTGGTCTAGTTATACTAAACACATCATATTTTCATGGAGGTACAGTATACAAGTAAATAAGAAAAACAACAAAAAACCCCCATGAAAATATGCTGGAAAATTAGGTAGAGATGATCTCACTCATATAAAAGATAATTTATTTTAATTTTAAATAGTTTCAGTGAGAAGTAGAAGTACTAAAAAGGTAAACTTAAAGGTAATATGGAGTTATGAAATAATGTCTTTTATTATAGAAGAATATAATATGCTAACTCATAATAAATGACTAATATATTTATACAATTTTACCATTTCAATAAAATTTTATATGGAAACCAAAATATACCTATTTTTCAAGTATTCCTCCTGATAACTTTGGGAATTTCAAATGCATTTAAAGACTCAGATATTTAAGTATGACACAATACCTTCTTTTCAAAATTTTGTTTCTGTCTCTGCTGAACACAGAATTTTCGAAAGACAAACCACAGAGATGAGGGTAGTGCCTAACTAGGACTTCATTTTCAATGGTGCATGATATTGTACACTTCTTACTAAGCTTATGAAATATCACTGCCAATTATATGAAAAGAATCAGAGGAGGCATTTGGGAACAGGAATATATTGTATTTTTGTGTATGTATATGTATTTGTGTGTAAGAGATAATGCATACAGTAGCACATCAGATTTAATAGGAGAACTTGGAGAAAAGCAGTAATCTTTTACCTTATTCCTTCAAACTTCCAGAGACAAACTTTTTAAATTATTCAATGGTGGGGCAAGCAGAATGCATGTATTAATTTTTTGTATGTGGTTTTAAAGCCATGATCTCTAGTTTTCTCAAAATAAAACATTCTTGGGCTGAGGATTTAGCTCAGCGGCACTGCATCTTCCTCGCAAGCACAAGGTCCTGAGTTTGATCCCCGGTAGCCACCACCCCCCATTCTTGGCGTAGAGGCATCCCTTGAATTTTTTGTTTCATGACTAATAGAATTATTTGGTTAAATTTTGCCATATTTTAATTAGTTCCATTATGATCTCATAGAGTTAACAACAGCTTTTATTTTTATTTTTTAAAATTTTGATAGAATGCACATCATACAAAATTTAATTAAGTGTTTAGTTCAGTGTTATTACATATATTCACATTGTGTGCTGCTGTAACCACCACTTACCTGCAGAAACTTTTCATTTTGTAAACCTTGAAATTCTTGCCTCTTTATGTCACAGTTCTGATTTGCTACTCTGTTAGTTGGCAGAGGCATGATACATGGATTAGTGGACTCAGCTGAGGATAAATAAGTAGAACTCCTGAATGTCTTGCCACCAAAATACCTCATTCTCATTTCCCTGTGATATTTTCTCTTAACACTAGCATGAAGCATAGTTGGGTGTGGTAGGCAAAAGAGTGTTGGAGCTGCACTTCTTACCTGAAGGTAAAGGTAAGTCAACAGGTTTAGCATCAAGAAGAATTTTTGTAGCAGTGTATACTAGAGTGTTTTCATTTTTCTGTACTGCAGTCTTTAAAGAAGTACTTTAATCAAGAGCTGTAGAAAGTCTTCTAAATTCACTTACCTCTGATAAAAGGAAATAACAAAACTCAGAAAACCATGAATACAAGTAACTTCAGTATTTTGATAAAGCAGTAAACCTAAGACATACACACTTTTTCTTGAAGGAAGACAAAAATATTCACTATTATCACACATTTTTAACAAAGTACAGAACATAGTTCATTATCAATACCGAAATAGAGAATACCTATGAACACAGATGAAAAGAAAAGAAGTCCAGAGTTGAAAAATCTTAAATTGTGTATTATAATATCCTATAGCATTTAAAAATAAGAAGCCCAGAAATTATTAGAACTAATGAAAAATTCACCACAGTTACAAGATATAAGAATGATTAGCAGTAATCTTTTACAACAAATAATAAAGATAAGTGCAACTTGTAATAGGTGTGAAGTTTCTAGGAATTAACCAAGAAAATAATTTCCATAAAAAGAATTTTGAAATTCCAATAATGAATACAGATAATGATCTGCATAGTTAAAGAGTTATCTTCAGTTTTTGAGTATGATTACTTTATAAAATAATATATCAATTTTTTGTTTTTTAATCTATAAATTCAATTGGATTTAAGATGCCAACTGGTCTTTTTGAAGAAACTGATAAACACATTGAAGTGTATGTAAAAATAAAGGTACTTGAAAACCAAAGAAAAAGGAATAATGAAGGAAAAGAAGTCCCATACCACTCATTAAAATATATCATGAATCTATATTAATAAAATCACTGTGGTTTTTTGCAAGGCAAATAGATTATGAAATAGAGGAAATAACACCCATGAAACTCAGAAACATATCCATACATATATGAATACAATTTATCGTAAAGATGTCACCACAAATCAGTGAGTAAGGAAAAGTTACTTAGTAGAACACAGTGCGAACAGCGACGCATTTACTGAATAAAATAAGATTAGATCCTTATGAAATACCATGCAGAAAGATGGAATCCAGATGGATCAAACACTGAAATAAAGTATCTGTATCTATATCTAAAGTCTATTAAGGTAAATTCTCTCATATTTACAAACGTATTAGAAGAAAATTTAGAGAATTCCACTACAATTTAAAAAGTGGGGAAAGACTATACTAAAAAAATCATAAAAGTATAATCAATAGATTAAAATAAATTCTGTTTGATTATGTAAAAATGAAGGATTCCAGTTCAACATTAGACATTCTAGGCAAACTTAAGCAGATGACAGAAGGAAGAAAGATCTTCAGTGTTTGAAAGTGACAGAAACTCAAATCTGAAGCAGACAGGGAGTTTATGAACTACTGTAGAGAATAGTACATGGAACTGAGAAAGAAGGACAAGTTATACGAAATTACTTTTTAGGTCTCTCGATTACTGCTTATTTTACTGTTCTCCACAGAAATTCATTTTATTGTGGAAAGGTTCACATTTCTTCTTAAACATCTATTTGTACATTGCTATTATTAGAATATGAAGATGTTAATATTTTAAACATAAAGGAATAACAATTGTTATAACAACAAAAATAAACTCCCTACCCCAAAGTCTGGTAATTATGTGATAAACACACAAGACTTTGATTTCATTGATGAAGTTTTCTGAAAAGACTCATTGGAGTTATATTTGTCTTTTCAGAGGAAAGATGAATGCATTTTATACAAATATTTGACATAGGCAATAATGTAGTCTCAAGTTTCATCTAAGTGTAGACCTTACAATTTTCCCTTGAGGCTTAAACAAATACTACATGAGTGAAGCTTCTTGTAAAATGTTATGTTTTGAAGTAAATTTCATTAATGACTTCTAGTGATAATTTATTTCTGCCTTTATGCACAAGTTTCTTCTCATACAAATAATGGATAACTTATTTGCATATAAATAGATTTTAGCATTTGCTGAAGCAGGGACCAAATATGTTTCTTTCCCCTCCTTTAGATATTGTTAAAGAGGAAAAATAAAGAGAAAGACATTTTGCTAGAATTAGAAATAAGAGTTTATAACAATTTTTTTTATCAAAAATTTTGCAAGCAATGATGTTTTTAGTGGTATACTTCAAATAAAAAACCTTAACCTCTATTAAAATCATAAAGAAAAAGAATCTGCAGTTTCTTCACTTATGCTTTGGTATGTCTGAGGTTAAAAACAAACACCTCTTGATATTGCTTAATAAAAGATTTACTATGACCCTCTGAATATTTTCTAATTAGTTTTTACTCTTTCTTTCTTTCTTTCTTTCTTTTTTTTTTTTTTGGTACCAGGAATTGAACTTGGGACCTTGCACTTGTGAGGCAGGTGGCAGAACCACTGGGCTAAGTCCCTGGCCACTTTTTACTCTTTCTGATAAGATAGCATGTTCTTTTTTTGAGAAAATACATGTCATTTCTGTGGCCACACAAGGTGTGTTTGAAAAATATAGTTATTACTTAAATTAAAAAATTATTACAGTATATTACCATCAATACCTTTCAAAGTATTCCCTCTTATCCTATCATTCTTGCCATTTTTTTTGCCAGATGCTATAGTGGCTGGCTCAATGTTCTGAATTGATTCAAAAATTTTTTATTGTTCATGATCATTTTGACTTTGGGAAATGACCAGAAATTGCATGGTATGAGATCTGGTGCATAAATGAAGACATATCATAATGTTTTTACAAGCCTGTATTTCCACTGGTTGGCACTCAGCTGTGCCAATATTTTTTTTTATTTCATCTTGTAAAGAGACACATGAAAGAAAACCACTAGAACTGCTTCAGAAAGTTGCCAGAACAATAGGATGAGTGTGATTGCAGTGAGTAGGAGTTTTTTGAGGGGAGAGTTTAATGCCCTGTGTATTTTACTGTAATACATTTAAAAAATTTAAACATTCACTGTATATTTCTATCATACCTCATAAATCTGCTATTTGTGAGATGTAACAAAGGATATGCTTACGATAGAGAGCTGTTTTGTTCTATTCAGTTAGAAGTATGGAAGAGCTAATCTTTGAGTTGTTATATGGTTAAAAATATCAAAACTTTAAACTTTTTATTATAGTGTGTATTTTTTTCTAAATAAATTATATAATTTGAAGACCCTTTGCTTCTACTTTCATCTTTTAGGTCAACTAAAAATGGTCATTAGTGGAGAAAAAGACAAATCATTTCATTTCATATATTTGCTTCTTGACTTTCATATAATATTTGCTTCTTGACTTGAAATACGTTTCTATTTTATGGTATTATCTTCTACTGTGAGTAGTAGGCTTCATCTTATAACACTCCTTGAGGAAATTAAGATAACACCTGTTCTCTGCTAGGTATGATGTCTATTAATGTGTGTCTTTCTCACCAGTGGTGGCCACTCAGTGTAAAATGAATGACTTCAACTTCCAATAGGGACAGCGAACATGACCATCGTATTTGAGTAATTCTATTTTACTTGACTTCTTTTACTTGCATAAATAGTATTTTCATTTCTTGGTATATATGCTTAGTAGGTTAATGAGGGTCTGGCTTGGGGTCCAGAGACATTTTGAAACACAAAACCAAGATACAATCCTAAAACAAGTGGATAAGGTACTTTTTAAAATCTGTATATTTTCAGTATCATGGGTTTTTTGGCCAATTTAAAAAGTGAGAGAGAAAACTGTTCCTCAGAGAACACACATATTCATCCTGCCACTGAGAGGCAGCCTTCACCAATAGATGGGATATAGGATGAGTGGATGCAAGAAAATAGCATTTCACCCTAGTTTTTTAAAATTGTTATTTAGAGTAAACTTAGAAAATAGCAATTGTGTGGCAGACTTGACCCTTAGCAGTGTGAAAAATATGAAGATTTGAAGACAACTTGATTTTTAGAATTGTGACATTTGAGTGTTTCTTATATTGAAATATAAGTGGAACATAATAAATTTACCCACTTTTGTTATGAAAGTCAATTAATAATCTAAGAACAAAGTCCCCAAATTTATCCAGTGCAATTCAATTTATTCAGTGTCCTAGACCCAATTTACCTGTTGAGTTGTTCTTGTAGAAGCAAAACATTCTCATTTAATTAGTCTGATATTTTTGGATTAAGTTAATGTTTTTGGAGGTGCTAGAGATTAAGAAGTCAAGAGTGGGGCCAGGGATTTAGCTCAGTGGTTCCGCTGCCTGACTCACAAGTTCCAGGTCCTGAGTTCGATCTCCAGTACCAAAAAAAAAAAAAAAAAAAAAAAAAAAAGAAGTCAAGAGAGAAGTAGTAAAAAGAATTCTTAAAAGAATAAAGCCAAGTCATACCTCTGCTATTTAACCAAGTTTCCAGAAAAATTTAAATAATAATTTTTCCTTTCTCTTCTCAGAATGTTTTAGGGATTAAAACACTTGAATAATTTGGTCCTTACTTATTACATAACGTGAAGAAAGCTGACTAATTTCTTCAGGCCATTTTATCCCTCTTTTACAAAGTAAGAAAGTAAAGCTTAACAGTTTAGAGACTTTACCACGGACACATGTGTTACACAGAGAAAACGTAAACTTGAATATGATTTAAGATTTAATTAGATAAAAAATAAGATAATTAGATAAAATAAATTAGATAAGTTGGATAAAATAAAACAGAGATCAAAATATGCTTATTCTTGTCAAAATTATATCTTTCACAATTATGAAATAAGTTTTAGAAATTTGGCCTAAGGCTGAAGTAGTTTGACATGCCCGTGATGAAATACATGCTGTGTTAGAGACATCTACTGAAAAGCAAATCTCTTTGGTATCTTCATAATACCAGCGTCTATTAATCTCTTTTCACTCCAGTAACCGTTGTTCTAAATATATTTAAATCATTTACATGCTATACCATCTAAATATTCTTCTAATATTATAAGAAGAAATGTGATGTTATGTTATCCGTTTCATGGACAGTTGCTAAAATGAAAGTAAAACCAAAAAAAAATGGTGGTTAAAATGTTTAAAGTCAATTAAATAGATTCTAGATAACTCAAATTAACCCTTCTTGGATTCAGGTTAGTTCATCATTTATTGAAGCTCTACCATGGGCAGCTAGGAATGTGACAGATTCAGATAATATTGTAAGAGAAATTCCTGTGTCATCCAGAATTTCAGAAGGTTTATTTTCTTTCTTTCTTTCTCTTTCTTTCTTTCTTTCTTTCTTTCTTTCTTTCTTTCTTTCTTTCTTTCTTTCTTTCTTTCTTTCTTTCTTTCTTTCTTTCTTTCTTTTTTTTTTTGGTACTGGGGATTGAACTTGGGACCTTGCACTTGTGAGGCAGGCGCTGGAACCACTGAGCTAAATCCTTGGCCCTCAGAAGGTTTATTTTCTAAATCACTAGTTCTTGAGATTATTCAAGAGAAAAAAGATTTAACATTTAAATATATTTACTAAATTGTAGTTTAGAGGTCTAAAGAAATTGGTTTTGTTGAAAATGTGTTATCTTGGTTGACTTTGAAAGAATAAATTTGGCGTGGATCAGATAATCTACATTTTAACACTAATTTGGATGATTATGATGTCTGTGGTCCATGAGCCACACTTGGAGAAAGATTAGTTTAAAATAGATGATGCCATTTGTTTTTTGCCTGACATTTCAAGCTGCATAATGAGTTTAGCTAGAGGCCAGTGGGCTGATGTGCTCAAAGCTGTAGGAGGGCAATGGAGAAGCCTATGAGTTGTAAGTGGATAGCCTGATGAGGGAACCTTGAACCACTTGGAGTTAGACATCAACGTTTTCTTTTTAAAAACTCTACTGTTATTAAGTGTTGATTTAAAGGTAGGAATCCTGGCAAATTCTCACATTATATGTTCATTATTACATGAATAATGTTAAAGAATTTTTGCATTATATGTTTACAGAACCCTCGTAGGCAGAGAATGCTCTTTGGGCGAAGAAAAAAATATTGTTTAGATTTAAATCTGTATATAATTTTGGCTTAGCAAAATGGAATATAAAACTTCCAGAAATATTTGATGGTTAATCTGTTACTTTTTAAAAATAATATTTATTTTTAAAATAAAGTTGATAGTTTCATATAAAGTACACACTTAGCTTGATCTATGACATGATGCCTTACAAAGATATTAAAATATTATCCAGAGTTTTGTATTCCTAAAGATAAGGGCAGTATTGAAAGTGAATGCTTTGCTGACTTCAAACTGTTGAAATAATGATAATATTCTAAGAGAACTTCAAATATATGTTGAGACTTATTCTATTTTTCTTGTTTAGGGCATTTGTTAGCATGCAGGCTCCAAATATTAAGAAATGAACGTTAAAATATAAAACCAGAATTCATTTATTAAAGAAAAATTTGTTACTAATATTTGAGGCCAATTACATTGTTTTATCTCCCTTTAAAACAATTTCAGATATTATTATTTGATAACTTTGTTCATTCATTAATAAAAATCATTCAGATGTTATATATTTATATACTGCCTGTCCAAATTGCTTCCAGGTGAGAGGTGATTATCCTTTCTTCAAGTTTGTTCTTATAATTAATACAGAAATTGGGTTATACCTAAATTTCAAAAATGGTGAAGGTTCATTCACATTTATTTACAAAATACTTGTATCATCAGAGAGTGAACGTATTTTTTTTAAGAGCAACTTTTCAAAACCTTTATTTGACAGGTCTTATGGATGCTCATTTTTGATAAGCATGTACTTAGAGGTGCACAGATAAACAAACACTACTCTCTGAAGAGATATTTCAGTCAAACCAAATCTCTGTGATTTTGTACTGAAATGTCATAACAGTGACAGCTCTATTGCTTAATCAATGTTTGTAATACATGTTTTAATAGGTGTGTAGGTTAGGCTCCAATAGAGGCATTTCTCATTCTACTTAGTTTGGAGTACAATATGGCAGTCCATTTTTAGGAGTTGTTCCTGCATATTTTGTAGTAATGTCAAGATAGCATTGTAAAGTATTTAAAAATTAATTATTTAAAGAAATATTTGAAGAGCAATATCCTTATTTCTTCAAATATGTAATACCCATTTAATTTTGGGGCAGGAAAGTTAGTGACAAGGTTAAAACATTAATGGACATTTTGGTTAAAATTTAGGCAGTACTGGATTCTGGATTTTTCTCTCTACCTATAAGCTCAGTTTCATAGACTGTAATTTTATGGTCATAATATGAAGTGCCACTTAATCAAATGGGGTTTTAGATGTAGTAGAACATCAAATTTAAAGATGGCTCTGACATTGATGATACTTTTTTGTACATTATCTTTACTATTACTTCATTTACATATAAAGCTAAAGAATAAAATCTGTGAGAAAATGTGTACCTTAAAAATGAAAACTCTAGATGATATTTTAAAGTCATGGTAATTCAACGAACAACTTCTAAATGTTTTTAATTCCAAAAGATATTCTTACATATTGGATATTTACTTTTCAGATTTGTCGTGCTCACTTGAAAAAAATGGTCAGTAGTGATAAGAATGGCTAAATGATTTATGCATTTTAGTTCACTATGAAGACAGTATTTTTTTAAAATCAGAGATTTTACAGCTTTATTTATAGAAGTAGTTATTTCTGAGTCCACTTTAATGTACTAAAATGGTCATATTGAAGAGCCAGAAACATATATTTTTATTTTAAATTACTCATTGTTTCTGTTTATTTCCATTTTTGCCTTGTAGCATTGGTTGACATTTCATAGAGACTGAGCTGACATAGGGCTGGTAAATATGTAATTATAGAAATCACCTGTTCTTATTTCCCATTGTATACTAGTAATGATTCAGGCACACATTTTATGGGTGTTTATTTTGGAATGAGAAGTTTTTTCTTTCATGACCTGTGATTAAAATGTGGCATTTTAGTAGAGAAATACAAAGAGTCTGCAAAATAGAGATGTGAATAAAAGTTGGTGAAGCAATGTAAATCGTTGACCTATCATATAAGCAGTAGCATATATAATTGGAAATACATTTTAACAATAAGTGAAGAAATGTTTAAAAAATACTCTAAAACACGCTATATGTGAAAATGCAGCAAGATACACATTAAGAAAAATTTTGCTTCACTTAATGCTCCTCAGGGAAATTCCAATAAAAAACTCACTACAACTATATTGGAATACTTTCTTTTGTTTTAATGGGTTAAGCCATGATTGTACACATTTATCAGTTGCTGTTTGCTTTAGCTTGATGGTAAGGGCTGAGGATAGACTGTATTGCTTCAAAATTGAAAACTGAAACTTATTGTCACAATAGCGCTTGGTTAATAACTTTACCTGCTGCATTAGCCTTTATGAATCTCTGTGATTAAAGTTATAATTTTCAGTTAATTGTCTGAAATTATGCACCTAGTTTGTGGGGTTTTTGGATACGGCAGTAATGAATACATTTTTCCCATGCATAGTTTAGTTTGTGTATGAAAGTCTATCTGTAAAGATATTGAGTATATATCATATGCAATTTTCCTCTATGTTATAAATATAGAATATATTATTCCAAAATCATTCATGCTATTGTTTTATAGTAAGATGGCATGTGCTAAATAAAGCACTACATGCCACTTGGTAGATAAAAAATACAATAGCTTCCTACAAGGTTTTTATTATTTTGTAATTTATACCATTAATTTAATTGATGTTAGAACGATTAGATGATAGCCTAGATGTCATCATCTACTTAAAAATTTTAAATGTCCTGTATTGATTTAGCAAAACGGTTAAAAATTATTTATATGAACCTCTATATTCTAAAACATTTGGATTTTAAAGCATCATCCTGAATGTCTTCTTCCAAGTAGGTAGTTTGGAATCTCATGTTGTTTGTAGCATTAATTTTGTATCAATATCTTCATATTTACTCTATTTTACTGTTTATACTTGTTGTGAGTGTTTTGTTTCCAGGTTTTATTTTCTCTCTCTACACATTCTGTCTTGAATACTTAATTTCTTTAATGACCACTCTCTGATTGTATTCTGCATCCTCTACAGTGAAGATAAGTCTTCTCATGATGTCTTCTCTCCTCTTGAAACATTTAATTTTTTATACCATTAACACTGTCTTAAAACAAGACACTCAATGAAAATTGGTTAAACTACAAATGGCAAAAAATAACTTCTTCCTGTTTTGTTCTGTGAAGTAGTACTAGTTAGATTCTATTTACTTGACTCTCTTCCTCTTTGACTACTTTTCTCCTTCCTTTCATATATGTAGCCAAAAATTTTAGTCTTCAGTTATTTAGTTTTCTTTTTCCGTATCCTTCACTTTAAAAAAATTTAACCATTATCCCACATTCTTTTCTCCAGACCGACATTGTTCCTGAGCTTTTCAATCTCCAGCTGTTTTCTAGATAACTCTTTTGGGGTATCATGTCATCATTTCCACAGAAGTTGTTCATGTCCAAACTGATAATGTTCCTCTACAATGGTATCTTTTTTTGTGGTTCCTTATTTTTGAGAAAGTATTACTATTTTCATAGGCACCATTCATTTTTATCTTTCTCCAATCACTATTCACACTAAATAGTCATTGTACCTCTTAGAAAATGTTGAATTGTTCTATTTCCCTACTAATGTTCATAAATACCTTGTTAGTGTTCCTAATTTAGCCAACTACAAGTCATCTCATCCTATAAAGTGCTGCCAGATTTTACTTCTCAAACTATTACTTTTCTTATGAATGTTCTTATGAATGTAAAACTGTAAAAGTTTTACAAACTGCTCACTGTCTATGAAAGTGGTTTTTAAAAGTGTTTTTTAAACATCTTCTGTGGGATTCAAACAAGTAAAACATTAACACTAGAACTATTTGAATGAAAGTAATCAAACTTCTTCAACTTGGGACTTACCTGCAAAATATTCTGTGGTCATTTCCACAGTTGCTATAGAATACAATTTGAAACATTGGTTTAAGAAATAAAATTCTTATTTCGGATTTAGCCCCATTCCACTCAAACAATATTTACTACATCCAACTTTTTTATTTATGTTCCATTTTTGTGCTTGGTTTCTATAATATTTAGTGCCAGGAATGTTTTTCTATTACCATTTTGCTTTTAAAAATCTTATTTCTATTTCTAAATGCGCCTCAAGCACTACTTCCTCACTGAACCTATGAAAGAATATTTGGGAACCGAAGGAGTTGGGTATCTTATTCCGTGATATGTGTATCTTGAGGAAGTATTGTTTTCTTTCTTCCCTTTACCCAGTTTTTGTAAATTACAGCTATAATTCATTTAATTACTAAGAAAATAGATGCTACTGTTTTATGCCTAAACTGAATGATTTTAGGTATTCAGAAAAAATGGACCCAAGATCATTGCTTATATTATATATTGAGCATGAACCCAATAATATCTGTATGACCAAAATCAATAATTTTGAAACATGCATTACTACAATTTTTATATTTTTTTCTATTAAGACCTGCAACATACAATCCTGTTTTCAAGAAATCTTGCCCTATACCTTTATTTTTTAAAGCATCAAAGCGTTTTGAAGACTCTGATGAGGTTACTCCTGGCCCAGCAACATATGAGATTTGTCAATAGTTTCATTCTTAGCCGCGACACAAGAATGGAATGGTTTTCACAAAGTATTGAAGATATATACATTAAGTTCTTTTCATATATTTTTCATAGTACACACTTAAAGAATACAGTTTTGAAGATATATTTTGACATTTTAAAAATAATTATTAATTGCTTAGAGTTAATAACCTATTTATGTGTAATTTCCTCTGTAGCATTTGTATATATATTTATTTACATTCCTGCAAGATTTAAAATTTAGTTGTTTAAGTTGTTAAAATCTCCTGCTGTTAATTGAAATAATGAGTTTATTAGAAGGCTCAGAAGAAACCCCTGTGGACTCAAAAAAACTGGGTATTGATGTTTTATTTTAATAGATATAGATAGTGTAGTTTAGATTAATAATAAATAAGGGTTTCTTAAGGTATGGGCTTTCTAATTGTAAGAAGGAGGTCTATATAAACCTGCAGGGCTTTAGAGACTGTGTTTGCAATAGGTTTTAATTTCTCTTTGGAGAGTTAGTATGAAATGGGTTTCTCATTTCTACCCTACTAACTATTGAAAATGAAATATTTTAGAGTGGTTTGTCAGAATTCATTTAAGAGATAATGCTGAGTACAAAATAAAATGAATATTCTTGTTGAGGTTAAATAATGATACACCTATTTTTCTTAAATGCATATTTTATACTTATTAAACATGTCATAATCTAAACAATTTTCCAACATTCCATCAAAGGCAAGTTTAAAATATAATATCAGAAAATAAAAGAAAAAGAAAAGAATGAATAATCACAAAGTTAATATTTATTGGCTATTAGTTCCTCCAAATGATGACCATTAATGCCTGCTGATTGAGCCTAATCAGTCTAATTTCATTTAACTTCACTTCAGAATGGGAAACTGTTAGAGTCTGACTGCTGATTAAGAAGGTGGATGTCAAGGAAGGATCATTCATGAGGGTAGGACCTAGGCTGAGTTCCCTGCAAACAGGGAACTGGCTGGGACTACACAAAGTTTATTACAAGTTTATTTTGTTTTTTGTTTCTTTTGCTTGGTTTTACTGGTGTATGTTCATAACACATGTTATTTTTTTTTATCACTTTGTCTTCCCTCCCAAACCTACCCCCTTTTCCTGACCCCTGACTTCATCTCCAAAAAGTCATTTTGTTTCCTGCCACTTCTCCTAAATAATGATATTTTACTTTCTGACTTATTTCACTTAAAATTATAGTTTTAAGTTTTATCTATTTACCTGCACATGACATGATTTCATTCTTCTTTTTGATAAATATTCCATATACCACATTTTTAATCTATTCATTTACTTCCAATTGGTGGACATATTGAGGGAAAATCTTAAAGACGATATTGCTCAAATAAGCTATAGGTCTTTGTAAGGTGGGCATTTTTGATATTCATAGTCTAATCATATTAAATCATATCAAATCTAAATCTTTCCTAGCCCTCCCTTCACCCCCTCTACCCTTCCCTATTTGCAAAGACTTTGTTTACATTTTTTCCATTTCTCAGCATTTTTCCTTTCCCTTCTTTCCTTTCCCCTGCCCCTCCCACTACCCCTACTCCTTTGGACCTTTTCTTCTTATTTTGCATTATCAATTATTCATTCTAATCATTGGTACATTTTACATATATAATATAATGACATTCATCATTGGAAATTTGCACCTTTACATAATCTCTCTTGGTTCTTATTTTTCACCCTTGTCCAGCCCTTCCTACAACCCCTCCATCCCTCACTATTTACAAAGATTTTGTTTCCATTTTTCCATTTTCTCATATTAATTCCATTCCTTTCTTTCCTTTCCCCTACCCCTCCCACTTCCCTCCCCTTTGCCCCTTTTCATCCTATTTCACATTATCTATTATACCTTTTAGTCCTTAATTACACTTTCAGTTTCTCACACCAGAGAAACTATTTATTTATTTCACTTAAAAGAATTGCCTCAATGTGCATCCATTTAGCTATAAATGTCTCTAATTTCTCATTTTTTATGGCTGAGTAGTACTCCATTTTATAAAAAAAACACATTTTCTTTATCCAGTCTCCAGTTGATGGGTATTTGGGCTGTTTCCAAGTTTTAGCTATTACAAATTGTGCTGCTATGAACATGGGTGCACATATATCACTGTGGTATGATTCTTTTAATTCTTTGGGGAAGATACCCAGCAGGGGAACAGCTGGGTCAAATGGGACCTGTAATCTTAGCTTTTTGAAGTAACACCACACTGATTTCCACAGTGGTTGCACCAGTCTACACTCCCACCAGCAGTGGAGCAGGGTTCCTTTTTTCCCCGCAGCCCCGCCAGCATTTGTTTTTGGTTGATTTCATGATAACAGCCATTCTTTCTGGCATGAGGTGGAATCTCAGCATTGTTTTCATTTGCATCTCTCGAATGACCAGTGATGTTGAACATTTTTTCATGTATTTATTTGCTATTTCTACTTCTTTGTCTGAGAAATGTTTGTTCATTTCAGATGCCCATTTTCAGATTGGGCCTTTAAATTTGGGAGGTCTAATCTTTTTAAGTTCTTTATAGATTTGAGATAGTAGACCTTTGTCTGAGGAAAAGCAGGTGAAGATTTTTTTTCCCATATTGTGAGTTGTCTCTTCACATTGCTGGTGGTTTCTCTTGCTGTGCGGAAGCTTCTTAATAAGAAGAGAACCCACTTGTTGATTGTTTGTGCTAGTTAACAGGCAACTGAGGTTTTGTTCATAAAATCTTTTCCTACACTGATGTCTTCAAGAGTTTTACCTAACCTCTGTTCCAGCTGGTTCAGCATTTCTGTTTTAATATTTAGATCTTTAATCCATTTAGATTTTAGTTTAGTGCATGGTGAATGATGTAGGTCAAGTTTTAATCTTTGACAAGTTGAAACCCAATCTTTCCAGCACCATTTATTAAAGAGGCTATCTTTCCTCCAGTGAGGGTGTTTGACTCCTTTATTGAAGATGAGATGGCTGAGTGTGTCTGGTGTTGTTTCTGCATCTTCTAATCTGGTCCACTGGCCCTCAGGTCTGTTTTTTTTACCAGTACCATGCTGTTTTTATCACAGTAGCTTTGTAGTATACTTGAAGGTTGGGGATTGTGATACCCACTGCCATGTCTCTATTACCTAGAATTGCTTTTGCTATTCTGGGACTCTTCCTGCTCCAAATGAATTTTTGGATTGTTTTCTCAAGGTCCATGAAGTATGCTGCCAGAATTTCAATTGGAATTTCATTGAATCTATATAGCAGTTTTGGAAGTATGGCCATTTTCCCTATATTAATTCTTCCTACCCAGGAGCAGGGGATGTCTGTCCATTTTCTGATATCATCTTCAATCTCTCTTTTCAGAGTGGTATAGTTTTCAGAGACGAGGTCTTTGATTTCTTTCGTTAGGTTGATTCCTAGGTTTTTCAGTTTTTTGAATGTTATTGTGAAAGTAATTATTGGCCCTGTTTCTCTCTCAGTGAGTCTGTTATTCATGTGGAGGAAAGCTATTGATTTTTGTGTGTTGACCTTGTAACCAGCTACTTGACTGAATTTGCTTATTAAGTCTAGAAGACTTTTGATGGAGTTCTTGGGGTCTTCTATATAGAGTATCATGTCATCTGCAAATAATGACAATTTGACTTCTTCATTTCCTATCTTTATTCCTTTTATTTCTTTCTCTGGTCGAATTGCTGTGGCTAATGTTTCCAAGACTGTATTGAAAAGGATTGATGATAGTGAACATCCTTGTCTTGTTCCTGGTTTTAGTGTGAAGGATTTCAGTTTTTGAGCATTTAGTATGATATTGGCTGTTGTCTTTTCATAGACAGCTTTTACCAGATTGAGGTAGAGACTGTCTATTCCAATTTTTGTAAGGTTTTTATCATAAATTCATGTTGGATTTTGTCAAATGCTTTTTCTGCATCTATGGAGATGATCATATGGTTTTTTTTCCTTGGCTCTATTGGTATAGTGTATTATATTTATTGATTTGCATAAGTTGAACCATCCCTGCCTCCCTGGGATGAATCCCACTTGGTCAGGGTGTATGATCTTCTTGATGATCTTCTGCATTCTACTTGCCAGTATCTTATTAAGGATTTTTGCACTTATGTTTATTAGTGAGATTGGCCTATAGTTGGCTTTTTTGTTTGGGTCTTTCTCTGCCTTGGGGATCAAGGTAATGCTTGCTTCCAGGAATGAATTTGGAAGTATTGCCTCCCTTTCAATTTCACTGAAGTGTTTACACACTAATGGCAATGGTTTCTCTCTAAATTTCTTGTAGAATTCTGTGGTGAAGCCATCAGGACCTGGGCTTTTCTTAGTTGGTAAGTTTGTAATTACTTTTTCAATTTCATTGATTGATATTGGGTCCTTTAGAATTTTTAGGGCTTCTTTGTTTAACTTTGGTAATTCATACATATCTGGGAATCTGTCCATTTCATCTGTGTTTTCTATCTTATTGGCATATAGGTTCTTGAAGTAGGTATTGATGATCCTCTGGATTTCTGCTGGGTCCATTGTAATTCCATCCTTTTCATTCTTAATTGCATGGATTTGGGCCTTTTCTTTCCATTTTTTCATATGGTTGGAGAAGGCTGTGCCAATTTTGTTTATTCTTTCAAAGAAACAACTCTTGGCTTCATTGATTTTTTGTATCGTTCTATTAGTCTCCATTGCATTGATTTCTGCTCTGATCTTCATAATTTCCTCCCTTCTATGAGCTTTGGGTTTGTCCTGCTCTTCATTTTCCAGAAGCTTAAGGTTCAGCATCAGGTTGTTTAATTTGGCTCTCTCTGTTTTCCTAATATGAGTACTCACTGCTATGAATTTCCCTTGTAAGACTGCTTTCATTGTGTCCCATTGATTCCTATGTGTTGTATTGTCATTGTCATTTAACTGTAGAAACTGTCTGATTTCTTTTATTATTTCCTCTGTGACCCGTTGGTTATTCAGAAGTGTGTTGTTCACTTTCCATGTTTTTATGAAATTCTTGTGGTTTCTTTTGCTATTGATCTCCAATTTCATCACACTATTGTTTGAAAATATACAGTGGATAACTTCAATTGCTTTGCACTTACTCATGTACTATGAGTGAGAATGTGGTCAATTTTGGAGAATGACCCATGTGCAGCTGAAAGAATGTGTGCTCTGATTTTGTGAGGTGGAACACTATAAACATCTGTTAAGTTCATTTGTTTAAGAGTTTGAGTTCTAATATTTCATTACTCATTTTTTGTCTAGTTGATCTATCTATTTGTGACATTGGGGTATTGAGGACCCCACTACTATTGGGTTAGTGTTTATTTGATTTTTCATGTCTGTTAGTGTTTGTTCTATAACGTTAGGCGCATTGGTGTTTGGTGCATATATGTTTATTATTGTCATCTCTTCCTGTTGGATTGTTCCCTTTACAAGGATGTAGAGTCCTTCTTTGTCTCTCTTAATCAGTGTTGGTTTGAAATCCACTTTATCTGCAAAGACTATAGTTACTCCTGCTTTTTGCTGGTTCCTGTCACATGGAGTATTATTTTCCATCCTTTAATTTTCAGTCTATGGGTTTCTTTTTTAATTAAGTGTGTTCCTTGTATGCAGCATATTGTTGGATCTTGTTTCTTGACCCATTCTGCCAGTCTATTTCTTTTCGTTGGTGAATTGAGACCATTAACATTGATGGTTATTACTGATATGTATGGACTCTTCATTGTCATGACTTTTTCTTTTTATTGGATTCTCCCCCTTTGCATTTAATTTCTTTTCTTGCCCAATGAATTCATTCTGCTGGGCTTCCTGGGATTCTGACCCTCATTGTCTTTTCCTACAATATTGTCTAAAATTTTTTGGAGTGCTGGTTTGGTATTCATGAAGTTCCTAATGTGCTCTTTGTCATGAAAGTATCTTATTTCTCCAACAATTTTGAGATAGTTTTGCAGGGTACATCAAGCTGGGTTGGAGGCTATTTTCCTTTAGGGCTTGAAATACATCACTCCAAGCTCTTCTTGAATTGGGGTTTTGTGTTGAGAAGTCTACTGTGATTCTGATGACCTTTCTGTTGTATGTGAGTTGTTTCTTTTCTCTAACTGCTTTTATTCTTCTGTTGGCTTTCTGGAATATCAGCTATTATATGCCTATGTGTAGATTTTTTTTTTATCCAGGCTATTTGGTGTTCTATATGCCTCACTTATCTGTATGTCAAGTTCTTTTCCCCACTTGGGAAGTTTTCTGCCATCACTTCTGTGAACAGTTTTTTTATGTTGTCTGCACTCTCTCCTGTTTCTTCATTGACTCTGATCAGTCTTATGTTTTCTTCTTTGCATCATATAGCAACTGCTGGATTGATTTCTCATCATTCCTTAGTATTTTAAAGAAAGTTTTCTTTTCCTGGTCACTAATTTCAATCTTCCCTTCTATATCTGAAATTCTGTCCTCATCTTGGCTCATTCTGCTGCATAAACTTTCATTGGAGTTTTTAGTCTCCTGTAAACCTGTTTACATCTGTTTTATGGATTCCATTTGTTTTCTATGTTGGGATTCCATCATGTTCCTTAGCCACTCTATTTTTTTTTATATCCTCTCTAGATTTATTAATCATGTCTTTCACTATGGGCACATTCCCTGCTGATATCTGAGAAATTATTTCTGATTTCATCCTTTCCAGAACCTCTTTTGTTGCCAGTTTAGGGAGTCCAGGTGATCCAGTATCAGATTTTTCAATCTCATTTCCCTTTTGGGTTGCTTTAGGTGATCTGGAAGTCTGGTTTTGAGACTTGTTTATGTGTCTTCTCATATCAACAGGGGATGGGGGGAATGTGTGCTGCTGACGTCCACGTGGCTCATCTCCTTGGTGCTGGGTACAGTGGTATGGTGGCATGGAATGTTCACCTCCTCTGTGCTGGGGGAAGCTCTTATTAATTTCTTTTTAAGCAAGTTTGTTATTGGTGTATAAAATGTCATGGATTTTTGGTATGTTGATTTTACATCCTGCAATTTACTAAATCAATTTCTTAGTTCTAATGTGTTTTTTAGTAGTATATAGTTTTTTTTTTTCTGTATATAAAGTCATGTCATCGCAAACAGGAACAATTTGGCTTTCTACTTTCCCACTTGGATGCCTTTTTTTCTTGCATTAATTCTTCTTGTTAACACTTTCAGTACAATGTTGAACAGATGTTGTTAAATTAGATTTCCTTGCCTTGTTCTAGATCTCAGAGGAAATAATTTCAGTTTTTCCACCTTAGCAAGATGTTGACTTTGGGTTTGTTATTAATAGTCCTTTTGGTGGTGATGTACCTTCTTTCTAAAGCTAATTTTTTATGATTGGAATTTGAATTTTACCAAATGCGTCTTCGGTACATATTGAGATCATATAGTTGTGTACTTCATTCTGTTGGTGTGACCCAATATGGACCTTGGAGTAGAGTTTTCATGTCAGATTGTATATTATGTAGTCATTGCCAAGGAACGGCCCATGGTTTCTATAGATATAGATATAATACTTCTTACTACTGTTGGTGATCTTAGATTAATCCTAACTTGCCCAAAGAGATGAAAAGTTTTGCCTTGTTCTGGCTACTTTCTGTCTCAGTGGTCTTTCAGTCTTTTAGGATAGTTCATTTTGTGTCCTGCAAAACATTAATTTTTGTTAATTGACTCTGGTATGAAAATTTGAACTTAATTATCTTGTTTTAAGTATATGTCATTCTGAATAGCTGTTGTCAGTAAAATATAAAAAAATGAATTACTTTAATTAACTGGGGTGGGGGAATGATGGTATTCACCTTATAACTGTAAATTGCTACTTTTGTACTCCTAGTTATTGGAAGCTACATTAAAAAGTGCCAGTCTAGTTAAAGTGATATTGCTTCAGAAACTGCTTTATTGATTTAAGCATCCTTGAAGTGTGAATTTGGCTTTAAGCCCCCAAACACTGAATATTAGTGATAATTTTAGAGAAATTATTTCTAGTTATAAGACAAAGAAGAATTGAAAATTCCTTTTGGTGTGATTTTATGTAACATGAAATTATGGAATGAAAAGATATACTGTACATAGTTTTGTATCTTTCTTTGTGAAAGTTTAAAGTTACAAAGTTGACAATCAGATTTCTCTTTATTTTCATGAAATTGAAAAATCTGCAAGTAGTACTTCCATTTGAGGGACTTATATCTTAAATAGAATTAAATAAAAACTAAACATAATTGTTAAAAGATTTTTGTCTAACATTATGAAAAATAGTGATATAAATATTCTATGGTAAGAATTATGCCATCATTTAATTTGTTATTAGTGCCATGCATTATTATTCACTTTTTCTTAATATTTTTCTCCTAAAAGGAGAAAAGTTCTTCTAAGCTTTTCTATGAAATGCAGCTTAACATTCATATAAATTATTAATCTACTTTCCTAATTGAAAGTTACTGGTAATTGTTTTGAATATAAAATAGCAATTATCACTATTATCACATACTGCAACATTTTTATCCCTAATAATAAACATTTGCATTTCAGAAAGAGGAAAAGAGTAAGACTAAAGTGACTCTCTTAAATGTATTTCTTCATATATATATATATATAAAATAGTTTTAAATGATACTTTTTGCCTACTTGTGATAGAAATTGCTTTATATTTGGTCAAAATATTTGTCATGTTTATTATAAACAAATAAATATTAAAATATTGTTTATTAGTTTCCTGATTTTGGGAATGATGACACATATACAGCTTTTAAAAAATACAAATAATCCCATATCATTTATTTTAAAACTTTGAATGCTTTAAGTATCAATCTTTTATTTTGTGTATGTGTGTCCTAGCCAAAAGACCAGCTAGAAATGTAAAACCAGAGTCAGGTAGCACATTCTATTTCAGGTATAGGCTGTTTACTTAGCTCCTTTGTGAGTAAGACCAGGCAGTCAAGCTTTAAAATTATTTTTTATTCCTCTACCAAAAATGGATTAGTTGCTAAGGTTGATGCTTTATTTTATTTTTATCAATGTCTAAAACCCATATGTATATTTATTTCTGATATAATAAGTGAAGCAAAATTATTTGCTGAATGAATACATCTGATGCCAGTTTATGCTGTGATTTAAAGTGTTTTTCTCACTATTATATACAAATCTTACCATTTTCCTTTCTGTATATCTAACACTTTTTATTTCATGAAAGATCAAAGCCATTTGTAGCCTGTACTTTTCAAATAATCTGATATTTACTGGACATAAGTAAGATGTTATTTTATCTTGCTGAAAGCTTTTGCATCATTGTCACTTCCAAAAAACTCTGAATTGTTTTATTAGGAGTCTAGGGGTTTTGTATTTCTACATCTATTTTTTTATTATGTATTTTCCCTAACTGAACTTAATTATCTTTGAGGATTTTTTATGAGAATTTGAATTCCACCTGTACTTTTACACAATCTGTGGAATAACTTGGTACAAGTAGTAGATGAGAGAGCATATTTTCAGAATTCTTAATTACCATGATTTAGCTAAATCTTAGGATTCAGTGCATATACTTTCATTTATTTTCTTTATCCTGGGCTTAGTTAGAAGATGTATTAAAATGTTGAATGCATAATTTGAGAGGAAATGAAAATTTACATCTACAAAATGAATCATATGAAAGAATAAGTTTGGAGAAAAAAGTTAATATTCATTTATAACACTAACACCAATGCATTTTCCACTATGACGTATTTTATCTAATGGGGGGAAATCCTTAGCTAATTAAAAATGACTTAAAATTATGAATTAAAAATCATTCAGGAAATAAAAGTATTATTTGCAAACCAAAAATTTTAACATTATCCAAAATAAAAAGGGAAGTGATGTACAACAAAGAGGGTTGGGATAGTGAGTGAATCACCATTACCCATAGTGTGATCCTTCTTCCACATTACTCAGGGAAGACTGGGATCCAGGCTTCCTTCTTCCCACAGGAGCACAAAAGATTCTTCTCTGAGGAATTTATCAATCTTAAAAAGAAAACCAAAAGCACCTTGACAGTATAGCCATTGAGATTTTGCTAATGAAATGGCTGAGCCATCTGTTCCAAGATCAGGTTGACAAATCCCTGCCATGCCCAGGAATCTTCATAGCTTTCAATGTCTTAAAGGAATGGGACAAAAAGTTAGATAGAAACAAGGGTCAATGGACATTTGGTCTAATATAATGTAATAGAAATAGGAAAGAAAAAGAAAGGGAGAAAAAATCTTGGAAGACATACAGATCATGCAAAGAAAAGAAAAGTTTAAATAATTCAATGTTAATGATCTTTAGATAAGACATTGCATCCATTATATATGAGCATGGGATGCATTTTCGTTTTGTAACAAGTGGTTGGTAGGACTGAGTTTAATTACCCCAAATAAATAACATGGTTTTTCTTGCAATCCCCCACCTAATCCACATTCTCTGACCTCATTTACAACTCAGGCTGAATATATGAAGCACGAGGGTGAACAGTGGCCAATATTGGCAATTTCATAGTTTGACCTCACACTGTTCTCCTTCTCTGTTACACATTCTCATCCAGGCCTTGCCTTTTCACAAAAATAGACATGAAACTAGACATGAAAAATGTTCAAAATCATATGCCTTCCAAAAATTGCAAATGAAAACAATAAAATATCACTGCACAATCAGAATAGCTAAAATCTAAAATCTAAAAGCTTTTAGAACAATTTCAGATTTACAAAAAAATTGTGCTGGAAGTAGCTTACTCCATTTCCTTCTCTCTGAGTTTGGCTATTTATTAACATATTGCATTAGTGTGGTACCTCTGTTATAACTGATGAAATAATATTTATATCTTATTATAAATTAAGTCCATTATTTACATTATTTACATTTGTGTCTACTCTTTTTGTGGTATAGTTCTGTGGGTTTTTACAAAGTCATCATGTCCTGTATCAACCATTATAGTGTCAGCTGTAGTTGTTCTACTGATTTAAAAAGCCCTGTTCTCCTGCAGGTCATCCTGTCTTCATTTTTTCTGACCTCCCTGGCAATCATAGATCTTTCCCCACTTATAGTTTTGTTTTCTTGAGAATATCAGACTCTATGCTTGGAATAATATAGCATAAAGCTTTTACTTGACTTCTTTCACTTGATAGGTATACAAAGTTCCTCCATGTCTGTTCATAGGTGGGTAGCCCATTTCTTTCTTTTAGGGAATGATTCCATTATATTAATGGAATAGTTTATTCACTGAATGAAGGACAGTGTTTTTCTTCTAATTTTGACCAATTCTGAATAAAGTTTCTGTAAACATTTGAATGTGGATTTTTGTGTGGATGTAAATTTTCAGCTCATGTGAGTAAATAGATTTTTGATTGCTGGATCATATTTAGCTTTATAAGAAACTGTCAGGCTTCCTATAAAACTGACTGAACCGTTCTGCATTCCCACTAGCAATCAATGAGTTCCTATTGCTCCACATCTTCAATACATTTCGAATTACCAATGTATGAGATTTTAGCTATTCTGATTGTGCAGTGATATTTTATTGTTTTCATTTGCAATTTTTGGAAGGCATATGATTTTGAATATTTTTCATATGCTTATTAGCCATCTTCCAGTATTTTCTTTGGTGAGGTGTTTGTTCATTTTCACCCCATTTTATATTTCAAAAATTATTATCTATATATTCTGTATAAAATTCTTTTATTAGATCCAAGTTTTATAAATATTTTCTTCCATTATGTGATTTCTGATTCGTTCTCTTAATCGTGTCTTTCTCGGATTTTAAAATTTTATGTAGAACAGTTTGCCAAAACTTTCTCTCATGATTTTGTTTGCATTGTGTCTAAAAAATCATTTCAAGTGCAAGATCTTCTAGATTTTCTTCTATATTATCTTCCAGAAGTTGTTTAGTTTTGCATTTTACATTTAGGACCATGATCCATTTGGAGCTAATTTTTGTAAAATACATGAGATTTATGTCCAGATTCTTTTCTTGTCATCTCAATGTCCACTCATTCCAGGACCATTTGCTAAAATGACTATTCTCACTTCATTCAATTGTCTGCTTTGTTATGAAACATCAGTTTGACTATATATGTAACAATTTACTTCTGGACTTTGTTGTCTTCCATTGATATATTTGTGCTTCAGCCAATACTACACTTCTTGATAACTGTAGATTTGCAGTCAGATAGTGGTAATTCTCTGATTTTGTTCTTCACAATTACACTGTGTTAGCTAATCTGTTTTTTTTTTTTTTGCTTTCTATATAAACTTTAGAGTCAGTTTGTTGTTGATATCCACAATATGAGTTTCTGAGATTTAAAAAAATTTTTTTAGTTTTTTAGTCATTGAGTTTATTGGTACATTTTATGTATACAATATTATGGCATTCATCATTGGGCATTTGTACCTGTACATGATACATCTTGGTTCTTATTTTTCTCCCATCCGCCAGCCCTCTCTTCAACCCCTCCATCCCTCACTATTTACAAAGACTTTGTTTCCGTTTTTACTTTTTCTCATATTTTTTCTTTCCCTTCTTTCCTTTCACTTACCCCTCCCACTTCCCCTTCCCCTTTGGACCTTTCCTTCCTATTTCACATTATCTGTTATACATTTTGGTCCTCATTTACACTTTCAGTTTCTCACACCAGAGAAACTATTTAGTATTTACACCTGTGCATCCTATTTATTTTACTTGTGTATGGCCTCAATATATATCCATTTAGCTATAAATATCTCTAGTTTCTCATTCTTTATGGCTGAGTAGTACTCCATTTTATTTTTAAAAAAAACCTCACATTTTCTTGATGCAGTCTCCAGTTGATGGGCACTTGGGCTGTTTCCAAGATTTAGCTATTACAAACTCTGCCACTGTAAATATGGGTGCACATATATCACTGTGGTATGATTCCTTTAATTCTTTTGGGAAGATACCCAATGGTAACAGTTGGATCAAATGGGATCTCTAATTCTAGTTCTTTGGGTATCTCCATACTGATTTCCACAGTGGTTGCACCAGTCTACACTCTGACCAAGAGTGGAGAAGGGATCTTTTCCCCCATAACTCCACCAGCATTTATTATTGGTTGATTTCTTGATAGCAACCATTTTTTCTGGAGTGAGGTAGAATCTCAGGATTGTTTTTATTTGCATCTCTCGAATGACCAGTGATGTTGTACATTTTTTTGTATGTTTATTTTCTGTTTCCTTTCTTTCCATTCACCTACCACTCCCACTTCCCCTTCCCCTTCCCCTTTGGACATTTTCTACCTATTTCACATTATCTAGTATACATTTTGGTTCTCATTTACACTTTCAGTTTCTCTGATCTGAGAGATGTCTGTTCACTTCAGATGCCCATTTTTGGAATGGGATTTTAAATTTGGGAAGTCTGATTTATTAAAGTTCTTTATACATTCTAAATAGTAGACCTTTGAGGAACAGCTGGTAAAATTGTTTTCACACATTGTGGCTTGTCTCTCCACTCTGTTGATAGTTTCTCTTGCTGTGCGGAAGCTTTTTAATAAAATCAGATCCCACTTGTTGTTCTTTGTGCTAATTCACGTGCAACTGAAGTTTTGTTCATGAGTTCTTTTCCTATGCCAAGCATTGAAGAGTTCTGCCTAATGTCTCTTCCAGGAGCTTTTATGTTTCTGTTTTAATATTTAGATCTTTGATCCACTTCAATTTTATTTTAGTACATGGTGAGAGACATGGGTATAGTTTTAATCTTTGGCAAGTTGAAACTCATTTTTTTCCAGCACCATTTATTAAAGAGACTATCTTTCCTCCAGTGAGAGGGTTGGCTCCTTTGCCAAAGATGAGGTGCTGAGTAGGTCTGGAGTTGTTTCAGAATCTTCTAATCTATTCCACTGGTGCTCGGGTCTGTTTCTTTGTCTTTGTCATACTGGTTTTATCACAGTATCTTTGTAGTATAGTTTCAAGTTGGGGATTCCGAGACCCCATGCTTTGTCTTTGTTGCCTAGTATTGGTTTTGCTATTCTAGGTTTCTTCTAGTTCCAAATGAATTTTTGAATTGTTTTCTCTAGTTCTGTGAAATATGCTCTTGGAATTTCAATAGAGATTGAATTGACTCTATATAGCAGTTTTGGAACTATGGCCATTTTCACCATATTGGTTCTTCCTACCCAGGAGCAAGGGATGTCTTTCCATTTTCTGAGTCCAGTTCCATCTCTTTTTTTCAGAGTGCTGTAGTTTTCAGAATAGAGTTCTTTGATTTCTTTTATTAGATTGATTCATATATATTTCATTTTTTTTGGATGATATTGTGAAAGGAGTTCTTTCACCAGTTCCTCTCTCAGTGAGTCTGTTGTTCATGTACAGGAAGAATATTCATTTTGATCGTTGACCTTGTGTCCAGCTACTCTATTGAATTTGGTTTTTAAGTCTAGGAGACTTTTGGTGGAGTTCTTAGGGTCTTCTAAATATGTCACCAGAAAATAGTGACAATTTAAATTCTTTGTTTCCTTTCTTCATTCCTTTTAATTCTTTCTCTTGTGTAATTGCTGTGGCTAATGTTTCCAAAGCTATATTGAACAGGAGTGGTGATAGTGGACAACCTTATCTTGTTCCTGATTTTAATATGAAGGATTTCAGTTTTTGGCCATTTAGTATGATGTTGGCTGTTGGTTTTTCATAGATGGCTTTTGTCAGGTTGAGACAAACACCATCTAGTCCAATTTTCTGTTGGGTTTTTATTATGAATGGGTTTTGGATTTTGTCAAACACTTTTTGTGAATCTATTGAGATGATCATATGGTTTTTGTCCTTTGCTCTATTAATATAGTGCATTACATTTATTGATTTTCATGTTGAACCATCCTTGCATTCCTGGGATGAATCCTACTTGGTCAGGGTGTATGATCTTTTTCCAATTTGAATATATGTGCTGCTGAAGTGAGCACATGTATGATATTCTTGATAATGTTCTTCATTCTATTTGCCAGTATCTCAATGAGGATTTTTGTGTCAATGTTCGTTAGGGAGATTTGCTTATAATTCTCTTTTTCAGGTGGGTCTTTGCTTTTGGGAGCAAGGTGGTTCTTGCTCCCAGGAGTGAATTTGGGAGTATTACTTCTCTTTCAATTTCATTGAAGAGTTTAAACAGTAGTCACAGTAGTTCTTCTCTAAATGACTTGCAGAATTCAGGAGTGAAGCCATCAGGACCCAAGCTTTTCTTTGTTGGTAAGTTTTTAATTATGTTTTCAATTTCGTTGATTGATACTGGATTGTTTAGAATTTTTAACCTCTTCCTTGTTCAACTTTGGTAATTTATATATATCTAGAAATGTGTTTATATTTTCTGTGTCTTTAATCTTATTGGACTACAGGTTCTCAAAGTAGGTATTGATGATCCTTTGGGTTTCTGCTGGATCTGTTGTAATTTCACTTTTTCATTCCTAATTGCATGAATTTGGGCCTTTTCTTTCCTTTTTTGATAAGATTGGCTAAAGATTTGTCAGTATTGTTTATTCTCTCAAAGAACCAACTCTTTGCTTCATTGGTTTTTTGTATGGTTCTTTTAATCTCCATTGCATTGATTTCTGCTCTGATATTTATAATTTCCTCCCTTGTATGAGCTTTGGATTTATTCTAGTCTTCTTCTTCTAAAAGCTTGAGGTTCAGCATTAGGTTGTATATTTGAGCTCACTCTGTTTTCCTAATATAGGTATTCACTGCTTTCATTGTGTCCCATAAATTCCGGTATGTTGTTTTGGCATTGTCTTTTAATTGTACAAACTGTCTAATTTCTTCTCTAATTTCCTCTGTGACCTATTGGTTGTTCAGGAGGGTGCTGTTCGATTTCCATTCATTTATGAAATTCTTGTGGTTTGTTTTGCTATTGATCTCCAATTTCATTGTACTATGATCTGGTAATATATAGGGAGTAACTTCAATTCCTTTGGATTTACTTAAGCATGTTCTCTGAGAAAGTATGTGGTCTATTTTGAGAATAACCCATGTGTAGCTAAAAAGAATGTGTATTTTGATTTTGTGGTGTGGAACACTTTGTAAACTTATGTTAAGTCCATTTGTTCAAGAGTTTGATTGAGTTCTAGTATTTCCTTCTTTTTTTTGTCTTGTTGATCTTTTTTTTTGTCTTGTTGATCTTTTTTTTTCTCTTGTTGTTCTATTTGTGAATGTTTAGTGTTGTTATCCCCTAATACTATTGTATTAGTGCTTATTTGATTTTTTATGTCCATTAATATTCATTTCATATAGTTGAGTGCATTGATATTTGGTGGATATATATTTATGATTGTCATCTCTTCCTCTTGCATTGTTTCCTTTACAAGAACGTAGTGATCTTTTTTCTCTCTCTCAATTAGTCTTGGTTTGAAATTCATTTTACCTGCAAATAGGGTAGATATCCCTGTTTTTCTTTTTTTTTTTTTGGTTTTCTTTCGCATGCAATATTGTTTTCCAGCCTTTAACTTTCAGTTTATGAATTTCTTTTTGAATTAAGTGTGCTTCTTGTATGCAACATATTGTTGAATCGTGTTTCTTGATCCATTCTGTCAACCTATTTCTTTTGATCGGTGAATTGGAACCATTAACATTGATAGTTATACCTGATATGTATTGGCTTATCTTTGTCATGACCTTTTCCTGTATTTGGAATCCCCCATTTTGGATTTAATTTTTTATCTTTCCTGATGGATTCATTTTGCTGGGATTTGTGGGGTTGTGACCCTCATTGTTTTTTCCTAGGATATCGTTTAGCATTTGTTATAGTGCTGGCTTGGTAGTCATGAATTTCTCAGGTGTTCTTTGTTTTGAAATTACCTTATTGCTACATCGATATTGAAACATAGTTTTGCAGTGTACGTCAATCTGCATTTGAGGTTGTTTTCTTTTAGGGCTTCAAATACATCACTCCAGTCTTTTCCAGACTTGAGGGTTTGTGTTGAGAAGTCTGCTGGAATTCTGATGGGCTTTCCTTTGTATGTGATTTCCTTCTTTTCTCTAACTGCTTGTAATATTTTGCTCTTCTGTTTAGTTTCTGGGATCTTGACTATTATATGCCTAACTGTAGATTTTTTTTGATCATGGCTAGTTG
This sequence comes from Heterocephalus glaber, assembly GCF_053883595.1. Lineage (NCBI taxonomy): Eukaryota > Metazoa > Chordata > Mammalia > Rodentia > Bathyergidae > Heterocephalus > Heterocephalus glaber. Next base: position 1,613,054 of record NW_028258303.1, read on the forward strand.
GAGTCCTACATGCCTCACTTATTGGTGTGTCAAGTTCTTTTCCCCTACTTGCAAAGTTTTCTCCCATTACTTCTGTAAAAATTTTTTTATGTTGTGTACACTATCTCCTTTTTTTTTTCATTGACTCTGATAAGTCTTATGTTATTTTTTATTTGCATCATCTAGCAGCTACTGTACTGATTTCTCTTGGTCCCTTGCTACTTTATAGTAATCTTTCTTTTCCTGATCACTAACCACAATCCTATCTTTTATATATGATATTCTGTCCTCACATTAGCTCATTCTACTGCATAAACTTTCCATTGAGATTTTAATATCATGGAAATTGTTTACATCTGTTTTATGGATTCAGTTTCTTTCCTAAGCTGGGATTTCATCATGTTCCTGAGCTCCTCTATTTTTTTATCTGGATCTCTTGTAGAATTATTAATCATGTCTTTCACTATGATCACCTTCTTTTTGTTCCCTGAGAGATTATTTCTGATTTCATTTTTTCCTGATCCTCTTTGGTTGCCAGTTCAGGGAGTCTAGGTGGTTGAGTTCCAGATAGTTCTATCTCCCCCCATGGATTTCCCCTTTGTGATTCAGAAGTCTGGGTTTGCATCTTGTTTAGTTGTCACATCATTTCTATTTTGTTGCTATTGTCAAAGATTTTGGTTTAATTTGCTGTATCTTTTTTTATCTTTATTGCCAGGATTTAGAACGCTTAGGGAATGGCTACTTCTTTGTCTTCCTGGTATAGTTGGCCTTTGAGTTTTGAGTCTATAATGGTCTTTAAACAGTCTCAGTCTTGGTATACCAGTAGAAACCACTGACTAGAACAATCATGTCACCTTGGCCGATGTAATGCAATCAGGAAGAACAATAGTATCAAACACAGCTTAGAAAATGACATAATATTGTAGCTATTATTCTGACACCTTTAAGTGAATAAACTAGACTTGTGGTTATATATCAAAACCAAGGACTAACCAGTTTACAGTTATTAAGCCCTTCAATATATGGCTTTACTCTCTGGGAAGAAGACTTAGAAGGTGTTCTGAGGGGATAGAGAGATAGAAGAGATTAGAAATAAGCATAAAGGACACAGGAGAATCATGCAAAGTTTGGGAGACTGTGGAAGATAGGAGAGAAAGAGAGAGGGAATGAACAGAAAGAACAGAACAAACTAACAGCAATAGGAGAACTAGGAACTGTATTCACACTCCACTAATAATAAGAACAATCAAGAAAAAAAACAGAATAGGACAAAAACGGCAACAAGAGGTGCCCCAGCAGCAATCCACTGGAACCCCCCCTCAATTCTCTGTACAGCCACCTGGTTCCACACTACAAAGACTCAGAGGACACTGGACCACCAGACCATGGTACTGAGTCCCGCCACTCCTGGCCAAGAGGTAGGGGCTTCTGAGCCGCTATTCCACTGCTCTGGCTCCAGAGGAAGGGGCCTCCAAGCCACCATCTCTCCTGCTGCTCCCAGCCCAGAGGAAAGGGCTTTTGGGCAATGAACTGTCCCGCCTCTCGCGGCCCAGAGGAAGGGGCTTCCAGGGCACCATCGTTCCTGCCACTTCTAGCCCAGAGGTAGGGGCTTCTGAGCAGCTGTCCCACTGCTCCTGGTCCAGAGGAAGGGGCTTCCTGGCCACCATACCTCCCTCTGCTCCCAGCCCAGAGGAAAGGGCTTTTGGGCCACCTTCTGTCCCGCCACTCCCAGCCCAGAGGAAAGGGCTTCTTGGCAACCATCTCTACCACTGCTCGTGGCCACTGTCTGACCTCTCCCAGGTCAGAGGAGATGATCCGCGTGGGTGCCAACAGCACCCCCCACCCACCCCAGTCAAAATGAGAAAACACATAAATAAGTCTCAAAACCAGACTTCCAGATCACCTACAGCAACCCAAAAGGGAAATGAGATGGAACACTCTGATACTCAACCACCTGGACCCACTGAACTGGCAACAAAAGGGGATCTGGAAAAAATGAAATCAGAAATAATTTCTTAGATAACAGGAGAAATTGTGCTCCTAGTGCAAGACATGATTAATAAATCTAGAGAGGAACTCAGGAATGTGATGGAATCCCAACATAGGAAACAAATGGAATCCATAAAACAGGTGCAAATAGATTTCCAGGAGATGAAAAACTCCATTGATAGTCTACACAGCAGAATGAGCCAATGTGAGGATAGAATTTCAGATATAGAAGATAAGATTGAAACTAAAGACCAGGAAAAGAAAAATTGCTTCAAAATTATAAGGGAACATGAGAAATCAATCCAGCAGCTGCTAGATGATGCAAAAAAGAATAACATAAGACTGATTGGGCTCAATGAAGAAACAGGAGAGAGTGGAGATGACAGAAAAAATCTCTTCACAGAAATAATGGCAGAAAACTTCCCAAGCAGGGGAAAAGAGCTTGACATACAGATGAGTGAGGCATATAGGACTCCAAATAGCCTTGATCAAAAAAAATCTACACATAGGCATATAATTGTTAAGATTCCAGAAACACAACAGAAGAACAAAGTTCTCCAAGCAGTCAGAGAAAAGAAACAAATCACGTACAAAGGAAAGCCCATCAGAATCACAACAGACTTCTCAACACAAACCATCAAGGTAAGAAGAGCTTGGAGTGACATATTCCAAGCCCTAAAGAAAACAGCCTCCAACCCAGATTGATGTACCCTGCAAGACTATCTTTCAAAATGGATGGAGAAATACGATACTTTCATGACAAAGAGCACCTTAGGAACTTTGTGAATACCAAACCAGCACTCCAAAGAATTTTAGACAATATCCTAGGAACAGACATTGAGGATCACAACCCCAGGAAGCAAAGCAGAATGAACCCATCTGGCATGACAAGAAATTAAATGTAAAGGGGGAGAACCTAACAAAAAGAAAAAGTCATGGCAATGACAAGTCAAAACATTTCAGTTATAGCCATCAGGATAGTAATGGTCTCAATTCACCAATCAAAAGAAATAGACTGGCAGAATGGGTCAAGAAGCAAAATCCAACAATATGCTGCATGCAAGAAACACACTTAATTCAAAAGGAAACTCATAGACTGAAAGTTAAAGGGTGGAAAACAATACTGCATGCGACAGAAACCCGAAAAAAAGCAGGAGTAGCTATCCTCTTGGCAGATCAAGTAGATTTCAAACCAACACTGATTAAGAGAGACGAAGAAGGACACTACATCCTTGTAAAGGGAAGAATCCAAGAGGAAAAGATGACAATCATAAATATCTATGCACTAAACACTAGTGCACCCAACTATATAAAACAAATACTAAAGGACATGAAAAGTCATATATGCACTAATACAATTGTAGTGGGGGACCTCAACACCTCACTGTCACAAATAGATCAACTAGACTAAAAATAAGCAATGAAATACTAGAACTCAATCGAACTCTTCAACAAATGAACTTAACAAATGTTTACAGAGTCTTCCACCCCACAAAATCAGAATACACGTTCTTCTCAGCTGCACATGGGTCATTCTCAAAAATAGACCACATACTCACACATAGAACATGTTTAAGTAAGTGTAAAGGAACTCAAGTTATCCCCTGTATATTATCAGACCATAGTGCGATGAAATTGGAGATCCATAGCAAAAGAAACTCAAAAAATTTCATAAACACATGGAAATTGAACAACACATTTCTGAATAACCAATGGGTCACAGAGGAAATTAAAGAAGAAATCAGACAGTTCCTTCAATTAAATGACAATGACAATAAAACATACTGGAATCTATGGGATACAATGAAAACAGTCTTATGAGGGAAATTCGTAGCAGTGAATACTCATAGGAGGAAAACAGAGGAAGCCCAATTAAACAACTGATGCTGCACCTCAAGCTTCTAGAAAAAGAAGAGCAGGACAACTGCAGAGCTCATACAAGGGAGGAAATTATAAAGATCAGAGGAAAAATCAATGCAATGGAGGCTAAGAGAATGATACAAAAAAAAATGAAGCCAAGAGTTGGTTCTTTGAAAGAATCAATAAAATTGACAAACACTTAGCCAACCTTATCAGAAAAAGGAAAGAAAAGGCCCAAATCCATGCAATTAGGAATGAAAAGGGTGAAATTACAACAGACCCAGCAGAAATCCAGAGGATCATCAATAACTACTTCCAGAACCTATATGCATCTTGGTTCTTATTTTTTCCCCATTCCTAGCCCTCCCTTCATCCCCTCCACCCTTCCCTATTTACAAAGTAGGTATTGATGATCTTTGAGATTTTTGCAGGATTTATCGCGATTTCATACCTTCGTTTCTAATTGTATAACTTTGAGTTTTTTCTTTCCTTTTTTTTTGTATTAAATTCTTTTATTGGTACATTGTAGGTATACAACACAATTACATTTCTCATTGGGAATTGTACCTTTACATAATGCATCTTGGTTCTTCTTTTTTCCCCATTCCTAGCCCTCTCTTCACGCCCTCCACCCTTCCCTATTTACAAAGATTTTATTTCCATTTTTCCCATTTCTCATCATTTTTCCTTTCCCTTCTTTCCTTTCCCCTGCCCCTCCCACTACCCCTACCCCTTTGGACCTTTTCTTCTTATTTTGCATTATCGATCATTCATTCTAATCATTGGTACATTTTAGGTATACAATATAATGACATTCATCATTGGAAATTTGCACCTTTACATAATCTCTCTTGGTTCTTATTTTTCACCCTTGCCCAGCCCTTCCTTCAACCCCTCCATTCCTCCCTATTTACAAAGATTTTGTTCCTATTTTTCCATTTTCTCATATTAATCCCATTCCCTTCTATCCTTTCCCCTAGCCCTCCCACTTCCTTCCCCTTTGCCCCTTTTCTTCCTATTTCACATTACCTATTATACATTTAGTCCTTATTTACACTTTCAGTTTCTCACACCAGAGAAACTATTTGGTATTTATACATATGTGTCCTATTTATTTCACTTAAGAATATCATCTCAATGTGCATCCACTTAGCTATAAAGGTCTCTAATTTCTCTTTTTTTATGGCTGAGTAGTACACCATTTTATAAAAAAACCACATTTTCTTTATCCAGTCTCCAGTTGATGGGCATTTGGGCTGTTTCCAAGTTTTAGCTATCACAAACTGTGCTGGTATGAACATGGGTGCACATATGTCACTGTGGTATGATTCTTTTAACTCTTTGGGGAAGATCCCCAGCAGTGCAATAGTGGGGTCAAATGGGACTTCCAGTCCTAGTTCTTTGAGGTATCTCCATACTGATTTCCACAGTGGTTTCACCAGTCTACACTCCCACCAGCAGTGGAGCAGGGTTCCTCTTTCCCCACAGCCCTGCCAGCATTTGTTATTGGTTGCTTTCATGATAGCAGCCATTCTTTCTGGAGTGAAGTGGAATCTCAGCAGTGTTTTCATTTGCATCTCTTGAATGACCAGTGATGTTGAACATTTTTTCATGTATTTATTTGCTATTTCTACTTCTTTGTCTGAGAAATGTCTGTTCATTTCAGATGCCCATTTTTGGATTGAGTCTTTAAATTTGGGAGGTCTGATCTTTTTAAGTTCTTTATAGATTCAAGATAGTAGACCTTTGTCTGAGGAAGAGCAGGTGAAGATTTTTTCCCACCTTGTGGGTTGTCTCTTCACACTGCTGGTGGTTTCTCTTGCTGTGCAGAAGCCTTTTAATAAGAAGACATCCCACTTGTTGATTGCTTGTGCTAGTTCACGGGCAACTGAGGTTTTGTTCATAAAATCTTTTCCTACACCCATGTCTTCAAGGGTTCTACCTAACCTCTGTTCCAACTGGTTCAGAGTTTCCATTTTAATATTTAGATCTTTAATCCATTTTGGTTTTAGTTTAGTGCATGGTGAGAGATATAGTTCTAGTTTTAATCTTTGGCAAGTTGATGGGCTTCAATTTTCAACAACAAGCCTGAGGGAGGCCCTCTCTGAGCTCCTCACCACTTCACCGTCTTTCTGAGCTCATAGCAATGGCTCTCTGGCCCCAGGTACTTCTGTCACGTGGATCCAGATCTGTGGGACCTCCTCATGGGTGCAGGGATGCCCTCACTGCACATCTTATGGGGTCTGGGAATAGGTGGTGCACTAGTTTCTGGGATTTTAATTGGAAATTCTTTGAATCCACAGATCAAGTTGAGGAATTAATATTTTAATAAATTCTATCCATAAATTTGGAACAACCTGTTTGTTATGTCTTTTTAATTTCTTTTATAAATGTTTTATAGCCTCTCTCATATATATTTTGTATATATTTTTCAAATTCAACCTATTATTTCTATTTTTTGGGGGTTCCAAATGGCATTGTGTTTTTAATTTCTAAATTAAATTGTTCACTGTTGGTATATATGAAAGCAACTGACTTTTGAATATAGGTTTTGTATTCTGCAACCTTGTTATAAGTGTTTAGTCTCTTGTTGATTTGTTGAGATTTTTATGTAAACAGTTATAACCCTTTTCAAAAAAGACAATTATATTTCTTCCTTCACATTCTACATATCTTTATTTACTTTTTTATTTCAGTAAGTATGGCTTTCACTGTAATATTGAATAGGAGGTGTGAGTGGAGACATGCAACATTAGCTACTTTTTCAATAGAAGTTCTTATTCCTATTTCGCTTAAAATTTTTGTCATGAATGATTGTAGGATTTTGTTAAGTGCTTTTTTTGATTAATAATGTGATCATATTTTTCCTGTTTAAATCTCCTTATATACAGTTTAATGACAGATATCCTCCACATTCACAGCAGTGATATTCTCTACTGGGAGAGCCCTTCTCTGTGGAATACTTTTGTAGCATTGATGGACCTTGTCTGTCCGTGTTGCTAATTGTAAACAAATTCCTTATTTATTGTTTTATGAAACAACACTGTCTATTATATCACTTAATTGATGAAATTATAGGAGTATAAAATTGAGATTTTCAATGACTAAATAACTTTCTTTTGTGTAAGTAATGCCATATATCCATCATTTCGAAACCACATATATAAAATCTGGGTCAGGGCTCATCTTAAGGTTGAAGAAAAGAGAACTGATAAAAATACTTGCTGTTTTCTGTTTGCTATGTTTTGAGTAACAAAGCTCTTTGCAGCTCTCCCAGAAACTTCATTTCCTTCACCAGCATTATGGAATCATAATAGGCTAGTTTATTAGGGTCTAGCAAAACCTTGACCATCAGATTTCTGGGTAGCAGTAATTGGCTGGAGATGCATATAGCACCTGCTCTTTTCAATTAATCATTTACTCTCCAGTTTGCCACAGTGCCACTACCATGTCCTGATTTAGTTACTTTATTTTGTAATTGAGTATTTTATTTTTATTGTAAAATTAAGAGACATGCAAAGTAATGTTTAGCACCAATAATTTAGACTATGGTGTCTATATTCAAATTAGAATTTTACTATATAAATCTAAATAATTTCAGGCAAATCATGTAAGATTCTTTTGCTTCTGTTTCCTTATAATGGGGATGGAAGTAGTAGTACTTTCTTTTACAATTGTTATTAAAAGCCACTGAGTTAATTTGCTTGAAATCCTTTGGATAGTGCTGGGCATAGAGTCAATGTTAGCTAAGCATGGTCCTGTTTCTTTTGTACGTCCAGTAAAGAGCTTACTGTGACCTATATAATTTGTGAAATGTGGTAAAATGAACTGCCTGCATTTAATAATTACCTGGAGAAAGAAGTCCATAAAATAGATAAATATCAAATACACTCATCTCTACGACAAAGATATTGGGGATTTGATCTTAAAATCTTTCAGTAATATTGTTTATTGCTAGTGATTATTTAGAGCCATAGCACTTGATTCAAATGTTCTTAACTCATTGGTGCTAGACTCAAATTGAATACTTATATTAGTAGAACCAACACTTTCTGTAAATGTTAAATTTAGAATAGAGATTCAGATTATTATGTGATTGAATTGTTAAATCATGAAAGGAAAAGAATATAATAAAATATATTAAATAAATAATAAAAATGATAGTAAGCAACTCTGTTATACATAGAAATCTCTTTTAAATAATCTTCATGTAATTCTCTTTCAACAATAGGGCGGTTTTCTAAAATGAAGATGATAACTAATAAAGGTTGGCTGCTGATTTGATTACTTTGTTACAAAAATATCTTTTATAAAATGCTGAATTGGGTATGTGGTCAGTTCTAATTCACTAGAAACAGGAAAAAAGATACATGTTATCATTTTCCATAGAAACAGGGACTTTAAAAATTAAGTTCTATACTTTGAGTGTCCAAACATAAATATTCAGACAACCTAGTGATACTAGTTACTTCATTAAAAAATAATTTGCTGTATTCTGCACAACTAGAATGGTTTATAGATTAACTTACCCTTAGCACACAATTTAATTTTTCCCATGAATACTATTTTGGACTAACTACAACATGTCCTAAAATATTTTAACATATTGTCTCTTTTTGTTTTATATTGAATATAAAATGAACTCATACACCTCAGAGGTCAGGTTCATCACGCAACTCAATATGAACATTATCCAAAACTTGTATTTTCTAGTTAAGGGCACTACTTCTGTCAGTTTAGTAGATTTCTATTTATATCTTTATTTCTCTAGGAAATACAATTTTAATAGTTACATGTGCCGAAGTAGGAAGTACCAGTCTGACCTGACAAATAGTAATAGCTTAACATAGATAATGCAAATAAATATATGCTTGAGCAAAATAAGAAATTATCATTTTTAAAAGAATTCTCAAAGCAATTAGAACTTTATGTGATAAATTCATTGCAGTTAAATTCTTATTATAGTTGTGATTACAATTACTACTTTTCTATTAACTGAATGGTAGATGATCTTAGAGATGAGGAAGACATAAAGAGATGCTATGCATTTTTTATATTATCCTTGATCTCTTTTTTCTATTATCTGTCTTTTATTAATTTATATATATATATATATAAATAAAGTTTTTCATGAGGTCTTTAGAAGTGGCATAGCCTAGTGATGCAAAGTCTATCTTTTCTGTTAAGACAGACATAGGAACTTCACCTGGCCCTTCTACTCTCTACCTTACTCTTACTGAGAGAAACTGTGAACCTAGCCCCAAATTCTTTATCTTTAAAATAGGCATTATAATAGTATCTATTTGTAGGATATTGCAAGGATTCTGGTAAAAGTATGCTTCCTGGCACATAAGTGTTGATTATCTTATTTAACATTTAAAAAATTATCAGCAGGTATATTTTAAAAAGATATTTTGTGTATTTAACATGTCCTATTAGTAAATAATTTGAATTCTATTATACTTACAATAAATATTTCAAAATATTGAGTTTATATATTGACTTTATTTTCTTTAAATGAGTCTCTCTTTCGTTTTCCTTCCGTTAACAGGGAGCTCTTTAATGCACAGCTATTATAAACTGTGTGTGCTCATTAATGACATGATCTCAGGGACCGCAACAGAGCACTCAAAACTCATTCTGAGTTCCAATTATGCATTAAGCTACATATGATTAAAATGAACTTTGGGCATATATTTTGAACTAATTTGTATAATACTTCCTGCAGTGTCCAGCATTTCCTTTTCTGCTCCAAGTATATCCATACATACAAATCATAACATCCACAAACCACTGAAAAAATAAGTAATTATTTTTTCAAAGAACAATATCAGATAATTTACTTGATTTTTAAAGAAAGTTTTATACAATTTCATGCAGCCTAAAACAAGCTCTTCTAATCTTAAAAATGCCAGTACATAGACCTGTTAGCTGCATATAAGATGAAACCCAGTAACTATAGAAATTTCTTCTGCTCAAAAAGATTGGCTGCCCGGAACTCACCTGAAGGCTCTGTGAAGTCACCAGGGTCAAGAGCTTCAGCAAACTTAGTGTTTGGCAAACCTGACTACATGGCTTTCATTCTCCTAGTTCAAGGGGTCTATTCTAGACACCACACACATGTTCCACGTGCCAAGAAGAAGCTTAAAGAAATATTTGCAAATTTGCCACAAAAACTACTTTTGTAGTTGATTGTCTTTATTTGTTAATAGATAGTACTGACCAACAACAGCTGTAAGGGTTTAGTTAAAAGTTGGATATTAAAATGGCTCTGCCACATTTTGAAGAATACAGGTGCATACTCAAAAGTGTTAAGGACAACTATTAAATCTAGTTTTCTACACTACAGAAAATTGGTCAGGTTGTTATAGTACACTTGTCATTTATTTTAATGATTAAATTATAATAATAGTTATAATTTGTTCTACCTCATCTACTCTAAGAAAATGGTAGTTATTAAAAAAACCAAAAAAAATGCCACATTATACTTCTCAACTATTCAATAAATCAAACCATCTTAGATTTTCTCTAAGGCTCTTTTACTGAATAGGTATCAATCTTCAGTGGCAAAGAGCATTTTATGGTTTATGAGCAGGTAGTGCTTGATGGCCTATTAGGAGCATTGCTTTAGGATAACATTCAGATTGAGTAAAATGCTTCATTAGGTGACTTTAAAGGAACATTTCTTACATTGTACTTTTAATTTTTGAAAATAAAAACTAACAAAACTACTAATCTAAATTTTTAAGGATTTAAATTGAAATAATTACTTCAAATTTATTAAGGATTTAAATTGAAATTTCTAATTCAGAATGTTGTTCATATGAGAAAATGTCTACCTGTTCTTTCTCTGTAATGAAGGTACTAAGTTGTGGGAGAAGTCTTCAAGGAATTTAATAATACAAGCTTTTGTCTGTTCTGATTAAGAGAAATAAATCCTTTGCCTTAGGATTCAAGCACCTTGTAGTAGTACAGCTTAAGATGTAAATTTAATTAATTTATCGAGGCATAGAATTTTAGAATTTGTGGGAACCTCTGAGACTACATTGTCCAGTGTTGCCATTTTATAGTGGGGACACTGAGGTGAGGAAAGTTCAAGTGCCTGACAAGTTTACGTTAATGACCAGGGAGAGGGCTTTATGCCCTTTAGTGTAGGGCCTTCTTTTCTTCTCTGTTTCCCCTCCCTTCCTCCCACTCTCCTTCCCTCCCTCACTTTCTGCTTCTTTTTCTTCCTTCTTAAGTCTCTTGTCTCTTTTTCATTTCTTTTTTAAACTGTGGCATGTATTATTTTAATAGAATTAACATTAAAATATGTGTGTATCATACAGTGTTCAGATGCAAAAAAAGTAAATCAAATTGTTTTGGGAAAGTTAATTTAATACAGAGAGTAATTTGCTTATAATAGTGTTGAAAAAGTTGGTGTAGAGAACTCCAGACTGGACTTCTAGAGTAGTTAAAAAAACGGTTTGGATGATGGGCACTAGAGAAGGTCAGAGAAAGGAGGGATTGTATGAGAGTGGCTACTAACATAGTTTTCAGAGAGGAATATGTATTTTATCCAAGATCTGAAAGATTTAATCAGGATACAGTATTGTATGCATACGTTGTGTAAAACCTTTGGGTCATTAGATTTTGAGGGGAGTTTTGACTAAATTTGTATTAAGCTAATGGACATTTTAAATTTATGTTGTAATAGATCATTTAAAACAAATTTAAATTTAAAACATAGTGAGAACATTTATTTAAATGATGTAAATCAATTACAAAAAGATATGATTAAATATGTTTATATGTTACAAAATGCTAGAAATGTTTTATACATTAAAGAGATAGAATGCCATAGACAAATCATGTCAACTTCTGCAATGTGTACTTAATTAGGGGACCCTGCCAATGTACAAGGAAAAAACAATATAAACCTCATATTCTATAATTTAATCCTGGTGAAAATGTAACTGAAGCCAGAGGCTATGAGCCTCAGCTGAGAATTTAATAGACTTGTAGGAAGGGGAGACTTGGTGCTTGGGAAGATGAGCCCTGAGTCATTACATCTGTTTAGACAAAGAAGAGAGTAGTGCATTTTTACACATCAGTTACCCAGACATGTGAGCTAAATATATGCTTATTTTTACCTAGTTATAGCGAATTTGAATTTTTCTTTAAATTTGTTTGCTATGAAAATTAAAGATTTTTCTAGTAATATTGAAACATTTTACTTTTAAAGTCTCAGTGGCTATTGACTTATGACTGTAAGGCCATAAATATTCATATTTGCTAAAATGTTTGTCCTAAAATGCTTGTCTTTTCATTTACAATCGTTTATTCTGTTGTTGGTTGGATGCTGACTTTGTCCACCATACTTGTAACGTCAACCATGAAATCACTGGTGTTTCCTTAATTTTTTCAGTATATAAGCTTTTTAGATTGCATCAAGGTTTTCTCCCTCCATACTTACTTATAATAAACCTAACGACTCTAAAACATTCATTTCTAGACAGTAACACAAGTGTGAGTTTTTCTCAGATATTATAATGTATTGTATATAATGTGGGTCAGTACTCAGGTTCAAGTTCAGAAGGTGTTACTGATATAAAGTTAACTGGGAATTTTAAAAGGGCTATGATTTCCAAGATTTAAAAATTAGCCCAAAGAACCCAGTAACGAGTAGCTTCTTATCTCTTCACCTGATGAGTGGATTGTAACCTGGATTTTACAGTCCATTGTTACCTTACATAAACAGTGACCACACACCTTCCTGTGGGAAGATAACTCTTTCCCTTCTCCAGGTAGTCAAAGGCAAACTCAGTTCTGCTTTTCTGAAATCCATTGCTAAAATCCTTTCCCTTTGGCCCTAGGTGTCTTTCTATCTCTCTTAAAACTTTCATAGCTTGAGCATCCCTAATCAGAAATCCAGAATCCAAAATCCTCCGAAATTTGAAACTTTGTCAGAGCTCACATAATGCCACAAGTGGAAAATTGATGGGCCACAGAACACGAACACAATAAATATTGTATAAAATTGGCCTCAAGCTATGTGTATAAGGCACCTATGAAAGATAAATGAATTTCACATTTATATTTAGGTCCCATCCCCAAGATATCTCATTGTATATCAAAATATTCCAAAATCTGGAAAAAATCTGAAACCAGAAATATTTCTGCTCTCAAGTATTTTGGATAAAGGATGCTCAAACTTATACACAGCTATTTGTGGGTGTATTTTATATTGTTTACTCCTCCTAGTATATTGTAAGATTCTTAATTGGTAGAAAACAGATAACATTAATTTTATATACCTGAGTTCTTAATTCTGAATAAAGAAAAGATTGTACATTATTAGGTTTGTAAATAATTTAACCTCTTTGAAATTCAGTTTCTCTTTATGTAGAATGGAAGTAACAACAATCCACTCCTCACGTTTTTTGTGGCAATCAAAATTATTGAACCTGATTTTATAGTGATTGGAATATAATCTAGCAATGAAGGCAGCAGCAATAAAAAATATTATCGGTAATAGTACTAGCAGTGACAGTAACAAGTACTGGGTGAAGATTTTATTTTTTTAATGTTTTGTAGAGTATATTTCTCTCATTTTAGTTTTTAGGAATATAACAATAATTTTAAAATATTGCTTAGGGCATTCTTTGTGCTTGGCCACTGATTTTGGTGCTCCTCATAATTCTAAGAGATGGGAGTCATCATTTCATTCTCTTAAATATATGGAACTGAAGCACAGAGAATTTGATACATTTCTCCAAACCTACACATATAGGTGACAGGCAACAAAGAGAGGACCCACCCTCCCGCAGCCTGCATCCGTGGAGGCCATCCATCATCTGATGAGTACTCAATATGTGTTGGTTGATTGGTTGAGCTCTGTATGGCATCAAGTTATTTATTTGTCTTTACTTTTTAATGTTCTCTCCATATTAATATATTTACAATCATATATTGTAAACTGACTTATTTCTTGGAACATGCCAAGTGGAAGAGTTGATTGCTAAAAGACTGCTTTATCATTGAGAAGCCCGGGTAACATGTAATTCAATTTAAAAAGCTGTTAATAAATAGAAGGCTTGTGTATGTTAATTTGTAAGTATGTAGATTATATACTTACATTTATTGCTGCTGTTTGTATAATCACACAAAAATCAGTTCTACTATTTTTTAGTTATATTAAAACACTGATAGATATTTATAATACGAATTAAAGGAGCAAAATATGTGTGATGGTACAAAAATATAACTTACCTTTTTGTTGGAATCCTTTGATTTTTTTTTTTTTTTGCCTCAATTGAGCCATTTTTAGGAAAGCTGAATATAGGAGGTTGGTGTATGGTGTCTATTGTTTGGTCTTATTACAGTCGTTAACTGCAGTCAAGGTGCCTTTCAGGAAGAAAGCATGATAGATAGGTTGCCTCCTCACAATCGCACCTATGTCATGGAGACAGAAGTCAGGAGGCAGCAGAAGACAGAGTGCAGTGAAAACAGGTGCACCTCTTCGAGAGAAGAGCAAGATGAATGTCCCATTGTCACTGTGCCCTGATTTCCTTCATCATTAGTGTGTGGGGGGGCTATAATTGATGACGTGACATGGGACCTGTCGAGAAGCTTCTTTCCTCTCCTTTGAAGATACTGCCGTGTCCTTTAACCAGTGTATGGTCATCTAATGTGTCGGGATATCTGCTTTCATCTCTCAATCTAAGCTCTCCTGGTAATGACAGAAAATCACACTGCTTGTAAAGAGGGAAGATGATATTAAAGTTTCATAGCTGTGTTAACTGTAATTCTCAGCAGTGGTTTCTTATGTAATAATATGGAAGATCTAGAATAAATTTATCAGGGTAAAAGAAAATAGTATAATTTGATATCTTAATCTGCTGTAGAAGAATGCTTTGTAGTCTAAAGCTCATATTTTTTAACTTGTATTCCTTCTCCAGATCCGCTATTTAGATTAAGAAAGAGTTTCAAAATTCTGTTCCAAGAAGTACATTATAGATATTTGAATGGTTTATTTAAGTTAAATACTTGAGCAAAATAGCTGAGTGTCCAAATCATGACTAACCACTCTTCCTCCCATTTTAATAATTATTTGAAGATTATTAAATATTTCAAGAATTAGTGGAATATATTTTATTTTCTATTATATATTTAGGCTTACTTTGTAATTACTCATTAATTAATCAGTATTGTTAATCAGAGAATTTATAGAAGCCATAGATGTGCAATATATGTAACATTATACTAAATACATGTTAAAATTTTCTAATACAAACTTTGAAAATTAGAACTTTATTACTCATTTGAAAATGTTACCAACAGTTTAATGAAATTTGTTTTTCTTAAATAGGGTTCTTTTTTAAATGTTAGAATGAGTACCCTTTTCTCTTTTAGTTCTTAGAAATAGAGCAATAATAAAAAACGTGCTTTTCAGAGCAATTATCTATAATGAGAAGCCTTCAATGTTAAGAATAAATCCAATTTGTTACGTATTAAATTTGGCTACTGAACATGTAGAATTGCTTTTCTATAACTCTTTTAATATGCGTGCCCTCTTTAGCATTGTAATGACTTCAGGCTGGAAATCCATGCAATAAGCTTCCAAAGGAAAAGTTCCAATAAAAACAAAATAGAGCATCAGTGGTAATGCAAGTCAATGTTAAATTTTATCAGCATATTTCTGGTTTCCTTTTCATTCTCTATGCTATACCCCCATGCCTCATTCTCCAAGATTATGTCTTCAATGAGCCATTATTTGTCACCTCTTTCACACACACACACCTATTAATATGGTAGGCATGAGACCAAAACATACGACATCCAAGTGATCTTAGAATCATAAAAATGTATGTGAGAATTTTTTTATGGAATAGTTATGTCAGAATTTGTAAAGTATTCACTTAACTGAAAATTCATTTTTATCAAAATATATGGAAAAGTCCTTCAAATATACTTGGCTGGTCTCTTTTTTTAATTTGCCAAATACACATTTTCTTACCTTTGTTTTTGAAACAAGGCTTCCTTCTGGCTTTTGTTTGGCCCTCTGACCATTCTTTCTGTCTTCTGTGATGCCCTTTCTTCCTTCTTCTTAGGTGCCATAAACTCTATTCTCACTTTTAAACTGCTTGATGCAAATTTTATAGTAATCCTTCTTTACTTATGAGAACTGGATACCTGTTTCTAGTTGTCTGCTAAGATTTGCTTCTGAAGAACCTGCTGATAATGGAAAATCTACCTCCCATCAAATTTAGTTACTTCCCACCCATTATTTCAAAGTAGAAATTGTGATGTCACCTTTAGTTAATTCCCTGTCCCTCTCCCACTCCCGCTTCTCCTTTCCCTTTCACCTCCCCCCTATTTTCTGCTACTGGAGATTGAACCCAGGGCCTTCACACTGAACCACATCCCCACAGCTTTCCTTTTTTATATTTTCTCTTAAGATGAGGTCTTGCTAATCAATAAATTGCTCAGGCTGGGTATGAATTTAAGATCCTCTCATCTCAGCTTCCCTGAACACGGGGACTATGGGCTTGGACCACCATGCTTGGGTCCTTTCTCATTCTTCAATTTTATTGACCATGGAACCCCATGAATTTGACCTCCACAGCTGTTCTTAAATACATGCCATTCTTTCTCTTCTCAGGAAAAGTCATTTACTGTCTTTTACCTGGGTTATTGCAAAAACCTAATTCTGTTACAGTCCTCCCCATCCGATAGTCACAGTTATTTCCCTAAGCCATAGATTAGATTATTTAGTTTTCTTATTAAATCACTTTTCTGGCTCTCCACTTTCAAACTTGTAAATTTCAGATCCTTGAGAGCCCACGCAGGATGTTTCAGAGTCTGGCTATTGTTTGTCTTTCCAACTTCATTTCCTGCCATTTTCCTGTGGAGGTCTGTTGGCCAACTCCAGGATATGGCACATAACTTTGTGTCTGTCCACTTCACTTTGGTTTTGACTACTGCCTTAAATGTTTTCGCTATTCATTTGCTGACAACCTTCCTCCTTATTCATATATCCAGTCCCCAAATATTATGTATTTTTATATAAATTATTTACACAAATTGACTCATACTATACATAAACTGGCTTTTTGACTCAATGGTAGATATGTATATATATGTGTGTGTGTATATATATATATATATACACACACACATCTATCTATCTAGATGTAAAGCATATACTTTTTTTTGCAATTTGAATTGCTGATTAATACCTATTGCATAAATAAATCACTGTTTTCAATTCTTCTACTGAGGGTTATTACTAGTTTTATTTTTTTTATAAAGAGTGCTGTGGTAAATAATCTTGCCATTGTACCTTTGAGCATATGTGCACAATTCATTAAGTAATTAATGAATTAGTTTCAAATGACTAATCTGGAGCAATGTGGAGATTAATGAGAGGATGGTGAAATGTAGACACCTGCCATCATTTTCCACATTTTCTTTACTTGAAATGTCCTTGTATGAAGTATGATAGTGTCGAAATACCCATGGTATGCTTGGTTTGACATGTAGTTATGCAAATAAATGTAAGGAATGGAAAGTTTGAAAAATCTATTAATAAAATTTTTTTGTGTCACATCAAAGTGTGATACCATTTTACCTAGTAAAGCTCTCAGCATACTTTTCCTGTAGGTACACATACAAAAATTTGAAAAGTCAATCTATATTGCATTATTTCTTTGTTCTAAATTATGAAAATAGTGTTTTATTGACTTTTACCCTGAAATCTTATGTATATTTACCTGAAAATTTCACTAGGTCATACTGCTCCAAATGCCACAAAATAGAAAGAGATCAGAAATTGCAGCTACATGTGAAATATTATCCAGTCCATCCTTTATTTATATTTTTGTAGACATAAAAATGTTTGTCAAAATATTTCAGTAGCTGAAATACTCTCATAAAAACTGAATCCCTATTGCACAATAGTGGTCTTTTCACATGTTCTGTGTGAGAATTGCCAAGGGAGAGTATAAAGTATGTATTTCTAGTTTCACTGTGGAATCTTTCATAATTTGGGTTATTTTTTGGAGTTTTGAATCCCTGTATTTACCATGACAAACCATTTGTGCTCTAGGAATCGCCTCAGTAGTGTTGGTTGAGGGTGAAGGTGGAGGCACCCGTGAGGTGACAGCCTGACTGTGGGGACTGTGGCCATGGTAGAGTTGGCAAAGGCAGAGGTGGCAGTGCTGTCCACAGTGGTTCTGGGGTTATGTGAGCAGCAATGGATGTGGTGATGCTGATACAATAGAGCTGGAATGGTTCAGTGTTCAGAATCAAATAGTGCTGAGTGTGAATCTGAACTCTAATACTTTCCTTATGATCTCGGTCAGATGAGCTAAGCTCTTTCAACTTCAGATCTCACCTAAAATGGAGGGAATTTTACTAATGCACAGGGCTGAGCAAGATGCCTGGCTTCTAGTAAGTACATAACAAGTGTCACTTGTTATATATTCCTAACGCCCCACACTCCCGCCAATTTAAAAAAGAAAAACAGTTTGAGAGTGGATTCTCTGGAAAATGGTAATAAATCTAAAACTCTAGATTTCTAGAGTTTTATTTGAGCCGCCTATCTTCCTTAGTCCTGTAAATATTCCTTAATGATCACTTAACAGAAAACTTGCCATATTTTACAGGGATTATTCATTGTTCTGAATATTAACCAGTGAAAGAAGTCAGGCACTAGTGCTGTGTGTTCTGGGGACTAAATTTCACCTCCTCCTGCCAGTCTGTGAGTGTCCCATGGGGTGAATGGGGGATACTAGGGTGAGACACTGGAAAGCTTCTTTTCAGAAACACACACAGACACACAGACACACGCAAACACTCACTGACAAATACAGACATACACAGAGACACACAGAGACACACACAGACACATACACATTATTGCAACCCAGAGAATACTGGATAGGGAAAGTTATTAAAAAGTGCTTTACTTCACATGCATCAGACCTCTTTCTGTAGAACTAGAGCTCAAGAACCTGACCTGCTTAGCACCAGGTAACTTTGAGGTGGGCAGTGCATAGGTTATTCTCTGAGAATCACTAGGAAAATCAAAGAATTGTGTGATTTTAGTACTTACCAGAAATGATCTCAGCAAATTTCTTCAACTGTAAAATGAGAATACATGAAGTTCCTGGCAGATATCAGACTGTCATTAATTTCACTCTTTTTTGCAGAAGGCAATTGGTTACTGGAATCAGACAGACTGAAGCTTAAACTCTAGTTCTTCCACTGCTGAGCTAAGTAACCTTAAATAATAATTAAGTTCCTTGTGTATAGCTTTATTTGTTAAATGGGAGTAATAATTATAGCTATATTTTGGGTTTTTTCCTCAAAATTAAATTAGATAAAGCTTGCAGAAAGACTTTCAATAAAGACTACTCTTAGTAGCATGTAATAAATTATATACCCCCAAACACTAAAAATTACTATTGTGTTCTATTTCAGCCACCTGACTACCAAGACATATGTATACACTTAGTGTCATTTTAATTGTACTCATGCATATAAGTGTATATAATTCATGGTACATTATTTAATAATGATATAAAGAAGTTTTTCATGTAGGATGTATTACATCATCAGTAACTGAAACAGTATTAATATGATGATTTTTATTATTAACTATGGAATTAGTGTCAGATTTTAAGCTTACAATTTCACTGTATTTTAAGGGGTTTTTTACTGTTTCAATTTTGCTTCTTTTGACTGCTGTTTGAAAATTTATCAAATGATACATTCCAGGAATCAGTATGTTGACAGTGAGAAAAATAACACTGATCAGATATAATGAATAGTTTCCACAAAAGGCCCAATAATATAGTACTGTTTTTGGCATTGAGATGGATTCGTGTTTATTTTTGATAGTGATTATTTTTAATAGATACTTAAAGGTATATCTTTTAGTCAGTGTACATTTTTTCCAGGAGTTTTAAATTCATCTATGAGAGATTGGTTTGAAATGGTTAGAGAAGAAATAAATTTCAGAAGCCTTTATATGTAAGAAAAGTTATTTTTAAATAAAAATATAATATGTAAAATTATATATTTCTTGGCTATTCCCTTTTATAAAGACATTTTAGGGTAATTTAATTTAATTGAATTAATGGCTTAAGCCACTTTATTTTAAATACATAAATTTTCTTCTCTTTCTTTGGTGTGCCACCTCAGATTTTAAACAATGTGCTTATATTTTCAGCTTGAGCTTATATTAACAATTTCAATGATGATAACAATTGACACAGAGGGAGTGTTAAATATGCTTAGGCATTAGGCTAAGGATTTCATTTATATTTATTGTCTCAGTGTATATTCCCAATAATACTATGAATTAAACACAATCATGATTTTGTTTGCTATGATTCGCAATATGAATGCGTTCTTAAAAGTGATGTGGGACAGTAGTAAACTAGGATAGATTCATTTCTAGAAGGCTTGTGCATTAGTTTTAATATTTCACACCTAAATTTCCATTCTATTAAAACCAAATAACAATTTGAAAGTTAAATTATTTTTTAATATTCTACCTTTTCTTGCAATACATGGTAAAATTTACCATCACAGCCATTTATAAGTGAGTGCTTCAGTGGCAGGACTGCATTCACGTTATCATCACTCACTACCATCTATCTGTCTCTAGATACTTTCTGTGTTTTTTCTTCATTAATTTTATTGGTACATTTTAGGTATATAGCATGATAACACTTACTATTGGGAATTAGTACCTTTACATGGTATATTTTGGTTCTTAGTTTTTCCCCATTCCCCTGCCCTCTGTTCAATTTCTAAACCACTTCCTATTTACAAAAACTTTGTTTCCATTTTTTCCTTTTCTCATATTTATTCCTTTCCCTTCTTTCCTTTCCCCTACCCTTTCAAGTTCTCCTTCTCCTTTGGACTTTTTCTTTCTATTTCACATATCTATTATACATTTTGGCCATTATTTACACTTTCAGTTTCTCACACCAGAAAAACTATTCAGTAATTACACATGTGTGTCCTATTTATTTCACTTAAGAGTATGGCCTCGATGTGTATCCATTTAGCTATAAATGTCTCTAGTTTCTCACTCTTTATGGCTGAGTAATACTCCATTTTATAAAAAAAAAAACCCAACATTTTCTTTATCCAGTTTCCAGTTGGTGGGCAATTGGGCTCCTTCCAAGCTTTAGCTATTACAAACTGTGCTGTTATGAACATGGTTGTGCATATATCGCTGTGGTGTGATGCTTTTAATTTTGGGGGGACGACACCCAGCAGGGGAATAGCTGGGTCAAATGGGACCTGTAATCCTAGCTTTTTGAAGTAACTCCACACTGATTTCCACAGTGGTTGCACCAGCCTGCACTCACACCAACAGTGGAGAAGATTTCCACAGCCCTGCCAGCATTTGTGATTGGTTGCTTTCTTGATAGCAGTCATTCTTTCTGGAGTGAGGTGGAATCTCAGCATTGTTTTCATTTGCATCTCTTGAATGACCAGTGATGGTGAACATTTTTTCATATGTATATTTGCTATATATACTTCTTTAACAGAGAAATGTCTGTTCATTTCAGATGCCCATTTTTTGATTGGGTCTTTAAATTTGGGAGGTCTGATTTTTTAAAGTTCTTTATACATTCTAGATAGTAGACCTTTATCTGAGGAAAACTGGTAAAATTTTTTTTCCACATTGTGGGTTGTCTTTTCACGCTGTTGGTGGTTTCTCCCGGTGTGCAGAAGCATTTTAATAAGAAGAGATCCCACTTGTTGATTCTTTGTGCTAGTTTACCTGTGACTGAGGCTTTGTTCATGAAATCTTTTCCTATGCCAATGTCTTCAATAGTTCTACCTAATCTCTCTTCCAGCCAGTTTAGTGTTTTTTGTTTTAATATTTAGATCTTTAATCCATTTTGATTTTAGTTTAGTGCTTGATGAGAGAAATAGGTCTAGTTATAATCTGTAGCAAGCCGAAACTCATTTTTTCCAGCACCATTTATTAAAGAGGCTATCTTTTCTTCAGCGAGGTTGTTTGGCTCCCTTTTCAAAGATGAGGTGGCTGAGTATGTCTGGAGTTGTTTCTACATCTTCTAACCAATTCCATTGATCCTCAGGTCTGTTTCTTTGCCAGTACCATGCTGTTTTTATCCAGTTGTTTTGTAGTATAGTTTTAAATTGGGGATTGTGATACTCCCTCCCTTGTCTTTGTTGCCTTGAATTGCTTTTGCTATTCTAGGTCTCTTCTTGTTGCAAATGATTTTTTGCGTTTTTTTCTCAAGGTCTGTGAAATATGCTATTGGAATTTCAACTGGGATTGCATTGAGTCCATATAGCAGTTTTGGAAGTATGGCCATTTTCACTATATAGGTTCTCCCTACCTAGGAGCAAGAGATATCTTTCCATTTTCTGATATCCCCTTTTTTCTCTTTTTTCAGAGTGTTATAGTTTTCAGAGTAGAGGTCTTTGATTTCTTTTGTTAGATTGATTTCTAAGAATTTTATTTATTCAGATGCTAGTTTGAATGGAGTTTTTGTCTCCAGTTCCTCTCTCAGTGAGTCTGCTGTTCATGTACAGGAAAGCTACTGATTTTTTTTTTTTTTTGGTATGGGGATCAAACTCAGGACCTTGCACTTGGGAGGCAGGCACTGGCATCACTGAGCTAAATCCCCATCCCTATTGATTTTTGAATCTTAACCTTATATCTAGCCATTGTACTGAATTTGGTTATTAAGTCTAGAAGACTTTTGGTGGAGTTCTTGTGGTCTTCCATATGGAGTACCATGTCATTTCCAAATAATGACAATTTAACTTCTTCATTTCCTATCTTTATTCCTTTTTTTTCTGTCTCTTGTCTAATAGCTGTGGTTATGTTTCCAGAACTATATTGAACAGGAGTGGTGAAAGTGGACATCCTTGTCTTGTTCCTGATTTTAGCATGAAGGATTCAGTTTTTGACTTTTAGTATGATGTTGATTGGTTTTTCATAGATGGCTTTTATCAGGTTGAAATAGAGACCAATTTTCAATTGGGATAGTTTCCAATTTTCTGTAGTGTTTTTATCATGAATTTTTGTTGAATGCTTTTTCTGAATCTATTGAGATGATTGTATGTTTTTTGTCCTTGGCTGTACTGATGTAGTGTATTACATTTATTGATTTGTATATGTCGAACCATCCCTGCATCCCTGGGATGCATCCTACTTTGTTAGGGTGTATGATCTTCTTGATAATCTTCTGCACTCTGTTTGCCAGTCTATTATTGAGGATTTTTGTGTCTGTGTTCATTAGGTAATTGACCTATAGTTCTCTTTTTCAGCTAGGTCTTTCTCTGCTTTGGGGATCAAGGAGATGCTTGCTTCCAGGAATGAATTTGGGAGTATTGCTCCTTTTTCAATTTCATTGAAGAGTTGAAACAGCAGTCACAATAGTTATTCTTTAAATGTCTTATAGAATTCAGCAGTGAATTCATCAGAACCCAGGCTTTTCTTTGTTGGTTCTTTTCTTTGTGTGTAATTGTTTTCAATTTCATTGATTAATAATGGGTTGTTTAGAATATTTAGATCTTTCTAGTTGAACTTTGGTAGTCCATTTGTATCTAGAATTTGTCCATTTTTTCTGTGTTTTTTGTCTTATTGGTGTATAGGTTCTCAAAGTAGGTATTGATGATCCTCTGGATTTCTGCTGGTTCCATTGTAATTTCAGTCTTTTCATTCCTAATTGCATGGATTTGGATCTTTTCTTTCCTTTTTCTTCATATGTTTGGCTAAGGGGTTGTCAATTTTGTTTATTCTTTTGAAGAACCAACTCTCTGCTTCGTTGTTTTTTATGTCATTCTCTTAGTCTCCATTGCATTGATTTCAGCTCTGATTTTTATAATTTCCTTGCTTTTATGAGCTCTGGTTTGTCCTGCTTTTCTTTTTCTAGAAGTTTGAGGTTAAGCATCAGGTTTTTTATTTTTGCTCACTCTGTTTTCCTAATATGAGTGTTCACTGCTATGAAAGTCCCTCATAAGAGTGCTTTCATTTTGTCCCATAGATTCTGATATGTTGTATTGTTATTTTCATTTAATTTCAGAAACTGTCGATTTCTTAATTTCCTCTGTGACCTATTGGTTATTCAGGACCATGTTGTTCAATTTCCATGTGTTTATGAAATTCTTGTAGTTCTTTTTGCTATTGATGTCTAATTTCTTTGCACTATGGTCTGATAATATACAGTGGACAAGTTCAGTTCCTTTGGACTTACTTATACATGTTATATGAGCAAAATATGTAGTCTATTTTTGAGAATGACCCATATGCAGCCAAAAAGAATGTGTATTCTGATTTTGTGGGTGGAACATTGTCAACATCTTTCAAGTCCATTTGTTCAAAAGTTTGGTTGAGTTCTAGTATTTTGTTGTTTATTTTTTGTCTAGTTAATCTATGTATTTGGACAATGGGATATTGAGTTCCCCCACTACTATTGTATTAGTGCTTATTTGATTTTTCATGTCTGTTAGTATTTGTTTTATATATTTCAGTGCACTAGTATTTGGTGCATATATATTCATTATTGTCATTTCTTCCTCTTAAATTGTACCCTTTACAAGGATGTAGTGGCCTTCTTTGTCTCTCTTAATTAAGCTTGGCTTGAAATCAATTTGATCTGCAAATAGGAGAGGTACTCCTGCTTTTTTTCAGGTTCATGTCTCATAGAGTATTGTTTTCCACCCTTTAACTTTCAGTCTATGAATTTTTTAAAATTAAGTGTGCTTCTTGTATGCAGTATATTGTTGGATCTTGCTTCTTGACCCATTCTGCCAGCCTATTTCTTTTGACTGGTGATGTGAGACCAATAACATTGATCGTTATGTGATATATATTGACTTATCCTTGTCATAACCTTTCTTGTTGTTGGATTCTCCCTCTTTGTATTTAATTTCTTGTCTTGTCTGATGGATTTATTCTGGTTGGCTTCCTGGGGTTGTGACACTATGCTTTCCTAGGAAACTGCTTAAAATTTTTTGGAGTGCTGGTTTTGGTATTCATGAAGTTCCTCAGGTGCTCTTTGTCATGACAATATCTTATTTTTTCATCATTTTTGAAAGATAGTTTTTCAGGGCACATCAGTCTGGGTTAGAGGCTATTTTCCTTTAGGATTTGAAATAGTGCACTCCATGCTCTTCTTACTTGAGGGTTTGATTTGAGAATTCTGCTGTGATTCTCATGGGCTTTCCTTTGTATGTGATTTGTTTCTTTAACTGCTTGTAGGATTTTGTTCTTCTGTTGGGTTTCTGGAATCTTAGCTATTATGTGCCTAGAAGTAGATTTTTTTTATCATGGCTAGTTGTACTCTTAAATGCCTCACTTATCTCTATGTCAAATTCTTTTCCCCTGCTTGGGAAGTTTTCCGCCATTACTTCTGTAAACAGTTCTTTATGCCATTTGCACTCTCTCTCTCTTTTTTCATCGTTGACTCCCATCAGTCTCATGTGATTCTTCTTTGCATCATCTAGCAGCTGCTGGATTTATTTCTCATTGTCCCTTAGCATTTTTAAGAATTTTTTCTTTTCGTGGTCACTAATTGCAATTCTGTCTTCTATATCTGATATTCTGTCCTCACAGTGGGTCATTCTGCTGCATAAACTTTCAGTGGAGTTTTTATTCTCCTGTAAATCTGTTTGCGTCTGTTTTATGGATTCCACTTGTTTCCTATGCTGGGATTCCATCATGTTCCTTAGCTCCTGTATTTTTTTTATCTGTGTCTGTGTTATTAATCATGTCTTTCACTATGGACCCAATCTCTGTTTACCTGAGAAATTATTTTTGATTTCATTTTTTCTAGATCCTTTTTAGCTGCCAGTTCAGGAAGTCCTGGTGGTTGAGTATTGGATTGTTCTGTCTTGTTGCCTCTTGGAGTTGCCTTAGGTGATCTGAATGTTTGGTATTTAGACTTCTTTATGTGTCTTCTCATTTCAACAGATGCAGTCTGCTATGCCTTTGTTGAAGTGAATTTTTGCTCACCCAGTGATCTTCAATTCTCAGCAAGCCTCAGAGAGATCTTCTCTTTGCTGCTTACCCCTGCACCAATTCCTGGGTTCAGAATGGTGGCCTTTTAGATCCCTGCTCTGTGGTTTTGTCTGTGTGGGATTCTGGCTGGGGCCTATGCACACTTGGGTTAGTAACTGGGTGTGCCTCTGGCTGGGGCCTGCCCACCTATGTAACTGTTGTCTGGGATGGCCTTTGACTGGGGGCTGGGCACTGATTGGCTGGTGTCTGAATGGGCTTCTGGCTGGGGTCTGTGCACACTTACTGATGTTATCTGGCTGTTGCCTGAGCACCTGCATAGCTGTTTTCTAGGCAGGCCCAAGGCACTGGTGTCTTGGAGGGGCCCTGGCTGGGACCTGAACACCTTTCCCACTCTGGTCCATCCAGGCTTCTGGCTGGGTTATGCTTGCCGATGGTATCTGAGCAGACTTCTGGCTGTTGCCTTTAAGCCCGTGCAGTTTTTTTACATGAACACTTACTTCATTAAGCTCAGTTAGATTTCATTCACAGCTCATAATTTATCAAGTTCTTGAGATATGTCCACCTTAACATGACAAAGAAACCCTGCTTTACATCCCAAATCCCTAAAAATTTCTTTCTTAAAGTTTCTAAATTTCCTCATCATAAAGTATTTCCTAAACTACTAATGATGACCCCACATTCCCCATGTGATCATTACTGTATTTGTTTTAGCTACAAGTAGTGTACCTTTAGGATTTAAAAAATCATTTTAACAAATGTACCATTTAGGGCATTTGTGCCTTCATAGAAAAATTTGTAAATACATTTTAGTGAAGAAGTTTTCCATCAAAAAGTGTATGTCTTTATTTTCAGTGGCTTAGCCAAATGTTCTTCATTCTTACCAGGATTGTGAAACCCTAATTCAAAATCTCATTAGTCAAAATATATGGATTTAATATACATGTTATATATGAAAAGATTATAATTGAAAAATTCATCAATCTAACCAATTTCATTTATAAATTTTGTGATATGGGTCACTTTATTTAACCTTTCACTGTTTCTATTTTCACATCTATAAAATTGGAATGTTGGCAGTGACTGAGTGCTGAAGTTTATGGAAATCTAATGGAATAATATATGTAAGCCACTGGTACCTCCCCTACTCAGAGTAAGTGCTCAATATATCTATCACACTTTGTCCTGTGTGAGGGTTGAATAGTAATACTACATCCCTACTTTTGGAAATGTTGCCATATTTAGTAAAGAGTTATGAATAAATCATTCTTTTTCATCCATTCAGGGAAGTATTTAGGACATCCTTAACAGCATGTGTCACATTTCTTCTTTAATTCTGACAGAAGCGTCCTATTCTGGCTCTGGTAATTGTATGTGATGAAGAATATCCTAATTCTTGTTGAAGTATGTGTATGCCATAATGGTTTAACTGCTCCATAGCTGCCAGGCAAAACCCAATTTAACATATCCATCAATATAATGCAAAGCATCATCTATAAATGCCCTTCTTTCTTAAGAGAATCATCTTCAAATTACTGGTCAAAGGCTCAAACAAACCATATTTTGATGAATTGTTGTTGAAATGATAGATGTGTTATGTCTCAAGTTAACAGAACATACACTAGGGGTGAATGTGCTGTAGCTTATTTTTCCAGTTCTTCTAAACTTGTGTCCACTAGATCAGCGAATCTTTAGCAAGTCAAATTCCCCCTCTTGCTGTTTATTATGTAGCAAAAAGGATGCCATGTCCTGTGTTCTAGATAACTATTCAGAAGCCCTAAATAGCTATTATTATATACTGAACTGTACCTTAACCCTATAAGGCAGATATGGGGAGCAAAGCATTTTTCTTTTGGTCTCTTTACAGTATAGATAATGCTTTATCTAAAGTAACCACTTCAGAAGTAAAAAGGGCATTTGTTCCCAAGGTTTCTTGGAGGCTTCATGAGCTGACATAAAGGGTCGAGTGTACCATGTGAAGGCCATCTTATAAAAGACTACTTTGCTTCTTTTTATGGAGTAGATTTCTCTCTAATTTTGGAAGGATCAATAGGTATTTTGGTAAATGAAATAAAACTCAGGATTAAGATATAATTCTATCTTTAATGGTCATCAGTAATTAATTCAGAGGCTGCATATACTCAAGCCAAGTAATAATTAAAATATTATTCATATGCTGAAGTCATTTTGTTTTTATACCTGAATAAATGGTTAATGGATTTATATTTTTTGAGGGATAAACTGTAACAGGCCATTTCTAGTTCCACCCAAGTTAAGATATAGAACCACCTGGGTGCCTCGAAAAGTGAACCAACCCAACATTTTGTTTCATGACCACTTACACCCTTGAATGCTTTTGAAGACCTCAAAGAACTTTTTTCTGTCTTGGCTTATCTATTAATATTGACTGTACAAATTAAGAAAGAAAATTTTTAGTGTTGAATCATTGTTTTTCTGCAGGGTCATTTCTTCCCCAAGCAATATGGACTACCTTATCACATAAGTAGGAGAAAGGTACATGGCTATCATCTTGAAACATTGAGGTTCTAATTGTTAGAAAGTCATGCCTCTGAAATAGGATGAAGGAAATGATAAAATCTAGACAATTTAGAACAATCTGATGTCATGGAATTCTCTGTCTTGAAATGGAAAAAATAAATACCTATGTTCTTCCTTTAAATTTCATTATTCTGTACAAGTTACATTTTTTAAAAATGCATCATTCCTGACCACATTTTTCACATGATGTCTGTCTTCTCAGGTACACAAACAAATTGAAAAATGTTCATAGATATGTTACATAGATGGGACTTCATCTCATTAGTTGTTTTTGAAATTATGCCTTAACATAATAATCTACTTAGAAATGGTCTCGTTGACAAGTTTTATGTATAAATCAGAATTCATGGAATAACATGCAAACAAATGACTTAAATTAGTGGAGGGAAAACTTTTCCTCTGCCTTTTGAGAATTCAATATTTTAGTCTGAAATATACTGATAATAGATTAGCAAGATTAGTAAATTAGCAGGGGATGATGATGCATGTCTGCAATCCCAGCAATTCAGAGGCTGAAGCAGGCTGATTCTTGTGAGTTCAAGGCTGGCCTGGGCTACACAGTGAGGACCTGTCTCTGAACGAATGAATGAATGATGAATAAATAAATAAATGGTATATGAATTTATTAAATTTATGAGGGAATTATATAAAAAAACTGACTGCCCAAAGACTGAGCGAGATCTAGAAGCTTATCTACTCTTTCTTCCAGGAGTAGAGAAGGAGGGTGTAGGCAATTTAAGGAAGAGTAAATGATCTGCTGGGAAGATGAGTGGGAACTCTAAAGAATCAGTAACAAGCTATGACAATCTGCCTTATTCAGTGTCACCTCTGTTTCCTCTCCTGTGACTCTAGATGGTTTCTTTACCATCACTTACAGACAGCTGGTCCCATAATGTATTTTAAGGTATATATGCATATACTGTATCTTATGATTATATATCATATATATGTTATAATTACCACCAAGTAGGTCACCTTAAAATATGGCATAATAATAAGTACTTAATGATAATTAGAGAAGGTGGCTTAATTATACTTTTGAGACAACTTGGAGATATTAGACCACATCGTGTGAAGGATAGCATAATTTCTGCTCTTTAAAAAAGACTAGATGGTAATTCTGTGGCAAGATACATAATGGAAATGTTAAAACTGTAGGAGGAAATAAAAGCAAGTAAGTCTTCCAGCCATTTCAAGTGAGTTCTTAAAATCTCTTTTTAGGTGTACTAGGAATTATTAAAATACAATTAGAGTAGGTTTTATATATTTTTGATCTTGATAAAAAACAATGGAAATATTTTCTTCTCTAGGGGTTTTATTTTCTCTATTAATCTAAAACAGTAATGTAAAAAACTGGCATTAATACGAACCAAGACACTAACAGAAGTGAAAACTTATACTTTGATTCAACAGTTCTGTCAGATCCCTAAAAAGGTACAAGAGCAACTTTGATTTTAGTAGGTTTTCTCCCTACAAATACCCATAAATAGTTCCCACTGGAGAATTTTATTTAGTGGAAATGTGTCAGTTCTCTTGCCATGAGTTCTGTCCTTCAAATGTAAGGGCCTTGGTTATATAAGATTTTACCAATTAGTACTATCAGATAATATGTACAAATGCTTTGGCCATTTTCAGATATTTGATGTTTGGTCTATTTGTTGTGTTCTAAAAATTATTGAACCTTTAACAATTGCTTACTTTCTATATTGGATTCACTATGTTTTCACAATGAAAATAACTTTATAGTTTGTTTTGAGTATAAATCAAATACTATATAAAATTCATAGTAAAAGATAATGAAAATCACCCATAATTCTATCAGCTAGGGGTAACTGCAGTTACGTTTCTCCCTAGTGTATTATTCCAGGTCTGTAGTTACTCCAAAACTATATTTTTAGCCATAATTGAGTCATGCATATGCTCTTTGTTAAACTGCTTTGGTGACTTCATGTTACATTATGTATAGTTTTTCAGGTCAAATATACATATACATATCATTTAAATGTATACAATATATGTGTATAGTATATAATTATTTCTTTTTGTTATTTTTGATTTTTTCTCTATTATAAACAAGAGTAATATAAACTTTTAAAAACGTACATTTGATTATTTTTTCTGTTGTTGCCTACTTACATAATAATGGAAGTTCGCTTATTCAGTAAATTTTATTAACTGTTCTTTATTCGTCACTCTTCTTGGTTGTAAGTGGTAGTGAATAAAGCGGAAAAATGTTTTGCTCTTATGAGGCACACATTCCAGTGACAATAACAAATAACAAATCAAGTAAGCAACAAATTAAAGATATATTAGATGGTAGTATGTACTATGGAGATCAAGCAAGGGTGGATGATAAACGTGTCGAAGGATAGAAATACAATTGTGAATAGGGTGATCAGGAGTGGAAATGTTGGATCAATGGGCATTAAATATTGTGAAACACATTGGCTGATTTTTTTCAGAAACTTTTTATGAATTATATTCCCAATGTATTTTTTCACGTTCTGAAAAATTATCTTTAACTACATGAAGCATGATTGAAATACACAATAATGCTTAAGTTTAAATATCTTTAAATTTATTATAGTAAAAAAAGATGTTACCCTTTAGAAATACTCTCCCTCACTTCAAACACATTTGTCCCATTGATCTTGGCACTTTCTAAAGCAACTCTGGACATGCTCTTCCATTAGTGTCTTTATAAGCTGAGATAAAAATGTGAATACTGCTGCCAAGTGCCATCTGATGGAAAGTCAGCCTCCTAAAAACATTACACAGTGTCCTCACCCACCTTATTCATCAGATATGGTACTGTGTGACTTCTGTCTCTTTTCAAATTCAAAATGACAATAAAAGGTATCTGTTTTTAATTAATTCAGGTCATTGAAACAGCCACACCAGAGCAACTAAAGACAGTTATGGAAGACGATTCCAGAACTGCTTGAGGAAGTGACAAGAATGCTGGGATAAGTGTGTTTGAAGTCAAGGGAGTATTTTGAGGGGATATTTTAATGGCAATGTGTCTTTAATGTAGTAAATTTTTAAATTTAAACATTAATCATATTTTTCAATCACACCTGATTTTAAATATTTTTAAATTGCATTTTTTTTTTTTTTTGGTATGGGGGATTGAACTCAGGAGCTTGTGCTTGTAAGGCAGGCACCAGAACCACTGAGCTAAATCCCCAGCCCTGCATTTCTTGATTACTGACGTTGACCTTTATTTTTTCATGGCTATCAAACATTTGTGTACTCTCATTGTAAACTATCAGTTCATTTCATTGGTCCTTGTAGCAGATGCTACAGATGCCCTGCCACTTGTCTTGAGGCATTCCAGTGAAACCCAGGTAACTTCTGGCTGCCAATATCTGCATGACTTTCCTTGAAGGTATTCTCCAAAGCCATGCTATTCACAAGGCCGGCTACAGATGTCAGGGAATAAATATTCCATAGGGGAAATTTAGCATTACTGTATGGCAGGAATTGGTGATAAAATCACATCTTCCTTGCTCCTTGAGTTTATAAATTTGAAGTTTGAGTTCTACACTGTTTCCCCAGTGGTGCAGAATCCTGTAGGATTAAGCTATTGTGTCCTGAGTGGTAGCTATTATAACATCCCTTTCCCAGCTGTTTTCTTTTCTATCTCACTTTTCACCCTTTTCTGCCATTGCTTGCAACACCTCTTACACAAGGGACTCATGTGAATTCTTTTCTTAGGTTCATTTTATGGACACTGAACACCATTCTCAGACTTCTTCTTTTTTTTTTTGAAATAAGGATATTATTATTATTATTATTTTGTATTAAATTCTTTTATTGGTACATTGTAGGTATACAACACAATTACATTTCTCATTGGGAATTGTACCTTTATATAATGCATCTTGGTTATTATTATTTCCCTATTCCTAGCCCTCCCTTTACGCCCCCCACCCTTTCCTATTTACTGCCCCTCCCACTACCCCTACCCTTTTGGACCTTTTCTTCCTATTTTACCTTGTCAATTATTCATTCTAATCATTGGTACATTTTAGGTATACAATATAACGACATTCATCATTGGAAATTTGCACCTCTACATAGTGTCTCTTGGTTTTTATTTCTCACACCTGCCCAGCCCTCCCTTCAATCCTTCCAGTCCTCCCTATTTACAAAGATTTTGTTCCTATTTTTCCATTTTCTCATATTAAACCCATTCCCTTCTATCCTTTCCCCTAGCCCTCCCACTTCTTTCCCCTTTGCCCCTTTTCTTCCTATTTCACATTACCTATTATACATTTAGTCCTTATTTACACTTTCAGTTTCTCACACCAGAGAAACTCTTCAGTATTTACACATGTGTGTCCTATTTATTTCACTTAAGAATATCATCTCAATGTGCATCCACTTAGCTATAAATGTCTCTAATTTCTCATTTTTTATGGCTGAGTAGTACTCCATTTTATAAAAAACCACATTTTCTTGATCCAGTCTCCAGTTGATGGGCATTTGGGCTGTTTCCAAGTTTTAGCTATTACAAACTGTGCTGCTATGAACATGGGTGCACATATATCACTGTGGTATGATTCTTTTAATTCTTTGGGGAAGATCCCCAGCAGTGGAATAGCAGGGTCAAATGGGACTTCCAGTCCTAGTTCTTTGAGGTATCTCCATACTGATTTCCACAGTGCTTGCACCAGTCTACACTCCCACCAGCAGTGGAGCAGGGTTCCTCTTTCCCCACAGCCCTGCCAGCATTTGTTATTGGTTGCTTTCATGATAGCAGCCATTCTTTCTGGAGTGAAGTGGAATCTCAGCAGTGTTTTCATTTGCATCTCTTGAATGACCAGTGATGTTGAACATTTTTTCATGTATTTATTTGCTATTTCTACTTCTTTGAGAAATGTCTGTTCATTTCAGATGCCCATTTTTGGATTGGGTCTTTAAATTTGGGAGGTCTGATCTTTTTAAGTTCTTTATAGATTCAAGATAGTAGACCTTTGTCTGAGGAAGAGCAGGTGAAGATTTTTTCCCACCTTGTGGGTTGTCTCTTCACACTGCTGATGGTTTCTCTTGCTATGCAGAAGCTTTTTAATAAGAAGAGATCCCATTCGTTGATTGTGCTAGTTCACGGGCAACTGAGGTTTTGTTCATAAAATCTTTTCCTGCACCGATGTCTTCAAAGGTTCTACCTAAACTCTGTTCCAACTGGTTCAGAGTTTCCATTTTAATATTTAGATCTTTAATCCATTTTGGTTTTAGTTTAGTGCATGGTGAGAGATATAGGTCTAGTTTTAATCTTTGGCAAGTTAAAACCAATTTTTCCAGCACCATTTATTAAAGAGGCTATCTTTCCTCCAGTGAGGGTGTTTGGCTCCTTTATCGAAGATGAGATGGCTGAGTGTGTCTGGCATTGTTTCTGCATCTGCTAATCTGTTCCACTGGTCCTCAAGTCTGTTTCTTTGCCAGTACCATGCTGTTTTTATCACAGTAGCTTTGTCGTAGAGTTGCAGGTTGGGGATTGTGATACCCCCTTCCATGTCTCTGTTACCTAGAATTGCTTTTGCTATTCTGGGTCTCTTCTTGCTCCAAATGAATTTTTGGATTGTTTTCTCGAGGTCTATGAAGTATGCTGCTGGGATCTCAATTGGAATTGCATTAAATCTATATATCAGTTTTTGAAGTACGGCCATTTTCACTATATTAATCCTTCCTACCCAGGAGCAGGGGATGTCTGTCCATTTTCTGACATCATCTTCAATCTCTCTTTTCAGAGCGCCATAGTTTTCAGAGAAGAGGTCTTTGATTTCTTTCGCTAGAATGATTCCTAGATATTTCAGTTTTTTTGGATGCTATTGTGAAAGGAATTATTTGCCCTATTTCTCTCTCAGTGAGTCTGTCATTCGTGTAGAGGAAAGCTCTTGATTTTTGTGTGTTGACCTTGTAACCAGCTACTTGACTGAATTTGGTTATTAAGCCTAGAAGACTTTTGGTGGAGTTCTTGGGGTCTTCTATATAGAGTATCATGTCATCTGCAAATAATGACAATTTGACTTTTTCATTACCTATCTTTATTCCTTTGATTTCTTTCTCTTGTCTAATTGCTGTGGCTAATGTTTCCAGAACTATATTGAACAAGAGTTGTGATAGTGGACACCCTTGTCTTGTTCCTGATTTTAGTGTTAAAGATTTCGGTTTTTGAGCATTTCGTATGATATTGGCTGTTGGTTTTTCATAGATGGCTTCTATCAGTTTGAGGTAGAGACCATCTATTCCAATTTCTTGTAGGGTTTTTATCATAAATGCATGTTGGATTTTGTCAAATGCTTTTTCTGCATCTATGGAGATAATCATATGGTTTTTGTCCTTGGCTCTATTGATATAGTGTATTACATTGTTTGATTTCATATATTGAACCATCCCTGCATCCCTGGGGTGAATCCCACTTGATCTGGGTGTATGATCTTCTTGATGATCTTCTACATTCTGTTTGCCAGTATCTTATTAAGGATTTTTGCATCTATGTTCATTAGTGAGATTGGCCTATAGTTCTCTTTTTCAGTTGGGCCTTTCTCTGCTTTGGGGATCAAGGTGATGCTTGCTTCCAGGAATGAATTTGGGAGTATTGATTCCCTTTCAATTTCACTGAAGAGTTTAAACAGCAGTGGCAGCAGTTCCTCTCTAAATGTCTTATAAATTCAGCAGTGAAGCCATCAGGGCCCAGGATTTTCTTAGTTGATAAGTTTTTAAGTACATTTTCCATTTCATTGGTTGATATTGGGTTGTTCAGAATTTTTAGGTCTGCTTGGTTCAACTTTGGTAATTCATATGTATCTAGGAATCTGTCCATTTCTTCTGTGTTGTCCATCTTATTGGCATATAGGTTCTGGAAGTAGATATTGATGATCATCTGGATTTCTGCTGGGTCTGTTGCAATTTCACCCTTTTCATTCCTAATTGCATGGATTTGGACCTTTTCTTTCCTTTTTCTGACAAGATTGGCTAAAGGTTTGTCAATTTTGTTGATTCTTTCAAAGTGCTAACTCTTGGCTTCATTGATTTTTTTTGTATCATTCTCTTAGCCTTCATTGCATTGATTTCTCCTCTGATCTTTATAATTTCCTCCCTTGTATGGGCTTTGGGGTTGTCCTGCTCTTCTTTTTCTAGAAGATTGAGGTTCAGCATCAGGTTGTTTAATTGGGCTCGTTCTGTTTTCCTAATATGCATATTTACTGCTATGAATTTCCCTCATAAGACTGCTTTCATTGTGTCCCACAGATTCCGATATTGTCATTGTCATTTAATTGAAGGAACTGTCTGATTTCTTCTTTAATTTCCTCTGTGATCCATTGGTTATTCAGAAGTGTGTTGTTCAATTTCCATGTGTTTATGAAGTTTTTCCAGTTTCTTTTGCTATGGATCTCCAATTTCATCACACTGTGGTCTGATAATATACAGGGGATAACTTCAATTCCTTTGCACTTACTTAAACATGTTCTATGTGTGAGTATGTGGTCTATTTTGGAGAATGACCCATGTGCAGCTGAGAAGAATGTGTATTCTGATTTTGTGGGATGGAAGACTCTGTAAACATCTGTTAAGTTCATTTGTTGAAGAGTTCGATTGAGTTATAGTATTTCATTACTTATTTTTAGTCTAGTTGATCTATTTGTGACAGTGAGTTGTTGAGGTCCCCCACTACAATTGTATTAGTGCATATATGACTTTTCATGTCCTTTAGTATTTGTTTTATATAGTTGGGTGCACTAGTGTTTGGTGCATAGATATTTATGATTGTCATCTTTTCCTCTTGGACTCTTCTCTTTACAAGGATGTAGTGTCCTTCTTCGTCTCTCTTAATCAGTGTTGGTTTGAAATCTACTTGATCTGCCAAGAGGATAGCTACTCCTGCTTTTTTTCGGGTTTCTGTCGCATGCAGTATTGTTTTCCACCCTTTAACTTTCAGTCTATGAGTTTCCTTTTGAATTAAGTGTGTTTCTTGCATGCAGCATATTGTTGGATTTTGCTTCTTGACCCATTCTGCCAGTCTATTTCTTTTGATTGGTGAATTGAGACCATTACTATCTTGATGGCTATAACTGAAATGTTTTGACTTGTCATTGCCATGACTTTTTCTTTTTGTTAGGTTCTCCCCCTTTACATTTAATTTCTTGTCATGCCAGATGGGTTCATTCTGCTTTGCTTCCTGGGGTTGTGATCCTCAATGTCTGTTCCTAGGATATTGTCTAAAATTCTTTGGAGTGCTGGTTTGGTATTCACAAAGTTCCTAAGGTGCTCTTTGTCATGAAAGTATCGTATTTCTCCATCCATTTTGAAAGATAGTCTTGCAGGGTACATCAATCTGGGTTGGAGGCTGTTTTCTTTAGGGCTTGGAATATGTCACTCCAAGCTCTTCTTACCTTGATGGTTTGTGTTGAGAAGTCTGTTGTGATTCTGATGGGCTTTCCTTTGTACGTGATTTGTTTCTTTTCTCTGACTGCTTGGAGAACTTTGTTCTTCTGTTGTGTTTCTGGAATCTTAACAATTATATGCCTATGTGTAGATTTTTTTTGATCAAGGCTAGTTGGAGTCCTATATGCCTCACTCATCTGTATGTCAAGCTCTTTTCCCCTGCTTGGGAAGTTTTCTGTCATTATTTCTGTGAAGAGATTTTTTCTGTCATCTCCACTCTCTCCTGTTTCTTCATTGAGCCCAATCAGTCTTATGTTATTCTTTTTTGCATCATCTAGCAGCTGCTGGATTGATTTCTCATGTTCCCTTATAATTTTGAAGCAATTTTTCTTTTCCTGGTCACTGTTTGCAATCTTCTCTTCTATATCTGAAATTCTATCCTCACATTGGCTCATTCTGCTGTGTAGCCTTTCAATGGAGTTTTTCATGTCCTGGAAATCTATTTTCATCTGTTTTATGGATTCCATTTGTTTCTTATGTTGGGATTCCATCATGTTCCTGAGCTCCTCTCTAGATTTATTAATCATGTCTTGCACTAGGGGCACAATTTCTCCTGTTATCTAAGAAATTATTTCTGATTTCATTTTTTCCAGATCCCCTTTTGTTGCCAGTTCAGTGGGTCCAGGTGGTTGAGTATCAGAGTGTTCCATCTCATTTCGCTTTTGGGTTGCTGTAGGTGATCTGGAAGTCTGGTTTTGAGACTTATTTACGTGTTTTCTCATTTTCACTGGGGAGGGGGGGCGAGCACCTGCAGGGATTATCTCCTCTGAGCTGGGTGAGGTGGGACAGGGGCCGGGAGCAGCAGTAGGGATGGTGACCCAAAAGCCCTTTCCTGTGGGCTGGGAGCAGCCGGAGGGATGGTGACCGGGAAACCCCTTCCTCTGGGCCAGGAGCAGTGGGATGATGGCTCAGAAGCCCCTACCTCTGGGTCGGGAACAGTGGGACTCAGTACTTTGGTCTGGTGGTCTGGTGTCCTTTGTGTCTTTGTAGTGTGGAACCAGGTGGCTGCCTGTCTGCAGCGGGGTAATTCGGTGTCTTCCGTGTGACTCAGGACCTCCGTAGGGCGTGCACAGACCTTCCTGTCTGCAGCGGGCTGATTCGGTGTGTTCTGTGTGACTCAGGACCTGCCTGTCTGCAGTGGGCTGATACGGCATGTTCTGTGGGACTCAGGACCTCGGTAGGGCATGGGCAGACCTGACTGTCTGCAGGGAGGTGGTTCAGCGTCTTCTGTGCAACTCTGGACCTGGGTAGGGCATGGGCCTCTCAGACTTCTTAATTGCTGCAAACTATCAAGTATTAATAACAATTTTGTCATTTTAATAGATTACAGATTTTATAGTTTGCCTTTTAAAAAGTGTTTTCTTGGAGTAAAGTTTTATATTTTTGTTAGATCAAATGTATAAAATTGTTTCCTTTATGATTTCTGGCTTTAGAGCCATATTTATTTTTTATTTCCCCTCCAAAATGTAAAAACATATTATTTTTATGATTTATTAGTACCATTGTATATATTTTTTTACTTCTGTATGTAAAAGTTTAGTGGAAGACAGGAGGGGTAGAAATTCAAAATTACTTTTCAAAAAATATTGATAACTATCCCAATACTGTTCATTAAGTAGTTATATTATTTGAAGTCAAAACTAATGCTTGGCCAGGTTGTTAAGTGACAAATGAGATCCTCAAACCAACTCTCCTTTCATTTTCTGCACTCCTATGTGGTGCCCTGATACCTGAGTCTGCAATGATTACAGCACTTTCAGAATTTGCATCTCTAAACAGACATCTAGGTTTGAGAATAACCTAGTGGCATCAGGGAGCTAAGTTGTTGAGTAATCTACTTAGTTATGGCTCATCTGATCTTTGAAAAATTCCATGCCTTTATAAGTGCTTGTGCTCATGTGAAACTTTACTTTGTGTCTATAACATTCATAAAAATTTAATAATAAAAGAATATTTACTGTTCTATTATTTTATATGTATGTGCATTATGTCTCCCTTGGCTTGCAACTATTCTTCAGGGGATAGATTTAATTTTATTTCTAATTATCTGCCCAATGTGCAATGCTGAGAGTGGGGTAAATATTTATTCATAATTTTTAGACAAAAGATATAAATGTAAAAGATTTAAAATAATATGCTTCATTTTCATGGAAAATCCTTCATTCTAATATAATTAGTTCATGGAAAAGTGGCAAATTCTAGAAACTTTTTCCTATGACATGTACCAACAATAATTTTAATTTTCTCTTTAGTTTTAAATCATTAATACAACATTTAGTAACTAAAAAGCTGATTCCAAAGGTATGCTCTCAAAGAAAAAAGAAATGCTTGCTATTGTCCATATTTATCAAATTTTCAGTTTTTTATTTATGAGGTATGAAACCGTTATAGAATGGAACGTGTTTATGTGGCTTGATAGAAGGCATGCTAACAATTTAAATAGCATTGTCTGTGCTTTGCTTTCTTCATTACACTGTGCAAGTGGGAATATTTGTCATAAATCCCATAAAATTTTATCATAAGTGATATCACTAGGCCTTCAGATAAAACTCATTTAAGCTTGGGAAAATTGGTAATAGTAATATTTTCATCAGTGTATCCATTTATCCACTAAGATTTTTTTTTTATTGTATGTCAGGCAAATCAATTCATATTAATAAGTATTACCAAAAATTTCACCAAAGTTATTTTTAGCATAACTATCCTCAAAAATGTGAATCTTTTCTGTGGCAAGAATAGTTTCTCATTATTTACTAAGAGTCAGTGAAGAAACAAAATTTATTTTACATTGCACAACAGGCATTGTTTTAAAGGCTCATTTAATTAATATGAACAGTGTTTCATTTCTTCATTTGCTTTTCAGCCTCAAACTACACTTTTTTAGTTTATACAGCTTTCATCAGTTTAGTCCTAGTTACTTTTCTTTTTTTTTCTCCAATACTTTATTTATATTTTTCATTAAGTTTATTGGTACATTTTAGGTATACAATACAGATACATTCATCATTGGAAACTTGTACCTTTCATGATGTATCTTAGTTCTTATTTTTTCCCATTCCCCTGCCCTCCCTTCAACTCCTCCACCCTTCCCTATTTACAAAGACTTTGTTTCCATTTTTCCCATTTCTCATATTTTTTCCTTTCACTTCTTTTGTTTCCCCTACCCCTCCCACTTCCCCTACTACTTTAGACATTTTCTTCCTGTTTCACATTATCAATTATACATTTTGATCCTTATTTACACTTTCACTTCTCACACCAGAGAAACTATTCAGTATTTACAAATGTGTGTCCTGTTTATTTCAGTTAAGAGTATAGCCTCAATATTCATCCATTTAGCTATAAATGTCTCTAGTTTCTCATTCTTTATGGCTGAGTAGTACTCCATTTTAGAAAAAAATCCCACATCTTTATCCACTCTCCAAATGATGGGCATTTGGGCTGTTTCCAAGCTTTAGCTATTACAAACTGTGCTACTATAAACATGGGTGGACATATTTAGCTCTGGTATTATTCTTTTAATTCTTTTTGGGAAAATACCCAGCACAGAAATAACTGGGTCAATGGGACCTCTAATTCTAGTTTTTAGAGGTATCTCCATATTGATTTCCACAGTCTCTGCAACAGTCTGTACTCCAACCAACAATGGAGAAGGGTACCATTCTCCCTACAACCCTGCCAACATTTGTTATGGGTTGATTTCTTGATAGCAGCCATTCTTTCTGGGGTGAGGTGGAATCTCCATGTTGTTTTCATCTGCATCTCTGGAATGACAAGTGATGTTGAACATTTTTTCATATGTTTATTTTCTATTTCTACTTCTTTGTCTGAGAAATGTCTGTTCATTTCAGATGGCTATATTTGGGTTGGGTCTTTATATTTGTGGAGCCTGATTTTTTAAAGATCTTTATACATTCTAGATAGTAGTCATTTGTCTGAGGAACAGCTGGTAAAAATTTTTTTCCCACATTGTACATTGTCTCTTAGCTCTGTTGGTGACTTTTCTTGCAGTGCACAAGTTTTTTAAGAAGATGAGATCCCAGTTGTTGATTCTTTGTGCTAGTTTCTGTGCTACTGAGGTTTTGTTTGTAAAGTCTTTTCCTATGCCAATGTCTTCAAGATTTCTACCTAATTTATCACCCAGTAAGTTTAATGTTTCTGTTTTAATATTTAGATCTTTAATCCACTTCGATTTTAGTTTAGTGCATGTTGAAAGATAGGCATCTAGGTTTAATCTTTGCAGGTTTAAATCCAGTTTTTCCACACCATTTATTAAAGAGGCTATCTTTCCTCCAGTGAGGATGTTACCTCCTTTGTCAAAGATGAGGTGGCTGAGTATGTCTGGAGTTGTTTTTGCATCTTCTAATCTATTCCATTGATCCTTGGGTATGTTTTTTTGCCAGTACCATACTGTTTTTAATCACAGCAGCTTTGTAGTATAGTTTCAAGTTGGGGATTGTGATACCCCCTGTCATGTCACTGTTGCCTAGAATTGCTTTTGCTATTCTAGGTCTCTTATTGTTGCAAATTAATTTTTGGATTGTTTTCTCTAGTTCTGTGAAATATACTGTTGGGATTTAAATCAGCATTGCATTGAATCTATATAGCAGTTTTTGAAGTATGGCCATTTTCGCTATATTGGTTCTTCTACCAGGGAACAAGGGATGTCTTTCCATTTTCTTACATCCTCTTCTATTTTTTTTTCTTCAGAGTGCTCTAGTTGTCAAAGTAATGGTCTTTTGCTTCTTTTGTTAGATTGATTCCTAGTATTTCATTTTTGGGGGATGCTATTGTGAAAGGAATTTTTTCCCTAATTTCTCTCTCAGTGAGTCTATTATTTGTGTACAAGAAGGATATTGAGTTTTGAGTGTTGATCTTGTATCCAGCTACTCTACTGAATCTGGCAATTAAGTCTAGAAGTCTTTTGGCAGAGGTTTTTCATCTTCTATGTAGAGTAACGTATCCTCAGCAAATAGTTTATCTTCTTCCTTTACTATCTTTATTACTTTTGTTTCTTTCTCATGTCCAATTGCTGTGGCAAATCTTTCCAGAACTATACTGAACAGGAGTGGTGATAGTGGACATCTTGTCTTTTTCCTGATTTTAAGGTGAAGGATTTCAGTTTTTGACCATGTAGAATGATATTAGCTGTTGGTTTTTCATAGATGGCCTTTATCAGGTTGAGGTAGAGACCATCTGTTCATAGGGTTTTTATCATGAATGGGTGTTGGATATTGTCAAATGCTTTTTCTACATCTATTGAGATGATCATGGTATTTTGTCCTTTGCTCTGTTAATATAGTATATTACATTTATTGATTTACATGTGTTGAACCTTCTTTACATCCCTGGGATAAATCTGACTTGGTCAGGATATATGATCTTTTTGATGACCCTCTGTATTCTGCTTGCCAGTACCTTATGGAGGATTTTTGCATCTATGTTCATTAGGGAGATTGGCCTATATTTCTCTTTTTTGGTTAAGTCTTTCTCTGCTTTTGAAATCAAAGTAACGTGCTTCCAGGAATGAATTTGGAAGTTTTGTTTCCCTTTCAATTTCATTGAGGAGTTTAAAGAGTCGTGGCAATAGTTCTTCTCTACATGTCTTGTAGAGTGTAACAGTGAGACCATTAGGACCTGGGCTTTTCTTTATTGGTAAATTTTTAATTACATTTTCAAATTCACTCATTGTAATTGGGGTGTTTATATATCTTTTATATCTTCTTTGTTCAACTTTGGTAATTCATTTGTCTCTAGTTATTTTCCATTTCTTCTGTGTTTTCCATTTTATTAGAGTATAGGTTCTTGAAGTAGGTATTGATGATCCTCTGGCATTCTGCTGGATCTGTTGTGACTTCACCTTTTCCATTCCTAATGCATGGATTTGTGCCTTTCCTTTTTTTTTTTTATAAGGTTGGCTGAGTGTTTATTGATTTTATTCTTTCAAAAAATAAACTCTTTGATTTGTTGATTATTTGTATCATTCTCTTAGTATCCATTGCATTGATTTCTGGTCTGATCTTTATAATTTACTTTCTTGTATGAGCTTTGGGTTTGTCTTAATCTTTTTGTAGGAGCTTGAGGTTCAGCATTAGGTTGTTTATTTGCGGTCACTCTGTTTTCCTAGTATGGGCATTCACTGCTATGAATTTCCCTCCTAGAACTGCTCTCATTGTGTCCCATTGATTCCTGTATGTTATATTGGCATTATCATTTAATTGTGGAAACTAATTTCTTCTTTCATTTCCTCTGTGACCCATTGGTTGTTCAGGAGACTGTTATTCAACTTCCATGTTTTGTGGAGTTCTTGCAGTTTCTTATGTTATTATCTCCAATTTAATTGCACTATGGTCTAATAATACAGGGGATAACTTCAATTCCTTTGCATTTGCTTAAACATGTTCTATGAGCTAGCATGTGGTCTATTTTGGAGAATGACCCATGTGCAACTGAAAAGAATGTATATTCTGAGTTTTGTCAGAGGTGGAACATTCTGCAGACATCTAATAAGTTCATTTGTTCAAAAGTTTGGTTCAGTTCTAGAACTTCATTGTTGATTTTTTTGTGTAGATGATCTCTCCATTTGTAATAGTGGGGTATTGAGGTCTCCCAC
The DNA here is from genome assembly GCF_053883595.1 of Heterocephalus glaber. Taxonomy (NCBI): domain Eukaryota; kingdom Metazoa; phylum Chordata; class Mammalia; order Rodentia; family Bathyergidae; genus Heterocephalus; species Heterocephalus glaber. Next base: position 1,656,508 of record NW_028258303.1, read on the forward strand.
TACAATTGTATTAATGTTTATTTGGTTTTTCATGCCCATTAATATTTGTTTTGTATAGTTGGGAGTATTAGTATTTAGTGCATAAATATTTATGACTGTCATCTCTTCCTCTTTGATTGTTCCCTTAACAAGGATGTAGTGACCTTCTTTGTCTCTCTTAATTAGTTTTGGTTTGAAATCTACTTTGTCTGCAAATAAGATGCTACCCCTGCTTTTTTCTGGGTCCCTGTCACATGGAGAACTGTTTTCTATCCTTTTACTTTCATTTTATGAGTTTTTTTTTAACTAGATATGTTTCTTGTATACAGCATATTATTGTATTTTGCTTCTTAATCCATTCTGCCGGTTGATTTCTTTTGATTGGTGAATTGAGGCCATTAACATTGATGCTTATAACTGATATGTATTGACTTATCTTTTTAATGTTATTTTCCCATTGTTTGCTCTTTTTTATTTTTTCCCCGTCTCCCTTTAGTTTCTTGCCTTGCCTGATGGCTTTTCTCTGTTGGGCCTCATGGAGTTGTGACCTTCATTATCTTTTTCTAGGATACTGTTTATTTTATTTATTTATTTATTTATTTATTTATTTATTTATTTATTTTTTTGGTACCGGGGTTCAAACTCAGGTCCTTGCACTTGTGCAGCGGGTGGCAAAACCACTGAGCTAAACCCCCGGTCCCAAGAATACTGTTTAGAATTGTTTGGAGTGCTGGTTTGGTATTCATGAAATTTCTCAGATGTTCTTTGTCATAGAAGTGTCTTATTTCACCATCAATTTTGAGGGATAATTTTTCAGGATACATCAATTTAGGTTGAAGGTTGTTTTTTTTTTAGAGCATGAAATACCTCCCCCCAGGCTCTTCTTGACTTAGGCATTTGTGTTGAAAATCTGCTATGATTTTGATGGTCTTTCCTTTGTATCTGATTTGTTTCTTTTCTCTAACTGCTTGTAGTATTTTGTCCTTCTGTTGGGTTTCTGGAATCTTGACTATTATATGACTAGGTGTAGATTTTTTTTTCATCATGGGTAGTTGGAGTTCTATATGCCTCACTTATCTGTATGTCAAATTCTTTTGCTCTGTTTCAGAGGTTTTCTGTTATTAATTCTGTGAACAGTTTTTTTAATGTCATTTGTGTTTTCTCCTGTTTTTTTATTATGTTCTGTGTGTTATCTAGGAGCAGCTGGATAGGTTTCTCATGATTCCTTACTATTTTTAAGATATCTCTCTTTTCATGGTCACTAACAGTAATCCTGTCTTCTATATCTGATATTCTATCTTGACGTTTTCTCATTCTGCTGTGAAAACTTTCAGTGGAGTTTTTAATATCCTGTATATCTATTTGAATCTGTTTCATGGATTCCATTTATTTCCTGTGCTTTGCATTCATGCTTTCCATTTCTTTCCTATTCTGGCCATTCATGGCTTCCATCATGGTCCCGAACTCATCTATTTTTTTTATCTGTTTCTTTTCTAGAGTCTCTAATCATGTCTTTCATTCTGCTAACTATCTATGTAGTTATCTGGGAAATTATTTTTGTTTTGAATTTTTCTACAGCCACATGCATCCATTTTGTTACTTCCTGTTTTATCAGTTCAGGGTGTGCATGTGGTTGATTATCAGATTTTGCCACCTTGTTTCCCCCAGCATTTGTCTTTGGTGAGCTGAATGTCTGCATTTGTGCCTTGCTTAAATGTCTTCTCATTTCTATTTTTGTTGTTGGTGCTGTTTTTGATTTAATTCCTGGGTTGATATTTCAATATTGCTTATTGTAAGTATCTTTGTTGCCTATATTTAGAACCTTATGGAATGATTGCTTCTCAGAGGTGTCTTCCAGATATAGTTGGTCTTTAGGTTTTGAGTCTCTAATGACTCTTAGGCATTCTCATTTTCAGCATACCAGGAAGGACAACTGATTAAATCAATCACAACACTTTAACCCAAGTGATACAATCATCAACAACAATAGCATCAAGCACAGTTTAGAAAATAACAATTTTGGTAGCTATTAATCTATCACCTTTAACCTTGTGAATTAAATCAAAATCAAGGACCAGCCCAAAATATGTTTATAGTGAATAAACTCTTCAATATAGCAACTTTACCCTTTGGAATTAGGACTTAGAGGGAGTTGAGGAGGGAAGAATAGATAGGTTGAAGGATAGGGAAAAGTTAGAATTGAGGCCAGAGGACACAGGAAGATCACACAAACTTTGGGAAACTGTTGAAGACAAGAGGAATAGACAGAATGAAAGAATAAAGACAAGAACAGAACAAACTAACAGCAATAGGGAAGCCAGAAATAGTATTTAATTTCCTATAAAACTAATGATGATCAAGAGAAGGAAAAAGAGAGAAGAAAAAAGAAGTCTAAATTAGTACAGGAACAGGAACAGAAAGGTAGAAAGATGAAAAACAAGGTAGGAGAGAGTGATTGAGAGAGAGAAAAGAAAAAAGAAAAAGAAAAAAGAAAAAAAATTAAAAGAAATAAAAATTTAAAATAAGACAAAAATTAAAAAAAAATAAAATTAAAAATAAAGGGCTTCCTTTAGGGTATGTCTCTGCTAACACAATAGACAACATGGGTAGCAGTGTGCAGATCTAAGTCAATTAGTCTCGGCAAGTCAGCCACAGTCCACTGGGATTCAGGCTAATTTCTGACTGCCATGCCCAAACTGAACTCCTTGACCTCCTGCTGGGTTGAACTCTGCAAGGTTTTACTGGAGATTCCAGCTGCCCTTCCCCCAAAATATTCCAGGTTCTGATGGGAGGTGGTTATCCCTCCAACTTACCAACTATGGTGGTCTGGTGTGCCTTTATTGCACAGATTTTTCTTCACTTTCCCAATGGGCTTCAATTTTCATCAAGGAGCCTCAGAGAGGCCCTTTCTCTGTTGTTCACTTCTGCTCTATCTTCTGGAGCTCAGAACAATGGCCTTCATGACCCCCTGCACTTCTGTGGTGTGGATCTAGGTACTAGTGTGGCTCAGCAGCTGGAGGCCAGGGGTGGGGGGGTGGGGGGGGTGCTGCTGCTACCCCGCATCTCTGGCCTCCTTAGAGGCCTGGGCCTAATTTCTTTTCATTTTTCACATTTCTGTTATCCTTCTTCTTCACTTTTATGGGTTATCTATAAAATGACAAAAGAGGAAAATATGCTATTTGTTGTTTGGTAAATAAAGAACTTACAGCAAAATTTAAAATGTAGGTATTCTTTTTTTTTTTTTTTTGGTACTGGGGATCGAACTCAGGGACCTTGTGCTTGCGAAGCAGGTGGCGGCACCACTGAGCTAAATTCCTGGCCCAAATGTAGGTATTCTTAATCAAAATGTACAAAACTTTGATCAAAACAACTCTGTTGTTTAAATTCCCTTTTTCAAATATTTGTTTGCATCATCTTGGTGTTTATACTTGATTCCAATTCTACCTTCATGGTGCTACTATATTCCAGATAGCTTAATCAGCAACAAATTGTAACAATATAATTTAATCAAAATTTTATTATATTAAGTTTGGAGCTATTTTTTTACACTCAAGATTGATTTTTTGCAGTAATGCTTTAATAGTAGTTAGATGCTGAATATTTGTGACAATATGTACTCAAGATTGAGTTTTACAATAATGCTTTAATAGTAGTTAGATGCTGAATATTTGTGACAATATGTACTTTTTCAACTGTTAAGTTCCTTCATATTTTTAGATTTAGTTATATTTTCCTTTACAACTAAATAGATGAGAACATTAATACCTTCTCTGTGTTGGGAAATTGTGCCTGTGTGCCAGAATCAGATATACATAAGAAAGTTGTTGACATATGCTAGATTTTAAAATTAGAACTATTTTAAGGGTTGTGTATGTTTGCTTTCATTGTTAGGAAGAAGTGATGAGATCATCTTGTGGTTTGGGTGTTATCTTTTGCATATACACACTAAGCATAGTTTCATTTTTATTCTCTAAATGGAGCATGTGGTGTTGAGTTATTGTTGAGCTGGGGGGTAAACAACAGTTTTACTTTCAAATGATGTCTTTGGATAAATCCCTTTCATGACAGTGCACTGAATGTCTGCCACACACTATTTGTATCTGCTTTATACTTCTTCAACTGCCATGTGAGGCTGCCTGGCAGATCAGTAGGGTATACATCAAAAAGCATGTTTTTCTTGTGTTCTCCTCTTTCTTTAAAACATTTTCAAATAATTTGTGGGGAATCTTTAATTATATCTTGCTTTTAAAAATCAAGTCAAGTGACACATTTTGAATTATTATTAAACAAGCAGGGTTGGGTTCTAGCTGTACAGCAGACTTACCATCTAGATGTGTAAGATGGAAAAGAAACTGCCACTTAGCTCACTGAAGTATTAGGAGATTAACTTGAATATTGACTTGATTTTTCTGGATACAGGAATGCTGAAAATCTAACAAATTATATGCATAATAACACCAATAATATAACATCAATTAAAAGAAATAGTTTTTATTTCTATAGGTACAATTTATTTCCATTGTACACATTCCCTGAATCTCCAATAACCTTATATGGTAGAGATAATGAGAAAACTAGTCTGTTTTCTCACTGGTTCAGAGAGAAGAAATGATTTCTCCATAATCAGTAAGGATTGTAGGAACAATACAATGATTTAAATATGGTATGTTTGATTTTGAAGCCTATTCTTACTACACCAGTCTTCAATTTCATTGTTGATAAGAGGGTGTTCAACAGACCTCAAGTATAATATCTATTGGAATAATCACAAATACTATTAGTAAATGGCCCAGACTTTTTGGGAAGGTTAGACAGAAAAACTATTTTTTTGTATAGACACATTTATTTACTAAGCCACTCATTCAGCAAATTCCTGTTGACAGAATCTGTGTACCAAGCTATATTTAAAGACAGCATGCTGTTTCTTTTACTGCTGTAGTTTATAGCAGAATATTAACATGTGCTGAGGAATGAGGGTGCAGTGGAAAGTCCATGAGTAGTCTGAATCACTGATGTTTGGCCTACACGCATTGGGATAGCTTTGTCTGTTGTTGAAATGTCCGTAGCTATTGACAAATTGCTCTTTTCTTAAGCTCCACTACCCAAAAGCCTTTGTCACTCAACTTTCCTGGCATCACTTCTACCTCTGCAGCAACTAAAGGACCAATTCTTGTCTTAATTAGAGCCTTTTAGATCCTGCTTCTTCTCTAAGACTTATAGCTGTTATGATTAGTCAGTATTCTCCATGGGCAAACTCTCAAAGCAATCAATCCTCAGATAACAACATGGGCTGCTAATACCCAAGGGTTTTCCAATGTCTCATGTTCAACTCATGTTCATATTCCAGGGGCCTCAGAGTGGGGAGCATTTAGAGCTGCACTAGATCCTGCTGGAATATTATATGAGTTCCTGTAGCTCTTGGCCTGGCCAATGTACTCCTGTTTCTTTCTGCCCAGGGCAGACCCAAATACCAAAAGAAAAGGCAGTATCCCTTACACTTTTGGAGACTAAGCATTTTTGTGCCCTCCTTCCACCGTAAAGTTAAGTTTTGGTCATCCTCAACTGATTGGTACTGTTGTGCCTATCCTCAAATAATTCTGGGGAAGATTGTAGCCTCCACAGGATTTTGACTGTGAAAAGGCAGGCAGAGATGGAACAAGCAAAGAGAAGGTAATGAGGCCAGCCTCAAGCAAAGACCAGGGACTGCAGGCCTTTATGGAAGAGTGGGGATTCCTGCAAAGGAGGAGCAATTACAAAATAAAAGGAGCTTGTATCTTCATCTTTACCATTCATGTGTGTGCATGTGCATCAGGGCCACATGCATGCTAATCATACTGTAGTAACTTTCTCATGCTGGGACAAAATTCCCAACACCTGCAACTTACAAGAAGAGAGGTCTGTCTCAGGTTTTCAGAGGATTCAGTATATGTTTGGTTGCTTCCAAGGTAGAGACGGAATGGTGGAATATCATGGTGGAGGAGAGCTCTCAACCATGGCAGCCAGGAGGCAGGGACAGAGAAGTATGGGGCGGGAGACAGTAGGAGTGCAATGCTCATTTTCCACCTCCTCAATTAAATATCACCTCTATTTAACTCACTACATGAAGCTAGTCACAGAAATTATAGCATTAATATTAAAAAATAGCATTAATATTAAAAACAAATGAAGGTCAAACACCCTTCCAGAACATTTTAGTCTTCCTTTTTCAATAAGCAAGGATACTGAAATTCTGCAAGTTTATTTAAACCTGAATAAGACACCCAGGATTTTAATTTGGGCAGCCTGGCAATGTGCCCATGCCCTCAATCACCATTTCATGCCCTCTCCCACTTGATTTGAGTGATGAGTTTAACTGTGTTGAAAATGAGATTCAGATTTATTGTTGTCAGTTTTAGTTGATAATAGAAAATGTTAGTTTATCTGCAGAGAAACTCTCCTTATTTGTACATGTAGTGGCTGTCCTAATGACACCTAATAACTATTAAATTAATGGGTGAAGTTGTTAGAAAGCTTTCTTTATCACATCATGTACTGAACAAAGGCATTAAATCAAATGAAAGATTGCACCAAACATTTCTAAAAATCAACAAATAACTTTCAAATTGTTAGAATGATTTTTAATGAATTGCAGGACAATTTATATTATGAAGCATTTTAGAGCCTATGTCACTCTGCTAAATCACAGAACAAAATAAATTTATTTTAAACAGTATATGCATATATTGGCTTATGTAAAGTGTTAAATGTCTTGGTGAATACTTAGATTGAAGAAATTAAGATATGGTGATATGAATTCATAGTATAGATCCATATAGGACTTTTCCATAGGTCCTTATGCTTCTGAGTTCCACTATAGAATTATGTTTAGTCAATATATTGATGTATAGTTCAAGACTTATATAAAATACTATTTTTTTCAAAGTGTTAAAAATATTGTATTATTGATTTCTTCCATGAAATAAAACAAGGTATATTAAAGAAAAAGGTGGTCCCTTTGAAATCTTAATGAAACTAATAAGAATATAGCATGAAAATTAATTGAGATATCAATGGTGAGTAGATTTTCTTATAATAAATGATTGACTCTTACTCTTGCAGTGTGTGCAAATAAAATTTGTTCCTCAGCAAAATTAAAAATTGTTACTTGTCATAGAACTTGAAGGACTCACAAATCTTCAAATCTGTACATTTTAATTTGTGAAAGCCAAGCAAAGGTCTACTTCAAGAAGCATATTTGTGATTGATTCATAGCCACAGATATTGCAGTAGGAGGGACCAGATCATATAACATAATCCATTGGTGCCTCCTTTCATGAACTTGATTCTTTCCATGATCCTGGTCCCAAGATGAGTTGAATGAGAACCAAATAAAATTCATTGGTTAGGTTTATTGTTGACCTTATGGGGAATTTGATTCAGTTCTCATCCAGCTTGGTTTGTGACCAGAATTGTGGAGAAAATTGAGTTCATGAACTGAGCTACCTGTATCTTCATCTTTACCATTCATGTGTGTGCGTGTGCATCAAGGCCACATGGATGCTAATCATACTGTCGTAACTTTCTTGTTGCTGGGACAAAATTCCTAACACCCAACTTACAGGAAGAGAGGTCTGTCTCAGGTTTTCAGAGGATTCAGTATATGTTTGGTTGCTTCCAAGGCAGAGGCGGAATGGAGGAATGTCATGGTGGAGGAAAGCTCTCAACCATGGCAGCCAGGAGGCAGGGACAGAGAAGCAGCTAAGGACAAGAACACACCCTTCCAGGACTTGCCCCAGTGACCTTCTTCTTCCACCCAGGACCCACCTGCAAATACGTGAGACTCTGGGGAAGACATTTTAGATGAAAACCATAACACATGTACTCTACCCCAAGCTACAGCCTTGAGCCTACCATTCTTTATAAAGAACTCTGAGCTCCAGAAGCAGTGACTGTAGCAACTGGTACAGAGAGAGCAATCCCTAGGCTCAAGAAGTGTGTTTTGGCAGGGTTTAGACCGGAATTGATGCATAATAAAAACACTTTTTCCCCAGTGTCTTGTGTTGTCTTTCCACCAAGTTAAATATAAGACAAAAGAAGAGCTGTAAAATTATTTACAGTAGGTTTTTACCTCAGTGGAGTTTTAGAGGTAGTCTAGAAACAATGTATGTGGCTATAACAAAGTAAACCTGTAACTAACTGAACTAATGCAGAAGCTACCCAATTGTCCAAAAAGGTTTTGAAAGTGTTGTGAAAGGGATATCCTCTACACTGCCGTTTGGTAGTGGAACATACCATCTGGGTCTGGCTGGTTTCTTAGAGTCTGTAAGGAAAGTAAGAAAGGTTTGCCAACTCCTCAAAATCACAAATGAGAGTTTCTGACAGTGCCTATTAGTTATGTCATAAAACTCACTAAACAAGCTATTTTCACCTGCTTCATTTTAAATGCAGCTAAGGAACACAGGATTCTAAGTACTATTTGAAACCCTGCTAACTGCAACCTTATTGTATATCAACAGCAAAATAAAAAGACTTCTTGATAAGATTTTATAAACTCTGACTTTACAATGCCAGCTTCAGTTCCTCTGTCTGAAAAAGTCTAGCTTATCTGTGCTGCTGGTTCCTTTGTTTTTCCTGCCGCATGCCTTTTGCCCGCTGGATTCAGCAGCTGCCATGTAGTAGTATGAGGCTTTTCCTTGTGCGTGGAACTGTGTTTTTAACCCTAGCTATGAAAAAACAATAGGCTACACCCAGTTCTCTGTCTTTTATATCCCTCTGGATTGCTTAAAGAGGGAACAGTTTATTTATTAACTCCAAGTTCTAATAATATTTAATGAAGGCTACTTTTACTTAATTGGAGAAATGATATAAGTGGGCCCTTAGGAAACTAGAAAAAGGACATTGGAGTGTCCTTTGACTTTCCTGATACTGCTGAGTCGTGTAATTTGCTTGTATACTTCATCCAGTTTTGAACATGACATTGCGCAGAACAAAAGATGACAGCAGTTCATTCAAAATCTTCTGTTGTTACCGATGAAAAGATATGTCTCTTAAATTTGTGGTTGAGGAGAGGGAAGTAGAATAAACTTATCAGTATTGACCATATTCAAAATAAAGAGGCATGAGAGAACTAAAATACTAAAGGATATGTTATTGAGCAGTTCATTTTGTTCTGGTAAATCACATTGGCAGCTCAAAGTGAGAAAGTATTGAAAATTATTGTGCTCTTTCCAACTGTGATCTACTTAACTGAAAAATAAATATTACTACGTTCAGGGTTTCCAAAGTCCTGAGTAGCAAATTTAACTATGTGATATTTACTTCCCTTCTAATTTTTTCAGTTTGGTATTAAAAGGTAGGACACATTAAATAATACACATTTCTGCAACACAGTGTCCAGATAGTCTTTCACAAAAGTGATTCAACTATGGAGAATTCATTTGTCCTTTTTAAGGGCCTTTTTTGTTTAGCTGGGGACTAACAAAAGGCAATTTGTCAAAAGTAGTGACACTGGAGTGACAGAGTGGATATTTTCTCCATGAGTATTTGTGACAATTTGAATTTTATTTTCTTGGAAAGGAACAGTATCTATTGTATGCTGCATGTCCTTAGGATGCTTACATTTTCTGATTTTGTTGTCAAAACAAATATATGGGGCAGGTACTTCTCTTAAATAATGTAAAAGCATGCCCATATTAAAATGAAAGTTTTACTAAAGATATATTTATATTTCATAGGTTTTTGAAAATTGGAAGACTGAAGGTCATATCAAGCATTATACACTTTCAATTTCATTCTGTTAAATCATAAGGTAGTAGGATATGAACTTTGCTATATCAGTTCAAATCTAGATTTTCAGAATTTAAAATCCTTGGTATTGGGAAGATTTAAAAAACACTTTACAAAGATATTAATGCATATTTTAGGTAAATTCAATATTTCTCATTTCCTTTTTATTCCAATTTCTGTGTCCCAGTTTTTAGAAAAGTATTGTTAGAAAAGTAAATATGCATAGAAATAAAGTGAATTTTATCAAATTATCTTTGTAATGGAGGGAATCATCTCACATTCTCTTATAATAGCAGACTCTTGAAATAAAGCCCTATTTGGAAAAGACACATTAAGCTATTTAACTTTAATTAAAGTTAAAGAATTCTTTAAAGATTCTAAGAACTCTAACACTAACTTAATACATATATAACCTCAGAACTGGATTTTAACATTTCTGCAAAAGAACCTGAAATAAACAGTTGAATTATTGTATTGTAATTACTTATATATAAGTGTAGAATAAATGAAGGAAAATATTGTCATATTATCATCTACAAATAAGTACATGCAGCTTGGGCTAAAATTTGCTATGACAGTGTGAAAATTTATTTCACAAAATGCTGTATTTTGAACTCTTAGAGGATAATATGCTGTAAGAAACAGTGATATGCTTAAAAAATGTGATTGTGCAAGGAGAAAACTATTAATGCCTAAAATGTATGCAATGCCTTAATAAAATTGTTTCAGTAATGTGAGAGCAGGACCAAATTCTCCATTAATAATTTAAGTAGCCTGAGACAAGAATTGAGATAATTTTGGCAATATCTTTCAAATTCAAGTGAACTGTGTCCTTTTAAAAATTATACCATTAAAATTTCTGCTGGGATATGATCTCCATGGAACCACAGTCTAGTATTTCTAGGGTATAGTAGGTGTTTGGGAAATAATGCATGAGGAGTTATTTTGTATCAATTCTAATGTAAAAGGTTTAATTTCATGACTTGATAGATTCATTCATCAAATATTTATTCCTATTTAAATCCAGGCATTTTTCAAATTGCTAATTAACCTTGTTTTAATTCTGAAAAGTTCTGTTGTTTAGCTTTTTGAATCTATTTGATAAGTATTCTCTGAAATTCACTCTTCCTTTCCTTTGATTATTTTATTCTTTTCCAGAATTTTAATCACTATATTCTGCAATCTATGATGTAAACATAGTTTCATGTATTATAGAAAATTTCATATTTTATCTTGTGATATTTTTAAGTTCAGGAGTTCAGAAATTGGGAGGTAAGTTTGTTTGTACATTCAGTATTAATAGCTGAACTCTGTAAAATAATATATTCAATAAAATAACTTCAGTTTTATTATGATCTCCATGCAATTAAGTTATATGCTTCTTTCATGTTCTAGAAAATGATTCAATATTAAATAGAATGCACATGTGTATAAATACTTGTAATTTTTTGTTCTAAAAATTGATATAAAATTTAAATTTCTACAAATTGTTATAAATAGTTTCTAGATCAAAACTTACCATGAAATATATTTTATATTTTTGTCAAACATCATTTATCATAAATGCTTTCAATGGTTTTTCTCAAATGTTAAATATATAATTTTGTGATACTGATATCAATATATTATCACAAATTTTGTGATATTAAGGATATTAATATATTTTATAAACATTTAATGGCATATTCTAGATAGTAAATGTATCATGTGGTTGGTTGAGATAATGCAGAGGACATAATAAATAATGAAAATATTTTATTCTTATTTTATCCTAATTTGCAGTTTACATTTCTGTAAAAATAATCTACAAGCAGGTACCAATTTATTTTCTATGAACTTTCTACATTCGGCAGTAGAAGTCATAGGCAAGTCACTTCAAATAAGAGAGATTAAAGAAAAATTCATTATAGGAGAAGTTCATTTTCCTCTACCAGTTTTTATCTAATAATTGCATCCTTAAAATCAATTTGTTTTCAAAAACTATTCAAATATTATGCATAAAGTCTTTCAACAATGCAGTTTGACTTTTGTATTTAGTTTTCTAAGTATGAGCATATTTTCTACTTGATTTAACTTAGAGGACTATAGGAGCTCAATATCATTTCTATGAAGCCGCCATTTCCACTGTAGTTCTCTCAGAAGGTGCTCATTTTCCCAGGAAAGTACTTGGCTGCTATGTTTTCTGGACTCTGTGTGAGCATGACTAAAGGAGTTAAGCAGTTAAGTCAGTTTAAACAAGCCTTGAAAGCCACCTAGAGCATTAGTGACACACTCTTCTGGGTGTGTCTCAGCTTATCTTGGAGGTGTGACCTTGGGGACTGTATCTCAGACCTGGCCCCTACCCCTCAGGCACTGTACTCTGCCCTGTTTTCCAGTGACCACTGAACCAACCTGCTTTCTTCTTCTAAGCCCTTCCACTATAGTGTTTCTGTCTTAGAGCCAGACAATCATGTACTGAATCTTCAGAAAACTGTGAGCCAAAATTAAAGCTTTCCTTTAAGGTTTGGTGTTTGGTACTTTGTTCTAGAATGAGAAAACTGACAATGACTTTCTGCTGTTGTCACAAATGGTAAGTTCATCTTTAGATTTCATACCAAACCCATGGTATCTAAAACCTAAATACCCAAGTTTTTGGCTTTTATAATATATTTACATGTCTCATGTAATTAATGTCAGCAAAAATTGAACCTATCTCAATGGCTGCTACAAAAATTAAGTGGCCAAAATTTTAAATTATTGTAATTATTACTATAATTATTTATTGCTATTGTTAGTTGTATGTAATTATTATTATCATTGTTATTACCAAATGATTAATTTGATCTTTTGAGAACCAGTTATTGATATGCATTCTAATTACTGAAATATATTTGCTGAGATAAGAGAAACCCTTAAAAATTCTGGACAAATTTGGAATAATTTGTAGTCTTAAATATTCTATATTTTTAAATGCATCCTTTTCAACTATAATATATAGCTATGTTTTGTTTCAATCATTGTAGTATACTAAAGTTATTAAAGTATTCAAAATGTTGTGTTAAAGCTTTCAAAATCTTTACAGTGGATCAGGGATTTTGTCTTAAAGTTTTTTATGTGTTTCATTTATAAAGAACATTTGTATAGGATTTTGTTACCTAATGAAATTTTTTAGTCTTTCACTTGAATCATCATATGAAAGTAAGAAAATATAATTTTCTTTTGAGATATTATGTTTTTTATAAAATATTCCAACTTTTTAGTTTTTATCTGGAATTGATGCAGTGAAAAAAGTGTTAGAGGAACTTTGAAAGTTTTATTCAAAATATTAGAAGCATCTATTTACTCAATATTTTATATTTCTGTAAATTTTAGATTAATTCAATTATTACATAAGACTGTATCATGGGTAGATAAATTAAAATAACTTTATATATAGCTATATATTTATTATATATATGTGTATATATATGTGTGTGTATGCATGCATATGTGTATATCTATTAGTCAGATTTTCCATCACTGGAACATAATACTCAACAATCACAATTTAAAGGAAGAGAGGTTTATTTGGTTTATGGTTTCAGATGATTCAGTCCATGGTTAGCTGGCTATGAGGGAAGAACATCATGGTAAAGAGTACAGTGGAGTAAAACTGGCAGTCAGGAATGAGAGCAAGGGAATAGTGCCAGAGAGGAAAGGGGTAGGAACCAAATATAGTTACCAAGGTCATGCACCCATGACCCACCCAGAGACACCCAGAAGTTTGCTTTATTAATTTGCTAGATGTTTCTTAATGCAATTAATTTGACAATCACAATTAATGGTAACAACATGCATGTACATTAATAGTAGTACTGTGGAATATACGGAAGAAAATCTATCTCTACTTATTTATATATCTACCTACCTACCTATCATCTATCTACCTTCATTTAGAATATAATTAGAAAAGTACCTGGTATAGAGTAAATATTCACTAAATTATGATGAATAATTAAATGAGTAATTGATAATGCCTTGGTCATGCTTCATAATATTTTCAATTTTAGGGTATAAACTACCTTGCCTTCTTCTCATCACTTCAGCATTTTAACAGTGTATTATTCACAAAAGAATGTAGACACACTGCTTCCTGGGTGGGAGGATACTGAGATAAGTAGGCATTTGTTACTATATTCTTTAGGACAGTGACTGCTAAAACATTTTAGTCATATTAGTTATGACTTTATAAATATTGGTTCCGATCAGTTTATAAATTGTGTTACATCTTATTTGCAAAGTAGATTTCAAACCAAAACTAATTAAGAGGGACAAAGATGGTCACTACATCCTTGTGAGGGGAACAATCCAAGAGAAAGAGATGACAATCATAAATATATATGCACCAAATAAGAATGCCCCAACTATACAAAACAAATATTAATGAACATGAAAAACCAAATAAGCACTAATGCGATTGTAGTGGGGGTCCTCAATATCCCACTATCACAAATAGACAGATCATCTAGACAAAAATCAACAAGGAAATTCTAGAACTGAACCAAACTATTGAAGAAATGGACTTAATAGATGTTTACAGAGTGTTACACCCCACTAAATCAGAACATACATTCTTTTTGGCTGCACACCATTCATTCTCCAAAATAGACCACATGCTGGCTCATAGGATATGTTTAAGTAAATGTAAAAGAATAGAAGTTACCTCCTGTATATTATCAGACCATGGTGAAATAAAATAGATCAATAGCACAAGAGACCACAAACCCCCCACAAATACATGGAAATTGAATAACACTCTCCTGAAAAACCAATGGGTCATAGAAGAAATTAAAGAAGAAATTAGACAGTTTCTACAAGTAAATGATAATGCCAGTAAAACATACAGAAAACTATGGGACAAAATGAAAGCACTTCTACCAGGGAAATTCATAGCAGTGAATGTCCATATTAGGAAAACAGAGAGAGCTCAAATAAACAACCTAATGTTGAACCTCAAGCTCCTAGAAAAAGAAGAACATGACAAACCCAAAACTTGTATGAGAGGAAATTATAAAGATCAGAGCAGAAATCAATGCAATGGAGACTAAGTGAATGATAGAAAAAATCAATGAATCAGAGTTGGTTTTTAAAAGAATAAATAAAATTGATAAACCTTTAGCCAACCTTATCAAAAAAGGAAATAAAAGGCTCAAATCCATGCAATTAAGAATGAAAAAGGTGAAGTCACAACAGATCCAGCAGAAATCCAGAGCATCATCAATATCTACTTCAAGAATCTGTACTCTAATAAAATGGAAAACACAGAAGAAATGGACAGATTCCTAGATAGATACGAATTGCCAAAGTTAAATGAAGAAGATATAAAAATTCTAAACATCCCAATTACAATGAGTGAATTGAAAATGTTATTAAAAATTTACCAACAAAGAAAAGCCCAGGTACTGATAGCTTCACTGCTGAATTCTAATCTCCCTAATGAACATAGATGCAAAAATCCTCAACAAGATACTGGCAAACAGAACACAGAGGGTCATCAAGAAGATCATACATCCTGACCAAGTCAGATTTAACCCAGGGATGAAAGGATGGTTCAACATATGTAAATCAATAAATGTAATAAGCTATTTTAACAGAGTCAAGAACAAAAACCATATGATCATCTCAGTAGATGCAGAAAAAGCATTCAACAAAATTTAACACCCATTCATGATAAAAAAAAACCCTGCAAAAAATTGGAATAGATGGTCTTTATCTTAACTTGCTAAAGGATATCTATGAAAAGCCAACAGCCAACATCATATTAAATGGTCAAAAACCGAAAACCTTCATGCTAAAATCAGGAACAAGACAAGGATGTCCACTACCACCACTCCTGTTCAATATAGTTTTGAAAACATTAGCCACAGCAATTAGACATGGGAAAGAAATAAAAGGAATAAAGGTAAGAAAGGAAAATTTAAACAGTCATTATTTGCTGATGATATGATACTCTACAAAGAAGACTCCCAAAAATTCTGCCAAAAGACTTCTAGACTTAATCACCAGATTCAGTAGAGTAGCTGGATACAAGGTCAACACTCAAAAATCAATAGCCTTTTTGTATACAAATAACAGACTCATTGAGAGAGAAATTAGGGAAATAATTCCTTTCACAATATCATCCAAAAAAATGAAATACAAGGAATCAATCTAATGAAGGAAGGAAAAGACCTCTACACTGAGAACTACAACAATCTGAAAAAAGGAATTGAAGAGGATATAAGAAAATGGAAATACATTCCTTATTCCTGGATAGGAAGAACCAATATAGTGAAAATGGCCATACTTCAAAACTACTATACAGATTCAATGCAATCTCGATTGAAATCCCAAAAGTATATTTCACAGAACTAGAAAAAACAATCCAAAAATTAATTTGCAACAAGAAGAGACCTAGAATAGTAAAAGCTATTCTAGGCAACAGAGACATGACTGGGAGTATCACAATCCTCAATTTGTAACTATACTACAAAGTCACTGTGATAAAAATAGCATGGTACTGGCAAAGAAACAGATGCAAGGATAAATGGAGTACATTAGAAGATGCAGAAACAACTCCAGACATAATCAGTTACCTTATCTTTGACAAAGGAGCCCACCACCCTCACTGGAGGAAAGATAGCCTCTTTAATAAATGGTGCAGAAAAACTGTATTTCAACCTGCCAAAGATTAAACCTAGATACATATCTCTCACCATTCACTAAACTAAAATCGAAGTGGATTAAAGATCTAAATATTAAAACAGAAACACTCAACTTACTGGAAGGTAAGTTAAATAGAAATCTTTAAGACATTTGCATAGGAAAAGACCTTATGAACAAAACCTCATTATCATGGGAACTACCACAAAGAATCAACAACTGGGATCTCATCTTATTAAAAAGCTTGTGTACTGCAAGAAAAATCACCAACAGATCTAAGAGACAAACTACAATGTGGGAAAAATTTTTTGCCAGCTGTTCCTCAGACAGAGACTACTATCTAGAATATATAAAGAACTTTAAAAATTCAGACTTCCCAAATATAAAGACCCAATTCAAAAATGGGCATCTGAAATGAACAGACATTTCTCAGACAAAGAACTAAAAGCAGCAAATAAACACAGGATAGAATGTTCGACACCACTGGTTATTCGAGAGATCCAGATGAAAACAACACTAAGTAAGATTCCACCTCACCCCAAAAAGAATGGCTGCTATCAAGAAATCAGCCAATAACAAATGCTGGTGGGGTTACGTGGAGAAAGGAACTCTTCTCCATTGTTGGTGGGAGTGCAGACTGGTACAACCACTGTGAAAATCTATGGAGATACCTCAAAGAACTAGGAGTAGAGGTCCCATTTAATTCACCTATTCCTCTGGTGGGTATCTTCTCAAAAGAATTAAAAGAACCATACCACATCGTTATATGTGCACCCATGTTTATAGCAGCACAGTTTGTAATAGCCAAAGCTTGGAAACAGCCCAATTGCCCATCAACTGGAAACTGGTTAAAGAAGATGTGGGTTTTTAAATAAAATGGAGTACTACTCAGCCATAACGAATGACAAACTAGAGATATTTATAGCTAAATGGGTGCATATTGAGGCCATACTCTTAAGTGAAATAAATAGGACACACGTGTAAATACTGAATAGTTTCTCTGGTGTGAGAAACTGAAAATGTAAATAAGGATTAAAATGATTAAAATGAATAATTGATAATTTGAAATAGGAAGAAAATGACCAAAGTGGTAGGGGAAGGGGAAAGGAAAGAAGGGAAATGAAAAATTATGAGAAAAGGAAAAAATGGAAACAAAATCTTTGTAAATAGGGAAGGGTGGAGGGGGTGGAGTACAGGGAATAGGGAAAAAATAAGGACCATAATACATCATGTAAAGGTACAAGTACCTAATTATTAATGTAAATGCATTGTTTACCTAAAATGTACCAATAAAAGAATTTAAGGAAAAAAAATTGTGTTACATCCTTGTCCTCTTGAAAGCTAAATTTTTGTGTAAGTACATTGCATTTTAGATTAAGTGCTCAATATCACGAAAAAGTCCTTTTTTGACATATGTAACACATAGAGTAACATGAACTAATCAGATTTTCCTCCCAAATAAATAGTAAACATCAACACTAATTCATGATGGTGTTAGTAGTTTTACTGTTATGATGCATTTTAGTTAGTATTTTGCTTTATATTGTACCTTTCTACTTTAACTTTTGAGAATACAACTTTTGTCAAACTATTTTACTTTTTTATGCCAGGAGAAAACTAAGAAATAAAAAATGAGCACATTAAAATTACTGTGAAATTTTGGTAAATCTAAAAAAGTGCTTTTATTACTTTTATATTTTAAGATTAATAATTAATTTAAGAATGAATTGGGATGTATTGTGATAAATGAGTTAACATATTTTTAATTTTAGTTAACCATTATTAATAGACATATAAGTCATAGTATCAATAAAGATACGTTTTATTGTTTTAAAATGTCTACATTAGAATAAGAAATAATTTAATGTTTTTCTCTTAAACAGCCTAAGTTTATGTGTGTTCTTTATTAATATATTCTGACTTTACAGTACATTTTTGCATATAATGGAAAAAATCTATTATTCAAAATAAGCTTCTTTTGATCTGTTCTTGTCTTTCATTAAAATATTTTATTTATCTCTTACTTCTATTATAAATTGCAAGATAGCAAAGAAAAAAAAGCATTCTACTTTTCTCACAGCACATAGCCTTGCACTGTCAAAATGTCACAGGTTAATGGTACAGCTCAGCTTCATTTATCTTACTCTGACAACTCAACCAACCTAGCACAATCTAACAAAAACATTCTTCCTGGAACAGGAGACATTTTTGCCCTTTGTTCCTTTAATATTGTGGCTATGAGAACATTTAGAGTGCAATAAATTTGTTGAGAAACTTTTGCTTTTTTTTTCTTTTTTTCAGAAATTTCCTTGGATGGAAGGGATTTTAGAATTCCAAAATCATTCATCAAATAAATTAACAGAGTATTTTTTTATTTCCAAATAACTTGAAGATTATCCCAAAAGTATGGAGATCATTAAAATTTTTAGCATTTGGTAGATGTAAAAAAAATACAGAATGTATTCTAATTCTTTAATTTTTGATTTCTAAACTTAATTATTTTATGTCAAAAAACTAATTTTAATATCAGGATTCATATGAAGCCTTGGAAGCATTGTTCCAACAATTTGAGTCTGTATCCTAGGAATAATACCTTACTGTGTTAATGGAAATTTAAACAAGTCATGACCCTTGAACATTGTTAAACCCATTCTTTGTAATGAATTTGATACTGAATATCTCAGCTTCTCTGTCAAGGAAATAATAATATTAAAATAGTGACTCTGCACTTCTCTATTTTTGATTGTTCAGATTTGTTAAAATACATTTTCCACACTGTTTAGAAAACCAAGTTTGAAAAGGCAAGCAATGTTTCAGTTTTTCGAGTAATATTTGCATAGATGTGTGTGTGTGTGTGTGTGTGTGTGTGTGCATGTGTGCATGTGTATCATCTACAGAGTAGATTTTACATTTCTAAAACAAATTAAGACTGGAGTCTTTGCCTTTGTCAATCACAAAACCATAAAAATTTGGTCATATTCTGCATCCATTAGTTTTATATAGTCAATTTTGTAAATTTTACATATTTAATGTTTTATACAAATCTTATAGCCCATTAACTAAAGAAGTTACTCTTTGTTATTTCTTCTTGTTTTGCAGAACTTTTTAAAATTAGTAAGACAAAGAGGCAACAAGCTACCTTTGAGTTCGAATCATTCCTTTTTAATAGAGCATTCTTTCAACTTCCATTATTGTAATAATATGCTTTATTTAATAATTTTGATAATTCTGCTAGGAAGCAGAAATCCATTTTATGGGGAAAGCTAATATTTTTCTATAGGGTAAATGTATTTTCTTTTTTTCCTAACTTGAATTCAGATTAATATTCAGGTAAGATATATAAAATGAAATTGTTGTTTAAATGTACACATAAATAACAACAGATGTTGATGAAGTTATTTTCTATAGTTAACAATGTAAAATAAAAACATTAGGCCAAGTGGCCAGGTACAGAATGAATGTCCTTCCTTCTGGTTCTATATAGATCTTGGGCAGATTAAATGATGCCAACTCACACTGGGGAAGACCATCTGCTTTACTCAGCCCAATCAGTTCAGATGCCAATGTCAGCCATAAACACCTTCACACACAACCCAGAAATAATGCTAGTAATTATCACATTATATATAAATTATTCAAAAATTTTAAACACTCTTTATATTTAAGAGCTATAATGAGTTTGATAATTTATCCCACTTGCAGGCTAAGCTAGTAGCTTTCCACAGTTTCATGTATACCAGTAGAAGATACAAACACCTGGATCCAGTATGTAGGACCATTTATTACTCACAGCAGTGGCAGTAGTAAGAGTAAAAGGATTTACATTATTTCCAAAAGTCAATTCTTGTTAGGTGATATGAAGGCAGTTAATTAATGCCTGTGTATAGTCAGCTGAATTACAGGAGATGAATGTCAAACCTAGGAAATTTGAATATTTTATAAGCTGCAGTAAACCTACCTGAGCTTTCCACCAGAGGTAGGCATTATCTTTATTGTGCTGGACAGTAAATATATTTACTCTAGATGGATGCATTACATCTTTCAAGGGCTTTCACTCTGCACATCCTTGACAAGTTAGAACAAAAGCAATCAGTGCCTCTGTTTGCCAGGAGACCTTTCAATTCCTCTATAGCCATGCTTTTTCTGAACATGCAAGTTTATTTCCTATTTATTCTGAAAGGTAAACCCATTTTGGCTTGGTTTCCCTGTTTAAACAGCCCCTGCCTTTTCTGTGCTAATCTACAAATTTCTAAAATGGACAAATTCACAAAAAGCTTTCCTTTCTCTGCTAGGAGATATACAGAGCCTGAGGTTTTTCCGAACTTGCAAAGTGATAGGTTAGCCTGCTCACTGTTTCTTTAATACTGAAAAGATGTAAAGCTCTTTGGTGAGAGACGAAGGAATGTGATATAAATCACGGCAAAAGCAGTGTCCAGGGCCTTTTATTGTTTCATTGGTTCCCAGGCCCCCGTGTTCCATGAAGATAAACTTGATAAAATATACAAGACACTCATTTAAATTTGATTTTTAGTTAAAGATTTTCTTATAATTGACAGTCCAGTGCAGTATTTGGGGCACAGTTATACTAAAGAAAGAATCATTCCACTTGGGGGTGGTGGCTCAAGCCAGTGATCCCTGAACACTGAATCTGGTGCGAAAGGGTGTTTGCAAAGCCTGAGCCCAGCCTGGGAAGCTTAGAAACTTAAAGAGATCCTGTCTCAAAATAGAGAAATTTTTTAAAAGGCAGGGGATGTAGTTCAGTGTGAAGATAAACAATTCATAATACCACAAAAAAGAATTATGCATTGTTTATCTGAAATTCAAATTTAACTGGACAATTAAATTTTATTGGTTCCCATACATGGGGGCTGTGGAGGACCAGGATGGAAGCTCAAACATGAAGGTTGTATCGCTGCTTTTGGGAGGTTCCCTCTTTCATGGTAAGTAGAAGCGAGACTATTTATTTATTTATTTATTTATTTACTTACTTACTTATTGGTACCTGCCATCAAACTAGGGAGCCTGTACTTGCGAGGCAGGTGGCGGCACCACTGAGCTAAATCCCTGGTCCTGGAAACAAGGCTCTTTAAAGAGAGACGTTACTTCACCTGAACTGTTGCTCACTGCAAACAAAACCCTGGAAATGAAAAGGTGAAAAATGGTCAGAATCTTCCATTTTGCATATCCAGAAAGATGTGCAGGAGCCCTCATGGCCTGTGTAGACTGCCTGTCCCACCATTCTGTCGTGAAAGCTTGCATCCCACCCTAATCTCACTGTGCCTTCCCTGCATAGTTGTTTCTTTTAGCGTTTACTGAGCACCATCTTGTCTCTATGATTTGCTTTGTAATCTTAGTAATGCCAGAGAATATGGCCTAATTTTAAAATAACGGCATCTTTTATGATATCCAGACATAGATACTATTTAACAAGAAATTTTTTGATAAATGCTGTTTTAGGGATGGATAGTGTTTGACTTCCCATGTTGTTTACATATTTAGTGATAATAGTAAAGAAAGGATAAATTCTAGGAGAAAGTATTTATCTGCATCTTTTTAAAAGAAGCTGTTTTTTAAATTCAGGGGAAAGTGGCCTCAAGCTATCCTTTATAATAGATAATGCATTTCTCTTTTGTTCTCTTATGTTCCTAATTATCTAATATTTTTGTTATGCTTTCATAATTACATAGGTACCTATAAATGAGTAATTCCTCTCATTTTTAGGGTTAGACAACTTTATGAGGTTTGGCAGGTTATCATGTTGGAGCTTCTAGATATATCATCAAAGTGGTATTTCTCTGAATTTCCTCATCAACAAAAGAAAGTATTTCTTTTTTTCTGAGTTTTGAGATAATCAGATGCTATAGGCATTGTCTTAGTCTGTTTTGTGCTGCTGTAATAGATATCTGAGACTGGATAATTTATGACTAACATAAATTTACTTGTCATACTTCTGGAGGCAAGAAGTCTCATGTTCAGCTGTCTGGGGAGACACTGCATCCTCACAGGGCCGAAGGCAGTAGTACAAGCTGGCTGAGTGCCCTGTGAAGATTTTCAGTAACTCCTAGTCCCAATCAAAAGGGAGGATCCATCATGGCCTGATCACCTCTTCAACAACCCCCCCCCATATCACCACATTGGCAACGTCTAAAGTGTAGGTTGGATACATCAAATGACAGCTGACATTAAATACACATACTCTTTAAATTTTTCCTTATCCTGTCTGTTAACCAGTATTTGAACTGTGAGATGATGCTGTTCTTTATGCAAAAAAAAGGCGTTTCAGACAGTCCTTAGTACTTAATTTTCATCCCCAGTAGATGGATGTGTACAGTTTTAGGGCAGGTAAGAAGCATCTGTGATCAAGACAAGAAATAAGAAAATGAGAACAAATGACTCCCCTGCTAGGTCCTTTGCTAATGTACATATTAGTTTAGAACTGATAAATATTTTAGCTGTGAATCACTGTGCTATGTGCTGTATCTCTCACATGTTTGAAGATAAAATTGATGCCCTTCTTATATACACTACTCTGTTGATGGCTGTCAAGTAACAACTCATAACAATAAAAGACTTGCTAGCAATGGATGTCATTGCTGCTGTTCCATTTACCTAACAACAAATGAGAATATGCAATACACAGTAAAACAGCTACCACAGCATGAGTCCTCAAACTGATTCTCTCAAGTAAGCTCAGTGTAGCAAATGAGAACTACTTGATTAACAAGAAAACAGCATTCTCCTGAAAAATAGTGTATTGTGTATTTATATCCAGGTCAACCATTCAGATGATATTAAAATTTTATGGATGAGCTATTTTCTGCATGAGCTGGAACTATGAATGAACTCATGTATTTAAGGTTTTCTAGACACTAAAAAGCTTTATATTCTTAATGAGTTAAAAGCACTTTATTCCCATACCTGTTATCTGTTGCTATTTATCAAGCTACCCACAAGTTTAGCGGCTTTAAACTATAAAAACTTTTAATCTCTATAATTCTGAGAGGTGAATGGTTCATCTGGGAAGTCCTAAATTGGGGCCCATGGAGTCACACCAGAATGTGAATGTGAACTGCAACTGCAATAATCTGAAAGCTTGATTGAGGCGAATGTCCAAGAAGGATAACTCTCCCTACTGGAACTTGATGCTGACTTTTCAAAGTATGGCAAGTGAGTCCCAGAGAGAATGTCCTACAACACAGTATTCTAGGTGACCCAGACAAAGCTGTAGGGTTCTTAGAAGCTAGATTTGGAAGTGTCAAAATATTCTTCTGCCACATTTGGTTGGAGAGGCAAGTCATAAAAGCCAACCTTGTTAAAGGGTAAGAGTTAGTTGCCAACTCTTGTTGGAGGAATGGAAAGGTCACATTGCATAAGAGCATGTTGAATGGTCTTTGTAAAATACAATCTCTTACAAGTACTTGAGGTCACTTGCTATGGCTTGTTAAGTAAGTGTAGCTTTTTATAGTAAAGATTAGATACCACCAGTGCTGATTAGAAAAGCAAAATGGAAACTTCTCTAACTCCTTTCTTGTGAACTACAATGTAGTATCATCATAATTTAATTTAGGTTTCCACAGTTTCTAGCATTAATATCTCTCTCTTTTACTCTGGCACTCTTAACACTACCTAAACTACATCCATTGCTGTTATCTAACTTCTTTCTTAGGCTGCCTTGTTAGATCATCATTCTTTTTGATGGTTTTATAATATAATAAGAATCTTCAGAGGACATATATGAATGGGCATAAACTGACCAAATTTTCTAAGAAATCACCTTTGTTATTGTACAAATTTAAATCATGGGAGAGGATTTTAGAGATAACATATAGTAGAGCCTAAGTTAGCAAATGCTATTCCTTAAGGCATAGTGATATGTTTTTGACAAACAACAAATTAACCAAAAGTTCTCATGCACTTCTATGCTCAGGAATAAATGGAGTAGAAGCAAATCAATAATTCAAAATAGAAAAAGGCAAAGGCAATAATAAAATCAAAAATATTTTTTATTCTCCAAGAGAATGTTACAAATAATGGGGGGAAGTCATAAGTATGACTCCAAAGCTTTCTTCTAGATCAGTGAAAAATCATAGTTTTTTTTCAAAATTTGTTATGGACAGTTACTATTTTCTAGCTACTTTGCCTGTGAAAATAGTACCATAAAAATTGGATAATATTGACCCCATTTCTTTCCTTACTAATTAAGGTTGTATTGCTTAATACATTTTCTTCCTGATCTTGCTAAAAGGATATAGAAAATAATATGGAATATTTCCAAGAGTAAGACATTAACTGGGCATTTTAATCATCATGACTTTTAAAGGAACCTTCATATTTATCTGTGGTTTTCCATATGATCTCATCTTTACAGTATCTCCCACTAAAACTGCACATAAAGTGGGTTGAACTTTGTCTTACTATTGAAAAATGTTAAACATCTTTTTTTTTGCCAGCACAAACTATGTCATTGTGTAACTCACTTGAGCTGTCCAACATTTCTTTAATATCTGGCCAAAATACTTGAATTATCCATAAAAATATGTCTACCACATGTTATACTGTGATGTTTAAAAGATTTAACAGATACTATAATTAAAACAGTGAATATGAAAAATAAAAAATGAGACAATCTTATATGAAAAGAATTGCCAGCATAGTCTCAAATCAAGGATTAATCCTTTACATATAGAAATATATACACACAATTCACATTCATTTCAGACTACTGAATTGTCATTGCTGTTGCATTTTGTCACCAAAATCATCAGTGAGAAACCTTTATTAGTTCTAGCTGTAACTGAAGACAGCCCAGGAACCAGAACTCGGTTTCCAAATGTCATTTTTCAGTAAATAGGCCAGAGCTTCTTGGAAAAATTACTGATTTTAGAATTGTGGCAAAAATATGGTATGAATTTAGAGCATGTTGAACTGCAGAGAGTGAGAAAAGGCTGAAAAAACTAAAAAAAAAATGCTGGGAAATTTTAGCAATAAAATAATAACAGATTGCATTAGATTAAAATCCATAGTATAAAATAAATATACAATCTGTATATATACAGCCAATATAAATATACAGACTAGCATAAAATACAAATGAATAAATGAAGGAGATGGGACAAATCTTCCCTATATAAAATATTTAAATGTGCTTTATTTAGAATATTATGTTTCAGAAGGGAGAACACAAATCACCTTCCTGTCAGTACCGCAACACACACACACACACACACACACACACAGACACAGGCATATACACTTGGTGGAATTTTGGTTGGATTAAGTGACTCCTTTCCAGAGTGGCATACGAAAAGATAAAAACAATATCTCAAGTGATGAAGGTTATTGTCACTAGTGGTTATTTCATGTTAATACCATGTACTTACATGTTTGAAAGGGCATCCTTCCTTTTGTTGCTCTTAATTATGAGAACAGTATCACACAATCACATGCTGAAGGATATTCTACAAAAATACATGACTAGGACTCTTTAAAAATGTCAGTGTCATGAAAATCAGTGAAAGACTGAAAAGCTGTGACAGATCAGAGGAAATGAAGAAAATGTGACAAAATTCAGTGTGTTCTCCTGAATTTTTATCCTGGAATAGAAAAAGGACATTAGTGGGAAAAGGGTCCAGAATTTTGTTAATAGTGATGTACCAATGTTAATTTTTTGCTTGTTTTGGTGAATGATTGTGTAAGATGTTAACATTAGGAGAAAATGTGTGAAGGATACACAGCAGCTCCTTGTGAAACATGTAACCTGCTCCTTTGCAGTTAGAGTCATGGCTACCTTTGGGCCAATGCTGTTATGTCAGAGGTAATATAATGCCACTTCCAGACTAAGACCTAGAATTCCTCACCTCATGTGCTCTTCATTCTTTTCCTATCCTTTGGCTGATGAAAGAGCAATCTCTGGTGCTTTGGATGTTGGGTATTCCCCATGTGGCCATATGTAAGGGCTTCATCCCAAGGTGGTAGTATAGACCCTTAAGAGGTGCAGCCTTGGAGCTAGGGATATAACTCAGTGACAGATTACTTGCCTGTGAAAAGCCCTGGATTAAATCCACAGGACTGAAAGGAAAAGGATATGGGGTCTTCTAGGAGGCCCGTTGGTGCCCTGTCCATCTCTCTGGGTGATGTGATTCTTTGCTCCTGAACACACTCCCACCATGATGTGCCACCATCTGCTGCCCTCACCAGAGGTCAAACCAGGGGGGCTGTCTGGCCATGGACTGTGAACCTCTAAATTCCTGAGCTAAATAAACCACTCCTATTTCCTAAGTACTCTGTGTTGGGGATATTTTGTTGTATAATGCAAAGCTGTTTAATACAACAGTAAGATTTAGAACTGTCTACTTCCTTAGTATAGCTTATTTGTAGAAGAATTATAGTGCCAGTGTTTTAAGTATAACAAAATGACTTTCATATATTGCTGAACTATTTTCTAGAATGGATGTATCAGTTACACTCCGGCCAGCAGTAAACAAATTGTTTAGTTTCACAAATTTCACATTGTTGTTGAAAGTTGTTTTCCTTTCTGATTTTTTTTTTGCTTTGAAAAGTAAATAAAGTGTGTCTTGTTGTAGTCCATGGGATTTAATAAATAATGATGGTATTATAAATATATTTATCAATTAATTTTGACTTTTAATTTGTGGAATATATAGTTGTGTGATAGATAATTCATTTCATCTTTTTAATTAGCATTAGTTTTTTTCTCAAGACCTTCAGATCTGTTAAGCATGTTAAACCATTTTTAGTCATATTTTATAAATATTTCAATATTTGAATTTCATATTAGATTATAGCATAAGATTTATACAGTTGCAGAGATTACATTTACTTTTCATGAATTCTTCCTATATCTTGTTCTTATAAAGGCCTTGTATAGCCCCATATTCAATAGATATTAGCTTATAGTTTCTTTCATTTTAATATTACCCATTTTTTACACTTAACCATAATTCCAGTGAAATTTATTTTTCTGTTGTGAAGTGAAGATTTAATTTTCTTTCTGGTAATTGATAACTAGTAATCTCTTAAATACTAATACTTTCTTCTCTGATTTATAATGTCACTTGTATTTTATGTTATGTTAGATTTGTTCTTTAAAAGGCTCAGTTCTTGTATTATTACATTTTACTTATTTTCTGAAAATTCTACTCCATTTTAGTCACACTGCTTTTGTTCATGCAATTTGTACAACTGTAGTGTTTTACTGCCTGTTTAACTAAAGCATGGTTTGGTCCAATTATGTAAAATATTTTATAATATTGTACTAAAGCTTTAATACTCAATAAATCAACTTTGTTCACAGTGATGATTATGTATTGTTTAGTCATTTTATTTCTCAATTTAGCATCATTGTTAATAGATACCTTTTATTGTGTGTGTATGTGTGTATATATGTTACCATCACCAGTTTTTATATCATGATTGTACAAGTGGAGACATTTGAAATGTTCCATCTTTTTCTGTACTTTGCATCTGTGGTCCTTCTGTACACTCAATTGTAAGCTCCGTGACAATGAGGACCCTCATTTTCCTACCAGCCACTGTATTCTGAGTGCTTAGTATCTCCTAATAATTAAGAGTTTATGAATAAATTTACTAAGCTTGTACTTTACCTATTATTTAAAAGCTTAAAATTTTCCTTGATAAAATTCTTTTAAGCCTTGTGAAAGCAGGAATTATATAATTTAAAAATCTTTTATGAAGTTTTAAATTTTATTTAACAATTTGTATTTCCCAGAAAATATTATATAATTCAAATTTTAAACATACTACTACATATTTGTAAAGTATATTATCTATATACAAAAATATTCATTTATCTATTTTATAAAATGTATCATTATTTATGATAGCTTTTATTATTCACTAAAAATATTTCAACTCCTACAACTCAACTGACAGTTCCTCTTTTTTTTTATCATAACTGGCATGTTGTTTTGTTCTCTTAATTGAATGGAAATAATCATATTTGTCAATCATCAAATGTATTATTATTTGCTCTACTCACTAATATTTCATATTGTTAGATTCTTTCTGCCACAACTAATACTAAAAGACTTTTCTGTGTAGTTACTAATGTAGTGAGTTTTGTTGGACCATATCTCAATCTGCTTTCACTACCTGGATTTTCCCCAGTTCAAAGTGAAAGATATTTTATATTAAGGTTTTCAATGAAAGATGTCAAAAATAAAACTAAGAATAAAGCACTGCATGTAAATCCCATGCTGAGAACAGGCTCCTTGATATCCCAGTTCACCCAGATAAATGTTCTCCAGTACAGCTTTAAAGAGCCCATGAGAGTTGCTTTATTTTGTTCAGGTATTAACATTTTAGACACTTGACAGGGCATTCTTGGTTCTAGCAGGTTTTGAGAAAACACAATTGAAAAAAAAAGACAAGACCCACACTCAGCGGTACCATGCAGTGAGGAGGGAGGGGACACACACACACACATGCACACACACACACACATCCCTGTGACTCCTGGGTCTTCTCACTGACGACTGAGTCCATTCCTGCCTGTGCCACCTCTCACTGCTCAGGGGTACAGTGTGATGGCTCATTTATATTGTATGCAATTTGGCCCCTGCAATTTTGTACTGTTTTATTAGTAATACAATGCCAGTTCTGAGTTTGTCTTTTTGCTATCCTGGATTCAGTACATTCTGAAACAAGCTTCAGATGAGAAATTAAAATATCCCAAACTGCAAAACAGATTTGGCTGCAACTGTTTTTCTTCATTCAGTGTGAATCTGGAGTGTGGAGGAGGATTTGATTTTTTTCATTTGATTTGAGTTCTCCTTGTCTTCCGAACCCCTACTTGATAATTGCAGTTTTGGGCTTCACAGGGATGAAAAGTATAGAGAAGAAAAGAGGATAAATTGAAGAGTTTCTATCTGAATGGTAAAAAACATTGATGTCAAGCTTTCTGGGATGACAGGTGCATAAAGCCAAATTCACTGCATCTTTCATGGGACCTAGGGCTTCGCTCCTGAACTTCTCTCTTTTTACTTTCTTGATTCAGGCAAATACCCATCTATTCTCCTTCTGAGGTCCTGCTGATGTCCACTTGTCATTCCAGATTGTTCTGCTAACACTAAACAGAACTTCATTCTGTTTTTTTCAATCTTCATAGGGACAATTTATATTTTCTAGCCCATTCAAAACACCAATTCCAGTGTCTCACACAGGACTCCTAAGAGTCTAGTTAGTTCAGGAAATGTTTTTTAAAATCGGAGTTTTTAAAAAAAAATCTGCCTTCTAGACTTGTTAGAAGGATGCATTCCTAATCTTGCCTATCAATGGACAGTGCATGGGGCTTTTAGTGTGGTGCTAGTTTTCTCCACTAATACCCTCTTTTCCTCCTATAAAGCCTTCCTAGATCCTACACTTGGATGTTGACCCTAGTAGTTATGGAACAAGTTTGTCGTTATTGAGCTTACAAATTCTTCATATCTACAATATGATGCTCAGAAGAGCTCCTCTTTGGCTAAGTCAGGATGGTAAGAAAAGAGATAGAGTAGAGAAGTGTAAGGAAGGGAAGCATGGAGGGATGGGAAAAGAGGAGGAGAGAAAGAACATGACTAGGATAAAATGTTTTGAGGTGCTAGGTTCTGAGGTGGCAGCTGCTAATCTTACCATTGTTATTGCTGCTGCTGCTATTTCTGCATTAGCTGACAAAAATTTTTTAAATAATGTATATCAAATTATTGGTAAAATCAGTGTCCTTTAAAGGGAAAATTTCAGTGAAGTTATCCAATAAAGATTCCATTGTGTTTTTAGTAACACCAGATGTGTTTCATAACTTCCCTACCATAATTATGCATTAGTGTTTTTTCTTGTTATCATGTGTAAGAGAGCAAATTGTGGATACATATTCGTACATGTACTATTAATTTGAGATAATGAATGCTGAGACTTTTGAAATTTAATTTGAAAACGTGAACAGTTTCTCATTTCTTTTAGAACTATTTTTGCAAATCATACTTCTAAAATTATAGGCATTAATTCTCTACAAAACAGAAGAGATGGAAGCAGATGATAAAATACAAGAACTTACAAACCTTTTCAGAAAAGCAATAATATAAAAATTTTAAAGCTAAATACCCAATCATAGAATCATTTACTTAGATTCAATATAAAATATTTTAATATGTAATAAATAATATGATAATATATCATGATTTAAATATTTTTTTTACAAAAATTGCTGTACTAAGGAAAAGAAATTGCATGAGTCTTTGCATGTGCATTACATTTAATTAGTTCTCTTGTTGAAGTACATTTACAGGAGGAAATAACCATACAACTTGTATCTGTGAGATTAATCTCTATATTTAGGAGGTACTTTTTTCCTTTTCCTAATAAATACTTTTATATTTTGTCCATTTCAGTACAATGCAGCTTACTAATAGACAGTATTATGACAAGTTCAGAAAATGTGCAGTCTGGGA
Source organism: Heterocephalus glaber (assembly GCF_053883595.1). Taxonomy (NCBI): domain Eukaryota; kingdom Metazoa; phylum Chordata; class Mammalia; order Rodentia; family Bathyergidae; genus Heterocephalus; species Heterocephalus glaber. Next base: position 1,687,377 of record NW_028258303.1, read on the forward strand.
GAATTGGCCTTGTAAGTGCTTACTGGTTATATTCCTATTCAGCAATTAAAGATTCAGAGATCTTGATTTAGGAAATAGTGTCCAGCTACACAACTTTGCTACTCTTAAGAACACATACCATCGTGTGATTGCAAAGGTCATGCAGTAAAATCACAATGTCTGAATACCAAAATACCTATTGCAAAGGGAAGAGCAAACAATTAAAAATAGACATCACTAACATTGTATATTCTGGAAGACCATTTCAAATAATTCTGAAAAAGATGAATAGAGATGAGCTGCTGCTTGAAAGTAATTTGTCTTTCAGTTCTTATCTAGGAATGAAAATTAGATCTAAAAATTCCATACCAGGAGGATTTATGACACATACAAAACTTAGAGCAATGAAATTGTCATGGATTTGAACTACTTTTTCAAACAATTCTTTTTGGAATATTTTGAGACAAACTCTCCACCCCTTCCTTAAACACAGAATTTAGTTTTCCTTTTTTATAAAAATAAAAATAAAATTGGAATCCCTGGCTCACCTATAATAAATGTCTGAATTAGATATTAGGTACCGTATTAAACTTTCTTAGTTTATAAATGTAATTTCTGATGACAGTATAGGGATTATAATAATTGTCTTATATTTACATATGTCATGATTGCTTAACTTTCATTTTATCAATAATTTAATATTAAAAATAATACCCTTATGTAAAACTTCCAAGTCATAGTTTCTTTCTATAATTTAATTGTGAAAAGATATCAGCAAGTGGCAACATATTTTTATTCAATACAAAGTGTGAAGGTCTTGAAATAATGAATTAGATATTAGTTCCACATCCTCAATTAGTATTTTTGCACTTTTAAACAAATACCAAATTTTTAGGCTTCTAATATTTGGTTTTTAAAATGTTTCATGGAAATATTTAAATAGAATGAGTTACTGTATATCAAATTTGCAAAGCAGTGTTCTAAATTTTAATCTAAATGATTTCAGCACTATCAGCACTATATTGCCTAGTGAAGTGTTTTATGTACATTTTCATGGGGTTGGAAATTCTCTTATGTTTATTGAAAAATGTATTTGTTACAGAAATTCATATATCTGTGCTTCTATCAGTAAGAAAATGATAATGGGATATCCCATTGGGTAGCTGGGCTATTTACTTGTCTTATCAAGAAAGAAAGGAAACGAATGAGTAAAATTCTAGAGCTAAGGAAATGGCAGATACATATACCATAGAGTTGAGAGTAACTCTTAAACAGGCTATTTTTAGTTACTATAAGCAGTTTAAATGTTAATGTAGGGCCTTAGAGCAGTAGGAGCAGCTTTAGTTTATTTTTTGGAAAGTAGAAATATATTCTAAAGTTCTATATTTTGTTTACCTTTTCTTATGAAGAAGACAAAAAAGGAGAGATCATTTCCTTTCTGGAATATTCTCTAAAGAATACAATAGAGATTATCTTGCCTTTGAAATGAAGAAGGCAAAGTCATATGAAATATGGTTATGCTCATACATGTAGTATGTTTTGCTGCAGAATATAAGATATACCAACATATGCATAAATCAGAAGTAATTTTTACTTGGCAGCCAGACCTGGCCATTAAAATATTTCAGGTCTCAACTATTGACAAATTTTCATGCTAAAGCTTTAAGCTTTGAATGGATTTGGAAAAAATAAACCGAATATGAACATTTACTTTCAGAGAGAACTGGTATAAACAAAGGTCTTTGCTTTGGGATAGCCAAAGGGTAGTGGGAACGTGTAAAAAGATTAATGCATTCAGATGACATTTTGACTTTCTGGTAACTGCTTACCAAAGAGAGACCTCATGTCATTCAGCACTCGTATTCATTCCCAGAGACAGTATTCAGAGTGAGTTGGAATTAGGGCCTAGAAACTAGAAACCTCGTTGGTTGTCACTACTTTTTTCTTTCTCTTTCAAGGAGCACTATTTAAATGTCTATTTTCCATTTATTTTATTTATTAATTTTTTTTGAGTACATAAAACTCTTTATTTAGAACAATAAAGTATATGTTTATATAATGTAATTTCAAATTCAAACCTGTATAAAAAGAGTCAGGACATATACCTATTTTAAAAAGTACACATACAGTATATACACATATCCAATTCTGCTCAGTGTAGATATGCTATTGAAGATCTTTTAATATTTCATTTTACTTTTAATTAACACATATTGATTGTACATATCAATGGCATTCAATATGATATACCAACTGATCAAATCCATCGATCAAATCTAACCTCATTTTAGTCATCCTCCCCTCCCCCACCCTTCCCAAACCCTAGTAAACACTAACTTTGATATGTCTTTTTTCTCTGGCCAATTTTTCCCATAAATTTTCAAGAAATGGGGCTATTCTTCCAGAATATGGACTACTCAATTATCATTTAGAATACAGGACTATTCTATAGTAAAATTGAGTTCAAAGATCAGTATAAGAATGTCTCAGATACCAGCTTTTAGACTAAGTCTTTTCTATGAAAAGGATTTTTCCATATGAAATTTTCAGTAATGGATAAGATCTTGTAATACTTACATAATGTAAAATTTGCCATTTTAATAATTTTAAAATGTTTACTTTAGCGATATTAATTATATTCACAGTGTTTTGCAACCTATCTCCAGAACTCTTTTCATTTTGCAAAACTGAAGTTCTATACTTGTTAAACAACTTACCTACCACTTCTCCCTCCAGCCAGCTAAGGGAATCACCATTCTACTTTTTGTCTCTATGAGTTTATCTACCTTAAGAACCTCAAATAAGTAGATTCATACAGTATTTGTCTCTTTGTTACTAGTTTCACTTAGCACATGCCCTCAGGGTTCGTGCATAACAATGTGTTTCAGAATTTCCTTCTTGAATAATAGTGCATATATTTAACATATTTTGTTTGTTCATCTGTTGATTGACATTTGGGTTGGTTCTATGTTTTAGCTATTGTGAATAATGCTGTTGGGAACACGAATGTGCTGATATCACTTCAGGGCTCTACTTTGAAGTCTTCTAATCAGAAGCAGAATTGCTGGATCATATAATTCTACTTGTACTATTTTGAGCAGCAGCCTTAGTTTTCCATTGCAGCTGCACTAGTCTACATTCCTACCAACAGCATCTAAGTGAGCCAGTTTCTCCACATCTTTTCCAGAGCTTCTTTTCTTCCTCCTCCTACCCTCATCCTTCCCTCTCTCTTCCTCTCTCCCTTCTCTTTCTTTCCTTTCTTTCTTTCTTTCTTTCTTTCTTTCTTTCTTTCTTTCTTTCTTTCTTTCTTTCTTTCTAGCGGCCATCGTATTCAGTGTGAATTGGTGTCTTGTTGTGGTATTGCTGTGCACTTTCTTGATGACGTGATGTTGAGGATCTTTTCATGTGGTTGCCTATTTTTTGAATATCTTGGAAAGATATCTCTTTAAATTCTTTGGACAGTTTTTAATAAGGTTATATGACTATTATTGTAGATTTGAAGATGATTTTTTAAAGATAAATTTTAAAATTGAGAAATTAACTAACCAGAAATATCACAAAATTGTAATATTAATTATGTCTCTGTAAAGTTATGCATTTTTTCCTTTCCCTATGATTTATAATTTCTAAAATATCAAAACCACTGTACTTTTTTCTTTTAATTTATTGTAAACATTTTCCCATATTATATACCTAAGTATTTAAAAGAACTGTATAATATTTACATATATATATTTGTAGAGTAGGTATTCTAAATTTCATAATTTTCTTAGTTTTGGTCATTCAGCTTCCTGCCATAATTTTATTGACATTACCATTGTTTAATTTTTCTAATTTAAAAAAAGATGAGTAGATTGTTGTGATATCTTTACTTTGATGAGAAGTTCTTTTTGTGTGGCTTGAGATAAAAATACTTTTTTCTTTGAGATTTAGTCAGTTATTCCAAGAACATTATTAGGTAACCGTTCTCACATTTTTCATATTATTTGAATAATTTAATCCATTTCTGTCATCCACTCTGTCCAGCTGAGTCATTTTTATGTGGAAGTATAGTCAAATTCAGTCCTCTGTTCACTTAGCTAAGTTTCTTTGGATAGGAATGTACCATGAAGCTGTGACCCTTCTCAAAATAAATAAAATGTAGTTTAAAGGCGTCCTTTATGAAAAATGTAAGAATGACAGATGTCAGGGAGCAGGTAAGGGAGGGAGGAGGAAGAAAGGAAAAGGAAACTCTTGATCTTCATCTTTCCTACCAGATTTCCCATTTTATTTTCCTTTTCTTTGTTTGGTACTGGGGATCAAAGTCAAGGGATTTCTGTATGCCAATCAAATATTCTACTGCTAAGCTTATCTCTAGCCCACAGAAATTATTTATATATTCTGTATATTAATCTCTTATTAGATATTATGATTGTAAATATTTTTCTCCTATCCCATAGGTTGCCTTTTAATTGTTTATTGTATTCTTTGATAATCCTTGAAGATTAATTTGTTTTTTCTAGTATATTCACTGACAAGGACAGTGAACACATATTGTTCAACCTTTCATATACCTCAGGAATATGCAGCATGCATTTTCTTTGAATTTCAAAAAAGGCACGAAACAAAACTATGATATGACTATCTTGAACATTTCTTTTCACATTTGTCCTTTGCTTGTCATTTACATCCAGTTTTGCTCCTTTGTCCCTCATGTGTAGTAATGCTTATTACAGAGCAAAATTTCAAGTTCTGTTATTCAATTTGTGTGCTGCATGAAAACTTTTTATGTACTGCCTATAACTAAGATTCCTATGAAGAGATTTATGAATATTGTGATAATACTTTAATAACATGGGTGTTGCTATGTATTTTATGTAGAAGGAGTAGAAGAATATTTGATATTCAAGTTACTCTAATGTTTTTAGGTTAGAATCCTCATTTGTCCAGACTTTGATAGTTAGAAAGTATCTCTTATCTTTTGGTCTTTTTAAAGATTAGCACAAACTGCATAGCTACTTTTATATTTATCCAGGCTATAGAAAAACTTTGACCCTGTATTTATCACTGTTACTTAATAAATTTCCTTCCCTAAAAATTAAATAGACATGAATATTTCATCATCCAAAAAAACAAGAAAGCTTTCCTCTCAAGGCCTATTACCTGTGCTACAATTGACATTGTCTTTATTTTCAGGTTTTCTTTGGCTATGATAGTTTTAAGAAAGAGCTCTGTAAGTCCCTCCCCCCCTTACTCAAGACAAATTCTACATTAAAATGTGCCAAAAATTCACTCTATACCATTTTATTCCTATGTCTTGCTTCTATTTAGAGAATTTGAGTTATTTCGAAGTTATTGATGTGATGACTAAATTTTTTGTTATGCATTCCCAGAAGCCAGTTGTCTTTTCATAGTTGAATTGACTCATCAGATACATAAGTATTGCATGTTATAAATCATCCACCATAGCACCTCTATTATATCTCATGATGATATAACAAATTATTCTTCATTAGTGACGAAAATGAGATGGGTCACTATTCTTTTTAACAACTTCAAGGACAAAGATCATCTCATAAGTTTTTCTCACTGACTAGCTCTTCAGAAACTTCCTAACAAAATGCTTTACGAGGCACAACTTGTGAATACAGTAATGTGTTGTATATTAATGATACTGTATATCAATTTATTTTTCTTATATAAACATTTGAAATGTAATTGCCTTTCCACTCTGAAATAACAAATGAATATGCTTAATGAAGATTGTGAATACTATCTTAAAGTTTATTTTATGATTAGAAAACTAGCATACCCTTCATATGGACATTTTAAAATAGAATAATATTTGAAAAAGAGAACAATTTTTATCACAAATAAAGAGTACTTACAATTCAGAGTACATTTTTTATTCATATCTTGTTAACATTTTTTTCCTTTAAATTGATTTATTGGTACATTTTAGGTACATAATACAGTTACATTCATCATTGAGATCCTGTACGTTTACGCGATGTATCTTGGTTCTTATTTTTTCTCCATTCTCCTGACCTTCCTTCACTCTGCCCACCATTCTTTATTTACATAGACTTTGTTTCCATTTTTTTTTCCTTTTCTCATATTTTTTTCTTTTTCCTTTCTTTCCTTTCCACTACCCCTACCATTTCCCCTATTCCTTTAGGCCTTTTATTCCTATTTCACAATATCAATTACACATTTTTATCCTTATTTACACTTTTAGTTTTTCACACCATAGAAACTATGCGGTATTTACACATGTGTGTCATATTTATTTCATGTAAGAGTATGGTCTCAATGTGCATCCACTTAGCTATAAATGTCTTGAGTTTCTCGTTCCTTATGGATGAGTAGTACTCCATTTTATAAATTAAAAACCACATCTTCTTTATCCAGTCTCCAGTTGATGGGCAGTTAGGCTGTTTCCAAGTTTTAGCTATTACAACTGTGCTGCTATAAACATGGGTGTGCATATATAGCTGTGGTATGATTCTTTTAATTCTTTTGGGAAGATATGCAGCAGAGAATAACTTGATCAAATGGGATTTCTGATCTTAGTTAATTGAGGTATCTCCATATTGATTTCCACAGTGATTGCACCAGTCTGCACTCCCACCAACAATGGAGAAGGGTTCCTTTCTCCCCCAAACCCCACCAGCATTTATTTTTGTTGATTTCTTGATAGCAGCCATTCTTTCTGGAATGAGGTAGAATCTAAGCAATCTTTTCATCTGCATCTCTCAAATGACCAGTGATGTTGAACATGTTTTCATATTTTTACTTGCTCCTTTTACTTCTTTGCCAGAGAAATGTCTGTTCATTTCAGATCCCATTTTTGAATTGGGTCTTTATATTGGGGGGGGGTCTGATTTTTTTGAGTTCTTTATATTTTCTAGATAGTAGACTTTTCTCTGAGGAACAGCTGGTGAAACTTTTTTCCCACATTGTAGGTTGTCTCTTAGCTCTGATGGTGGTTTCTCTTGCAGTGCAGAAGCTTTTTAATAAGATGAGATCCCAACTGTTGATACTTTCTGCTAGTTCCTGTGATACCGAGGATTTGTTCGTCAAGTTTTTTCCTATGCCAGTGTCTTCAAGATTTCTACCTAACTTATCTTCCAGCAAGTTTAGTGTTCCTGTTTTAATATTTAGATCTTAAATTCATTTCAAATTTAGTTTAGTGCATGGTGAAAGATAGGGGTCTAGTTTTAATCTTTGGCAAGTTAAAATCCAGTTTTTCCAACACCATTTATTAAAGTTGCTATCTTTCCTCCAGTGAGGGTGGTGGGCTCCTTTGTCAAAGATAAGGTAACTGAGTATGTCTGGAGTTGTTTCTGAATGTTCTAATCTATTCCACTGATCCTTGGGTCTGTTTCTTTGCCAGTATCATGCTATTTTTATCACAGTGGCTTTGTAGTATAGTTTCAATTTGGGGATTGTGATATCCCCTGCCATGTCTCTGTTGCCTAGAATAGTTTTATTCTAGGTCTCTTCTTGTTGCAAATTATTTTTTGGATTGTTTTCTCTAGTTCTGTGAAATATACTGTTGGAATTTCAATTGAGATTGCATTGAATCTGTATAGCAGTTTTGAAGTATGGCCATTTTCACTATATTGGTTCTTATCCAGGAACAAGAATGTCTTTCCATTTTCTTATATCCTCCTCGATTCCTTTTTTCAGAGTGTTATAGTTCTCAGTGTAGACGTCTTTTGCTTCCTTCATTAGATTGATTCCTTGTATTTCATTTTTTGGATGATATTGTGAAAGGAATTATTTCCCTAATTTCTCTCTCAATGAGTCTGTTATTTGTATACAAAAAGGCTATTGATTTTTGAGTGTTGACCTTGTATCTAGCTACTCTACTAAATCTGGCAATTAATACTAGAAGACTTTTGGCAGAGTTTTTTGGGTCTTCTATGTAGGGTATCATATCATCAGCAAATAATGACTGTCTAAATTTTCCTTTCCTATCTCTATTCCTTTTATTTCTTTCCCATGTCTAATTGCTGTGGCTAATGTTTTCAAAACTATATTGAACAGAAATGGTGGTAGTGGACATCCTTGTCTTGTTCCTGATTTTATCATGAAGATTTTCAGTTTTTGACCATTTAGTATGATGTTGGCTGTTGGCTTTTCATAGATATCCTTTATCAAATTAAGATAAAGACCATCTATTCCAATTTTTTGCAGGGTTTTTTTTTATCATGAATGGGTGTTAAATTTTGTTGAATGCTTTTTCTGCATCTACTGAGATGATCATATGGTTTTTGTTCTTGACTCTGTTGATATAGTTTATTACATTTATTGATTTACATATGTTGAACCATTCTTTCATCCCAGGGATAAATCTGACTTGGTCAGGATGTATGATCTTCTTGATGACCCTCTGTATTCTGTTTGCCAGTATCTTATGGAGGATTTTTGCATCTATATTCATTAGGGAGATTGGCCTGTAGTTCTCTTTTTTGGTTGGGTGTTTCCTTGGTTTGGGGATCAAAGTAACACTTGCTTCCAGGAATGAATTTGGAAGTATTGCTTCCCTTTCAATTTCATTGAAAAGTTTAAAGAGTATTGAAAATAGTTCTTCTCTAAATGACTTGTAGAATTCAGAAGTCAAGCCATTAGGACCTGGACTTTTCTTTGTTGGTCAATTTTTAATTACGTTTTCAATTTCACTGATTGTAATTGGGAGGTTTAGTATTTTCATATTGTCTTTGTTCAACTTTGGAATTCATATATATGTAGAAATTTGTCCATTTTTTCTGTATTTTCCATTTTATTAGAGTACAGGGTATAGGTTCTCATAGTAGGTATTGATGATCCTCTGGATTTCTGCTGGATCTGTTGTGACTTCATCTTTTTCATTATTAATTGCATGGATTTGAGCCTTTTGTTTCCTTTTTTTGATAAGGTTGGTTAAGGGTTTATCGATTTTATTTATTCTTTTGAAAAACCAACTTTTCCATTCATTGATTTTTTTATGTCATTCTCTTACTCTCTATTGCACTGATTTCTGCTCTTTTCTTTGTAACTTCCTCTTTTGTATGAGCTTTGGGTTTGTCTTGCTTTTGTTTTTCTAGGAGCTTAAGATTCAGCATTAGGTTGTTTATTTGAGCTTGCACAGTTTTCCTAGTGTGGGCACTCACTGCTATGAATTTCTCTCCTAGAACTGCTTTCGTTGTGTCTCATAGATTATCATTTAATTGTAAAAAGTTTCTAAGTTCTTCTTTAATTTCCTCCTTGACCCACTGGTTTTTCAGGAGAGTGTTATTCAATTTCCATGTGTTTGTGAAGTTCTTGTGGTTTCTTATGCTATTGATCTCCAGTTCTTTGCACTATGTTCTGATAATATACATGGGATAACTTTACTTCTTTTGCATTTACTTAAACATGTTCTGTGAACTAGTATGTGGTCTATTTTGGAGAATGACCTGTGTGCAGCCAAAAAGAATGTGTATTCTGATTTTGTGGAGTGGAACACTCTGTAGATGTCTATTAAGTTCATTTGTTCAAAAGCTTGGTTCTGTTCTAGCATTTCATTGTTGATTTTTTGTCTAGATGATCTGTCTATTTATGACAGTGGGTTATTGAGGTCCCACAATACAATTGTAGTACTGCTTGTTTGGTTTTTCATGTCCCTTAATATTTGTTATGTATAGTTGGGAGCATCAGTATTTGGTGCATAAATATTTATGATTGTCATGTCTTCCTCTTGGATTGTTCCCTTTTCAAGGAGGTAGTAACTTTCTTTGTCTCTCTTAATTATTTTTGGTTTGAAATTTACTTTACTTGCAAATAAGATAGCTACCACTGATTTTTTCTGGGTCCCAGTAACATGGAGAACTGTTTTCCATTCTTTTACTTTCAGCCTATGAGTTTCTTTTTGAACTAGGTGCATTTCTTGTATAAGGATATTATTGGATTTTACTTCTTACTCCATTCTGCCAGTTGATTTCTTTTGATTAGTGAATTAAGGCCACTAACATTGATGCTTGTAACTGGTATGTATTGACTTATCCTCATCATGTAATTTTCCCATTGTTTGCTCTGGTATTTTTTATTTTTCCCTGTCTCCCTTTAATTTCTTGCCTTGCCTGATTGTTTTGCTCTGTTGGGCCTCACAGAGTTGTGACCTTCATTGTCTTTTTCTAGGATACTGTTTAGAATTGTATGGATTGCTGGTTTGGTGTTCCTGCAGTTTCTCAGGTGTTCTTTGTCATGGAAGTATCTTATTTCCCCATCAATTTTGAAAGATAGTTTTTCAGGATACAACAGTCTACATTGGAGCTTTTCTTTTAGGGTTTGAAATACCTCACTCCAGGCTCTCGTTGAATTGAGGGTTTGTGTTGAGAAGTCTGCTGTGATTCTGATGGGCTTCTCTTTGCATGTGGTTTGTGTCTTTTCTCTAAATATTTGTAGTATTTTGTTCTTCTGTTGGGTTTTAAGGATCTTGATTATTATATATCTAGGTGTAGATTTTTTTGATCATGGGTAGTTGGAGTCCTATATGCCTCACTTACCTGTATATCAAATTCTTTTGCTCTGTTTGGTATGTTTTCTGTCATTAATTCTATGAACAGTTTTTTTTAGGTCATTTGTACTTTATTCTGCTTTTTCAAGGACTCCTATCAGTCTTTTATTATTCTTTGCATCATTTGGCAGGTGTTGGATTGATTTGTTGTGGTCCCTTGCTATTTTTGAGATATCTCTCTTTTCATGGTCACTGACTGACATCCTTTCGTCTATATATGATATTCTTTCTTCAGATTGGCTCAGTCTGCTGTTTATACTTTCAATAGACCTTTTATTCTCCTGGATATCTGTTTGAATCTGTTTCATGGTTTCCATTTCTTTCCTATGCTGGCCAATCATGCCTTCCATCATAGTCCTGAGCTCATCTTTTTTTTTTTTTTATCTGTTTCTGTTCTAGAGTCTCTAATCATGTCTTTCATTCTGCTCACCATCTCTATAGTTATATGGGAAATTATTTCTGTTTTGAATTTTTCTAGATCCTCATTCATCTGTTTTGTTACTTCCTGTTTTATCATTTCAGGTTGTCCAGGTGGTTGATTATCAGACTATTCCACCTTGTTTCCCCCAGCATTTGTCTTTGGTGAGCTGGATGTCTAGGTTTGTGCTTTGCTTAAATGTCTTCTTATTTCTATTTTTGTTGTTGGTATTGTCTTTAGTTTAATTTCTGGCTTAATACTTTGATATTGCTTATTGCAAGTATCTTTGTTGATTGCATTTAGAACTCTTATGGAATGATTGCTTCTCAGAGGTGTCTTCCAGATATTACTGGTCTTTAGTTTTGAGTCTCTAATGACTCTGAAGCAATCTCATTTTCATTATATCAGAAAGGATAACTGCTTAGATTAATCATAACACCTTAACCCAAGTGATACAATCATCATCAACAATAGCATCAAGCACAGCTTAGAAAATGACAATTTGTGGTAATTATTAATCTATCAACTTTAAACATGTGAATTAAATCAAAATCGAGGACCAGCCCAAAGTATGTTTATAGTGAATAAACTCTTCAATATAGCAACTTTACCCTTTGGGATGGGGACTTAGAAGGAGTTGTGGAGGGAGGGATAGATAGGTAGAAGGATAGGGAAAGATTAGAAGGCCAGAGGACACAGGAAGATCATGCAAACTCTAGAGAACTGTTGAAGACAAGAGGAAAAGACAGAATGAAAGAACAAAAGAACAGGGCAACCTAACAGTAATAGGGAAGATAGAAAATGAATTCATTTTCCTTTGAATCTAATGACAATTGAGAGAAGGATAAAAAGAGAAAAAAAGAAAAGCCGAATTAGGATAGGAACAGGAACAAAAATGGAGATGAAGAACAATGTGGGAGAGTGAGAGAGCAAGAGAGTGAGAGAAAGAAAAGTGAAAAAAGAAAAAGAAAATAGAAAAAAATTTGAAAAGAGTAGAAAAAATTAAAGTTAAAAATTAAAAATAGGAGAAAAAAATAATTTTGAAAATAAAAGCAAAGGGCCTCCTTCAGTGTATGTCTCTGCAGTCACAATAGACAAAGTGGGCCACAGTGCAGATCTAAGTCAAGTAGTCTCAGCAAGCCAGTAGCAGACCCCTGAGATTCAGGCTAATTTCTGGCTGCAATGCCCAAGTTGAGTTCCCTGACCTCCTGCTTGGTTAAACTCTGCAAGTTTCTACTGCAGGTTCCAGCTGCCCTTCACCTGAAGATAGTCCAGGTTCTGATGGGAGGTGGTGATCCCTCCAACTTACCAACTATGATGGTGTGGTGTGCCTTTATTGTAGAGATTCTCTTCACTTTTCCAGTGGTCTTCAATTTTCATCAAGGAGCCTGAGAGAGGCCCTCTTTCTGTTGGCCACTTCTGCTCTATCTTCTGGAGCTCAGGACAATGGCCTTTATGATCCCTGTCCCTTTCCAGTGTGGATCCAGGTACAAGTGCAGCCAGAGATGGCGGGGGGTGTGGTGTGGTGGTGCTTCAGGGGCCCGCAAGGCTCTGCTCCTCACCAGTCTCCTCCTCTTGTAAACATTTTTAAGAGTGTATTTTCTATTAAAAACTGTCAGCCATTTTATCACAAAATTATAGCAGAAATATCTTGCTCTTAAAATTTCATGATGTGAATAAACTTTTTCTTTAATGTGTCCAAACATTATTAAACAACCACACTGGTCAATATTTTAAAAATTTTTTGATTTACTCCCTACATTTTATCTTCTATTAATCTTGTACATTTAATTTGTTACTATTATTTCATATTAGCAATAATATTGCACTGACCATCACTGTTCATAAAAGCCACTTCTTCTATGATTAGATTGAGTCCTTTGCTTGGTGTTTAGAATTTTAATGGCTGGCTCTTCCCCACTCACATAGTGAGGATTGAACTCAGGAAGTGGTGAATTATGCTCCTAGATTTTTTTATTTTGTATTTTAACACTGAGTCTCTTGGTAAGTTTCCCAGGCTAACCTTGAATTTGTAACCCTCCTGCCACAATATCTTGAGTATCTAGATGACACAGAATATTTTCTAATATCATAGGTAAAAGATCCCATTTTTAACAACCATTTAAATAATATTCATTTAACATGCATTTGAAAAGTAGCTGTGAAGCTAACCTTTTGTCTGAATGTTTGTTAGTCTCCTGTTAATCACTGATACCTGTCATATACATTTGGTTATTGGAGTTATAGTCTTTTCTTAATGATGTCTCTGTGTCCTGATCATTTCATAATTATCATCCCTGGACTTCTGGTTTAAAGTGTCAAATTTGTCATGTGTATTTTTGCCTTATCTCTCTTTTCCAATATTTTGCTAATTAATAAAATAATTTATGTCTGTAAGGATTATGATAGAGTATTAGAAAATACAGGAGTATAATTAACATGTTGACAGGTAAAAGGAGAGAATCATACAATAGTCTCATCACATGCAAAAAGGTAATAAAAAGTTCTTCATATCACTCAAAATCCATTCTCAGCAAAACTTCCAGTAAACCAATAATATAAGGAAAATTTCTTAATGTAATTGAGCATCTATCTAAAACATGGCGTAAACATTGTGTTCATTGTTATAATCTAAGAAGCATTTCACTTAAATTCAGGGAAAAGATAAGGATGTCTTATATTTCCAGTTCTACTTTAGTAATGGAGGTACTATCATAAACAATAGGAAAAGGAAAAAATGTGTGGATGAATATTGGTATAGAGTACATCCATAATGATCTTAGCAGGAGGGAGGGAATTTAAATGAAAAAAAATGATTTTCAAGGTTATCAGCTGCATTTTCAGGTTTTGAAAAGTGAACTACAAAGGCTTTGGCTTTGATGAAAAATATAAATGATAGATGCATAGAAAGTGAATAAAAGGAAAAAAAATTAGTCAACAAGTAAAATTATTTGATGATACAGGGAACATAGAAAAAATCTATAGTCAAATAATAAAATTTGTAATTTAGACAACCTTGTTATAATGATTGTACAAAAAGCCATTGCATATCTATACCTTAATAGTATTAAGAAAATGTAAAATTATTTTAAAGTTTCTGTATTAGCCCATTTTTGTTTATGTAACAAAATACTGGAGGCTGGTACTTTATTTTAACAAGAGATTTATTTATTTCACAGTTTTGAAGGCTGGAAGTTCAAGCTTAGGTATTCCCTTTAGTTTTGCCTCTGGTGAGTCCTTCCAGCCACATCACAACATGGCAGATGTCATTGTGGTGAGAATGCATGCAAAAGGGAATGTCACATGGTGACAGGAAACAAGAGGATGAATGGCCAGACTTTTTCTCTTTATAGCAATTCACTCTTGCAGAAGTTGTGGTCTATGAGAACTACTTTAATCCCTTTTGAGAATGGTAGCCACAGGGTCCTGATTACTAGGCTCATCGCTTAATGGTTTCAGAGGTGCTCAGCATCATCACAATTAAGGTCAGGCTTCAAGCCTATCAATGGCGGATACTCAAACCATATCCATTCCATAACAGTTACACACTGTGTAAATAGCAACAAAATATGAGGTACATGGAAACTAATCTAACAAGTATAAATAAAATATGCAGAAATATATGTAAATAGCATAATATGTGGAAAAATGTACTATGTTCATGAATAGGAAGTTCTCAAATTTCAATTTCCCCCTTGAACTTTAAATTTAATGACTAAAGTATTCTCAAGGAACTTGACAATATTATTTAAAATATGGAAGAATATATAAGCCATTCCTAAAGAAGGTCATTGTAAGGGAATTCCTGTACCACCATACAAGATTTTGTAGCACCATAGTAATTGCATAAGTGTTGTATCAGTTTAGTGATAAACACACAGGCCAGTGGAGGAGAATACATATCTGTAAATACACTTATGTGTCTGTGGATAAATGATATATATGTAAGTTGGCCTTACCCATTGCTGGGGAAATGATGGACTCTTTGAAGCAGAAAAATTAATTATTCATTTGGTAAAAAATTAACTTGGTTTCCTACAACATGTCATATGCAAAAATCAATTCTGGGTAGCTTAAATATTTGCCTTAAACATGATTAAAAATTTTAGAAGAATACATATACAGAAACTACCATTACATGCATTCTTTTTACTTTTTAAATAATTCACAAGAATAACATATTACAAAGAAATCTTGGATACCAAATATGAGTTGCAGAGAGAACAGAGCAATTGAAGGTAAGGACTTTATTAGGAAATTAACATGAAAACAAAAACCTTGGATTTAAAGGCATGAAACTCTAAAATGAAAAGCTCCCCCTTATCCTAGTAAAATGAATGCGGAGAAAAACCTAAATACACAAAGAAAGAAAAGGGCATAATATTTTGATGTTCCCAAAACAACTTGAATAATAAAACTAACACAAATCTTAAGGTCAATTTTGTTTCCTTTCATTTTTCCCCCTCATCAATACCATGGCTCTCTGTCCTAGATTCCACCTCACCATTTCCACATCATTCCTCCTCTCCATTCCTTCTACAACCCTGTGGTTCAAGTTGTTATCTTCACTTTGCCAGGTTAATTCAATAACATCCAAATTAATCTTTACCTAAGATCTCTCTGAATTCTAAGCTCTCAGCCCTGTACATCTAGACATTGGAGTTAGTTGTACACAAATTCACTGACTGATTTCTATTGCTTTTTAAACTAAACCTATTTTTAGACTTTCCCTCACTATGCATGTGTTTATTCTTTTTTTTTTTTTTTTTTTTTTGGTGTCGGGGATCGAATTCAGGTCCTTGCGCTTGTGCAGCAGGTGGCGAAACCACTGAGTTAAATCCCCAGCCCCTGCATGTGTTTATTTTTGTTATAGCTAGTGTGTGTGTGTGTGTGTGTGAAAGAGAGAGAGAGAGGGGGAGAGAGAGAGAGAGAGAGGGAGAGAGGGGGAGAGAGAGAGAGAGAGAGAGACTGAGGGAGAAAGGAAGGGAGGGAAGGTGGGAGTGATTTGATTAAAATTCCATGATAAAATAAACTTTACATGTGTCAATTATTACTTAGGATTACTGAATTGATATCTCCATAGATGTGTATAATCATTTCATTATCTAATAATTAGCTTTAATGAATAAACTTTTAAAGTAAGCATTCTAGTATTTTGTTCTTCATTTTTAAATTGGATGAATATATTCTTTTAAATAATAACATGAACTGCTGATATTAGTTTGGGTTCTCAAATACCAGTAGGAATATTTAAAAATTTTATCAATTTTATGTTATTATTCAAGTTGAATTACATTTATTAGACTGTTATTTTTCTATTGCCCTTTTCAATTAGTTGTTTTCTGAGCTTCTCTTCAATGCAAACTATTTGTTGAATGTATATATTTTAATATATTTCCTTTTTGTACTATTCATATTCTTTGAGTTTTAGACATTATAACTTAAAAAAAGATTTTAAGGTACGGGGTAATTTTCTAAAATTTTCAACAAAGGAATAGTATGCTTTGGAAAGTACTTAAAATTCAGTTATATATCATCTAGTTAAGAGGATATTTTCAAGCATTTCATATGACTTACCACAAACTATACTCTGGGAATCTTTATGTACAGCCTGTGAGAAGGCAACATAGACTAGCTACCTACATCCTGACTGATGACATTCACAGGATTAATGAGAAAGTTAGTGTGTGCCTTCTGAGAAAAGCATGATTTGGATATTGATACAAGAAGAGAAAACCAATTTGGTTTCAGTGAACCATAGCAGACTGGGGACAACATGTGCTTGAAAGAAGTAAAAGGTACATTGTTCAGAATTTTATCCCTTATCTCTTATTTCACATCATTTTTCATCTTCAAGTGTGATGATCTGTGGAAGAATTGGGTTATCCAAAGAGAGTACCATTTATTTATAACTACAAGAATTTTTCAAACTGCAAAAAATTTCTTTCCTTTGTTTTAAAAGTCAAGCAATTCACTTATATGCTATTGGATAATATGATATAACTTATTTTTCATTATTATGTAAACTGATTAATGTTAAAGAAAATCAGAGAGCAAATTTCCATCCTTCTTTTTTGCTGCCAAATTTACAAAGTTATAGTCTCTCTGTTATATATTTAATTACTTTTTTCCCTAGCCCACTTCCATACTCTAGGGTTTGTTAGTGGAAATTGATTTTATAATACAAATATTGTAGTTTTGTTTAAATTCTTTTTAAAATTCTAATAAATAGATCTTCGTTTTAAATTTCTTTATTGTTATACACTTATGCCTTAGTTGCATATTTATTACTTCATCAACTAAATTCTGTATCTTCTGTCTTTAAACTGTATTCTCTGTTGTTCTAAGAATAGCAAGGCTATTCTTTATGCTTCTGATATGGAGGTATGCAACCAAAATGGGTATTCCAAATGTAAACTCCATATAATAGTTTAGTGAAGAATTTCACTTTCTGTTTTTCATATGTGATGATTTATATTTTCCCCAAAATAGCAATGGACTAATTCTTCATGCATTTTAATGGTGAGCATCTTAAAAGTATACTTTTCTATTAATAAGAAAACGATATTGAGCACATGAAAATATTTAATAGCCAAACTAATGATCATTATTATCAATTTATTAAATACACGCAAATTCTTTGTAAAAGCAGCAAATTGATTTTTCTAGAAGGCAATGGAATCTTAAAAAGATTATTTATCATATACTTTTTCCCATTTTCTAACTTAATCCTGAATTCTAAGTTGAAAATGTATGTATTTTATTTTTTAGATGTGTAATTCATTTAATATTAAATAAATAAGAAGCTTCTAAACTCTTAAATCTTAACTGATTCTGTCCTCAAACTGTTTTAACTTTTAGTTTCTAAACAGCAGAGGCCAAGGCTGTACTGCAGCAATGGATCTAGTACTTCAGTAGTGAGGTGCTTAACACAGGGAAGCTGAATATTGGCTTGCTGTAAAAGAAGGGCTGCTCTCATTAGAACTTCTTATCAAATAAATATTTGCCAGGAACTTCTCTTCTCTTTTAACCTTTTGTTGATTGTTAAAAGAAAATTAGCTTTCTGCTTTGTTTGTGAAAGGAAAAAAAATTCCAAACTCATTTTTCCCCTCTTATATTCATAATACTCTTAGCTACTAAATATGTGGATTTTTCCTTCCTTTCTTTAAAAGAAAAATAAATTTTCTAATTCTCTATGGATAGGACAGCAACTATGTGTCCTAAAATTGTTTTCAGTTTTGATCTAGTCCGCATGGAGTTAGTATGTGATTCTACTCCTTAAATGCTTCACTCCAAAAGAGGGTTCCCTACTTCAGGTGCACTTGAAGATTACCCACAACCTCTGTCTGACTTGGCTACAAATCACAATTCCCAAGGTCTCCTCTTCATGCTAGAAAATTTGCAAAAAATAAAAAAGAAAAGAAAAGAAAGAAAGAAAGAAAGAAATTAGTTTACTCACTAAAAACAGTTTACATTACTTATTACATTATTAATTTATTTTGAAAAGATCCAAGTCAAGAATGGCCATGGAAGAGACACAGGGTAGGCACAGAGGGAGAGGCACAGGGACCCATGCTTATCCACACTGCCCTCCTAGCACTTCCTCCTGTTCACTTTCCTGCCCCCCCTTTTTATTAAAGGGTTCATTATTAGGCATGATTGATTAAATCATGGCCGGCCATTCCTAACTAATTAAGCCTCCAGCCCCTCTCCCTTCTCCAGAGGCTGATGGTGGGCTGGAGCTTCATCCTTGTCCTCTACACACAGGACTGAGTTCCCTAACCTAAGGCTGTGCAGCGCCCCAGCCCCAGTTGTTTCATTAGCCTGAAAAAGAAACAGCTTCAAGGTCCCAAGGACTTCAAGAACGCTGCTCAGAAAGGGGCCAGAACACACACACACACACACACACACACACACACACACACACACACACGATGCCAAAATATGGGTGCCCAGGTGAGGATGTGACTTTTTTGATGATGAATTTGATTCTTGTCTCAGAAGAGTATAGAAAGATTAGATTGTAGAGAGATTTTAGGGGAGTGAGTTGTGAGATCCAGGAAAGGCTAGTCACTCGTATTTAAGGTGTGCAGCCTCCCAGATAGGGTCAGTAAACAATTTGTTGTTTCTTAAGGAAATAGAAGCTAAGGAAGTGCCTTGCAAAATTATGCCAGATTTACTCCCACCACATAGTTATATTGACTACTTTAAATCTTGCTTCTGCGATAAACTAAAACAAAATGCTAATCTTTTGTAACAGGAGGTATGATACACCCAGATGCACTTTTCACCCATCTGTAATTCTGTGAATTCTTAAAGAAGGCCTCATATCTATGCTGGTATGTTTATTTTACCTCCTGTTTTTTAAAAAATTCTTTTATTGGTACATTTTAGGTATACAATATGTTTACATTTATCATTGGGTGTTTGTACCTGTACATGATGTATCTTAGTTCTTATTTTTTCCCCATTACCTGTGTGCCCTTCACCCCCTCCACCCTTCCCTATTTACATAGATTTCATTTCTATTTTTTTCTTTTCTCATAATTTTTCCTTTCCCTTCTTTCCCTTCCCCTTCCCCTCCCATCACCCCTACATGTAGGGAGCAGGGGAAGGGGACGTTACCAGAACCTCTGCAGTGAGTCCTGGTCTCCTGCGAGCCATGGCAGCACACGGCGAATTACAGGAAAGGTAGAAAAATGAGACTGAGAAGAAGCTGAGCTTTGGGTCTGATTAGTGCTGCTCTGGGCAGCAAAGACGAAAGCTCCCGGTTTACCGCACCTTTTATTCAGTACTCAGTACATCAGGAGAAACAAATGTAACTAATGACTTGCAGAGAGTTCAGTACATCCTGCATAAATAAGATGGTAATACTCCAAGATCAAGGAGGAATTGAGTAGATGTTTGTTCCTCCCAGGATGTTCTCAGCTCCCAAGATGTTTCCTGGAGAATCACAGACAGCATCACCGGATCATTGAGGTCTCAGTTGTGACCGGAGGCCAAAAGGCAATTATGTCTCAGAATTCCACAGCTGGGCTGTAGGCAGGAGAACTAGGCTAACCAAATGATTTTTCCCTAAAATTATGTAGCATTGCTTCCGACACCTACACTTTTGGACCTTTTCCTATTTCAAATTATCAATTATTCATTCTAATCATTTTAATCCTTATTTACACTTTCACTTTCTCACACTAAAGAAACTATTCGGTATTTACACATGTGTGTCCTATTAATTTCACTTAAGGGTATGGCCTCAATATGCATCCTATATGCAACTATAAATGTCTCTAGTTTCTCATTCTTTATGATTGAGTAGTACTCCATTTTATAAAAAAAAAACCCCACATCTTCTTTATTCAGTTTCCAGGTGATGGGCACTTGGGCTGTTTCCAAGCTTTAGCTATCACAAACTGTGCCACTATAAACATCGGTGCACATATATCACTGTGGTATGAGTCTTTTAATTCTTTGGGGAAGATACCCAGTAGGGGAATACCTGGGTCAAATGGGACCTCTACTCCTAATTCTCTGAGGTATCTCCATACTGATTTCCACAGTGGTTGCACCAGTCTGCACTCCTACCAACAATGTAGAAGGGTTTCTTTCTCCACATAACCCCACCAGCATTTGTTATTGGTTGATTTCTTAATAGCAGCCATTCTTTGTGGGGTGAAGTGGAATGTTAGTGTTGTTTTCATCTGCATCTCTTGAATGACCAGTGATGTTGAGCATTTTTTCATATATTTATTTGCTGCTTTTAGTTCTTTGTCTGAGAAATGTCTGTTCATTTCAGATGCCCATTTTTGAATTGGGTCTTTAAATTTGGGAGGTCTGATTTTTTAAAGTTCTTTACAGATTCTAGATAGTAGACCTTTGTCTGAGGTACAGCTGCTAAAATTTTTCCCCACATTGTAGGTTGTCTCTTAGCTCTGATGGTGGTTTCTCTTGCAGTGCAGAAGCTTTTTAATATGAGATCCCAGTTGTTCTTTGTGCTAGTTCCTGTGCTAACTGAGGTTTTGTTCATAAAGTCTTTTCCTATGCCAATGTCCTCAAGAGTTCTACCTAACTTATCTTCCAGCAAGTTTGGTGTTCCTGTCTTATTATTTAGATCTTTAATCCACTTTGATCTTAGTTTAGTGCATGGTGATAAGTATGGGTCTAGTTTTAATCTTTGGCCAGTTGAAATCCAGTTTTTTGAACACCATTTATTAAATAGGCTATCTTTCCTCCAATAAGAGTGGTTGACTCCTTTGTCAGAGATGAGGTGGCTGAGTATGTATGAAATTGTTTCTGCATCTTCTAATCTATTCCACTGATCCTTGGGTCTGTTTCTTTGCCAGTACCATGCTGTTTTTATCATGGTAGCTTTGTAGTATAGTTTCAAGCTGCTGATTGTGATACCCCCAGCCATGTCTCTGTTGCCTAGAATTGCTTTTGCTATTGTAGGTCTCTTCTGGTTCCAAATGAATTTTTGGATTGTTTTCTCTAGTTCTGTGAAATATATTGTTGGAATTTCAATTGGCATTGCATTAAATAGATATAGCAGTTGTGGAAGTATGGCCATTTTCACGATATTGGTTCTTCATATCCAGGAACAAGGGATGTCTTTCCATTTTCTTATATTCTCCTCGATCTCCCTTTCCTGAGTGCTGTAGTTTTCAGTGTAGAGTTCTTTTTCTTCCTTTGTTAGGCTGATTCCTAGATATTTCATTTTTTTGGATGTGGAATTGTTTCCCTGATTTCTCTCTCAGTGAGTCTGTTATTTGTGTATAAGAAGGCTAATGTTTTTCCAGTGTTGACCTTATATCCAGCTACTCTACTGCATCTGTCAATTAGGTCTAGAAGACTTTTGACCGAGTTTTTGGGGTCTTCTATGTAAAGCATCATATCATCAGCAAATAACGACAGTTTAACTTCTTCCTTTCCTATCTTAATTCCTTTTATTTCTTTCTCTTTTCGAATTACTGTGGCTAATGTTTCCAGAACTATATTAAACAGGAATGGTGATAGTGGGCATCCTTGTCTTGTTCCTGATTTTAGCGTGAAAGTTTTCAGTTTTTGACCATTTAGTATGATGTTGGCTGTTGGTTTTTCAAAGATAGCCTTAACCAGGTTGAAATAAAGACCTTCTATTCCAATTTTCTGTAGCATTTTTATCATGAATTTACATCCTATTTTTGTGACATTAATATCTTTTGAATCTTAATTTTGAGTATCCATGAATATTATTAATTGAATGTATTTATTCATTGATATTGTTGGAATGCGAATAATATAATAGTTTGGTTTAGTATTTTATAATTATTGTTGAGAGAAAATCTTTCAAGTTAATACATTTGTAAAGAAAGAAAAAGATTAACTATTAAACAAAAAAATATTTAAATATTTTGGAGACCTTCTAGAGTTCTTAGAATGGTGATGAGATGCAGAAAACATGACCTCAAAGTATGGCACATTAACACACTGCATGTTTTAAGCTGAAGAAGATTGAAAAAAGGACAGAAGCAGGAAGATTTTATCTTCATATGTTCCTTCTCCCCTTAAGTGGGCAGTAGCAACTATAAATCTCCTTATCTCCCCTCCAAAAAGAGGTAGTGAGGGCTGGGGATTTATGTCAGAGGTGCTACCCCCTGCCTCACAAGCACAAGGTCTGGAGTTCCATCCCAGGTACCAACAAAACAAAACAAAACAAAACAAAATAAAACAAAACAAAAACCAATAGAGGTAGTGAGTTCCAGGAAGTTCTCTCTGACCTTTCCCCATCTTTTCCTCTGAAGAACCTCATGTGACAAGCACCTTCAGCAGATGCAGCTCTTTGTCCTCTTCACATCAATCATGCTTTTCACAACTGATCATGAAAATACATTTTCTTGGCTCTCTGAGTTTTCATTTTTGAAGGTTCTTGTGATACAAAAACTTACATTAAATAAATGTTGCCAGGTGCACAGACCTGTAATCCCAGCACTCTGAGAGACTGAAGCAGGAGGGCACAAATTTTAGCCTAGCCTGGGCAACTTGGTAACTTAGTAAGATCCTGTCTCATAAAAAGGGGGTTGGGGATACAGCTTGGTGCAGAAGCACTGAGTTCAGTCTCCAGGGTTATAGAATGACTAATTAATGCTCATGTTTTTCTCTTGTTAACCTGACTTTTGTTATAGCAGTGTGGTAAGGTTTGAATGTATCCTCCAAAGTTTATGTGTTGGAAACCTAATCTCCAAATTCATATGCTGACCATACTTGCAGGTGGGGCACTTGAAGTGGTGAAAGTGGACTCCCATGATGAGATGAGAGGAAGAAACCTGGACTGACCCCCTCCTTACCATTTCATTCTGTCCATCGTGTTGTGGTGCATGAGAAGGCCCTCATGACATCGACCTTCAGATTTGGCCCATCTGTCCTCCAGAACTATAAGAAATAAATTTCTTTTGTTGATAAATTTTCTGTAGTAGAAAACAGATACAGAAAACATGTCTGTCATGGACCTTAGCTTGGGTTTGTATTGCATACTTTGGCTGTCCATAGACTATCGTAATATTGGAAATATGTATATATTGGGTAAGGGGATCAAACTCGGGTCCTTGCACTTGCAAGGCATGTGGTGGAACCACTGAGCTAAATTCCCAACCCTAGACAATATTTTTAACAGAAGATTTTCTGTGTTTATTTGACCAATAACCCTGTGAACTTGGAGATTAATAACAATATTCTTCAACTGCAATCACTTGAAACACCATGTGATAGGCAGAGTAATGTTCCTTCCAAAATGCCTGTGTTTTTATCTCTGGAATTTGTGGACATGTAACTCGACATGGTAGATGGACTGAATTTACGTTAAGGAGCTTGTGGTGGGGAAACTTTCTGGATTATCTGAGCTGGGTACATTGTTTCTTAATAGCAGAAATCTTTCCAAGCTTTGGTCAAATACAGAGATGTGAAGGTGGATGAAGAGAAATTTGCCATTTCTGGTTCTGTGGATGCAGGAAGTGGGCCATAAGCCAAGATCCCTCTATAGGGCATCCTCCATGAGCTGTAAAAGCAAGGGGGTGGAATTTCTCCTACAGCCTCCAGAAATGACTTATCCCTCCTGACACCTGGATTTTTAGCTCAGGGACTCATGTGTTGGACTTTGGGTTCTCACCTCAGAACTGTGAAGTAACCCATTCATGTTATTTCTATCCATTTGGCTCTCAGTACTTTAGGAAATATTAGTTAAATTATAACATACTTTATATGTTTGGAAAAAGAAGCCTAGCAATGTAACCTTTTACTCAAAAATGTTTTATTATGTAAAAGGATTGGTGAACACTGAAAATTAGTAAAGATAATCTAAATAAGTGTCTTTGAAAATTCTGACCAAACTAAATAAACATGTAAAACTCCTCTTAAACATATAGAATATGCAAAAAATTATTTAGTAACAATAATCTGAATCTAAAACTGAGTTTATATATTTTATTTTCAAAATTAATTTTATGGGAACATTTTAGGTGTACAATATAATGAGATTCATCATTGAAAATCTGCACCTTTACATAATCTTTCTTGGTTCTTATATTTTCCCCATCCTCCTGCCCTCCCTTCAACCCCTCCATTCCTCCCTATTTACAAAGACTTTGTTTCCATTTTTTCATTTTCTCATATTAATTCCATTCCCTTCTTTCTTTCCCCTGCCCCTCCCTCTTCCCCTTTCCCTTTACCCTTTTTCTTCCTATTTCACATTATCTATTATACCTTGCAGTTCTTATTTACACTTTCAGTTTCTCACACTAGAGAAACTATTTGGTATTTACACATGTGTGTCCTATTTATTTCACTTAAGAGTATCTCCTCAATGTGCATCCATTTAGCTATAAATGTCTCTAATTTCTCATCATTTATGGCTGGTAGTACTCCATTTTATTAAAAAAAAAAACGCATTTTCTTTATTGAGTCTCCAGTTGATGGGCAATTGGGCTACTTCCAAGATTTAGCTATTATAAATTGTGCTGCTATGAACATGGGTGCATATATATCACTGTGGTATGATTCTTTAATTGGGGAAGATACCCAGCAGGGGAATAGCTGGATCAAATGGGACTCTGAGTCCTAGTTCTTTGACGTACCTCCGTACTGATTTCCACAGTGGTTGCACCAGTCGACACTCCCACCAGCAGTGGAACAGGGCTCATTTTCCCCACTACCCTGCCAACATTTGATATTGGTTGATTTCATGATAGCAGCCATTCTTTCTGGAGTAAGGGGGAATCCCAGCGATGTTTTCATTTGCATTGTTTAACATTTTTTTCATATGCTTATTTGCTATTTCTTCTTGGTCTGAGAGATGTCTGTTCATTTCAGATGCCCATTTTTGGATTGGGTCTTTACATTTGGGAGGTCTGAGTTTTTTAAGTTCTTTATAGATTTGAGATAGTAGACCTTTGTCTGAGGAACAGCAAGTGAAAATTTTTTCCCACATTGTGGGTTGTCTCTTCACACTATGGGTGGTTTCTCTTGCTGTACAGAAGCTTTTTAATAAGAAGAGATCCCATTTGCTGATTGTCTGTGCTAGTTCACAGGAAACTGAAGTTTTGTTCATAAAATCTTTTCCTACACCAATGTCTTCAAGAGTTCTACCTAACCTCTGTTCCAGCTGGTTCAGCATTTCTGTTTTAATATTTAGATTTTTAATCCATTTTGAGTTTAGTTTAGTGCATGGTGAGAGATATAGGTCTAGTTTTAATCTTTGACAAGTTGAAACCCAATTTTTCCAGCACCATTTATTAAAGAAGCTATCTTTCCTCTAGGGAGGGTGTTTGGCTCCTTTGTCAAAGATGAGGTGCCCGAATGTGTCTGGATCTTCTAATCTGTTCCACTGATCCTTAGGTCTGTTTCTTTGCCATTACCATGCTGTTTTTCTCACAGTAGCTTTGTATTATAGTTTCAAGTTGGAGGTTGTGATACACCTGCCATGTCTTTCTTGCCTAGAATTGCTTTGGCTATCCTAGGTCTCTTGTTCCAAATGAATTTTTGGACTGTTTTCTCAAGATCCATGAAGTATGCAGCTGGAATTTCAATTGAGATTGCATTGAATCTATATAGCAGTTTTGGAAGTATGACCATTTTCACTATGTTGATTCTTCCTACCCAGGAGCAAGGGATGTCTTTATATTTTTTGATATCATCTTCAATCTCTCTTTTCAGAGTGCTATAGTTTTCAGAGAAGATGTCTTTAATTTCTTTTGTTAGGTTGATTTCACTTTTTAGGATGCTATTTTGAAAGGAATTGTTTGTCCTATTTCTCCCTCAGTGAGTCTGTTGTTCGTGTAGAGGAAAGCTATTGATTTTTGTGTGTTAACTTTGTATCAAGCTACTTTACTGAATTTTGTTCGTAAGTCTAGAAGACTTTTGGTGGAGTTCTTGGGATCTTCTATATAGAATATCATGTCATCTGAAAATAATGACAATTTAACTTCATTTCCTATCTTTATTCCTTTAATTTCTTTCTCTTGCCTAATTGCTGTGACTAATGTTTCCAAGACTATATTGAACAGGAGTGGTGATAGTGGACATCCTTGTCTTGTTCCTGATTTTAGTGTGAAGGATTTCAGTTTTTTACCATTTAGTATTATACTAGCTGTTGGTTTTTCATAGATGGCTTTTATCAGATTGAGGTAGAGATATGTATTCCAATTTTTTGTACGTTTTTTATCATAAATGTGTGTTGGATTTTGTCAAATGCTTTTTCTGCATCTATGTAGACAATTATATGGTTTTTGTCTTTGGCTCTATTGATATTGTGTATTACATTGATCGATTTGTATATGTTGAACCTTCCCTGCATCCCTGGGATGAATCCCACTTGGTCAGGGTGTATGATCTTCTTGATGATCTTCTGCATTCTATTTGCCAGTATCTTATTAAGGATTTTTGCATCTATGTTCATTAGTGAGATTGGATTATAGTTCTCCTTTTCAGTTGAGTCTTTCTTTGCTTTGGGGATCCAGGTGATGATTGCTTCCAGGAATGAATTTGGGAGTATTGCTTTCCTTTCCAATTTGTTGAAGAGTTTAAAGAGTAGTGGCAGTAGTTCCTCTCTAAATGTCTTGTAGAATTCAGCAGTGAAGCCATCAGGACCTGGGCTTTTCCTGTTGCTAAATTTTTAATTATGTTTTCAATTTTGTTGATTGATACTGGATTCTGTAGAATTTTTAGGTCATCTTCTTTTAACTTTGGTAATTCATATGTATCTAGGAATCTGTTCATTTCTTCTGTATTTTCCATCTTATTGGCCTTAGGTTCTGCTAGTAGGTATTGATGATCCTCTGGATTTCTTTTTGGCCTGTTGGAATTTCACCCTTTTCATTCCTAATTGCATGGATTTGGGCCTTTTCTTTCCTTTTTCTGATAAGGTTGGCTAAGGGTTTGTCAATTTTGTTTTTTCTTTCAAAGAACCAATTCTTAGCTTCATTGATATTGTGTATCATTCTCTTAGTCTCCCTTACACTGATTTCTGCTCTGATCTTTATAATTTCCTCCTTTTTATGAGCTTTGGGTTTGTCCTGCTCTTCTTTTTCTAGAAGGTTGAGGTTCAGCATCAGGTTGTTTAATTGGGCTTGCTCTGTTTTCCTCCTATGAGTATTCACTGCTATGAATTTCCCTCGTAAGACTGCTTTCATTGTGTCCCATAGATTCTGATATGTTGTATTGTCATTGTCATTTGCTTGAAGGAACTGTCTGATTTCTTCTTCAATTTCATCTGTGACCCATTGGTTATTCAGAAGTGTGTTGCTCACTTTCCATGTGTTTATGAAATTCTTGTGGTTTCTTTTGCTATTGATCTCCAATTTCATCGCACTATGGTCTGATAATATACAGCAGATAACTTCAGTTTCTTTGTGCTTACTTAAACATGTTCTATGAGTGAGTACGTGGTCTGAAAAGAATGTGTATTCTGATTTTGTGGGATGGAACACTCTGTAAACATGTGTTAAGAGAACTTATTTCTTCAAGAGTTTGAGTTGTAATATTTTGTTGCTTTTTTTTTGTCTAGTTGATCTATCTGTGACAATGTGATATTGAGGCCCACCACTTCTATTGTATTAGTGCTTATTTGATTTTTTAATGTCCATTAGTATTTGTTTTATATAGTTGGGAGCAATGGTGTTTGGTGCATATATGTTTATGATTATCATCTCTTCCTCTTGGATTGTTCCCTTTACAAGGATGTAGTGTCCTTCTTTTTCTCTCTTAATCAGTGTTGGTTTGAAATCCACTTGATATGCAAAGAGGATAGCTACTCCTGTTTTTTGGGGGGGTTCCTGTCACACTGGTTTTCTACCCTTTAACTTTTGGTCTATGAATTTCTTTTTGAATTAAGTGTCTTTCTTGTATGCAGCATATTGTTGGATCTTGGTTCTTGACCCATTCTGTCAGTCTAATTCTTTTGATTGGTGAATTGAGACCACAAACATTGATGGTTACAACTGATATGTATTGACTTATCATTGTCATGACTTTTTCTTGTTGTTGGACTCTCCCCCTTTCCATTTAATTTCTTGTCATGCCTGATCAATTCATTCTGCTGTGCTTCCTGGGGTTGTGATACTTGTTGTCTCTTTCTAGGATATTGTCTAAAATTTTTTGGAGTGCTGGTTGGTTATTCATGAAGTTCCTCAGGTGTTCTTTGTCATGAAAGTATCTCTTTTCTCCATCAATTTTGAAAGATAGTTTTGCAGAGTACATCAATCGGGGCTGGAGCCTGTTTTCCTTTAGGGCTTGAAATATGTCTCTCCAAGCTCTTCTTGCCTTGAGTGTTTTCATTGAGAAGTCTGCTGTGATTCTCATGGGCTTTCCTTTGTATTTGATTTGTTTCTTTTCTCTAACTGCTTGTAGAATTTTATTCTTCTATTGGGTTTCTGGAATCTTAACAATTATATGCCTATGTGTAGATTTTTTTGATCATGAGTAGTTGGCCTATATGCCTCACTTATCTGTATGTCAAGTTGTTTTCCCCTTCTTGGGAAGTTTTCTGCCATCACTTCTCTGAACAGTTTTTTTTATGACATCTGCACCCTCTCCTGTTTCTTCATTGACTCAGATCAATCTTATGCTATTCTTCTTTCCATCATCTAGCAGCTGTTGGATTGATTTCTCATGGTCCCTTACTATTTTAAAGAAATTTTTCTTTTCCTGGTCACCAATTGCTATCTTATCTTCTATATCTGTAATTTTGTCCTCACATTGGCTTATTCTGCTGCATAAACTTTCAATGGAGTTTTTAATCTGGAAATCTGGTACTAGGGATCTAACTCAGGTCGTTGTGCTTGTAGGGCAAGTGGTGGACCTACTGAGCTAAATCCCCAGGAAATCTGGAAATCTGTTTGCATCTGTTTTATGGATTCCATGTGTTTCCTATGTTGGGATTCCATCAAGTTCCTCAGCTCCTCTATTTTTTTATTCTACGTCCTCTCTGGATTTATTAATCATGTCTTTCACTATGGGCACAATCTCTGCTAATATGTGAGAAATTATTTCTGATTTCATTTTTTCTAGATCCTCTTTTTTTGTCAGTTCAGGGAGTCCAGGTGTTTGAGTATCAGATTATTCCATCTTATTTCCCTTTGGGGTTGCTTTAGGTGATCTGGAAGTCTGGTTTTGAGACTTGTTTATGTATCTTCTCATTTGAAGTGGGGGAATGTGTGCTGCTGACACCCATGTGGCTCACCTCCTAGGTGCTGGGGCAGTGGTACGGCTGCCCAGAAGGTCCACCTCCTCTGCACTGGGGGCAGCTCTGCTCCTGGGCACTGGGAGTGGTGGTATGGTGACCCAAAAGGTTCCAAGCTTATGTTTTTTAAATCTCAGTAGCATCACACTTGCCTCACAAGTGCAAGGTCCTGAGTTCAATCCCCAGTAATGGGGAGAGAGTTGGAGATCTTTCTTTCCAGAAGCAGCAGTGACAACCCAAATTACTGGATATTGTAAGACTCTTTTCTGGGAGCCTGGGAACTCAGCCCACATGGCTGAGTGGGAAGAGTTGGCATAGAGGGTCAACCCTAGCAATGTTAAAGATATTTAATATGGTAAAAAAATTTCACTTGTTGGTGGTAAAATTAAATCATAGTTGCTTTGTAGGTAAGATATAATTAGGACATTTGAAAATTATTTTTCTGCTTTTCATATATCATGTTTTTTTTTCAGTTCTAGGGATTGAACCTAGGTACTTGTGCATCTTATTCAAGGGCTCTGAGAGATACCCCCAGTCCAAGTATCATTGTAAATTTGCTTTCACCTCTAAATAGGATATATAAAATTTTCAATTAATTCACAATTCATAACTTCTTAGTTTTTAAAAATCTTCTTTAAATTACAGTTTTACAATAATTATAGTAGTGTTAATAAATAAAAAATAAAATCTTGTTTTTGCTATATAGCCTTCATGACCAGCACTCTCTTTCCTCTTTTCCTCTTTAGGTGTTTTATATCATGGCTTAAATATATCCCATGTTTTGTTCAACTTTAGACATCTGATAGAATTACCAATATTGGTCTAATGATTACTTGAGCAACTTGAGTAAATGAATATGTTGAGTTACAGAACATATGTAAAAATTATGTTACCTATAGTTTTTATTTCAAAATATATGCAAATTTTATTTCATCAAAATGAGTTGTACCCAATTGGAAAATAATGAATCAGAAACTCAATGTGAAGATGGAGATGATCAGTTACCACACAAAAGACAGACTCTGTGGCCTAATGGTTATCTCTTAATGGTTAGGGCTAATAGCTCAACCTGTTGGTGAGCACAAACCCAAAAGTACAACCAGGAGTAGACTGCTTTAATATCTGCAGCAAGTAAGATGAGTAGTGAAGTTGATTTGCAAAAAAGTGTTCTGTTTGAACCAAGAAAAGAGAGGTTTCATTGAGTAAATTTATACATATCTTATTTGTATAGTGTGGCTCATCTTCATATGTGAAGATGAGCACATTCCTGAGCATGCTCAAGTAAGGGTCATAAGTCACATGTTCAAAAAGAAACATGCAAGATATGGGTGCTTCTGAGCAGAGAAATTAGTATTATACCGAGCAAACTTTGAATCTCCTAAAAGATTGATCAGAGTAACTTGGTGACCTTGAAAGCTTCTCCAAAGAGTCTTAGTTGAAATCAAAAGAAAAACCACTTCAAAGGTATGATAACAGTCTTTAAATCTTTTGTAAATGGGACCTTTCTGTCCCATTTACAAAAGTGTCTACCTGCAGATACCTGCCTCCTTTCCTGGCTAATGAGGCCACATTGTATTCAAGCTTAAAAAATGTCTAAACTATTTTATTGAACCACTGCAGAGGGCAGATAAATGAAGCTCTTGTCTCAAAAATTACAAATTACACTGAAGATTTTTATAGTGGTAAAGATCAAATGCCTGATTTTAAGTGAAATAAAACTTATTAAAATTCCACTGAATTTATTTAAAATTCATATACATATGAAATTAATTAATAGTAGTTAAATTTTTTGAACAATTACCGTCTCTAACACAGTGGTGTTTTGTTCATTTCCCACATTAATTAAGCATGTTTCACAAAACTCTTACATCCGTATAAACTAGAATTGAGTGGAAGTTTGAACTCTGTTTTACGTTTAGCCAAAGTATGCTATTAAGCTTCAGCTGCACATCTCAAATTTTAGAGAATAGAATGAGAAAATATTCATTTCAAAATCAAATGCAGAGATTCATTTTTAAAAAGACAAACATACAAGATGTAATTTAGAATATGCTTCACATTTTGAAATTATGTCATGATATAAGAGATTCTGGATAATGCTCTTATAGAGTAGCCACCAAGCAAGACAAAAATGAGGGCAGATGAGGTGAGAATAGGCCAACTGGGCCCTGGCACTTTTGGGATCTAGTATTGTTTTACAGTTAGGTCTTATTTTCAGGGAAACACAGTAAAAGGAGCCAGATGCTGCAGCCTGAAAAAGTACAGTTAAAGATTGTGGAGACAAGTACAATATGGACCTGAAGCTGGAAATACCAGAACAGCTACCCTGACTAGATGGGCTTTTGCTTTTAGGGAATCATGCATAAGAACTCTTTCTCTATAATCCTGTAGTCCTGTTAATTTTTTTTTGGTAGAGTTGACAGCTGACTCTTTTTCAATTCTGATAATATTTCCCCTCTTGTCTCTGAATGCAGTTTCTTCTTATATGAGGAGTTCTTCTCTGAAGGACTTGCTGATTAACCATTTGTAGTTGAGTTTCCTGGTGCCAGGAAAACTTTCCAGGTGTTTGCTCAAGTCAGGTCCAGCATTAGAGGAGGAGTGAAACACAGTTTGAGTCATTGTTCAAAACTCTTGTTAGTCATATTTCAGCAAAACAGAGATTTAGAAGAGAGTGGTCCTTATGCCACTGGAAGGGGTTCAGGAAGTTCCCCCAAAAGCACATGCAAATTTCAACCCATTCTTTTTACCGAGTAGGTAGTAGGTTCACTGACTACTGTTACAGAAAACAAAATTTCAGAACATGTTAGTTTGAGGCATAGTGCAAATTTATTAGGCAGAGTGAGACATCAGGGGAGAATAGGAAAGACTCCAGCTTAAGTGGCTCAAGTGAGTGTACTCTGAGGCATGGGTCAGACTGGCCCGCTCATAGAAGCATAGAGGGACTTCTAAATTAGCTGAGGTGGCCAGTGTCTAGGTGATTATCATCTCAGGTCAGTTTCCATAGTTCTGGAGGTGTCTGCAAGGCTTGAGGGGCAGTTACATATTCATGAGAGGATTGTTCTTGTTCAGGATGGGCTACCTGAGTTCTCATCCCGGGTAATCACGCCACTTTGTGGAGGGGTGGATTTCATCACAGAGTGGTCTGAAAGGCTCTTCTCTTCCCGAAATCCAAGATGAATACAGGATTGAAGACTTTTTGGCACTGATGGAGGAATGTGGCTGTCTGGACTGGACTTGGTAAAAACTTGCAATTTAGAATCTCTGAAAACTACTTTAGTTAGTCTTATCTTGATGTCCTCAGTCTTGAAGCGAGACAAGATAGACTAGGAATATTCAGGTCTAATGAACCCTGCAGTAAGACATTCCCTGAGTGATTAGTGTGCCTAGTACAGGGCTGAGTAGGGGTCTGTCCCAGAGTTTACGGCAATGAGGGAGACAAAACAATTGAGTTTCTGCCTCCTTTCTACCTATCCATATTTTTTCTGTCCTTCTGTACTTATACTAAATTTACCTGAAGTACGTTGTCTAGATTACTCTCATTTATTCCATAGGCAATAGTTAGTACCTTAAAACAATTTTGACGGGCAGTAGTTACAAAATTTAGAAAGAAAATGTAAAACAAGAGCAAAGCAAATCCAGTCTGTAGAGTAGATTTGTACTGAGAAAGATAGTACTCAAGATAACCAAAGAAAATAAATTTTCTGTGAAACGTTTAGTTTTATCAGAAAAGTGCATTTAGCATATTCTTAAAACTCTTTATATGCAAACCAATATAATTTACCATTTAGCACTCCAGTTAATCATACCAGGTACCAAGAATTGCAACTTAATTAGGGTGCACCTGCCTTTTTTTCCTTCTTTCTCCTCTTCTTCCTTCTTCTTCTTCTTCTCTTCCACCTCTTTCTCTTCTCTAATTTAGCAACACCATCTCTAGAATTCCTTAGATATACATGAAGAACTGCAAAAATTTTGAATGCATATTGCAACAATTAATGCCTATTTACTAAGAACATTTCATCTGAAGTGTACTTTCCACAATGACAATGACTTGGATTTTAGGGGTTTACTTACAGCACACTGAGAAAAATCTCTTTAATAAAGCCAGTTTTCGACATAACTTTCATTGAATTCTTTAATTCGAAATATGTTTTGAAGAGGATGAATAAAACAAGTTTGACCCTTACCATATAAACAGAAATGGCTAGCAGATGACTGAAAACAATATAGAAGATATAATTAATGCAGAATTTTATTACTCAGTGAAATGATTTAGTTACTTTTATACCATAGTAAGATAACAATCATGATTGGCTAGGTTATACCAATTAGACTCTTAAAATAAAGCATTTTACATATAATTGTAAGGTAATAGAAGTTTTTTAAAGAGAATTACAAAAGAAAATTTTATTAAAAATACTTCAAAAAGATGCCTAAGTAAACTGCACCTAAGATTTAATTTTTCTAAGCACCTGAAACCTAACAAAAGATACTAGAAAACACAAAATTTTGATAAAAGTAAAATCTTTGTTCTTTAAGATAGTTCTTTTGTAAATTTTACTGACAACAGATCAATATTTTAAGAAGCTGTTGTTATAAACATAAAGCACAAGAGATTCTAGCTTTATCCCTGAGCACTACATTTTAAATCCTTTTTCATCTAAAACTATCTTTTCTTAGAATAGACAGTCTCTAATCAGAAATATTTTACTCAAAAGATATACTACTAGGATATATAACCAATTTACAACAAAACATAACTCTTAAACATAACAAAATGATCCCATCTCAGAAACCAAAACCACTTATAGGTTAACAGTACTTTTAAAAGCCATGTTATTTCTCTAAAGCTATTTTAGGCTGCAGATAGGATAAAAACAAACAATGAAAAGTAAACTTTTTTTTTTGAGACAGGATCTTGCTATGTTGCCCAGGCTGGCTTCAAACTTGAGATTCTCCTATCTCAGCCTCTGAGTGCTGGGATTCTAGATGTGTGCTACCCTACCCAGTTTTAAAATTAAGCTTCTTGAGCTGAAGTATTTTTATAGTGAATTTTCACAAAAAATATAAACTTTTGGAAGTCAGCCTATGCCTATTTTTGTATGTAGTCTCATTCTATTTCCATGTATTTGTTGACCAACATATGTGTCCAAAACAATGCCGTATTTAGATACAAGCACTACACATTTATCCAGGAAAAAATATATATTCATGGGGTACATAAAGCCCAAGATTTTCATTTCTGAATGGTTTTCTTGAAAAACCAAAATGATTTTTAAGACTCTCATTTTGAATACCTAACTTAAGCAAGGATTACATGGGTAAACAGTAGCACTTACAGAGAAGCAAATAAACCTTCTCACCTGGCATAAGACCACTAGCTTCATATCCCAGAACCAAACACACCCATTAAGACCAGGTAAGCTGCAGTTATTGACTCTCTTTGGAATAGCCTTTCAACAAAACAAAATATATTTTCCTCAAACTGCTACTTAAATATTAAGTGATTTTCCCTTACACAAATTTTTGACTTTAGGATATCTTGATAAGGAAATATGACCTTAAATCATTTAAAATTTATTATTTATACCTTATTATCTGTAACTTGTTACCTATGTTAGATCAACTTATAGTTTAATGGAAGTCTTCATTTCTAGTTATTTACTGTTCCTCAAGAACAATTACTCTCAGACTGATTAAAGGATCTGATATCTTTTGATAGTATATTACAGTGTTCAAATGTATCTATGAAACACATTTAATACACAAAAATGTTATGCAAGCCATCATACAGAGGTTTGGTGATGCAGGTGGTAAAAGCATTTACCACCTGAGTGAAGGCAGAGTCTATTGGAGATGTGAGTGCTTGGCCTGAGAGGACAGTGGGTGAGCTCCAGCGGAGGATCTCGCTGCCTGCCGTCATGGCGAGAGACTGCAACTGTATATGGGTCTGAGAATGTGGGAGGGTCAGGGGAGATTCAGATGCATGCTCAGAGAAGACTTCTTTTAGGTCAGATTGTATTTTCTTTATCTCACAGGACACCTGTGGTATGTCAATAATTATACCTGAAAGAAGCCAATTTGTCATGGTCTTTTACTCTGGTCCTCACAGAGGGCCCCTAAGGTTTGCGGTGAGAACACCAGTAAATAGCAACTCTGAAAAAGAGGTATGCACCATTGGGAAGAGATGTTCCTTTATCAAAGGAATGTTGACATTCATTCCTGCTCAGCTTGTGTGGCTGCCTAGTATGTGCCAGCTGAAATGAACTTGATGGAGCAAAAGCTCTGTTCTTAAAAGTGGTAAGGTAGCTTGCTCTCTGTTGGTGTTTAGCCTTCTCAATGAGCATATCATCCTTTATAAGCTTCAAGAACTAAGAGTACTCACATTTATATTTAGCGAATGTTTTTAGTATTTTAACTTAATTACAAGCAACCTAGATGTTTTACCTCTATCACATATATTTGCAGGTATTTATCTCATTCTTATTCATCCTCTAGGTTAACTTCAATATCTGAGATATCACACAAGCAAAGTCAGTATCTTAAGTTATTTCTTCTGCTGGCAGGGGCATTTCCCAAATTGCTGTGTTTAGGACACAGAAACCAGTAGATATTGCATTTGACTGTCTAATATAATCCCAATTGGTTGACAACACAAGCAAAATACATGTTACCAGTTTTAAAGACATAATCATTTTATGTTATTAACAAATTTATATTAACTTATTTATCAGAGACTTACCTATGTCATGTGAACTGAAAGGGATTTGTGTTTATATTTTCTTAAATGAATATTCCTTTATTTCTAAATAAATTTGGTATAATTTGAAAAATGTGTAAATTTTTAGATATAACGTACAATATGCATATGCACACAAACATACATATGTATATCATTTACCAAATTTTAAAATAATAAACTGTTGATTTGATTTCCTTTTTCATAGCTCTAAGCATTTCTTAATCCTAAACTTGCTTAGTTGAAACAAGGCAAGAAATTTCTAACACAAAGGCACAAGAGCATTTTCTATGGCCACTCACTCTGGGCTCAGGCCTTCGGAAGTTTTCCCTTCCTATATTAATTTTTCATAGATCTTAATTATTTTTAAAAGAGCTTGGCTTTACTTTTAAAACATTTCTTATTGCATCAAAACATAGACACATATTCAGAAGTTTACACTTTTATCCTTTGCTCTATTTCCCAGGAGTTCTTCTGTGGAAACAAATAAACAAACAAGAAAACCAATTTGGGATCATCAAAGTTTTCTCCCCAAGGGAAACACATAGCCAAGCCATCTTTAGTTAAATTTCCTCATTTTTATTGAATTAACTAGTTAAGCTAAGTCAGGTAGTAGAAGAATGGCAGGACCAAAAGGTCAGTTGCAAGCAAATGCAAGTTCTAACAAATGTTTAAAGCAATGAGAAAACATCCAGTTAGATAACCAGTTCAGAATGAGTCAAGGATGTCAGCCAAAATAAAGGGAGGTCCAAGACCCAGAGAAAATCACCAACATTCACCCAGGGAGACTGCAAGTTCGGGGGGCACAAAGGGCCCGTGTTGATTTGCTCCTCAGGTGAAAGTGAATCATCACTCAGATAGTAAAATCTAAAAAAAACCCTGTATATATATAGTTTGGTTTAACTTGTCTCATGGTCTCAGAGGATTCAGCTCATGGTTAGCTGGCTCCAAGGGAGAAACATCATGGTCGAAGAGGATGGCAGAGCACACATGTTTAGTGAATGATGGCCTGGAAACAGAATAGGGGAATAGTGTCAGAGAGGAAGGGGCTAGTACTTAAAAGTCATGCCTCTGATTTACCCATCCACACCTGAAAGTGTGCTTTACAATTCCTTTGTGACTCCCCTGACAATTCATTTGACAAAATTTTGCTTAAGCACAACATCCCACTCTTGTCAACTTGACACTGAAACAAAAGCTCTTAAGTCATACTTGATCTCTGAATAAACACAAAAATATGTTGGTAATTTTGTCCAACATATTACAACTGTCCCACATACAACAGAGAACAAAATAATCCCTTCCTCAAAGTCTCTACAGTTTCAGCATTTTTCAAAAGGCCAAGACAACATGTCTTCTGAGAATCAAGAAAAGCTTTTAACATATATCCACTGACTTGAACCACAAGTGGTATGTGCATGACTGTCCCATCAGGCAGCTTGAATCACCCCATGGGACTGTCCCATGCTCCACAATGGGACAGTCATGCATGTACCACCGGTGGTTCAAGGAAGCAGGAATGTAACATGTTCAAATCAGAGCCTCCTGGCAGTGAGGCATACAAATTACTTCCCCATTGTGAATGTATTAACTGTGAACTTCTACAAAAATAAAACAAGTTACTTGGTTCCAAGGTACAGGGTCACAGGGTAAACATTCTCATTCCAACATAGGGGATTGGAAGAATAGAAAAAAATGGGTCAAACCAAGAGCAAAATCCAGCATGGTAAACATTAGCTTCTGTAACAGTGTATCTGGCATCTGGGGCACATGGTAGTATACATACACATTGTGTATAAACTTCACATTTTCCTTATCCATTTATTTGTTGATGGACATATACACTGTTTCCAAGATCTAACTATTATAAATTGTGCTGCTATGAACATAGGTCTGTATTTATTCCTGTAATATGCTGATTTTAACTCTTTTGGAAAGATTTCTAGGAGGGACATGGCTGGGTTAAATGAAATTTTGCATTTTTGAAGAATCTCCACACTGGTTTCCAAAGTGGCTGTACAAGTTGGTATTCCCACCAACAATGTAGAAGAGTTCCCCTTTCCCTGCATCCTTGGTAGCATTTGTTATTATTAGATATTTTGATCCTAGTCATTATTTTTGGCTTAAGATGGTATTTCAGTATAGTTTTAATTTGCATTTCTCAAGTTTGGTAATGGTGAACATATTTTCATGTACTTATTTGCCATTTGTACTTCTTGAGAAGAATCTATTCATTTTGGTTACCTGGGTTTTGATTGGATCTTTTATATTGGGGAGTCTAATTTTTTTTTGTTCATTATATATTCTAGATGTTATTCCTCTGTCTGAGGAATAGCTGGCAAAATATTTTTCCCAATCTGTACATGTCTATTCACTCTGTGGGTTGTTTCTTTTGTTTTGCAAAAGCTCTTTAATTTGACATGATATCATTTGCTGATTCTCAGTATTATTTATTGTGCAACTGGGGTTCTGTTCAGAAAGTCCTTGCCTATGCTTATGTCTTCAAGAGTTGTACCTATTTTATCTTCCAGCAGATTAAGTGTTTCTGTCTTAACATTTAGATCTTTGATCCATTTTATTTTAGTTTAGTGCATGGTAAGACATATGGGACTAGTCTCAATCCTCTGCATGTGTATATCCAATTTTCCAGCACCATTTATTTAACAGGCTATCTTTCCTCCACTGTATATATTTTGGCTCTTTGTTAAAGATCAAATAGCTATATCTGCTTGGGCTTGTTTCTCCTTCTTCTATTCCATTGATCTGAATGCCTGTTTTTATGCCACTACCATGCTGTTTTAGTCACCATAGCTTAATAGTATAAATTCAACTCTGGGATTGTCATGCAGCCTGCTTTGGTTTTGCTACCCAGGATTATTTTTGGTATTCTAGGTCTCTTCTTGTTCCATATGAATTTTAGTATAGCTTTCTTTAGACCTGTGAGAGATGATGTTATTTGAATAGGTATTTTATGGTATATTGACTGGAATTTCATTAAATCTGTACATCAGTTTTGAAAGTATACCCATATTTATTATATTGGTTTGGTTCTCCCTATCCAAGAACAGTGGATATCATTCTGTTTGATGATATCTTCCTCAATTTTCTTTTTTAGATTGATGTAATTTTCATCTTAGGGGTCTTTCACTTCCTTGGTTAGGTTCATTCCTAAGTATTTAATATTTTAAATGCTGTTGTGTATGGTATTTTTTTCTTAATTTCTTTTCCAGTGAATTCATTATTAGTCATAGCAATGCTCTTGATTTTTGTGTGTTTATTTTGTATCTTGGTACATTGCTGAATTTGGTTAATTCTAGTAATATTTTGATGGAGTATTTTGCGTTCTTCTAGATAAATGATCATGTCATCTGGAAAAAATGATAGTTTGACTTCTTCCTTTCCTATACATATCCTTTTTCTTGCTTTCTTTTGCCTGATTCCTCTGGCTAATGTTTTGAGAACTATATTGAACAGGAGTCTTGTTCCTGATTTTAGAGTGAAAGCTTTTAATTTTCCTCCATTAATATGATGTTGCCTGTAGGTTGGTCATAAATAGCTATTATCATGTTAAGATAGGGTCCTTCTATACCCATTATCTTCAGGTATTTTTTAAAGTCATAAATAGATGTTGGATTTTGTCAAAGACTTTTTCTATATCTTTTGAGATAATCATACGATTTTTGTCCTTGCTTCTGTTGATGTGATGAATTACATTTATTGATTTGCTTGTATCCCTGGAATGAAGCCTACTTGGGCATGGTATATGACCTGTTTGATAATTTGCCATATTATTTGCCAATATCTTGTTTAGGATTTTTGCATCTGTGTTCATTAGAGAGGTTGGCCTATAGTTCTCCTTTTTGTTCAGGTCCTTTTCTTGTTTAGGTATCAAGATAATGTTAGCTTTTGGTAATGATTTTGCAAGTATTCCTTCCATCTCAATTTCATTAAAAACTTTGAGGAATATTGGTGTTATATCTTCCCTGAAGTTCTTCAAGAACTTGGCTGTGAATCCAAGGTCCTGGGATTTTCTTAGTTGCTAGTGTTTTTATTACTAAATCAACTTCATTGCATTTATTGGATTAGTCAAAATTTTTAAGTCTTTTTGGTTTGGTTTTGGTAATTCATATGTATCTAGCAATCTCTCCATTTCTTTAGAGTTCTCTAATTTTTTAGCATATATGTTTGTAAAGTAGTTCCTAATAATTTTCTGGAGTTTGGTGGTGTTCTTTGTGATTTCACATTTTTCATTTCTAATTGGATTAATTTATGTCTTTCTTTTTTTTTCTGGTAAGATTGGCTAAGAGTTTATCTATTTTGTTTATTCTTTCAAAGAACCAGCTCTTCAATTCATCAATTCTTTGTATTGTTTTTTTAAGCCTCCATTTCATGGAATTTTATCTTTATAATTACTTTCCTTAAACAATCTCTGTATTTGGATTGTTCTTGCTTTCTAGGACCTTCCACCATTAGGTATTTATTTGGGCTCATTCCACTTTTCTGATCTGGGCATTGACAGCTATAAATTGCCCTTGTACAATTGCTTTCATTGTGTCCCATAAGTTTTAGAATGTTGCATTTGCATTACCATTTAATTCTAGGACCTGTCACATTTGTTCTTTAATTTCCTCTGTGACCCATTGATTATTCCAGAATGTGATTTTGTAATTTCCATACATTTGGCATAGTCTCTGTAATTTCTTTTGATATTGATTTCTAGTTTCATTGCACTGTAATCTGATAATACACTTGGTAAAATTTTGATTCTTTTGCATTTATTTTGCATTTAGCTAACATATGATCTGTTTTGGAGAAAGTACCATGTGGTGCTGAAAAGAGTCTGTATTTTGTTTTTGGATGGAACACTGTATATATCTATTAAGTCCAGTCCTTCAAAGGTTTGGTTCAATTCTCATATTTCTTTGTTCATTTTTTGAATAGAGAGTTCATCTGTCAGTTTTTGATAGTGATGTATTGAAGTCCCCCATTATAATTATATTGATGTTTGTCTGATCTTTTATGTCTATTAATTTTTTTATGAATTCAGATGCACCAAGGATTGGTGCTTATATGTTTATAATTGTTATCTCTTCCTGTTGGATAGTTTCATTAACTGATATGTAATGCCCTTCTTTGCATTTTTGATCAGCTTTGGCTTGAAGTCCACTTTGTCTGAAGATAGGATAGCTACTCCTGGTTGTTTCTGTTGTATGGAATATTGTTTTCCATCCATTTATTTTTAGTCTATTTTTAGTGTTTTTGTGTTAAATGTATTTCTTGTATACATATCATTAGATTTTGTTTTTTGATCCTTCTGCTGATCTGTATCTTTTAATGGGTAAATTGAGTCCATTTACACTGATAGTAATAATTGATACATATGGACTTATTCCAGTCATTGTATCATTTTCCTGTTGCTATTTTGGTTGCTTTCCCTTTTATTTACTTGCTAGCCCTATCTAATACATTCATTTTATTGGACATTTTGGCAATGTGAGTTTCATTATCTCCTTCTAGAATATCTGTGAGAATTTTTTGGAGTGTTGGTTTGATGGCCATGAATTCCTTTAGGCACTCTTTATCACATTTGCAACTTCTTTGGCCCAGTGTCTGGTTCTTCAGGGGTTTGGCACACTATTGTTTATGACCCCCAGGCAATCCAAACATTGGCATACAGAGAAAAGCAACTGACAGGAATAACTATGTTACCTTGGCCATAGTAGTTTAAGTTAGTGACAAAAATGGCATCAAATAGCAACTGGATATTGGCAAACCCTAAAAGCCTACTGACTATCCTTAACCAGGGCAAAGAAGACTATGATTTTAGTAA
The DNA here is from genome assembly GCF_053883595.1 of Heterocephalus glaber. Lineage (NCBI taxonomy): Eukaryota > Metazoa > Chordata > Mammalia > Rodentia > Bathyergidae > Heterocephalus > Heterocephalus glaber. The sequence goes on from NW_028258303.1 coordinate 1,729,565, forward strand.
AGATACTTAGGCTAGCCATATGCTGACCATAGTAATTCAGAGCATTGTATTCTGTTGGATGCATGCAGTAGTACAAGAGCTGAAGCATATCACTAGACTGATTGGTAACTCCTTCAGATCCTCCTTCTCTAAATATACCCACCAAAGCTGGCCTTCCACCACAGTATACAAGCCCCATGATCCTCCTTGCCTGAGTGCAGCCACCCAGCAGATCTCAGGAGATCCCTGTTCAGCTCTCACCCTCTTCCATCCTGTCTCCCACAGTTTTCTCTCACTCTGGTAAGGTAACATTTCAGTCCTAGAGGAAAACTCTGAATGCTGATCTCATCCTCAATCAGATCAGTATTTTGGTTGTCACCTCTGCAGCCCTGTGCCAGGGATGCAGTGTGAGTGTTGGCAGTGGGGGCAGGGAGAGGCTTTTCACCTCTTCTCTAGGGTCGATGTACCTTGGGTGTCTGCAAGAGGGGTGGGTTCCAGGCTCTTTCCTCTCTCCTCTCCCTCCGGCCCAGGAGGTGGCAGTGTCTGCATGGGGGCAGGCCTCTCTCTTTCCCCTCAGGCACAGGGGCAGACAGGGTCTCTTCACCCTCAGGGCAAATAAGGCATTGGTATTTCTGAAGTTGTGGGGTGGGGCCTCTGTCTTCCTTCTCAGGGTGCTCCTGGCTCCTGTTTGTAAAGAGGACAGTGTGGGGGCGACCCCTCTCCCGTGGGGCAAACAAGAGTCCAGTGCCTGAGCTGGGGCAGGATGGAGCCTCTCTCCTCACCTGCAGGACCCAGGAGGTGCTGATGTCTGCAGCAGGGCTGGGAGTAGATGACAATACATCTTTTGTACTTTGCTTTTTACACTTAATGATGAGCCCTCCATATCAATTCATAGGTGTCATTCTTTTTATGGATACACGAAATTTCAATATGTAGATCAAATGTAGTTTATTCTAACAATCTACTGTTGTTGGACATTCCAATGTTTTGCAGTAATCTTGTACAAATATATATTCTTATTGTTAACTTAGTATCATCAGGATAGATCCTAGAAGTGCAAGTGCTGGGAGAAAAGGCTAATGTATCTATAGCTTTATTTGACACTGCTAAATTTATCTTTTTTTGAGATTGCATTGATTTGTATTTTGAGCAGCAAAGTATGAGAGAGACCATTTTCCTTCAACCTCATCAACAGAATGTATTGCGTGTGTTTTGAATCTTTCCAGTCAGATAATTGAGAAGTAGAAGTGGTTTCTTAATATAGTTTTAATTAAAAGGTTGTTTGTGTGTATGCACTTGGTATAGCTATGTCTATACCAAAAAAGCTCTTGTTGTGTTGAGGTTTGAGGCAGTAAAAATCTTATAAAATCCAACATGACAAACTATATAGGGTTGGCTTAGTTTTATAAAATTTTGGGGAACACATTTATCTTTTGTTTAGAATGACTAGAATGAACCAATTACATTTTTTAGTTTCTTTTGCTAGTGTTATAGTTTAGCTAAAATGGCCTCCAAAATTCTCATGTATTGAGAGTTGGAGCTTTCAAAAAGTGTTTGAATCACAGGATCACTATACTAATCAATGGGAATCCACAGATGAATTCATAGCTGAATATGCTGTTAGGAGGCTGGTCCCAGTTGGAGGAGATGAGTTACCAGAGATGTGCTTTGTAGGTATATCTCTTGGTTTTGCTTTGGCGCTCTCTCTCTCTCTCTCTCTCTCTCTGGCTGCTTTGAGGTTAGCAACTTTCCTCTGCCACACCCATCTGCCATGATGTTTTTGATTTTAAGCCATCTGACCATGGACTGAAACTGAGCCAAAATAAGTCTTTCCTTCTGTCATTTGTGGATGTCAGGTATTTTGTCTCAGCACCTGAAAGCTGAGCACTACAATTGGGCAGTTTCTTCCCCATCTCAATTTTCTACATTCATGTTGTCCATCTTCTGTAAATACTGGTCTTGGACAGGGATTTCTGCTCTTTAATGTGCAGGAGCTTTTAAAGCCAATGTTCCAGGTTACCAGAGGCTATCTTTCTGGATTTATATTTTCTCTTTGTGTTGTTTGGCTTTTATTCTGGCCTATGGCAATTTCTTTCTCCTCTTATAGATGGATAAAAGGGAACTTTAGAGCTATGGCCATAACAATAGCCAAATATGCCTTAATCCTGTGATACAGAGGGACATACTTTCCATAATTTGAGTATCTAGGAGGGCTTCTCCTCTCAAATATTTCTTTACATATCCAAAGGCACCTAGTTCTTTATCTTTCTCAAAGGAAGTGGAGTCAACAATCTCCTCCTTCTTTGCAGATTTATTTTTCCTTGTATAAATAGCTCCAGTATGCTAAGAAAGAAAGCAGGGACAGTATTTTGGGCTGTACATAAAGTTTTATTGTGTCGTTGATAAGACAGCGCACCTGACTTTGAATTTAGGCTCTTTTTATAGTAATAGCTAAAGAGAGAGATAATTATTTAATAATTAGGAAACTGAGTAATCTTCCCAAGTCTCATAATTGGAAAATGTTGGAGTTAGAACTTTAACTGAGATTCATATGGCTCCAGGAATAAAAAATTTCCATTGTACCATATTATTTAGAAAACAAATTACCCTTGAAGTCAGTACTGAAGTCTGCAGTCTGAAGATGTCAGATATGAAGGCCTAGCCAATAGGAGTTAGTGATGTCTAAATATTATCTTCTTATCATTCAGATTTATCTGGCAACTGTGGAGCATATATCTCTTGTATTGCAGAAGGAAGAAGCAAGGAAAGTTGAATAGGAAAATGCTTTGAATAAAATAGACTATGTATACTATATATGTATTCAATATTTGTGGTTGAGCAGTGAAGTGTTAAAATTTTGTGCTCTTTTTGTTGAAATAGCATTAATTATTAAAAGTAGTATAACATACTTACATGTGAGATAACTCAAGCATGAACTGAAATTGTATCAATCAAATCTCCAGACTGGAGACAGAGGGCTAAAGTTTAAATTCACTGGACTAAGCAGTTCTGTATTAACTGAAGTTCAGGAAATCAGAAAATTAGGATGAAAGTCACACATCAATTTAGTTAAGAAATCCAGGAAGCTAGTTAAAGTAGAACAGCTCTTGCAGATTTTAGAGGACAAGTAGTGAACAAACAAGGATCATAGAAAGGCAGAATTCCAGTCCTTTATAATGTTTAAATAATAGACATTTACTTTCTAAATTTTTTTAGAAAACTAAAATATCATTAGTAAAATCACTACAGATAATATGGCTCAAACTTATAGCAAAAAATACCTCATCTTTTTGGAGTTTGTTGGACATTTCTCAGTAACTTCAATATAGCTTGTTCCAAAGATAGCAGTAATAAGGACGTGAATTTTACTTTTTCAGGCACTTGCTTGGGCTTTAGTGACTATGTGACATAATCACAGGGAAATAAACCCAATTTGGACAAAACACTTTCAAGAGTAACATTATTATCATATTATTTATGTATTACTGCTTAACCATTTATCTGTATTACCCGCACAGTATCTTTAGTTGAGGAATCTGGGTGTGTGTAGCTGGGTCTTCTGGCTCAAAGTCTTCTATAAATCCGCAGTCTAGGTGTCTCCTAGTCCATGGTCATGCTGAGGTTGGACTGGGGAAGGATACCGCTCCTTGGTGAGATTCATTTCCTGTGGGCTGTTAGACTGAGGCCTGGGTTTCTGTCTGGAAGTGAGCCTTGGTTCCTTTTCATTTGGATTTCTCTACACAGGAACACCCACGGCAGCTGGGTTCTCCCAGAGGAAGCAAGAAGAGCCAGATGTAGCATAAACAAGATGAAGTCAGACTCCTGCAACATGTTCTCAGAAAGGATACCCATCACTTTCATCCCTAGACTAGTCACTTGGCCAGCCCATATTCAAAGAGGGAATTATACAAAATTGTAAGTACCGATAGATGAAGATCAGTGGAACCATCATAGAAGGCTACCTACATTTTCACGGTAACCCTTCCCACCAGTTATGAGAATTTGATTAATTATAAGATAGTATTTACATGATCTACAAATCAGTAACATTTTTCTGACTTTCATGTTAATTCTCAACTTTATTAATTAATAGATCATAAATATTTGTTGTGAAAATAATGATCATAGACTATGGGATGACACTATTTGACAATGTATGGATTTTATCATATGGATTGATATATCTAACACTATATGGATTTCAAGCACAAATATATGCAGCCAGTCTAAAAGATATACAGTACTTTAGAGTTCTAATATAAAGTGAAAGCTACTCCTCAAGAAAATGCAAGAAACAGTAGTTTTGTTTAGGAAGTAATCTGTGTCCTGCTTTAATCTGGGTTCCTAGTTTTTTATTTCTATGCCTTTCTTCTTTGGTATTGATATCTTTTATATCAGGATCCAATTCTATTTGCAAGAAATTCTCAGTCTCTGCTAATGCAATTGCTCCAAGGTCACTTTAAGTACAGTCTTTAGAAATTGATTTCTGTAGTCTTTGCTTCCTTTGCTTCAAAATGTCCTGCAAAATGGTTGCAGCCTTTCTCAGTTGTTAACCTCAGGGATGGCTTTTGTCTATTTGCTTGACTTTGAAGCTCCTTCTCTTGCTCAGCAATCTGCGTCTGCTTTTAGGTCTTTTCTGCCATCTTATTTCTCTTTCTGATCCTGAAGTTACAGGGCTCTTTTACATTCTATTCCATTCTTTTTGGTAAGATGAGTCATTTTTTTGTATGTCTGAGTTGAAATGTGACCCTCCATATTTGCAATACTATGATACCAGAAAAAATTCAGGAATAATTCTCTTTACAGCATTTGATAGTCATTTTTTTCTATATGCCACGTCATCATGATGAAAAGACAGAATGATAGTCTGCTCTTGTCTTTTGACAAATTCTGAAAAACTTGTATGATTTATTGTAATGGCAAGCACTTCACTTATTTTGATTATCTTTCTTTCTCTCTGCTAGATGACTAGAGAATTACAAATCGAGAAGCTTTCCTTCAAGCTTAATTTTCTAAATGAGTAACTGTATACAATTTAAACAACTTAGTTTTATGCTGGCACAAACTTCCTAATAAAGAATGAGGTATTTTATTTCCTAAAGATAAATTAATGTATTCTATTAATGTAATCTTTTCTTTTTAGTCTTGTATTCAGTGACCTTTAATTGTAAAGAATGTGGATTTAATTAAATAAATACATGAACAATTTTTAACTTCTTGTTTTAATTTTTATTTTTTTAGCCTTACAAAAAGTAACTACAGAAATAAGGAGAGACTTGTAATATTATTCTGAAAATAGAAAAGAATTATTGTAATGTTCTAATAGTTACTGTTTATTTCTCAAAGAGCCAGATAGATTATCTTTTTGTTTTAGTTTAATGTAGTACATCTTTAAGTTGATGTTTCGGCTTATTAAAGACTTGGTTTTTTTGGTTTTGTTTTTTCCTGAGGGAACTGCTTAAAAATATGCAGATTGGGTGAATTCAGGTGTGTGATGTTTTCAACAGCCTACCAATCATAAAATGCAATTTTCTACTTTTAGTGCCAAGTTCATGATACTAAATGGCTTAGAAAATTGTATTAGGTAATTTTCCCTAGTGCATTTGATGCAAATTACACTAATATTGTGAAGTGCCTTTGTTTAACACATTTTCTTTTAAGTTAGATAAATTAAAATTTCTGAAAGAATTGGATCAAGATGATTATGATTAAGAAAATGGCTCATTCTTCTTCAATAACATTAAATATGGTTAATTCCATGCATTATTGATGTAAACCTAAGTAATTTCATCATTTATTGTAAAGACCACTTTCCTTCTTATGTATTAATAAATGAAGAGTGCTTTGTCTAATATGTATGGTATAAAGTCTTGTGCAGAAATATGTAGACAATGTAATCAGTGTTTTCTATAATTTTTTTACTCAAAACAGCTATTTTCAGAGATACCTAATAATGACTCCATTCTTCTTAGGAGTTTTAAAAAACATATACTGGAATCTGAAGCAAGATAATATGATTATACCTTGTAATGCTCAGGAAAAAGATGTGTGTCATGTTTTCAAAATTTGTGGAATAACAAAGACCTTTGTGGAATGACAAGTATTTGTTGTCAGTGAAGGCAGAAAAAATAACTTACTCAAAGAGCAGTTTGTCTTTTTTGTCTTCCATCTGTAAGGATAAGGCTTTTATCATATTCACCCATTTCTAGGCAACTATTTTTGTGTGCTTCACAGTCTGTTTTGTGCCCCCTATTTTGGGGCTTCATATGATGATGTTAGGAGCTAACATATGATGAATGCTTAATATAATGTGAACACTCAATAAATGTTGGTGCTACAAATGAATCTCAGGACTGTTATTTCCTTCTATTCCTGTGATAGTATATCCCTAAATAATTGCTCTTAATAAACTTTTAGGTTAAAAAATCACATTAATGTGTTAATGACAGATACTGTGTTTTATCTACCTGCCTTCTTACCATTATTCTTTCTATAATACTTTTGTACAGTAGAAAACCTAACATTATGACTAACTTCCAAAAATTAGAGACTAATGTTCACAGAGTTCATACTAGTATCCTCAGTATCGCATTACTTAGAGTAGGGGAGGAAAAATAACTTTGTCTTCTACCTTCTGTGAGGTGGAATTTCCTAAAAGTATAGATTAAACAGAGAAAAACAACAAGCTATTAATATGTATGCTTCCTATGTATTTGGGAGATCACCCTGAGAAATTAGTAAATCTTTAGAATACATCTCAAAGAGTATGTTAGACATCATTGTTCTGAAACAGAGAAAGAAGAGTAAGAGGAAAAACCTGGTTAAGATGAGTATGAAAAACAGAAGAGTAAAGTCTGTTTTGAAAATTTAAGTGAATATTTTATTCATGGATAAAAAGTCTAGTGATTCAGTCATCCCTTCTCTTTCTGACAGAGGGGGACACAGGAAAAATGGATATTTCCATTATAGACATAAATTTATTTTATGAAAAGTTAACTTTTCAGGACTTCTCTTATTTTTGCAGTTTCTCAAAATATCCTACTCAAAATAATTCTTATGCCAGAAAGACCTATTTTAATTTTGCATATTCTACTGTTCTGCAATATTTGGGGATGGCATATTGTGAACCCCACCACTAGTCACACTTTCTTCTATTAAAATGAAATGAAAGAAAAGACAGTTTGCAATAGAAGGCAAAAATGGAAACAAAGCTTTTGTAAATAAGGAGAGGAAGAGGGGTTGAAGGGAGGGGAAGGAAATGAAAAAGAAGAGTCAAGATATATCATGTACAGGTACAAAGTCTCTATGATGAGTGTGATCATTATGTATATCTAAAATATACCAATAAACTTAAAAATAAATAAATCATCCTTAATTCCTAAAAAAAGACATTTTGCAACCAAATCTGTTCAAAGGAAAATGTCACATTTGTTTTAAACAAATAGATGCTTTTTGAGTACTTTAGTTGAGTATTTTATCTAGTTATAGTAGTGGTTTCATTGGAGTTTAAAACTATTTTTACCATTCCTGGTGTTCTAGGACACATAGGCATACAGCTCAATATTATCCACAGGTCAAAAAGTTCTGTCCTCATGAATTTCTTGAGAAATAATTTAAAAATAAGACAGAGAAAAATGTTTGATTTCAAAATTGACAAATTAGAATGATGTTAGCAAGATGGTGGACTAAGAATCCTTGTGCTTCTTCCCTCTGCCAAAACACATCAATTGAACAACAACTCAAGATAAATTATCTTTGTAAAAAATCTAGAATCAGACTCATTTAAGGTTCTTAGGATTTTGAGGACACACTTTCTCCCGAATTCCTACCCTAGGTTCAACACTGGGCAATCAGGAAGAGACACCATAACTCCTATCTCCTGTCCTCTTTCACAGGAGGGAAGGACTTCATTTGTGACTTCATCCCTCACCTTTTCCAAGAGGACTTTCCCAAGAACTGCTTTTTATCTTCCCAGTCTTGGAGCATTAATGTAACTGGAATAGTCTCACTGACTTGAGGAGAACAAATATGACTACTTGAGACTGATAAACACCACAGATCCATCCCATTGCCCAGATGGAATAACCTGTTGAAAAATCTCAGCTCTCAGTTCCCTGCTGGAGAGGGAAAAAGTTGATTCTGGTGTCTAATAACCCAGCTTCTTCAGGGCTACCCAAAGAATAGAAAAATGATACTAAAGCAGTAGGATCCAATAGGTTCTCTCTCTCTCTCTCTCTCTCTCTCTCTCTCTCTCTCTCTCTCTCTCTCTCTCTCTCTCTCATACTGGGGATTGAACTCAGGACCTTGTGCTTGTGAGGCAGGCATGGTGCCACTGAGCTAAATCCCCAGCCCAATAGATTTTTTAAAATAATATTTTAAAAGATATAAATAGTGGTTAAAAACCAAATACAGACAACAGAACTCATAGGATGTAGGGAGTTCAAGTTGGAATTCTGAATGTATAAAGTGTCTCCTACCATAGGTTTCTCAATAACCCAAAACTTAAAACTGGAACAGTGGGATTGAGCCAGTACTGAGAAAACTGGTGATAAATGTTACTCTCAAAATCTGGCTTGCCAATGCTATTGGATAGACTAACCCAAACAGACAGTGGGCCAAACCAAAGAGAGGAGACTATATACCAGTTGATCAGAGTTAGCTGTTGCCCAGGAAGACTTAGGGCTAAGACCTAATGATTTTACATAGATGATGAGCATAAAGAAAAGTGGAGATATTTTCCAAGGGTACTGCAGATCTAGAGTGGTAAAGTAAATTTGAATCCAGTTATGATCCATAGTTTGATGTTCTTTCCTATGTGTCAGAATCCTTTTTACCAAAAACATAGGTAAATACTGATTACTTAAGATTGAAGAAGCCATTCAGAAATGGTGTGTTTAAATAAAAATGGCCCTGAGAATTGTTGACTATTATAATATTTTAGAATCAATATTCATAAAACTGATTGCATAGCCTAAATATCAGTTTCATATGAAGAAATTTAGTAATATTTGATGATAAAAAAGAAATAAAATGCCTTCACTGTATCTACAATAATCTGATGATTATTTTCCTGAGCATATATAGCACATATTTATTTTGTAAGGAAAATTAAATAGCCATGATATACCAATGTAGAACACAAAAGCAATTTCATTTTCTGCCATGATTAGGAATGTTTCCAAGAAAATCACTCATTTCAAATTTAGTCACTTATTACACAGACCCTTGTTGCTAATGCTCATTTTATAAAGAAGTATAAGCCATTAGCCGCTTTCATAAAAGAGAAATTTAGAGATGTATGTACTTGAGAACTATGGAGAGCAGCATTGCTTTTTTATTTCCACAATGGAACTTGATATTCAAAAAGAGCCTCCATTGAAGAGTCTTGTAATTGCAGATAATTTGTCTAGTAGAAATGATTATGGTTTAAGATCTCAGTCTGGTTTGATTTGGTTTAGAACATAATTCATAGCATGGGTTGATCTTTCTTAAGGTTCAAAGCCCAGACAGCAGTAATGTAGAATAAAATAATTTTATGGAGCTACTATTATAGAAATTTACTGGCCCCATGAATTTAGGGCCTGGAAAAAAGTGTTCTCATTTTTGACCTACTGTTTATATTTGAAGGCTTAATATCTTTCATTTTTCTTCTTTACATCAAAGGATGTCTCTGAAAGCATAATATTTCAGTGCATAATTTTCTTTCTTTTAAAAAAATTCAAATTCTAAAAGTATTCCAGATTTCAAAAAATATTTTTGTTTCCTCTAATCTATAATCAAACACATTTTGTAGGCTTACTACTCCTGAAAATAATTCTATAGCTGGAAAACCACATTTTGAAAATTTAAGAACTAATGTTTTCTTTGATTTGATGCTCAATCACAGAAAGGTGGAATTACTTAGTAATCAGAACCAAAATTTCTAAAATGTAGCAGAAAGAGGCCGAAAATTAGCTAGGAAAATTATTCCTATACATTTCTAGACTCACTGTGGCTCCAGATAGCATAATTAGAATTTATCATTTAAACACCTTTTTCAATTGTTTATCCCATATGAGATCTATTCTAAGTGCTTCTTGTATATTTGCTCACATCCCATAACTTTATGTGGTGAGCACTTTTATTATACTTTTTTTTGCTATTAAGGGCAGTATGATCAAGAGAGAGGAAGTAACTTTCCCAAGTTCATCCTTATAAGGTCTACACATAAGAATAGAATAGAACAGAATAGAATGGAATGCAGATCAGTCTTGATTTGAATGGTAGCTACAAAATATTCTACTTATGTATACTAAGAGTAGGTTTTCTCTTGTCAATTACATACATTCTTGGAACTGGTAGAGCTTATAGATAACCCAGTCCCCAATTGTTTTTGACATGAACTGAACTAATACAGATATTTATTTTGTTTTATTTGTATTTTTAAAAATAGATTCCTTAAATTTACCTTTATTAAACTTCACACTGTATCATTTAATTAAACCAGGTTTGTTGAAATATTCAGAATCCAGATAATATCCTACAACATGGATTAGGCTTCGAAGCTTTTGATTATCTCTGAAATTCATTTAATAGACTTAAAAATAAGTACTTTAATCTCCCACTGATGGTGAAATGCCCATACAAAAGTAACTGTGGTATGAAAGATCCAAGGTACTAGCTCAAATGCTTCCTTAAGTTTATAGCTGCATACTGGATAATTGTCAAAGACATCTAGAAAAATAATTCTGTAGCAATTATAAGTGTTAGTTTGTCCAGGTACATGTGCAGGAGCTCCCCATTTTGAAAGCATAATTTGGATAATAATAACAGTCAAATAGCTATTAAAGATGAGCAGAGGCTAGAATTTAACTTTCTCATGGTAATATTCAATAGATATTAAAATTTGTTTTGTTCTGATGCAAACTGGAGAGATTAATAGTAGATGTTAATCAAAAGTAATTAATTATGAAACCACATTCTAAGAAGAAATTACAAATTAAATAACTTAGAAATAGCATAGTTTGAGCAAGTTGCAAGCCCTAGTTCATATAGATCAAATTTAGTACAAGTGATTCTCTTTTAAAGTAGATTTATTACTTTTTACTTTTTTACTTATTTACTTTTTACTTTTTATTACTTTATGTGCAATAATGTAAGCATTTATATTCTTGTTTATTTTAAAATAAAGTGCCCTCCTTTTTAGGACTCAAAGGGATGCATTATTCTCTGTAGTCATCACAGTGATTAGCCTTAACAACATAGGTATTGCTGACTACAGTATTGATGCTATGACACTCCATACATGGAGGTAAACAGAGAACAGTGTAAATTTTCCTTAAAAAAATATATTCCATATTACAAGCCCAAACCACTCTCTTTCTCTGCCCTTTTTACCCCTCATATGTCATGGGATTTATTTGTAAATCCTATATTGCATTGTTCTAAATAATTTTTCCTGCATTTTTATTCTTTTCTTTACTTATTTCTTAGGCATGTGATATCCTTTTCTCACTGTATTATAAACATTAAGACACTATTCTTTCTCCCTTTTTTCATATCTTTCTATCCAAAATGTTTATTAAAGATCTTATACTACAGATTAGACAACATAATAAATCTTTAGAACTGAGTAGCACTCAAAAATAATTTTATATACATCATTTCATTTAATCAGTGCAACAACTCTATGTGACAGGATATAATTTTGATATTTTATTGAGAAGAGAATTGAAGCTCATATAGGTTAAACTCTTTGTCAACGTCATAAATAAACTGCATTAGTTTCCTAGGACTACCACAATAAATTATCACAGACTTGGGTTAAAACAACAGAAATTTATTCTTCTACAGCTCTGGAGGCCAGAAGTCTGAGATCAAGGTGTCCACAGGGTCATGCTCTCTCTAGGCCTTGAGAGCTCTTTCCTCCTCTTCTGGCTTCTGTGCCTCTTGCAACTTCCTGGTGTTTTGTGACTTGCGGAGGTTAAACTCCAAGCTCCTTCATCTGCCTTTAGCCTCTTCTTTTCTTTTTACTAGAGCACTTACAACTTGATTTAGGGTCCGTCCTAATCCCGGATGATTTTACCTCGAGATCCTTAATTTAATTACAATCTGCAAACATCTTTTTACCAGAAAAGGTCAATTCACAGGCTCTGGGTGAAAATATCTTTTGGAGGGCTACAATTCACCCCATTACGTATACATATGCTAATAAGAGATATGGTAAGTGCTGAAGCTAGGTATTCACACTCCTAATCCATTGCAATTTCATTATTTCCAGGCTTCAAAAACTACTTATGATAAGATAAAACAGAATATTTTGTAATGACTTTTATCCATATGGATACATTAAAATTAATTTTTTTGGTACCAGGGATCGAACTCAGGACCTTGCACTTGCCAGGTAGGCATGGACCACTGAGCTACATCCCCAGCTTAAAATTAATATTTAACAAGTAAGAGAAGATTTACATAGTTGTCCTTGCTCTTAGTTTTAACTAGATCTAGGCATTGTGTTACTAAGTTTTATACATATAAAATATGTTATTTAATTCTCATAACAATGGTAAAATGTAAACTTTCTCCTAATGTTACCAATAGAAACATTGAGATACAGCCTGACTAAATAACACAGAAAGACCACAAGTTGGTAAATAGCAGTGATTAACTTTGTACCTCATCCATGTACTGCAAACCTCCTACATGATACCATACCTGAACTTACTTTATTCCATTTTATATCCTAAGTACAGTCATTTATTACATGTCTCATAACCTCCCCAAAAGCCAATTCATCCAGAGTGACAATTCTCTTTGAATCCAATCAAAGTGTGGCAGTGGCTCCTAGCTTGCTCTCCTTTCATCCACACTGTGTTTTGCATTCCATGTACAGAAGCCTTCTTAGTTTCTTTGAGCATGTCATGCCCCTGCCCTCCCCTTTCACTTGCTTAACCACCGGCTTTCTTTTGTATTTTGTTTCTCGTGCTTCACTCTTTTGTATTCTGTTTCTAAGAATTTAAGGCCTAATTCAATAGTATATAAAACAAAATTTGAATTCCATTATTTTTCAAGAAATGAAAGAAATAATGATGAGGGATTTATTCTTTAAAAATTTGTCATTGCTTTTTCTCTTGGGCTTAGTTCAAACCATTGAGGATGTGCTAGTGAACAATTAGTTTACTGATCAATGATACTGTGAGACCAAAGTAACTCCATTTTGCTTGTGTGAGACCAGAATGACTCCATTTTGCCCAAAATGGAGTAGTCTCCTTTGTCCTCTCACATTAATGATTAAAATGTGCTTGATCTAGGACAAAAGACACAATCTGTAACACAAGATTCCTACGTTTATTACTCAGCCATCTGTTTACCCAGGAAATGAACATCCTGGGCCCACTATCTGTAGGAACAATCTGTTAATGTGCTGACTATCCACACAGGGTGGTCGTGACTATTAGTCAGGATGTCTGCTGACCATCAGTATGTGACAGTGGGCCACTAACCTTTGTCCCCCTTTTCCCTTGTAAAACCTATACGTAATCCCCCTCAACCCCCCGATGAGCCTAGCCAATAAGAAATCTACACTTCATGCATGCTAAGCCCCGACCAATCATTGTAATTGCTAGATGAAACCTTGCTGTAACTTCTACAAAAATCCCATTAATTTGGAACTCAGGGCTCTCAATCTCGATCCGCTGTGTCTGTGACAATTGAGAGTCCCTGCTTAAACTTGAATAAACGACCCTCGTGTGCTTACATTGGAAACGGCCTCCTGGTGGTCTTTGGGACTTCGCAATCTGGGCACAACAATACTGGTATTCTGGTGGAAATGATATCGGGGAAGACATGTAACTCCCAAACCTGCTAGATATCCGAAACGTGAGTTTGTGTTCTCTAAAATCGAAGAATGAATTCTAGGAACAATGGAGGTTAAGAATAGGAAAAATTTACTGGGAGAAAGAAAGTTTCTGCCTAAGAGAGACAGAAGGGGAACTGGAAAATGGGTTGCCTGCCCACTCCACTTTTCAAAGATGTTTTATACAGCAAAGCCAAGTGGTGAGGTGGGTACAAAGTGGGACAAAACTATAAGACCTAACAGAAATTTACAAGGTGGGCATGAAGTGGGGCAAAATCATGACCAACCATTAATATTACAAGTACAGTCACCCAGGTAATATTGATTAAATGAGGATCAAATGGGGGAGCAAGTCACAGCAAGGGTACAAGGATTTTCAGTAAGGATGGGAGTCAGGGATATTTCCTGAAAAGGCTGGGTTAAGACCTTGGCCCCCCACTCAGGTGATTGACACCTATTTAGAATATCAGTCACTGCTATTCATCCTACAAGGGTGTGGTAGTTTCTCTTCTTTTACAGTGCTGGCCTTCAGTGAATGTATCTTCACTGCCTTCCACGTTGGCTCCTTGACTATCCTCCACTCGGCTCCTCCTGGGCCGGCCCTGTCTAATCACCTACAAGATATCTAGTGAACTTACCTGTCTGTAATAGTATAACCACCTGCAGTGAACTATGTCTTTCATGTTTATCAGTTTGTTTCTGGCGTCTAGCACAACTACTGACACACAGTATGTAATCACTCAATGAGTGATTATAGCCTCTTGATTTAGGCTTTTTCAATGACATCTACTTAATTTTAAATATATTTCTTTATAAGAATTGATAAACACATGTTTGAAAATATTTTTTAGAAAAAATAGCTGTAAAGCATTAGATGTACCCTACTTGTCAGTTTAAATATGGCAAACTTTATATGTCCATTTTCCTTTCTATGCTACACTGCAAATTATAAGACCAATCAAAGAAAAAATTAACTTTCTACTTCTAACTGATCATATTCTTTTTTAATATTTATTTTTCCCAATATATAAGTTTCATCAGTACATGGTAATTTTACATAACATCGGGCTTCAGTGTGGCAGTGTCGTCATGTATATAACATACTCTGCTGGTTGTATTATTTAATATACCATATATCATCTTCAGATGTAGCCAAAGGTCATTATTTTTGAGCACTGTCTGCTAGTGCTATTCTTTCATTTTTTGTACCATGATAATAAAATACCCTTTAAAATGGACTTTGTATAGAAAGACATTATTTGTGAGCAATATACCATTTATCTGCTATATTTGTCTACTTTCTAATATAATTGGATTATATTTCTTCTATTACAAGAAAATGGATTTTAGAAATAAAGGTAAATTAGAGTGCCCAACTGGTTTTGCTGTTAGTATTCCTTATCATATATACATATATGTATATATGATAATATATTCTTTAATTTTTTGCCTTTCTGAACTGAATGTATCCTTTAATCTTTTATCATAAAAAATGCCTCATTTTCTTTATATGTATAATGGTTTCTCTTGCCTCTCTGGTTCTCTGTTTTTTCATATAGCTTCAAAAACATGAGATGACTAATGTGACTACTATAGTACTATAGGTAAGTTAAAGAGATATTATTGACTCAGAGATTGAAGTGTTATACTATATGTGTCCTATTTCTGGCCTCTTTTAATATGGTTTAATACTTCATTCCATTTTCATTGCCCCTAGGTAATGAACAAATGTCTTCATTGAATTGTAAGAAGAGATACATAAATCTTATTCCTGAGAAAATTACATTTAGTCCAGAGCTTATCACTGTGTTTGAGTAATTTGAATTTGTTTTTCAAATGTGCTTTACTTTTACATTTTTTAAATGGATTTTTATCAACCTTTGTGTTTCTTAATTACTTTATATTGTTAGTCCTTTTTGGAATTCAGCCAAATTTCCCTAATCTCAAGACAATTAAATAAAATTTCCCTTCAAATTTTAAAACTTCATCTTCTTTTCCAGATCATTAATGAAAGTATTGAATAAAAGACACAGGGTTCTGGATCCTAGACTAACCCTGCTAATTAACCTCTTTGCTTCCTGAGGATTTGAAACTTACTTCTACTCAATTTCTACCACTTAACTTGTTTTTTTTAAATTTTATTTTATTTATTTATTTTTTCCACTTAATTTGTTTTTAATGGCTTGGGCCATTCCCAGGGGATAGAGGGGCCTGAGAAAATCACTTTACAGTCTTATTGCTTAGTATTTTTATTCGTGTGAAATCCTGTGAAAGTTATTAAGGACATCCTTAAAGAGTAAAGCTCCCGGAAGCTTTGTATAAAGAAGGCTGTTGTTTATAGGTAGCAAATCCATTTCTAGACCTCCCTCCCTTTTTTATTAATGAGCCAGTGCCTCTCAAATTTTAGAATTAAAGGAGAATCACCTGAAGGAATGGTTAAAAGTGTAAATTCCCATGCCTCCTCTTGGATGTATTACATCAGCATCTGGCACAGTTTGCTTGACTTACTTTACCATAAGAAAAAAGCCTAGATGAGTCCTAGTTACCCAAGATTTTTCTCACAAGTATATAGTAAAAGGATCAGGAAGTCAGTGTTGTCTTGAAGATAAAATGCAGAATCTCAGACCCTTCCCCAGGCCACTGAGACAGAATCTGAATGTTTGACAATACTCTTAGTTGACTGTCCATTAATATTTGAGAAACCATTTACAGAGCACACTTTGAGAAACTACATGTAAGGACACAATCACTTCTGTCACTTTGTAGTACCAGCCATCGGTTTTTATTTCCTCCTCAACTCTCTTCTCTCCTTTAGTGTTTATCAGTTGATCTAGATCTAGGCCTTGTAGTATCTCTGTCATGTCTGCTTTCTGCTGGATACTGAGCCATATGCTGGACATATATAATTCTTGCCTGACAAAACTTACTTTCTAAGATATTATGTTTAACTTTCTGTTATGATTTTTCTTTTTTTTTGTACCAGGGATCTAACTCATGACATTGCGCTTGGCAAGCAGGCAGGGCACCACTGAGCTACATCCCCAGCCCCTGTTATGATTTTTTAAAAGATGAAAATAAGATTAGGCACTGTATTTCCTTTACCTTAGTGTTGTCTATATATTTTATAGCCTTTAATATATTGGAAAATGTAAAAAGCCATATTACTTTCCTGCTTTTATGATATTCTGACTGCTTGGAAATTGACTTGTCTTCATTATTCTTGTAAATACTTTTATATGACAGTGTTTTATTGGACAGCTCTAGTTGCTGTGGGCTATTTATATTATACAATTCTTTTCCTTACAACTTTCAAGTTTTCTAGTTCTCTGGAGCAGTTTTCTTTGTTACTGTGTTTCCCTCACTAATGTCCTTTGGATATTTAAAGATGGGTATACTATTCCCACTGTCCTTTCAGCAATAACTTGATCCATTTATCCCGACTTTCTTTAAACACACAAATCCCATGGTAAACATAATAGTAGGTAGAGTATCCAAATACTCAGTAGCACTGGGAGCTGAGTGTAAATGTGTATTTTTTTTATATCTCCATATATTTCATTAATTTTCAGATAATGTATTTTGAGATACCAATTCCTGATGTAATTAACTGGAATTCTATCCTTATGCATAGAGGTCTTTTTATATTTTTTAATGAAGTATATTTGCTTAGTTAAATTTATTAGGAAGCTATTTTAAAATTTCATTTAATTTTAAGTTAAACTTTACATGACCCTCTTGGTGAATTTCCTTTTTGATAAATTACATTATATTATAATTAGGAGGGGAAAGGCTTTCAGGTTTAAAGTGTTTTGGAAATGTTTCTCGCTGTAGTTCACTAAAGTGTGGCCAATAGGTCACATGTATCAAGGAGCTGCTAACCACGCAAATGTTTGAACCCCACTAGTATCTACTGAAGCCAGCCATTATACATGTAATGTTTGTCAGGCAGCTTTTACTCAAATTTGATAACTTTTAAAAACCTTTAATTATACTTTCAAAAAGACTGGATTAAGATTAAGGGTAAAATAAACAACTTATTGTGTTATAGAATAAAATCACACAAATCATGTGAGAATGAAAATATGAATGAAATGGTGGCTTCAGTAAATCATATACAATCTTGATTATCTTATAAATCTAGGCAAGATGTTTTCTCTCATAATTTTACCATCCATTATAGTAACCTAAATAAAAAGACTGACATATTAAATATTAGGCAAAATGAAGACTCATATAATTTAACGTGTTTTGTTATTATTATTAAGATTAATATGATTTCTAAAATTCTGTTGAACATTTTACTACTATGTGAAAATTGTATTGTCAGAGTTGAGACAGAAGCTATTTTTAGGTAGGAAAATTTGCTTTTTAGACTTCTTATGTACTTCTTTTCATAAAAGTACTTCTAAGCTATAACACTCTTCATTAACAACTCAGAAAATTTGATTTATGGTTCCACATGCTTGTACCAAAGGAATATTCTCTATACATTAGAATTCTCTTCTAGACAACTCTATCTCAAGTGGTTCTAAGAAATTCCCCAATCATTGGTGTGAGATTTGTCAGTTTCTGTTAATGAAGAGTCCTAAACCTGACAACTTGTTTTCCAGAATGAATTTCTAGGAAATACATTGGAAGGATCTCTCAACGAACTTTCTAGAAAAACAGAATTAGGAACTGATGTTTATGAATTAAATGCCAGAACAAATGCACTCTGAGGAGAAGATGAAAAGGTGGGCAGATAATTCACACTGAACCAGGAGGCAGTTGAGACATTTAGGACTGTAATGACACCTCTAGACTCTCCACAGGGAGACTGTGGGGCAGCCAGTGTCCTATGATCAGCACAGGGTCAAGCTGTCCCATATTCTCTGTGCTCTTCTTATGAGAGGAAGGCATACAGTGTAATAAAATCCACCCTCATTAACATAACTTTTTGGGTTCTGCATAATAACATGGCTCCCACTAAAGTATGGACTGTTCTTTTACTCACTCAGCATGCTAAAGCCACAGTGAATTTAATGGATTTGTTCTAGCTATTTCTGCTCTGCCATGGACATCTCCTGGGATCTTTGCAGGCTGTTTTCTTCATGTGTGTAGTGTCTCTGCTTAACTATCAGTTTCTCAGAGACACTTCCTTTTAACTCAATCTTTAAAAAATTTTTTTTGGAATTGGGGATTGAAACCAGTGCTCTTGGCATTCTAGATGACCATTGAGCTACATCCCCAGCCCTTTTAACTCAATTTAAAGTAACTTCCACCACTTCACCTTATAATATTTTATTCATTATATTAATAACTACCTTACTAATTTGCTTATTGATTTGTATTATTCATTTTTAGCTTATATTTTCTTTCTTTACTTATACTTGAGATTTATGGGATTTATAAAAGTAACCATAAAATAAAAATAGTTTAATGTTTCATACAAAAGAAAATTTTAATCCTCAGTTTTATAACATTCCAGTGTGATCTTTGTGCTCTGTAAAAGGCCTTCAGGGGTGATTCAGGCACCTAGATCTCTTGTCATATGTGGGCCTACTATTCTCTAGTTTTCTTTTATCTGAAGTAGTCTGAGAAAGTAACATTATGCTGTACTGAGATCAAAGATATATGAAAGAATGAGTATGTTTAATGTCATTAAGTCTATAATATGACAGTCATTGTTTTGGCAAATGACTTAATTATGTCAAATCTCTTAGGGAAATATTGCTGGAATAATCACAAAAAAACTAATGCAATTGACATCTAAAGTTAATTGGTATATCTCCATATTTATATTTATGCGATGTATGTATGTGTACTATACACATAAGAATGTGCATACACATGTATACTCACATAACAGAAGTACAGGGGAAGAAAGAGGGAGACAGAGATAGAGAGACAGTAACCCATTGTGCATAGTAACCTCAGTGGGTATACTTTTACTTCCTCAATATTTGGATAAGAAAGATAATTTAAATATCTAAGAATAATTTCTAGAATTTAACTCATTAGGAAATAATATCTAGGTACTGTCTAAAATTTCATAGGTAGTTCTTGGCATGGAAATTCTAGCACTATCATTAAAAAGACTTTTATGTCATTTTAAGCCAGCAATAATAATATAATTATTTTGAAAGAGATGTGTTTATTGATTTTAGTGAGTTGAAATGACATGATTTAAAACATTTTAACCTAAGAGAAAATTTGAAAGACACTACTTTATTGCTACCAACAAAATGAGCATCATATTCATTCTAGTTTTAAATAAATTCTTTTTTTCTGAGGTTTCAAAATATCATAACTATATCCTTTCAAGGAAAACAAGACAGATTTTCCTCTACTGAGGACATAAAGCAGCATACAAAAGGAAATGAAGTAAATTTCTCTGTCATCAGACACATAACCAAACTAAAAGTCTGCTTTCCTCAAATTAAGAAACCAAGTGGGAGGAGTGCTTCTTGAAATACTTTCTGAAACGTAATGTAGATTAATTATACTCAGTATGGTGCAGAAGAGAAATGGAACGTGCTTTAAAGGGGTAACAGAAATGATTTGTTTCACTAAAGTGTGCTCACACTAGGCTAGATTTCATTGTATAGACTTACACTACTGAAATAATGGATAAAAAAAGATCATTTTTTAAAGATGCATAGATATTAAACACTTAAACTAGTAAGAGAGTATATACAACACAGTTTAACAACCGTATAGAAATATCTATTTTATTTAGCAAATTTTATTTCAAAATTTTGAAATATAGATAATCAAGGATGGACCAGGGGTTTAGCTCTGTGGTTCTGCCACCTGCTTCACAAGCACAAGGTCCCGAGTTCGATCCCCAGAACCAAAAATACCAAAACAAACAAAACACTCTAGATAATCAAGGAGTTAGAAAAGCATATATTAGGGACTCAAAACCATAGAGAATTAACAAAATAATTAGTGGGGAAATAAAAATATCTTAGACTTAATATCTGTGGCTTCCTATGATATCAAGTTCCTTATTCAGTGGAAGTAACTTGTATTTAGTTATTTAATTATATTTTTCAATGTGCTATCTCTAGTGTTTCTTAATTTTAGAAAAGTATAATTTATATATAACAACATACATTTTAAATGCATAGCTTGATGAGTTTTGACAAATGTAAATGCCCATGTAACCAACATTTTAACTGAGGCCTATAACATTTCCTTCATGCCATAATATTCTGTCATACTGCTTTGCATTTTCTTTCTCTGTCCCCAGATGTGGAACACTTCTGATATGATTACTATCACTGTAGATTAGTGTCACAGAATTATAATGTCAAGATACTGAGAATTTTTTGCAGTGTTGTTTCATATGTTACATTTTTTTTATATTGATGAGTAGTCTTCCATTTGTGAATTTATTGTACTTTGTCTCTTCTTTCTATTGGTAGATGTTTGGGTTACTTTGAATTTGGTGATCTCTGAATAAAACAATATGAACATTTGTATATAAGTTATTTGTCAAATATATTTTCATGTTTTTTAAATAAATAACTTGAAATGCAATTGCCATGTCATAAGTAAATATTTCTTTATTATATAGGAACTACAAAAATGATTTTCCAAAGAGGTTGTGCTGTTTTATATTCCTGTCAACAATGAATATGAGTTTTAGTTCTTCCACTTTTTCTGACCAGCACAGTTCTTTTAATTTTAACTATGGAAATGGGTATAGAGTAGTATACTACTGTTGTTTTAATTTGCATGCTTCTTTTAAAGATATTGAGCATCGTTCTATATTGTTTACTGCTCATAAATCTATCTTTTGTGAGGTATCTTCAAATATTATACACAGTTTTTATTACATTGTTTGTCTTTTTATTGAATTATAGGAGTTCTTTAAATTCTCTCAATATGTGTAGGTGCATGTCATGTCTTTTATTTCTGGAAAAATATTATCCAAGATTACAAAATTTTCTTTTAAGTATTTTAGAATTTGTACACTGTTAACTCTCACATATAAGTCTATAGTCCTTTTCAAGTTAAAGACTTAGTATTGTATGGCTTGGGCATTTGGGCTCAAATTTTTCATTTGTATATTCAGTAACTCCAGTAAGACTAAAAAGACTGTTCTTTCCCCATGGAATTCCTGTTGAACCTTTTATACAGATCAATTTTCCATGTAACTGGAGGACTAGATCTCATTAGTAGACCCCATTACATTTTAATTTTAATTTTGTTGAGGTATAATTTGCATACCTATTATCCTTTTAAAGTTTAATTTTTTACATAAAATTCTATGAATATAACAAAGGCATGCATGCCATCATTATATAACCACTGCTACCATTAAGATATCCAGAGATTTTTAGCCCAGAGATTTCCTCAGTGTCCCTTTTACAAACAAGCCTTGTATATACCTGTAGCCCCTGACAACTAGTTATCTGTTCTCTGTGTTCATAGTTTTCCTTGTGCCAAAAGAAGTTTATAAATGGAATTATAAGATAGGTAACCGGTTTACATTTAGCTCCTTTCACTTGTTACATAGCAATTGAAATGTTGCTGCATGTTGTTGCATGTTTCAACCATTGTATTTTAATTTTTGAACAGTGTTTTACTTCCTGAATGTACCGCAAATTGTATATTTATTTATTCATTGAAGACACTTTGAGTTGTTTATAATTTTGAAAGATTATGAGTGAAGCCACTTACAAATATTTATGTAAAAGTTTTTGTGTAAATACAACTTTTCATTTCACTTGGGTAAATACCTAAGAGTTGATTGCTGATTTGTATGCTAAGTAGATATTTAATTCTGTAAGAAATTACCAAATTATTTTCCTAAATGGATGTATCATATTGAATTCCTACCCAAAATATAAGAATATTCCAGTTGTTGTGTATCCTCACCAGTGTTTGATATCTCCAGGTTGATTGTTTGGGAAAGCAACTCCAGTTGATCTGTAGTGCTCTCTTTTTTCTTTGTGTCAATACAAATTTCCATCTGGAATTGTTTTAACCTCTCTTAATCTAAAAGAACTTTAGGCTATTTTTAGAGGGTCTGAAGGCATTGAATTCTCTGAACTATTTTTTGTCTACAAGTATCTTTATTCCATTTTCATTTTTGAAGAATATTTTTGCCCTACACAGATTTTTAGTTTGACTCTTTTCCTCTCTTAGCATTGCAAAAATATAGATCCATTGTCTCTGTTGTGTATTTTTTATTCTAAAGTAGATATTTAATTCTTCCTTGCTTTGATGTACAATATATGCCTTTTTTCTCAGACTGATTTCAGATATTTTTGTTTATACCACCTACAGTTGTTATAATGAACTTTGGTAGTGTTTTATGTTCATCCTGCTTCAGGTGCAGGAACCTTCTTTGGTCTGTGCATTTATATTTATAATATAATATTTTTATGTCCCCCACACTACTTTTCCATTGAGATTATAGTTACATATATGTTGGATTGCTATATATTGCTCTACAGGTCACTGGAACACTGTTATATTTTTTCCATCCATTTTTTCCTCCTTAATCTTTAATTCAGTAATTTTTATTGCTCTTTCTTTAAGTTTACTGATATTTTTTCCTTTTGCAGTATACTTGTGTTTACTCCAGTCATGATTTCTTGAGTTCTTTGATCTGTAGTTTTATGTTTTTAAAATCAAAATTAGAAAAAAATAATTGTCCATTAATGATTCAAATATTTTCTAATTTTCCTCATTTGAGAACTCTTCATTTTACTTACTGTTTTTTCTTTCAACTTTTGAAGATATTTGTAATAGTTATTTAAATGTCTTTGTGTGCCAAGTATAACAATTCAGATGTTTCTGGGTTCATTTCTGTGGACTGATTTTTTTTTTTTTAGGTTGTAATAGAGTTCTTGCTTATACATGTATACAGCAATTTTTGTTTGGACACTGAATAGTATGACTATTATATTGTGTAATATCTTGATATTGTTATCTTTTCTTCAAAGAGTGTTAAGATTTATTCTGACAAGCAGCTTATTTATTTCTGGATCAGTTTAATTTTTAAAAATATTTTTAAAGACTTTTTTATATTAGCATAGTTTTTCTGTGATGGTTACTATTCTATTACAGAGGCAAAGACTTTCTGCATTCTAACAAATGCTCCAATTGTTCAGCAAAGTCTCTAAACTGTGGCTTATTTGAAATTAAACTTCTTTTAGTCCCACACGAACACTGGGTATTTTTCAGGTTGCAGCTGCCTTGTAATTTTTCTTTCTTGGTAGCTATTTGCATGCATTTATGGTTTCTTCCATAGGGATCCACACCTTACTGTGCAGACAAAGGCTCAGGGGACCATTTTGCAGACTTTTGGAGCTCTCTCCACAGCCTTGCCTCTCCTATTCTCTGGTTGTCATTACCCAGCTGCTCCGAAGGCTTTAGCTGCACTGTCAATGTGCTCAGCCCAGCAAGCCCTCAAGCCTCAACTTGGGCTTTCGTTTCTTGTGTTTGAGTCCAGGAAATGTCTCCAGATGGAAATCCAGGTAACCACAAGTTTCCTTTGCTTCCTTTCTTTCCAGTAGCACTTTTTTTTTTTTTTACTGTTTGACAAAGTCCGTAAAAAGTGGTTTTATGCTTTTTTTCTTTTTTATCTGTTTATATCAGTAGGAATAGTCTGGTCTCAGTTGCTTGCTAGCCATTTGTTTCATTCTGGCCAAAATATGAGTACACAGGAACTTTGAGAAGTTTGATTAAATTTTATATATTTTTTTGTCATAAATAAAATACAAGTTTTAGAATTCATTTTTTGCTTCAGATATTTATACCTGAATCATAATCACCAAAATTTGTACATTGTTTTTAGGCCAATATGAGCTTAAATGTAATTGTTTTGTTTCAAGAGAAAGAGTTTTATAGATATAGTTAGCTGGCTATTGAAAATATAATCTTTGAATAAGTTATTCTAACTCTTGAAATAGATTTAAGTAATGAGCCTTTGATCCAAGATATTTTCAATGTTTAATTCTATCTTAATCACAATTTTATAAAAGAACAGTGAAAATTGGATATTTTCAAGTGATAGCAAATTATAACAAGTTTTAAAATACTTAATATAGAAGCACAGATGAGTTTAAT
This sequence comes from Heterocephalus glaber, assembly GCF_053883595.1. Classification (NCBI taxonomy): domain Eukaryota; kingdom Metazoa; phylum Chordata; class Mammalia; order Rodentia; family Bathyergidae; genus Heterocephalus; species Heterocephalus glaber. Next base: position 1,754,445 of record NW_028258303.1, read on the forward strand.
ATTTGAAGTTGGGTTTTCTAAGGCTGATCACAGTGTAGTTAGAGCAAAATGTTAGTGTGGTCCAGACATTCATCTTTGTGTAAATAATATCTTCAAAGAATCACACTCATAATTTAGAGATGAATGAATCTCTTCCAAAAGGTGGCTTTAAAGTTTATAGGAAGAACTTAGATGAAATATAGTTTGTTTTTAACAGTTAAATACTACATTTTTATTCATTGTGCAGGTTTTATATTAAGTCAGGTTTTTAATGTGAAAGTCAACTTTTGATTTCACTCTGCTTGAGGTCTTGCAATTTGAATCCTTACAAAAGCAGATACATGAACAACAGGACATTATTTAGAAAACCAAATCATTCTTAGTGTAAAGAGTCATTCTCAGAATGTTAGCTTGCTCTAGCCAAGAAGTCCACTGACTGGTTGTACAATCACTAGAAAAAGTCTCAGGAGATTATTCTCCAAATGAGTGGGTTGCTTATAAAAATCAATAATGAGCTGATTTCTTTGAATCTGATAGGAATAAGATATCTAGTATAATAATCTACAAAGCAGCCAAAGATATCATTAATGTGAGCAGAAAGCCATAAGAAATTAAGGAAATGAAGAGCTGCCTATATGTTGAGGAAAAAAAGGATCAACATTGAATGGATCTTGTTCATTAAAGAAATTTTAAAATTTTCTACCAAGAAATTGGCACTACAAAATTTTGTAAATATTTTCATTGGTTTACTCTGTTACTAAATTCACACCACCAATCAAAAAAAGGAACAAGTCTTGCCAAACCGTAATGACAAATTTAGGAATAATTGAATCAGTTTTACTGGAGAGAGATGGCAATGTTATAAATTATGTGTATTAAGTAGTAGGTAATCAAGTTTATCTTAATTTCCTTTGCTTCATATTTTTATCTTTTTTCTATTGTGAAATAAATAGACCTCTTCATATTTTGCCTTAGTTCAGCTTTTCTATTGTGCAGTTATTTTAACCTGAAGTCTCATTATCTTCTTTGTCACAAAAACTTTATTAATGCCCAATTGGTTAGTCTCTTTATTCAGAAAAACTTCCCTTTCACCTTTACTCAGGTCTGATTCCTCAGTTAGATAATCAGACTCCTTATCTTAGATTTTAATTATGTACTCATTATTGAAATTATTTTAATCTTGTTTATGCTCCTCTTGTTACTGTAAGTCTTATGCCAACAGGTTCTATGTTCATTTTTGTAACTCTTTTGCTAACATCAAGTTCAGTGCCTGCCACAGAATAGGTGCTAGATAAATGAATGGTAAATGAATGGCTATAATTTGTTGTGGATGAAATAAGGCAATTATTTCAACCTAGAGAAAACACAATCACTGACCAAATTTTTCCCTCTGATGTTTGAAAAATGTTTTCCTAAATTGTCTTGTTTCACAATAGAATTATTGGAAAATCAAAAAACTACATAGTAAAGTATATTGCTTTCAATAAACATTTAATAATAATAATAAGAATTCCCTTGAAGAGTCTCAAACCTAATAAACATTTTCTCACTATTTACCTTAACTGCTACTAATTTACCAGTTATCAAGAATTACATTTTTCATAGCCTTGTCTTGAGAGAACATGGAAAATTGAGTAAAATAAGATAACTCCAGCAGGCATAGTGGCACATGCTCCTAATCTCAGCACTCTGGGAGGTTTAGACAGGAGAATTACAAGTCCAGCCTAGCCTATACAATTACCAAATTAGTGAGACCCTGTTTCAAAATAAAAAAGGGATAACATTGTAGTTCAGTTCAAAGGACCTAGGTTGTTCAGTCCTTGGCACTAGAGAAGAGAGAAAGACAGAGAGAGAGAGACAGAGAGAAAGAGAGACAGAGAGAAAGAATATTTATGTGCTTGATAGGTCTTTATATAATAATTACTTTGCTTAATCATTAAAGTTACCCATAAAATATATAGATATGGTCTCTGTATAGGTGATAAAACTTAGATTCAATATTTAAAACTTTATCCAGCTGGCACATAAAAGAGGCCTATATTATAATCCAAATATCCCTTACCAAAGTTCCTGAAGGCGAGGTCTCTTCATCATGGTCAACTAATTTTTGTACTGAAAATTTTAGGTTATGTATCTAAAGCTATAGTGTAGGAAAATGTCAGACACCACTTGCTATTTATACAGTGGAGGAAAATGCTCTGCAATACATTAAAATTGTAACTTTAAAGCAGCATGACATTTTAAATTGTTTGACTAGCTGAGTTCTTAAGGAGCTGCTTGGGTGGGTACTCTTGCACATTCACATGTGACAAATATTTTAGGTGGTACAGGGTACATGGTATTTTAAGAAATTAAAATTGCAATATTCTAGCTGAACTGGCTTATAAATGATTATTCTCTCCAAGCCTCTGCCTTGAGACACAAGATTGTTCAATTTATTCAGAATAGATTGGCGAACCATTGTCCTTGAGTTTTAAACCTTTCCAGGCTAAGACAGTATTTCTTCTTTTGTCCAGCAAAAACTTCAGCCAGTCTAATTTAAATCTTTTCATTGCTTATACGCAGGACCACTTCCTAATATGTGTGTGTGGGAGCATGCTCATGTGTACGTATGTGTGTTTAAATCAGCTGTTTTCTGAACTGTTACTTAGGAGTACACAGGCTGTACATCCTCTACAAGATTCTTGTCAGATTTTCCTAGTAAAGTTTATGTTATTATAAATTATCCACATGCCCTAGTGGTGATGCCTAAAATAAGTACATATTAAAATTCTGAGTTTAAATACCTGAGTATTACATAGTAGAAAAAGTAATTCTAACAAGGTTTATTATAGAGTGATTTCATTTTTCTACAAGATTCCATTATAAGACTTTGGGAAAAGTATTTAGCTACTTAAAATTGTGTAAGAAAATAAATGTCATAAATTCCACTCAAAAAGAAAACCATAGTATTTATGTCAAAATAACATGTTTTTATTTATTTCTCAGTGGAAGGAAAAAACACAGAAAATATAATTATACTACCACACGTCTATAAGGATGCACTTGAACAGTGTTGCTCTTTTCCTGTATCAATAGTAGCATAAAGTTATTAAATAATAGTCCAATGTAGCAAAGTTGTGATTTGTTCAAATATTTTAAAATTAAGTAAATATTTATAATTATTAGTTTTGGCTGTCCTTTGCTCCCTCAGGGATGTGGGTAATTAGATTTTAAAATATTGTATCTTTGGATTTCAAGATATTCCAAAGTTCAGAAGTTAGTTTGAAAGGGTACTATGATGGTTTATAGTACTGGTAGATATCACATTACAAGTAATATTTTATGTATGATATACTTGGATTGAGTATATTTTAATGTACTTTGTTAGATGACAAATTAAGTTTGGATATAGAAAATAATTTTCTTTAAAGGAATTTAATTCATCCTGTTTTTAACTTCAAGATTCTGTTCTATACTGTTCATATATGCATGTTAATATAAGTTCAATTTTTAAATGTAATCTTTAGTATAAATTATGGATGAACAAATTGGATCATAGGTATATTTCTCTTGAAGATGAGATTCTAGTTTAATTTTTCTAAATCCCTTCCTACCACAATGAAGTAATATAAATTAAAGTAATGGGTCTCTTGTTGTCAATGTCTATTTCACTGTCATATTCATCTCGTACTGCCCGTACTTTTCTGAATATCGATTTATGTGTTTGTCATTTCTGGATAATAATTCTAAGGAGTGTGCAGAAAAGTACTGCTTAGAGCACTGATAACCCTTGCTTTTAATACTAGCCACATCACTGTATCAAACAGGGTCATTTACTTAACAATATGTGGTTGGTTTCTAGTCTATTAAATTAGTGGATTTGCCTAGTTAATCTCTCAAGTTTTTTCAATCCTTAAAATTTTTGATTTATTGTTGTTTATTTGTTAGCTCTGTGTTAAATCACTCATTTGTTTAGACAAAAATTAATGATCACCTAAAAGTGAAAAAGACTACTTTGCATGCCTCAGCCATTATGGAATATTGGGAAAATGATATATTTAGGTTTATTTTGTTTTATTCAGTGCACAATTAAAACAGTAAACTGGCTATATATTTCTTGGTCATAGTGTAAATATCACATATGATATATTTTAAAAATAATTTTAACAATATAAAATCAAAATCTGTAATTTTCAGAAATCATAACTTACTCTGTTGAAAAAAATTTTAAATGTACACTTAAGTGTCTCTTTAAAACCAAAATCAGTTTTACTATTTCTTTTATTTCATATTTGCACGTATGCTACAAAAAACGCAGATCTTTATTTGATTTTAAAATTTACCCTTTAAATTCAAATACAGCTGTTTTATTATTAAAGTTCTCTTCTCTGTGTTGAATAAATTCTTAAAAAAGAAAGAGTATTTGTGATTTTTGTGAATATCCATAAAGATTAATTAAATTTTATAATACATCTGTGAAGTGGAAATATTGTAACCATTTTTTTCTGAAATATCATCTTCAGAGCACAAAGCTAAAATTTTGTTGGCTGATTGGATAATATTTCTTAATACTCTAAACCAGGAACTAAAGAGCATTCTACAACCAGTGCAGACACAGAGGAAATTTATGAAGGCTTAACTTAGTTACATGTTACTAAATATTAGGTAGAGACTGAATAAAATATTTTAGTCTTGTAATAGGATACAAAGCTTGGCAGGATTTCTATTTTTCTAGCTTGTTCACTTAATCATGCAGATATTCCAGATAGAAATAGGTACAAGCAATCATACTTGAGTCGGGATTAGCCAAGGCTAGTATACAGTGCACTACTTAGTGACTTCATTTATAGGCTTATTATGTCTATGGATAAATACAAAGATATCTTCAAAGTTCAATAGAATGTTTCTTTGATTCCTCTTATTCCTTTCTTACTTTAAAAAAATCTGTATAAATCATAGTATTTGGAGATATATGATTTTCACAGTGTTATTTTTTGCCACATTTATATATTTCTGATATAGAATTCTAATGATAAATTCCCCTTAATTCTCAGTGCCATGAACTTTGTCAATGTTCTTAGTATAGTATTATAAAAAATTATGTGTATCTTCTATACTATTTATTATTTCAAACTTGTATCTTATTCTCAATCTAACTTTCCAAGATACTCTTCCAAAATCTAGTTGCATTTCATGCTTCCTCCTACTTAGAATCCTTTATTGACTTCACATTATCTGTTAGTGCACACATTTGTCATACACCTGCTGACCCTAGACCCTCTGCACATAGAACATAGATTCTAGACCCAAATCCTTATTTTTCCGTTTTGTACTCAGATTCTTTTCCAGTAACCTGGACTCAGATTGTTTTCTTCTCCGCACAAGTACTTCATTTCAGCCAAATATCTTCTATTTGTTGGCTGGAATCACCATAAACCAGTCAGCTGGCCCTGGCCAGAAATTCTTGTCTACTTGCTTAAAAGCATTATCTTTCTTATGCTTTTAAAACTCCTCATAGTATTGATTCATTTAATTTTGTGGAATCTCTGTAAAGTAGGCACTATTTTTACCTTCTTTTACAGATAAAGATTACAAGGTATGGAAAAGTTAGGTAACTTACTCAACATTACAACAAATAAAAATGAACTGGAAATTGAACTTTGACAGTCTGCTCCTTGAATTAGTTTATTTCAGTATTTGCTTATCTTTGACTCATTCTCCTTATTCTCCTTTTTTCTTCCTCTTTCTACTTCTTGTTCTCTCTTTCTCCTTTCCCTTTGTCTCTTTTTTGTTTTTCCTCTTTTGTTTCAGTCCTACATTCTGTGTACTGGGTAGAGATGCAGTGTGATATTTACTTTCATGTCATCTTGGTTTGAACTGTTATTACCAGGTTGGAGCATTCCTGTCTGGGGTCATTCCTCTGTGGTGGCATTTGGAGATGTGTCTGCATCTGCAGTGGATATGTTCTCTTCTGCAGTGTCCCTCATTATGAGCAGGCCCCTTCCATGTCTGCTGCAAAGATGATCCCTTGTCTTGACTTATTTCCTCTCTCCTTTTCCCTTTTAAAGTCCTTCTCATAATGGGAGAAATTTGGCAATCTTTTGTCCCTCACTGGTATTCTGAGCATCTCAGTGGGCTTACCTAAACCAGTGTCTCTACATGGCTACCTCAATTGTATATATTTTCTTGGAGCATGAAATTCCAGGGAACCTTCAGGACTTTAATGCCTCCCAAAGCAGGAAGATTGGAATAGAGCACTGAGGTCCTTCCCTCTGGATGCTCACACTTATCTGAGATGGGATCCAACCTTCCCACTGAAGATTTCCCTGAAACCTTTTTTAGGGAAACCTTTTCCTTTTCAGTTCCTAACCTTCTTACTTTTCTTTTCTAGGCTCTATCTTTTAATTAATATCTTAGCTTTTTAAAATCTCAACAACTCGCAATTATTATTTTATTATCTATTTTTATTAGTTTGTTTATTTAAGAATTTTAAAAAGTTGTCATAATGTCACTATTTTGGGTTTCACTGCTCCTTGGAGTAATGGAAGATCTTCAACTAGCTGGGTCATTCACAGGATTAGAAGAGAATGGAGATGAAATATGCTTCTATAAAAGATTATGATGTCATTCTCTCACACCAGTTTCAAATTGGAAGCAAAAATAATATTACTGAGACTGAACTTGTATACAGGCATGATGGTAAAAATTTATTTTGATGTTATTGGCTTGGTGTTATTTTTGGTATCAGTAACATAACAAGAAGTTAATTTGCTCATTTGACTAAGGTATGATAAAGTGGAAGGAGACCAGAGAAGGCAGATTATGAAAACCTTTAGTCACAGGAACCAGATTTTCCTCAATAGTGGTCATATTTACTGATTTATATTAGTATTTTAATTTTTCACATTATGATATGTATCTTCTCACTGAAGGTGAAATGATTTTTAAGGACAAGTTTCATTTTCATCATACTTCTTAAATGTACTCTCATTTAGTTAAAAACTGCCAATAACTCATAAGACTTTAATATGTGATTTGTATTATCATGTGAAACTTTTAACCTTGTTTTATAAAAGAAAATGAATCCTTGATTGTACCTCCCCTTCTTGCTAAGTAACTGTCTTTTTTATTCATGGTTTGTTGCTTCTCATGAGGTTCTTAGCAGACAGTTTTTATCTTGATGTTTTTATAGTGTCTTAATTATTCACTGTCATTTTTAAGTGGATGCTTCAGGAATACTTGAGTATTTACATACTCTTTGTCACCTTGCTTAACTCTGCATGTCTCATAGAAGAGTCTGATAATTATTGTAATAGAACTTGAGAGAAATTCTGTCAGCCTGAACATACCATTAGTGCATTAATGTGTCAAAATAGCAGTGAATGACATAGCTCTAAGCAGCCTTAAAAGCTACTAATGGAAGACCAATTCTAAGGAATTGATTTGTAAGCAATACTAAGGCTGTAAAACTTTCTATTTGATATATAGTTTTAGAAAGCCTCGTTCTATTATTCACCTTATTTTTAGTAGATGAATAATAGCTTTTTGAATAAGTGAGCAATCTATAAAGACACCATGGTTGATGCTCTTTTTGTTAAAGTAGGATAGAAAGCTTTAGATAGGAAAACTAACAAGGTAACCACATATTACAGTTACTTCACTTGTTAAATTTAAACTGTAATTTAATCACGGGTCAAATACTTTAAGTTATTGTTTTGTAGTTAATAGAAATGGACTTGGTAGAGCAGTTTGTCAAACCAATAGCTTTTTGACACCTACACTTATTGAAGGGAAAATATTTTAAAATGAAGTAAACTTCATAAATAGAATTTTGTGCAAATAATGTAGTAAACATATAGATGTACTAGTTTTAAAAAGAGATTTTTAAATTAACCATATATGAAGTTCAAAAGCTAAATGATCTGATACAGTTGATGTTTAGTTATGGGTAAAAATTCACTGGCACTGTTCTCATACCAGTCAGAGAATCTTAGGACACCACGTTCCTGTTGTCTGGGCCAACTTGTCTCCCTCCTCAGGAGCTCCATTAGACCAGAAGACATGGCCATCAGTTTGCCATTGTAGTTTCCAGGACAAAGCACAGTGTCTCCAACAAATTAGGAGCCTAATAAATACCTTTAGACAAATAAATGTGTGTTCTGTCAAGGAAAAATCATGAATTTTAATGAGGCAGTTTTATTATGCATCATATGAATGATCCATAGAATAATGCAAGTTAGAGGAAATTGTTAGATTTCCTAAAATTTGTTCCAAGTGATCAGCTGCTGAAAGAATAAAACCTGCATAGTGTGCTTAACTGTGCTTTGCAGGAGATATTTGTTTAATTATATGTTCTTTGCTGAGACTCAGTACCTGACATCCACAGCTTAAAGGTAGAGAGGTTTATTTTGTATCACAGTTTATAGAGGTTTCATTCTATAGTCAGCTGATTCCAAGCCTGGGACAGCATGGCATGAGGCATCCTGGAGGAATAGTGCTCATAGCATGGCAAATAGGAAAGCAGGGAGACAGAGTGAAGGAAGGAGTAGGAAAGAGATAAACTCTTCCAGGCCATACCCCCAGTGACCCACCTCTTCTGATCAGTTCCCATCTCCTAACAGAAAGTCAGCTGTAAACTCATCAGTGAATTGATGACTGATGACTCATTGGTGGTTATCATGCCCCTATGATCCAATCACCTCCCAAAAGCCCCACCTATGATCTCGTGAGGTTTTGAAGGTACATCCAGACATAAACCATAACATTCTGCCCTCACTCACATCCCTTTATGCAAAATGAATTTAGTTCATATCTAAGAGTTTCCAAAGTCCTAACAGTTTCAGCATTGCTGAAAAGTCCAAGTCCAAATTCTCTAAGATTTAAGGCAAACTCTTAGCTGTGAGCCCCTGTAAAAATCAAAAAGTTAAATGTTGCCAACATACAAAAGCAAAGGATAAGTATTCTCATTCCAAAAGGCAGTACTAGGGGGATAGAAAGCAATGGGACCAAAGTAAGACTGAAATCCATCATGGAAAACACAAAATCCCATAGTTCCAGTCCAGCACACAGGGCAACCTGTGGTGAGATTCAAGCTCCAAATGGGCAGCCCTTCCCCTTCAGCGCTGTGAGTAGTTCCTACAGTAGCTCTCATGGCTTCTATCTTGGGCTGGCTTTGCTTACTTGGTACATCCTTCCTCAGATATTCCATGTTCATATCTTCTCTAACTTTCTGGGGGCTCCACTGCACTTTCAGTTTCAGTCACTTAGCTTCATACGTTGCCCTCACAGGGGCACAATGCCTGGCCTCCTAGGCTTTTCTGAAAGCTGGATGGAAGCCTTCCTGACCCTACAACTTTTACATTTTTTTATGGTTCTAAAAACCAGCACCAACTGAAACCTCCTGAGCCTAGTCTTTTCTGTTTACATTTCTGTCAGCATTCTGGCTCCAGCTGGCATCTCCAGACCTTTCTAAATGCCTCCCACAAACCAACTCCAAAGGTTTCTGAACCACATGGTCAGGCACAGTTACAGCAATGACCACCCCCCCCGGCCCCGCCACTTCTGGTACCAAAATCTGTCTTAGTTACTTTCTCATCACTAAGACACAGTACTCAACACCCACAACTTAAAGGAGGCAAAGTTTATTTTGCTTCATAGTTTGTAGAAGTTTCAATTAACAGTCAGCTGGCTCCAAGGTAGGATAGCATGACAGGGGAGAAACAGCTCATGGCATAATGGCAGAAAACAGAGATCTGTCTGTCTGCCTGAATGTCTGTCTCTCTGTCTATCTATCTATCTAGAGAGCAGGGCAGAGATAAACCCTTCTAGGCTATGCCTTCAGTGACCCACCTCTTCTGGCAAGATCCTACCTGTTAATAGAAAGCCAGCTATAAACTTATCACTGGACTAACCCACTGATGATTATCACACCCCGATTACCAATCTCTTCTCAAAAGCTCCACCTGTGAGCACATGAGGCTTTGGCGGGGGCCATCTAGATATAAACCATAATAACATTCAAAAAATGAATGGGTTAGACTGTTTCCAAATTTCCTTTTAATCTTAAAGTTTGTGATTCTGTTTGAGATCTAGAATCATGGCTAAAGTTAATGCAAATAAGTAAAATAAAATTTACTACAAAAATTCTATATTGTGAGTGAATCCAGAAATACTTTTTACAATGGAAGATTTACTGATTTCATAATTTTCATGCAGTTTTTATTGCATGACAATTTTATCAATTATGATTGACAAGAGAGGGAGTATATCTCACAGTGACCCTGAAGAACTTTGAAATTTCCCAGAGTGTGCTCAGGGACAATATAGGCAAAAACAAAAACCAAAACAAGCAAGCAAACAAAAAAGATGATTCACTTAATTTATATCCTCCATGTTCTGTTTCCATGTTCCATTTTCATTGTGTTGAAAAATAGCGATTGCAAAACAATTTCATTAATTGGGTTGAAAATATATTACTTCAATGTAAGAACAATATATAAGAAATACTTAACAAAGTATTTTAAATTTAGATGACAACAATAAAGTGTGTGTATTGCTTATCTATATAAAAGAAATAAAAATGTTTTCTAAAGTGTTATTTTAGCAAGTTGAATTTGTAGAGCATTTTATACTCAGTATTACAGAACTTAGAATTGCAAAACATGGCAATGTTACAAAAATTTTCATACTTCAAAATTACTTTAAAATTCTTTATTCTAAATTCACAGTATTTTACCTTTACAAAGTGTACTTTCTGTCCTAGCTTTTTGTTTTAAATTGCTCCCTCAACTTATAATTTACTACTCTGGAGACAGTGGTTGACTTTTTATGGGGTTCTTATTTCCTACTTGTTTCTTCTTTCAATTCCCTTTTCTGCTTTTCTCTCTTAAGCACCTACTAACACATGTGTGTGTCTTTTCTCATTTACTTGATATGTGGCCTTCATAATGAAGTTGTCTTTCTGTAACACTGAAATTTTATATCTTGTTAAAAGAAATCCAGAATGCTGTCTCAAATGTATACACATTTCTGAATACAAGACCCTAAATCTGAAAAGCCAAAGTGACAAATGACTTGTTTGTAATATCCATAACTACTTACAATAATGTAACCTTATAGATTTATGAAGGTCATGATTTACAGATGTGCAAATTCCCATAAGTTAGGTTTTCATCTCTGAAAGTGTTCTACACTACAACAAAACAGATTTGTAGTTCACTTAATTATAACTGTATATCTTCGTACCACGCATTAGTCGTGTCTGACATTTACCTTAGGGAGATCATGTTCCAGATAAATTTTTTATTTTGTCCAATGTCCCGGCCCGCGGGTAAGTCAACGGAGACCCTAGAGGGGGAGCGAGGATGAGAGGGGACAGGGGACACGAGAGATGGAGACAAGACAGGTTTCTGATCAAGTCTCGTTTATTTTGGAAGCTGCTACAACATATATACCGTAGGGCGAGAGGGGAGGAGCAAGAGGAGTGTACTGGGGCTACTTCCTTGTTGCCGGGTAGATCTGCAACAAGCCCGGGCATGTCCGTAATAGGCACTCAAGAATTCCAGCGGGGGGGGCAAGGCCCCCCACAGGTCCTCCCTTTAAAATTATAATTAGAAGAAAGGCGTCAGGAGAGCCAAGCCTGCGGGGGCTGAGCCTGTCTTGGGTCAGAGCAACAAACATGTCTGCACCGTGCACCTTACCCGTCCTCGGTTAACCAGAGAATTAAAGCTCTGGCACCTGTCTTAGGCGGCGCACGAGGGCCTTTTTCATAGCATGGCACGCTTGCTCAGTTGCCCGTCATTGGCTTGCCAGCCCTCTCACCAGGTACTCATCCTGATCAGCCATGGCTAACCGATTATAATGGACCTGTATGGGCGCTGTTTTTTTTTATTGCCTCGATTTGGGCTTTTAGGAAGGCCACGATTTTGTTATAAAGTATGGGCCCTAAAGAAATGAGCAAGAGTAGACCCAATAGAGGCCCCAACAAAGGGAGGAGATAGGGGAGAAAACCATTGAGGCCAGTCCAGAGGGGATTTTGTATGAGTTCTTGTCGTCTTCTGTTCAGATCTTCTTGAAGTTCGCGAATTTTTCCCCTGACGATCCCAGATTTGTTGGCATAAAAACAGCAATGTTCATTTAAGGCTAGACTGTGAATAAGAGAGTTAAGCTACCCTGATTAAGCTTTTGAAGATAACCAATGTGGACATGCTACAATAACATATTCAGAACTTAACCAATATGAACGTTTTGTAACAACATATTCAGTGCTTAAATATCAAGGACAACCAATACAATCAATTTATAACATATTTAGATAATATTCATTGTGATATGGCTCCCATAAGATTATATAATATAAAATTTACTAGGGGGTCCCTTTAATGAATTAAGACCAGAATAATCATTTTCTGGGTGGCCACTTCTATATTCATCAAAGGGAGTTCCCATCTATAATCATTTTGACAAACAATTAAGAATATATATCTTTTTATTTTATAACTGTTAATTGCAATTTGATTGTTGCATGTGGGTGACAATGCACGTCACTTTCATAAAATAAATTTCAGTGGTACTTTGATCAATTAACAACTTGGGAAGAAAAGCATGTCTTTAGTTTAATAATATTATCTATAAGTCAATTTAACAATAGGCGAATATCCTTTGAAGAGGAAGGAACATATTGAGCTCAACTGTACGAACACAAACAACAGACAATAGACAAACATAAGACAGCGTATAAAACTAGGGTGCACCCAAACACAACTAGCCAAATTGAATTATACTATACTCTTGATGATTATTAGATTGTAATTGTAGGCGCCATTGTTAACTGGTTAAGATTGGACAACATCAGGTCATCGGCATCATCAGCACGCCTATCAACTTGTTTTACTAGGCGTTCTGGGAGCCACCTGGCTGACTTCATTTCCTTGGAGTAAATACACACCGATCCTCGGCCCCAGATAAGTACAGGATCCGGCCCGTGCCATGAGTGGTCCAGGGGGTCTTTCCACATCACCGAGGCAAATTGTCGTTGCGTCTCTGGTTGCCAGAAACGATTGGCTGCAGATAAACCTTTGGCATCCAAATTTAAGAAGTTAAGAATAAATAGTGCATGTGATATCAGGTTTCTAGGAGACCCCTTGGTAGGGTACCATTCCCCCTTTTTTATTTTGTCTAAAGTAATTTTGAGTGTGAGATTAGCCCTTTCTATAATGCCTTGTCCCTGAGGATTGTATGGGATTCCCGTTATGTGTGTTATTTCAAATTGTTTGCAAAATTTTGAGAAGCCAGAGCTGGTATAGCCTGGACCATTGTCTGTTTTAATTTGTTGTGGACATCCAAGTACTGAGAAGGCAATGAGGAGATGAGCGATGACATGTTTAGTAGCTTCCCCAGACTGCAGGGTAGCAAATATGAATCCACTATATGTATTAATGTTGACATGTATATATTTAAGATTTCCAAATTTAGGGTAATGTGTGACATCCATATAGTGTATAACATACATTTGGGCCCAAGATTTACATAAGGCCTGAATAGCTGAAGCTACAAAGGACTGGCTCAATGGGCTGCACAATACCTGTAGAGTGTTTACCTAGCCCTTTGCCTGGAATGTACCCATTTTTAAACATCTGCATAGTGACAATTTCATTAGGGCTAGAAATAATCATCCCCATTTGTGATAATAGGTCTCTCCCCCATAGATTAATGGGTAACCCTGAGATGATATAAGGTTGAATGGTGCCCTGATTACCATCTTGGTCTCTCCAGGTCAGATCTTTGGCATTTTGTTTAGGATTTTGACTCTGACCTATACCCTTGAGATGGGTGAGGGTGTCTTTTAATGGCCACGCCTGAGGCCAATTTTTTCCCTTGATGATAGTTACATCAGCACCAGTGTCTACCAATCCAGAAAACTGTCTCCCATCTAACCACAAGGTCATGAGAGGCTTCTGGGCTGAAAGCATCTCCGACCAGTAGACATTGGATGAGCCGAATCCCTGGCTGCCTCGGGCATTGTTAAGAGCCTTATTAGAGGTAGAGAGAAGGGGAAGGAGTAACAATTGAGCAAATCTTCGGCCTGATTGAATGGTGTTAATGACTTTGGGGGAAGAAACCATAACTCTAATCTCTCCGGAATAATCACTATCAATCACCCCCAGGTAGATCAGCAGCCCATCCATAGTGCTGTTGCTCTTGTCTATTACAAGCCCAAAGGTCTCTTTAGGTAGGGGTCCAAAGACCCCTGTCGGGGGGGCCTGTACCCCTATTTTTGGAGTCAATACTGTGTGGGTGGTGGAACTGAGGTCCAGTCTGGCACTTCCCGTTGTTGTTCTGAAGAGGTCTGAAATGGATTGTTGTTTGTTGGAGCAAAATTGAGTGCCCCGTAAATTTGTTTGGGTGCGGGGGCCTGGGGCTGGCCCCCTTTCCCATTTCCCTGGTCCAGGTTATGGACAAGCGGGAGGGGCCAGCCTTGAGCGTCAGTCATGGACTTGTATTTATTTGCCCAATGTCTCCCTTTATTGTATCGAGGGCAAGGCCCCGGAGGTGTGGCCCTAGGGGCCGACGCCCTAGGGGCCTGACATTCTTTGGCAAAATGACCCGTTGTCTCGCACCGGAAACATTTGTTGCCTGGGCGGCGCGACAAAAACTGTTTAACCGTGTAACCCTGTATGGCAACAGCCATAGCAAGTCCCTGTTGGTAGGCGGTCCCAATTTCTGAGCAAAGGCGAATGTAACCTAAGAGATCAGTTTTTTTATAAGGGCGGATGGCAGCCTGGCAAGCAGCATTTGCATTTTTTAAAGCAAGCTGTTTAACAAAATCTGTCCCGGTTTCTGCGCTCCCAAAAATTTGGCCTGCCGCCGTGAGAAGGCGGTGGACAAAGTCCGCAAATGGCTCGTCTGGGCCCTGCCGAATGTTAGTGAGGGAGGCACTCACGTCTCCTTTGGAGGGGAGCTTTTTCCAGGCCCTAGTGGCGGCGGTCTGAATCTGGGCATATAACCCCGCATCAAATTGTATTTGTTGGTCATTGACGGCGTAGGCCCCCTCCCCAAGGAGCATGTCAAGCACCCATCCATTCCCCGCCTGAGCATTGCGCCTAGCAGTTTCTCGGCAATTTTTAACATATTTAGATTTCCATAATAAATAATCACCTCCTGTAAGGGTGGTGCGGGCCAGAGTCTGCCAATCAATTGGGGTGAGCCAATTTTCTGCCACCGATTCTAAAATAGCCATGGTGTAAGGTGCAGTGGCCCCGTATTGAGCTGCGGCCGTTTTAAATTTTTTAATGACCTTAAAATCAAAACCACTGTGGTGTCTTCACGCCTGTCTCTGTGCATCAGTAGTTTTAGTTACGGGAAAGGCTTCCGCATTTTTAAGTTTCAGGGATACTCCCGACCTGGATGGCACCCTAGGGGCCACCCCTCTAACAGGGGGTCGTGGCTTAAGTTTGTCTTCTCTACGGACATTTTTATGGGCTTTGCCTGTTCTTAAGCCTTCAAGCTGGGTAATAAGTTCTTGATGTTCCTTTTCTAATCTTATTTGTACTTTTAGAAATTTTATCTTGTCCCGGAGTTCCTTTTGGGGATCAACAACAGGATATGCCAGAGCAGGAGTGTTGGGGCCCGGAGGAATGTAAGGAGGGGGGCACCCAGAGCCGCCCCGCAGTGCCCCCCCCCCCGCAGACTCGTCAGTCCCGGAGCCATGTTGGGGCGGATCTGGGAGTGGAGGCGGGCAGCGATAGGCTTGAAGGGAGGGATATAGGGGCGGAACCTCCCGCAGGGGTGGGGCTGCTTCGGAAGCAGGAGCGGAAGGAGAGGAGGCGGGGGTCCAGCGAAGCTTTGCCTTATAGGGCTTGGCAGGGATCGTGGCCATCTGGGATTGGTCCGAGGGAGCATTACGTCTGTTGGGGGCGGGATCATCATCACTGTCAAAGGACATCAAGTCCTCCTCCTCGTCTGGCGAGGAAGTCGTGGCCTTAACGGGCCTGGGTCCCGGCGCCATATTGGCATCCCGGGAGACTGCGTCAGAGCCGCCTGGAGGCGTTGGATCCTCACCCGTACGGAGGGCTATCTCCCCAACCTGGATAGCTTGAGCTACCAGTGGGTCCCTCGTTTTTTGGGAAATAATATCATTGATCAAATTCCAATATGAGAACGCCGCAATCGGGACCTTTCCGGGTCCGCAAGCAGCATAGTAATCCTGAAGAGCTTCCCCTACCCTTTTCCATCTCTTTTTGTCAATGGTTCCCTCAGCAGGGAACCAGGGACAGAGATCTTTAATATAATCAAAAAATTTCAGCAATTGTTTGACTGTAACCTTTACCCCTCGTGCCTGTAATGTCTCCTTGAGACCTTGCACAAACAATTCGTGCTGACTAATGCCCTGTCCCATAATCGCTGCTCAACTTACCGAGGTGCGAAAAAGACGGCAGGTCTACGTCAATTGCAAGCCTCTCCTGTGTCGAGTGTGCTCTTTGTTCCTCAATCTTAATCTTAGGGCCCCTGAGCAGCGTCCTTCACTGGATCCCCCGTTCTCTGGCCCCACGTTGGGCGCCACTTGTCCTGGCCTGCGGGTAAGTCAACGGAGACCCTAGAGGGGGAGCGAGGATGAGAGGGGACAGGGGACACGAGAGATGGAGACAAGACAGGTTTCTGATCAAGTCTCGTTTATTTTGGAAGCTGCTACAACATATATACCGTAGGGCGAGAGGGGAGGAGCAAGAGGAGTGTACTGGGGCTACTTCCTTGTTGCCGGGTAGATCTGCAACAAGCCCGGGCATGTCCGTAATAGGCACTCAAGAATTCCAGCGGGGGGGGGCAAGGCCCCCCACAGTCCAAAGGTCTGATTATTTTGCACTTGGATTGATTTCACTAAGACCTTTGCTTAAAGACTCATGCCTGTTTAAAAAATTGTTCATAAAATCTTTTCCTACACCTATGTCTTCACGAGTTCTACTTATTCTATCTTCCAGTGGATTTAGTGTTTCTGTTTTAATATTTAGATCATTGATCCATTTTGATTTTAGTTTAGTACATGGTGAGAGACACAGGTCTAGTTTTAGTCTTTGGCATGTGGAAAGTCAGTTTTTTCAGCACCGTTTACTAAAAAGGCTATCTTTCTTCCAGTGAAAGTGTTTGGCCCCTTTGTCAAAGATAAGGTGGCTGAGTGTGTCTGGAGTTGTCTTTGTATCTTCTAATCTGTTTCATTAATCCTCAGTTCTGTTTTTTGCCAGTACCATGCTGTTTATATCACAGTAAGTTTGTAGTATAATTTAGAGTCAGGGATTGTGATGTTTCCTGCCTTACCTTTATTGACCAGAATTATTTTTGCTATTCTAGGTCTGTTCTTGTTCTAAATAAATTTTAGGATTATTTTCTCTAATTTTTTGAGGTATGCTATTAATATTTTGAAATTGCATTAAATCTGTATAACAGTTTTGAGAGTATGACCATTTTCACTATGTTGGTTCTTTCTACCCAAGAGCAAGGGATATCTTTCCATTTTTTCGATAACTTCTTCAATCTTCTTTTTCAGAGTACTGTAGTTTTCAATGTAAGGATCCTTTTACTTGCTTTGTTAGATTGATTCCTAAGTATTTCATTTTTTTGATGCTATTGTGAAAGTTGTGGTTTCACTAATTTCTTTCTCAGTAAGTTTGTTATTTGTGTATAGGAATGCTATTGATTATCCATCTATGGCACTGAATTTGGTCATTAAATCTAGAAGTATTTTGGTGGAGCTTTGGGGGTCTTCTATGAAGAGTATCATGTCATTTGCAAATAATGATAATTTAACTTCTTCCTTTCCTATCCTTATTCCTTTTCTTTCCTTTTTTCTAATTGCTCTGGCTAATGCTTCCAGAACTATATTGAATAGGAATGGTGATAGTGGACATCCTTGTCTTGTTTCTGATTTTAGAGTGAAAGCTTTCAGTATTTGACCCTTTAGTTTGGTGTTTATTTAGTATGATGTTTAGTATGACTTTTGTCAGATTGAGATAAAGACCATCTATTCCAATTTTCTGTAATGTTTTTATCATGAATGGGTGTTGGACTTTGTCAAATGCTTTTTCTACATCTGTTGATATGGTGTATTACATTTATTGATTTGTGTATGCTGAACCATCCCTCCATCACTGGGATGAATCCTACTTGGTAATGGTGTATAGTCTTCTTATTTGCTGCATTATGTTTGCCACTATCTTATTGAAGATTTTTTTTTGGCGGGGGGCTCTATGTTCATTAGGGAGATTGGCCTGTAGTTCTCTTTTTTGGTTGGCTCCTTCTCTGGTTTTGGTATCACAATAATACTTGCTTCCAGGAATGACTATGGGAGTTTTGCTTCCCTTCCAATTTCATTAAAGAGTTTGAAGAGTAATGACATTAGATCTTCTCTAAATTTCTTATAGAATTTGGCAATGAATCTATGAGGATGTGGGCTTCTCTTTGATGATAAGTTTTTAATTATATCTTCAATTTCATTGACTGATATTGAATTATTTGGACTTTTAATATCTTCATGATTCAGCTTTGGTAATTCATATGTATCTGTGAAGCTGTCCATTGCTTCTGTGCTTTCTATCTTATTAGAAAAAAAATTTTCAAATTAAGTATTGATCAACTGGATTTCTGCAGGATCTGTTGTGATTTCATCCTTTTCATTCCTAATTGCATGGATTTGAGTCTTTTTTTCCTTTCTTTGATAAGATTGGCTAAGGGTTTATCAATTTTATTTAAAGGTTCAAAGAACCAACTCATCAACTCACTGATTCTTTTTGTTGATTTCTTAGTCTCTATTGCATTAATTTCTGCTCTGATCTTTATAATTTCCTCCCTCTTATGAGTTTTGGGCTTGACTTGTTCTTCTTTTTATAGAACTTTGAGGTTCAAGATTAGGTTTTTTATTACTCTGTTTTCCTAATGTGATAGTTCACTGCTTTAAATTTCCCTTATAGGATTGCATTCATTGTGTCCCGTTAAGTTCCAACATGTTGTATTGGCATTATCATTTAATTGTAGATACTGTTTAATTTCTTCTTTAAGTTCATCTGTGACTCATTGGCTGTTCAAGTGGCTATTATTTAATTTCTATGTGCTTATGTAGTTTTTGTGGTTTTGTTTGCCATTGATTTCTAATTTCACTGCACTATGGTCTGATAATATGCATGGGATAATTTTAATTCCTTTGCATTTACTTAATCATGTTCTATGAGCTAGAATGTGGTCTATTTTGGAGAAAGTTCCATATGCAACTGAGAAGAATGTGTATTCTGATGTTGTGGGTTGGAACAGTCTGTAGACATCTACTAAGTTGATTTATTCATAAGTTTGGTTCATTTTTGATATTTCTTTGTTGATTTTTTTGTCTAGTTGATCTATTTTTGACAGTGAAGTTTTGAGGTCCCCCATTACAATTGTGCTAGTGATTTGATTTTTCATGTCTGTTAGTATTTGTTTCATATAATTGGGTATGCCAGTAATCTCCACAAATACTTTAGTACTTTACTAGTTTTATCACATTCCGTTCAATACAAGATGTCAATCATGGGTTCCACAAATATAATGAGTATAACATATTTTATTTTATTTTAAATTTCTCTATTCTAAGTGACATTTAATATCAACAACAGAGAGGAGCCATTAGAACATTTAGCTCATTTACCTTAGGAATTAATTATATTTTTGGAACTCATTTTCTAGCCTTGTTTTATATTTGCTATTCAGTATATTTTCTTATAATTTGTTTTAACCTTTCTACTTCTATTTTGATGAATTAAATTGGAGTTGATTATAATACCAATGCTAATCATTACTGTTAAAAGCAGCTTGATAATTTTAGATTTTTAGCCTCAGGAAATGTACTTTTTCTATTCAGTGGTTTTTCTGATGTATTTATGCATAATTGAGAAATAAAAATATAGGGTAAAAATATAATGTTTTCATATATGTATACATTGTATACCACAACCAAACTAAGTAGCATCTCCACATCACAAATGTGTGTATATTAAGAATATTTGAGACCTAACTCTTTCAGCAAATTTCAAGTATATACTTTATATATTAATGCATATTTTTAAGTTTCTCATACTTATTCATTTTATAATTGAAGGTGATTACTTCTTGACTGTTTCCCTTCTTTTCCTTCCCTGTGCCCCATAACCATCACTGTACTTTCTGTTACTATAAATTCAAGCCTAAAAAATTTTAAGCTCCACTTATAAGCAAAATCATGAATTTTTTATTTTCTATGTTTGAGTTTTTTCACTTAGCAAAATGTCTTTTAAGTTTCAGGCAGTATCACAGATGACAGGATTCTTTCTTATTTAGAGCTAAATAACATTTTATTTTATTTATCTAGTCAACTGGTGATGGACATTTAGGTTGTTTCTGTATCTTGGTTATTGTAACTAATACTGCAGTAAACATAGGATTTGCAAATCTCTTTTTTGAGATACTGATATTTTTGTTTCACTATATATTCAGAAGTAAGACTGATTGATATTATATAATTCTATTAATTTATTGAGGAACCTCCATAATGTTTTCACAGCGGTTGTTAAAAAATCTACATTTCAACAGTGTTTTCAGATTGCCTTTTTTTTCCCACATCTTCATCAACCCCTACCTTTGGCCATTTTGATAACTGCCTTCCTAATAGAGATGAGGTGAAATCTGATGGTAGTTTTGATTTGTGTTTCCCTGGTGATTAGTGTAGAGTATTAGTCAGGGCTCTCCAGAGAGATCAGAAACAAAGCAGTGGATGGATGCATAGACAGACAGAAAGACAGACAGACAGATAGATTTGTTAGGGGAATTGGCTCACATATTTACGGAGACTGCAGAGTTGATAAAAAAGAAAGCCTGAAGCATGGTTAAGTGCCTGTTAGAAGGCCTTAGAACTATGGAAGCTGCTCATGTAACAGTCTGAATTCAAGGACTTGTACATTGCTGGTACAAGTCCTGGAGTCCAAATATCAGAGAGCCAGTAGTTATACTCCCCAAGAACTAGAAAAGTATATCCCAGTTCTAGAAGAAAGAGAGAGAATTTTCTCCTTCTCTGCCTTTTTGCTCTATCTGTATGGTGTCTATTCACATAGTACAAGGGAATATCTTCCTTACTCCATCCACTGATTCAAATGCCAATCATTCCTGGACACAACCTCAGAGACAACCCAGAAATAATGCTTTACTAGCCAACTGGATGTCTGATAGCATACTCAGCACCCCAAATTAAGCATCCCAATTAGTGATGGTTGAACTTACTTCTACATAACTTCTGGCCATTTGTATGTTTTCTTGGAAAAATGTCTACTTAAGTCCTTTGCTTATCTTTTTTTCCTCTTTTGTTATTGAGTTCATGAATTGCTTAAATATTCTAGATTTTACTCTTTATTATATCTGTTATTTACAATTATATTCTTTCATTCTGTAGTTTTCTTTGTTTATTGTTTCCTTTGCTGTGCAGAGACATTTCAGTTGATGCAGTCTTGTTTATTTTTGCTTTTGTTGCTATGAATTTTTTATATCAAATTTAAGAAATCATTGCAAAAACCAGTGTCAAGGAGCTTCCCCCCTCTGTTTTTTTCTGAAGGTTTTATGATTTCAAATATTATCTAAATCTAAGGATTATAAGTAGCAAGGTGAGGAAAGACAGGTAGCTGAATCTGTTTTTAGTTTACAATCATTCAAAAGTATTATGTTTACATTTAAGAGGAAATAATTGAAATTGTATAGAACTATACCTTTGTATGTATAAGCTGCAATTGGTTCTGAAATGCTACTGTAAAGTATGTAATTGGTATAAATAATCTAAAGGAGGAGATGGGTTACCTAGGTGGACCACTTCCAGAAGTTTTAGAATACAGCACGACCTTCGTAACTTTATCATCACCCTGGGACTGAGTCTCGTCTATTATATTGCAAGTATTTAATTTTCTGGCATACCAAAGGCACATAAAATTCCTGCACAGAATCATGATAATCAAGCTTGGGAGACTGATATTCAAAACCCAAATGTCACTTTGCAAGAAAAATTATAATTGTAAAGGTGCACAATAAGGGTGGCTAGAGGCGAAGCCTAATTATAATCAAGGTGCTAATTTATAAATTCACAATGAGAAATACAAAGAGAGCCAAATCTTGAGTCTTCTAATAAGCACATTTGCTTCCTAGGTACAGTGCAAGAAGCTCCATTATAATAGAAAGGTGTTTTGCTGAGGTTATCATCAGAAGAAGGCAAATCAGTTATGTGATTTGAAGTTGAATAACCTTAAATTGAGATTTTCTTCAGGTGCAGTGAGGGTGGCATTCAGTTTTGTATCCTCATTCATAGAACGAATCAGGAGTTTAAGAAGATCACTGAATAAATGACCAGTTTATGAAGGGGAATATATTTATATGCTGGGTGGTAAAAATTATTTTGTTGCTGCTTTGAATGTCTTACCTTTAAAAGTAAATTATTGCTAACAATGGTAACAAGAAGAAAATATCTATAAAAATAATTGGTCAGTTTTAAATAAAACCCTCTTCTAATGAACACAAATATCCATTGTATAAATACCTATAAGCAATTAATAAATCTACTACTAATACATGTCCATTATATAACTCCAGGGCACCATTTAGGATACAATGAGCCCACCTGAGTTGCAAAATTACGTGTAGTTAGGTTAATTTTACCTTTTTTTTTTTGGTATCAGGGATCAAACTCAGGACCTTGAACTTGTGTCTTTTTGTCCCAAACTGCTTTTTTTTTTTTTTTTTTGGTTATTTTCTTTCAGTAACTGATATTCCTAGAAATATACAGCTGAGAATTATCAATTTCTATTTTCCTCATCTCTGTTAGATGAATGAGTCTTAAAGGTGATATTGCTGATATTGTTCATTGCAAGAATGAGAGTGAGCAAAGAGCATCAGATGGCATCATTATAAAAGCTGTAAGAATGCTGCTGGGGAGAAGAGAATCATTGAAAGTACTTGTAAGGTTTTTTCAAAGTGTGAAAAACCAAAAGAAAAAAAATCTACAGCATTATATATGATTTTGGTGGTAGTTTTCTTATTTTTCAAATGTCAGTAGAGTTGGATAAAATAGAACATTCAGACATTAATATTTTACAGAGTAGAAAGTTTACCAAAATTATATACTTTCTACTAAAAGTAATACTTGGTTCTATGGAACATAGCTTAGCATTTTAAAAATATGATGTTATTTTTCTCATATTATTACCCATTGGTATGATTTAATTTTTTTCACTTACTAATGCTGTTCATTTTCTCCCAGTTATTTTCCAGCCTCAAAATCTGTAAAGTTTTTTTAAATGGAGAAGTATAATTTTGATTTAAAAATAGAATCAATAGAGAGAACACTATAGACTAATTTTAGTAGCTGCAATCTTGATGCTAATATTCATTTCTCATACACTCTAAATTCCAGGATACATTTTAAGGAAATAGCCAGAAAATAGGAGTTAAAAGTATAATTGTGAATATTCTGAAAACATTTAAATAATCCATAAATCCACACTACTTTTCTATTTATTAAAATATTGCTTATTGTATAAACATAGGAAGATATTTACATTATACTGAAAAGTATGAGAAAAACATAAATTCTGTTTTAATTTTAAAGCCATATACATAAAATCTTACAGAATATTGGTATCATGGGTGTTACATTTTGAAATACATTTTATTTTTTCCTGCTTTTCTAATTGTTTTCAAATGAGCATTCTTTTTAAAAGTAAGCTTTGTTTTAAAATATGAAGTCTTCTTATTGTAAACAAATTTAAATTTAAATTATTATGAAATATATTATCCATAAGTTCACAGTATTTAACTTTTCCTTTGGTAAAAATACTTCCATGATTACCAGTTTTAAGTTTAAAAAACTGACAGAAATTCTGAAAATATGACAATTAGTCTGTGAACTGAGTGAATCATTCTAACATACAATTGCAGGGATACAATTAATAATCTTGAAAACTAGATAAATAGAAAGAATTCAAGTATGTATTATAACTCTATTACTCTTGAGTTTTATCTTGATTACCCCAATAATATATAAGAAATATCACTTTACAAATAATTCTTTCAGTTATAAATGATATAAACTGATAGAATTAAATTGAACAATTTTTCTCACCTTAATGAATTAATGGATCTAGGCTTTGGTCATGAGTGAAGGGAGAGAGAGGCCTGCTATCCACATTCCAGTGACCAAGGAGACAGTGATTGAGGAAATAGTTTAATTATGCGTTTCAACTTAATCATCACATAAAAACTTCCTGTTTCATTGCATTTGTTTTAATATTTTTCCCCTTTTCTAATTCTGTTGATATTATTTCTTTGTCAAGGTTTATATTATGGAATTTATTACAACCTTGATTTTTCTAGATGGTTTTCTATCATTCCCTAAATTAATTAAATATTTACCACCTCCTTTAATCAGCTTTCCCATTACTAGGACAAATTTCCTGATACACATAGTTTAAAGGAGAGGAAAAGGTTTCTGGGGCTCACAGTTTGATGGATCAACTATTTCCATCTCTGTGCATTAATATTTTTATTTATTTTACTTTTTATTGTGTTTATTCTGTTTCTTGCTTTTTAATATTCCTTCAGCTTGACTATTTTGGTTCACATTTCCATAGCTGTAGATGACTACATTTCAACTCATGTTGTTACTGTTAATATTCTCTGTGATCCCTGTCGTTAACTCCCGCTTTTAACAAGTTTTTTCTGCACGTCACAATATTGACATTGGTATCAAGTGCCTTTAGTTTTTTGATCATGCTTTTCTTTTCTTTTCTTTGTTTTGATTTTGTATATGATGTCTCATTCTTTTTTACTTTTGCTTTTTTGTCACGTGTCTTCTCTCGTGTTTTCTATCACATTTGCAAGGTTTCTATATGACATTTCTTTTCATTTAAAAAAGATGAACAGCTCTCA
This sequence comes from Heterocephalus glaber, assembly GCF_053883595.1. NCBI lineage: Eukaryota > Metazoa > Chordata > Mammalia > Rodentia > Bathyergidae > Heterocephalus > Heterocephalus glaber. Next base: position 1,779,360 of record NW_028258303.1, read on the forward strand.
TGAGGTCTTACATTTATTTGCCCTGACTTCATGTGATTGAATTATCCTTGAGCCATTTAATAACTTTTAAACTATTTTTTTCAACATTACTATATTTTAAGGCTGTTTTGATCCACACATTTGGTGTAGCTTGCATAGTATCAAAAATGTTTTCTCTGGGGTTGGGGATTTAGCTCAGTGGCACCACGCCTGCCTTGCAAGGGCAAAGTCCTGAGCTCAATCCCCAGTACCAAAAAAAAAAAACTTTTCTCTGCCTATTCAGGGGCTCCTCTTTAGTTGTATAGGAACCATGTCGCTCCTCATTCAAAGACATCTCTTGAGAAACTCTTTCCTACTTCATCATTAGGGTTTTCCTTTTCTTCTATATCATCCCAGCAACAAAAAAGTTCTACTATGTTACATTTTAAAAGTATTTGGTTGACTCCCTTCATTTAGTGGAAACATATATATTATTATACTCACTCAATAGTATTTTTTCTTTTTTTTTTTTCTGGTACCGGGGATTGAACTCGGGTCCTTGTGCTTGCGCAGCAGGCAGCGAAACCACTGGGCTAAATCCCCAGCCCCGATAGTATGTTTTTTATACTCTCTCCAACTCCCCTCATTCACTCTTGAACCTACTACATAGTTTCTCTTTCGACACTACAGAAGCGGCTTTTCATCATAGCCAGCAATAATTACCCTGTGGCTAAATCCAGGGTTCCGCTCTCAGTCCTTAACTGATTAAGTAGCAGCATTTGACAGCACTTGCTGCTTGTTCTTACTTTACACTTCTGCCCTTGACATACAGGACACCATCCTACCTCACTGAACACCCATGTTCAATTGCCTTTTCTGATTTCTTCTGATCTTTCTCACCTATTAAAGTTGGAGCTGCCTTAGGTTCTGCCTTCGACTTCTTTTTTCACAACCTTGGAAACAGCTTTAAATACTCTGTTGACAAAATATCTTGTTTTATCTCTAGTCCAGATCTCTTCATTAAACTCCAAATATTAAGTCTCCACTGGGATGTCTAATGGGCATTTCAAAATTTAAATATCCAAAACCAAACTTCTAATTTCCACAATATCTGCTTCTTCCACATTCTTCCCTATCTTAGTACCAACATTATCCTTTTAGTTTTCAGGGCACAGCTGTGCAGACAAATTTGACTTCCTTCTATTGTACACTCATTCAGTAAGTCAGAAAATCTTATTAACTCCACTTTCCAATTATTTTCAATTTTTAATATTTTTTATAACTTCCATGGCTACCACTGTCATCACCTTTTCCTTTGAATTTTGATACAGCTTTATAACATGTCCTCTGGCTTCTATACTCGTTCCTTCTATTGCTTATTCTAATGATCATACTCAGAAGTATGTACCAATTAAAATGTATGCATGTGTTGAAATATCATGCTGTATCTCATTAATATGTATAATATGACATGTTAAATAAACTTTTTACAGTGTAAGTTTGATTAAATCTTTATCAGCTCAAAACTCTCTAATACCTCACTTCTCATTCCATGTAAAAGTCAAAATACTTACAATGATATAATGTATCTGCTGTATTCTTGCCTACAGCTATAGCTGAATTACTCTTTAATCTCATCTCCTACTAACTTCAGCCTAGCTCATTCCACATAAGTAATACATCTAGTGTGCTGTTTCTGCTGCCTGGAATCTCCACCTCCTGTCCATGTTGATGACTTTTTCGCTTCTTTCCAGTTTTTGCTCATGTATCACCTCTAAAATGCCTTCCCTGACTGCCCTATTAAAATTGGAATTTTTTCCCTAAGACTTCCTCTGCTTCTCTTCTCTCCTTTAGTTTTCTTTATACCATTTAACATATTCTAACTACCTATAGTTTCTGTTTGTTTTTAGTATCTATTACAGTGTAAATTTAATAAAACTAGAGAGATTTGTCTAATTTGTTTACTGCTATTTCCTTTGTGCCTGGCACAGGGCCAGATAAATGAGATTTTCATAAAGAATGGCTGAAAAAATAAAGAGAAGAATAAACCTTGAATGGTGGTGAGGCCTCAGCTGTAGCCAAGGGCCAGCCATGCTGTGAGACCTGGGCTCATTTCCATCTCATTTTGATAATTGCCATTGCAGGGCACACACATTTGAGCTGCAGTGATGGTGTTCCCTTAGTTTTCGCTCTGTGACTAAACTCATTACAGTGCTCGTTACAGAAGCCTGGAACTCGTGGTGCCTCTCACTGATGTTTCCTACATCATCTAAGTTGTTTGTACTGTTTTGGAAATTACTCCAATCAGTCAGCTTCACCCAGAATTAGAAAGTATTTATGAGAATTTACAGACTTTCTGGACTTACCATCCCCTAAATATTTATTGCTTTTCAAGGGGTAATGGGACAAGAAATGATGTAGATTTTTGCTGAGATCATCTGTCTTCTTGCCTACATAGCTCTTGCCTCTCTTAGCTGCTTCTGTTTCTGATTGGACATTGCATTGTATCCCTTCCATAATTTGAGTCCTGCTGGTAAGTTTTGCTGTATTTTTGCTGTTTTCTTTTGTTAAATATTGAGGGAAGGAGATTTTTCAATCTTGTTTTCATTCTCTTTGGAGAAGCCCATGTATTATATTTTATTTTTTTAAAAATGAAGAAAAATAGGACATGTGTAAATACTGAATAGTTTCTCTAGTGTGAGAAACTGAAAGTGTAAATAAGAATTAAAATGATTAAAACAAATAATTGATAATTTGAAATAGGAAGAAAAGGGCCAAAGGGGTAGGGGTGGTGGTGGGAGGGGAAGGGGAAAGGAAAAATTATGAGAAAAGAAAAAAAATTGAAACAAAGTCTATGTAAATAGGGAAGGGTGGAGGGGTGAAGGGCGCATAGGTCATGGGGAAAAAAAATAAGAACCAAGATACATCATATACAGGTACAAGCACCCAATGATATATGTAAATGCATTGTATACCTAAAATGTACCAATAAAAGAATTTAAGGGAAAAAAAGGAAGCAATATTTTAAAATCAATCTATTATCTGGCTACTGATACATTTTTGTCTTATTCAGTTGAAGTGTTACATTATTTATTGCATTTTTCAAGTTCATTATGATTTTTTTAAGGATCTTTGAAATTTTTTCCAATGGTAGATTATACTGTGAGAATGTCCCAGGTAATATTTTTTCTAAACTATGATTGTGCATTTTTCTTTGGCTTCAGTAAGAAAGATTTGGTTTGTAATTTATAAAAGCCTTTATAATTAAATAACAGCAACTGTTGGCACTACTCAATATAATCAAGAACAAGAACAGTCTTTCTAAATACTAAAGGAGATCTTTATGAAATTTTTTAAAATCTTGAACTTGGTAATATATTAGCTGAGGAACAGGAATCTTTATTAAAATTCTTTTAATGCTTTACATGAAAATGACACATTTTAGAAATACTTCAACCATTTAAGCAATATTGTGCTTCTTGCGTATATATTCTCTGTTATTTAAAGATGGTCCACAAGGTTTGCTTTAGAAATGAAAACTGAGCACTATAACATTCTGCCTAACCCATAAGGGAATGACTCTCAAGGAATGGAGCAGCTCTCTCCTAGAATTCATCTAGTTTACTAAACATATGCCCTCATATCATGATACCATTTTTAGGAAACAGAGAAAGTCCCATTGAATTCTGATCTCTCCCTTGAGCTCTCTCTGTAAGGGCTGTCTGTAACACTTCTGATTGCTCCCCTTCCTGCAGGCAGTGTGAGGACTAGCTTCAGGTTTGTCACCATTAACAACATAACCATCAAGCCTCAGATTCAAGAAATTACACTGAGGCCACAAAAAAATGGAACAACTAACAGAAAACTTAGGGATAATGAAAACTGTAGAAATAAGACAATATACATAGGCATGAAAATCATGGAGAGATTTATAGCAAGAACTTGCTAATTTGTGTGTTCCTTATTAATGTTTTGAAATCACTCACATGCATTTACTTGATAGCTCTCTGAGGGCAGCAAAAGATGCCAGAAAATATGGCTTGGGCACTTGAAATATTATTGCTGATATTCCTAAAATTCAAAAAAATTCAAACTGAGCATACCAATCTTCAAATTATACTCTCTAAATAATTATTTTGTATTTGAATGTAAGATAATTTAATTTAAGAGATTGACAAGGACGAGTTTATTTAAATAGAAGTCTTTAAATGAAAGTATGCTTTATGAATTAGAAGATTTCTATTGACAAGTGATTCCTCAAAATTTAAAAATTAATTTGGAAAACCTGTGATATTGCAGAACAGTACTGCCCTTTATCTCTATATTCAAGTTTAACTGGAACATTATATTAATACTATTTTTTTTATATTACATAGTAAATAATGTTACATAAAAAACATTTATTAAGTCTCTATCTAGTTCCCTTTACACTACAGTGAAATGACTGGGAATATAGCAAAGGATGTGTTTATTAATAGTTTTATGTAATTAAGTTCTAGCTTTTCATAGGTTGAGTTGGCAGATGGTCAGAATTGTATATGTTGCCTGTCTATGTTGTTTTCTGTTTTGATTCTCCTTAATAGTCGAGAGTAATGAAAACAAGCAAAATTTCAAAACTACTTTCTCATTTTTATTAGTTTTTTAATGGTAGCAAAATTTTATTAAAGGTAGGAAAAGAAACAGGCATGAGGGTGGGCCTCCATGCAAGAAAGAACACAATGACCATCTCATTTTTACCTTAAATGATGCTTATTTCTCTTGTACAATGAATCTTGAATAATGTTGCTTAAAAAAACCAGCAAAGGAACTAAACATGAAAAGTTTGCCAAATTATTTTTCTTTGCATTTTAATATGAATATAGTTTTCTCCCCTTCCATGGAGTCACAGACTTCTGTCTAAAGTATAACAGAAAAACAACTTCTGAAGAAATATTTGCAGAAAAAATGAATGGCCCATGGTGAGTCTCACCTTTCAGGAAAGTCAAACAAGCAAAGGTATATTTGTAGGAATAGTTGGATAAGAGAAATGATTCACTACTGCTGGGAGACACTTACTGCTCCATGGGAACTTTCTTCACACTCAAGATGCTACTGAGGGAGATACTACACAGTATAGATGCCTGAGCAAGCACAGATCATTTTATCTTCAAACTCTAATGTTTTCTGCTACCTTCTAGATTATGCAATGTATTTCACTGGGGAACCGTGGCAGTGCAGTAATCCACAGGTTAAAGCTTTTCTCGGAACAAAGCTTACATTTTCCCTAGCAGCAGGAAATATTTGACTGAAAAGCAAATCACAGTCTTTTGAGACTGGATGCATACTGTGTAATTCTGAGTTAAGCACCTGTCTTGGAGGGAGTGTGTTTAATAAAATTTTTTCCCAAGCAGCTACATTTTGTTTGCCTAGAGGTACAAAAAGGCATTCTGTTTGGCTGTTACAAGTCCATATTGATCTAGGCAAGAACTTATAATTGATAAAATCAAATGAGAAATTACAGATTATTTTTGCTACTCTCTTTGCAATATATCCTTATTAAAAACAATTTCCTTTAGGGACATTTAAGTAGGTTATCTTAAAATATTTTCAAATTTAGAATAAGGAAGTGAAAATAGAAAATGATGCTACTAGAGAAATTTGCCTTTTTTAATGTTAGTTATCTATAATTTATAAAATGTACTTGTTCTATCTCTGATTTTTCAAAACACTTATGCATGTATGTATGTAAATCATTTTTTAGTGTTTGTTTAATGTATCCATTAAATCTGGCATGCAAATTCTCTCATAATAATAAAAATTATAGTAAAAATCCTGTAAACATTTAGACCCTTGAGAATAGTAGCTACTTATTAATATATAGCTGTTAATAAAGTCAATAAGCCAAATACTTTCTGCTTGTTTAGCCAAACTTTTTCATGGAAATTAATGGAAACTTGAAATTTTGCTTATACTTCCATTAGTTGTTATTATTATTATTTGCCATGAATTTCACTTTCTTGAAGAATTAATTTATAATATTTGGCAAAGTGAATTGATTTACCATTGAAAGATTTAGTTTCTTTTGAGCATTTAAACATAGATAATTAATGTAATGTTTACCTTCACTTATCCCAATTTTACGATCTAAATTTTTCACACTGAACTGCCTAGTATATCACTTGTGCAGAATGAGATAGGATATTACTGTCTGGAACTAAAACCTTAAGTGTAGTATTAGGAAGTAAATTCAAAAAGAATAGCTTATCCATTATTAAAGAAAAATAGACAAAATTTGTGTGGGTCCTCTGAAGGATAATATTTAAAAAGTAATTTGAAACTTAACATTGGCAACTGATGTTTTGTTTTTATGTATCAGATTTTAGGCCATACTTTAGGTTGGCAAAAATAATGGAAAATGTGGAAACAAGACGATAGGAAAAATAGAATCACATAAATAAAATTTGATGATTTAAAAAGATGAGAGTAACCAAGAAGAATTAATAGGACAAAACAAAGAAAAAATAAAAGCAGCATAATAAATATTTTTTTTATAAACAAAAATATTCAACCTGGAGAAACATATGGCCTATAACAATTTCTTTGCCTTCTAACATCTTGTGGAATGAGATATATTGTTTACATCTTTGAAAATACAGCCTACCACTCACACTCTGGCCATAAATATTCAAATTTCTCTCACTGAAAAGTCCTTGGTCCTTCCTTATGTCTCTTGTCCCATTATGCACAAGTTTGAATTCTGCTATTGCCTCATCTCTATATCAGTTTACAGATGGGACTTTTCAAGGCTGGTGCATCAAGTGCAGCTCCTTGGATCACATTTCTTTTATAATTTAAAGTCTTAACAAACTAGAAAGACAATTTGCTCTCCTTTCATCCAACATGCAGTAGGGAGACAAAGATGACCTTAGTAGACACACACAAGGGACAGAGAGGAAAAGAAGCTGATAGAAATCATGGTCCACAGTAATTCTGAAATTCATCTGGACAAATTTTGTGAGTTCTTTGCTTTGGATAGTTCTGTTCCATGGAAGTCCTTTGCTACTTTTCACTCTCCATTAACCTAATGTCCATTTTCTGTACAAAAATAAAGACATTTATGAGTATGTGCAGCTGTAAGGCTTTCTAAGCATACTACCTATTTAATGGAATTTGAAGACAAAGAAATGTGAGGGCAAATAATTTCTTTATTTTACAATATCTACATCTCTATACTCATATGTGCAGTCATATGTCACTTAACTATAGATATATGTTCTAAGAGAGGTCATTAGGTGATTTTTGTCACTGCAAGAATCATGGAGTCTACTTAGACAAACCTATATTTTGCAGCCTACTACATACCTAGGCTGGATGGTGTAGCCTATTGCTTCTAGGCTACAAACCTGTACAGCATGTTACTCTATTGAATACTATGGACAACTGTAAGACTATGACAAATATTTGTCAATCTAAGCATATCTATGCAGGTTTGTTTATACCAGCATCACCACAAATATGTAATGTTTTGTACTAGAATGTCATGATGGTTATGATGTCATTAAGTGACGGGAAATGTTCAAGTCCATTATAGTCTTATTGGACCATTATCATATGTGCATGCCACTGTTGGTGGAAATGTTATGCAGTGTATGACTGTACAAATTATTTTAAAAGCTTGTGAATTTCCTATGTATGAAATTATAAATTCATTCCATTTGCTATATTCCATTTCCACAAATATATTTGTGATAAGCCTTTCTTTGCTATAATTTAAGATGTTGTGGACAATTTTCTTACAAATTTTTGTAAAAGTGAGTCATTGAAGTACTAGAATTCTTAGAAGTTTATTTGTACAGCTTAGACGATTCCACAAATCACCTCCTTAAATCTTTTATGTCCTTTTTAATAAAAGCTTTTGCAGTGAACCCCAATCTCTACTCTTACAACATGATGAGTTCAGTCTTTACACTGAAATCTTTTTCACTATGATAGTTGTTTGTTGGAAGAGATTGGACTTGAGAAGCAAAGTCATCTTTGATTGCAGCAAATACTGACTTTTGTATATTTTCACAAGATTGTGCTTATGAATGGAATTCCTTTAGTGCATCTAGTTTCTCTTGTACCTACTTTATTATGAGCAATTTAAATGAAACAATTGGCACTTTTAATATTTTTGTATAAAAATCTTAGCCAGATCTACAAGTTCATTTGGTAACCCTTTTGATATTCCATGTTATGTGAATTACTAATTTTATAATTGTTCTACTAATTTTGATGCTAGTATATAATTTATATATCCATATTCCTTTTTCCTATTAGTTTCCCTTATGCATACCATAGCACTTTCTTCACTTCCCATAAAACTCTATTAATAATCTCCTTGAGGAACTTCAGGCCAAGTGCTCTGGTTATTTATTATAGCAGTCTCCCACCTCTAGATATCCCTTTAGGTTTTGGTTATCTAGTGCTGCGTTACAAGCCACCTCAAATTTTAATGACCAAAACAATAAAAACAACTATTTTTTTTACACAATTTACCATTCTGGACTGGACTCATTTTTTCCCCTGAAGATTTTACCAGTGTAATTCTTATGGCTCCATTTCAGCATTAGGAGAGTTTGGGGCTCTGTTCATTTAGGAGGTTCTCAGAAGTTTTTTACTATTTCCAGGTAGACTTAGTATCTCTTTGTTCAAGTGATCTGTCCTACAGAATAGCTAGACATCTTTTACAATGACTCAGTACTAGTGAATGAGAAATGGACCTTTTAGATCTTTTTAATGATGGGTCTCAGAAATCTTTAACGTTACTTCTGCCATATTCTTTTTCAAAACAGTCACTGAAGACATTGTAGGCTCCAGAACAGGGAACAAAAGACTCCTTTTGCTTGGACAGTGCCATGTAACAGTACAGGAGGTGACTAAGGATGGGCTATTTTGATGTATCCACCTTAGTAATACAATTTTCTAAAATATATGTAGACATTTTGAACTTACAGACTCATCCCGTAGTGTAATAGTACATACGGCATGTCATAAGCTATTCCAACTTGGTGTTCTATAAAGTGCAGGAATCTCTTCTTTGGAAAATATAATTTAAAAATTCTGCCAACCCAGAAATTAGTCTCCATAAAATATAAGAAAGAAATAAAATTGTTTTTTCACTGAATGAGAATTAAAGCAAACTATGATACGCATCACAACCCTAAATAGACACATCACAGGCAAAGGAAAAATGAGCCAACTCCTTTTGCTTAACCAAGGAGATGTAACTCATTACAAAAATGCTAAATGTTTTCATCCAAAGGAAAAATGAAACTTGCATGCTCTCAACAAGTGGGAAGTTACAGTTTGGAGTCCAGTACCTGAGCTAAAACTTCCAAGGAGAGGGTAACAAAGGGCATCACCTTCCTTGATGTTCATATTTCAAAAAAGATGGTTTCAGACTTTCTGTGATATTTCTAGGATGCAGAACTGGCAAGAGACTCATCAAGTTTTGAGAAAGTTCACATATATTTCAAATAATAAAGTTCACATATATTTCATATATTTCATTTATAATTTCAAGTGTTCTAAAGGAAAGGCTTTAGCTCTTCAATGAGGTCGGAGGCATAGTGCAAGTCATCTTTCTTTGGCTTCAGAGAAAAATTTAAATGCAACTTTTAGAGCTGTATTCACCCATACACTCCTCACTATACTTACAGGATGATTATCTAAGTACTGAGGGCTTCATTGAAAAGATTGCTATTGAGGTAGGAAAGCAAAGCTGGGAAAGACGCTGGACAGTAAGGTGTGACTTGTCAACGGAGAGCTGTCAAATCACTGCAGAGCAGCATGTGCAGAGTATCTTCTTCGGATGTCCAGGATCTGAGGACAGGAGAGATAGAAGACAGCAGCCACTGACTTCTGGGGACTGCCAGCTTACTCTTGCAGCAGCTCACTCTGTGCAAAGGGCATATTTTCTCTCTTCCTTTTTCACAGCACTTCTTTTCAGAGCATTTCTTTTCTTTTTAGAGTACTTCTTTTCTTCTTTTCAGAACTGCTCTTCACCCTACTTCTCTTGCTGATAATACCTTTAATATCTCCAATAAATAATAAACTTTCACATTCATCAACTGCCTGTCCAGTTCTTTGAAAGGGACATCAAGGGCCGAGAAAGGACCACTGCCCCGCACTGCTGACAGCACGATGGCATTCTAAACTGTTCCATTACTACTGGATGCTCTCCTTAGGGGGATATTATATACATTAATAAAATAGTTATTCCAACTTTTAGCCACTTGACCTCTGGCATCATTCATTTCCTTCCATGTTTTCCTGCTTTCCAACACTTGCTTTTGTTATCTTTCCTCCTTTGAATTCATCTTCATTTGCCACTCAACAATTCTTTGCAAAGCTCATATTGCTTCTCTTCTCAGTTTCAACAGTTTTCAGTGCTTTCAGAACACATTTCACTCTTCGTGTCACATCATGCAGAGAGCCTGGAAGCTTTCCTTTGCTACCCATCTAACCTACTTCCCTAGGCTTGCCCAGCTCTTTAGCCATACAACATGAATTTAGAGTGACTCATTAAGGAAACTTCCTGCCAGATTTGAAATGGTGGACTTAGGCTCTGCCAAGTAAGGCTAACATCTCTCCAGAGCTAAAATATGCTAGGAGGATGCAAACCTTCTATGCCAAAATTAGAAAAATAATCCCAAAAGACAAAAATGGGAAATTCCCATCTCCAAGCTCTTGGGAGAAGATTGCTTAATTCTATTAAAGTAAGCAGAAAAGAGGAAGGGGAAATTGGAGATTGGTTGGTTAGTTTTCTTATTTTATGCTACATATTACCAAATCATGTACATAGTATTTTACAGGTTTGAACTGTTTTGTAGTAAGTGATTTAGATTATAACAGTAGAAAAAAGATATATGGAGGTAAAATAATGCTATATTGGATTTCAAAAGCACTTAGTTATCCCAGTATCTCTCCAATATAAATATCTAGAGGGATGTGGAGATGGGAACAGGATGGCTATTGTTTGTGGAAATGAGCATGAGAGACTCATAAAATGGGAAGAAAATAAGTAATGGGATAGAAGTTAATAGGAGAGAGAGGAGATGGTTAAAATTGATAACACTTAAAGAGAAGTTAAATAAATGAAGACTGAAAGAACTCACTGAGTATGCTAACTAGGACACTATTGGGGGTCTTAGTAAGAACAGTTTATGCAGTGTGACAAGAAGGGAAATGTGTCAGACTGCAGTGAATTGCAGAGTAAATGGTCATTAAAATGATCATATCACTCTCATAGTTACTTTTCATAGCCAATGTATAATGTCAAATTGTATTATTTAAATTTACAAATGATAACTCTAGTTAAGACTATTAGCTATTCATCAACGTCTGTTTTCTTCTTCTTGAGCCAATAACTGGAGGAAAATAAATCTTCCTTGGATTTCTTGGTGGTATTCCTTCAAGGTCCTGGCCATCTAAGTTTATCATAAATCAATAAAATATGAAGAGAATGTTTATTTTTACTTTCTTTTCACATGGCATGGATATTAGAGCTTCAGTATCTCTAATTGTAGTCTAGATCACATCTAGAAATATGATTTCTTTTATCTTAACAGAGTCAAACATTTACATTTTAGTGAGAAAGCTTCCCTCTCCTCAGAAAGAGACCTTGGAGGATGTTAGAGAATTGTCTCTGTCTGTGTTTACATTTCAAAAGCAGAGAAAAAACTTGAGTTGTAAATACAGACATGCTGGTGTTATTTCCTTTTGGAAGCATACTTGTTTTCCTGAGAGTAAGACTCAAGACCTTCCTTTTTGTTTTCTGAGGCAAATGTATCTACATTAGGAAGAGTAAAGATTTCTCTCCTTTTAGAAGTGGAAGAGAGATGACTTTCCTGTGTACACTCCCAGATCTTCATTTTCTTGGCATCTATTCTACAGTACAATACTGGAATAACTGCAGGACTATCCATCTGACTATCTGTGGCTCTGTCCAGTCACCTGAGGGTGCTGACCACAGGGGAGAAGTTCTATAGCATTATTCTGGTTGCTTTTAAAGTGGAAAGATAAAGTTCTCATTTCAGATCGAGTGCCTGTTAATCCTCCCATCTTTCCTTCTGTCTAAAAATGTGCACATAAGGTAAGATCTCAGACCTTTCCAAATTTCTGACTTACCAACAACTAAACCTTGCTGTCTTTGTTCTCCTATAATTATTATGGTGAAATGACTGAATTATAGTAATTGGAAAGTGGGGAGAAATAATGGCTGTTACATCCAGTCTTGGCTCTAAACATAATTTGTGTTTTCCTCTCTTCTTTCAGTTTTGGTTCAATTGGGATTGCCAGAGTGATTTTTTTTTGTTTTGTTTTGGTACAAGTGATCGAACTCGGTCCTTGCGCTTGTGCAGCAGGTGGTGGAGCCACTGAGCTAAATCCCTGGCCCCAGAGTGATTTTTTTTAATTCATTAAGTTTATTGGTACATTTCAGGTATACAATATGATAACATGCATCATTTGGAATCTGTACCTTTACATGACACATCTTGGTTCTTATTTTATTCCCCATTCCCCTGCCTTCCCGTCAACTCCTCCAACCCTCCCTATTTACAAAGACTTTGTGTACAGTTTTTTCTTTTCTAATATTTTTCCTTTCCCTTCTTTCCTTTTCCCTACCCCTCTCAGTTCCCCTTCCCCTTTACACCTTTTCTGGCTATTTCACATCACCTATTATACATTTTGATCCTTATTTATACTTTCGGTTTCTCCCATCAGAGAAACTATTCAGTATTTACACATATGTGTTCTATTTATTTCACTTAAGAGTATGGCCTCCATATGCATCCATTTAGCTATAAATGTCTCTAGTTTCTCATTCTTTATGGCTGAGTAGTACTCCATTTTATTTTTAAAAATCCACATCATCTTTATCCAGTTTCCAGTTGATGGGAAATTGGGCTGTTTCCAAGCTTTTGCTATTACAAACTGTGCTGCTATAAACATGGGTGTGCATATATTGCTATGGTGTGATTCTTTTAATTCTTCTGGGAAGATACCCATCAGGGGAATAGCTGGGTCAAATAGGACCTCTAATCCTAGTTTTTTTGAGGTATCTCCATATTGGTTTCCACAGTGGTTCCACCAATCTGCATTCCCACTAACAATGGAGAATGGTTTCTTTTACAACACAACCCCAGCAGCATTTGTTGTTGGTTGATTTCTTGATAGCAGTCATTCTTTTTGGAGTGAGGTGGAATCTCAGTGTTGTTTTCATCTGCATCTCTCATACGACCAGTGATGTTAAACATTTTTTCATGTGTTTGTTTGCTTCTTTTTCTTCTTTAAGAAATGTCTGTTCATTTCAGATGCCCATTTTTTATTGGGTCTTTAAAATTGGGTGTCTAATCTTTTAAGGTTCTTTACATATTCTAGACAGTAGTCCTTTGTCTAAGGAACAGCTGGTAAAACTTTTTTCCCACATTGTAGGTTGTCTTTTAGCTCTGTTGGTGGTTTCTCTTGCAGTGCAGAAGCTTTTTAATAAATAATATGAGATTCCAGTTGTTGATTCCTTGGGCTAGTTCCTGTGCTATGGAGGTTTTGTTCATAACATCTTTTCCTATTCCAGTGTCTTCAAGAGTTCTTACCTAACCTATCTTACACCAAGTTTACTGTTTCTGTTTTAATATTTAGATCTTTCATTCACTTCAATTTTAGTGTAGTGCATGTTTAAAGATATGAGTCTAGTTTTAGTCTTTGCCAGGTTGAAATCCAGTTTTTCCAGCATCGTATTTTAAAGAGGCTATCATTTCTCCAATGAGGGTGGTTGCCACTTTTGTCAAAGATGAGGTGGCTGAGTATGTCTGGAATTGTTTCTCCATCTTCTAATGTAGTCCAATGATCCTCAGGCCTGTTTCTTAGCCAGTATCATGCTGTTTTTATTCATGTTGGGGATAATGATACCCCCTGTCATGTCTTTTTTGCCTAGAATTGTTTTAGCTATTCTAGATCTCTTCTGGTTACAAATGAATTTTTGGATTGCTTTCTCTAGTTCTATGAAATATACTGTTGGGATTTCAATCAGGATTGCATTGAATCTATATAGCAGTTTTGGAAGTATGACCATTTCTACTATATTGGGTTTTCTTACCCAGGAACAAGGGATTTCTTTCCATTTTCTTATATCCTCCTCAATCTCTTTTGTCAGAGTGCTGAAGTTTTGAAGGTAGAGGTCTTACTTCCTTTGTTAGATTCATTCCTAGATATTTCATTTTTTTGATACTATTATGAAAGGAATTGTTTCCCCAATTTCTCTCTTAGTAAGTCTGTTATCTGTGCACAAGAAGGCTATTGATTTTTGAGTGTTGAACTTGTATCCAGGTACTCTTCTGAATCTGTCAATTAAGTCTAGAAGTCTTTTGGTGGAGTTTTTTGGGTATTCTATGTAGAGTATCATGTCATCAGCAAATAATGGTAGTTTTATTGCTTCCTTTCCTATCTATATTCCTTTTATTTCTTTCTCTTGTCTAATTGCAGTGGATTATATTTCCAGAACTATATTGAACAGGAGTGGTGATAGTGGATATCCTTGTCTTGTTCTTGAATTTAGCATTAAAGATTTTAGTTTTTGACCATTTAGTATGATGTTGGTTGTTGGTTTTTCATTGATAACCTTTATCAGGTTGAGATAAAGACCATCTATTCCAATTTTCTGTAGTGTTTTTATCATGAATGGGTGTTGGATTTTGTGGAATTTTTTTCTGCAACTACTGAGATGATCATATGGTTTTTGTCCTTGACTCTGTTAATATAGTGTATTACATTTATTGACTTATGTATTTTGAACTATTCTGCATCCATGGGATTAATCTCAGTTGATCAGGGTGTATGATCTTCTTGATTATCCTCTGTATTCTGTTTGCCAGTATCTTGTGGAAGATTTTTGGATCTATGTTCATTAGGGAGATTGGCCTGTAGTTCTCTTTTTTGATTGGGTCTATCTCTGCTTTTGAAATCAGAGTAATGCTTGCTTCAAGGAATGAAATTGGTTCCCTTTAAATTTCATTAAAGAGTTTGAGAAGTAGCTGTATTAGCTTTTCCCTAAATTTCCTGTAGAATTCAGCAGCGAAGCCATTGGGAGCTGGGC
Organism: Heterocephalus glaber; assembly: GCF_053883595.1. Taxonomy (NCBI): domain Eukaryota; kingdom Metazoa; phylum Chordata; class Mammalia; order Rodentia; family Bathyergidae; genus Heterocephalus; species Heterocephalus glaber. The sequence continues at coordinate 1,794,433 of NW_028258303.1, forward strand.
TTTTCTTTGTTGATAAATTTTTAATTATGTTTTCAATTTCACTGAATTAAACTGGGGTGTTTAGAATTTTTATATGTTCTTCATTTAACTTTGGTAATTTATATTTATCTAGGAATCTGTCCATTTCTTCTGTGTTTTCCATCTTCTTGGAATATAGTTGCTCAGAGTAGGTATTGATGATCCTCTGGATTTCTGCTGGATCTGTTGTAATTTCACCCTTCTCATTCCTAATTGCATGGATTTGAGGCTTTTCATTCCTTTTCTTGATTAGGTTGGCTAAGGGTTTATTGATTTTATTTTTTCTTTCAAAGAAACAACTCATCAATTCATTGATTTTTTGTATCATTCTCTCAGTCTCCGTTGCATTGATTTCTGCTCTGATCTTCATAATTTCCTCCTTTAGGTTTGTGTTGCTCTTCTTTTTCTAGGAGTTTGAGGTTCAGCATTAGGTTGTTTATTTGACCTCATTCTGTTTTCCTGGTATGGGCATTCACTGCTATGAATTTCCCTTGAAGATCTGCTTTCATTGTGTCCCATAGTTTTCTGTATGTTGTATTGGAATTATCATTTTATTGTAGAAACTGTCTAATTTCTTCTTTAATTTCCTCTGTGACTCATTGGTTGTTCAGGAGAGTGTTATTCAATTTCCATGTATTTGTGAAGTTCTTGCGATTTTTTTCTGCTATTTATCTCCAATTTAATTGCACATGGTCTGATAATATACCAGGGATAACCTCAATTCCTTTGCATTTACTGAAACATGTTCTATGAGCTAGTATATGGTCTATTTTGAAGAATGACTCATATACACCTGAGAAGAATCTGTATTCTGATTTTGTGGGGTGGAATATTCTGTAGACATTTATTAAGTCAATTTGTTCAAAAATTTGGTTCAGTTCTTATGTTTTGTTGTTGATTTTTTGTCTAGATGATCCATTTGTGACAGTGGGGTATTGAGGTCCCCACTACATTTATATTAGTGCTTGTTTAGTTTTTCATGTGCATTAATATTTGTCTTATATAGTTGAGTGCACTAGTATTTGGTGCATATATATTTATGATTGTCATCTCTTCCTCTTGGATTGTTAGCTTTACAAGGATGTCGTGACCTTCTTTGTCTCTCTTAATGAGTTTTGTTTTGAAATTTACTCTGCCTCCAAATAAGATAGCTACCCCTGCTTTTTTCTGGGCTCCTGTCACATGGAGAACTGTTTTCCATCCTTTTACTTTCAGACTATCAGTTTCTTTTTGAACTAGGTGCATTTCTTTTATACAGGATATTATTGAATTTTGCTTCTTAATCCATTCTGTCAGTTTGTTTCTTTTGATTGGTGAATTGAGGCCACTAACATTGATGATTATAACTGATATGTATTGACTTATCCTTGTCATGATATTTTCCTGTTGTTGGCTTTTTAAAATTTCCCCCCCTTTTCATTTCTTGCCTTGCCTGATTACTTTGCTCTGTTGGCCCTCATGGAGTTGTGACCCTCTTTTTTTTTTCTATGATATTATTTAGAATTGTTTGGAGTGCTAGTTTGGTATTCATGAAGTTTCACAGGTGTTCTTTGTTATGGAAGTATCTTATTTCCCCATCAATTTTGAAAGATAGTTTTGCAGCATACATCACTTTAGGTTGGAGGTTGTTTCCTTTTTGGGTTTGAAATACCTCACTCTAGGCGCTCCTTGACTTGAGAGTTTGTGTTGAGAAGTCTGCTGTGATTCTGATGGGATTTTGTTTGCATATGATTTGTTTCTTTTCTCTGCTTGTAGGATTTTGTTCTTTTGTTGAGTTTCTGGGCTCTTGGTTATTATATGTTTAGGTGTGGATTTTTTTTCGATCATGTTAGTTGGAGCCCTATATGCCTCACTTATCTGTATGTCAAATTCTTTTCCTCTGCTTGGGAAGTTTTCTGACATTACTTCTGTGAACAGATTTTTTTGTCATTTGTACTTTCTCCCGCTTATTTTATGGACTCCTATGAGTTTCATGTTATTCTTCTTTGTGTTATCTAACAGCTGATGGGTCAATTCTTCATGGCCCCTTACTATTTTCAAGAAATCTCTTTTTGTGGTTACTAACTGCAATCCTGTCTTCTATGTCTGATATTCTGTCTTCATATTGGCTCATTCTGCTGTGAATACTTTCAATACAGTTTTAATATTCTGAATATATGTTTGAATCTGTTTCATGGATTCCATTTGTTTTCTATGTTGGGCATTCATGGTTTCCATTTCTTTCCTATGCTGGACATTCATGGTTTCCATTATGGTCCTGAGCTCATCTATTTTTTTAATCCTTTTCTGTTCTAAAGTTTCTAATCATGTCATTCATTCTGCTCACCATCTCTGTAGTTATCTGGGAAATTATTTCTGTTTTGAATTTTTCTAGAGCCTCCTTCATCTGTTTTGTTACTTCCTGTGCTATCAGTTCAGGGTGTCCAGGTGATTGATTATTAGATTTTTCCACCTCGTTTCCCCCCAAATTTGCCTTTGGTGAGCTGGATGTCTGGTTTTGTGTCTTGCTTAGGTGTCTTCTCTTTTCTATTTTTGTTGTTGGTGCTGCTTTTGGTTTTTAATTCCTAGGTTGATACTTCAATATTGCTAATTGTGAATATCTTTATTGCTGGTATTTAGAACCCTTATGGAATGTTTGCTTCTCAGAGGTGCCTTCCAGGTATAGCTGGTCTTTTGGTTTTGAGTCTTTACTGACACTTAGGCAGTCTTATTTTCAGTATACCAAGAAGGACAACTGATTAGATCAATCATGACACCTTAGCTCAAGTGATACAATCATCATCAATAATATCAAACACAGCTTAGAAAAAAAAACACAGCTTAGAAAGGGACAATTTATGGTAGGTATTAATCTGTCACCTTTAATAGACAATGTAGGCAGCAGTGTGCAGATCTAAGTCAATTAGTCTCAGCAAGCCAGGTGAGACTGCTGAGTCTCCTAAGATTCAGGCTGATTTCTGGCTGCAAGGCCCAAGTTTTGCTCCCTGACCTCCTGTAGGATTAAATTCTTTAAGGTTCTACTGCAGGTTTCAGCTCCCCTTCCCCAAAAGCTTCTGGGTTCTGATGGGAGGTGCTAATCCCACCAATTTACCAACTTGCCAAGGTGGTCCAGTGCACCTTTTTGCAGAGATTTTCTTCACTTTTCCACTGGGCTTCAATTTTCATCAAGGACCCTCAGTGAGGCCCTCTCTCTGTTTTTCACTTCTGCTCTATCTTCTAGAGCTCCAAACTATGGCCTTTATGGCCCTGGGCATCTCATTAGTGTGGATCCAGACAGTGGGACAGCCCTCCCTGCAGTCCAGGAGCTCAGCCCTCCACTTAGAGTTTCCAGGACAGTAGGGGGTGGTCCTGGCCCTCTGAGTGAAGATGCTGTGTGCTGGGGCAGTGGCAGGTATTCCAGAGTGATTGTGAGAACCAATTTTTGAAGACAGCTGATTGCCAAAAGTCTGAGTCCTTGAAAAATTGCATAACCACCATTCTCCTCATCTTATCAACTTTGCTAACCTGAAACTTTTTTCTATACTTTCATTTGAATGAGATACCCTTTTAGATTTTATTTTATCTATTGTCTATTTGTTATAGCAGTTTGGATAATTATTATATTCATACATAATAGTGTGGGTAAGAGCTTACTTTCTAGAGCCAGAGAAACTGCCTGTAAATAAATTACTATTTACTTGATTTACAGCAAAAGTACATAGTCGTCCTGTATCTCACTTTTCTCAGTGTAATCAAGGATAACTCAGAGGACTCTCTTAGGATTATATCAAGTAATATATCTAAAGTGTCTACTAGTAAAAAACAGACTACTGTCTTTTCATATTGTTGTTATGTATTCACTACTTGATTTTTCTCTTAATCTCTTAATTTCTGTGGATAAATGCAGATTTAGTTCATTTATTTTGCCTATTAAGTTGCATTCTATTAAGCCCCATAATTTGGTTCTGTCTTATACAAGGTATAAGAATATGATGTGAAGAACATATAACAACTTCAGAATTGTAGTTATTTTCTTGGAAAGAAGGAAAATGAGGTGAGGATGGGATTGTATATATTATTTTTCAATTGGCAATTCTGATAATTGTAGGTGATGAAACATCAGTTTCTCATATTACTCTGCACTTTCTCTAGTTATGATATAATTAAAATAAAATGCAAATTACTTCTTGCAATCTTACTGATAAATAATACACTTTTTCTATAAATCAGCCCACTTTGCTCATATATATATAGCTTTTTGTCTAAGTAGTTTTCAACACTGTTGTTTTTATGTACTATTAATGCATTAATGCTCTGTTAAATATGCCTTAGAGTGCTCAGTGCCCCAGAAACATAGATAGTATAAACATGTTTACTCTCTTTCATTGTGTGTACTATATCATCAAAAGAAGGAAGCCTTATTACTTTACATAGCACTGAGAAAGGATACAACTGAATTTTAAGAAACTATCAAGTGTAAGATGTGTTGTAACTTTTGAAATGTTAACAGTTTTAGAAAGGTGTCTAATGCATTTTTTCTAATAGTTTTTATTCATTAACAAACAGTATTATGAAAAAATTATTTTAGTCCACTTACTAATTTTAAAGTAAAGGTTCAGTTTGGTGAATTTGGCAATCACAGAGCCACCACCAGGACCGCTTACCTGGCTCAGTCACTGTTCTGCTTTCTGGAGCGACGTGTTTCCTTTGTAGCAATCCTCATAACTGCCAGATTACCACATACAGTCTTTTGTATCTAGTTTCTTTCACTTAGAACAGTGGTTTTCAGATCCATCTATATGGTTACATGGATAGTATGCTTTTTATTTCTCAGTAGGTATTTATAGTAACAATATTTTGTGCATCTCTTCCCAATTAATGAGGCATTAGAGTTGCTTTTAGTTTTAAACCATTATGACTAAAGGAGTTATGAATATTTGATTAAAATTCTCATTGAATCTAAACATATGGTTTATTTCTCTTAAGGAAATAAGTATGACCAGAATTGAGTGCATATGTAATTTTATAAAACCTGCCAAAGAATTTTCCACAGTAGTTAAAAAAATTGCACATTCTCATCAGAAATATATGAGTGTATCAACTGCTCCTTGTCATAAATACTGGATTTTGTCTTTTTAATACAAGATATTAAAGGTATGTACAAAGGGTGATCAAAAATACAGTGAATGTTTAAATTTTAAAAATGTATTATAGTAAAAGACACATCGACATTAATCTCCCTCAAAATACTCCTACTAACTTTGAACATACCTATTCCATCACTCTTGCCACTTTCTGAAGCAGTTGTAGTAGTCCTCTTTCATGAGTGTGTTTCTGAGGTCAGCATAACTATGGTGAAAGCTGCTGCTGAGCACTATCCAGTGGAAAGATAGCTCATAAAAACATTACATTATCTGCCCTCTGAAAACATCATTTACCTCACTCACTGGGTCTAGCACCTTGTGACTTCTGGATCTTCCCCAAGCTAAAGATAATCATGAAATGAAAGCGTTTTTAATTAAGGACATTGAGGTAACCATGGCAACACAACTCAAAACATGAAAAAGGACTTCTGGAGCTGCTTCAGAAAGTGACAAGAATGCTAGAATAACTGTGTTTAATGTGCAGGGGCTGTGTTAAGATGGATTAATGGCAGTGTGTCTTTTACTAAAGATTTTAAAATTTAAACATTTCCTGCATTTTTGATAACATGCTTTAATATGGTTTTAATTTGCATTTCCCTTGGGATTAATAACATTGAGCACATTCCTATATAATTATTTTCTGTTTATACTCTTCTTAACTCATATATCTATATATCTATATGTAGATATATATAGGCTTGCAGCTTATGGCTTTACTTTAAAAAATTCTTCACAATTTCTTTTGAGGAGAAATTTTAAATATTTTTGGTAGGATCAAATTATTAAATACTATTGTATTGTTCATAATTTTTGCAGCTTATTCAAGAAAATTTTAGCTTGTTCAAGGACATGAAGACTTTCTGTAGTTTTTTTTCAAGAAATTTTATAGATTTAATACTGACATTTTATATAAAAAAGCCACCCTAGGTTTAATTTTTGTGACATGACAGGACATAGAAAAAGTGTGCCTTTTTGGTATATACATATAAAAACTGTTGTAACAATATTTGATTAAAATTTTTTATCCACTACCGAATAATTTTGATACATAGAAAATTCATCCGACCATCTGGGCTGATTGATTTATGCTCCACTTTTCTACATATCTATTCTTACACAAAATCTATAGTAATTGTAAAGTAAATGTTGAAATAAGATAGCATAAATAAAAAATTGTTAGCTTTTTATTCAAAATGTTCTAACTATTTTATGTATTTTTGGTATAAATTGTAGAATTACCTTGTCAATTTTGTGTTTTAACCTATTTAGTGATACTGATAAACTCCCCTCTTTTAGTGTCTTTTTATTTTTCCATGTAGGAATTTACTTTTGTCTTTAAAAAAAGGGTGTTTTGTTTTAGTTATTCTTTTCCAATCTGCACCCTTATTTTTTCTTTCCTATGATGGTGACTAAGGATTCCAGTGCCGTGTGGAATAGAAGATGTGACCACAGGCATCTTGCCTTCTCCTTCTTTTAGGTGAAAACATTGAACATTTTATCAATAGTTATATTAATATACTATTAAAATAGGTTTGTGAAAATGTTGAAACTTCCCTAATGAATGATGAGATGTTTCTTCTATATGTCTGAATTTATGAGAGATTACATTTGCAAAGATCTGGGCTTGTGGAGAGAGTGCACATGCAATAGCAATGTCGAAAGTCTTAGGATGGAACTTGTTGAAAGGCTGAGGTTGTCCATCAGGGTGCTTCAGGTGACCTCACTTATAAAGCTGCATGTACACAACTACCAGCCATGGTGATGCACACTTCTACATTTCATTTTTTGTCCTATTTCTTTGTCAACTGTTGTTAGTATGTGTATTTCGGATTGCAAAATGTTACTATTATCTATATTTTTAATATACACAGAAGTGTTCTCAATTATCATATTTTGTATGGCATACATTTTAGCACTAACTTGAGAGCTCAATTGAGAGAAAAATAATTTTATCTACCATTAAGATCTATTTGTTTTATAAAACATTATTGTGTCATATGTGAAACTGAAGAAATATTACTCAGCTAAATCAATAAACAGTCAAGAAATATTTTCTTCAAATTATAGTGACATTGTATTTACAATATTAAACTTTAACTGTATGAACATCTTCTTAAAATATTAGTTTTCATTTTCCTCAACAGTAAAATACTGTCTTAAATGAATTTTTAAATAAGAAGCCTGATTGGATAAACAGATAGTTACAGCTGTTCTGAAAGTTAGGTGCTCATTTGAACACCCAAGGGTTTTTTCAGTTTCCCCACCTGAGATCGTCCCTCAGGCAACGTGGGCACCTTGTTGTACTCTCTGGGCATTGCCAGAGAAGACTTTTGTATTTTAGTAGGGGAGAATTTTATGCTATCTGAAGGAATCACTTCAGTGACTTGAATTATTCTGAGACTTTTTGAGAAACATTTATATAATAGGAATAGTTTATTCTAATAGGAAGAGTATGACTATTTTCTTACATTGCTCCAACCTGAGACTGTGGCCTGGAGACATACACTCAGATAAATGATATTAAAGTTCTACCTATGTGGTAATCAATACATTGTGCGTGATATAATATTATATAAAATCCTTTAAAGACACTTTATGTATGTCATAAATCAAATATATTAAGAATTAAGTGTTTCATAATATATATTTTAAAATATCATAGAATTCTAAAGTAAAGATATATAACATACAAAATTCTCCTTTGCAAAGTAATGAATTTTTCTCCTGCATTATAAATCATAGAATATGTTTGTGAAAAACTTTTGGCACAAGTCAGAAAAGCAAATGTGTCTCAGATCACAATCAGCTGTGGTTTTAAAATCTCCCAGCTCTTACAGAAGCTATTCACCTATCATATTTCCTAATGTCACTGCCATTTTATTTTATTTTATTTTATGAAATATCTACTGAAGAAATAGATTAGAATAAAAAACCAAAATAATTGTATGAAATCTTAATTTCATTTTATTTTATAAGATTAAAACACACTATATTATAAGCACAAAGTAACCACAATTGTAGCTTATTGTTAATAGCGGTTCTAGTAGGTTTTAGTGTTGTAGTGAGGTTTTCTTTTTACCCATATGTTAATTTCATATGGCTCCTAGAAATGAAGCATTCAAAAGTAGAACTTTCTTATTTATCAGCCTTTTGGTTAGTGGTCCTTTACAAAGTAGACATGGAATAACAAAATGTTTTTCATGTTCCTGTGCAGGCATTCACTGCCCTGGCTTTCTGGCAACAATCACAGACTCTGTTTCAGCTCTTTGTCTCTCTATGGCCTTTCTTTAGATTACCTTTTTAGCACATGGAATTTGTTCTAATTGATTTCATTTGTGTCTCTGGCTTTTTTTTTTCCTTTCAGTCATGAGTCACAAATAACTAATTTTATCTTTCTTGAGTCCTGGAATGAAATGTACAACTGCTACCATCTTCCTTAGACATCTAATACTAAAATGTCTAAAACTGAACTTGGTCTTTTTCCCTTTGATCCTGCTCTCCACTGTACCTTTTTTGTTGGTAAAATGGAGCAACATCCTACCAGTTATATTATACATCTAATTGGACAACCCAATCAACATTTGTGTGGAGTCTATCCTAATGCTCTCTTCTAGCCATTACACATGATCTTGATTATTAGCACTTCATTTCAGGTTTTGGTTCATTTTATTGCAAAATAAATTGAAGCTGACCAAATTCAAATTCTTGAAAGTATACTCAGTTCTTTAATATAATACATTAATATACCTTTAACATTTTGTAAATGCTGTTGTTAATACAGAAAGCTGAGCTCTCTCTTAAGCCAAAGAACATGTGGATTTTTAAGAGCATTGTGTGAATATCATGATAAATGTTTGGGGTAAAAAATATTTTCAGATTTATGGGAGTATCCTCAATGTCTGTTTTTCTAATTCATATTTCTTAGAAAAGTGACAGCTAATTCAACTGCTTGACTAGTGTACTGCGCTATTTTGAAGGTGTTACATTTTGACTCGGTTATAGTTTTCATTTCTGGGTGGGAAGAGAAGTCAAATAGTAGAAAGAAGGAAGTTTATGGTTTTTAGTTATCTGTGACAAAACTGAAAGTAGATTGACTAAATAAAATACTTTTCTCAAACACTTTTTTCTTCAATCCCCAATTCCATTGCATAGTACAAATTACTATAAGGTTCTGTGATATATGAAAGAACTTTCTCTGCCTAAAGGAAAGGAAATTAAATTCAACTGAAATAGTTGGGAGCTAATTTGCTCCCCTATAGTACGTATGGGGCAGAGAGAGAATATTTAGCAGTCTAAGGTTAGCGTTTATAATGATCACCTCCAAAGAAACTAAGTGAACTTTTTATTATCACTTTTCGGTGTCTTTTCTCAAATGTACAAGATTTGAAACTTTAGATAATAGTTCCTGCTATATGTTTAAAAATTTGAAAAAGGCAAATATCAACTACAGCAATCTAATAAATTCTTATTTCCACATAGCACAGAAGTCAGTGGAGCTTTTCTTTCTTCTTTATGGTTAGTTAACAAGGAAGGAAAAGAGAGTGTTTACCCTTGATCAATTAAAAACACAAACAAACTTGACTGTACATAAGTATGAATTTTTAAAACCCAAAGAAATAACTTTCTATTATTGGTTTCAAATACTAATAAAATTTAATGTCACAAATTTTTAAACAACTCATAATATTAGAAAAAAGTTTTGACAAACATTTTGCGCATTCACTAATCTCTTAGGGCCTCAGAAACACTTATCTAGAGGCAGAAGCATTTTATTTTAGTCTTCATTAGTTATACAAAGAAATTCATGACAAACTAATCACAGGATTAAACTTTAAGAGGATGAATAGCAAAATTATCTATACAAGCAGTGCCTCATTTTGTTATCTTACTATTTCTTATTTAGATAACATAATATTTATTGTCTACAGTCTGTGTAATTCCGCAGAGATGCTTTGTGAATCATTACCTATTAGAAAATCCATTCTCATGGCAGCATAGAGGTCTATCTTTAAAAAAAATGAAAGAAATTTCAGTAAGTCCATCAGCTATATTTTCTTCAAACTATGGGAAGACTTTTCTTTAGTCTAGATTTCTTGGCTGTATTCTTTGCTCACCACGTACTTATTTTGCATTAGTCTATTCTGAGTTTGCATTTATCTTCCCATCCAGTCCACAAAGAAGTTTAAATTTTTAAATCTATTTGCCTGCTTTTACATTTTTTATTCAATTCCATATTTAGTATGATCAGTTAATAGACAACTCCTTTTAATAGGTTTTAAAAATCACTTTATTATTAATACACTTTGTGATTTATATAATATGAATATGATGAGTGTAAAATTAAATCTTGAACTCATTATACATGTAATTTATTTTAAAATTGGAATCTTCTTTTGGTGAATCATCATCCGGTTATTCTGTTTTATTTTTGCCATTAATATTGAATGATGATGTTTTTGGATTTTTAAAATATGAATAAAGGAAGAAGAATATTTGATTATGGCAATATATAATTAAGAATTTATATGTTTTTTATCCAATTTAAAATGTTAAAATCATCAATATAAATTTCTATACTTTTAACATTTTAGTTTATGAAATGAAAAATCTCTTTTATCGTTACCATGAAAACCAAAAATGATCATTTTATAAGCTTTTAATAATACCCCTTAAATCTGGCTTATATCCTCCATCTTTAATAATGTCAAAGTACTACCTGGTTAAGGTTTTTCAAAAAGATGGGGTTAATTTCAATGTATGCAATTCTCATGACCTTTTTCAGATACTGGAGATAACTTAGTCATTTTCTATTTCTGAGCTATAGCATTTCGTTTGAATGTTGTGAACTTTTTAAAAATGTCACTAAAATGTTAACTATTTTTTTCTTCACACATTTGTGGGTTTTGACTATACTGTACCGAGTACCAAAAAGTCTGAGTATCTTTAACAAATTCTCAAACCAGTTCTGAAATGATAGGTAATCCTTTTTCATACTTGAGTGCAAGATTTATGGCATTAAGAATTTATGATGTAGTCTTTTGAAGGGACATGATAAAAGATCATCGGTTTCCTTTCTATATGCATTAATTTTAACATTGTTATTTATTTAATTCAATTGATTTTTTGAGACAGTGTCTTGCTATGTTTTCCAAGCTGGTCTTGACAATAACATGCAGCCCCGGCTGGCTTCCAACTCACAATCCCACCTCAGCCTCCTAAATACAGGGAACATAAGCATATTCCACCATGCCTAGCTCTTACTTTTTAGTTATGTAGCTCATTTTTTATTCTAACATTTTTACTATGTGTTGTAGCAAACTTTTGCTAAACTCCAGGAGGAAATGATCAATATAACTATAAATACAGCAGAAAAATCTCACAAAAGAAAATATACTTATATATCTAAGGATGTTAAAACTTCTCTATGAAAAATGAACACACAATCCTCAGAAAGAAATCGGAAAGTATTAGTACCAAAGACCTCGGGTAAGTTACAGATACAGATTGCTTATTATGTGGAAAGCCCACTTCTAAGAACTGTTTATTCTCCTTAGTGGATTAACCACCTAGCACCTAGCTCTAAAGCTATAGAGTCCAGCTCAGGAAAACATACAGTTTTAACCACTCTACTAAGTATTGAAAGAAATATAAAATTATTTATATTACTAGTAATCAAAATAAATTTATTAAAAGTAGATAATTAGCACTACAATTTAATCCAATTAGCAAAATTGTTCAAAAAGAACACAGTGACAAGAAATATAAGACACAAAAACGGGCTTCTTAAATTCAAATTATGACTTACTCTAACTTAGGAATTCTGTGTTCACTGATTGATCATATATAAATTATATTATTAAATGTTGAAATAAAATACTGCGTAGCCTCATAGTGGCATACTATGCTGCCCTCAAATGTGTTTCTGAAGGGTTTGAATAGCCTTGCAGAAACTCTTGCATTATATGCACACTCAGTGAAATCATTGCTATATAACACAAAAATAAGCATCAGCAACAATAGATTCCATAAAAGAATGCATAGAACAATGACTATGCTACATCTAGATATTAATAAGATACATCGAGATAGATGAATCCTAACTTTTATCAACTACATACTCAAGCTGTGGAACTCTCAAAAGTTTCAACTCAGGCATACTCTATGACCTTGGTGTTGGAGGTTAGATGTGGTTGGGTATTTAATTGAATTGAAATTATAGACCTGAAAATCATAGGTGTGGACAGCTTTTTACTTTTTGGGAGAAGATTAAATAGATATAGATGATTATTTTTAAATCATGGAATTGTATAGATTTAAACATTTAAGTAGGACTTTTTAAAAAATTTTGAATAGAGTTTTCTCCTTGATCATTGAAAATGAGCTTACAATAAAGCAATTCATAAGCCACTATGAGGGATAACAGACACATGTAAAAATGGGAATAAACACTCAAGAACAATGTACAATTAAGCAATCTGATAGAAGACTATAAAATATGTGAGGCTGATACAATTAAACTGATGATACAATAGAACTCAGAATGGAAAAATCTGAAAAGCACATACACATTTTTCTGATATCCAAAGTTAAACTTCTGGCTTTAGCTATAAAATGTGAAAAGCTTGGAAGCTGCCACTGTTATCTCCATAACAAAAATAAGCTGGACAAAATGAGAACTAATAATTTTTCTTGGACCTATAGTAAAACTGAAGTTACAGTTCCATCTACCACTCTGAAATCTGGAGAGACAGGAAAAGCAGAGAAATATAGCAAGAGAGATCTGAAGCCACAAACTGATAGGAAGACTTACATGGTAATTTTGACAAAGTGCTAGTGGTTGAGTGGACTGGATTGGAAATGTGAGTGTCCTAGACGCTGCAGTATGTTGAGCCCCCCTCATCCATGTCCTTTCTTGCCAGTAGTTTATCAATAGGTTCTGCTAGTGAGAATCTACAAAGGTCCCTTTAAAGGACCAGCCTGGAGAGAAGAATAACCACTGTGATGACAATAGCCTTCTCCATAATAAATGTCTACACTCCAGGAGAAAGAATGTTGCTACACAATTCCAAAATCTTATTCCTGTTGGAGAGAATGGAGGTACAGAAAATGTAGGTGAATTTTTAAGGGTGCATATGTTAAAAAGCACTATAGTTATTTGAGTGGACATAAATGTAATCTTTTATGACTATTGTTATATTCCTACATAATAATGTATTTACATTTCTTATAAATGTTCTGAAAAATATTTTAGTTCACCTACTACTATATTTATTACTGATATTACATGTGTAAAACACAGTGACCAAGCAAAGAAGCATTTAAAAATATGATCAACATTGTCTTTCCTAAAGAAATGAAAATTATAATAGCAGTAAAAGTCTACTGCATACCTCTGAAAATCACTGGTCCAGTCCACTGATTATATAAATTGCTGCTAAAGATACAGAACAACAGAGATAGGAACAGAACTCATTCTTGTTAGGAATGCCCCCCAGTTCAGCCACTTAGAAAGTTAGTTTGGCACTTACTTACAAAGCTAAATATGACCTTACCATGCAAGCCAGCAATTATACTTCTAGGTATCTACCCAACTGATCTAAAACTTATGTCCATTCTTTATACAAATATTTACAGCAGTTTTATGTGTAATTACCAAAGGCCAGAAGAAACCAAGAAGTTTTTCAGGAGGTTAGATGGAAAAACAAATTGTGTCACATCCGTGGAATGGAATATTTTGCAGCAATAAAAAGGAACGAAGTACAAAGTCAAACAGAGATGTAACTACTGAGTACAATAAAGTATCAAGATGGGGTCCTTACATAGCAGAAGAACTTTAGATAAAACATCAGAAAATCTGAATAAAAATGGACATAAAATAATAATGCAAAGACTACAACTTGGATAAGTGTCCCCAAAGGCCCATGAGTTTAAGGTGTGTTCCCTGGCCTGAGCCACTCTTGACAGGTGGCATCCTTTCAGGGTGTGTCTTGTTACAGCATGGAATATCCCCTAAGAAGCAGTGCTGGGACCTTGGCCTTTCTTCTTCTTGCCTTGCTTCTCTGCCACCACGAGATGAGCAGCTTCCTTTGTAATGCGCCCCCACTGGGATCTGCTGCTGCCTCACAGGCGCAAAGCAACAGGGACAGTGAAATCTTTGAACAGACCCAAGAAATCCTTTCCTCTTTTAAAGGTGATCATTTCAGGTGTTTGCTGCAGGAATGAAGAGGCGCCCACCACAACATCAATACTGACTCATTAATTAACAAATGTACCATGCTAAAGTAAACTTTCAAGACTGGAGAATAGGTGTGGTGTGAATTGGAACTCTGCAACATTTTTGCAATTTTTATCAAACCTAGACTATGCTTAAAATGTTTATTAAAAAGTTAACAAACTTCTGGAATATATATATATATATATATATATATATATATATATATATATATACACACATACGTACATAAATGTATTTAAATAAAAATTATAATGGCTGTACAAATGTGGGAATTATTTAAAATTAAAGGTGAGGAATCAGAATACAATTTGAAGAGAAAAAATAAAAAATATAGAAGACTCCTCAAAACCATGGATAATATTCCAAAGTAACAAATGTAAAAAAAAATATTAGAAATTATGATCTACAACCTTTTAAAATAGAATAAAGGTGGAAATTTGTGTGATTATTTCAGTTGATCCAGAAAAGAATTGTAAAATTCATAGCCTCATGATTTGGATCTGACATGTCCACCAGTGGCCTGTATTCCAGGCTTGGTCACCAGCCTGTGACACTCCTGGGAGGTGGTGGAACCCTAGGGTGTGGGATGTGGTGGGCATGAGACCACTGGGGAGGTCCTGTTGAAGGGGTTATGGTCCCTGGCCCACTCCTCTCTTGCTCCATACTACCCTGCTGCTATTGGGTGAACATTTGTCCTCTGCTTGCCCTTCCTCCTTGATGCTCAGCCTCCCCATGGGCCCAAAGCCACAAGGACCACATGACTGTGGACTGAAACCTCTGAGATCATGAGCCAAGATAAACTTTCCTTTTTCAGTTTATTTTCTCAGATATTCTGTCACAATGATGGAAAGCTGACTAATATACCCACTTATTGTAAAAAAAAACTTTTAAGAAACTAAAGAAATGGGCACTTCTACAATTACATAAGGAATATTTTTTATAAAACCATAATAGTGAATTATTGAAATCTTTCCCATCTATGATTGAGAATGGATCATAAATGCTATTTATATCACTGGTTCTGTTCAGTCGTAAATTGGAAGCCTCAGGACAATAAGGAAAAAATAGAAATTAGAAGCATAAATACTGGAAAAGAAGAAAGTAAATTATAATCATTTTCAGATAGCACATTAGAAATTTAAAAAGTCCAAAATAATTAAAGGTACCTCACATGAATAAACTAATTGATAGAAATCAATGAAAAGTTATAATTTATCTGTATTAGCAACAAATTGTTAGAAAATAAAATTTAAAAATATTTCATTGACATCAAAAATATACACTAGCAAAAAATTAATGAAAGATGAATGAGACCTCTGAATATCTATAAAAACTTACTGACAAATATTAGGAATGACTCAAATAAATGGAAAATATTCTTATCGATTGGAAGTCTCAATATTTAAAGGATATGTCCTTATAAATGATCTTTACAATCAATATAATTTCAAATAGAAATCTCAGCAGTTTTTGTGTGTGAAAATTGACTTGCTAAATTTAAATTTTATATGGAATTTATTTGAAATGTGATAGCCAAACAACTGCAAAATTATAAATAAAAATATAACTAGAAAATTTACATAGCCAATATCAAGATTTATATAAAGCTTCTGTGGGTGATGCAGAGTAGAACTGATGTAAAAATAAAGATATAAATGGAAGAGAAGAGCATAAATAAAAAATAAACCCATAGATATTTTACAATAATGAGTTATAATGGGAAAGTTGGTCTTATCAGTAATAATGCTCATTAAATTGACTTTTCTGTTTTGGGAGGGCATTGCTATTTTTTTGTTGCTGTTTTTTACTTTAATACTCCGTGTTTGCAATAGATAATGATTAAATTCACTGTAGGGGACTGGTGTATAGGGGATACCATTGATACAGAACACATTTCAATTCCCTTCTTTTGCCCTCCTCCATCTACCCCATTTTATTTTTCTAGCATCAGTTTCATTTATAAGACCTTATTAAATTAATTATCGTATATACAGGTTGAAAATCAAACTAATAGGCCAAAGAACATATAAAACATGTAATACAATTGTACTAAGTAAGGTTCACTTTTAGATACATTGTCTATGCTGGATTACAATCCTTTTTTTTCTCTTGTCTATCTTTTATTTTGTACTTTATACATATTGGGTTTTTAATATGAGAAACCATGTGATATTCAAGTTTGTGTGTCTGAGTTACTTCATTTAACATTATGGTCTTGAGGTGTATTCATTTTTCTAAAAATGACTTGTTTATCCTTCTTTATGGCAGAGCAGTACTCCATTGTGTATAAACATTTTTTAATCCATTCATCTCTTGATGGACACATAGGCTGTTTCCAAGATTTAGCTATTATGAATTGCACTGTAATAAATGTAGGTTTGCATTCATCACTGTAGTATGGTGTCTTTAACTTTTTTGGGAAGATACCTAGAAGGGGAATAGCTGGGGCAAATGAAATTTCTACTTTTAGTTTGTTGAGGAATCTCCATACTGATTTCCATAATAGTTGTATCAGTCCCTCCAACAATGAAGAAGGGTTTCTTTTTCCCCATGGCCCCACCAGCATTTGTTATTGGCTGATTATTTTTGAGGGGGTTACCGGGGATCGAACTCCAGACCTTACACTTACAAGGCAGGCAGTGGAACAACTGAGCTAAATCCCTGGCCCCTGTTGGTTGATTTTTTGATAATAACCATTCTTTCTGGAATGAGATGGAATTTCAGTATTGCTTAATTTGTATTTCTCTAGTGTCCAGTGATGTTGAACATTTTTTTATGTATTTATTGAACATTTTTATTTCTTCATCTGAGAAGTATCTATTATTTCAGATGCCCATTTTTAAATTGGGTTTTAAATTTAGGGATATAAATTTTTTGAGTTCTTTATATATTCTACATATTACTTCATTTTCTGAGGAGTAGCTGGTGCAACTTTCCCCCATTTTGTAGTCTGTCTTTTCATTCTATTAGTGGTTTCCTTTTCATATGAAAAAAGGTGCATGCTATCTTACACCACATACTAAAGAGATGAATTCTAGATATATTCTAGATCTAAGCATGAGAAGTAAAATAAATATTCTAGACAAAAAGAAACAGGAGAATATCTTTATTAATGTGAGCTAGTTAAATACTTAATAGTACTTAAAATGCTAACTGGTAAAGAAAAAAATAATAAACTAAAAATTCATTTTAAACACAACCATGTGAATCCAAAGCATAAGCATAACGATGAATGAATGAAGCCAGACACAAAAGAAAACCCTCTATTATTTCATCATGTAAAGTTCAAAATCAGGCAAAAATCATCTGACAATGTTGTCTGACGTCAAACCCTGCGGTTCTTGAGAGCCCCGCAGCAGATATGGTGGGCCCTAGTGGGGACACAGAGCCGTAGCCCGAAGGACCCGAGCTCTGCTTACACATCAGTGGTTACTTTTGTATACTCATTATGCCACATTGCTTTGGAATTTTTCCATATATATGCTATATTTTTAATAAATATTTACTGAAAAATATATGCCGAATAGCTTAAGAAAGTTAAATGTGTATAATAGCATTTTTAAGAAAAAACGAAAATGGAGAAGTGGTATACAAATTAGCTAAGGAAGTGTCCTACAAATTTAAAAACTACAGTCTTCAACATTAGAAATCTTTCAGGTGTCTATGTCAGGCATAGTTTTTTTGTTATTTTGTTTGTTTGTTTTTGTTTTTGTTTTTGAGATAGGATCTCAGTGTACAGTCCAGGCTGGCCTTGAACTCACAATCATTCTATCTCAGTCTCCCAAGTTCTGGAATTACAGGTGTGTACCACTATGCCTGGCTTCATAGTTTTAAGTACTATAAAACAAAGTGAACAAAAAGAGCTTCTGGTACATTAGAGAAGAAATAAAGCAAGATACAAAATATAATATATAATATAGTAGTAAGAAAATATACGGCACAAAGAAAGCTGTGAGATGTTGGGTGTGGGTAGCAATGTTGAAATTTCTGACAGAGTTTCCAGGGAAGGCCTTACTGAGTGTAAAGTGGCAGAATATAGAGGTACAATTCTGGGTACATGGTTAAATGTGCTTGTGTGGGAACTGATGCAAGAGGAGAAAACAGAATTCTTTCTCTAAAATGCTATAGCTAACTCTATAGTTAAATCATAATTCCAGTTACTAATTACCTGATTGTGACTATATGTTGTATAATAACTACGAGGAACTTTACTTAAGGAAGCATAATGTTACTTCCAGAATCATTTTTTAATTACTTGAAAGAGTAAAGTATCAAAAGAATGTATCACATGACAAGACTGACAGATAATAGAACATGCTTACTCCGGCACTGGCAGAGTGTCAGATAGTATTCATGCAAACAGACTGCATGACTAGAAGAATCCAAACAGCCTATAAATACAAATTTTACAAAACGGCAGGTCAAAAATTAATTTGAAGTCATTTAATATCAAACATGACATTGTTGGGGCTCTGTGGGGGACCACCCCATTGATTATGCCAAATGCAGGCTGTAAGCAGTACAGGCTGTAAAGAGTTAACCCTACAATTGTCTTACTTTAAGAAATGAGTCTGACTGACTAAAGCATATGAGATGACACATGGCTCAGGTGAAAGTGATTCTTACCCAAACCCTGTTCCCAGCCTAACACAAGAATGCTTTGTCTCTTTTACAAGCCTTGCCTGTGTCGGCAACCACATACAGCCCCCTCTCCCCAACCTAACAATGACTGTTTCACCAATAAATATCGGTGGCTTTTGTTGGCCAGGCTTTTTGATGCTTGATCAGCACTGGCCATCCCAGTTCTCCACCTCTCTAATTCGGTCTCTGAGTCTTTCTTCTTGCCAGACATAGTAGCACCAAGCAGGAGATTGGGATCCTCAGCAGGGGTTTCCAATAGGGCTCAGAGTGTAATTAAGTAGTAGAACATGTGTTTAGCATGAGTGAGGCCCTAGAATTAATTCCCAGCAAGCAAATAAGCAAGCAAGCAACCAACCAAACTACTGACATTGTTTTAAAAGGCACCCTTTTAATATCATGATACCAGACAGAGCAAGACAAATTGCTCTATTGTAGATAAGCTTGTTTCCAGGGTAAAAGAATTATAAACACAGAAGCAAAAGGGTGGTTGAAAACTTGAACGCATAGAAAAGAGACTTAATTTTGGGATTGTATTTTCTTTCAACATTTATTTCAAAAAAATTAAAATGCTGATACTATTACAAGAAGCCAAGTTAAATAGAAATTAATATACAGTCAAAGAGGGACCGGGGTCTCAAGGAAGTCAGTGTAAAATAAAGACATCAGAATTGTGGCTGGAAGCACATCTGAAGAAGGCCAGGCATTGAGATAAAGCTGCAATGGCCAGGCCTACATGCCTCCCTAAGGGATAAAAAGTAACCTGGAATTATAGTGTAATTAGCACCACCCAGTCCAGGGAGTCCAGATAAACATCAGTCACCTAGGTGGGTGACCAGAGCATTTGGACCCAGCCCTGCCCCAAAATGCCTTTGTTCTTTCAGTGTACCCTTGCTATGTGACCTGCTTCCCTATTGGATCAATATTAGCTAAGTGGCTATACTTCTAATCCTGTAGGTTGATTATAGTTTGACCCACATTGTACCCACATAGTGACTTTGCTGGATAAATTACTCCTGACAAAGGGTTTTCATGGCAACCACTCAGCGTCCACCTTATCTCTCAGGAGCTATCTCTCAATAAACCTTTCCTACTCTTAACCTCTCTTGTCCTTTGGAATTCATTCTTTGATTTCACAGGAAATGAACTCAGTACACCTGATGTCTAGCAGATTGGGAGTTATATTTCTCCTGTATCAATATTTAATTGTTAGCATACTTACATTTACAGTGAATTTCTTCCCTCTGTATTTAGCTCATATTATATCAATCATGATCTTTTACCTTTAAATATATCAACATTTATCTTCTAACAGTAAAGATATTATCTCATGTAACCAAAGAATGAAATTTGGTTAAAGAATGACCAAATTCAGGAAATTTTACTTTCGGACAGTATTATTACCTATCATATTAATATTTGTACAGAATTATCCATTTCATTCAATCACCATGATCCTTTAATCTCCTTAATCTAGAATAGGTCCTAGTCTTTGTCTTTTAGGACAGACTTTTTTGAAGGTACACAGTGATCTTAGTTCCAGTATTTATTTATTCTGTCTTTACTATTTGTGCTTCTAATCAGTAGTACAAAAGTTAGTTCATTATTTTCACATTTTTCTCTGACAGGGAACAATGTACATTAATGTATTTACTAAAGTTCTTAGTGTGCTCTATGAAAGTATTCATCATGTCACAGAAAACACACATATATATATATATATAGTTTCTATCTTACCTAACATATGAACAAAAAATGCTCTCATAACTCCTTGTGACTAGAATATATATAGCAATATACTTTACTCCACAAAATGAATATATACCATATTATTTATAATTTCAGTGAAAACTATAAACAATGGAAAATTAAAATATGTTCTAATTTATTTCGTTATGAGTTTGAGAGAGAAACATAGATTTTAACAGTGTATTGATTTTATTTCATTTGTAATTTATATTTCAACACATTAATCATAATTTCAAAGAAATGGCATATATAAATTGTTCTTTAGCTCAGATTAAGTTTAAATCAGTTTTACAAATGATAGCACAAAGAATATAAAAGGCCTAAGTGGACATTTGGCTACTCTCTGCTGTAGACATGTACTATCAGATATTTTTGTATTTGGAAAATTGCAATCTGAACATGACTTCAATGCAGATCAAATAAACCTAGGACATCTTATAGTTATTTCTATCTTCAGGTAGAAAATATTTTGGATACAAAAAAAGGATGCCAGTCCTTTTACTTCCTTCTCCACTTTTTGCTGTGATTTAGAAAGAAGCATGTTGTTATTAGACGTTTTGCATAGTTAAGAACATGGGACTGTGTGCTGCCATCCAGATTACTTCATTGTTTTTCACTCATTGTAACGACTGTTAAAGTTTAGCTTTGTGCTTGTTGCCACACCTTCTGCATGGTGATGGAAGCCATTGTGTTTTGTTTCTCGCTAGCTTCTTGTTAATATTACCCTGAAGACTATTTTCAAGGCTCTGTTGTATTGTCTTTCCTCCTTTGTCTAAGGAGGGCTTTCCACCTTGAGTATATTGTATGGGTGGATTTTTGGGTTCTGAATTCTGTCTCATTGGTCTGTTTATTGTTCTTTCACCAGTACCACATTGCCTTGATTGATTTAGTTTCATAGATTTCAGTTTTGAAATCTTGTAGTTCAAATAATTTTTAGTATTAAAAAAACATGTTTTGAAATCATATGTACTATCTATAAAATAATTGTGGGAGCATTCTATTTTTTTATAGTTTGAGAATAATTTCTAAAAGTGGTCAATTTTTTTTCCAGAAAATTTGAAAAACTCTACTGGACTTTTAAAAATATAAACCAATATAATAAATATAATTTCAGGTACCTCTGTGCAGAATCAGGATAATTTCCTAAAATAAGCTCCTAAATCTAATATTCACTTATATTTTTCTATGTATTCAAATATTTCACTTTTTAAATGTTTAAATTTCTGTGGGCCCATAATATGTAGATATAATATATAATCATTTCTCTTTTTTTCAAAGACAAAACTCATTATTTAAGTACATGAAATATACAAGTGACCTTTGAGTAGATCCTTTTCATGTTGATTGAAATGTCAATTTTCTCATATGCTAAATGCCTGTGTTTATTTTAAGTCTAGCAAGCTGCTTTTCCATTGAATTGACTGCCTGCTTTGGGACTTGCACCACATTAAATATTATAGATATGCATTATTTTATAATACATTATCATCTCAGCTCTGTAAATCTTTGTAAAATGGACTTTCAATGTCAGACTCCTTCACAACTGGGAATCTTTAGGGAAAGATGTAGACAGAAGCAGTGCAGTGAATGGACACAGGAAGCATTTCATTTCTTGTCTCTGCTATAGGTAAATCCTGCTATTTCTATTCTTCTTCTGTTTCCCTGATGCCCACATTCAGACATTCTGTTATTTCAGCTTATTCTTTTGTTTGGTACTGGGGACTGAACTCAGGACCTTGTGCTTGCGGGGCAGGCACAGTGCCATTGAGCTATGTCCCCGGCCCTCTTTTTTTTTTTTTAACTTTAAAAAAAATTGTATTAGTACGTGTTTATAGTGCATGCAGCTTACAGTCATCTTGGGGTGTGGGTACCCATAAATAACATAACTTGTTTCTTTTTTTAATCCCCTTCCCCTTCCATCCCACTTTCCTCCCTCCTCCTCTAATTCCCCATCCCGATTTTTATTCTTATTGATATTATTAATCTTAGTTCATGTTATATCATATAATGTTTACATTAATTGAGGTTATTGTGTTTCTATAAATGGCATTGTCTTTATTCCACTTATTTCCCCTTCTCCTTCTTTTCACTCCTTCCCTTTTTTCCGTTGGACCCCTTCCCTATTGCAAGAAATCTGTCCTTTTGTCCCTTTCTATCCATCCTTAATTATTCTTTGTTTTTACTTTGCCTCTCTCAAATGAGAGCTAGCACATGGTACTTAAGCTTGAGTGTCTGATTTATTTTACTTAACATTATATTTTCCAGGTGCATCCATTTTCCTCAAATGTCCCAAATTTGTCATTCTTTATAGCCAAGTAGTATTCCATTATATATACCACATTTTATTTATTCAGTCACCTGTTGATGGGTATACAGGCTGCTTCCAGGATTTAGCTATTATGAGTTGTGCTACTATAAATATTGGCATGCCTGTATTACTGTGGTACAATGTCTTAAGCTTTTTAGGGGAGATATCTAGCAGGGGGCTTCTTGGGTCATAAGGAAGTTTGAATTTCAGTTCTTTGAGAAATCTCCATACTGATGTTCCTAATGGTTGTACTAGTTTACATTCCCATCAACAGTGAAGAAAGATTTCTTTCTCACCAGAGCCTCATCAGCATTTGTTATTTAATTTTTTAATGATTAACATTATTCTCTGGTGTAAGATGGAATCAGCGTTGTTTTAATTTGCATTTTTCTAATTGCTAAGATGTTGAACATTTTTTCATATATTTTTTGATCATTTGTATTTCTTCCTCTGTGAAGTGTCTGTTCATTCCTCTTGCCCATTTCTTGACTGGATATTTAATTTTAGGTGGTTTAATTTTTTGGGGGGGTGGGATCGAACTCGGGTCCTTCTGCTTGTGAGGCAGGCTGCGGAACAACTGAGCTAAATCCCTGGTCAGTAGCTTAATTTTTTAAGGTCTTTATATATTCTAGATATTAATCCTCTTGTCTGAGGAGTAGCTAACATTTTTTTCCATTCTGTAGGTTGTCTCTTCAGTCTACTACTTGATTCTTTTGCTGTATAGAAGTTTTTACTCATATAATCGTATATGTTGCTACTTGTTTTTATTTCTTGTGCAATTAAGATTCTGTTTAGAAAATCCTATGTTTTAAGTGTTTTACCTATTTTACCTTTCAGTAATTTTAATATTTCTCTTGGTTTTTAATTAATTTTATTGGTACATTTTAGGTGTACAATATGATGATATTCATCATTGGGAATTCGTACATTTATATGATATATCTTCATTCTTATTTTTTCTCCATTCCCCTGCCCTCCGTTCAATGTCTCCATCCTTCCCTATTTAAAAAGACTTTAAATTTTTTTATTTTCTTGTATTTCTTTCTTTCCATTCTTTCCTTTCCCCTACACCTCCTACTTCCCCTTCCCCTTCCCTTTCCCCTTTGGACCTTTTCTTCCTATTTCACAGTATCTATTATACATTTTGGTCCTTATTTACACTTTCAGTTTCTCACACCAGAGAAACTATTCAGGATTTACATGTGTGTTCTACTTATTTCACTTAAGAGTCTGGCCTAAATGTGCATCCATTTAGCTATAAATGTCTCTAGTTTATCATTCTTTATGGCTAAGTAGTACTCCATTTTCTATATAAAAAAATCTTCTTTAGCCAGTTTCCAGTCGATGGGCAATTGGGCTGTTTCTAAGTTTAAGCTATTACAAACTGTGCCACTATGAACATGGGTGCACATATATCACTGTGGTATGATGCTTTTAATTCTTTTGGGAAGATACCCAGCAGGGGAATAGCTGGATCAAATGCAACCTCTAACCGTAGTTTTTTGAGACATCACCATGCTGATTTCCCAATGGTTGCACCAGTCTACACTCTCACCAGCAGTGGAGAATGGTTCCTTTTCCCCCACAACCTTGCCAGCGTTTGTTATTGGTTGATTTCTTGATAGCAACCATTCTTTCTGGAGTGAGGTGGAATCCCAGCATTGTTTTCATTTGCATTTCTTGAATGACCAGTGATGTTGAACATTTTTTCATATATTTATTTACTATTTGTACTTCTTTGTCTGAAATGTCTGGTCATTTCAGATGTCCATTTTTGGACTGGGTTTTTAAATTTGGGAGGCCTGTTTTCTTTAAGTTTTTTATATATTCTAGATAGTAGACCTTTGTCTGCTGTTAGATCTTTGATCGATTTTGATTTTAATCTAGTACATAATGAAAGATATAGGTCGAGTTTCAGTCTTCTGCAAATGGATAACCTATTTTCCACACCACTTGTTGTATAGCCTTTCTTTTCTCCCACATGTGCTTTTGGTCCCTTTGTCAAAGATCAAATAGCTGAATGTATCTGGGGATGTTTCCGTATCTTCTACAGTATCCCACTGATCCATGTTTCTGTTTTTGTTCCAGTACCATGCCATTTTTAATCACTTTCCTTTGTAGTTTTGCTTGAAGTCAGGTATCGTAAGGCCTCCTGCTTCACTCTTGTTGCCTAAAATTGCTGTTGCTATTCTCAGTCTCTTCTATTTCCATATGAATTTTAGGATTATTTCCTGTAGTTCTATAAAGTATGATGCTGGTATTTTGATTGGGACTGACTGAATGAATTCTCTACTCAGCTCCTTCTTGTCCTATCCCATAAACAGAGTTGACTATGCTGCTTGTAAGATTGTGCTGAGTGCTGTGCCAGAATTGAACCCTCTTGATACCATATTGTCTCTAGTATTTCACTCCCAAAGATGTCACTCCACTTACTCACTTCTAGAGAATGCCAAATTTTCAACTTTCTGAAGTGAATATTTTTGCTTGACAATTTAATAGAAATTGGACATAAGAGACCAGAATTAACCCTCCAACCCTCCTTTCAGTGATTGCCATCCCTATCATATCTAGCAATAATTCTTTCCAAAGTTTGAAGTGATCAGTGGCTTACAACTGGTTTTTGACATTAATACAGGATTTTCCACAATCGTATACTTCCTAGATCATTTCCTAAAGAATACTGGATGCTAGTAATTGACAAAATGAACATTCTTTAAATTACATTCTATTTATTTCATAATTTTATATATGTCTGTCTTTGTGCTATAATAATTTCTAATGTGTACAAGAGAAGACAATTCCTTTTTCTTAATGCCAGTACCTCCAAATGCTGTATGCTGTTGGAGATAATATTCTTCTTTTTAAAATTTTATTTTATTGGTACATTTTAGGTATACAATATAATGACATTCATGATTGGAAATTTGCACCTTTACATAATCTCTCTTGGTTCTCATTTATTGTCTTATCCCCTGCCCTCCCTTCAACCCCTCCATGCCTCCCTACTTACAAAGACTTTGTTTCCATTTGTTTTATTTTCTCATATTAATTCCATTCCTTTCTTTCCTTTCTCCTACCCCTCCCACTTCCCCTTCCCCTTTGCACCTTCCTATTTCACATTATCTATTATACCTTTTAGTCCTTATTTACACTTTCAGTTTCTCACACTAGAGAAACTATTTGGTATTTACACATATGTGCCCTATTTATTTCACTTAAGAGTATGGCCTCAATGTACATCCACTTAGCTATGAATGTCTCTAATTTTTCATTTTTTATGGCTGAGTAGTACTCCATTTTATCTTTAAAAACCCCACATTTTCTTTATCCAGTCTCCAGTTGATGGGCATTTGGGCTGCTTTCAAGTTTTAGCTATTACAAACTGTACTGCTATGAACATGGGTGCACATATATCACTGTGGTATGATACTTTTAATTCTTTGGGGAAGATCCCCAGCAGGGAAATAGCTGGGTCAAATGGGAATCCCAGTCCTAGTTCTTTGAGGTATCTCCATACTGATTTCCACAGTGGTTGTACAAGTCTACACTCCCACCAGTAGTGGAGCAGGGTTCTTCTTTCCCACAGCCCCACCAGCATTAGATGTTGATTGATTTCATGATGGCAGTCATTCTTTTTGGGGTGGGGTGGAATCTCAGCATTGTTTTCATTTGCATTTCTCTAATGTCCGGTGATGTTGAATATTTTTTTCATGTATTTGTTTGCTATTTCTACTTCTTTGTGTGAGAGTCTGTTCATTTCAGATACCCATTCTTGGACTGGGTCTTTAAATTTTTGAGCTCTGATGTTTTTAAGTTCTTTATAGATTCTAGATACTAGACCTTTGTCTGAGGAGCAGCAGGTGAAAATTTTTTCTCACATTGTGGGTTGTATACACTCTGTTAATGGTTTCTCTTGCTGTGCAGAAGCTTTTCATAAGAAGAGATCCCATGGAGGGGTCGAAGGGAGGTCAGGGGAAGGGGGAAAAATAAGAACCAAGAGAGATTATGTAAAGGTGCAAATTTCCAATGATGAATGTCATTATATTGTATATCTAAATTGTACCGATAAAACAAAATTTTAAAAAATAACAAGAGGTCTCACTTGTTGATTGTTTGTACTAGTTCACAGTCAACTGAGGTTTTGTTCATAAAATCTTTTCCTACAGCAGTGTCTTCAAGAGTTCTACCTAACGTCTGTTCCAGCTGGTTCAGTGTTTCTGTTTTAATATTTAGATCTTTAATCCATTTCCATTTTAGTTTAGTGCATGGTGAGAGATATAGGTCTAGTTTTAATCTCTGGCAACTTGAAACCCAATTTTTCCAGCACCATTTATTAAAGAGAATATCTTTCCTCCAGTGAGGGTGTTTGGCTCCTTTGTCGAAGATGAGATGGCTGAGTGTGTCTGGAGTTGTTTCTGCATCTTCTAATCTGTTCCACTGGTCCTCAGTCTGTTTCTTTGCCAGTACCATGCTGTTTTTATAACAGTAGCTTTGTAGAATAGTTTCCAGTTGGGGGTTGTAATACTCCCTCCATGTCTCTGTTACCTAGAATTGCTTTTGCTATTCTGGGTCTCTTGTTCCAAGTGAATTTTTGGATTGTTTTCTCAATGTCCATGAAGTAAGTTGCTGGGATTTCAATTGGGATTGCATTGAGTCTATATAGCAGTTTTGGAAGTATGGCCATTTTCACTATATTGATCCTTCCTACACGGGAGCAGGGGATGTCTTTCCATTTTCTGATATCATCTTTAATCTCTCTTTTCAGAGTGCTACAGTTTTCAGAGAAGAGGTCTTTGATTTCTTTTGTTAGATTGATTCCTAGGTATTTCAGTACTTTGGATGCTATTCTGAAAGGATTTGTTTGCCCTATTTCTCTCTCAGTGAGCCTGTTGTTCGTGTAGAGGAAAGCTATTGATTTTCATGTGTTGACCTTGTATCCAGCTACTTTACTGAATTTGGTTATTAAGTCTGGAAGACTTTTGGCATAGTGCTTGGGGTCTACATAGAGTATAATGCCATCTGAAAATAATGACAATTTTAATTGTTCATTTGCAATTTTTATTCCTTTTATTTCTTTCTCTTGTCTAATTCCTATGGCTAATGTTTCCAAGACTCTATTGAACAGGAGTGGTGATAGTGGACATCCTTGTCGTGTTCCTGATTTTAGTGTGAAGGGTTTCAGTTTATGACCATTTACTGTGATACTGGCAGTTGGTTTTTTCATAGATGACTTTTATCGGATTGAGGTAGAGATTGTCTGTTCCAATTTTGTAGGGTTTTTATCATAAATGAGTGTTGGATTTTGTCAAATGCTTTTTCTGCATTTATTGAAATGCTCATATGGTTTTTGTCCTTGGCTATATAGATATAGTGTATTACATTGATTGATTTGCATATGTTGAACCATCCCTGCATCCTTGCAATGAATCCCACTTGGTCAGGGTGTATGATCTTCTTGATCTTCTGCATTCTATTTGCCAGTATCTTATTGAGGAATTTTGCATTTATGTTCATTAGGGAGATTGGCCTAAGGGATTGGTTCTCTTTTTCAGTTGGGTCTTTCTCTGCTTTGGGAAACAAGGTGATGCTTGTTTCCAGAAATGAATTCAGGAGTATTGCTTCCCTTTCAACTTCACTGAAGAGTTTAAATAGTATTGGTAGTATTTCCTCTCTAAAAAAACCACATTTTCTTTATCAAGTCTCCAGTTGATGGGCATTTGGGCTGTTTCCAAGTTTTAGCTATTACAAACTGCACTGCTATGAACATGGGTGTACATATATCACTGTGGTATGATTCTTTTAATTCTTTGGGGAAGATCTCCAGCAGTGGAATAGCAGGGTCAAATGGGACTTCCAGTCCTAGTTCTTTGAGGTATCTCCATACTGATTTCCACAGTGGTTGTACCAGTCTATACTCCCACCAGCAGTGGAGCAGGATTCCTCTTTCCCCACAGCCCCGCCAGCATTTGTTACTGTTTGATTTCATGATAGCAGCCATTCTTTCTGGAGTGAAGTGGAATCTCAGCATTGTTTTCATTTGCATCTCTCGAATGACCAGTGATGTTGAACATTTTTTCATGTATTTATTTGCTATTTCTACTTCTTTGTCTGAGAAATATCTGTTCAATTCAGCTGCTCATTTTCTTATTGGGTCTTTAAATTTTTGAGCTCTGATTTTTTTAAGTTCTTTATAGATTTGAGATAGTAGACCTTTGTCTGAGGAAAAGAAGGTGAAGATTTTTTCCCACATTGTGGGTTGTCTCTTCACACCACTGGTGGTTTCTCTTGCTGTGCAGAAGCCTTTTAATAAGAAGAGATCCCACTTGTTGATTGTTTGTGCTAGTTCACAGGCAACTGAGGTTTTGTTCATAAAATCTTTTCCTACACCGATGTCTTCAAGGGTTCTACCTAACCTGTGTTCCAACTGGTTCAGAGTTTCTATTTTAATATTTAGATCTTTAATCCATTTTGATTTTAGTTTAGTGCATGGTGAGAGATACAAGTCTAGTTTTAATCTTTGGCAAGTTGAAGCCTAATTTTTCCAGCACCATTTATTAAAGAGGCTATCTTTCCTCCAGTGAGGGTGTTTTGTTCCTTTGTCGAAGATGAGATGGCTCAGTGTGTCTGGCCTTGTTTCTGCATCTTCTAATCTGTTCCACTGGTCCTCAAGTCTGTTTCTTTGCCACTACCATGCTGTTTTTATCACAGTAGCTTTGTCGTAGAGTTGCAGGTTGGGGATTGTGATACCCCCTGCCATGTCTCTGTTACCTAGAATTGCTTTTGCTATTCTGGGTCTCTTCTTGTTCCAAATTAATTTTTGGATTGTTTTCTCAAGGTCCATGAAGTATGCTGCTGGGATCTCAATTGGAATTGCATTAAATCTATATATCAGTTTTTGAAGTATGGCCATTTTCATTATATTAATCCTTCCTACCCAGGAGCAGGGGATGTCTGTCTATTTTCTGATATCATCTTCAATCTTTCTTTTCAGAGTGTTATAGTTTTCAGAGAAGAGATCTTTAATTTCTTTCATTAGGTTGATTCCTAGGTATTTCAGTTTTTTGGATGATATTCTGAAAGGAATTGTTTGCCCTATTTATCTCTCAGTGAGTCTGTCATTCGTGTAGAGGAAAGCTATTGACTTTTGTTTGTTGACCTTGTAACCAGCAACTTGACTGAATTTGGTTATTAAGTCTAGAAGACTTTTGGTGGCGTTCTTGCCATCTTCTATATAGAGTATCATGTCATCTGCAAATAATGAGAAGTTGACTTCTTCATTACCTATCTTTATTCCTTTTATTTCTTTCTCTTGTCTAATTGACATGGCTAATGTTTCCAGAACTATATTGAACAAGAGTGGTGATAGTGGACATCCTTGTCTTGTTCCTGATCTTAGTGTGAAGGATTTCTGTTTCTGACCATTTAGTATGATATTGGCTGTTGGTTTTTCGTAGATGGCTTCTATCAGATTGAGGTAGAGACCATCTATTCCAATTTTTTGTAGGGTTTTTATCATAAATGCATGTTGGATTTTGTCAAATGCTTTTTCTGCATCTATGGAGATAATCATATCGTTTTTGTTCTTGGCTCTATTGATATACTGTATTACATTTATTGATTTGCATATGCTGAACCATCCCTGCATCCCTAGGATGAATCCCACTCAATCAGGGTGTACGATCTTGATGATTTTCTGCATTGTATTTGCCAGTATCTTATTAAGGATTTTTGCATCTATATTCATTGGTGAGATTGGCCTATAGTTCTCCTTTCCGGTTGGGTCTTTCTCTGCTTTATGGATCAAGGTGATGCTTGCTTCCAGGAATGAATCTGGGAGTCCTCCCCTTTCAATTTCATTGAAGAGTTTAAACTGTAGTGGCAGGAGTTCCTCTCTAAATGTCTTGTAGAATTCAGTGGTGAAGCCATCAGGACATAGACTTTTCTTAGTTGGTAAGTTTTTAAATACAATTTCAATTTCATTGTTTGATATTGGGTTGTTTAGAATTTTTAGGTCTTCTTCGTTCAACTTTGGTAATTCATACATATCTAGGAATCTGTCCATTTCTTCTGTGTTTTCCATCTTATTCATGTATAGGTTCTGGAAGTAGGTATTGATGATCCTCTGGATTTCTGCTACTTCTGTTGTAATTTCATCCTTTTCATTCCTAATTGTATGGATTTGTGCCTTTTCTTTCTTTTTTCTTGTGAGGTTCACTAAGGGTTTGTCAATTTTGTTTATTCTTTCAAAGAACCAATTCAGTTTTATTGATTTTTTGGATTGTTCTGTTAGTCTCCATTGCAATGATTTCTGCTCTGATCTTTATAATTTCCTCCCTTGTATGAGGTTTGGATTTGTTCTGCTCTTCTTTTTCTAGAAGCTTGAGGTTCAGCATCAGGTTGTTAATTGGGCTCACTCTGTTTTCCTAATATGAGTATTCCCTGTATGAATTTCCCTCATAAGGCTGATTTCATTGTGTCCCCTAGTTTCTGATACATTGTCATTGTCATTTAATTGTAGAAACTGATTTCTTCTTTAGTTTTCTCTGTGACCCATTGGTTATTCATATGTGTGTTCTTCAATTTCCATGTGTTTATGAAATTCTTGCAGCTTCTTTTGCTATTGATCTTCAATTTCTTTGCACTATGGTCTCAAAGTATGCAGGGGATAACTTCAATTCCTTTGCATTTACTTAAATGTGTTCTATGAATGAGTATGTGGTCTATTTTGGAGATGAACTGTGTGCAGCTGAAAAGAATATGTTTTCTGATTTTGTGTGGTAGAACACTCTATAAAATCTTTTAAGTTCATTTGTTCAAGAGTTTGATTGAGTTGTAGTATTTTGTTGCTTGTTTTTTGTCTAGTTGATCTACATATTTTTGACAGTGTGATACAGAGGTCCCCCACTACTATTGTATTAGTGCTTATATGGTTTTTCATTTCTGTTAGTATTTGTTTTATATAGTTGGGCACACTAGTGCTTGCTGCATATATTTTAATGATACTCATCTCTTCCTCTTGGATTGTTCCCTTTACAAGGATGTAGTGTCCTTCTTTGTCTCTCTTAATCACTGTTGGCTTGAAATCCACTTGATCTGCAGAGAGGATAGCTACACCTGCTTTTTTTTTGCATTCTTGTCACATGGAGCATTGTTTTCCACCCTTTAACTTTCTGTCTATGAGTTTCTTTTTGAATTAAGTGTGTTTCTTGTATGCAGCATATTGTTGGATCTTGGTTCTTGATGCATTCTTCCAGTCCTTTTCTTTTGATTGGTGAGTTGAGATCATAAATATTGATAGTTATAACTGATATATATATTGACTTATCCTTGTCATAACTTTTTCTTTTTGTTGAATTCTCCCCCTTTGGATTTAATCTCTTGTCATGCCTGATGAATTCTTTCTCCCGGGGTTCCTGGGGTTGTGATCCTCATTGTCTTTTCCTAGGATATTGTCTAAAACTTTTTGGAGTGCTGGTTTGGCATTCATGAAATTCCTAAGGTGCTCTTTGTCATGGAATTATCTTATTTCTCCATTAATTTCTCCATCAATTTTGAAAGATAGTTTTGCAGGGTACATCAGTCTGGGTTGAAGGCTGTTTTCCTTTAGGGCTTGGAATGTGTCACTCCAAGCTCTTCTTGCCTTCAGGGTTTGTGTTGAGAAGTGTACTGTGACTCTGATGGGATTTCTTTTGTATATGATTTGTTTCTTTTCTCTAACTGCTTGTAGAACTTTGCTCTTCTGTTGAGTTTTGGAATCTTAACAGTTATATATGCGTATGTGTAGATTTTTTTTGATCAAGGCTTGTTGGAGTCCTATATGCCTCACTTATCTGTATGTCAAGTTCTTTCCCCTTGCTTGGGAAATTTTCTGCCATTACTTCTGTGAACAGTATTTTATGTCATCTGCACTGTCTCCTGTTTCTTTGTTGACTCCAATCAGTCTTATGTTATTCTTTGCATTGTCTAACAGCTCCTGGATTAATTTCTTGTGGTCCCTTACAATTTTAAAGCAATTTTTCTTTTCCTGGTCACTAATTACAATCTTATCTCCTATATCTGAAATTCTGTCCTCACATTGGCTCATTCTGCTGTGTAGACTTTCAATGGAGTTTGTGGATTCCATTTGTTTCCTAAGTTGGGATTCCATCATGTTCCTCAGCTCCTCTCTAGATTTATTAATCATGTCTTGCTCTATGGGCACACTCTCTGCTGTAATCTGAGAAATTTTTTCTGATTTCATTTTTTCTAGATCCTCTTTTGTTGCCAGTTCATGATGTCCAGGTTGTTAAGTATCAGAATGTTCCATCTTGTTTCCCCTTGAGGTTGCTGTTGGTGATCTGGAAGTCTCATTTTGAGGCTTTTTACATTTCTTCTCATTTTGATGGGGTGTGTGTCGGGGGGTGATGCTGGCTCACATGCAACTCACCTCCCCTGTGCTGGTACATTGGCCCGGTAGCCTTCTCCTCTGTGCTGGGAGCAGTGGTATGTTGGTCCAGAATGCTCCTCCTCTGTGCTGGGAGTGGTGGTATGCTGACCTGGAAGCCTCCTCTTCTGCACGGGCAGCAGTGGTTCATCGACCCGGAAGCCTCCTGCTCTGCACTGGGAGCCATGGTATGTTGGCCCTGAACCCTCCTCCTCTGTGATGGAAGCAGTGTTACCAGATAATATTCTTTTTAATTTTATTTAAGTGTGTGCTGGACTAATCTATCTCAATGAAGTTGCAGTACTTTTGCATACTGCTGGATGAGGGCATTCCACCTTGCCAGTTTACCTCTCTCTAACAATGAGAATTAAAATTTAAGTAATCTGATACAAATATTTACTCTTTGGAGGACACTACACAAATTGATAATAACACATAATAATTTTAATGTTAGTCTATATGCTTTTCATATACTAACTCATTTAATCTTCATAGCTACACTTCAAGATGGGTATTACTTTATTATCCTTATTTTCCAAATGTGAAAAGCAAACTACAGAGAGATTAAGAAGTTAAAAACACACAGAAAGCAGATTTCAGGGATGGGTTCCAAATAATGAAAAGTCTGCACTTTTAACCACTAAGCCATGGATATTTTGTCTCAAAAACAAAGAATATTTTATGTGCCTTAACTCAATTAATATATCTAGAAAGCCTATGTACAATAGAGATCATTTGAAAAATGCATAAATCAGAGTTCCAAATGTAGAGATAGACTTCTAAAGGCACAGACACTGGAAATATCTGCATCTAATTTTGCACTAGTATCTGTTAATCTTGTACATGAAGTTATGAACTTTTAATTGCCATCTTGTCCTATACAGTTGAGCAAAGAAAAACTATAAATTTAGAAATTCAACCTGTAGTTCCTATCTTCTTCATATACCCTATTGTATGATGTTTTGGGGAGGGAAATATGGATAGAAAGAGTAATGTTGGCAAGGTGATGTTAGGACTGTACATGTCACAAAGAAGACACATACATATTGGTTGAATGAATATAAAATTTAATTTATTTTTAAATCATCTTTTCACAAGGGATTTAGTAAACATTCATCACAGCAATTGAAAATTGGGTAGGTTTTTCGTTGTTGTTTGGTTGTTAGCTTTTTAAGTGTTTTCAAGTTCTTGTTTTTTTTAGTGTTTTCACAGGTATGTTGAACAAGGAAATAAGTGGACTCTATTTTAGCACTGCATGTACATAGTACTGAAACAGCCTTGGGTACATGACAGCCACATAGTAAATATTTCTTAAGAGGATAAATGTGAGAAAGCATGTATGGAATATCAGTACCTATCTTATTTGGCAGAAAACCTTATCTCAAGAATAAATATTATTGATATTAATAAATAAAAATGCACAAATTTCTTTTTTTAAAAGTTATAGGCTTTATCAAAGAATTTAGTCTCTTTCAAATATGTATACATTTTGGTAAGAATTTTAAATACACTTTAGTTAAGCGCAAGACTAATAACTTGTTTACATTTTAAAACACATTTATTGATATTAACTGTAGTAATATAAATATGTAAGACATTAATGAATGATATTGAAGTTATCTGCATTAATGAGTTTATTCATTTATGTAAAATAATTTTTCAAACTTTATGAATGGTATAATTAAAATGTGCTACTCTTTCACTTGAATCTCCACAGTTCAGTCCATTTTTAGGACATTCTGTTCTAAACAGAACATTTAATGTCACTCTGCCAAATCCTTTGGTGACATAGACAGAAAATACTACAGAACAAAAAGTCAAACAAAAACATCAAGGAGGCGAAATACAAGCTTCTAAATGGTAAGTGTGCCTGTCCGCACCACATCATATGGTTGCTATATATTTATAGTTCGTAAATTAACTGTCATAAACAAACCACTGTTTTCAAAGCAATGTATTTGCATTTGTAGAGATTGGTTGAATTTTTGGCCCTGAAGAGCAATGAACAGATTATGAAAGAGTTTCATCTGCCTGGTTCTAGATATAAGTGCTAATCTGGGTTTTATAAAGTCTGTTTTAACTTTTTGCCTTTAATACCAAGACAGAAGAGTTACTAAATGAGGCATGCAGCTTTTTAAATTAACCTATCTTTTCTAATACAGAAAAATAAAAATTAATGTTACACTTTAGTCAGCTACTGTGAGATTATACCTTACTGCAACTTTTAGGGATTTTTTTTTTTTTGGCCAAATTGTACAATCAAGCAGGTTTGGAGTAAGAATATATATCCTTACATAAAGATTTAATGAATATTAAACTATGAATTAAATGCTGAGCATATAATAATGATGATGATACTGGTTCACCTTTAATTTTTTAAAAATATAAGACAGGATTGAATTAAAAATTTAATGTTACTGTATTCCAGACAAAGATTTCTTTTCATTTCATTATCTATACCATTAAGTAGCATTGTATTTCAGGAACTTAATGTGATCACATTAATTACTAGAGAACTCCACTCTCTTCTAAACAGAACATTATTTGGGTAATGAAATATGAGGTTTAATATCTGATATCTCATTAAACTCATTATTCAATAGTAGATAAAATTTATATACCAAATTCATAGGTGCCATCTAAATTTATTTTTGCTAGAGATAGAAACCTCTGCTGTCCATCACGGTAGCCACTAACCACATGAAACTATTAAGCATTTGAAATGTGAGTATTTCAAATTAATATGTACTCTAAGTCTAAATGTCCACCAGAGTTTGTTTTTAAAAAGTTGTAAAATATTTTATTAATAATATTTTATATTTATTTCATATTGAATTAATATTTCAGATATTCTGGGTTAAATAAAATGTACATACTATTAATATTTTTTGTTTTTTTTCATTAAGTTTATTGGTCCATTTTAGGCATACAATACAGTTACATTCACCATTGGGTACTTGTATCTTTACATGGTATATCTTGGTTCTTATTTTTTCCCAATTCCCCTTCAACCCCTCCACCCCTCCCTATTTACAGAGACTTTGTTTCCATTTTTTCCTTTTCTCATACTTTTTTGTTTCCCTTATTTCCTTTCCCCTACCCCTCCCACTTCCCCTACCCCTTTAGACCTTTTCTTTCTATTTCATATTATCCATTATACATTTTGATTCTTGTTTACATGTTAGTTTCTCACACCAGAGAAACTGTTTGGTATTTACACATGTGTGTTCTGGTTTTTTATGTATTCTTTAGAAAAGAACAGAATTATCTTTATGGTTGAAATTATATTCCTATTGGTTAATAATGGTCTATGTGTTTTAGAATAGTGAATTCATCAGTGAATTCCATAAAAAATAGTATCTTTATTTCATCTTCCTTTTTGAAGAATTTTTTTGAATAAAGAATTCCAGATTGACATGTATTTTCTTTCAACATTTTGAAGTTAGCATTGCATTACTTTCTTCCTTTTGTGATTTCTGATGAAATATTTTTCTTGAAGATAATATCTTTTACTTATGTGACTCCTTTTACAATTTTTCTGTATGAATCTAACATTATGCTTTAATGTTCCTAGTTTTTCTTACCTCCTGCCTGTTGAAAATGGAATATGGGTATTAAATCTTTTTACTGTATCTAATGTGTCTTTTAGGTTGTTTTGTAGATTATAGATCCTTTTTTCTTTTTGTACTTCAGTCTATATATTTCCTAACAGTATCTTCTAGTTCACTAATCTCTTCAACCATCTAACCTGAAAATTAATGAATCTATTGCATTATTACATTATTATATTTTCTTTCTTTTTTATTTGTTTGTTTTTTGCTTTTTGTTTTTTGGTACCAGAGATTGAACTTGGGTCCTTGCGTTTGCACAGCAGGCGGTGAAATCACTGAGCTAAATCTCCGGCCGACATTATTATATTTTAAATTCTATAATTTCTATTTATTATTTATAAATTCCAGTTACATGTTGTGATTATCAATCTTGTTAGCAGTTTAGCGAAGTATTTTACTCTTCATAATTTTATTTATTTATTTATTTATTTTTGTTGATACTGGGGATTGAACTCAGGATCTTTCACCTGTGAAGCAGGTGGTGGAACCACTGAGCTAAACCCCTGACCCAGTCTTCATAATTTAAAAGCCCATAGTAGGTAATGTCAACCATGATTTACCTTTGGATCTGCTTATATTGTCTTATTTTGTTAATTTTCTGGTTTTTGACTGTCTATCCTGACATGCCTAATAAGTTTGAGCAAATGTGATGTGTTGGATATTACTTACAAAAATTTAGAGTGGTAATTTGATTCTTGCTTCATATTATCTTCTTCCAGACAGGGTATCTTTTTGCTTTCTCTCAGATACTTTCAAATGGGGGAGGCCATTCTTCCAGTGTGCCCTTATTCCAGTGGAGAGCTGTTCTCTCTTTTTAAGAGTTGACATGGGCTCAGGATTTAGCTCAGTGGGTTTGCTGCCTGCTGTGCAAGCACAAGGACCCGAGTTTGATCCCAAGTACAAAAAAGAAAAAAAAAGAGTTGACATGATTTCTATTGCCTGTTTTCCTAGGTTGTGACCTTTATGCATCCTACGAGGAAGGCAGTAATACTCAGTGAGTCTCTCCTCCAGGACTTTTTCTCCCACCCTGTAAAACTGCAGAATATTCTGTGCAACTGCCCATATCTTAAAATGCGATTTCAAGCTTCTTGGCCCCACACCAATAAAATTTAGCAAATTACTAAGGAAAAAAAAAAAAGACATGCTGTTAGATCTTTTCCATGTTGTTCCCTTCTCTTTGTGAATTGGTCTTAAGTGCTGGTTTCTTGGACTTGAACTACAAGTTTCATCTGTGTCCACCCTGAGAATGAAAAAATGTCAGCTTAGATTTTTGTCTGCTTCATAGGTGTGTTAGGCATTTGGACTTGTGCCATTTGGAAGCTAAAATATTCCTCAATGGGAAGGTAAGGTTCACCTCAGTGTAGTTCTCTTCTCATCTTTTCTCCAGGTTCTTAAGTCTTTAAGACCCGATCATCTCTGGAGATCCCTGTTCACTTATATAGATTTAGACAGAGTCATTTTTCTCAGTAACATAATCTACAATAAGTTACTCCGACACATCTGAAATGCTGTCTTTACCATAATTTGTCATGCTCTTTCCTTTTTATTTTTTAAACAATTTCTGAAACCCTGTATCTTCAATGAACATTAGCAACTGAAAAAGATTATCTCCTTAATATGGTGTATCCTGACACAATCATTTACTCATCAACCTACTAAACACACATCCTTTTAAAGGAAATATATTCATTTATTAAACTTACTTATAGATATGCTGCCTTAGGGGATTATTATTATCATATTATAACCTAGAAGACTGTCAAGTTTATGTGTTTAAATGTTTAGGTGTTTTTACATGGTACTATACAAAAGCAATTTCCTCAGAGATGCATTAGTGTTCCAGTCATGCTCAGCCACACCCTAGCACATGGTGGTGAACCCATGGTATGCATGCTGCACCAGCACATAGAGCCCTCTCACCCCAGCCAAGGTGTGAAAAACAGCAAAGATCACATTAATTGTGCAAAATCATTCCAAACGCAAACTTTTACCTAAAAAAGCTGTTTAAATCATTGAAAACTCTATTCTTGTCTTTTTCTTTTAAAACAAAAGATGTTAATGTACAAGTTGTTTTTTCTGAACTAAAACCTCTGTATTCAGGTTTAACCACAATGTTGGTACTTTGCAACAGTAAGTGGGTTTTGGGTTTGGGTGCTCTTCTCTAAAAGGTTCGCCATCACTGCTGTAGATCTTCTGTGAAAGAAGGCTGCCGAGACTCCATTCTCTCTCTCCAGTTTATACATATTCCTTCCATTCCCATTGTAGACTCTCAAAAAACTGCTAGATTTGCATTCAGAATTATTCTGCATTTCAGTAAATATATATGTCATTTAAAGGCTCCCTCTAAGTTTCATAGAAAACACCACAATTAAAATTTAATGCTTGGTGGAGATACTAAGCTACTTCTAAAGAAAAATCAATATATTAAAAAAGCTGTCATCAGCTGAACTTCTGTTTGGGTGAAGGGAACAGGGTAGACAACAAGGGAGCGCTATTGTCGGGTGATAAGAATGATGTCACCAGCACAAGTTCTGTGGATTTAGAAGTTTAACTTGTGACTGGTTGTGTTTTATTCAGCTGTTCCTGGTGACAGAAGAAATCACTGTAAATTATTTTTGTCATATGTAGTCTTACATACCTGAAGCTTAGTGAAAAAATGAAGCATATCCTAAGATAAAATCTAATAGAGCCTCTTGCCACATATGTTTATGACTAAATTTATTTTACTGATTTTTTTAACATTAATTTTATTGGTACATTTTAGGTACACAATACAATGACATTCATCACTGGAGATTTGTACCTTTAATAATTTATCTTTTTTTTTTGTACTGGGAATTGAACTCAGGACCTTGTGATTACAAGACAGGCTCGGTGCCACTGAGCTAAATCCCCGGCCCTATATAATTTATCTTGATTCGTATTTTTCCCTGTTCCCCTGCCCTCCCTTCAACCCCTCACCCCCTCTATATTTACAAAGACTTTACTTCCATTTTTTTCACCTTTTCATGTTAATTCCATTCCCTTCTTTTCTTTCCCCTACCTCTCCCAGTTTCCTTTCTCCTTTGCACCTTTTCTTCCTATTTCACATTATCTATTATATATTTTGATCCTTATTTACACTTTCAGTTTCTCACACCAGAGAAACTGTTTGGTATTTACATGTGTGTCCTA
The DNA here is from genome assembly GCF_053883595.1 of Heterocephalus glaber. Lineage (NCBI taxonomy): Eukaryota > Metazoa > Chordata > Mammalia > Rodentia > Bathyergidae > Heterocephalus > Heterocephalus glaber. The sequence continues at coordinate 1,834,712 of NW_028258303.1, forward strand.
TTTATTTCACTTAAGAGTATGGCCTCAATGTGCATCCATTTAGCTATAAATGATTAATTTCTCATTCTTTATGGCTGAAGAGTACTCCATTTTTAATAAAATGACTAAACTTATTGTGAAAGAACTCTATTCCCCAAATATTCATTGTGATGAAATCAGTACAAGTTATATTGTGAAAGTTTTAATACCCCATTTTGCTTTGATTTTATTTTTATTTGGTCAGTTAACCCTTCTGTGATGTATATTTTCATACAATCCAAAAGTCAAGGTTATGACATAATATAAACTACTTGATGATACTTAATTTGTTTAACAAAAAGAGACATTTTGTAAAATTTTCATTTTTTTTGTTTTATTTTTATTTGAGGAATGTAACTAGAGGGGTGATCTGAAAGAATATTCTGGCTTAGATAGAAAAATATAATAGAAATGCCACTTACTGAAACAGCTTTCCTTCCCACAGATGTATTCCAAAGGTAATATCTATTAATATAAAGGTGAGCTGACAGGCCCCTCACAAAGAAGCGCTTCCAGTTTGATGATGTCCTCCATCAGCGGCTCACAGGAACATAATTGCTCCTCTAATCTCTAGAGATAGAAAAATATGTTCTTATAAGACATTGAATTCTTTTTTCCTCTAACTTTTTCCTATTGCAAAAGCATTATATATATTCATGGCATTCTTTCTAAACATAAAACTAATGCTTCCATATAAAATATAATGCAGAAGAAAGACATCTTATGAAAAACCTTTCTTTTTTACTTTAGAGTCTCATTTTCTAACCAGAGAATGCAATTACTTTCCAAATACTAGGCATGCTGAAACAAAGTAAATGGCATTATTATGTGTATGTGTTATCTACTTGACTTGCTTTCTTACGCTTTATCTCTCTGAACTTCTAAAAGTAGAGGATAAAAATCATAAAAGAAATATTCAGTATGTTTTACTTTGTGTGAATTTTATGTGGAAATAGCAGAACAAGGAAAAATTGTGGCAACATAATAATTCTACTCAGTAGCCTACCTATGTGGAGAAAAGTGATATGTTTACTTAATTGTATTTGTATATCTAGGGGCACATTATAGTAATTTGATTCATTAAAATATATAATAATCAAATCCAGGTTATAAGTATTTCTGTCTCTTTAAACATTAATAATTTTTATATATCAGGAGTTTCAGTCTCTTCTGAAATATACCATAGATTATTTTAATCAATTGTTACCTCATCGGGCTATAGAAAAACCAAAGAGACTTTCTCCTAATTGTCTTTTGGTGCTGTTACTGAACTTTCCATCCCTTTTTCCCAGTTTCTAATGACTGCTAACTTTTCTTTTCTTCTGTGAGACTTAGTTATTCATTTCCACAAATGAATGAGATCATATGACATTTAGCTTTCTTTGTTTGGCTTATTTCACTTCACATAATTATCTCCAGTTTCATTCATATTACTTAAAATGGCATAATTTAATTTTTTTGACTGAATAATGTTCCACAATGTACATCTCCATATTTTCTTTATCCACTCATCCAGTGATATGCATCTGGATTAACTCTATGCTTTAGCTGTTGTGAATAATTCTGGAACACACATGGGAGTGAAAACATATTTTTGGTGCAATGTTTTTGTCTTCTTTGGCTATGTACTCAGTAGTGCAATAGCTAGACCATATGGTAGTTCTTTTTTTAGTTTTTTGAGGAAAATTCACACCACTATCCTTAATGGCTGTATGAATTTACATTCCCACCAACAATTGATACGAGTTCCTCTTTCTCCACATCCACTCTAGCATTTGTATTTTTAGTTTTTTAAAAAAATGATATCCATTATATATTGGGTGAGTGGATGTCTCGTGGTTTTGATTTGCATTTTTCTGACAATTTGTGAGAGCAAGCATTTTCATTTTTAATTGAATTCTTTTTTTGATGTTCAGGATTTTGAATTCCTTATATATTCTAAAATATTTCCATTAATATATATAAATATAAAATTAATCATGAAAAATTGTAACAATAAAACCCAGAATAAATGCTCAGTGAATACTTGCTCTTCCATTCAGTTGAATGAATTGAACTGAATTGAAGTGGGAAAACACCCCAGAATGGGGAGATGGAGAGGAGACCATAAGCTCAGTCCTAGCTGTGTAATCAAAAGTAAATCAATCACCTACATTTGTTGTTGTTGCTGTTCTTTGACTATAAAATAAAGCTGTTGGTGTGGTATTTCTCAAACATAAAAGCTGCTTAACAATCACCAAATGACTTGATAGAACAGAATAACTTCCCAATATCTAAATCCTTAGTTTACATTCATGACCTAGTTCATATGGCATATACTCTGGGATAGATGCTGGAATCTGTGTTTTCCACCTGTGCAGCACAGTTACAGCTGGTTTTAGGAAGTGGCATTTTGTATCTGTGAAGCATGTATAATATGGTTCATTTTCTAGAAAATTCAGACAACAAAGAGCAGTTGAAATACATTTTACATATGTGGCAACATCTGTGCATCTGTTCTTTAAAATAATTTTATTTTTTTGTTTTTGCTTAAATTCTTTTATTGGTACATTTTAGATATACAGTATGTTTACGTTTATCATTGGGTGCCTGTACTTGTACATGATGTATCTTGGTTCTTATTTCTTCCCCATTTCCTGTGCACCCTCCCCCTCCCAACCCTGCCCTATTTATATAGACTTTGTTTCCATTTTTTTCCTTTCTCATAATTTTTCATTTCCCTTCTTTCCTTTCCTCTTCCCCTCCAACTTCCCCTACCCCTTTGGACCTTTTCTTCCTATTTCAAATTATCAATTATTCATTTTAATCCTTATTTACACTTTCAGTTTCTCACACTAGAGAAACTATTCGGTATTTACACATGTGTGTCCTATTTATTTCACTTAAGAGTATGGCCTCAGTATGCATCCATTTAGCTATAAATGTCTCTAGTATCTCATTCTTTATGGCTGAGTAGTACTCCATTTTAGAAAAAAATACATGTTCTTTATACAGGTTCCAGTTGATGGGCACTTGGGCTGTTTCCAAGCTTTAGCTATTATGAACTGCACCACTATAAACATGGATGAGCATATATCACTGTGGTATGATTCTTTTAATTCTTTTGGGAAGATACCCAACAGGGAAATAGCTGGGTCAAATGGGACCTCTAGTCCTAGTTCTTTGAGGTATCTCCATACTGATTTCCACAGTGGTTGCACCAGTCTGCACTCCCACCAGCAATTGAGAAGGGTTCATTTCTCCCCACACCCTTGCCAGCATTTGTTATTGGTTGATTTCTTGATAGCAGCCATTCTTTTTGGGGTGAGGTGGAATATCACTGTTGTTTTTCTCTGCATCTCTCGGATGACCAGTGTAGTTGAACATTTTTTCATGTATTTGTTTGCTGCTTTTACTTCTTTGTCTGAGAAATGTCTGTTTATTTCAGATGCCCATTTTTTAATTGGGTCTTTGAATTTGGGGGAGTCTGATTTTCTTCAATTCTTTATATATTCTAGATAGTAGTCCTTTGTCTAAGGTACAGCTACTGAAAATTTTTGCCCACATTGTAGTTTGTCTCTTAGCTCTGTTGGTGGTTTCTTTTGCAGTGCAGAAACTTTTCAACAAGATGAGATCCCAGTTGTTGATTCTTTGTACTAGTTCCCGTGCTACTGAGGTTTTCTTCATAAATTCTTTTCCTATGCCAATGTCTTCAAGATTTCTACCTAACTTATCTTCCAGCAAGTTTAGTGTTTCTGTTTTAATATTTAGATCTGTAATCCACTTCAATCTTAGTTTAGTGCATGATGATAGATATGAATCTAGTTATAATCTTTGGCAGGTTAAAATCCAGTTTTTCCCCTCCATTTATTAAATAAGCTATCTTTCCTCCAGTGAGGGTGATTGGCTTCTTTGTCAAAGATGAGGTGGCTGAGTATGTCTGGAGTTGTTTCTGGACATTCTAATCTATTCCACTGATCCTTGGGTCTGTTTCTGTGCCATTACCATGCTGTTTTTATCACAGTAGCTTTGTAGTTTAGTTTCAAGTTGGGGATTGTGATACCCCCTGCCATGTCTCTGTTTCATAGAATTCTAGGTCTCTTCTGGCTCCAAATGAATTTTTGGATTGTTTTCTCTAGTTCTGTGAAATATATTGTTGGAATTTCAATCTGTATTGCATTAAATCTATAGAGTAGTTTGGGAAGTATGGTCATTTTCACTATTTTGGTTCTTCCTACCCACGAGCAAGGGATGTCTTCCCATTTTCTTGTATCCTCTTATATTTCCTCTTTTAGATTGACCTCTAGATATTTCATTTTTTTGGGTCCTATTGTAAATGGAAATGTTTCCCTAATTTCTCTCTCAGTGAGTCTGTTATTTGTGTATAAGAAGGCTATTGTTTTTCACTTGTTGACCTTGTATCCAGCTACTCTACTGAATCTGTCAATTAAATGCAGAACTCTTTTGGTGAAGTTTTTTGGGTCTTCTATGTAAAGTATCATATCATCAGCAAATAATGACAGTTTCACTTCTTCCTTTCCTATCATTATTCCTTTTATTTCTTTTTTTTTCTAATTGCTGTGGCTAATTTTTCCAGAAATATATTGAACAGGAGTGGTGACAGTGGGCATCCTTGTATTGTTCCTGATTTTGGCATGAAAGTTTTCAATTTTTGACCATTTAGTATGATATTGGTTGTTGGTTTTTCATTGATAGCCTTAACCAGGTTGAGATAAAGACCTTCTATTCCAATTTTCTGTAGGATTTTTATCATGAATGAGTGTTGGATTTTGTCAAATGCGTTTTCTGCATCTATTGAGATGACCGTATGGTTTTTGTCCTTGGTCATGTTAAAATAGTGTATTACATTTATTGATTTATGTATGTTGAACAATCCTTACATCCCTGGGATAAATCCAACTTGGCCAGGGTGTATGATCTTCTTGATGACCCTCTGTATTCTGTTTGCCAGTATCTTGTTGAAGATTTTTGCATCTATGTTCATTAGGGAGATTGGCCTGTAGTTCTCTTTTTGGGTTGGGACTTTCCCTGGTTTTGGAATCAAAGTAACACGTGTTTCCAGGAATGAATTTTGAAGTATTGCTTCCCTTTCAATTTCCTTGATGAATTTAAAGAGTAATGGTGAGAGTTCTTCTTTAAAGATCTTGTAGAATTCAGCAGTGAAGCCATCAGGACCTTGACTCTTCTTTGTTGGGAAATTTTTATTACATTTTCAATTTCACTCATTGTTATTAGGGTGTTTAGAATTTCTATATCTTCTTTATTTAACTTTGGCAATTTGTATGTATCTAGGAATCTGTCCATTTCTTCTGTGTTTTCCATTTTATTAGAGTACAGGTTCTCAAAGTAGGTATTGATGATCCTCTGAATTTCTGCTGGGTCTTTTGTGACTTCACCTTTTTTGTTCTAAATGACATGGATTTGTGCCTTTTCTTTCCATTTTTTGATAAGGTTATCTAAAGGTTTATCAATTTTATATATTCTTTTGAAAAATCAACTCTTTGATTCATTGATTTTTTTGTACCATTCTCTTAATCTCCATTGCATTGATTTCTGCTCTGATCTTTATAATTTCCCCTCTTGTATGAGCTTTGGGTTTGTTAGGTTCTTCTTTTTCTAGGAGCTTTAGATTCTGTATAGGTTATTTATTTGAGTTCTCTCTGTTTTCCCAATACAGGCATTCACTGCTATAAATTTCCCATGTAAAATGGCTTTCATTGTGTGCCATAGATTCCTGTATTTTTTACTGGCATTATCATTTACTTGTAGAAATTGTGTGATTTCTTCTTTAATTTCCTCTGTGACCCATTGGTTCTTCAGGAGGGTGTTATTCAATTTCCATGTATTTGTGGGGGTTTTGCAGTTTCTTATGTTATTGAACTCCAATTTTATTTCACCATGGTCTGATAATATACAAGGGGTAACTTCAATTCTTTTACATTTACTTAGACATGTCCTATGAGCTAGCATGTGGTCCATTTTGGAGAATGACCCATGTCCAGCTGAAAAGAATGTGTATTCTGATTTTGTGGGGTGGAATACTCTGTAAACATATATTAAGCACATTTGTTCAATAGCATGGTTCAGTTCTAGAATTTCATGTTAATTTTTTGTCTAGATGATCTATTTGTGGTAGTGGGATATTGAGTTGCCCCACTACAATTGTGTTAGTGCTTATTTGGTTTTTCATGTCCACTAATGTTTGTTTTGTATAGTTGGGGGCATTCATATTTGGTGCGTATATATTTATGATTATCATCTCTTCCTCTTCGATTGTTCCCTTCACAAGGATGCAGTGACCACCTTTGTCTCTCTTAATTAGTTTTGGTTTGAAATCTACTTTGTCTGCAAATATGATTGCTAGACCTTCTTTTTTCTGGGTTCCTGTTGCATGGAGAACTGTTTTCCATCCTTTTATTTTCAGTCTATGAATTTATTTTTGAATTGGGTGTGTTTCTTGAATACAGCATATTGTTGGACTTTACTTCTTAATCCATTCTGGCAGTGTATTTCCTTTGATTGGTGAATTGAGGCCACTAACATTGATGATTATAATTGATAGATATTGACTCATCCTTATCATGAAGTTTTACATTTGTTGGCTCTTTTTTTTAATTTTTCCCCCTTTCTCTTTAGTTTCTTACCTTGCCTGATGCCTTCCCTCTGTTGGGCCTCATGGCATTGTGACCTTCATTGTCTTTTTCTAGGATATTTTGTAGAATTGTTTTTAGTGCTGGTTTGGTGTTCCTCAAATTTCTCAGATGTTCTTTGTCATGGTATCTAATTTCCCCATCAATTTTGAAAGATAATTTTGCATGATACAACAGTCTAGGTTGGAAGTTATTTTCTTTTAGGGCTTGAAATACTTCACTCCAGGCTCTCCTTGACTTGAGGGTTTGTATTGAGAAGTCTGCTGTGATTCTGATAGGCTTTCTGATTCTGATGGGCTTTCCTTCATAGGTGACTTGTTTCTTTTCTCTAACTGGTTGTAGAATTTTGCTCTTCTGTTGTGTTTCTGCAATCTTGACTATTACACATGTAGGTATAGATTTTTTTTTGATTGTGGATAGTTGGAGTTCTATATGCCTCACTTATCTCTTTGTCCCATTCTCTACCTCAGTCTGGGAAGTTTTCTATTACTTCTGTGAACAGTTTTTTATATCAATTGTACTTTCTCCTGTCTTTATGTGGATTCCTATCAGTCTTATGTTATTCTTTTTTGCATTACCTAGCAGCTGCTGGATTGATTTCTCATGGTTGTTTACTATTTTTAAGAAATCTCTGTTTTCATGGTCATTAACCACAATCCTGTCTTCTAAATCTGGTATTCTACCTTCTCATTCTCTTAATTTGCTGTGCGTACTTTCAAAGAACTTTTTAATCTCCTGATATCTCTTTGAATCTGCTTCATGTATTCCATTTATTTCTTATGCTGGGTGATCATGGTTTCCATTTCTTTCCTATGCTGGCCATTCATGGCTTTCAGCATGTCTCTGAGCTCATCTCTCTCTTTTTTTAAATCTTTTTCTCTTCTAGAGCCTCTAATCATGTCTTTCACTCTGATCACCATCTCTGTAGTTATCTGGGAGATTATTTCTGCTTTGAATTTTTCTAGCGCCTCATTCATCTGTTTTGTTATCTTCTGTGCTATTAGTTCAGGGTGTCCAGGTGTTGATTATCAGATTTTTCCACCTCATTTCCCCCAGAATTTGCCTTTTGTCGGGTGGAAGTCTGAGTTTGTGCCTTGCTTAAATGTCTTCTCATTTTTGTTTTTGGTATTGTCCTTGGTTTAATTCCTGGGTTGATACTTCAAAGTTGCTCATTGTAAGTATCTTTGTTGCTTGCAGTTAGAATTCTTATGGAATGACTGCTTCTCGGAGGTGTCTTCCAGATATAGCTGGTCTTTAGGTTTTGAGTCTCTAATGACTCTGAGACTATCTCATTTTCATTATACAAGGAAGGACAACTGATTAGATCAATCACAACACCTTAGCCCAAGTGATACATTCAGCAACACCATAGCATCAAGTACAACTTAGAAAATGACAATTTGTGGTAGTTATTAATCTGTTACCTTTAACTGTGTGAATTAAATAAAAATTGAGGACCAACCCAACATATGTTTATAATGAATAAACTCTTCAATATAGCAACTTTACCCTTCTGGATGGGGAGTTAGAAGGAGTTGGGGAGGGAGGGATAGGTAGGTAGAAGGATATGGGAAGCTTTGCAGTGAGGGCAGAGGACACAGGTGAGAGAAAGAAAAATGAAGAAGAAATATGAATTATGGCCAGAACATGAACACAAAGGGAGATGAAGAGCAATGTGGGACAGCCAAGGAGTGAGTGAGAGAAAGAAAATAGAAAAGAAAGAAGAAAATAGAAAAATATAAATTTGAAAAGAGTAGAAAAAATACTAATAATAACTTTGAAAATAACAAATAAAAGATAAATATGAAGGGCCCCTCCTTCACGGTATGTTTCTGGTGTCACAATAGACAACATGGGCAGCAGTGTGCAGATAGAAGTCAATGAGACTCAGTAAGCCAGTCACAGACCTATGAAATTCAGGCAGATTTGTGGCTGCAAGTCCCAAGTTGAACTTTCTGTCCTCCTGCAGGGTTCAACTCTGCAAGGTTCCATCTGGTCTTTCCCTGAAGATAGTCCAGGTTCCAATGGGAGATGATGGTCCCTCCAACTTACCAAGTACCGTGGTCTGGTGTGCCTTTATTGCAGAGATTCTCTTCACTTTTCCAGTGGGCTTCAGTTTTCATCAAGTTGTGATGATCCCTCCAACTTACCAAGTACAGTGTTCTAGTGTGCCTTTATTGCAGAGATTCTCTTCACTTTTCCAGTGGGCTTCAGTTTTCATCAAGGAACCTGAGAGAGGCCCTCTATCTGTTGTTCACTTCTGCAGCTCAGGACAATGGTCTTTATACCCCACTGTGCCTAGGTAGTGTGGAACCAGGTAGTGGCACAGCCAGGAGGCCAGAGGCCCGGGGCGGGGAGGCCGTTGCAGGCACCTGTGTGCCTAGCTGCTTGCCAGTGGGCATGCCAAGGGGGCCCTCCTAAAATAATTTTAAAACACTTTATCAAATGATTTTGTCATTTTCCTTTTTAATTCTATTCCTCTGTACCATTTCCCTGAAAATGAGAGCTAGCTGCAAAATAATCAGCCTTGAAAACTAGAGATCAAACTTGGCATCCCCAATCAGCCTATCCTTGCCTTATCTGCCTTACAGAATAAATACCTAGAAAGAGAATGGTGAGATCTAATCTTCTCCATGACACTGACCATCATCATTGTAATGCCTACCTACAGCTTATCTTCTGATTAGGTCTTATTTTGGGGGAAACATGGTAATAAATTATATTACATGCAGAAAAATGAAAATTCTTAATGTGGAACAGTTGCCATTCAACTCTTTAAAGAATCTATTATTTATTCAATAGAAGAATTCTCATATCAATAATCTTAAGTTATTTAAACATTTTCTAGACCAGAACCAGTTGGAAAAACACATACTCTATTATTACAGTAAAATAATAGAAACTTCTTGTCATCTAAAATCAAAGTTGAGAACATAATGCTTGAATGTGGCATATGAAGCATCACTGTTTTGAAATTTTGGGGAGAGGGAAAACTATTTTCAAAATATAGACTTTTGATAGACTGTTAAAATTATAACTGAGAAAAATACAGAATAGATATGCATAAAATATAGACTAGTAACAAGAAGAGACAGAGACATATTTACATGTACATTTATATTTCCAAATATGTTTCCCAGATATACCGCATTTTGCATATATATATTTGAAAATATGTATAAAACTCTAAATAAAATCAAATAACACTGGAGACTTTGAACACACTCTATATCATAAATAATATAAACAGAAGATTTTGAAAATGATATTCCTCTAAAACAAACTGACTATAAGAAATAAGGAATTATGGGGAAATGGAGATGGCCCCCAACTCCTAGTGGTTCCAGCTTCCTACAATTTAATGGAAGATCTATCAGAGTATTCAATGCATTTTAGCTTAAGACATCTTTTACAATGGATTCATACAGACATAGACATCAGAAGTTAAATAACATATGCTATCTGTTTTGAATCCTGTAAAGATTCAAAAATACAATTCTTATATAAAAGAGAAGTAAATAATTTTGTAGACAGAACAATCTGAAGCAAAGTAACATTAACAAACCCAGATAGGCAAATTAAAAGCCACTCTACTGATACTAAGATAATTTTATAATTCCTAAAATTCAATTGATGATTTGAAAGTTCTGCTTTAAACCAGGCATGATGCTGTGCACCTTTATTTCAGCTACTTAGGATGCTGAAGCAATAGGGTTACTTGAGCCCAGGAGTTGAGAGCCAACATGGATGATATAGTGGCATTCTGTCTCAAATAAACAAATAAATATTCAACTTTAGTAGTGCTTACATTATTCACAGGAAAACCATAAGTAATATAAATAATGAATAAATTAGATTTTTAGTGGATCCCATATATACCCTATTTTGCATTCACAACCATTGCCATGGCAGTTAACTCCAGGAAAATGAGACCCCCCACACACACCCTTTCAAAGGTTTGGACTAAATATCTGACTGTTTTAACATCTTTTCTGATTGTGAATTATGCAGAACACATTAAGTGCTTTAAATTAGAAAGATTGAAAGGGATGGCCCATCTTTATAACTTTGACTCAACTTTTGTTTAAGCAACTGAACATCTCCTTTTATTTTTAGCTTGAACAGCAACACAACTAAAATAAAATCTTACTGATCCATCAATATCTTTAACACCCAGCTTTTTCAATTATGTATTAGTACTCATTTTCTATTTCACAGCTATAGTAAAATAAACAGCTCAGCTACTTCATGTGCAAGTAGTTTCATAAAGGAAGACTAAGTTGTTGGTGTCTGAGAGGAAGGTTACTGTGGTTTAGTTTACAAAGTTTCATGACTTGGAAGTTTCTGTTGCATCTATATCTACTTGGGATTTTACAAAATGGCTCTTGTTAATCAAGTTGGTTTCACTTTTCACATAAAATCTTCAGAAAGATAATTGAGTTATATCCGTTGGAGTATGAGGGGAAGTTACATAGCCTGTGTCAAGCTTTAGCTCACAAACAACCTTTCAGTTAGTGTTCCATTCTTCTTTTAACTTGTCCCCCAACTGGATGCTAAGGAAGTCAGTGGAAGTCACCAGTGAACCCTCAAGGAGACAGAAAAGAATGGAGGCCACATCATGTAAGACCACTAGATTATGCACACTGGACTTTGCAAGAATAAGAGACTTGTTAAATATTACAAATATTTCAGGATTTATTGACTGTGACATTAACTTATGTTCTCTTGTCACCTCAATACATAAGCAGAAGAAGTCTCTGCACTATTAGGACGGTCATGCTCTCATAATGTCCAAGGCCTGGACAAATCCCATGTAGTGCACAGAGGGGCTGTGTTCTGGGAGAAAAGACACCAGGTCAGTAGCAGTTCAGAGCCCTCTGCCTCAGAGCCAGTGTTGAAGCTATCTTGTTGCAGTACACTCTATTCTTAGAAACAAAACAAAAGAAATGAAATCCTTTGGACCCAAAATGTGCAAATGGCAATTCTGTCATTTTTGTGATTGAAATCAGCTCTCAGAATGTGTCTTTTCTTAGCTTCAAGAGGAAGTTAACTAAAAAAAATCAATAACATTAAAGTAAAATATTCACAAAATGAAATTTAAATTATTGACCACATTGATTATTTTGTAGAGATTTGCTAGTTCTAGTTACACCAAGGTTGTTTCATCTGAGATGAGTGAGAAGGTTAGTTTTCTTTTAGGTGGGATTGCAGTAGGTCCTCCCAGAATGAAGCTATGAGTTAGAAAATCACATGGGTTTAGGGTTTAAGATATGTTCACACATTTATTTGTTATTTAAAGCAAACCTTTATTTACTAGTATATTTTCTCTTGAATTCATGTTTAATTACATATATATTTAAATACTACAAATATATTTATATTTTATATTTTATTTCTATTATATTTTTGCTTTCTAGATGAAAAATTATTTTTGTTGCTATTGTTTTTCTCTACTTAACACATCTTGCTCTTCCTCTCTTTTATCATCCTATCTTCCATTCTCCCCCTCTGCATATATAGTTCTCTAATAAAGGGTCCTCTTACTATGACAGCTCCAGACAAGGTGAATGGCACATGATCTAATCTATCCCTTAAAAGCCTCTACTGCCTTGTGCAAAGTGGATGGATACATGACCAGAAAAATAAAATGGATTGTTTTCTCAGGATTTATCTCTTATTTTGTCTATGAAAGAATGTAATTCTAAGGCTGCTCATAACTGCCTTTTAGTTGGAGATTAGCCCTAGAAGAATTGAAGAAAACCTTTAAGAGGTAAGAAAGGAAGGCAAAAGGGAGGGAGAGGCAGGAGATGGAAAGAGGAAGGAGTGTAGACGACTCTCCTTCACTGCCAATGGATCTTTTCCAATGAGAAACTGGTTAAGCCCTACTGTCCTCCAAGAAGGCTCTTATTTGCTTCAGTTTCTTTCTTTTTATGTCTTTCTGTTGAATTATTACTATTATTTAACATTAGATTTTCTTGAGGAAACTTCTCTTTTTTGATAATTATAGAGCTTATTTTGATAAGCCATTTTGTTGTCTAGGAATATTTTTTACTTATACCTCTTGTTTTCAAGCTGTGTGGAGATACAAAATAATTAAGATAAGATAATTAAGATACAAAATAATAAGATAAAAAATTGTGTACATTTTTAATGCAACATGATGTTTTGATGTATGTATAAATTGTAAAATGATTACCATAATCAAATTCACATCCCTCACTTGACATAGCATTTTTTTGTAGTGAGAACATTAAGTTCCACTCTTAGCAGTTTTCAAATAACAGTAACGCTAGTCAATATGCTACAATAGATTTCTAGAATTTATTTAACTTGCCTAATTAAAACTTCCTAATCTTTGATCAACATGTCTGTCTCCACTCTCTTTCCAGTCACCAACTTCTGGCAACTACTGTTCCTTTAAAAAGTAATCAAATTGACAAAAATCATATGTACTCATATTCAACATGATGTTTTAAACTATGTACAAATTATGGAATGATTAAATAAAAATAATGTCATCTTTTGTGATGAAAGCACTTAAATCTACTTTTTAAATTATTTTTAAGACGGTAGTACCTTGTTATGAACTATAATCATTGAATGTATTCCAGCCTGTCTGACTACAATTTTGTACCCTTTTACCATCTCCCAAACCAATCTCATTCCAGCCCCTGATAACTACTATTCTATTCTTTGATTCAATTAGTTCTAGCTTTTTACATTCCACATATAACTGCAAACGTGTTTTTTCCATGACTGACTTACTCCAGTTAACATCTTGCCCTTGTGTTATTTAGCTTTCTATTACTATAACAGATACCTGAGATGATAAATTGACAAAGAAGCGAGTTTATTTTGGCTTACAGTTTGAGGTATAGTCCATGCTCAATTGGCCCTATGCTTTTGGGCCTGTGGCAAGGCAGGACATCATGGTAGGAGTACAAGATGGAGAAAAACCACTCACTTCATGACCAGGAAGTGAAAAGAGAGAAAGAGGAAGGAGCTATGTCCCACTGTCCCCTTGCAGGGCACCCCAGTGAGCTGGAGACCTCCCACTGAGCCTCATCTCTTGAAAGTTTTGCTACCTCCTAGTAGTGCTCAATGCTTTATCATATGAGACTTTGGTGGATATTTTAGATCCAAACAATAGCAGTGCTCTAGGTTCATCCACATGTCAAAAAGGGTTTTTAAGGCTGTATGGCATTCCACTATGGACACTTAGATTGATGCTACACCTTGGCCATATTAATACTGCAGTGAACATGAGAATGCAGATATATCCTGACATATTGATTTCATTTCCTTTGCATATAAGCCCAGAAGATCATATCATAGTTCTGTTTTAATTTATGAGGAACAAACTGCTTTTCATAAAAGGCTCCACTAATTTACATTCCCACTCACAGTATTTGAGGGTTTTCTTTTTCTCCACATCCTCAAAAGTACTTAAATTTCATCTGTTTAATAATAGCTATTGTAACAGGCATGAGGTGATACCTCATTATGATTTAATTTGCATTTCACTGATAATTAGTGCTATGGTTTTCTCCCTCTAAAATTCATGTTAAAATTTAATCTTCAAGACAGTAAGAGGTAGGACCTTTAAGGAGTGATTAGGGCTCTGCCATCATAAATGGATTTGTCAATCCACTTACTTAATGGGTCAGGGGACTCATGTATTGCCTTCATAGTGGGTTGGCTATAAAAATCAATTTGGCTAAATCTCTCTCTCATGATCTCCATCACTCATTATGTGATGCCCTGCACCATGTCAGTCTGTCAGCAAGAAGGTGATCACCAGATGTGGCCCACTGACCTTGGACCAGAATTGTGAGTGCAAATAAACCTGTCTTCTTTGTAATGTAACTACCTTGTGGTATTTTTTAATTAACAACAGAATATGGGCTAAAACAATTAGTAATGTTGCACACTTTTTAATATATCCAATGGGTGACCATTTGTATGAATTCTTTTTGGAAAAATATCTATTAGGTTCCTTGCCCATTTTTTAGCACAGGTTTTTGTTGTTGTTTTCTTGCTATTCAATTGATTCAGTAGGAATATTTTTAACCATCTCTTGTCCATTAGTGTTGCTGACCAACTTAACCTTTCCTTACTGTGTTACTGTTCAGAATATTAAATGTTATCACTAAAGGGATTTTGTAAGATCATGGGCCTTACCAAATGCTCCGAGGAGCTGACTGCAGCAAAGAACACCCAGGAAGGAACACACCAGACAAGTAAAACAGACCTTTATTAGTCTGGCCAGACAGCACTCCCAAAGCAAAGTAGCTTAGAGAGGCAACTGGCTCAGAGTCCAAGGCTGTTTTTATAGGGGGTCGCAGGGGAAGTTGGCAAGCAGAAATACAAAAGTGGAGGAGAGAGATAAAACAGACCTTTTACAGATTGTCCTTAAGATAACATATTCAGATATGGACTTGGGCAAGTATGATGGAACACTACGCACACAACAGACCTTCCTGGCACAACAACAAGCACGTCCCTGGAACTCAATGTCTAGCTGGTGATCCATAACAGAAGCAGACAAGTTGGGGCCCTATTACAAAATGGAGTAACTGTTGTTCAGTCTTACATTCTCCACTGATTTTTCCCTTAGCTGTGTAATCTTATACAGCATTATCTTGGTATTCTTGCCTCCATCTTTGTTCTTTCTCATCTAGCTCACTTAAAGGATGATATTTGGCCTGTTGACTCAAAATCATTAGGCGAACAGATCCTATTGGGGCCCTTACATAGGCTATAAGCTTATTAATAATGCATGGGCCAAAAGTCAAAGCTAGTAACAAGATTAACAGGGGTCCAGCAAGGGCAGAAACAAGGGTAGTCATCCAGGGAGACCAGTTAAACATTGACTGGAACCATCCCTCCTGTTTTATCAATCTATTATAATTTTCTTGTAGATGTTTATTTACAGTGGCCAGAGTTTCTCTTATTATTCCAAATTTGTTAGCATAATAGCAACATTGCTCTCCCAGGGCTACACATAGCCCTCCCTCTTTCATAAACCTGAGGTCAAGTCCTCGGCAGTTTTGAAGGACCATCTCAGCCAGAGAATCAACTTGTTTTTCCAAATGAGACACTGACTCGGTAAGTAGCCCTAAGTCTATTTTTATCTGTTGGGGAAGGGTCTTGAAATTAGAGTCTTTCAGTCCTATCCTGGTCACACCCAGAGCCTCTGATCCCGCAATGCCTGCTGCAGTTAACACAGGAATCAGTGCTGGGTGGCACTTCTCTCGGGTGTGTGCTCTCTTAGCTAGGTATTCCCAACCCTGGTCTTCTCCATATATAGTGACTTGGGGTAAAATGTGGACCATTACACATACCTCAAGTTCCTGATTGAGGACTGTCATGGATAAACAGGGAGTTATACCATTTGTACATGCCCACCATGCATTGTTTCTAGCTTTTAAATATTTTTCATTACTGATGGTGGGTGTCTGATAAGAACATATACTGTCCAGATAAGATGATGTAACACTTGGATTTTTAACACATAACCCTTTTCCTTTTATATCCCCAATTGACAACCTCGGTTGTTTTCAATCATACTCATTTTGGTCAGCTTCTGAGAAGGTGCCATTGACTGTTAACCCTACATAATATGGGGACGTGGATTCAAACACAGCCAACACCCTTGAGTAAGGTTGGAGCTAGACTCATTTAACAGGGTGTACGTGGCATCCAGAGTTTTTAGGTATGGTTGGATTGGAGACTCAGGAGCAACTAATGACACATTATAGGTTCCTTTTGCCTTTTCTTTTTCTTGGGGGCTGGAGACCCCATAAATGTTGCCTACCAGTTTAGGCGGTACTATTACCGGGCTACGCTGGATGAGGAGGTCAGTCATAGGGTCCTTTCTACCCACATAGAGTGCCATCATCCAGGATTTTCCTTTTTCCCAATCTTTATATGGATTTTGCCATTGTTTTAAGGTTAGCTTGATGGGATTACATTTTCCTTTGGAACATGAACCACTTGGTGTTTGTCATTCCAAGGCCAAATACGCATCGCATCATCATTTTTCCATGGGGCAATAGATTTGCAACCCCAATGATGACAGTGGTTTCCTGGTGTCCCATTGCACCTTTTATTTTTCCCTATGGGGCAGGCATAAATATCTATATCTTGGAGGTTTTTTTCCAATTTATCATCTATTCCACACCTCCATCCACAGCCCCCTTTACCCATCTTTTCAGATGAAACTTTACCCTTTGATCCAGCCCCTCCACCACTAATGATTGGAAGCCCTAGAGAACACAGGTCTATAATAAAATGGGGCTGTCTATCAGTAGTAATGGTGGCAATGTGAGCTCCCGTTAAGGCATTTTTCAAGGACCAAGTCCAGTTCTGGGGAGTGTGGCTGGACAACACCAGCTGGCATCCAGATCCCCCTTCCATTGGGCCTGGTAAGAACAGTAGCCCCAAGAACCCCCATGTTGTCCAAACTAGTCTTTGATCAATCTTATCTTGAGGGGGTCCTTTGTGTTCCGATCGATCCGCCATGTTGACGTCTCTTCCTCCAGGGGTGCTGCCTTTAAATGGCTGTGGTGGATCCAGGCAGAGTGTCCAGCTACCTTCACTGCTGAGGGAGTCACCAGGATGACAGGAAATGGTCCCTCCCAGAGGGGTTCAAGGGTCTTGGAGTCAAACCTGTGAATGAAAACCAAATCCCCCGGCTTATAGGGTAAGGGTTTCAAAGGTTTTTCACTGGGACCAGGCATAGTTTTTCTCAGCTTATCATGTAGCTCTGATTGAAGCTGATGGACTGCTTTTACGGACTTAAGGAGTTGGAGGTGGGAAAGTCTTTCCTTTAACTCCAAATCAACCCGAGGGATGATCGGGGGAGATTGCCCATAAATGATCTTGAAGGGTGACAGATTTAGGGGCGGCTTAGGGGTACACCGGGTACAAAGGAGGGCAAAGGGGAGAAGTTCTACCCAACCTTGTTCAGTCTCCAGGCATAATTTAGTTAGAACCTCTTTTAAGGTTCGATTTGCTCTTTCTACTTGTCATGAACTCTGAGGTCTATAAGCACAATGCAAATTCCATTTTATCCCTAAAGCTTTACTGATGAATCGAGATAATTTAGCTGTAAAGGCTGGGCCATTGTCAGACCCCAGAGCTAAGGACAAGCCAAAATGAGGAATTATTTCTGTCAAGAGCCTTTTGATGGTTACCTCGGCTGTCTCTCTCTTAGTAGGAAAGGCTTCTATCCATCCTGAAAAAGTATCTACAAAGACTAACAAGTACTTGTACCCATACATGCTGGGTTTCATTTCAGTAAAATCCAATTCCCAATGTTCTCCTGGAGTTAATCCTCTATATCAGACTCCTGGGGGTCTGGTCACCCAGTTCGCGTTTACCTTCATACAGGTGGGGCATCGTCTCACTAGGTCTTTGGCCTTTTGTGCCATTCCCTTGCTGATGAAATGGGGTCGCAGAGCAGCCATCATTCTTTTCTCACCAAGGTGGGTGGACCCATGCAGTTCTTGTAGCAGTGTGTCTGCTACACCGGCTGGGAGCACCACTTTTTCGTCCTCGGTCATCCACCATCCATGTTTACCTTGGGTCTACCACTTTTTGGTCATTTCCACCATTTCTTCATCTGTGTACTCTGGTTTCTCTGGCAGCACTGGTGTGGGGAGCAGAACCATCTGTTTCCCCATTGATTTTTGGGCAGCCTGTTTTGCTGCCAGATCAGCTGCATTATTACCAATCACCTGGGGGCTGGCCCCCTTTTGATGCCCATGGACATGGATGATAGCAACCTCTTGTGGCAGCCAAATAGCTTGTAACAATGTCAATATCTCAGTTTTATTTTTAATTGTCTTTCCTTCAGAGGTCACTAGCCCTCAGTTTTTATAAATCTCCCTGTGCACATGGGCAGTGGTAAAGGCATAATGGCTGTCAGTGAAAATATTTATTCTTTTACCTTTACCTTGTTCTAGAGCCTTGGTCAGAGCAATCAACTCAGGCGTTTGTGCTGACATCCCTTGGGGCAGCCCTTGCTCCCATTCCACCTGTTGGTCCTGGTTGACCACCGCTGCCCCGGCATATCACACTCCATCACACACGAAGCTGCACCTGTCAGTATAGAATGTGACCTCCACCTGGGGGAGGGCCTGGTCCATTATATCCAGACACCCTCCCCTTACATTTTCAAAAGTCTCAAGGCAATCATGGATGGACATCTGTTTGTCAGACTCTGGGAGTAAGGTAGCCGGGTTGAGGCTAGCGGTGGTGGCAAACTTCATGTGCAGATGCTCCAATAGGAGTCTTTGGTATTGCAAAAATCTGGCATTAGATAACCACTTTCTAGGGGAGCTGTTTAATAAGGGCTCAATGGCATGGGGAGTGACTAAAGTCAAATCCTGTCCGAATGTCAGTTTGTCAGCCTCTCGAGTTAGAGCAGCTGCTGCTGCTACAATCCTCAGACAGGTGGGCCACCCTCGAGCCAATGGGTCTAGCCTTTTTGAGAGGTATGCCACTGGCTGCTTCCATGGTCCCAAGGCTGAGTTATCACTCCCTTAGCTACCCCATTCTTTTCTGCTATATACAGAGTGAAGGGCTTAGTTATGTCTGGCAATGCCAGGGTTGGTGCTGAAGCAAGCATAGTTTTAAGCAGTTGGAATGCCTGCTGGCAAGCCTCAGTCCATTCGAGGGGTGTATCTCCCCCTGCAGTGGCTTCCTGCAGGGGCTTGGCAGTTTTAGCAAAACCTAGGATCCAAATTCTGCAATACTCAATTGCCTGTAGGAATTCACACACCTGTTTCTTTGAGCTCTGTTCTGGAATCTGGAGAATTGCTGATACTCATGATTCTGCCAGCCTCCTCTTCCCTTCCTCAAGAATATAGCCCAAGTAGGTTACCTTGGTCTGGCAAAGCTGAGCTTTTTTCCAGGACACCTGATATCCCAGGTCTTGGAGAACTTCCAGGAGGCCCTCAGTGGCTGCAAGACATTCTTCATTGCTTGAAGTTGCCATTAGGTCATCTACATATTGAAGAATAGTTGCTTGGGGAAAAACTCTCCTTGCCTCTCATAAATATTTGCTGAGAGCTTCCCCAAACAGAGTGGGAGAGTTCTTGAATCCCTGTGGCAGCCAGGTCCATGTCAGCTGTCCGGTAGTCCCAGTGTCGGGGTCAGTCCACTCAAAGGCAAAGAGGGGTTGGCTCACTGGTGCCAGAGGTATGCTGAAAAATGCATCTTTGAGGTCTAGTACTGAATACCACACATGGGCAGGAGGGATGAGACTCAGCAGAGTATAGGGGTTTAGTACCATTGGGTGGACAGTCTCCACCTGGCTGTTCACCTCCCGCAAATCCTGTACTGGTCTGAAGTCTGAGGTGCCAGGCTTCCTCACAGGAAGCAGGGGAGTATTTCAGGCTGACAGGCAAGGGACCAAGATGCTGGCCTCTTGGAGTCAGTGGATGTGCTTAGAGATTCCCACCTTGGCCTCCAGCTGGAGGGGGTATTGTCACACATGGATGGAGGCAGCAGAGGCCAGCAACTGGACCACCACCAGGGCATGGTAGTTGGGCAGCCCAGGTGGATTGGTTTCAGCCCATACCCTGGGAAACTTTTTTTGAAGATAACCCCATTTTTGTTCAGGGGGCTCTGCACCCTCCTTTAGCAATCTAAATTCATCTTCTAGGGGAACCGTCATCATAATGGTGGAGAGTGGTTTAAGCTCGAAGGTCCCTCTTTCAGGCTCAAAGGAAATAATAGCCCCCAACTTTCATAGCAAGTCTCTTCCCAGCAATGGGTATGGGCACTCAGGGATAACTAAGAAGGAATGGGAGATGATGCCTTTTCCTAGATTCACAGTCCGTCTAGTGGTCCAAGGGTAGGAGGCCACTTTCCCAGTGGCTCCAGTAATGGAGGTTTTTGAGGAAGTGAGGGGTCCAAGGGCAGTCTTCAAGACAGAGTGGGCCGCACCAGTGTCCACAAGGAACTGAACATCTGTTCCCCCTATCTCCAAAGTCACCATAGGCTTACTAGGGTTGAGTGGCCATGAGCCTTGGCCCCAATCTTCTTCATCTACTAAGAGGATTCCATCTTTTTCCTTTTGGGCCTCCTTTTTTCTTTTTTTTTTTCAACTTTTTTCTATTCTCTCCCTCAAATCCTTCTAGTCTTTGCAACTTCTTTCCAATGTCTGGGGCCGACTGAATAACAAATGCCAAATTTATTGCCTGCTGATTTGCAGGAGTGTCTGGATCAATTGGAATATATATATGGTATGCTTCTAACAGAAGCTCCAAAAAGGCAGAAGGGGATTCCTCTGGTCCTTGAGGACCTTGCTTACCTTGCTCAAATTGGTAGGCTTCTGAGAGGCTCCCTTCAGGCTGGCCAGGAGATGCTGATGGTAGTTCTGGAGAGCTTCTCTCCTGCCTGAGGTATTAGTTTTCCAGTGGGGTCGGGTGGATGGGAGCTGTGCTTCCAGATGGGCTCACTGTTGGTCATCTAGGGGGCCTTCTGGTCCACCTAGTACCGATCTCACAGCTTGTCCCTGGATCCTTTCCCTCTCCTCTGAGGTAAAAAGGGCCTGGAGGAGTTGTTGGCAATCATCCCAAGTAGGATCATGGGTATGGAAGATAAACTCTAGGAAAGATATTAGGGCTTGGGGCTTCTCTGAGAAGGGAGGATTTTGATGTTTCCAATTATATAAGTCACTGGTAGTGATGGGGATATAAACATAGTGACCTTGTTCTGTCTCCCAAAGGGGCAAGAGTGGGGCCAAAATAATTTCCCCAGTGGGGACCTCACAAGGTCCATACGCAGCCCCAGATTGTGTGTGTGGGGAATAAGTCACAGAGTCTGGGGACTGGGGCTCCTCAGGGAGAGGAGGATAGAGAGGAGTAGGAGCCAAAGGTTGAACAGATGGAGGAAGGGAAGGATTGCAGGGTCTAGAGTGGGAGTCATCTGAGGGGGTGGAGGATTCCACATAGGGCAGAGGCCCTCCTAAGGGATCCAGGGGGTCAGGTTCCTGCAAGAGAACCGGCTTAGGAGCCTGGGGCTTAAGTTCCTGGGGCCCTTTCAGGGCAGCAACTGAAATGCGAGTGTCTGTTCAGAGGGAACAGTGCTGCAGCCAAGCCAGAGGTTTCTCACAAGCCTGAACCCAGATGTCTTTGTAGGAGAATTGGTCTGGGTGGCCAGGGCAACTGGTGACTTTGCCCCAAACCACCCAGCAAACACTGGTGTCAAAAGTCCCTTCGGCTGGCCATCCCACCCTGAAAGCTGGCTATTCCAGTTGGCACAGGGAGCAGAGTTTTCTGCAAGAAAATTTCACCCTGTATTCATCTTCTTGTTCTGGAGAAAAAGCCAATTTAAAATTAGTGAGAAAGCAGTCAAGTGGAGTGGGCCCAGTAGAACAGGTTCCTCCCATTACTCTGTTCCTGATGAAGATTGGAAAGAAAAAAATGTAAAATCAAACACACAACAGACACAACATTAACATACAAAAGACAAGATGAATGGGCACCACGACAAAATGAAACTAAATCTTCCCTTGTTCCTTTTCAGGAACCTCGGGGTCAGGGGAGGCTTCCTGGCTCATCAGCCACCTCACTCCTGACTTAACAAATGGTGGCAACTGGCCAAAAGCTTACCTCCGGAGGTTTTCTGAGGTTTGTGCCTGAGAGTCTCCTGCTGGATCCCATCACGGAGTCTTGGCCAAACCAGGGGTTCCTACCCAGGGATCTC
Organism: Heterocephalus glaber; assembly: GCF_053883595.1. Classification (NCBI taxonomy): domain Eukaryota; kingdom Metazoa; phylum Chordata; class Mammalia; order Rodentia; family Bathyergidae; genus Heterocephalus; species Heterocephalus glaber. The sequence goes on from NW_028258303.1 coordinate 1,857,100, forward strand.
ACTGGGGCCTCCAGAATGTAAGACCATGGGCCTTACCAAATGCTCTGAGGAGCTGACTGCAGCAAAGAAAATCCAGGAAGGAACACACCAGACAAGTAAAACAGACCTTTATTTGTCTGGCCAGACGGCACTCCCAAAGCAAAGTAGCTTAGAGAGGCAACTGGCTCAGAGTCCGAGGCTGTTTTTATAGGGGGTCACAGGGGAAGTTGGCAAGCAGAAATACAAAAGTGGAGGAGAGAGATAAAACAGACCTTTTACAGATTGTCCTTAAGATAACATATTTAGATATGGAGTTGGACAAGTATGATGGAACACTACGCACACAACAGACCTTCCTGGCACAACAACAAGCACATCCCTGGAACTCAATGTCTAGCTGGTGATCCATAACAGAAGCAGACAAGTTGGGGGCCTATTACAAAATGGAGTAACTGTTGTTCAGTCTTACAATTTCATAAGCAGGATAATCCATCATGTGGGTAATATCAAGATTTATGCTGTTACCACTACAGTGCTAGGTTTACCCCATGTTGTCCAGGGACATCATTAGCCATGGTAACATAAATAAATCTGAGCTCTTACACTTGGTTTTGTTACCTAGAGCTCCCTCTGGGAGACCTCTAAAATTGCTAACAGAATCTATAATTTAAACAATCTTCTCTTGTGACATGTATGTCTGGTTTTAAAAACATTGATATTTCACTCTACTCTATGTCATATTAATTATTATAGTATGTTTCTCCTAATCAGCAGCTGTTTAAAAACTAATATTGTACTTAAGTTTTAGCAGTTCTGAGAAAAGATTACCTACCTCTTTGACATGTTTTCAAAGTTGCACGAAGTATATATTACATGCCCCCATTTTCCATTATTTTAAAATCAGACCTTCTCAATGATTATTCTTAAATTTAGGGATAATACATTGAGTGGTTTTCATGGGATTTAGTAATAAGTCCTCAGAAATTAAAAATGTAATTACATGTATGATTTTTTTCCCTGGGCTAAGTGTTCTGATTATGTTTAAAACAGGCTATTGACCTATGTATGGTGTTCAGTATGTTAAGTATGTTAAATGCATTGTTGATTTATGGTGTTTCAACTCAACTCCTTATAAGTTATGGAACCTCTACATACTCTGGATATTAATTTTATCAGACATAAGATTTACAAATATTTTATCATATTGTATGAACTGGACTTTTAATCTATCAATATTGTCTTAATGCACAAAATTTTAAAATTTTCATGAAGTTAAAATTATCTAATTTTTCTTTTGCTGCCTCTCCTTTTGGTTTCATACCTAAGAAATCATTGTCAAATTCAGTATTGTGAACCAGTTGGTCTATAAAATATATTGATGTCTTTTCTATAGAATGATCTCATTCACGTTTCTATGTACACATATGTATGTAGTATAATTCATATTATGCTATATCTAAGTTTTTGAACCTAATCCATGAAAAGGTGAGGAATTTATCTACTTCATGTTCTGTTGAAAACAAGATAATTTATTTTTTATAAATGGATATGAATTTTTGGAGTCCTCAGTTGGAGATGTTCAAAACTTTGAATGATGGTGATTAACACAGTAAAGAACAAGGTTTTCTGAACAATATTAAAGCCACATAGAAGAAGATAAATTCTATCAATCCATTCTGGATGAATTAAAACTCATGCTTTTTTAGAAGGCAACTTTTATTATAAGACAACAATTATAAAACAAATGACACCAATAAATCAAAATTTAGGCCCTATATATTGAAATTCAGGCCTTATACACTGGTCAAGATCCCCCTCAGATCCAAAACTCTTCATTACACACCTGTAACTAAAATTGTATTTTTCTATTTTAATAATAAATATTATGTAACAATGACTTTCATGGGAAAAACTTTTATTAGACAACTACTTGATGGTAAAGGACATAACACATTTAAGATAGGTGTCCATTAAATAAACAATAAAAATTTTAACTGATGATAATTTTAAATAAGCTATCTCAATAATTCAGATATCTATAGTTATATATAGTTTGAGGACTGTGATTTTACCTACATGTTATTTAGATTTTTTTTTCAGTACCAGAGATCAAACTCAGGACCTTGCACTTGCAAGGCAGGCACTGGAACCACTGAGCTAAATCCCTGGCCCTATTTAGATATTTTTGATAAACTACCTTCACTTCACACTGAGCCTATACATATAATTTTCTCTACAATCAAATAATAAAATGTCTGATGTCCTACTTAACCTCATTTAACCTTTCCCATCATATCATTAGAGAGATGTAAGTTTATTGCTGAAGCTTATCTTCTCTTCTCAGGGTTTAAATATGTCTTAAATCTTGTAACAACATGATTTATAAAAAGAGAGGCTCTATTCCAAAAATACAAATTGTCTCAATCTAAATTTAATCTTGTAAATTACTCCAGAAGTGAATAGTGATCTATCTACCCTATATGATGGTGTGGGATGTGATACTTAAACCCATTTTAGAGAGTGATTCTTGCATACTTTCATTTTTACTCTTTTAAAAACAATATTGAGATACAGAAAATCAAAGAGAGCATTAATTATTGTTTTTGAGGTAAGAATGATAATGTATTGCATATTGTTTGCTAAGGAATCACAGAGCAAATTTTTAGAAGAAAAAAAATTCTACTTTCCAAGATCCTGTGCCTAAAGCTATTATTCTCACCTAAAGACTTGAAATTGTTACTGAAGGAAAATTTTTCATGAGTGTCAAATAAATGTAAATTTCCAGTCTGCCCAATTTAAAATTTGGGCAATACTTTATTATCTTAAACACTAATAAAAATGCTTTCCATTTTCTTTAACAATTGGTAATGTTTTGTTCTTTTATTATTATTGCAGTATAAATTCACAGAATTTCAAAATTCAAAGAATTTTAACAACTTCTAGACATCAGAATAAAAACTAAATTCAATAATGATGAAATGTGCAAAACTGTAGAACTACATAACATTTTTCCTAAACTACTTCAATCCTTTGGTATCCACGGTGTTTTATAAACATTATATTATGAACTCTTTGAATTCAATGTGTTCAATCTGTTTATCTTTACTTCACCCAAAATGTACAGCAAAATATTTTGCATATAAGAAGCAAGCAATTTACATTGATTTACTAAGATAATATCTGCCTATGCCAATGATAAAATAAGAAATTCAACAAAACAAAGTAAGGTTTTTTTTTTTCCTTTTGCTTAGGCTAAATATTATAGCAATGTTATTAGAAGGATTAAGCTATCCTCCGTGTACATATTTTACTACAACTGGTAACTTTTTCATATGAAAATAATCTTTTCAATGTATGAGGATTGATCTGCATACCTAAAAATGATGTTAAAGTCTTGACCCCTAGTTCAGTGAATATGAACTTTCTGGGATATAAGGTATTTGCATATGATGGAGTTAAGATTAAATCATTAAAGTGGCTCCTAACTCAATATAACTGTATTCTTATAGAGGGAGAAAACTGGGACAGAGGAACATTCATACAGGAGGACATTGTGAAAATCAAGGAAAACATCAGGGTGGTGCAGGAGAAGCCAAGAACAGTAAAGATTTCCTGCAAACATCCAGAAGTGAGGAAAGGGGTAAGAAACAGTTTGTCCTTTAAAGACCTCAAAAGAAATTAACCCTGTGCACAACTTGACCTTGGATTTCAGGCCTCCAAAACCATGAGATAATAAATTTTTGTGGTTTATACTACTTAGATTGTGATATTTTGTTATGACTGTCTTAAGAAAAACTAACAGAATATGTATGAATGAAAAGCAACTTAAAATTTAGATGTAGCTCCTTAAAATTTAGATCCCATGGGCTGGGATTTAGCTCAGTGGTTCCGCCGCTTGCCTCACAAGTGCAAGGACCTGAGTTCGATCACCAGTACCAAAAAAACAAAAGAATAGATCCAGTGGTTAACTTTTACAATGGGCACTTGAAACAAGAAAGAATATCTGTAATTTAAAGTTAGCCAAAATCTATATGCAGTGTCAGATTAAAAGAAAAAATGTCTCTACGGAGTGAAAATTGAGAACCATAGGTGAACCAGTACTGTAAAATTATCATATAGTTTTTCATTTCCCTGTTCATTTTTCTATTCTTTTTTACTTTTTGCAATTGTATCAACATTTCTTATTTTTCCATCAACAATAAAATGTACAAATGGTGATTGAAATATATAGTGAATATTTAAAATAACATTGCAGTAAAGGATATATTGCCATTAACCCACTTCAAAGTACTCCCCATCACTTAAAACACACTTATCCCATCATTCTTGCTACTTTCTGAAGCAGTTCTGAAATTCCTCTTTTGTGAGTGTTTTATAAGGTGTGATCAAAATGCTGAAAATGCTGCTAAAAGTGCCATCCAATGGAAAGGCAGGCTTATAAAATCATTAAAGCATGTCTTCATCTACCTTAGTCACTGAGTCAGGCACCGTGTGACTCCTTACTCTTCCCCAAAATCAAAATAACTATAAAGTAAACACTTTAAATTCATTCAAGACATCGAGGCAGCTGTGACAGCACAAATAAAGACATGATTATTTTTTACTGTGATAGAAAATTTTAAATTTAAATATTCACTGTATTTTTGATTACCTCTTGTAGATGAATTACATTTCATTTTGTATTAGGTGGAGGAGAGAAACATCTATTTTTACTTCCAGTAATATTCATTGAAAATTGAAAAGCACATTGTTCATATTATATTCACACATATTCCTTTAACTACTGTATTTGAATAGCTTGAGTCTTAACTCTGTACTCCATATTAAGTCCTTCAATTTTTTCAAAATCATTTCTCCTAATATATTATTATCTCTGATGTACCTCTGATATGCAGTTTAGCAAGCAGAATATTTTTAAAAGGACCTTTGGGATCAAAGCATCCAGGCTCTGGAGATAGAATAGACCTTCAGAATTATACTAACTTGGTCTAAGAGAGCTGGCCTTTATGTCCCTATGTAGATCAGTTATTGGATACAGGCCACCCTGGGAATGGCTGTGACCTTGTGCAAAATAACCCTCTGGGGCCAAGACAGTTATTTGAAAGGTCTGACAGTTCAAAGCTGTCTGGCAACATCAATGCTCAAAAGCTGAGGCAGCCTCTGAGGTCCTTCACTGAAATGAACCTAGGTGCTGAATTACAGTGTCTACTGCATAGAAGAATTAATATCCCCGGGATTTTCTATCACTTTAATATGAAAAAGAACCTCCTAATAGGAATTAACTTTAAAAAATACTTTTAAATAAAAACTTTTAAATAAATGATAGAAGATATCCAATTGAAAACTCTTATAAATGAAGAACTATTTATTTCATAAAGGAAATATCCAAAAGTCTAGATTTTAATTTCAAGATAACTGGTATATTATGTTGACTTTGCTGGAAAAAGAGAGTTCACCTCTACTGGAAAAAGAGAGTTCACCTCTATTCATAAAAGCTCTGTGAAATTTTGAGCACTAAGTCATTTCTTTTTTTCTTTTTTTATTTTTTCTCTGGTTCCAGGGATCAAACTCAGGACTTTGTGCTTTTAAAGCAGACACAGTTCCACTGAGCTAAATCCTCAGCACTAAGAGATTACTTACATGAATGGATGCTGACTTGAACTTTCGAACACTGTTGGATAAGCATGATAAAAACATGCATAGAGCAAACCCTAAACAGCCAACTAGACTTCTTGTTATTTTGCCACTGGTCACCTGTTACTACTATCATTCCAGGGAATTTAAGTGGAAGATAAATAAGAAGTGTATCAGTCAGTGCTTACTAGAAAAACAGATTTAATACAAGATATCCAGATATGAAAGAATTTACAAGATTGGCTTACAGTGGCCTCCCACAGAGTCAGGTGTGGAAGAGTGCAGAAGAGCTGTCTATGAGCTGGAGCTCCAAAGGATTCAGTTGAAGACCTGGAGTTGGCGGTAGTGTCCCATGTGAGTCTGTATCAGGAAACTGAAGGGTCTGTGCTGGAAGCCAGGAGACAAAGTCCAAGGTGAACATGAATACTGGAGCTCCATCAAAGAACCAGAGGTGAGGCTTCCTTCTTCATTTCCCCTCTATGTCTTTCATATTGGCGCCAAGCATATTGGTTGATGCCATTCCACCCAGGGTGGGTCTTCTGCCTTCAACAAATCCTTTTAGCCATTCCCAGAACTATGCTGGTCCAATCAATTGGGCATTTCTTACTCAAGTTGACAGTCAGTCAGTGAACTATCAAGCCACCCTTTGCCAACTTGACAGCCAGATGCATTTCCTCAAACCACACTTAGTCTCCAGATACAAAGACAAGTGCAAAATTACACATAATGTGTTACAAGTACCCTGCACACAAACAAATGCACTAATTCTCTGCTCAGAATGGAAGACATATTTTCTTTAGGTGATGCTTAGTCCTAATATTTCATAACATGAACATTATGACACAGGTTTATCAATACTTAAGAACCAATGTTAAGTCTATCAATATTATATTAGGAGAGAACTATTACAATTACTATCCTCATTTCTGTAACTGATCAAGGGGTTGTAGCTGGAATTTCAAACTGCCTTCTTCCACTGTGCATTCTGTATTCCCTTGGCCTTCAGCAAGAACCTCAGCAGGTCTTGGTTCTTTTCCTAGTGGCATGACTCATACCTTCATTTCTGAAGGTTCTGAATCATTTGTCATCCTGCCTGGATTGGGTTGTATTTTCCCACTGACCATAATAACAGGTAATGGCAATACTAGGAGGTGCTCTAATGTTCTACTCTGCAAATACATTCTTCCTTTCCTCCATTATGGAGTAATATTTCAGCTTCCCCATGATAGACTAGGTCACTCACCCCTGCCAACACTGTAACTCTCTTTTTAGCTTGTTTACTCAGAGGCATGAGGAGACCAAAATGACCATGGGGAAGTTTTAGCTTCCATTTCAATAGAATCATTGGAATACTTCCTGGTACAAACCTTCCCCACCCCAGAACTAAGACTTCTAGGCAGCAGAGCATAAAGTTGTAGGAACAGGAAGCAAAAATTTGCTAGCGAGTTAATAGGAGCAATAGTGAGTGGTACCATGACCTGTGAATCCTTGCTATAGGAGACATAGTACCACATAATAGATACTGATTTAAATCCTATATAGTCTTTCAAAGAATCTTGCTCCAGCTCTGCATTTATTACCACCTACCTGGCACTGTAACTGTCAAAGACAGTTCAAAGACTGTTTCACCTTTCTATCAATCCAGCTGCTTTTGGATGGTGGAGAACATGGTTATACCAATGAATTCCATGGGCATGAGCTCATTGCCTCATTTCTTTGGTCATAAAATATATGCCTTGGTCAGAAACAATGCTATGTGGAATGCCATGACAGCGTATAAGGCATTCTGTGGGTCCACAGATAGTAGTTTTAGCAGAAACATTATGTGCAGGGAAGCCAAATTCACATCCAGAATAAGTGTCTATGCCAGTAAGGACAAAGCACTATCCTTTTCATGATGGAAATGGGCCAATACAATCAACTTGCCACCAGAACACAGGCTGATCACCCCAAGGATTGGTGCCATATTGGCGACTCAGTGTTGGTCTCTGCTGCTGCCATATTGGACATTTAGCAGAGGCTGAAGCCAGATCTGCCTTGGTGAGTGGGAGTCCATGTTGCTGAGCCCATGCATAACCTCCACCCCTGCCACCATGGCCACTCTGTTCATGAGCCAATTGGGCAATGACAGGAGTGGCTGAAGAAAGAGTTTGACTACTATCTATAGAATGGGTTATCTTTTCCACTTGATTGTTAAAGTACTCTTCTGCTCACATCACTTTTTGGTGAGTGTTTATATGTGAAACAAATATTTTTATATCCCTTGTCCATGTGGAGAGTTCTATCCACGTACCACTTCCCCAAATATCTTTGTCACCAATTTTTCAGTCATGTTCCTTCCAAGTTCCTGACCATCTGGCTAGATCATTGGATACATCCCATGAATCCGTATACAGTTGCACACTTGGCCGTTTTTCCTTCCAGGCAAAATGTACTACCAGGTACACTGCCCAAAGTTCTGCCCACTGTGAGGATTTCCCTTCACCACTGTCCTTCAAGGATGCCCTGGAAAGAGGCCATGATGCTCTAGTTGTCTTTCACTTGCAGGTAGTGCCTGCATAACATGTAGAAATATCTGTAAACCAGGCCCTAACATTTTCTTCTGACAGCTGAACATATAATACATCCCATGAGGTGATAGGAACCTTCTGGAGACAGAAAGCAACATAGCAGGAGTAGGAGCAATGGGGATCTGGGCAAGGTTTTCATGTACCCTCTGGAATGCTCTGGCTCAATTGTATTTATACCATTTCCATTTAATAATGGACTGTTGCTGTGCATGTCCAATCTTATGATTCAATGGATGAAATAATATCCAGCTCATAATGGGCAACTCAGATGATATGGGAATGTGGTACTCCATGGTCAAGTGTTCAGTTTCCACTAAGACCTAGTAGCAAGCAGAGGTGTTTGTCAAAGTGAGAGTAACTGTCTACAGATGATGTCAGAGCCTTGCTCCAAAATTCTAAAGGTCTCTGCTGCAATTCACCTATGGTGGCCTTCCAGAGCTCCAAATAGCATCTCTACCTGTCACTGACACTTCAAATACCTGGATCTCCGAGATGATATGGCCCCAGTGGCAGACCAGCCTACACAGAAGCCTGGACCTGTTGCAGAGCTTTCTCTTGTTCTGGGCCCCACTCAAAACTAGCAGCTTTCCAAACCACTTGGTAAATGGACCAGAGTAGGACACCTAAATGAGGAATGCATTGCCTCCAAAATAAAAATAGACCCATTAGCCATTGTTTCCATTTTTTGGTTGTAGGGAGAACCAGATACAAGAACTTATCTTTTACCTTATAAGGGATATCACTACATCCCCCATACCACTGGACTCTTAGAAATTTCACTGACATAGAAGGACCTTAAATTTTAGTTGGATTTATTTACCATCCTCTGGCTCACAAATGCTTTACTAGTAAATCCAGAGTGGTTGCTCCTGTTCACTTGGTCGAATCAGCATAATATCATCAATGTAATGGACTAGTGTGATACCTTGTGGAAGAGAAAGGCGATCAAGATCCCTACAAGCTAAGTTGTGATGCAGGGCTGGAGAATTAATATAACTCTTAGGTAGGATAGTGAAGGTTGTTTCTGGTGGGCCTTATCGATAGGTATGGATAAAAAGGCTGTTATGGCCTGTGTCTACATGTCCCCCCAAAGCCTTATGCAGTAATAAGTGAAGTTTTTACAGAGGTGACTGGATCTAGAGTGTGTGATTACTAAGTTAGTCCACTGATTGGTTTGGCATAATTCTCCTGAGATCAAAGATATGATGGTAGGATTAAGGGCACTAGGATTAATGGTGGAAGTGCTACTCACCCTTAGATATAAGGGAAAGAAAGAGGCTTATTGATTCCTTGCTTCCTTGCTTTGTTATCTTCTACCCTCCATGAACTGTTTATCCTCTGTGATGCCTGTCTTCCATGCTACCCTGCTTTGGAACCAGCTGATTATAGACTGAAATCTCTATAAACTGTGAGCCAAATAAGTCTTTCCTCCTTTAACTTTGAATGTCAGGTATTTTGTCTCACCCATGAAAAAGTTAACTAAAATAGAATTTGGTGCCAGGAGTGGAGTTGTTGCTATGACTCTACCTGATCTTTGTTGTTCAGGAGCCTTTGGAATTGGCTTGTGGGAAGAGTTTGGAAAGGTTCAGAAATACCAGCTGAAAAAGCAGGTCTGGAAAGTCTTAGGCTGTACTTGATATGAGATTCTGGTCAGAGCTCAGAGGATCATAATGCTGATAGAAATGATGCTGGTAAAGACCAGGCTCTAGGAGGTTTCTGCTAGGAAAAAGGACTGCATTGGCTATTGAACCCCAGATGATGTGTGTTATGGTTTGGTAGAAAGTTTGTCTGCATTTTGCTGCTGTCCAGAGACTGCTTGAGACTGAGCTTAAGGGCAGCTATTATGGCTTGTGTTGAGATGTCCTCCCAAAACCTCATGTGTCACAGGAGTGTCTTTTCAGAGATGGCTGGATCTAGAGTGTGTGGTGTTGGGATCAAGAGCGTGTGATTACTAAATCAGTCCATTTAATGGACTGGCATAGTTCTGGCTAGGATTAAGGGTGTTAGTACTCCTAGAACAGGTAGCCTACATAAAATACAAGGGACAGAAAGAAGGCTAATGTGCTCTTGCCTGCCTGTTTTCCATGGTCTATTTCTCCTCTGCAAAGTCCCTTTGTGGTGCCACTCTGCCTTAGAGCCAGCAAACTATAAGCTGAAACCTCTCCAAACTGTGAGCTAAATAAACCTTTCCTCCTTTAACTTTGAGTGTCAAGTAATACATCTCAACAATGACAGAAAAGTAACTAAGAGAGAATTTGCTACCAGAGAAGTGGGTCATTGCTGTGACTACACCTGACCGTGTGATTCAGGAGCCTTTGGGACTGGCTTGTGGGAAGAGTCAGGAAGGGTTTGGAGATGCTGGCTGAAAAAGTAGAGCTGAAATGCCTTAACTGTACTTGGGAGATTCTAGTCAGTGCTCAGAAGGCCAAAATGCTGATAGAAATGATGCTGGTAAAGACTACGTTCAGGAAGTTTCTGTTGGGAAGGACCTCACTGGCTGTTGGACTTCAGACATTGTGATATGGCTTGGCAGAAAGTTTGTCTGCATTTTTCTTCTGTTCAGAGACTTTGTCTGAAACTGAGATTAAGGACAGCAGACTAATTAATCTTGCAGAAGAAATTTCAAAGCAGTCTAATGTTGAGGGATTGACATGGCTACTGTTGGGAGCTTTTAGCCAGATTTATGTTGAGGATCAAGAGCAAAGCACCCAGCAGAATGTTTCAAAACTGTGAGTTTGGCCAGAAAGGAAGCTCCAGTAAAGTTGCAGCATGCAAAGATGGAATAGAGGATAAATTGGTCACTCAAAAGCAAGACAAAGCCAAATATTTCAGAAGAAGACAACAGAAAAGATGGCCTGAGAACAGCACAAGAACCAGCAGGACTCCAGGCTTTGCAGCCTCAGAGTTGCAAAGGAGAAAGTATATGATTTGAGAAGAAAGCCCAGAGCACTATGTTCCAGAATGGCAGTGAGCTAGAGAATTTATTCTTGGAATTTGGTTCAGAGTGCTCAGCTATCCAGGCACTTGACCCCTACAGCCAAGAGAGAAGGAAATATGACTACTGCTCCAGCTGGTAGCAAATCTTATCATCATCCATGTGATTCTGGTTCTGGGTGCATGCCGAATGCAAGAGTTATGGGGTCAGAAGGCTTCCACCCAGATTTCAGAAGACCTGGCAGGTCAGGCAGTGTGCCCCTGACAGGGCACTGTGTGAAGATCTGAATGTGAAGCTGAAGGTGTGGTGGAGAACTGCAGAAGTTTAGAGAAGCCAGGGGCATGGATCATCTGAGGAAAGTTGCAGGAAGTGAGAAGAGTTTGCTCAAGAGAGAAGCAAAGGGAACTACAATCAACAGACATGCTAAAGGGGTGGAGCCACCCAAGTCCTTTGGAGTTCACAACTTGCCACAGATTTCCAGGGATGCTGGACTTAATTTTTTCCCTGCTGGATTTTGCTGGTTTGATTGTATTCCTTTCTGTCCTCCTATTTGTACCTTTTTGAATGGTAATGTGTATCTTGTGCTACTGAATGTTGGAAGTGTTTAACTTTCTTTTTATTTGTACAGGGGCTTGCAGTTAAGAGTTTGCCTTAAATTTCAGAGTAGACTTTGGACTTGGACTTTTCAGCAATGCTGAGACTCTTAATACTTTAGCAACTCTTAGAGATGGATTAAATGCCTTTTTCATAAAGAGATGTGTATGAGTCTTTCGGGGACCAGTATTGGAATGTTATGGCTGTGTCTAGATGTCTCCCCAAAGCCTCATGCAGTTGTAGGTGAATCTTTTACAGAGATGGCTGGATCTAGAGTGTGATTACTAAATTAGTCTACTGATTGGTTTGGCATAGTTCTTCTGAGATCAAAGGTATGATGGAAGGAATTAAGGGCACTAGGATTAAGTATAGGAGCACTACCCACCCTTAGATATAAGAGACAGAAAGAGGCTTGTCAAATGCTTGCTTGCTTTGCTACCTTCTGGCAGCCCACCATGAACTGTTTCTCCTCTGCAATACCTGTCTGCCAGGCCACCCTGCCTTGGAGCCAGCTGATTATGGACTGAAATCTCTATGAACTATGAGCCAAATAAACCTTTCCTCCTTTAACTTTGGGGGTCAGCTATTTTGTGTCAGCAACAAAAAGAGTAACTAAGACAAAGGCACTTGCCAAATCAACAGCTGTATACCAAGTACAAAGAGATACATTAATCTGTTCAAGGAAGGACCCATATCTCTAGTACAGCAGATGCACTGGAGTCACCACTTGATTTAGTTTACAGTAATCTATCATCATTCTCCAAGACCCATCCATCTTCTGCACAGGCAAAATGGGGGAAATAAATAGAGATTTGGTGGAAACCACCATCTTCCAAGTACTTGATAGTGGCAGTAATCTTGGCAGTCCATCCAGGGGTACAATGTTGTTTTTGGTGTACCATTTTATCAGGCAAAAGAAACTTGAATGGCTTCTATTTGGCCTTTCCAAATATAATAGCCCTCACACTACAGGTTAAGGGACCAACATGAGAATTCTTCCAACTACTAAGTATTTCTATCCCAATTATTCATTATGGAACAGGGGAAATGACTACAGGATTAATTTAAGGACCTACTGGACCCACTATGAATTAGATCTTTGCTAAAACTCCATTGATCACCTGACCTCTATCAGTCCAGCTGTGATTCTCTTGTTACTACAATTTGAAATAGGTTTCTGTTCATTTGCTCCTAATTTTTTTGATTATATAAATCTAGTAAAATTTTTATAGGCTTCCCATCTATTTCACTTTTGGGAACACCATGGCTAATCAGTCAACACCATAGGTCTACAAGTTTCAGACCATTCTGATCATTGTTCTGCTTCTGGTTTCTATTACAGAAAGTGCATGCACCTTGTTTTTGGTGATTAATTGCTATCACTTAACCCCTGACACTCTGAGATCCAATCAAACTCATTGCCCTTAATTTTCCCAATCAAGTAACCGAGGTCCCTGATGTAAAGTCTGGCACACAGAGAAGAGCAATGATAGTGCTCTTGAAGGATTCTGGTGCTTCCCTCACAAATCTTTTTCTCAAAATGTTAGTGAAAAGTGCATTTTTGGACCATCCCAGTGGGGAGGGTTAAGTTTAACATGACAAATTCACTCTACATTCCTATTTCTCTGAGCCAATGAATCCCCTCATCAACAAACCATGATTTCAGGCATTTCTAACTCATTCACAGTGGGCCATCTTTTGATCCATACTTCTACCAACCAGCTAAATAAACTTTTAACATCATTTTTCACTCTATGAGCTACAACATTCAATTCAGAGTTCCTACTTAATGGGCCCATATTGATAGTCTGATCCAGATATATATTTTTGCCATCACAAGTCAGGTGTGGAAGGGTGCAAAAGAGCTGTCTATATATTGGAGATCCAAAGGATCCAATCAAAGGGTTATACAAGCCCATACGAGGAGGCTGAAGGTTCTTTGGGGAAGCCAGGAGATAAAGTACAAGGTGAACATGAACACTGGAGCTCCTCTGCAGAAACAGAAGGGAGCCTTCCTTCTTTGTTTCCCTTTTATTCCATTCAGGCTACAAGCCTGTTGGTTGGTGCCACTCATAGCAAAGGTGGGTCTTCCAACTTCAGTAAATCCCAGAATTGTGCTGATCCAATTTAGTTGGGCATTTCTTACTAAAGTTGACACAATCAGTTAACTATCACAAGAAGTTACTTTAAATAACATTTTGATACCATAAATTTTATAGTTTAGTATAAACTGTGTTTTTACTTTACTTTTTCTAAAGTGTTTTCAGCCAGTTACTTTATACTTCTCCACACAGACCTCAGGTACAGTATCACTAGTATCATGAATAGGTATCTTTTGGCTCATAATTACAGTGTGTAAGCTATCTACACATTGCTTATTAGTTTTGTGATATTTTCATTTCATTTCAGATTCTTCCTGGATTTTTGGTCCCTGTGTTTATCCATGATTCTTCTAGCACCTTTGGTTTTCCCTTGTGATTGGTCTTATTCCTGAATCAACTAATTTCTGCCTTGAAAATTTTTTATTTACTTCTAGAGAATTATATTATTATTTCTACCTTATCTAATCACAACATTATCTCTAAATCAGATTCTTTCCATGTCATTTGGTCATTTCTCCCTTATCATCTTTAAATTTGTATAAAACCTTCCTGCTTACCAATCAAATCAAACTCTTTATAACAGGAAATTTCTGTATTTGCTTTCTCGTAGTTCCAGGTTTGCTGGTGCTCTGTTGTAACTGTTCTATAAGTACAGTGCTTGGAAGTTTTTACCCACAAATGGGAAAAGAAGGTCTATGGCTTCACAGTACTGAGGGCTATTTAAGATAAATTTACACAAGAAAATATCTACAAGTCCTAGATAGGCCTAGAGGGTTATAGTAGCCATTTCTTTTTATTCAAATCTCTTTAGTTTTCTTTTTATTTTTCCAAATAAAATGATTTGTAGATCTTAATGTAGCAGGAAATAGTGTCAGATAATCATGGACTGAATGAAACTTCTGAAACTGACCCATTGTAAACTTTTCCTTCTTATAAGTTCATTATTTTAGGTATTTTTGCAGTAACAAACATGTGAGTGACACAGCCATAATATCAATTAAAATTGAAATGTAAGAAAATATTACTTTTTTTTTACAAAGAGTTTGGTTTAGTTTTTAATAGTCTACTGTACTCAAGTTAGCAAGCCATTCTCTAGTTTGTTAGACCAGTTGCAATAACATAAAAACTGATATATGAAATTAAATAAAGTTGCAGGATGTAAGATCAACATGCCAAACTCATTTGTATTTATCTACACTAGCAATAAGCAATCCAAAAAGAAGTTTAAAAAGAGTTACATTTATAATAACATAAAAAGGAATAAAACAAAATACTTAGTTATATTTAACCATGGAAAAGACTTGTGGATGAAAAACTATAAAACCCTGCTGAAAGATATTAAAGAAGGACTAAACAAACAAAAAAATCATTTATTCATGAATTAGATATCCTAATGTTAATAAAAATTCTCTAAAACACTACACCAATAAACATAATGCCTATTAAACTCTCAATGCCCTTTTTTATTTTGTCAGAAATGAAAGAACCCATACTAAAACTGACATGGACTTTCAAAGAGCTCAAACAATCTGAAAATGAAGAATAAAATTTTAGGATTTTATGTCTTAATTCCAAAAATTCTTTCAAAGCTACATTAATAAAAATAATGTTGTTTTAACATAATGATATACATAATAGATAAAATGGACTAGAACTGAGAATCAGTTGAGTTTTAAGAAGGGTGCCAAGACCATTCAATGGGAAAACAGTAGCCTTTTTAACAGTAGTCTTTTTTTAATCACTGGGAAAATTGTATAATCTTATGCAGAATGAAATTGGACCCTTTCTTCATACATGTGAAATTAAATCAAAATAGAACAAAGAATTAAATTTAAGAGCTAAAACAATAAATCATTGGGAGAAAATAGAAGTAAATCTTCTTTGGATTTGGATTTCTTAGATATGACACTAAAAACACAAGCAACAAACATAAATAAATTGGAAAAAACCATTTTTACACCAAAGTATAGTTTCAAGAAAATGAAAAGCATCCCATATGATGTGTGCCAATATTTGCAGTTCATGTAAATGAAAAGGGTCTAGTATTCACAATATATAAAGAACCCTTTTAACTCAATGACAACCCAATTAAAAAATACCTAAATGGATATTACTCCAACGATGATAGTCAAAAAGTATGTGTGAAGATGCTTGCTAGCATGAGTCACTTGGAGAAAGCAAATGAAGACATAGTGAGACACCACTTTATATCCAATATAATGACTATAATAACATGAAAAATTATAAATACCAGTTATTAGTAGTGATGTGGAAAAATTGGAACACTCATACATTATTGATGGTAATTTTGAATGGTATAACTACTGTGGAAAAGCTTGGGTAACTTAGACATAAAATTACTTTGTGGACCCAGCTTTGCACTCCTAGGTATCTATCTTAAAGAATTAAAACACATGTTCAAAGAAAACTTAGTCGATGATTGTTTATAGCTTATTCCATGATTGTTCATAGCAGGACGATTTATGTTCTTATTTAGCCAAATGATGGAAACAACTCAGATATCAACCAAAGCATAAAAAAATTTTGGTCTATCCATACCATACAATATTTTCCAACATGAAAAGGAGTGAGGCATGGTATATGACATTATTTGGATGAACTCTGAAAACATTAAGGTCAATGAAGTGTAAAGCAGACACAGCCATATTCTATGATTCTACTGATATGAATTGTCTAGATTAGGCAAATCCATTGAGGCAGAGAGCAGATTAGTTAGTTGCTAGGTTGGGAGAAATGGTGAGTGAGTGTTTAATGAGAATAGAATTGCCCTTTGGGATGATGAAAACATACTGAAACTAGATAGTGATGATAGCTGCACAACATTTTGAATTTACTAAATGCCACTGAATTACACATTTAAAAATAGTTAAATGGTGAATCTTATAAGCCAACAATCAAGTCTCATCTGAAATCTTTGGCTTTAGGCCACAAGATAAAAAGTGTCTGGGTGGTGTAAATTTCACCACAATCAAAAAACAAATATTAATCCAATAAATCTGGGAGGTTGAGGCAAAGGATCACAAGTTTGAGCACAACCTGGACAACTTAGCAACTTACAGAGACCCAGTCTCAAAATTAAAAGAAGAGTGTAGGGAGAGCTAAGGTACACAGTACCACACACACACACACACACACACACACACAAATGTTTAATGAAAAAGGTGGTCTACGAAATACATGGATGATTTACATGTTCTTTTGAAGTTTAGTTTCTTTGTAAAATAGAAACTTCTTTCCAAATATTTGAAATGGGCAGGATTTTATTTTAAAATTGAAGTGAAAGACTGAGTACTCTTCTCCATTTATTGCCTATGAGGGCACATACAGTGGACCATTGACTTATGAACTCAATTTGTTCCCAAGGGCTGGTTGCAACTCAAGTTGGTCAATTGAGGGCTCAGACTCCTCTACTCAATCATCAGAGTCTCTCTCCTGTTTACAGCCAGATCTGTGTCCTTAGAGATACACTGGCCCAGGATTTCTCAATTAACCTCACACAGGAAAGAATGTTGTAATGTTCCATCCAGAACTCTTTAAGGGTTAAATCTGGAAGCACAAGTGGCTGCCATTGGGTCATAACTCAGGACTTGGTAAGTTAATAATTTAAAACTAAAATTCTGGTAATAACCCAAGTCGTTCATATGTCAGGCCAGTCATAACTCAAGGGTCTGCTATATTAGTAATCATCATTCTTGTTCCATCAGCAAGTTATTTAATTCAGCAGATAACATGTGCTGCTGCCAAACCAGAAATTCTACATTTGGATTAAGGAGAATGGTCTGGATTACACAATTAGTTCAGTTATGTGTTATTTTATTAAACCATAAGATTATTAAAATTGGTGTTTTGTGTGTCATAGGTTTGTGGCACTTCTTTGCGCACTTGTCACTAACCACAATGCAATTTCCACCTGTAAATCTTTTCCATGGTAGAACCCCAGGCCGGAGTGAATCATTATAAATACAAGGTAGGCCATTACACTGACTTAACTTTTCTGCCTCATTGTGTGAAAATTGATCAAATTCAGAAGCACTACCTTTACCCAGTAGCTGGCTTTGAGTGAGTAACCCTGCTCCAAAGCATTTGGCAGCATGCCATTGATTTTGGAGTCAGTGGACATCAGGGCAACACCAGGCTGCAGATTGGCAGCAGAAAAATAGATTAGAATATTTCAAACTCTGTGAAATAAAAGCAAGTAAACTTTGAGTTACATAAAATCACATTTAATCTGGCTGCTTCTATTTTAGGATGTGGCTTGAAACAGACATGAAATGCTCAACATTCAACTTCAGAAATTTGAAATTTAGCAAGCCACTCAGATATTATAACCTAGGGTTACAGTTGAGACTCAAATGTTGACTTATTCTAACAGGGTCTCTCAGATATTTTATTTATTTATCAGATTTTTATTTATTTTCAACAGCTAGGATCTTAGGAAGTGGGTTTGAGTACCAATGTTCTCCCTTAAGACAACAAAAAGCTCAGCATTGTTTTACAAGCAATAACTTGACAAATTCTGTGTTTACACACAGCAAGAGCAGGTAAAATATGCTTATTGGAATAAGTGCCAAATCACAGTTGGATCTCACAATTAAATAACACAGTGGAAATGTGATATTTTCCAAATTCATATGGATTTTTAGATGAAATTATATTAAGTAATGGAAAAATTTATACTTTGAATTTTTATCTAAGCAACATCTGGTCCTCACACTGCTGTTCTGATGTTTTAACTGGATTCACTTGTTAAAATAGTGGCAAACAATAAAGAATATCTGTCCTTAGTCAACCTGGCATACTTTTAGAGTCAACACTAACTTAATATGTATTTCATTTTAACTGTGCAGGCACCTTGAATTGTGAATAGCTATAATTGTAGCACTCAGGACATAATTTGTTTTTAACTCTTTTTGTACCTTTAGTCTTTGATAGATGGCTGCTGCCAAGACTCAGCTTGGGTGGGAAGCTAAAGTTTCATGAAATATAGGAATTTGTGTGCATAGCTAATATCCCTTAGGTTTATTCCTGTGCTTCACATGATAAACACAGACCTGAGCCAGAGCTCCTGTCTTCTGGGATGGCCCTTACCAATGACTCTTGCCAGAGTCCCAGTTCCCTCGTCTGTAAATCAGACATAATTGTGTTTGTCATCCCTTTTACTTCACTGGAGGATTTTAAGGATTGCAAAACCACATAACACTTGATAATATAAAATGCTATGATAATGGTTAAAATGAAGAATGATCTTGTCCTGACAACGAGCAAATCAACTGTCAGGGAGTGATTTAATCATCTGGGATATGAATTAACTCTCTCTAGCCATTTTTAGCTGAGTGCTGGAGGATATGAAAGAATAATATACTATTTCCATGTGAAGTCAAAGTACTTCTGCCCTTCTTACTATGTCTGTATTTTAAAAGTAATAAAAATGTACAATGAAATATTAGATACTCTTAAGAAATTCTAAAAATTAAATCTGGAAAACTATCCTGTTTTATACATAAAGATTGAAGTAGCTAACCTCCAACATTTATCCCTTCAAAATGAAAAACCTAAAATCTTTGCAAGCTTTCTATCAAGTTTTCCCTGAAATCAGCTTCAAGCCTAGAAGCATAAACAATAATATAGCAATTGTTCTTCACAGCTCATTAAATTCATAAATTTATACCAACTGTATGTTATATAAATTTATAGAAACTTTTTTATTCTCTTGAAAATTATTATCACTTTGTATTAATGTTTATTCTTTAAGTTTACAATTTCTTTTCTAGGTGAGTAACCAGTTTGAATTAATTTGCTAGGGCTACTGTAATAAACTACTACAAACTGGGTGGCCTAGGCAAAAGAAAAATAATGTCTCATCGTTCTGAAGACCAGAAAACTGAGGCCCAGCTGTCAGTAGATTTGCTCCCTTCTGAGGACCGTGAGTGGCAATCCAACTGAGGGCTCTTCTAGCTTCAGGTGTTTTGCCTACAGTCACCTGAGTTCCTGGATTTCTACTGCCTCGCCCCAGTC
This sequence comes from Heterocephalus glaber, assembly GCF_053883595.1. Taxonomy (NCBI): domain Eukaryota; kingdom Metazoa; phylum Chordata; class Mammalia; order Rodentia; family Bathyergidae; genus Heterocephalus; species Heterocephalus glaber. Next base: position 1,876,950 of record NW_028258303.1, read on the forward strand.
TCTGCTTTATCTTAACCTGGTATTCTGTGTGTAAGTCTGAGGGTAAATTTCTCTTTTCATAAAGACACCCATTCTACTTGTTTAGAAACCTTTCTTACTCCAATATGACCTCATTTTAAAGTAGTCAATTACATCTGTAATGGCCTTATTTCCAAGTAAGGTCATTTTCTGAGGTACTAGAGGTTAAAACTTCTTTTTAAAATGTGCATTGGTATACATTTGTAATATATAATAAGAATATTTGTTGTGGGGAATTGCATCTTGATCCTTTTCACTTTCCTTTTCCCTCTTTTGCCTCCCATTCCCCCTACCCCCAGATCATTGTATGTATTCAGGGGAAGGGAGAAATAACTTAGCCAAAACATAACTTTATTAAATGTATTTAAGCAATAAGAAATAACAATTCATTATAGTCTGAAGCTTATATTTGAGGCTGTAGGGAACCACTTTGGTTTGCTTCAAAGTCTGGGCCCCCTGAGGACCTATAAGGACATGACCCCACCGTCTGGCACATGCACACAATAGCACACACTTATGTAAGCCTGACTTGGTGTAGACTACCATGCGTGCATTATGTGGTTGTGTAAGGACATAATGACGTAAGGTTAAGTAGCGCCCTATATAAAGGCTGAGGAATAAAGATGTTTGCTGTTGTTGCTACTGCTGATGTCAGCCCCAAGTGCTTTCCTTTTCTTGGAGACCTCACCCAAAAAATTATCCCTTCACCCCCCACAACCCTGACAGAGGCCATTTCATTTTTCATATTAATGCTTGTTAGATTTTGGTCAAATCCTCTTTCAGCTTTTACTTCCCATGTTCATGGCATTCCAATTGATTTTAGTCATATGATTCACAGACATTCTTCCTACCCTTTCTACAGTAATTTCTATAGTTTTAGGGTCCTCAGTTCCATTCCAATTGCTTGGATTACCTCTTAATACAAGGTGTTCACTTCAACGTTCATAAAAGTTTGAAAGCCAGTCACTGGAAGCCACGATTTTAATCTGCTTGGTTATAAATATATATAACCTTGGGGAAGTCAGTTTCATTTTAAATAGACTTTTAGAGGACTAAAGAAGATACTGAAAATAAAGTGAGAGACACTATTAGCATCATGCCTGAGCTGTTGCTAAGGTAATTTACTTGTTTTTATTTTATTATTCAAATGTCTTGGTATTATCTGCATATTAAAGGGAAAACTGTGCAGCTTTTTCTCTAAGCCATTCAATGAAATTTTCTTAAGACTGTGTCAGTTTTTTGCTACATTAGGTTGCTGTAACACATAACATCCCAAATTTCAAGTAGTTTATAAGAACAATGCTTTTTTGATTTTGTTTTTCTGGCTTATTCATATCTGTTTGTCTGCAGTAGGTCTGCTCCTGGATCCCCTCACTTTTCTTCTCTTTTCTAGAATCCAGGTTAAAAGTAAAACCTGAAAGCCCAAGGACATGCTATTCTGGTGTCATAGGAAAGGAGACCAAACTAAAGCACACAATAGCTGTTAAATGTTAAATCTTTGATCACAGCTAATGTATTCTCCCTTCTACTCATATTCCTTTGGCCAAAACAGATCATTTGGAAAAGCACAGTGATACAGAGGGTTGGCAGGAATGCTCCTTCTGTAGAAAGGTACTTCCAGTCTCATGATGAAAGGGAAAACTCTACAGTCTTCCAACAGGAAGCATGGAGAAAATGATTTGAAGCATAATACAATCTAAGACAACAATCTCCTAGTTTTGATATCTGAGAAACATTGCTATTTTTATCTTTGTAGGTGTGTCCTCTTATTTGTACAGTAGTTTGCCCTTGTCTGAGTTTCATTTTCTCTGGTTTCAGCTACTTGTATTCAACTGTGGTCTGAAAATTAAATGGAAAATTCCAGAAATAAAGAATGTACAAGTTTTAAATTGTCTACTTTTCTTAACAGCATGATGAAATCTTACACTGTCCTACTCTACTCCACCCAGGATGTGAATCATCCCTGTGTCCAGCATATCCATACCATATATGCTACCAGCCTGTTAGTCATTTAGTAGCAGTTTTGGTTTTCGGATCAACTGTCAAGGTATCATAGTGGTATGTTTTAAAAAACCCGTATTTTACTAAATAATAACCACAAAACAAATAGTACTGATTCTGGAAATTTTGATATGCCAAAGGAAAGCTATACATTACTTTTTTTTTTTTTTTTGGTACAAAGTATCGATCTTGGGTCCTTGGTGCTTGCAGGGCAGGCAGCAGAACCACTGAACTAAATCCCTGGGCATAAATTACTTTTTAAAGTGAAGAAAAAGAAAGTCCAATGAGACATTTTGAAAAAAACACACTCATATAACTTTCATTACAGTATGTTGTTATAGTTGTAATATTTTATTAACATGCTTGTGAATCTCTTACGGTGCCTGTGTCAAAGTTTGTATCTAAATGTCCCGCCAACTCCTCCTGTGCTCATAAATCGCTCTTTGGGAAGCTAATCCAATCAAAGGAGTGTGATATTCATCAGTGCACCACTGAAAAGTTAATGTCAGATGAATGTGATGCTGGGAGGTGAAGCCTGGTGGAAGTAAGGGATCACTGGGGGTGTGGCATGGAAGGATCTAGCTCCCTCTCGTCTTCCTTGGTTTCTGTACTTCTTGTCTGCCATTCCAGGAGTGATTTCTCCTCTGCCATCCCACTCTGTTATGCCACCATACCTTGCACCAAGGTGATTATAACTGAAATCTCTACAAACTGTGAGCTAAATGAACCTTTCCTCCTTTAACTTGTGGGTGTCAGGTATTATGTCTTAGTAACAAGAAAGTAACTAAGACAGCCAAGTCTATAAATTAAAGTTTATCATAGGAATACATGTGTAGAAAAAAACAGTTTATATGGGGTTTGATGCCATCCACAATTTTAAGCATCCACTAAGATCTTGGAAATCATCCCCTTTCAGATAAAGAGGGTACTAATCTACCTATATTCTTTTTATTATTGTTTCTAATTCTTAGATAATATTTATCATATTACTCTTAAAATTGATTAAATCTTAAATTAATTCTTAAATTAAATCTTAAAATTTAATATATTCATCTTAAAATTATTACTATCAATTGTCCTCCTCACTTTTTGAAAAACATCTAATCACCATACTTCTATCCACATATATTACAGTATTACCATGCTTCAGTCCTTAAAACCAACATAATCTTTATATGGAGATTCATATTGAATTTTTCATAAATTATGTCCAAATATTTAGTAGTATATTAGACATCTTTTGTTTTTGTCTATTTAGAACATTTTTTAAAATTTTGGCAATGGTATCCTGAGTTTTGAAAAAAATTACCTATTAACCTTTTTCAGTCCTCATGTCTCTTTTGGATATTCCATGCTTCAAAGTTTTATATTGAATTGATTCTTGGGTGAGTATAAGACTAAAACCGAGCTAATTAGAAGAAATAAATATATCTCTGATAATTTTTGTGGGAACTTTGGGGAAGGATAATCTCTATTTTTATGGAGTTTATGAACTTCTAAGATACACACCCAGAGCTTCAGGGGACTCACTGGCCATCATGAGGATATACAGCTAAAATGATAATTCTCCAGACAATGAAAAAGAAACGCTGACAATTAAAAAGAAAAATATAAACAAGTAGTGTGTTTAAGTACCTGGATACATCCTTAAGTAAAACTCAAACCCCTGGACTCCTTTTTTTGCTTAAATTCATTTGAGTTGGGATTCTGTAATTTGTAACTGATGTAGTCTTTATTAAAAAGGCAGTTTTCTAGCATCCTTTGGATTAGTAGGGAGATATGCACATGTGCATCCTCCTACTCCTCTTCTTCTGTAAAATTTTTTATTTGACCAGTTATATGGAACTTGCCATCAAATTAATAAGCTAAATATTATTAAATACATCTATGATAAAATTTTAGCTGGGCATTGTGGTGCATGCCTGAAATCCCAGCACTCTGGGAAGCTGACACAGGAAAGTCGTGTTTGAGCCCAGTCAGGACAACTTAGCAGCTTAGTGAGACTTTGTCTCAAAAAAAAAAATAAATAAATAAAAAAGAGCTTAATTCAAAGGCCCTGGGTTCAATCCCAAGTAACACACACACACACACACATGCACACATACACAATTTCTAAACTCCATGATAATAAAAAGTAAAAATTATTTTAGCAACTAATTATTTACCAGAAATTATTTGTAAGCTTCAAGTGAGATAAAAGGCTTTATGATATCGAGGAAAAGGATAAAATTTTCAATTAATGAACTTGAGAAATATGGCTCCGTGACATACACTACTAGAAATGTGACTAGGGAGAATCATTTAAACTTCATACAGGCCCTTTCTTCATTTTTATTTTCTTTCTTGGGATACAAGGCTTCAATAAGTTACTCAGTTGCCAAGATTGGGTTTGAATTTGCAGATTCTTAGCACTACTAAGAGTTTTTGAAAATAGGACTCCAGAATGAAATTTTAAGAAGCTCTCCAAGGAATAACTGTGCTACCTTGAAAACCATAACCTTAGAATTACTATATACAAGTAAAAGAAACGTGATCCTAGATACCTGCCCATATTGGTGAGCAAGGCTTTCATGGACTATGATGAATCCCATGTACAAAAACTTTCTGATCCAGCCACAAATGTAAAATGGAAACAGATTTTAAAATTCAATACGTAAGATAATGGTAAGCAAGGTTTTAATAAATTACTATGTATTTCATCATCAAAGGAATAGTATAAACTTTAAGTGAAACAACATTAAGAAAAAAAGGATTGTTATGCACTCAAATTTTCTCAGAAGAAAAGACAGTTTGAGAGTAAGTTCTCCAAAGTATGCACAGAATTTTGAAAGTTAAGCAAATGGGGAAGAACTCCATATAACAGAACGATGGTGAAAAAAAATAGAGATACAGGTATGGAGTTTGTCACAAATGGAATGTAGAGTGCTTGGGGGAGAAAAAAATGAACAGGAAAAGAGCTGGGGATGAATTAGAAATGGTTTTTGGTGAGAAATAAAAATATTTGGACTTTATCTTTTCAGTAGTAAGGTGTGTATAATGAAGATTAAAATAGTGAATATGCACACATTTATCTCATAGTGGTTAAAAACATGGCCTCAGAGAGTTCTGTGTGGGTTTGAATCTCAAAACACTACTTAGTACCCATATAAATTTAAGAGAAATTTAATTACTCTATGTCAAATGTACAGTGAGAATATATTTTGCATATAGGTGACCCTCGGTAGTTCCCATATTGTATTCTGAAAACAGTGCAATGGAGCCATTTATAAGACAATTTCCCTAGTTTAGAACAAAAGAAATAATGGCATAAAATAACAATGATGATTGTAACTGTAAATAATGAATTTCAAAGGGGTCATGGTAGGACTTAGTGACAGAAAGTGGTAGTTCTGAGGTTTATTATTCAAATTTCTCTTCATTTTCAGTAGAATGCTTCTTTTAAATTTCAAGATGTATACTAGAAAGGGAGGCAAGTGATTTTCAAATAGTAAAGTTGATTGTGTTCTCAGACCCAAGTACTGTTAGGGAAGACAATGAAAATTCTGTGGCAATGAAGCATTTTCTCTAAAAGAGTAAATTTTAATAAATATGTTGTAGATGGCAATAGTAGATTTATGAAATATTTTAGAACCTAAAAAGTTGTATATTTGGAACCAGGAATAAAATTAATATGTTGAGCTTTTAAAAATAAATTCAAACTATTTTAAGGTAGAAATTATTAGTGGAAAGTACCTTGATCCTATTTTAAACTCTAAGATATTTGTTTCCCTGAAAAATGATTACTAGGAAGACCAAAGGATGTGTTGAATCTAAAAGCACAGTTGGATGCCCAGCTTAACCCTGGAGCCAGTGTTAGTTTTCAATGCTTTCTTACAGTTTAGAAGGGGAAAATAATCATTCACTTACCACCTTGTTCATGTACTGAGCACACGAATAGCAGCCCTTCTCTCTGATGTTTAGTTAAGGGTCTTTGGCTCTCAATCTTTTTCCTTTTTTCCTTTTTCTGTTCATATGCAAACAAAGCAGGGTAGTTAGTTTAACTAATATTTTTAACTGATCACTGATTTCTATCTGCTTCAAGGGCTTGTTTAGCTAGGGCAAAAGAACAGTGCACATTTGCCAGGGTGATTCACCCTCTGAAGGATGCTAATTCTTCAGGCAGTATATTTAAGACTGATTTGATATTATTCTAATCTCTAAACTACAGTATGGTTTACTAGGGGAATATTGCATCTTTTCTTTTAAGAACATTGACTTTAAAAGCAATGAGAAGTTAATTTTCTATTTTTTTCTAGTTTTTTTCTTATGCGGAGTAAGAGAAAATGCATGAGAAATTACTTAAATGCTGAGAACTTTAGACATAATGTGAAAGATTGGAAATGTTTAATGATCAATAGATTATTATTTGATGTAGTAATAGAAAAAATATTTAAAAGAATAAAACTTTAAAAACATTGAGGTATATTGAGCACTTCTTGTGTACCAGGGATTGTGTGGAGCACTTTCCATATATTCTCCCAATCATTCCTTCTAATAATAACCTTCTATGTTAAAGATTATTATCTCCATTTTACAGAGGAGCAAACTGAGGCTTACAGAGACCAAAAGACTAGTACAATGTCACACTATGCAGTTGGGAAGAACAGTGAAGATATCCAAGCCAGGCAGCCTGATTCCAGATTTGGGGGATGTGTGTGTGTGTGTGTGTGTGTGTGTTTGCATGTGTGTGTGTGTGTGTGTGTGTGTGTGTGTGTAATGTGAACTAAGATCTTAATTTCTTATTGTCAGTATGACATTGATTCACTTACCAGTTTTTTAGGAGAGGCAAAAATCAAATACTGAATGGCACAGAAGATGGAGTGCTAGTTTGTTGTCTTATTCTGCCCTTTGGATGTTTCAATCTGCTGTTTCCTGATTCAAAATTTCAGTTAGAAAATCAAAGTACATGAGGAAGGATAGAAGTATAAGGGGAAAAATGTACCAGTAAAACATGTTCAGAATATTCTTCAATAAAGAAAATGGGATACTGCCTATCTCTACTTTTTAAAGAAAAAGGTTTTAAGAAAAAAAAATTGTTTCTCTCATTCTTTACCCAGACTTTTGTCATACATGTTGCAATACTTATGCAAAGTATACACCAGCATTTCTTGCATCTGCAGAATCCAGGAACTAAGCTATCAGTTATTTACTTTTCATTCCTTGTTTGCATATTTAATCACATGTCATGAGAAAGCAGTTGTTAGTGGTCAATGAGATGCCAGGTTCAAAAGTTCTAGAGAAGAGGAATGATTTCCAGATCGTCCAGTGTTCCTGGACACTTGACGATGTAGAGACACATGAGCTTCCAGCCTGCATGTTAGGCTTCATGACACCAAACTAGTCTCATACATTCTGGTGATCACTATTAGAGAAGGTGTCCCTACAACTTCCATTTATTTCTTACCATTTCCAGGTTTTACAGTAGCAGATGTCAGCTGAGCTAGCTAAAAACTTCGATTAAATCCCAGCCCTTTTTTCGTCTTTCCTTGACCTAACTTATGACAGTGAAGCCAGCCTAAAGGGGCTGGCCTGGCAGAGCACATCCCTGATGATTCTTGCAATGTCACTTTCTTGATGATTAACCTGGATAAATCATGCTGGTATTTTCAGCAGTGATAGAGCTGTCTTTTAATGTTCTTGTCAATTTTCAGAGTGAGAAGAAATTAGCCCAGTTCTGCCATTGATCTTGTGAGGAAATTGTACTTCACAGTAGGGGATCTACTGATAAACAATGAACATTACAAACAACTTACTGGTTTACTTTTAATCAATAAAGTTTCTCACAATGCATTATTCTAGCAATTGGCCTAAATCACTGTGCCCATAACTGTTGTTTTCAAAACCATTTAAACTAATTGGAAAATCTTCCTTTGTACTAGTAATAAACACTCACTAAACTCTCTGTACCTAATTGAGCTATAGTAATTTATGGGTCCTCCCTGTTGTTTTTCCTCTCTTTAATCAAACAGACTGCTTTATGTCTTTAACTAATGCAACCTAAGAATCCATCAGAAGATCTGATCAAATGTCACTAGTGAATACATCTTCATTAACACTGGCAGGTTCCAAACCTGGTCTGCATCTTGATTTAATAATTTTCTCACAACTGTACTCTTGTCAGGTGGCAAGCATCTTTTCTTCATTTCTTAAAGTAATACCTTCATCACCAGATCCTTGGTAGGAAGAGTCCCTGCTGGCTACACAGAAGGAAGAAGAGCCAGTGGCTAGAACAGTATGATGAAGTCACATGGCCTGGTTGTGGGCACCACAGTTGTTGTTTCCACTTCCTCTGCAATTTTTCTGTGCCTTACCTTTGTCAGTGTAAACATATGCTTCTTTCTATTCACTCAGAGTCTTCAAATCCTAGTAAATTAAAATGCATGGCCTACCTTTAGAAAAGAACAGTAAATATGCCAAAATACTGTTAAAAAAAATAGAGTAATACTACAGTTGGTCTGTATTCCAGTAGAAAAATTTTCTTAGGAAATCAGACTGATGTAATTGTGTTCAATTAATCTAAGGCAAAGCAAATGGAGCTAGATGACACTACATTTTGAAGAGTTTTACAAATCTGGCACCTACGAGTGACCAACCAGATCTCTTGGAAGGACTTCACTGACCTTATTCACATTTACCTGATAGAGCACATATTTCCCAGAACTGTTCTCAGAAACACTGATGAATCTTAATTTGAAAGTCATTTTTTATCTCACCTGCTTCATTTTGAAGCATGCCCTCATTATATCATTTATATAATTCTAAAAAAAGTATGGCACCCAGCAGTGACTTGGGCACACAAAATTAATAAAACCAAAATAGACACTGACAAGCAGAAGCTAGATCCAAAGAGAAAACAACAATTATAGTCATGAGAATTAATTTAATTAAGTTCAGTTAGTTAAGTTCAATTAGTTAATAAATGCTTATGTAATATTTACTGTATTCCCTATAGTCTTTTAAATACTTCATAAATGTTGATCTTCAAAACAACCCAAGAAGCTGTTATTATAAAGGTGAATTTCTAGATCAGGCAACCAAGTCCCAGAGAGTTAGTGTCTAGCTAGAGTCATGTAGCTACCCAGTGGCAGAACTGGAATTTGAGTACAGGCAGAAAAGTTTTGGAGTTGATCTTCTACCCTATGCTGATATTTAATTATAAAGATATGTCCTACCACTTATTCCACAGAATCAAGGGGCTGTAGTTTGAGTGATATTTGCCCCTCTAAAAATTCATTCATTGGAGGCTTAGTCCCTAGGGTGGTGGTCTTTGGAGACAGTATGGACTTTCAACAGGTGGACCTTAGTGACAAGGCCTTCCTTATGAGGTCATTGGAGGCAGACCTTGAGAAGCAACTAAGATACTTCCATAGGGACCCTGTTAGTTTTTTCATGAGAGTGTTGTTACGAAAACCTGATGGTGGCCCCAGCCAGTGTCTCTAGATTCCTTTCTAGAGATGTGGTCCCTTGTGATCCTACAGTTGTCACCTAGCATGTTAGGATCCATCCAGTAGGTTGGCAGTAAACAGCTGAGCAGATGTGCCCTGCTCCTGAATCTTCAGTACCATGAGTTCAATAAACATCTTTATAAAGTTAGCTTGCCTCAGGTATTCTCATAGCAACCAGAACAGACTTAGTATCCCATAATTATCACTCACTATAGATTCCTTACATATAGGGAACATCCCCCATTGTAACTCCCTTAGAAATTCACAAAGCATGCTAAAGCTTTGAGAATAAATACATAAATATAGGTAGGCATAATGCAGTATTTGCAAAACTAAACAAGAACAATGCCTTTTTGGAAGAATCACTAAAATCTTGCTGAATTAGTACCTCCCCATGAATCACCTTTATGGAAAATTCTTATTAATGTCTTGTGTAATGTAGGTCCTTACAGAAGTACTAAATGAATATCCCATTTCCTTTATACAAATCCAAAAACTAAATGCCACACCGGTTCTTTTCATGGCATGTCTAGCACTGAAATACATACTGTGTATCAAAGATGGACCTGAAGAAAGATGGACTACTGTACATATGATATCCAGGGGGCACTGGAGAGAGTGTCACCTGCCACAGCTTCTAAGGTTATGGCTGATGAGATCCATGTGGCAGATTACTTGCTTGGATCTTGGTAAATACTTATTAACATATACTTAAATCATGTTTTTAAAATGGAACATAGGGTTTTTTAAAAATTCCATGATATAGGAATTTTTATTTCCACAATGTAAGTCATTTTTTTCTCAGCACTGGATCAATTGCTGACCCTCAGACACAGGTGTTTTTGAAAAGTGTTTTTAACCTTCTTTATTTGGGGCCCATATTTGACTTTTAGTACCCACAGTGTGTCTGCATAAAATTGTGGAAATTCTAGTCTCTACCTTTTGTTCTAAGATATTATTCGGTGGCTGCTAGGACTGGTCAGAATGTAATTGGAAACCTTGTTTCCATTTGTCGGCTCTGTGACTGTGACCAGGTGTCTGTATATTGACAAATCTCTGACTCTTGACTTGCACAGTGAAGTTAAGAGTAAAGCTTGTTTTGCGTGATTATTATGATGATTAACTGCCATAATGCTTGTCAGGAGTCCTTGGCAGCTTTCCTGTCACTGAGACACAATACTGACACCTACAACTTGAAGGAGGAGAGATGTAATTTAGCTCATGGTTTCAGGAGATTCAGTAAATGGTTAGGAGGCTGTAAGGCAGGAACATCATGCTGGAAGGAGGCAGGGGAACAAAGCTGCTTAGCTCATGGCAGCTGGGAAGTGGAGCAGGGAACAGTGCCAGATATAGTACCCAAGGCCACACCTTCATGACTCACCAAACATACCCAGAAGTGTGCTCTACTAACCGGCTAGATAATTCTTATTTCAATGAAGTTGACATATCATATTTAATTGTCACATCAAGTACCTATGTCACTATGTGGTATCACCGAGAATCTAGTATCCATTCCTAGTACCATGACTTTAAACTTTATTTTGCACAAGAAATACTGGGGGGCTTAATAAATCACAGATTTCTGAGGCTTATTTTCAGAGTTTCTGATTCAGTAGATCTGGGGTGAGGCCTGAGAATCTGCATTTTAGTGATGCCTGAGTTTTTGCTGACCTTGCTCAATTGGGGACTACCCTTTTAAATAACAATTTTAGAGTAGCTATAAGTGTTCTCCTTGAAGAGAAATCAAATTTTATTAGAGATATTTTTAAAGGGGTTTATGAAATGTATGTATCAGAGATCCCTAAGCAAAGGCCCCTTAGGCAGTCTGCTAAGCACATGGTTCATGCAGAGGTACACAACAGTCCTCAAATGATCCACACTGGTCTTGCACTAGCCTGGGTTAGTTTTCTTCCTCTGAACATTATTGTATTTAAGATAGATATTAAGTGGTATCAATTTATTGCATTGTTGTTTTGCACAGAATTCCCTTCTTCCAGGTCTGGTGCAATGATGTAATTAGGATAGTTCTCCTCTAAAAATAACCCAATGAGAAGTAACACTCATAAGTCTATGGGTCCCAAGTGTTCACTGTGAACTAAAACATTGTGTAGTTCATTGTTTTACCTTAGAACAGATGGAAGCAGCTCTAGTAAATGACAGAAGGAGAATAGACTACATTATACCCTCTGAGTTAATATTGACCTGGGAAAAATATGATGATTTCAAAGTTTGTCCTGATAGCTGACAAAGCCTTTTTAATTAGAGGTAATATCAAAAAGGTAGCTATTTCCCCTGAATTCCTGCTCACCTACCATCTGCTACTGATAAAGATTCATCTATTAAGGAATGTTAAGAATAAGTTCTAATTACCTTCCTACCCCTATGCCCCTTCCCTTGGTGCTCCTTGATGGCCTTAATTGAAGCTCACCTGTGAATCACATCTTCTGCTGCAATCCAGGTCCTGCCTGAGTGTGGGAATCATCATAAATCCAGTGCCCTCTGGGAACTGTCTGATGTTTAAAAAGATAACCATAGATGTTTCTCCTTTTCTGAGGCTACTCATCTTCGTTTACTTAAATTACTCTGAGTATGGTGTTGATGGCTGTCCTAAATTTCATGCCCTGGAATGGCACTTGTCAATCAGCCTAATCTTCCTCTTCGGGAGATTTGATGATGCAGTGGAAGTGGCAGCCTTTCTCATAAGCCATGCACATTGAGATTTATGTGGCTATGGAATATTGGTATCCATTCTTTCAGAAGTCATAGAAGCAAATTTGGGAATCTCTATTTTTGTTAGGAAAATGGTGCCTTCTGAGCTTTGAGAACTACCAGTAGAGAATGGGAAAAGAAGAGCAGCATTATTTTGGAAATAATTTGACACTGCCAAGTCTCTGGTTATGTAAGAAAAAGCGTTTGTTTGCCCTCCTAGTGCCAGAGAGAACTGATGACATTCAGATTTTATGTTGCTATGGTGTTTTGGAGGGAGAGTCACCACATTGCACTCACCTAGAAAAGTATTAAATAATTGTTTCACTGAGGCCATCATAAATACATCTCTGCAAGGAGTGCCTGGAATTCACAGATCGCCACATATCTGAGTTTATGAAATTTATTTATATCCAGCATCTGTTCAGTTTTTCAGTAATTATTTCAGCAAAAGCTAGACAGTCAAATCTTGATAATTTTCCACCTTATAGTACAATCCAAAAAATGTAGCAAAATTCAGGCAGTTATTTTTCTTAGTGCACTTATAGTAGCACAACCATATGTTGGAATTTGGAGGGGATGAATGTAAATCTTTAAAAATATAAACATAGTTGTCTTTAAAACTGGTATTAAATTCAAAACAAACAATTTAATACTAACAACTCAACACCTAGAATGTCAATATGGAAAGCAGTTATTAGATTTATGCATGTATTCATACAAACAATTAGTAATGACTTTTATGTGCTTGTATGAATAATCACGGTAAGACTGTAAACTAACACACTTAACAAAATTCTACTAGGACTTTAAATGTTATTGAATTTGAGAGATAGGGCTTCAAAACTATCTAGGCCAGTGGTTCTTAAACTTGACTATGCATTATAAACTTCGGAGTTAAATATACTTCAACTCTGTGTATAAAAATCTTATTCACTATGTTTTTCCACAATGACCTTGATAGGTATATTATTAGATATTTTACAGCTCATTCTAAAGGAACTTTTAATCAGAGAGCTGCCACAAAATATTACCAAAAACTAGGTGGGTAAATACAAAAAAAATTTATTCACTCTATTCTAGGAGCTAAAAGTGCAAAATCAAGGTGCTCTCTATGCCATACTTCCTCTGCAAGCTCTAGGCAAAGAATTTTTCTTTTGTTCTTCTTAATTTCTGATAATTACTGGCAATCCTTGGCATTCTTTGGCTTCTCTTTCTGCCTGAGGTGCCATGTAGCCTTCTTCTATGTGTGTCACTGTCTCTTCTTATAATACACTGGTCATTGGAGTTAGAAACCAACCCACAATGATCTCAGTTAAACTTGACTATATTTCTGGAAACTCTATTTCCAAATATGGCCACATTTACAAGTACTGAGGTCAAGGGATTGAGCAGATTTTTTTAAAGCAGAAATGGGGTTAAGGAGTGACAAAATTCAAGCTTCTACAGTACTCACAGTGTAAAGTAGTGGATCTAGATTCTCTAAATCTCACTGATGTTATTGAGTTTAATAAACTTCATTAAATGGATACATCTTGAGACCATAATATTAACTGAAATAAGTCAGACACACAAGCTTAAATATTGCATGGTTTCTCTTATTTGCAAAACCCAAAATATAAATTGTGGGACTACATAACCTTTGTTCCTTTTTCTCCAGCCCCACTGTGATTAAAATGTGAGTTAATGGATGGAGATGCTTGTTAGTCTAGGGACTCTAGATAGGGATCTGTAACAGACCTAGAGTCCCAGAGTAAACTACTCAACTCTTTGTTTACCTGGAACTGATATTCCAGGCACCACAATTGTTAGAACAAGCTGCAGATGTCTGCTGACCATCAATATGTGACAGTCGACCTTTGTCCCCTTTTCTTTAATTCTATATGTTAACTTCCCCCTCAACCCCCTAGAAAAACAGCCTCGGATTCTGAGCCAGTTGCCTCTCTAAGCTATTTTGCTTTGGGAGTGCCGTCTGGCCAGACTAATAAAGGTCTGTTTCCCAACTTGTCCGGTGTGTTCCTTCCCGGATGTTTTTCGCTGTAGTCAGCTCCTTGGAGCATTTGGTAAGGCTCCTGGTCTTACATTCTGAAGGCACCACTGGGATTCCTGGGTGTGCTTCACTATAGTCAGCTCCTCGGAGCATGTGGTAAGGCCCTTGGTCTTACATAAATAAAGAGAAAACTAAAAGATAATAGGAAGTAGGGAGATCTTTCTTGAATAAGAAAAGGAACAAGAGATGAGAGGGGAAAGGGGAATTGGAAAAAAGAATTGTAGAAAAAATAGAGCTTTTATAAATAGAAGAAATAGAGCTTTTGTAAATGGGAAGAGAGCCAAGAATTGGAAGGAATAGGGAGGGATGAGAGTGATAAAAAATGAGAGTTAAGATGTTTTACCTACATGTACCCATGCCCGTGATAATGTTATCATTTACTACATGCATGTGGGCACATAGAAAACAGTGAGGTTAAGTAACTTGTGATAGTTTTCTGTTCACAGTAAGTATCCCCCAAGTTAAGACAGTAAACATTTAACATTTGATAAGCATTTAATTTCTAATAGCTCTTGAAGGTCAAGAGTCTAAAAGAACCTTATCTGGTTGTTCTAGCTCTGTTTCTCTCATGAGATAGTCTGGGGTTACAGTTTTCATATGGCATGAATGGAGGTCGAGAACTCACTTCCAGTCACTTAGTTCCTCACTGTGAGTTGGCAGTAGGCTCACTTCCTTGTCATGTTGGCCTCCTCATAGCATTGTTCCTAATCTGGAAGTTAGCATCCATCCAAGTGTGTGATCTGAAATAGAAAAAGAAAAATAACCAGTATAGAAGCTACAATACTTTTGGTAATCTAATGTTGAATATGAAATATCACTTCTCCACATTTACTTGCTCTTACAGACCAACTCTAGAACAATGCTGGACTATGTGCAACACCAGAAGGGACAGATCAGTGGGCCACCTTGGAAGCTAGCTGCCATAGTAGGGAATCAGCAATTCTGACTCCAGGGCTTGGAGAATAAACCCCTGTTATTCAATGTGTCATCCATGTGTTGCTCTAACTTGGAAGCTTAGTAAAAATTCTGAATCTCAAGCCTCACACCAGACCTATTGAATCAGAACCTATATTTTAGTAAGATCTCAGGTGACTTTGTATGCACATTATAGTTTAAGTTTGAATTACTGATTCAAATATATTGCCTTTTTAAAAGTACTTCTTTGAGTGGTTCAGAGAGATCTTTATTGCTTGAAATCTGCTGTGAACTTTGCTTTGACCCAGATCTTATGACACTTAAGAAATCAGTCTTCCCATTGAAGCCACACCATCTAATTGTACTTATAAGACCATTTTACCCTTTTGTCATATTAATTTTTTTTCTCAGGTCATATAATTTATTGCAGTTAGCACACAGTTTAAAAATTCACCAACACACCAATGGTACAAAACTAAACAGCATTATAAGTTATCCCCCCCCCTCAGGAAAATAAAATATACTATGATTGTCAAAGCTAGATGTCAGTCTAAGTTTTAGAACAGAGGACGAATGGGAAACTAAGAAAAGGAAGATGCAATCACTCACAATGACCACAAAAAGAAAATCCAAAAGAAAGTCCGTTTTGCTCACAGACATTGATTGTTTTCTCTAAATTAATAAAAATTATTTTAACATAGACTGCATTTAAAAAAACTAGAAACTCTTCAAGTAACTAAAGATAATGCTCCAAGGCCATTTTTACAGCTTGTTTGCTTTAAATGCCATTACAACCAAATTAACACACATTTGACCAAATATTTCCAAAACAGTCCAGCAACACACAATGGAGTTTTCTATTCAGTGTCTTAATCACAAAAATAGGCTATGTTTACAGTAGTTAAGGCGATCAAATTTTAAACAAAAGCAATTTTTAAAAAAGGGAAAAACAGCAAATATTTTTCCATGCTACTCCCATAGACCTTATTTGTAAGTACATGACAGGAAAACAAACACTATGCAAAATGCTTTTGCCCTGTGTGCTGGTCATTAAAACCACACATTGGGCTGCAGCCTCTGCTGCCCATACTCATAGTCTACTAACCCCGTCCCCATGTCAATCAAGGCAGCCTGTCCTTTCAGCCCGGGGCTTTTTTCAGTCCATAGAATCTTTTCATGAGTTGGGGTGGGGCGGGGGGGGGGTGGAGGAGGAAGAAAGGGGTTGCAAAAAAAAAAGAGAATGACCTATTGTCAATTTGTGCAGTAGTTATTGTAAAAATGCTCAACTGGGTAAATGTGTATACCTAAAGTTTGAGCTGGCATAGATTTTGTGCAATTAGAAGTTTGTTATAAATGCACACTGCACATGCAAAGCTTTAAGCCGTTTGTAAACATGTATATGTTCCTTGTTATGTAGTGAAGTTATCAATTTGCAGCTTAAGTTTTTATTCAGCTTAACAGGTTCAACTTAAAGACAGTGGGAAAGTCAATTTAAATTATATAAAATAAAAATAAAAACAACGCATTTATGTTCTTCATAACACCAGTTTTTTTCCAAATGGTGCTCTTTTTCTAAGGAAATTAAATAATTTTAAACTCACTCGTTAAAGTTATACAATGCAAACAAAGACAAAAATATATTGAACTCATGAATTTCTGTAGCGTTAATACTTACTTTTCAAGACTCAACTAAGAGCATCAACACAACCTGTCAAATTCTTTGACAATCCCCCCCCCCCGGCCCATGTAATCAATTGCAGTATACAAGAACAGTAATTCACATTTTTAAACACATAGTTCAATACTGCTGAAGCTGCAATATCATTTTTCATCCCAAGTAAACCTTCACAAAGACAGTGTCCTGGTGATCCCAGTGTACTTTCAGAATTTCTCTCATTGGGAACCGACAGAAAACCAGAAGTTGCCACAGGAAGTTTTAAGTCAACTGCTTGTTTAAAAATAGATAATCCAGCATTTCAGAAATTTTCCGTTTGGGTCTAAAAGCATTCAGGTTTCCAACAGCCAGAAAAGGTTCATGCAATTTGAGACACAGAGGCTAATAAAACTGGAGGGAATTTCTACTTTAAGAAACAAAACCAAAAATGTGGGGCACAAAAAATGAACTCCAAAGACAATGCAGTGTTGACAGAATTAAGCCATATGAAAGCATTTTGTGATAGGACAATTTGTTTCGAAGGTTCTTATTGGCTTACTTCACCTATTCCTCAAAGAAAAGTACCTCTCTATTCTCTGACTTGCTCTAAAGTTTCTTTCATCAGAATGCTAAATTAGTGAGATTCTCATGCTATTATTCTGAAGTGCAAAAACAAGTTAAGATCCCAACTTTTTAGTTCCAGGAAACCAGACTGCTTTTAGACGATACCACAACTATATATATAAAATCATTTCCGAAGTTCTTGAGAGCTATCTTCTAAGGTCCAGTCTCTGACAGTAGGCTAGCTCAGTGCTTCGCTTTTGACTGACAAGGAGTTCACCAACTCACAATGGAACTTGCGAATGTGTCTGAACAGGTCTCCCGACTGCGTGAACCTGCGCTCACACCACTTGCAGGTGTGCGGCTTCTCGCGCGTGTGCACCACGGCATGGTGGCTCAGGTTGTGCGAGTACTGGAAGCTTTTGCTGCACTGGGTGCACGTATAGGGCTTCTCCCCCCGAATGAGTCCTCTCGCGGGGCTTGAGGGTGTACATGCAGGAGAAAGTCTTCCGGCATAGCGAGCACATGGGCACGTTGACATCAGTTGCTGGCTTGCTGCGGATGCCGTACTGCTCCCGGAAGTGGGTGCTCAGGTGGACCTGCAGGATGTGAGGGCTGGGGAAGACTTTGTTGCATGGGGGGGCACATGAAGATCTGGCCCACAGGGCTCAGGATGTTGGAGACGTGGGGGAGCAGACTGTTCTCCTTGCCCCCTTCCACCTGGACCCGCTCACTCTCCGGAGTCATCATTTCGTCATCACTGGCTTTGTCCTCCTGATCCAGCTCCCTCAAGACCGAGTCCTCCCTCAGAGGAGCCAGATGGGCCGGCTCATACTGTACCCTGTTATTAGTGCTCACACTTTCTTTCACAGTGCTGTGTTCCGTGTCATAGTCATTAGTGCCAAAATCACTCTCTTCACAGGAGGACCCTTTCTCCACCTTCACCTGCACCAGGTTGCTTCTCAGCACGTCCTATGAAGAGAAATAAGAGCTGTTCAGACTTTCAACTCCTGAGAGGCTGGACTTGACAGACAGGTCCAGCACACAGTCAACATCTGCCGAATTCCTCACTGAGGTGACAGGCCTCTGGGACAAAGACTCTGTTGAGCTGCAGGGGCTGGCTACTGTTTTTCCAGCTGCTGTGGCGTGTGGCTCTGCCTCTCCGCCAGCCTGGGGGATGCCTGCTGGGTTTGAGAGTAATCGCATCCACATGTTCCCAGGCTCAGCCGCCAAGTCCCGTTTGCTGGGCAGGATGTTCAATTTTTCATCTTCCCCTTCATCTTCATGTATGTGGCTGCTGCCATCTGAGAGGCTCTCAACTTTGTCCGAACAACTTGAAGCATCTTCTTCCTTTTTGGTGCTGTCTGCCTCCGTGGTGGCTTTCTCTTTCAGCTTCTTTTTGCAGACCTTGACAATGTCATACATATGGAGATAAGTGGCAGCTGCTGCCTGTTTTCAATAGGCAAGTCTTTGAACTGGAGTTTCTCTTCATACATGAATTCGAGCAGGAGAGCAAAAGCAGGGGCTGTAACAATGTCGCTGTTCAGATGAACAATGTCTGTTTTGCCCAGCTGGTCCTTTTAAAAGAGATGGAAATACATGCTGCACGAAGCCAGTACAGCTCGGTGAGCTCAGAACCGGGCATCTCCCACCAGAACAGTGCAGTCACAAAGAAAGCCCTGGTGTCTCTGCTAGCTCAGACACTGCAGCAAATGTCTACTATGGTCTGGAAACTCCATACTAACTTCATAACCACACACGCACACAGTGGCACCAGCCACGTATTAATTTTGACAGTTGACTCAAAGATTTTAAATTTATTTTTAAAACACTGAAAGTATATTTAAAGAATAAATATCTATTCTACAGAAAGAAAAATGAAAGTATATTGCATTTTCAAAAACTCATCCCCAAATTAAAATGCTGTTTTCAGAAATAGTGCCATGCATTTCTACCCTCTCAACTTCTTCTGAAGGATAGGTTATCATCTTGCCCCCAAATACTTGGAAGTTAGTGGTTAACTGATTAAAAGTAAAACAAAGCTCAGGCTAAACTAAATTACAAGTTACCTTAATGCAGGCTACTATGCTAGCTTTGTGACAGAAAAAGAGGAATAAATTTCTCGGAGTACTAAGTAATATTTATTAATGTTAAACTATTTTTGAATGTTTTTATGTACAATAACTATCAAAACTGAAAGGACATGAAAACATCAAAACAGGAAAGAGTCAATAAAATCAGATTAAGAGATGGCTAGATGCTAAGTTTCAGGCAGAGATTTCTCACGTAATTATTAGAAGAATGTTACATGCTCTAGTAAAGGGATGACAATGAAAGAGAACAACAGAGAAGAGAGAGAAAATATAAAAAATAACTAAATAAGATTCTTAAAGATATAAAAATGAAGAATTTATTTGATGAGTTAAAGTAATCTGGGCACAGATAAGGAAAGATTCATTGAACATGAACTGATGTCAGTAGAACTTACCAAATCTGAAAACTGAACACGAAAATTCTCAACATAATCTTAGCAAATCAAATTAAATAATATATGAAAAGGACACTACATCAGGAGTGCTAAATTCAGCAGTGTTCAGCACTGAAATTTTTACCAGTTTTTACCAACTGGACCATATTGAGAAGAAAATGTCATAATCTCAATAGAATCAGAGACAACATTTAATAAAATTCAGTACCTAGTTTGATAGAAATTTCAGAAAATGAGAAGTAAAAGGAAACTTCTACAGTGTGATTTAGGGGATCCTTGCAAAACCTACAGCCAACATCACACTTAAAGATGAAACACTCATCCATTCTTCTTTGAGTTTGGGAATAATACAAAGGTGTTATAAAATAATACTGTTTATGCATTGGAACCATAGATTCTCACCAAGTAAGCTGAAGCAATATTATCCAGGGACATCTTGTCCTCTACTTGTCCTTGTTTCTACCCCAATAATTTGAGGATAAATACACTATATCTATAGACTCACTCCATGTTGTCTTTCAAGATCTCAGAACTTCATTCTATTAACTCAGAGTCCACTATGTGTCAGGCACTGTTCTAGGTCATGGAATATTCTTAACAGTGTCCTTATGGAATTCAAACAGGAGATGGCGGTAATAATGAACAGGAATTTATAGTAGAGGTTCAAGCATTCTTCTCTAAAGATAAGTACAGGCTACCAAACAGCATGGAAAAGAGCATCTCACCTACACTGGGAAGGAGAGGGCCCGAGAGAAGTAAAGAAAGTCTTCCAGGAGTGGGTGGATATGAATCCTCAGATTTGACCTCTAACCCCTGGTTTCTCCATATAGGTCCCAAATCCCGAACACCAAATGCAGCACAACCAGAGTTCCCCAAAGACACTATGCATACTTAGTCTTCATTACAAGCAATAAGCCAGGAACAACATGATGGGAAATTTATTCATTTACCCCCATTTGATAGTCAGGGAATATCAGGCCAAGTCTCAGTGGTACAGTAAAGCGTACCACTGTTGGGCTTTCTCTAAATAGGGTATTGTATATAACCACTCATGCCGATCAGTTTTTCCTGCTCTTAGTACTATCCCTCCTTTGTTGGGACCATCTGAGTTCTCATAACTTTCTGTTTTCACTATTCTCAATTAATGCATAATGAAAGGACAAGTGAACTGATACAAACACAAATTATGTATTTCCACAGGAGAGGACAGGAGAGTGAAGAGGTCTGTTGACAGAAGGAATTGTAAGTGCAAAGTTTAAGAGTAAGAAAGAGAATGGCTCCTTCATGGTACCATAGCTGCCCCAGAATGACTGGAACTTACATTCTGAGTGCAGGAGGAAGGGAGTTAAAGGCAGAGCTGGAAAAGAAAGCAGGGCCTGATCATAAGAGGGCTCAGGTGTCACATTAGGGACCTTACACTTTCCTATCCCTTAGGCCAGAGAAGAGCTACTGAAGGGTTTTTAAGAAAGGAAATGTGACACTGAGTGATTCACTTTCCAGAAATATTACTGTAGTGACAATGTCACAAATGAACTTAGAGGGCAAGACAGGAGTCTTGGAAACCATTTAGGAAATTGATACCACAATGGACTGCAAAATGATGATGGCATAATTCAAAGTACTGGTGCTGGGGGAAGAGGAAAGGACAGACTGAAGAGATTGGCTAAAGAGCACTTAGTATTTAATTGTACATGAGAAGTGACATATGATAATTAGGTTTTAGCCCTTCCTCTTTCATCATTCATCAAAAAACATTTTGATAACACTATATGTTACCTTCCTACCCTTTATACTTCTTCATGAAAGCATGCATTTCTCAATTACCTTGTTAAAAGCCTGAAAATGTTCATCCATTTATAGTATTTTTTATTGTAAGTTCCTATGGTAACAAAATATATATATATATATATATATATATCTTTGAAGAAACTATTACACCACTTTCCAGCACAAAATCCTCAAAATAGTACTTAACTGTACACAACATAAATACAAGAAGCAATTTTCTTTCTATTGTGCAATCCTTTTACATGTTCAGTGAAACCTGAAATAAAAGAAATATAAGGAAAAACATATTTCAAGTGATTTCCTAGTCAACCCAAAATAAACCTAGTTCTCTATTTATACTAATATGTATCAGTAAAAATCTTGTTAAAATTAAATCATTAGTCCCTGCAGTATTAATTATATCATACCAAACATAATTTAATATTTTTGATGATTTGAAGATATTTTATACCCTTAAATCATTATTATAAATGCAAATGATTAATCATCCTTCGACCCAGTTTATATTCAATAATGATTTGATCCATTAAGTGTACCAAAGGAAGAGCAGGATCAAATTTCTTCAATAAACTATTTACACAGAGTAGAAAGTAACAGTTTCAAGGAGAATTTTGGATTGTGCTTTTAGCAACACTGTAGAATGCAGACAGCTTATGTGTGCCAAAGGGCAAGGGTGATTTGCATTTTGGGCCTAGAGACCACAGCCCCACAAAGGCTGAAGGACAGAGTATGCCTGGTATGTTCCAGAAATAGCCAAGAGGTAAACAGAACTAGATATGAGAGAACAAAAGCGAAAAGTAAAGAAGACAAGATCTCAGAAGTAACCAACCAAAACGGTTTTAAAACATGACTCCTAGGTTATTTGATACTGCTCCCTTTGAAGATGAAGGCCTGGATCCCATCCCTTGAGTCTAGACCTGGTGAGTGCTGAAGTGTTTCTTAATCACTTTCTCATCTCTGAGACACAATACCTGTCATCCACAACTTAAAAGAGGAAAGGTTTATTCTGACTCATGGTTTGCAGAACAGCATGGCAGAGGGACCTGGCACAGGAGCAGCAGCTCATGGCAGGGTAGGCAGGAAGCCGAGAGCAATCAAGGGAGGAGGGAGAGACATACAGTGTGCTATTCCAGTCCACGCCCCAGTGGCCACCTCCTCTGACCAGGCTTCATCTCAACATCACATTCAGCTGTGGACTCAACAGTCCAATGATGAGAATCACACTTCATGATCCAATCACCTCCTCAAAGTCCCGCCTGTATGATTCAGGAGGACATCTAGATATAAACATAACAAATGGGACAATATAGTTGGAAGGATTCTGTGCCAGTTTGTGAGGCCAAACATTAAGAAAATGGCACCTTCTACTTTCTGCACATGGAGATGCTTGCTCTTGGAACACAACTGCCGGCATGGACCCTGCAGTCCACAAGGAGAGGCTACCTATGGGTTGTAACCAATGAGGCCCTGACTGCCAGCATCAGTGGCCAGATTGGTAGTGGAAAACACCTGTCAGATGATTCATGCCTGTCACCATCAGATTCTAAATGCTTAAGAGAACCTGAATATAACCATCTAGTCAGGCAAAATCAGTCCCAGAATCATGAAGTATAATAACAAAATAATTGTGTTGTTTTCAACCAGTAACTTTTAGGGTGATTTGTTTCACAGCAATGGATGAATAAAACAGAAGGGTCTTCTTTGGCAAGGTTCCTTAGGACATTGCAAGCCTTTGACCCAGAGTGAAAGAAACTGGAAATTTGAACAGAAGATTGCTTTGTTTTGATTGATATTTTAGAAAAATTGTCATAACTGCTGATTCAATCAAAACAATGTGAAAGTAAGAAGTGGAAAAAGAGAAAATTAGATCATTGATGTAAGTGAGGTGTGAGTTCATACTGTGTGGACCAAAGTGGAGAATGTTGGTTACAATCAGGCTGTGTTTGAAGGTCGCTTAACAGGATTTCCTGAAAATGTTAATGAGGGCAAAGTAGATTTGTACATGCACTTTCTCTGAAGAGGGATACATATTTCTAAACATTTTTTCTTAATGCAAAATATATACTCACTTTTATGGCTTTTGTCAGTCTTAGCACAATTAAAGGAAGTGTTGTTCAGCCACTTGCTCTATGTGTTCTGTTTCACTGTATGGAATATATTTCACCTGGTCAATGATGGCCACTTTTACAGATTTCTTTAAGCTTTTACAAATAAGTACTCCCTCTTCCCTCTCTATGTAAAGTAAGATAAATAAAAATTAGAGATAGAGTGGAGCAGATGCTACCTGGGGCCCATCTAGGTGCTTTCATGTGGTATCTCTCATCCAGGGAACAGATTTCATTAGACAGGAACACCAGGGAAAGTTTTATTTTAAGCATCATTTTGTTCAATGAAAAAGAAATATATAATTAAGGCCTCTGGGAAACTAGGAACACTTCATAGAAAATTCCACATTCATTACACTCTTGTAAAAACTCCTTTTACCAATGCAACCATGCATTAAAATATAGATTTCCTTCTACGGGAAATTTGTTCAAAAAATGGAGCAAAGAATGAGTAAGGTCAAGGGTCTAGGACATAAAAAATGATAGTAGAATGAATTAATAAATAACACAAAATAACAGAGAAAGGAAAGCTTCTGTGATCTAGGGTATGAACATGCTTAGGAAAGAGGAGCTTAAAATTATAAACTACCATCGAAGAGATAAATAATGAAGCCCTTTGAGACCAAGTGTTCACAAGCTAACCACTGACACTGAAGGGATGTGAGCTTGAGATATGCGTGTCACATCATATGAGAGTTCAATTTGTCTCACCCAGCTTGATTGCTGAATCATTTCAATAATCATTCATAGAAACTGCAAGCATAACTTCCCAAACAGGAAAATCACCAATCTACTAGTAATGCTCAATTTTGCTAGATGAGATCTTAAAACTCAACCCATAAGAAACCAAAGAGAGCTCTTCGCAATTTGACTCTGAAAGCATTAACCATAGAAGATAAGAAACTTGTACTTTGATTCTGCACTTAAAAATAAGAGTGACTAAGCCAGAATTTCTATAAAATCATAAATAAAAGGAAAAGTTGATGACTGGTTACAACAGCTGATGGACCTTGTGCAACCTCTTTTTGCAGGGAGCCATGTTAGAAATGAAGCATGAAAATATAGCAGAGGCATCATCAGAGAGCCACTTGGGGAAACTTTGGGAATTATAAGCTAATCAGACCTCTGGGAAGAGAATGTCTTGCTCAATGCCGGTCCTCATCAATCAAAGACTGAAATATCATTTTCTTCTCTCCATTATTCAAAAATAGGTTAGATATTGAGAACAGGCATTGTAATAGTGATTGTCAATTAAGGAAAAAATGAGAAAGCCGACAGTGAAGTTCTAGATCTTTCTCTTTAATTAACATGTAAACTCTGACAATTCATGACTGACCCGGCCAGTTTTCCAAGAGTAAAACTGTGCTTTTAAAACCCTCTTCTCACATTTCTCCTCAGTCTCATCTGCTTGTTTGAAGTTGACAATGCAAGTGTTGCTCCTTAGTTGATTTGATTTGGTTAGGTTCCCAGAAACTCTGGGTTTCCACTCATGGCAGTGCTGGCCAACTTGTTGAATTTCTTCTCACTAGGTCACAGCCTGCTTTCTTTGGGAGTTGCTGGAGAGCCTCAGGTAGGAAGGCTGTCCCTCTTGTTTGTCATCTAGGTCCTTCAAATATAACCAAGGTAGCAGAATCAAAGAAACCATTTTGTTGAAGAACTGAGGTACATTAAAAGAACAATAATGATATAGGAGGACAGTATTATGGATTAAACAGTATCTTTTCCAGAGCAAGTATGTTTCAGAGAGAAAATACTCTAATACTTCCATCCTCTATGCATGGTTTCACCTTCTGCAGTTTCAGTTACCTGTGGTCAACTACTAAAAAATTAAATAGAAATTTTCAGAAATAATTTATAAGTTTTATATTGTGTGTAGTTCTGAGTAGCATCATGAATCTCATGTAATCATGCTCTACCTTGCATGGGGCTTCAATCATCCCTTTGTCTGACATATCCATGTTCTGTATGCTACCCTCCACCCACTTAGTCACTTGGTAGCTGGTTTGGTTACCAGATCAACTGTGGTGGTTCCTCAGTGGTTCTATTTCCTCCGACACCTCAATTCATCTTCTCATGTAGGTGTGGAATCATCTCACCTCACAACAAAGAGGTGTGAGTACAGCATGATACAATATTTTGAGAGACTGAATTATCATAACTCTTTTTTCAGTGTATTGTTTTATTTTATTATTAGTTATTGTTAATCTCTTACTGTGCCTAATTTATAAATTAAACTTTATCATAGATGTGTATGTATAGGAGAGTAAACCATAGTACTTGTAGAGTTCAGTACATAGTGGATGCAGGTTCAGGCATTCACTGGGCGGGGCTGGGAAAGTGTCTGGGAGGACGATGCAGGAGTGTCTCCCTCCTTTGGCCTGGTCCTGCAGCCCTTAGGTTGTATAGGACAGTAGAAGTGAGGGTCAAGAAAGTGGCTTTGAGCTTCAACCCCTTTCAGCAAGAGTAGAAATGAATCTTTCAAGCTTTGTTTCTTCTTCAGTGGTGTAAACTACAGTAATGTTCATCTCTAGGGATTTACTAAATTTTAGTGATTACTATGTTGAATTATCATATTTACTCATATTTTCCCAAAACATTTTGTATCCATTTATTCACTTGTCAAATATTACAAGAAAGTCTACTTTTTTACTTTGATAAATAGCAACAAGTCACAAAAGCAAGATTATCTTTGTGATTAGTGCTCTTACTATATCAGAGAGAGAGGTGAGAGTTCCATAGAAGGGCTGCTAGTTTAGGTAAGATGATGGAAAATGGGCTATCTGAGGAAATAATATCTGAGCTCAGACTGTTCATAAAATCAGAAAAATAATGTTACTTGGAAGATCTAGTGAAGATTAAATGACATAATGTATACAAAGTGATTACTGATATGTGACTCATAACACTGAATAAGCATTAGCAGTCATTACAGATATTATATTTATCATTATTCATCATAATTTTCGGACAAGATAGAAAAGAAACAGTTGAGGCTAGAAATTCTTGAGAGAGTTCCTGTTGCAGTTTTGAATCCAAAGTTTCACTGGTGGCAGAATGCTATCTTTTTCAGGATACCTCAATATTTGTCCTTAATACCTGCATTGGCCTGTGTGTTTGTGTTCCCAATTCTTTCCTAAAAAAAAAAATTATACCTTGAAATCTAGTCCCTTAAGTGATGGTATTAGAAAGTGGAGCCTTTGGGAACTAATTATGTCATTTGATCTCCACCTTGCTGTAGCTTTTTTAAAGAGGTCCTGGAGAGGTGGCTGTAGCCCTCCTGCCATGTGAGGACATTGCCAGAAGATGCCATCTGTGAGGGAGAGGCCCTTCACCAGACAGAACCTCCAGCACCTAACCTTAGACCTCCCAGCACCCAGAACTATGAGAAATAAGTTTATGTTACTTTGAAGCTACCGCATTTAAGATATTTTGTTGTATCAGTACAAAGGGTCAAAGACAAAGCCTTCAATTGAATGGATAAGGCCTAATCCCATTATGGACAACAGTCTGCTTATGCAGTCAATTTAATCACATATTAATCACATCTGAAAATACCTTCATTACAACATCTAGACTGGTATTTGACCCACACAGCTGGGCATCCTAGGGCAACCAAGCTTGCACATAAAATCACTACTCTATCAATCTACTCTATGTAGTTCCTCCTCTCTGTCTCTGTTTCTATTTCTCTCTGTCTCTCTGTCTCCCTCTGTCTCTCTCATTCTCTCTCTCTGTCTCTTTCTCTGTCCCCCGCCCTTCCTCCCTCTCTACAAACCAGCTTTTTATTATGGGATTACATGAAGCTCTTGAAGGAAAGGAAACTTTCTTTACTTGAGACTCCTGGCAAGCATTCCTTCATGGATGCTGTTGACAGCACATCTTTTGCCCTAAATGCTATCATAAATCATATTTTATTTTAGTTGCAAACATAACAGTGGATGTGCACTGCTGTTTCAGGTATCTGATGTAACTATTTTGATTCCATTCCTTAAGTGCACCTGAATAAATCAACTGCTTTCACAAAATGATTTCCCAAAAAACTTGTGCTACCATTATGATATCAAAAAGACCCCAGGAGAAGAATATTAGTGCCTCTTTGTGTGCACTGAGGTAATGATTTGCTTTTTGGTAATGCATTAAATTGTATAAAACATATTTAGCAGTTTGATGAAGTTGTTAAGACATATTGGTTACATTCATTGATTCTGAGATATAATGGTTAGAAATTTATGTTAGGATATGCAGTGCATATAATAATTTAAGCACATTAACATTTAGAACTATGAAAAAATACAAATTGAATATTTAATAGTAGACAAATGGTTAAATATATTAGAGTATGTTTTACATCCCATCAAAATGTTTTATGAGACTCTTAAAAGACAGAAAAATGCTTATAAATTCATGCAATTAAAGCAATTCTTTCTGTATATAATATCTAAATGTATAAAAAGTACACAGACTAGGATTTTAACCTATAGATTATCCTTACTGCTGTCTTTCAAAGGAACTCATATGAACACTTCTATAATAGTTAGAAATAAAAAATTAACCTACAAGTAAATGTAAAAGGAAGGAAATAAAGTTAGGTATCTAGCTCCATGAAGTGAGTGTAAGTGGCCTATTTTGTGGTATATGACCTTCCTTTTGGATGCTGTAATTTATATAATAGTAAAACAAGAAAAACATGGCACTGTGCCATGGTCTATTCCATTAACTATCAACCTCTTATAGTTTAGTTTATAACTCTTATGGAGAAATTCTAGAAAAGATAAAGCCGTGTCTTGGTTTCCCTTGGTCTGCCTACAACCTCACACCACAGAAGTATTCTGAAGATAGTTTGCAGTATGGTGACCATCGCTTCCCTGCCTGGAATGCTCTCAGATATTCTCTCCTATGAACTCAATGTACCTTCAAGAGCCTGTGAAACCCTTAACACGTTCAAAATTTCTCTCAGATTTCTCCAGTCCAGAGTAAGCCTTTTTCATGTTCAGCACATTATGTGTTCACCCTGATTTTGAGACTCAACCCTCCTCTTGAGCCTGATTATATCTCACCTCTTTCCATCTATTGTCCTTTATTTCCGTGAGTCTATTCTTTAAATTGACCACTATGCCCTTTTCTGTAATGCAGACATGTGTTCTCCTTTCTCTGCATTCTGCATCAGCCAGCAGTCCTTCCTCTCCTGCTTTTCTTGGTCTTCTCAGCCAAGCTTGGCCATGCAGCCTTTATTTTCTCATTCTTTAAGTCATGGAGGTCATGTTTTAACCTCAAGATATGGCTGGCAGTTTCCCAAATCTTCTGATTCTCAAGTCCAACTGCCAATTTTCAGTGTTTTGTCTACAGCCTTCATGTGGTAATTGACAGTGCAGCTGCCACTCTGAAATGCTCTTTCTTTGGTTGTCACCCCTTCTCTATTTCCTTGTACTTTTTAGATTATTTTTCTAAATTTTCTTTACTACATTCTTTGACTTTTCCTCTTCATATCAAGTTATATTTCCTCAAAATAGGTTTTTATTTCCTTTTCTATCTTCAGTTTCTCTCACCTGCTTTCTCTAGGTGTGTTCATTCACTCTTAGAGCTTCTACTGGAATCAGCATAATCACTCAATTATATAGGATAAAATTTTTCTTCTGAGTGCTATGGTTCTATCTCCATCTTTCCTATAAAATTATATGCTTGACTTTTTCACAGATACTGAAAATATCACATGTTAAATCAACTAAAGACTGCTCTTACCCCCATATTGAGTTGTTTCAATTGCATAAACTTGGTAGCTTTTAAACAATAAAGATATATTTCTGGAGACTGGAAGTCCAACATCAAGGAACTGGCAGATTCAGTGTTCAGTGAGGGCCCATTTTCTTCTTGTTGTGTCCTCACTTGGTAGAAGGAATGAGACTTTCTTGGTCTTTTGTAAATGACACTCATGCATTCAGGAGGGATCCACTCTCATCCCTAATTACCTTCTGACAGTCCCATCTCCTACTGCCCTCATCTGTAGGGCTAGCATATGAATTTGAGTTTTTGATATATACAAACATCCAGTATATAGTATCCTTCTCAAATACTAACTTGGGCATTTTTATATTCTTTTTTATGGTTGGTGACATCACTATCTACCAAATCACTAAGAAAGAATCCTTGAACTATTTTCAGTTTCTCCTCCTTTCTTTATATGATCCTATAAACATCAACTATTAAGTACTCATCATTATTTAGAAAGATTATTGCAACAACCTCTCACCTCCCTTTATCTATTACATTCCTATCTAACCTTCTTATGCTACTGTCAGAGTTATTTTCTATTTTTAGTGATATCATTGCTAATGTTAACATTATATTTGGCTCCTGCTACATGATAAGGCCCGGCTTCTCAGGGGTGCACAGGGAACCTGTACTTGGGAACCTGTACAAATGTCATTGGGTTTGTCTCTTGCTTTATGGCTGGACACTGGCCTGTTGACTTCTATTTTTTTTTTTTTTTACTTTCTGTTTTAATCTATGCTCCCACTATCTTCTGTTCTTCAAACATTCATCCATCTATGATTTGGCAATAAACTTGCAGGTATTTCTTTCTTAGAAATGACTTTATGCAATAACCTTTGTTGTAATACCCACGCATTAAAACTAGTGATGCTAATGTCTTTCTCTACTTGTTTATTTTCAACATCTTTATCAGAATGAAATGCATATGTTTATGTATATAAGGAATATATATGTGAAAAGGAGTAATAATTATACAATTATAATATATAATCATAAGATTTTTAAATATAGTCTGATTTGGATTTTTGTTTTGAATATCTAATAAATTTTAGTATGAGGGAGAATTACAGGTACTGCTCAATGAATATTTACTGTGGGAGTTTCCCAATTCAGAAGTCCCTTTAGTGGATCACAGGAGTTGGCTCCACAGTTTATTCAGTTCATTTGTCTGTAAGTTAGCAAGGACCAACAGCCACAAATAAAGGTCTCTGGGTTCATTGCTGGCTTGCAGCTTGAGATGGCCCTGCTGTTTTCATATTATATCTCTTAAAGGGAATTAGCACAGGAAGGCTTCCTTACAAAGGGAAAACAAATGCCCATCATATCTGATAGGGATTCTGAGAGTTGTCATTTTTATTTCAAAAGGTAGAGTTAGCCCTAGGCAAAATGATGAAGCTGGTGCTTGCTCTGGGGAACTCCTATTGTGCTCCACAGCATTCTGTCCCCTTTGTCTATTTAGTCTCATCCCTCTACTTACAGCTCCAGAGTACATGATGCTTTTGTGGGCTCCTCATGAAAACCCAATTTTGAAAATTGTCCCAGGTTACTATTTTTTCTTTAAATTCTTATTTTTTTACACTCTGATTTCAAGTTGTTTTTACTCATTTAACAGAAAATACACTTAGGTATGGGTGATTTAAAACATTCTGATGTGTTACTAATCACAGATAAGTTTAAATTTTTACATATTTCTGAATGTGCATGATGTTCAATTGTATCTCTCTAGTGGTAAAACTAGTTTTTGGGATGGGGGCTGGTACACTAGGGAAATTCAGGCTTCTAAGTAGATGAATATTTCCATTGCTATACAGTATTTCAGTAGGCACCAGGATCTGGCAAAATGAGAAGTTTAGAGTGAAGATCTCCATAACACTGCTCTCACTTTAGATGCCAATGACATATGTGAGGGTCCTAAGAGCCATTCCCATTTAATGTGATGTTGGCAATAGGTTTGTCATGAAAGGCCTTAATCAGACTGAGAGGTCTTTTTATACCTATCTTCTTCAGCGCTGTTATCATAAATGGATGTTGGATTTTGTCAAAAGCATTTTCATCCATTGAGGTGATCATGTGATTTTTGTCTCACTTCTGTGTACATGCTGCACTCCATTTATTGATTTACATGCATTGAGCCATACTTGCATCCCAGGGGTGAACCCTATTTAGTCATGATGTATGGTCTTTATGATGATTTGGTACATTCTTTTTGCCAGTAACTTGTTGGAGAGTTTTGTAGCTATGTTCATTAAAGATATTTGCCTGTAATTTTTATTTTTATTTGGATGTTAGTCTGGTTTTGGAATCAAGATAATGCTCGCTCCCAGGAATGAATTTGATAGTACTCCTTCCCTTTCAATCTTATTAAAGTGTTTGAGGAGTATCAGTGTTAGATCTTCCCTGAAGTCCTTGTAAAATTCAGTAGTGAATCCATTGGGTCCTTGGCATTTTGTAGGTGATAGATTTTTACTATTGCCTCAATTTAATTTCCTGTCATTGGACTGTTTAGGGTTTTTATATCTTCTCAGTTAGGTATTGGTAATTCATATGTGTATAGGATTCTACTAATTTTTTCTGGATTCTTCAATTTATTGGAGTACAGGTTTTTACATTAGTTACTAATAATATTTTGGATTTCAGTGGTGTCTATTGTGATTTAATCTCTTTTGTTTCTAATTGCCTTGATATGACTCTTTTCTCTCCTCCTTTTTGTAAGTTTGGCTAAGGTTTTTCTATGTTGTTTATTCTTTCCAAGAACCAGCTGTCCAATTCATTGATTATTTTTAGTTTCAATTTAATTAATTTCCATTCTGATTTTATCATTTTCTTCCTTGTACTAGCTTTGGATTTGGATTGGTTTTGTTTTTCTAATTCTTCCAGGTGAATCATTAGGTTACTTATTTGGGCTTGCTCTGTTTTTCTATTGTGAGTATTCACAGCCACAAACTTTCCTCTTAGGACTCCTTTCATTTTGTCCCATTGGTTCTAGTATGTTGTACTGGCATTATCATTTGATTTTAGGAATGGTTTAATTCTTTTTTTGATTTCTTCTGTGGCCCATTGATCATTTAAGAATGTACAGTATTATTTAATCTCCTGTGGTTGCAAAATTTCTGCGGTTTCTCTTGACATTAATTTCTTGTTTCATTACATATATGCTGATAATATGCATGGGATAATTTTAATTCCTTTGGATTTATTGGGCTTTGCTGATTAGTATATGGTCTGTTTTGGAGAAAGTTCTGTGAGGCGCTGAGCATAATGTAAATTTTGTTGTTATTGGGAAGAAGACTCAATAGATATCTATTAAGTCCATTTGTTGAAAGGTATGGTTTAACTCTGATATTTCTTTGGTGAATTTTTGTCAGGTTGATCTGTCAATTTGTGAATGTGGGGCATTAAGGTCTTCCACTATGATTATACTGATGTTTATCAGCTCTTGTATGCCTTGTAGTGTTTGCTTTATAATATTGGGTGCACTGTTATTTGGTACACGTATATTTATAATTATTAACTCTTGCTGTTGAATTGTCCCTTTAACCAATATATAGTGACATTCCTTGGATCTTCTGATCAGTTTTAGCTTGAAGCTCATTTTGTCTGAAAAGAGGATACTGACTCCTGGTTACTTTTGGGCTCCCATTGCATGTAATATTATTTTCCATCTTTTGATTTTTAGTCTATGAATTTCTTTTTGGATTAAATGTGTCTTTTATATGTGGAATGTCATTGGATCTTGTTTTTTTGGTCCAATCAACCAATTTATGTCTTTTGATTGGGGACAACTTACATTACAAATTATTAAAGAAAGTTATTGAATTTATCCTGTAATTTTATTATTTTTATATTGCTGATTCTTTTGTCTTTCCTTTTTGTTTAACTGCTCACCCTGTTTGGCATATTTATTCCATTAGAATTGTTGTAGTATTGTTGTAGAATTCCAGTAGCATTGTTGACTTGATTATCTCTGACTAAGATAATCTTGAAAAGTTTTTGGGTGCTGGATTGATTTTCATGAATTTCTTAAGAATTTTTTATGTAAGTTCCTTATTTCTCTATTACTTTTGAAAGAGAATTTTTGAAGATATATTATTCTGGGTTGAAATTTGTTTTATTTTAGTGCTTGAAACACTTTCAAGCTTTCCTGGCCTTCAAGGTTTTTGTTGATAAGGCCACTGTAATCCTCACAGGTTTACCTTTTTAAGTGATTTGTTGCTTTTTTCCAACAGCTTGTAAAATTCTTTCCTTGTTCTGAATTTCTTGGATTTTGACTATGATGTGTCTTGGAGTATTTCTTTTCTGGTCATAGTTACTTGGGGTTCTATATTCTTCTTGTATCTGTATGTAAAAATTCTTTCCCATTACTTGAAAAATTTTTGGTATGATTTCCATGATTTAATGCCATTTGTACCATCTTCTGACTTTTCTGTAACTCCACTTAGTCTTAGGTTAGTCTTCTTTGCATCATTTAGCAACCATCAGATCTATTTTTCTTGTTCTCTCTCTGTCTAAGATATCTCTGAGTATATGGTTCCAAACTTATTTTCTAGTACTGATGTGCTATCCTCATATTGGTCAATTCTGTTGCCTATACCTTCAATAGAATTCTTTATCTCCTCCATTTCTGTTTGACATACTTTCATGAACTCTAGTTCTTTGTTAAATTAGTCATTCTTGTTTTGAATCATTTTGATTTCGTCTGCTAAATTTTATTTGTAACTTCTTGAAGCGCACAGATAAATTTTTTATTAATACCACTATCTGTTTATGTTTATCACCTTCAAGCTCACCAAGTTTCTCTGCTTCATTTTTATCATTTCATGCAATTCAGACATTTGATTTTTTTATTCTTCTCCCCATCGATGCCTGTTAGATCTGCTTTGGGTGAATTGGAAGTTTTTGGAGGCATTTTTTGCCTTGTTTTAACATGCTTCTATCTTTTTTGTGTGTTTTGAGTATTGAAAATTAACTGAGTAAAAATATTGTCACTAAAATGGAGATCTCTTTAGCTATTACCTGCTTTCCAATGATACAATCTTACCTTTGTTTGTGCCTTCATATTATCTGCCTTTTCAACCTACTGAGTTTAATAGCATTAGATCCAGTCACTTTATGTAGTAGATCATATTTCAAATTTAAATTGGACATGGTGATGAACATCTGTAATCCCAGTGGTCTGGAAGGTTAAAGTGAGAGGATCACAAGTTTGACTGTTGCCTCAGCAATTTAACAATTTAACAAGAACCTTCCTTTTTGTGGCACCATATATATCCATCTGTATTAGTCAGTCTTGCATGACAACTTCAGAGACTTCAGATAAAGATTTTTGTCTCATATGGGAAATATTTCCAGGTCAGGAAGAACAAATCTTCATTCAAGATATGTCAGTGGGGGACCTCTGCATGAAGCCTTGAAAATGTGTGTTCAGAATGAGGGTCTTCTCTGACCACTGAGCCACAAAGTCCAGAATGTGTGATTTATAAAGAGCAGAAATTTACTTCTCATAGTTCTGGAGGTTGAGAAGTCCAAGAACAAGACACCATCAGATATGATACCTGACTGAAGCTTTCTGCCTCAGAGATGTTGTTTTGTGTGTATCCTCTCATGGCTCCCTCAGCCCTTGCTTCCTGGGCACTGATCCCCTTCAGAGATTGGAGTCTCTGTGACCTAATTATCCTCAAAAAGCCCACTTCTTCATAGTAACACAATGTGTAGAAACACATTCAGTTTCAACACATGATTTTGGTGGGCATTATAGACATTCAGACCATAACACTCATCATTAGGGAAGTGCAAATCAAATCCATTGTGAGATATCACTTAATACCTAGTGGGCTAACTCTAAAAAGCATAATAACAAGTATTTAAATATTGATAATGACATAGATAGTTGGAGCACTTGTTCATTGTTGGAAGGAATATGGAATGATATAGCTACTGTGAAAAACAGTTCCTCAAAAATTTAAAATTAGAATTTTCCATATTACCCAGCAATTTCATTTTGAGTACATACCTAAAAGAATTGCAGCAGGGTTTCAGAGATACATTTTACACTGATGTTCATAGACATATAATGTACAATAGGCAAAAAGTAGAAAGGATCTAAGTGCCCATTTATGGGTGGATATATAAACAAAATAAGGTATGAAGGCACGATGAGTTGATATTCACCAGTTAAAAGGAATGAAGTTCTGATACATGTTACAACATGGATGAATATTGAAAATATTTTGTTAACAAATAATCTAGACACCAAAAAGAAAATTATTGCATGATTCAATTAAAGCAGGTATCTAGAATAGGCAAAATTTTAGAAATGGTAAGTATAATGGTAGTTTTGAAAGCCTGGGATAATGTAAGAAATAGGGGGTTTTTGTTTAATTAATTTTATTGGTACATTTTAGGTATACAATACATTTACATTTATCTTTGGGTGCTTGTACCTGTACATGATATATCTTGGTTCTCACTTTTTCCCCATTACCTGTGCCCCTAAACCCTTCCCTATTTACATACTTCATTTCCATTTTTTTTCTTTTCTCATAATTTTTCCTTTCCATTCTTTCCTTTCCCCTTCCCCTCCCACCATCCCTACCCCAATAGACCAACAAATATACTTACAATAAACAACTTCATAATATCAACCCAGGAACTAATTTATCTTGATTCTTATTTTTTTCCCATTCCCCCACCCTCCCTTCAACCCCTCCACCCCACTCTATTTATAGACTTTTTTTCCATTTTTTCATTTTCTCATATTAATTCCATTCCCTTCTTTCCTTTTCCCTACCCCTCCCATTTCCCCTTCCCCTTTGGCCCTTTTCTTCCTATTTCACATTATCTATTATACATTTTGATCCTTATTTACACTTTCAGTTTCTCACATCAGAGAAACAATTCATATAGGAGTTTTTGATCAATGAGTACAAGCATTTATGTTTGAGATAATGAAAAATTGTACAAATACTAGTGACAGTGGCCAGGCATCCTGGTAAGTGCCTGTAATGCCAGCATTCTGGGAAGAAAAGGCAGAAAGATCACAAATTTGAGTACAGCCTGGGCAATTTAGCCACTTAGCAAAACCCTGTCTCAAAACTAAAATAAAGTCTGAGGATGTAGCTCAGAGCAAAAGCCCTCTGTTCAAAAAGAAAAATGAAGGCAGTGGTGATAGTTACATAATAGTGTGTACATAATTGACACCTTTCAATGAAACACTTAGAAGTGGTTAAAAGCTTTAACTTCACATTACATATATTTTATTACAATTTAAAAAGTTAGTGAACTAACTTTTAGAGTAAATAGGGAAAAAAGAAAAGACTGTTATTGTTAGACAACTGAACACTAAAAGTATAAAATAAAACGTTTGTGAAGTTTTGTAACTACCAAGACACTTCCAATTGAGCCTCTTTACAGGAAAGAAGAAGAATGATATAAAAAGTTTTTTGTTCTACTTTGAACTCTGTTATTATTTGTAATAATGATTGCAGGTCCTACTCTAGGCTTATTTGATCAATCTGATCAATTTTAACTCAAAATCACAAAAATTTAACAACTAATGGATAAATGGATGAGAAAAATGTGGTATATACACTCAATGGAATATTATTCAACCATAAAAAAGAATGAATCCTGTCACTTGAAGCAAAACGCATGTTACTGGTGGTCATTATGTTAAGTGAAATAAGCCAGACACAGAAAGATAAATTCTCAATGTTTTTTCCCATATGTGGAGGTTAAAAAGGAAACATTTGGCCTGAATGTAGAGTAGTGATTACTAGATGTTGGTAAGGGGGATGGGATAGTGGATAAAGGGAGACTGGATTTAATCAGTGTGTGTGGAAATACACCGCACCACACTAATATGTATAATTAATGAACATTAATCAAAAATAAAATTAAAATAGAAGTTCTCACCAGAAAGGTATGCTACAGTGTAGCATAGCTGTTTGCAAAATGTTTTATTTGGAACTAGTATTAAGCAATTGCATATCTGAAAGAACCCCACTATTTTGTAAATAGATATTGAGAACCATATTGCAGATTAATTAATCCTTTTACTTTCAAATTGTTTAGACAATTGAGAAAACCTCTACTTTCCCTTATATTGATAGAACTAGCAATGGAATTCCAAGACTTACTAATAAACATAAAATCACCAATAAATCAAAACAAACAAAAAATACACAACCAGAACATGGATAGACCTGAAGACATCACATTAGAGAAAACCAGATACAGAAAGAAAAATATTTCACCATCTCACTTACATGTGAATCTTAAAAGTCAAATAAAAAGAATGAAATGGAAAAAAAATAAAACAATGATTAACCAAGGTTCATGGAGAAGGGGGTGGGGAGTAGACATGTAGATCGAAGGACACAATATAGAAGATAAATAAGATGAAAATGTCTAGAGATCTAATGTATGACATGAGGACAACTGTTAATAAAACTGTACAGAAATTTCTGTTAAATAAATATGTTTTTAGGGTTCTTGTCAAAAAAAGCTACTGTAACATGATTGATGTTGGTCTGCTTCATTAGAGAAACCATTTTGCTATCTATATGTATCCCATAAAATCACTTTGTAAATCTCAAATATGCACAATAATATTTAAGAAAACAATAATCCCTCTAAAATTATGTGCTTTTTTGCTTTAAATTTTTGTTATTATATATTACCAAGATTTTTGCCATACTTCAGGCTGATTTGATTAATTCTAAACCAAGATTACAGGAAGTATGCAATCAGTGCTCTTTTGAGACATTCTTTGTTTCCAATTACAGATGTTTCTGCCTCTATGGAGCTGTCTATTATTTATCCTATTGAACTATTAATTTGTCTAAGGAGTACTATGGTAGACAGAATAATTGCCTTCCAAAGGTGTCCACTTCCTGATCTCCAAAACTTCTGAACATATAGCCAAAGGGATTCTGCAGATATGAGTAAGATTCCCGTATTTGAGATGGGGAATTTATCCTGTTTTATCAAGGTATCCTCAGTTTAATACACAGGCCCTTATAAACAGATAAATTTTCAGGCTGCAACAAGAGAGATGCAAAAGAAGAGAAAGGTAGGGAGAGAGAGGAAGCAGAGAAATTCTAAATATAAGAAGGATATGAGCTATTACTGTTCACTTTGAAGATGGAAGGGGGTAGCCATGAGGTGAGGAATGTGATTGGTCACTAGAAGCTGAAAATCACCCTCATCTGACAGCCGGCAAGCAGATGGGAACCTCAGTATCACAATTCCATGGAACTGAGCTCTGCCAGTGGGTGGGATTCTAAGTGAGCCAGGAAATGGTTTCTATCCCAGACCCTCCAGAGAAAATAGCCCTGATGACACCATGGTTTTGACTTTGTTGGACTCAGAGCACAACAACCTGACAAATTTACTGGATTTCTTACCTACCAACAAAAAGAATATAATTTTCAACCATTTTTAACCTTCCTTTTGGATGATGATCTGACATTTAATCATCTCTGAAATTAAGCAACATAGCTCCAAATTCTTTGAAATTCAGTTCCCTTTCCCTGGGTGTATCTTGACTTTTCATAAAGGGCACCCAAGAAAAATAAAGGACAACAAGAAAAATAAAAGAATATTGTTATTTTTTTCCTAGTAAGTTAGCAAAATCTCAAATCAAATATTATATATTTGATGTTGAATAATAATGACTCAGGAGATGATTTCTTACTTTCAGGATTAAAATACTTTGAGACAAAGAAAATTTTCTATACACGTGGCATGATGGCTCTCTGAGCACGATTTCTCTTAGTATTTGCTCTGAACCTCAAGGCCAAGACAGCTGGGGTAACTCCAGCTAGAGTAAATGTCTCAATGATGGAAAATATGCACAAATCTGATTCAGATACAAGTGAACCTGAAATGGAGATGTCTTCTTTTCCCTCTGCATTATTGCTAAAATTTCTGTTTCCCATCAATAGTATTAATTTTACTGTGTAACTACTGTGTAACTAATTATCAGGACCTGTGTGCTTACCAGAGGACACAGTTGTCCCCATGGAGTCCCATAGGGGAGGGGTCCTGACACAGTCTGAACAGGTGCTATGCTCAGGTTTTAAACAGGTTGTAGTCAGGACACTGGCTGTGCTGTTTTCAGCTGCAAGTTCAACTGGGAAATATATGTGCTTCCCAGCTCCACCAGATTATGACAGAAATCATTTCCTGATGGC
Source organism: Heterocephalus glaber (assembly GCF_053883595.1). Taxonomy (NCBI): domain Eukaryota; kingdom Metazoa; phylum Chordata; class Mammalia; order Rodentia; family Bathyergidae; genus Heterocephalus; species Heterocephalus glaber. The sequence goes on from NW_028258303.1 coordinate 1,916,682, forward strand.
TATATGACTGGAGGCCAAGGCCCTGAAGTTTTGCTGGCTATCACATCCGCTGGAGAAACCCCTGGGTCCCAAAGAGTTTCTCACATGACTGCTGCTTCACAGTTCAGCCAGAAGTTCTGAACCGGCTAGCTGACAGAATGAGAGTAATCATAGCAAGGATCTCACACCATCTTTTTCTATACTACTAGAATCATGTGACCTCTACTCAAGGAAAGGGGATTATGGAAGGCTGCAACCACTAAGTGGGCAGGCATTTCGCAGTGAGCCAAGGGTCCCATTAGAGTCAGATTTCATGATGCTATGTTACATTCCTATACTTAAAAAATGAAAAGATAAACTAGACTTGCATTGTTGTTAAAAAAAATCCCTATGTTCATTTAGAGATAAATATAGCAAACTTGATTAGGATCACTAGTACTATTATAGGCCTAAGATCAAGTGTCAATTGTAATGTGCAACTTTGATCTAGTTGTTTAACTGCTCTAAGACTTGAATTACTCTATGGAAAATGCAGATAAAATTACCTATTTACTAGTTACCCTATTTATTACACTAATTACCCTATTTACTAGTTTTTCAAGAATTAAATGACAGAATATATGTAACATGCTTAGTAAAGTGAAACAATAAAATTGAAAAAGTGATTTATTTCATATATGTATTTGTTTTTATTTTTTTTTAATTTAAATTTTATTGGTACAATTTCTGTATATATAATGATCACAATCATCATAGGGAATTTGTGCCTGTATATGATGTATCTTGATTCTTCTTTTTTTCCCATTCCCCCTTCCCTTTAACCCCTCCTCCCCTCCTTACTTCAAAAGCCCCATTTTCATTTTTTTCTTTCTTCTCTCATTTTTTCCCTTCCTTCCTTCCCCACTCCCACCTGCCTAGTTCCTCCTTCCTTTTGAACAATTTTTTCCTATTTCACATGGGCTATTAGACATTTTGGCCCCTATTTACACTTTCAGTGTCTTACACCTGAGAGACCATATGATATTTACATATGTGTGTGCAACCACTGTGGAAATCAGTGTGGAGATTCCTCCAAAAACTAGGATTAAAGGTCCCATTTGACCTAGCTATTCCTCTTCTGAATGCCTTCCCAAAAGAATTAAAAGCATCATATCACAGCAACATATGTGCATCCATGTTTATAGCAACACATATGTAACAGCTAAATCTTGGAAACAGCCCATCAACTGGAGACTGGATAAAAAGATGTGGTTTTTCTATACAATGGAATATTACTCAGCCATAAAGGATAAATTGAGACATTTATAGCTAAATGGATGCACCATATATGTATTTGTTTTTATAAAAACTCATTTTCCTAATTCTTGAGCAAGAGTTAAAATTAGTATTCCGGGCAAAATAATACCAGTTTTACATGGTATCTGTAGCATAGTCCAGACTATCAAACAAATATAGCATATACTATGTAAAGAGATTTTACTGATTATACATTTCATTTTAGATCCTTCTTTATTAGCTCATTAATACAAGATTTTGGAAATTGAATTTCATAAATTTCAAATTTAAGATTAAGGCTCACATTTTAAAATAATTCTCTAAAATTTCTTTAGCTGACATACCTGATTGAACTTTAGAGCGATTTTATTTTTATTTCTTCTCGCTGACCATCCCCTTCAGTAATGAATTTGTCTGCATGATGTATGAAATCATACAACTCTTTAAATATACAAATCAAGTGACAGTGAAAGGTGCAATTTTTCTAACAACCACTGTTTTGATAGCCCTTGTGTGCCCCATTCAGTTTCACATAAATTGAAGTGGAAAGCATGATTCACAGTATGAGTTCATGTACCAGCTGAATTTATTTTTGTCAATTAACAGCTGCATAAGTTGCTGAACTCATTTGGCTAATATACCACATTTCATTGAGATTATAGCATCCAATGCAGATCACATCAGGCCATAGCTGTCTTGCAAGGAAGAATTTTACTGTAGTCATTGTCATGGTCAGGGAGCATTTCCTTTTGGCTTTTGATTCTTCACTCATGGTAGACAGATGATAGATAGATAGATAGATAGATAGATAGATAGATAGATAGATAGATTCTTCTTAGTGATTCATGCTGGATCCATTTGGTAACTGAGCAACACTATTTCCTACTGATAAAACTTGGTGAAATGAATTTTTATAAGTCAGAAAATTGTATTTTAGAATTAGGGAAGAATGTTAATACCTGGTTTGCTACTTATGCTCCACATTTGTCTGTGTTTTAATTCTTTTTTCAATATTATTCTTTGTCCTTCATGACTATCATTAAAATAATTGTGAAATTCAAGAATGAGATACACACTTAGAGTTCCAAGACCTCGGGCTAGGTCTCGCAATTCATAATTCATAGTTTCATCATAATCATTGATTCTGTTGATCCTCAGCTTCCTCACTTATAAAAAGTGGGTTACTAAATTTCTTTCCTAGCTACTAAGATATGAATAACACATTCAGTGTGTATCACAGTTACTACTTTATCCCGGGAGTGGATGGCTAAGTCTAAATCAGCCACACAAACACAATTCTATTTATTATTTTTATATAAGAAATGCATGTAAATTTTAAATTCTACTCCTATATACAATGTAACTTCCAACCTGCTAGATGTCAGATGTACGAAGATTGTGATCCTACAACATCTAGGAATGAAGTTGTGAACCAAAGGAAGAAGTTAAGAGAGCTTTATTGGAAATAAGGAAAAATAGTTCCTGTATTTCCAGGAGGAGTACTGGATGGGGTGGCCACGAAGGCCCTTTGTCAAGAGTAATTTATACAGCAATGTGGATAAAACATGGGTCAAACTACAGGATTACCAGTATAGCCTCTTAGCTGATATTGATCCAATAGGGAAATGAGTCATGTAGCAAGAGTGCATGGAAAGAACAAACGCATTTTGGGGAAGGGATGGGTCTAGGTGCTATGGTCATTCACTTGGGCAATTGATGCCTATCTGGACTTCTTGGATCAAGTGGTGCCATTTATAGTATAATTCCAAGTTACTGCTTATCTCTTAGGGAGGCATGGAAGCCTGGCCATTGCATCTCTATTTTAAGGCTTGGCTTTCTTCAGATTTGGGGCCTTATATTGCTTCCAAAATCAAACATATGTAAAAGTACAAAGAATTCAAGAAACAAAAAGCTGACAAACCAATAATTGGTAAGGGAGTTTAATTGATCCATTGACTTCTCCTTACTGTTGCCACTCACTGTTTCAGTGATCTCATCTCAGTCAGTGTATTCCACATTAACTTTGAGTCATGCATCAAGTCTTCTATATCACTCCCTTGAGTGTCAGACATATATTCAACTAATTCTCTTTTCTAAATGTTTTGGTAGTGGAAGGGGATGAAACCCAGGGCCTTGAACATACCAAGAAAGCTCTCTACCACTGAGATGCTTATCTTCAGAATTGTGGCCACCAGCCACAATTCTGATGTCTTTATATTTTGTGCTGACCTCCTTGAATGTCCAGTTCCCCTCTGACTGTGTATTAATTTCTATCTAACTTAGCTGCCTATGATACTATGCCATTGCATTAGCTTCTGTAAAAATGTTTTATATTCACTTCTGAGTAAAACTGATATCATATAATGATGTGCTTTCAGTTTAAGGATATTCTGGCAGCATTGTAAATACAACTGCTTTATAAATTATAAATGTTTTACACATTTGAATTATTACAGATAAAGAAAAATGGATGACATAAACTTTCTCTGAGAAATAAGTTAACCATTTTTATTTCTTTAATAAAAGGATATGCATGGATGAAATTTAGGAGGGCAAAAATATGTGATAGAAGAATAAATATGAATGTTCTGTAATATTTACTCAAAGTACACTGAAAGTGGTTATTAGCAACAGCAGGAAGGATATCTTAAAATTGTAACTGTAACCTTATGAGATAAATGTCTTTTAAGCAAGGTGATACTAAATGCTTGCTGCATTACCTGGTGCAATGATACTAGACACTGAGTTATGAAGTGTAGTGAGCCTTGTGCTGATCATAACACAGTAAATCAAAGGGGGCAGTTTAGTGGCAAATTAAATAAGTCAGTCTTATCAATAGCTATGTAGGCTATTTCTAAGACCAGTGGATATATGAACTGCCTTAATTTGACAGTCATGATGAAGGATTGGCTCAAATTGCAACGTAACTTATTTTTGTTGGAAAACCACCACATTATTTGTGATTCATTCCAGCAAACCTGTGAAATAGCTAGGACTTCGTGGCTTCCAAATGTGCACATTTGCCCAGACTGCTTCATCCCCCAGAAAATCTTAGGTGAGGGAGGATTTCAATGTCATTGTTTGAGTGATAGCTACAGGGCTCTGCCTTTCCAAAGAGATCCTATAGGATGTCTGGAGCATAGAGGAGGTCATGGGTCCTTGAGTTCCTCCTCTGGAGTTACATAGCTGCATCACTCGTACTGTTTTGATAAAAATGGATTTCCACAGAAACAAGATCATTTGATATATGATACAATAAACAGAGAAGAGAACATAAATATGAGATGGAGAAAATTTACAAGGTGACTATAGTCTTTCAATTTTTATGCTTCTACATTATATCATTACAATTTGATTCAGCTATTCATTCTTTTAAAGTTGGCTAAATTGCTCCATTTAAGATTTATGTACTAGATTCTTACAAATACAGAACATAATTGTCTGTGAATTATATTCTGAATATGGCACTTCTGAATTATAGTCACTTGGACCTCAGAGATGGAAATGGAAGGTCATATTTATGTTTACTTCAGCTTACTATATCTAACAGTTGATTTTTATAAAACATGATAAAAATCCTATCAGGTGATCTTGCTGAAATATAAAACTAAATGTACATTTTATTATCTCATTTTCTGATTATTTGTGCCCATTTTATATTCTCAACACTGAATGTTTACTATCTTTTCCAAAAGCATTTTCATCCCAGTTAAAGTAACTCCAAGTGTAAATGGCTCCAGTGATTATGCTCTTCAGCTAATTAACTCTTTCTTATGTAAATTCGGACATTGAAAAATTCACCCCTTATGTCCAGGTATTGTTGTAGAGCCCCTTTTCTAATTCATGCTGTGATTGGGATCAAGGTAGTCTGAGAACATTTTAGTTGTGACGAGATTGCCATAAATTACCAATACAAAGCAAGTTGGTCCTTGAGGATATTTTGATAGAAGGGTAAGTAAAGAAAATGAAACAAAAATTGGCTAGTGCTGATTTATTTTACTACTCATTAAGTCATTTGATGGGAGAAATTACACCTATATTACCTAGATATTCGTAAACAAGCTTCATTCCTCCATTGTGACTCAGACTTCCACCAATCTTATCATTCTTCTGACTCAGATTTCCACCAATCTTACCATCATTCTTCCATGAGTCATTCATTTGTTAACAGATATTTATTGTGTATCAACTATGCATCAATCATCTGTTAACCACTTGACATGAGGCCATGAACAAAATAGACAAAACTAATCTGTCCTTATGATGTTTTTACAGGTGGGGGTGGTGTAGGAGTGCTGGCTATCAAAATAATTACATGATGGCTATTAGGGAAAAAAGCAGAGCAGGAGACTGGTTAGGGAATTTCAGTGTAATTTTGGTCAGATTGGCAAAAGGAGGGCTCACTGAGAAGGAAACATTTGGTAGGAGAGCAAAGAGAAGAACGAGATGAGCTATATGGGAATTAGGAAAAAAATCCAAGCACAGTGTAAGTGTCCTTTGAAATCAGAGCAAGCTACAGTATATGAAGACTGGCAATTATGGCAGCATATTAAAGCAAGCAGAGTGAACTAAGAGGAAATTAGTAGAAAATGAAGTCCAGGAGGTGATGGGAGTGACAAGGGCATTCATTGTAAGGGCTTTGGCTTCTGCAATGAGTGGCATAGGACACCAGTAAAGAGTTTTGCATAGTGATGAGGCATTTTTACTTAGGTCTTCACAAGCTCACTCTGTTCTCTTGAGAGAAGAATGAAGAGGGGCTAAGGACAGAAGTAGGGAGGCTACAGAGGTGGGTGAAAGCAGAGGAAGGAGGTAGAGAGGGAAGTAATATGCAGGACATATTTAGAAGGTAGAGTCTACACGATTTGCTCACAGATTAAATATGAGTGTGAAAGACACACACAAAAGAATAAACAAGGATTGCTCCCAGGATTTTTAGCCTGAGCTTCTAAGAAAATGCTAATAGAATTAAAGACTGAGAAAAACAAATCCAGGGAAATTCTCAGGAACTGTTTGGGATATGATGTGCTTGAGATAACTATTAGACATGTAAGCAAAGAGATGACCTAGTTGAACATGGCGTCTTAGTGGTAGAGAACTTTCTTGGTATGTGCAAGGCCCTGGGTTTCATCCCCCACCACTACCAAAACATTTAGAAAAGAGAATTTGTTGAATATATGTCTGACACTCAAGGGAGTGATATAGAAGACTTGATGCATGACCCAAAGTTAGTGTGGAATATACTGACTGAGATGAGATCACTGAAACAGTGAGTGGCAACAGTAAGGAGAAGTCAATGGATTAATTAAACTCCCTTACCAATTATTGGTTTGTCGGCTTTTTTTTTTCTTGAATTCTTTGTGTTTTTACATATGTTTGACTTTGGAAGCAATATAAGCCTTCTTTGATTACTTATTTTTTTGGCTGATTTACTTGTAAAATATCATTTGGAACTTAAATACAACTGATATATTCATTGACATTTTTGGTGAGTTTTACATATTTTACTTGTGAATGGATATGAAAAAGGAGTGCCTAAGATTTTAATAGCCTCAGAAGAGTTCCCATGGTAGATAATAATTACCTTATCATATGGCAATTATTTTTCATTATTTCAAAAGTGGCAAAGTGTGAGTGTACCCACCCAGTGGGTTGAAGGGGGGCTTGGCCAGGTGAGGAGTAGACATTACAAAGCAGAAACCAAACAGTAAGTTCCAGAACAGAACTTATAGTAGTTCTCTATCAGCTTACTGAGACACAGCAAGACAAAATATTCTGGGCGAACTTGCAGATCATGCAATGCATGCCACAGATCATTGTCTATGCTGATTCATTGTTTCATAGTGAAGCCTCATTTGTGCCTACGCTAAATGATGGGATTGTATCCTCAGGTGCCCTCAGATGTCCCCAGACACTCAGGCTTTGAAACACCTCCCAGCAGCCCTTACAACGGGACTTGCCAGGAGGAAATGATTAAACTGCGGGACCAAAGTGCCTGGGCTCTGTGAGGGCTGCATCTTTAAAATATGGGGCAAAAGCACACAAATAATTAAACTGTGAGGCAAAAGGCGTGCAGGCTCTCTGAGAACCCAATGGCTAACCAACAAGTTTAGATTAATGAAACATGTTGTGCCTGGCCATGTCCTTCCCCCTTCCCCAAGAAAATCTGCCCAGCCTTGAGACAACTCCAGGCTCAAACTGCTTTTCTCCTGCTTTTTTACCTTACACTGATATTCTAAATAAAAACCAGAGAGTTCTTGACTTGTAGCCTTTCTTCTCCCAGAGTCTCCTTGATGGTTGGGCATCAATTCCCCGCCACGTGGGGTCACATACTGCCACAGCAAAGGAGAGATTCTTGATTCAAAACCTGACATTTTAAGTAGCATCTAATACACTGTTTCATATATAGAATGTGCTCAATTTATGCTGGTTGAATGAGTAGTTGTGTGTGCTAATTGATTTGATGTGTGAAAATTTTGAAGAAGAAATTTTACTAATACAATTCAATAAATAGTATTCTAATTACTATATTACCTATAATACTCTTTAATTTTTAATTTTGAATGTTATACAGTTATATACAGTTAAAACAGAAATTTAAAAGAAAAAATTTAAGCATTTATAAGCATTAAACAACCACTATTATCACTCCGCAGTATTATTTTCTATATATTTCTATATTATATATAATATATATATAATATATAATAATATATATTTCTATATTAAAGTTAGTAATGATAGATTACTATATAATTCATTCAATATTGTCTATTTTAACAATATTACCACAAAATATTTTCTGATTGTTAAAGCCAATACAGATTTTTTTAAACCATTAATTTTCTGTTAAGGATACCATACATGTTTCCATTTTTTCATAATCAAAAACAATGTTTAATAAATATCTTTCAGATAAACTTATTTTTTGAATTAAAAAGTATTTCTTTTTTATTAATAATATTGGTACATTTAAGGTATACAGTATAATGACATTCATCATTGGAGATATGCACCTTTACATAATCCATCTTGGTTCTTTTTGTTTTCCCCTTCCCCTGCCCTACCTTCACCCCTCGACCCCTCCCTATCTACAAAGACTTTATTTCCATTTTTTCATTTTCTCATATTAATTCCATTTCCTTCTTTCTTTCCCCCTACCCCTCCCACTTCCCCTTCCACTTTGCACCTTTACTTCCTATTTCACATTATCTATTATACCTTTTAATCCTTATTTACACTTCCAGTTTCTCATATTAGAGAAACTATTTGGTATTTATACATGCGTCCTATTTATTTCACTTAAGAGTATCACCTCAATGTACATCCATTTAGCTATAAATGTATCTAGTGTCTCATTCTTTGTGGCCGAGTAATACTCCAATTTATATTTAAAAAACCTCACATTTTCTTTATCCAGTCTCCAGTTGATGGGCAGTTGGGTTGTTTCCAAGTTTTAGCTATCATGAATTGAATATCATGAATATGGGTGCACATATATCACTGTGGTATGATTCTTTTAATTCGTTGGGAAAGATATCCGGCAGGGAAATAGCTGGGTCAAATGGGAATTCCAGTCCTAGTTCTTTGAGGTGTCTTCATACTGATTTCCACAGTGGTTGCAGCAGTCTACACTCCAACCAGCAGTGGAGCAGGGTTCCTCTTTCCACACAGCCTCGCCAGCATTTGTTATTGGTTGATTTCATGATAGGAGCCATTCTTTCTGGCGTGAGGTGGAATCTCAGTGTTACTTTCATTTGCATCTCTCCAATGACCAGTGATGTTGGCTATTTTTTCATATGTTTATTTGCTCTTTCTACTTCGTCTGAGAAATGCCTGCTCATTTCAGATGCCCATTTCTGGATTGGAACTTTAAATTTAGGAGGTCTGATTTTTTTAAAGCTCTTTATAGATTCTAGATAGTAGACCTTTGTCTGAGGGACAGCTGGTGAAAAATTTTTCCCACATTGTGGGTTGTTTCTTCACAATGTTGGTGGTTTCTCTCAGTGTAAAGAACTTTTTAATAAGAAGAGATCCCACTTGTTGATTGTTTGTGCTAGTTCACAGGCAACTGAGGTTTTGTTCATAAAATCTTTTCCTACACCAATGTCTTCAAGAGTTCTTCCTAACCTCTCTTACAGCCAGTTTAGTGTTTCTACTTTAATATTTAGATCTTTAATCCATTTTGGTTTTAGTTTAGTGCATGGTAAGAAATATAGGCCTAGTTTTAATCTTTGGCAAGTTGAAACCCAATTTTTCCATCACCATTTATTAAAGAGGCTATCTTTCCTCTAGTGGGGGTGTTTGGCTCCTTTGTCGAAGACGAGGTGGCTGAATGTGTCTGCTGTTGTTTCTGCATCTTCTAATCTGTTCCACTGGTCCTCAGGTCTGTTTCTTTGCCAGTACCATGCTATTTTTATCACAGTAACTTTGTAGTATAATTTCAAGTTGGGGATTGTGATACCCCCTGCTATGTCTCTGTTACCTAGTATTGCTTTTGGTATTCTAGTTCTCTTCTTGTTTCAAATGAATTTTTGGATTGTTTTCTCAAGGTCTATGAAGGAAGCTTCTGAAATTTCAATTGGGATTGCATTGAATCTATATAGCAGTTTTGGAAGTATGGCCATTTTCACTCTGTTGATCCTTCCTATCCAGGAACAAGGGTTGTCTTTGCATTTTCTGATATCATCTTCAATCTCTCTTTTCAGAGTGCTATTGTTTGCAGAGAAGAGGTCTTTGATTTCTTTTGTTAGGTGGATTCCTAGGTATTTCAAGTTTTTAGATGCTATTGTGAAAGGAATTGATTGCCCAATTTCTCTCCCAGGTGAGTCTGTTTTTTGTGTACAGAAAAGCTATTGATTTTTGTGTATTAACCTCTTATCCAGCTACTTTACTGAATTTGGTAATTAAGTCTAGAAGACTTTTGGTGGAGTTCTTAGGGTCTTCTATATAGAGTATCATGGCACCTGCAAATAATGACAATTTGAGTTCTTCATTTCCTGTCTTTATTCCTTGTATTTCTTTCTCTTGTCTAATTGCTGTGGCTGATGTTTCCAAAACTATATAAAACAGGAGTGGTGATAGTGGACATTCTTGTCTTGTTCCTGATTTTAGTGTGAACAATTTCAGTTTTTGACCATTTAGTATGATATTGGCTATTGGTTTTTCATAGATGGCTTTTATCAGATTGAGGTAGAGGCCGTCTATTTGAATTTTTGTAGGGTTTTTATCATAAATGCATGTTGGATTTTGTCAAATGCTTTTTCTGCATCTATTGAGATGATCATATGGTTTTTTGTCCTTGGTTCTATTAATATAATGCATTACATTTATTGATTTGTATATGTGGAACCATCCCTGCACTCTTGGGAAAAATCCCACTTGGTCAGGGTGAATGATTTTCTTGATGATTTTCAGCACTCTATTTGCCAGTATCTTATTAAGGATTTTTGCATCTATATTCATTAGTGAGATTGGCCTATAGTTCTCTTTTTTGGTTGGGTCTTTCTCTGCTTTGGGGATCAAAGTGATGCTTGCTTCCAGGAATGAATTTGGGAGTATTGCTTCTCTTTCAATTTCATTGAAGAGTTTTAATTTCATTAAACAGTAGTGGCAGTAGTTCCTCTCTAAATGTCTTGTAAAATTCAGCAGTGAAGGCATCAGGACCCTGGTTTTTCTTAGTTGGTAAGTTTTTAATCACATTTTCAATTTCATTGATTGATATTAGGTCATTTAAATTTTTAGTTCATCTTTGTTCAACTTTTGTAATTCACACAGATCTAGGAATCTGTCCATTTCTTCTGTATTTTCCATCTTATTGGCATACAGTTTCTTGAAATAGGTGTTGATGGTCCTCTGGATTTCTGTTTGGTCTGTTGTAATTTCACCCTTTTCATTCCTAATTGCATGGATTTGGGCCTTTTCTTTTCTTTTTTCTGATAAGGTTGACTAAGGGTTTGTCAATTTTGTTTATTCTTTCGAAGAACCAACTCTTGGCTTCTTTGATTATTTTGTATCATTCTCTTAGTCTCCATTGCATTGATTTCTGCCCTGATCTTTATAATTTCCTCCCTCCTATGGGCTTTGGGTTTGTCCTGCTCTTCTCTTTCTAGAAGCTTGAGGTTCAGCATCAGGTTGTTTAATTGGGCTTGTTCTGTTTTCCTAATATGTGTATTCACTGCTATGAATTTCCCTCATAAGGCTGCTTTCATTGTTTCCCATAGATTCCAATATGTTGTATGGGCACTGTCATTTAGTTGCAGGAACTCTCTGATTTCTTCTTTAGTTTTCTCTGTGACCCACTGGTTATTCAGAAGTGTGATGTTCAATTTCCATGTGTTTATGAAATTCTTGTGGTTTCTTTTGCTATTGCTCTCTAGTTTCATCACTCTATGGTCTAGCAATATACAGGGGATAACTTCAATTTTTTTGCACTTAATTAAACTTGTTCTATGTGCGAGTATGTGCTCTATTTTGGAGAGTGAACTGCGTGCAGCTGAAAATAATGTGTATTCTGATTTTGTGGTGTGGAACACTCTGTAAACATTTGTTAAGTTCATTTGTTCAAGAGTTTGATTGAGTTCTGGTATTTCATTGTTTATTTTTTGTCTAGTTGATCTATCTATTTGTGAGAGTGGGTTATTAAGGTCCCCCACTGCTATTGTATTAGTGTTTATATGATTTTTCATGTCCGTTAATATTTGTTTTATATAGTTGGGAGCACTAGTGTTTGGTGCATAGATAGTAATGATTGTAATCTCTTCCTCTTGGTTTGTTCCCTTTACAAGGATGTAGTATCCTTCTTTGTCTCTCTTAATCAATGTTGGTTTGTAATCCATTTGATGTACAAAGAAGATAGCTACTCCTGCTTTTTTGGGGGATCCTGTCACATGGAGTATTGTTTTCCACCCTTTAACTTTCAGTCTATGAGTTTCATGTTGAATTAAGTGTGTTTCTTGTATGCAGCATATTGTTGGATCTTGCTTCTTGACCCATTCTGCCAGTCTATTTCTTTTGATTGGTTAATTGAGATCATTTACACTGATGTAACCATCAGTGTAATTGGTATGTATTGGTATTGGTATGTATGTATTGACTTATCCTTGTCATGACTTTTTCTTTTTGTTGGATTCTCCCCCTTTGCATTTAATTTCTTGTCATGCCCGATAGATTCTTTCTGCTGGGGTTCCTGGGATTGTGATCTTCATTGTCTTTTCCCAGGATATCGTCTACAACTTTTTTGAGTACTGGTTTGGTATTCATGAAGTTCCTAAAGTGTTCTTTGTCATGAAAGTGTCTTATTTCTCCACCAATTTTGAAACATAGTTTTGCTGGCTACATCAATCTGGGTTGACGGTTGTTTTCCTTTAGGGCTTAATATGTGTTGCTCCACACTCATCTTATCTTGTGGGTTTGTGTTGAGAAGTCGGCTGTGATTCTGATGGGCTTTCCTTCGTATGTGATTTGTCTCTTTTCTCTAACTGCTTGTGGAATTTTGTTCTTCTGTTGGGTTTCTGGAATCTTATGTTTCTGGAATCTTATGCTTATGTGTAGATGTTTTTTGATCAAGGCTAATTGGAGTCCTATATGTCTCACTTATCTTGATGTCAAGTTCTTTTCCCCTATTTGGAAAGTTTTCTGCCATTACTTCTGAGAACATATTTTTCATGTCATGTGCACTCTTTCCTGTTTCTTTCTTGACTCCAATCACTCTGATGTTATTCTTTTTTGCATAGTCTAGCAGCTGCTGGATTGATTTCTAATGGTCCCTTACTATTTTTAAGAAATTTTTCTTTTTGTGGTCACTAATTGCAATCCTATCCTCTATATCTGAAATTCTATCCTCACCTTGGCTCATTTTTCTGCATAAACATTCTATGAAGTTTTTAATTTCCTGGAAGTTCATTTGCATGTTTTATGGATTCTATTTGTTTCCTATGTTGGGATTCCATCATATTCCTCCCTCTTCTATTTTTTTTTATCTGTGTCTTCTCTAGATTTATTAATCATATCTTGTACTATGGACACAATCTCTGCTGTTATCTGAAAATTATTTCTGATTTCATTTTTTCCATGCCCCCTTTCATCGCCAGTTCAGGGATCTAGGAGGCTGAGTATCAGATTGTTCTATCTGTTGCCCTTTGGGATTCCCTTAGATGATCTGGAAGTCTGGTTTGTGGTCTTATTTATGTGTCTTTTCATTTCAACAGATGCACCCTGCTGTGTCTTTGTTGAGGTGACTTTTTGTTCACCCCATGGTCTTGAATTCTCACCAAGCCACTGAGCAGCCTTTACTCTGCTGCTCACTAGTGCACCAATTCCTGTGTTCAGAGTGGTGGCCTTTTAGTTCCCTGAGCTGACCTGTTGTCTGGGCAGGCTACTGGCTGGGGCCTGAGCACACCTGGGATGGCACCTAGGTGTGCCTCTTGCTTGTGCCCCTATGTAGCTCTTGTCTGGGAAGACCTTTGGTTGGGGGCCATAGACCCCAGTTTCTGTTGTCTGCACAGGCTTTGCTAGGGTCTCCTTGCACTTGTCAATGGTATCAGGGCTTGCCTCTAAGTATTGCTTGTGTGCCTGTATAGCTCTTGTCCAGGTGGGTCCCTGGCTGTGGCCAATGGTATGGAGAGCCTTTGGCTGAAGCCCATGTGACCGTGCAGCCCTTTTCTGGGGAGGCCTTTGGCTTGGGCAGGTGTTCCAGAGCCTCTTGGGTCAGGGCAGAGCCCTGGCTGGGATCTGCCCACAGCAGTGCAGGTGTGAGCCACACAGCTGCTCCTCAGGTCTTCCTGTACTTAAGGATGGAATGATGGGCTTCTGGCAGGAGCCCAAGTTCTTGTGCAGCTCCTCTCTGGTAGGCTGCTGGTCTGGGATGTGTGCCTGAGCCTCTGGTGTTGGGGTGGACCCCTGGCTGGGATCCTCCTGCAGCTGCGCTCGTCTGAGCCACACAGCTTAAAAAATATTTCTTAGATTATAGTCTAGACTTAGTTACAAGGTATTTTAAACTATTTTAGATCTGCAAATCAAGATCTTTATATTATATCATTGTTTATACAATATTATTTATACAATATTACATCTTTGTAATATTCTTCAAAAATAAGGTATAAATTTCATTGGATATTTAAACTTAATAGATCAACTATATCTATGACTATGTCTCCATACTGTCTATAATTTGATATATATTCAAGGTAACACAAACATATTGATGCTTTCAAGGAAAAGTAAAAAATTAAAATATGGTAATCTAAGGTTACAATACTCTTGGAAACCTCATTGGGTAAATATTGAAGCACTCACTCCATCTTTTGGTGACAACTAGAAATCAAGAATGAGTAAAACAGAATCCTCCTTTAGAAGTAGACTAGAAAAGAAGGAATATGAAGAAACTGAGGCTCCATCATAGCCCACCTCCTGTGACCCTGCAGGTGTGCTGCTACACCATCACATTTAGAGAAGCACTTCTGCCACCAACGAGAGTGGAAAGAACCTTCTTGTATAAACTTGTCTCCAGAACAACCTTGGAGGATATATCCTGAAGGCACCATTCACTCACAACTGGTCTAGAAACTCTCACATTCTCAATTACTCTTTCCACTCAGTTTTCTTTTCCTCAGTTTCTCCTTCTACTCCCAAATCTTTATTATAATGATTGATTTAGGCTTTGCAATCAAATTCTTCATCCTTTTCTCCTCCCTTTCCTACCATCTGGTTCCTTCACTTTCATATTTTCCAAGAAGTTTTATCCTTCCTTTGGGGAAGAGGATGGAGGTAAAATAGACAAGGGGCAGAAATGTTCATATAGTAATAAATTTAGTTGCATATCATATTTTCCTCATCGTTAGTTGAAATATAGCACCCCAACATTTAAGTGTGCCAATAAAACCATAAGTGTCTTTCTTTATGGCAAATGTAATGTCACATGGTCATTTCTGGAGTTGCTATTAAGCATGGCCTATTTGTGGCAGACAAGATCCTGTCTCTGGGTCTCTGGGATTTTGTAAATGAGTATCTGGTGGGAAAAGAGTGGGTCTTGGTTATCAGGGTTTTAGTATCAGAGTTTTCAGCAGGGCCACCTATTTTCATCGGTTTCTCATCAAAAACAAACACATAGCATTTGGAGTGTGAATTTGGATGTTCTTACATGCCCAACTCTGAGAAAAAAACCTCTCTTCTAAGTTAAATTGTCACATTGGGAGCAAATGAGCAGGAAGCATTGATCTGTCAACTCCTAAGAACTCCTATTAGGGTTACTTTCTTTTTTTGTACCACTCATGAGTACTCTGCAATAAATAAAAGTCCAACCTCATTTTTAAATCTGAGAATTCCAGATGCCAGTAGTTTCCTTTACCAATGACTAGAATTTAGACAAACCACCAGTGGGACAAAACTGAATATAAAAATATTGGATTTGTGTGTGTGTGTGTGTGTGTGTGTATGCTTTTTCTACTATGAATTTATCCACTACAACTGTCTACTTATTAAATTATAGATGCTTAGACTTTGTAAATATTAAAATAACTATGGGATAATTTTAAGAGTGGATTCAAAGAGGCCAAAGAAGAGATCTAGAGGTGACACATGAAAAGGAAATTCAGTAATTAAAAAAAAAAGGAAACTGCTGCTGAATATAAACCCAGTGGGTTTTGATTATATAAAGAGATATTAAACTTTCCATGGAACTCAATAAATATTGCTTTAGTAAACAAATTAACCTCCCATCACAATGTTTTCTTTTTTTAAATCTTTCTTGGTGGTTTACATGAATAAAATAGCCAAATCTTCTGTGAAGAATTTGGTGAAGATTTTCCTGAGAAGATTAAAAAGAAAAGACACTCATTTTGAAGTCTCATTTAGCCTCATAATTTTATGTATATCTTCATCTTTATTTATTAGCATGTCTGTGTAACTTTCTAGGAGCAGATGTTGATTTTTTTAGAATTTTTTTAGTCTCAAAATAACTTGCAAGCTTGATTACCATTTGCATTTGTCAACTATGAATTTTTCATTTTTGTTTTTAAGGTACAATTTTTTAACAAATAGGTTGTTACAAAAGAAATTATACTCATGAGTACAGAGAGTAACTTGCTTATCTTTCTGTATCATTCCTCTAAGAACTAACTTGATTTAAAAATGTTAATTATCTAAAAATTCTGACTAGTCCCAAAATTGGAAATGCTGGTAACTAATAACCATCCAAGCCATCATGAAGTAATTACTCCAGCATCAATATTGGGATCAGTGTGTGCTCAATAAGCATTTGTGACTTCAAGGTGAATTGAGTCAATAAATTTGGTTTGAGTTTCTTGTGGGCTGCTCATTTCTTTGCATGATTTTATGTTTCATAAAGAAAGAAACCAGTTCACTAAGGAAAATCACACTGTCCCTGAATTCACACATTCTAGCACAACAGTCGTGATCAGATAAGGGTGATATTTTCTCATATTACTGAAGGTCCATATAACATGTTTTAGAAATCATGACTATGTACATAAAGTATATCTTGTGGAATTCACAACATAGGTAGTATGAGAGTTCCATCTTACTTTCCCTATTGTCATTCTCTACTCTGTCTATGAGTAATGGAAATGTTATCATTATAACCCTTACAACTTCCAAGTCAAATCTAGTAGTCAGAAGTTGAAAATAAAAGATAAAATAGGAAAAGAAAAAAATTACCCTTAAAAAGAGTTTAGAACTATACAATTCTTGGATAGAAATTTTATTAATTTTTTTTCAGGTTATTACATATTTCCTCTCACAGTGATTTGGGAGGAAAGCAATAATAGAATTAGCATTTCTTTCATCTTCAGGTTCTTTCTTTCATTAGTAACAGTTTTAGATGTCAACTGACATCCCTAGCTATCTTTTTACCTTTGAGTTTCCACTCTGAGTCTATGGCTGACAGGATAGGTATTCTTCCAACATTTCTTGGATAAATAAATGAAAAAGGATAGCATTGATTTTTTTGCTTTTTGAGTCAAAAGTGAGATCACAAATTTTAGCACAAAAAGGAAGTATTGTGGTTGGTTGATATAACATTTTTCAAAATATGAGGAATGTACAGAATAATTTTTAACCAGGGAAAAGATAGACTTAGCAGTGGTCTTAATTTCAAAAAGATTTTCTCCTTCTTTGCAGTAGGTTATCCTACCGATGACAAAAAGAGTAGAATTTAAGACCTATTAAGAAGACTGGGAGTGTAGCTCAGCAAAAGGCCCTGGGTATGATCTCTGTCAACATACATAAGTGTATTATAAAATAAGCAATCTAACAAACTTTAATTTACCTGTCAAGGAATTATATGATGCATGTAAATAGTGTAGGGAAGTTCAAAGTTTTCCCTGTAAAGATTTGATGATTGAGTTTTTTAAAATAAACTAAAAATAGACTAACAGGAGGAAAAATATACAAATTTATTAATGTGCACAAGAGTCACACATAAAATATGAAAATCAAAGAGATGTTTTAGTTGGCTTTCCATTGCTGTGACAAAAGATAAAAGAGGAAGGTTTACTTTGGCTCATAGGTTGAGGGGTTTATATTGACAGTTGTTTGGATCTATTACTTTAGGCCTGTGGCAACACAGTACATCAGGGTAGGATGTGTGGTGGGGAAACTGCTCACCTCATGGTTACCAGGAAGCAGGAGAGAGAGGAAGAGACCAGGATTCTCACTGTCCCTCAAGGACACACCCCCAGCAACCTAACTTCCTGCCATGAGGCCCCACCCCTTAAGATTTCACCATCTCCTAATCTGGCCACAGGCTGAAGACCATGACTTGGGGGAACAATTCAAGTCAGAGCTATAGCGAAGTCATATGGTTGTAGCCTAAATAGTCTTTCACAGGGGAGTTCATGGGGATGTAGGCAAATTTAAAGGAGTGGTAAATGATTTCGGGGGAAATGCATGGGCCCAAAGTACAAACAATTGCCTGAGAAATGTCACTCCCATCTCTAGGTATAACATGATTTTCAGTCTCTTTCTTGGGGAGATGAACTTAATGTTCCTTGGTTAATGAAGTTTAAATAAGATTAAAGGCAATTATATTCCTCTTTGGTGAATTCAGTCTTTAAGTAGATAGGTAAACTTCAGAGAAAACCCTTATCCACCACCTGCTGATCACCCAAGTGGTTTTAAAATAATTAGGGCCTGGGATTTAGCTCAGTGGTTCTGCCCCCTGCCTCACAAGCGAAAGGACCTGAGTTCGATCCCCGGTACCAAAAAAATAATAATAATAATAATTAGCACACCACCAAGATGCTGTATTTGGGGTACTGTTTCCTAAGCACCAACAACAAATATTAACATGTACACTTTACATAGCAAAGTGTGTTGTCATCACAGTTGAGAGTTATATAGAGATGCTCCTCAACTTATGAAGGGGTTATGCCCTTATAAATTCATTGTAAGTTGAAATATTATAAGTTGCAAATGCATTTAATACATCTAATCCACGAAATATCTTGGCAGAGTAACACAGTACAGCATGCAGCTATTAATTGTTCACACTGTGATTGTGGGGCGGACAGACAGTTATGTCTCCCTGCCAATATCTATATCCCAGCATTGTGAGGAAGTGCATCACTAGCCTGGAAAAGATTGAAATCCAAACTTTAAAGTGTAATTTCTACTGAATGTGTATTGGTTTTGTAAGTTTAAGACTATGTAAGGTAGTATGTGTGATTTCTCAAAATGCACCATTGAGTAACATCATTTAAATCTTTGACTAAATAATAAAGCTGTCATTGTTATTTTAATGCTCATTTTATGCTAGCTAGCACTTTTAATTCTTTCCATATGTTAATCACCAACATACTTATATTGTAAATCACACAGAACCCTTGGAAGTATGAAATAATACTCTTTTTCTTCAATGAAAACAAAAGATACTGAGGCTCAGAAAACCTTAAATATGTCATCATGTGTTTTCTCCTTCCTGAGCTGGTACTCTCCACACTACATCATTGGCCTCTCTCTCTGAAAATGAACATTTATAAATTTCATGTTCTGACTAACATGTTTCCTGTTTTTATTTTTGCCTTTTATTTTTTTCCCATGGATTGTCTTTGTTTTTCTTACTAATTTCAAAAAAAGTTTTCATTAGTGCCTCAGTTCACTAACATAATTCCTGCCACAATTCTGGAAAAGATGGCCACATTTGTATCCTTGCGGGAAAGATGGCTGTGGTTATGTTTGTCACCTGATGCTGAGTTTGCAAATAAAAGTAAAATTTTGCCAAATGCATCTGTCTGCAAACCAAATTGTTTGCAATCAAGAGTGTTCGTGAACAAAGGTACCACTGTATAAGGCAATAATTTCTGTCTTACTACATTTTGGTTTGCATCGGGGTCTTATTCAACTTTGGGCAGTAACTCAGGCTATCTAAAAGATTATACAAGATTTCTGTATATTAGCAATCGCTGGTTTAAATTTTTCAGGATTTGTGACATTAAGTAATATTATCCTTGAGTTGACATGGTTAAATTCATGAATTCCTTCAGAGGATCTCTTTCTTTCAAATAGGATGTATTTTTAAGGACATCCCAAATTGCAACATATGCATTAAACAACATGTTTCATTCTATGAATAGCAAGGTCTGTTTTAAGGTATCCTCTTTTAGATCCAGGAATGATCATCACCTTTAAATTCTTTGGGATAAACCTGAAAAATTGAACTTTTATATATATTTTGAGCAAGTAAAGAGATCTGTGTCATTCCTAGATTAGCAATTGCACTGCTGAAATGGCCCACATGAAGAGAAAACGAAGGTTTTTAAAAACTGTTCAGCCTTCTTATGAGCTCTTGACTGCAGTTTCTGTTTTTGTTTTCAGACTGGGGATCGAACTCAGGACCTTGTGCTTGCAAGACAGGCATGTTGCCACTGAGCCAAATCCCTGGCCCTTGACTGCAGTTTCTGGATAGCCTTAACTTTTTTCTTTACTGAATACTACTTTAAATTTATTGAAAAGCTTCCTGAAGTTGTTCATCAGGAGTTGTATTCAATTTATATTTAACGACATTCCCTCTCTTTTCTGTCATCTAAGAACAGCTGTGAGGATGCTTGCCCAGTTGGTTGTCGTTTTGAGAGGGACCTTTAGCAAACATGTTTGGTGGTTAGAAGAACTCTGCCCTTTATAAGAAACAGCTGGCTCTTATTAGCAAACTTCACATCACAAACACAGGTAAGCACATCACCCTTGGGAGCTCATGCTTTTATTTCCTTTGCATTCTGGGCAGGTGCTCCTCCCACCTAGACTCACTGGGAGCACACTCATTTTACCTACAGATGACTTCCAGGGAACATGTGCCTTCCTTTTGAGAATACAGGGAACCCTGGAAGCATAGTTCCCACCTTCAGCCATGCATGAGGAATGCTAGTCACCCACAGCATAGGTAAAATAGGACCAAATGTTCTTGCAGAAGAAAGAAGAAAAGCAAATGGCTAATAAACTATGAAAAGACACATACTAGCCTGATAATGAGAGAAAAATTTGGAACATTTTGTGGGTCTTTTTTTGAAAAATTATTTTTAAGAGTATGTAAGGACAATTTTTTTTCATGGGTGCTTGCAAGAATTTAATTTATGAAGGTGACTGAATGACTGCACAGAGAAGTTATACCATTAAAAAATGTACTACTTACAATTCCTGAAGAGAAAGGCACATGAGGAGCACTTCATAGAGAGCCACAGGAGACACCAGGTTGGCAGGAGGTTGGAGACAGATCCCAGAAGGACCCACAGACTGAAAGCCTTTGAGGGTTTTCCATGGAAAGGGAAGAGGAAATAGTCAAGAATGGACCAGTTGGATGAATTGTGGTGGACTGTGGGCTATGGTCTCTCTCTTCAGTGGCCTGGAATCTAGCCCTGGTATGATACAGGGAAGGGGAAATGTGAGCTTATTGTGTGAGAGTCAGATAAGAGGTGGTTGGGGCTACAGATGCCTCACTGTTTGATTGCAAATAAAAGACATATTCTCAACTAAGCTGTGGGTACTATCTTTAGAAATTAGCTAACCCTCAGAGGGGGTCTATAAGCCTCTCAAATACCCGAGAATCAAGAATGTTTACTGCAGAATTGATTATAATAGTAGAAGCACCTTAAATGAACATCCATGTAGGATTAACTAAGCCAAGGCACATTGATACAGAACAGGCTATAAGTAACTGTTAGGGAGGATGAGAGCTTCTGATAGTCCACTTCTTAGTGAGGAAATCTTGGACAATTTACCTGACCTTTAGCACTTCACTTTCTCATATGTACATGAGGATAATAATTGTAGTTAATATGCTGGTTACTCAGTTCATTTCTGTCAAGTGCTGAGAAAGAAGTGCAGCATACAGCTATTATAAATGTCAGAATTTATTTAATTTTATTGGTACATTTTATTGGTACACTTTAGGTATACAATTCGTTTACATTTATCATTGGGTGCTTGTAACTGTACATGATATATCTTGGTTCTTGTTTTTTCCCCATTACCTGTGCACCCTTCACCCTCTCCACCTTTCCCTATTTACATAGATTTCATTTCCATTTTTTTTTCTTTTCTCATAGTTTTTCAGAATTTATTATCTACAATACATTATGAAATATAGCTGCATTGTATAGTTAGTAATGTGAATAAATCAGATTGCAGGCTGTATATATATATATATATATATATGCTTTATAATTACCTGCATGTATAATGAATATTTATACACATGTTTACATATATATCCAATTTTTGTTTATGTACATAAACAAATCTGAATAGATATTTACTGATTGCTAAAGCTCATGGTCTCTAGGGTGATTTGAGGAGCAACTTCATTTTCTCTTTCATACATTTCTTCAGTGAAGATTTTTCCGTATACAATATATTTAGTAATCTCTAAGCATTAACTTTAAAAAAGTAGAACAAAGTTACATTAATTGTAGAAGCATTCTGGAGAGCAAAATTTCTTCCAAATAAGGGAGAAAAATAAATCACACATAAAAAACAGGCCCAATACGATGGATGTTTGTATCATAATCATATATGAAATCTTTTGATTTTTGTATACCTTACTAATTTCTATCAAGTATACTTCAGGTAGTTGAAATAAATACTGTTTTGTGTATTTATTTCACAAAATTGTACTTATTAAACAATTTATCATGGCTTTTATGTCTAATCCTTTTTGATGTATTTATGAATATGGTTGTTTAACTTTTGACTTCATATTTGTTTTCTATTTGTCCTATGTATTTTTTGTAACTTACCTCTCCTTTCCTACCGTCTTTAGTATAAATCAGGTATTTTTTAGTATACCTTTTTATCACCTACATCAGAATTATAACATCATGTGTTATAATGTGTATCATTCATTTTCCATGGCATACCTTCAAATATTGTCCTATTTCATTGATAGTGTAAAACAGTATAATGCTCTTATTGTCATATTTTATACTTCTGATTGCTAAAATATATTGCTTTAATTATTATTTTTAAAAATACTTAAAGATAAATTATTATGTGCATCTATAAATAGAACAAAAGTTATTTTATATTTATTCAGGTTTTTACCCTGATTCATTTCTTTATTTCCTTATTCTCATTTCATCCAAATGTTTCCAATTCCTGAAAAATATTTCTAGCATTACATCTTGGGCAATTTTGCGAAGAATTAATTTTCTTAGCTTTCTTGGTCTGAAAATGCCTTTCTTTTGCCTTAATTTTTTTTTTTTTTTGGTACCTGGGATCGAACTCGGGTCTTTGAGCCTGCGCGGCAGGCGGCAAAACCACTGAGCTAAATCCCCAGGCCCTTTTTGCCTTAATTTTTGAGGAATATTTTCTCTTGATGTGTTACTCTAATTTGTCAGTTCTTTCCACCACCCCTCCCCAGCACTTTAAAGATGTCATTCAGTTGTAATTGCTCCTCATTGTTTCCAGTGAGAAGTTATTTATAAATATAACTCTGAATAATCATTTTGTTCTTTAGCTGCTTCTAAGATTTTCCCCCTTTATATGTAGCTTGTACCAGTTTGACCATGGTGAAGCTAGTGAGGGTTTTCTTTGCAGTTATACTGATTGAGGTTTATTAAGCTTTTTTAGACTATAAATTGATAACAGTTTATCATTTTTGAGAAAAATCTGAACTATAATCTCTTCAAATAATTCTCCTGGCTTATTTTCTATTTTCTATCATGTTGGGATGACCCATATATTACACCATTTGATATTACTCCAAAAATTGCAAATATTCTAGTTCTTTTTGATTTTTTTATTTGTTCTTCCTTTGGTTTACTCTGAATAATTTCTCTTGACAATGATCTTCAAAATCACTGATTATTCTCTACTGTAACTGGACAGTTATTAATTTCATAGAAAAATTTCTGATAATTGTATTTTTCATTTCTAGATTTTACATTTTGTTTGCTTTTACAGCGTCTACCTCTCTGCTGAAATTCCCCATCTGTACATGCCAGTTGCCTGCCTTTCCTTCTTGGCATGTTCCTCCTAGCTATTCAGGAGTCCCTGCTTGAGAACAACATCAGTGTTACACCCAGCGAGAAAGAACCAACCAGAGACCGATATTAAATCCACACAGGAGTTTATTACCTGCCGGAACCCGAGCCGAGCATCGGACTCGAGCCTCAACTGGGGGTTGACAAACATGTTTTATACACCTTTGAGGCCAACAGTTCCTAGGCCCCACTATGGGATAGAACTAGTAAAGCAAGCAAAAGGTACAGAAGGGGAAGATCCTGCTGTTAAAACATTTGTAAAACAATAGTTGATTGTTATTTCTAAAGAGACTTTCTAAGGGGAGGAGGTTTTTAAACTTCCTCCTTCTGAGTTCATCTAAAGGGCAGGCAGGTGGGTCAAGCAGCAATATGGAGTCTTGTCTTGCTAACTAGGGTCTTTCAATCAGAGCCAATTTTAGTTTTATTTCCGTTATTTCTCCTTTTCATCAAAAGTCACATTGCTTTTTTCTTTTTCTCTCATTATTATTTTCTAATGAAAATATTGTAGGTAAGAGACTAAAGTAAATAATTTTTTCTCCAGAAAGGGGATTTCTTTTTTTAGCTTTTAGTGATGTGGACTAAATTGACCTAATCTATATTCAACCTCCACCTGGGCTTTCTTGTAGTTTTAGTAAATTCAGTTCATCACTGTCTTAAAATACTTTGAAGAACTGACTTGAGATGACTTCCTTCAGTAAGTCCTGAGGTGAGCAAGGGAAGAGGCTGGTAATCCTTCCATTTCTATTTTTCAGCTTTCTGGGCTCCTCGCAGGCTCTCTGTGCCTGCTGGCCTTGCTCCTTGGTCATCTCTTTCTGTCCTACTGCTGGCTTGGAGGCTCTGAGGCTGTGCACCTGCTGAAGGGCCCATTTCTCAGAGAAGCTACTCTCTGCTCTGCAGTCATGCCCGCAGCCTTTGGCATCCTACAGTGTAGTTGGCAAAGCCCAGAGTCTAAGTGTACTTCTCATTTCTCCCATAAGTGTAGCTCCTTTGCTCTTAGAAAAGGCCCCATGGGCATTTAAAGGTATGTCACTCAATCTTTTCCTCTGTCCCTGCTTAGGTGTATCCAACTCTTGTGAATGAATATATGAGCACAGACTGTGGCTGAAATTCCGTAGAATTCACGTCAGTCATACCAGTCTGCACACAGCTGTGAAATTTCAGTAAAGATTTGTCCAGCTTCTGTATTCCTCACCCTTATCTCGGGAAATCTCCTCTCATCAGAGATGAAAGCAGCTGTCAAGTGCTCACAACATTCTGGATCTTAGTTCATCTTGGTTTCTTTGCATACTCAATTCTCCGATTTTTTAAAATTAGGAATTTTTAACTTACTCAGGTTATTTTTGTTGCTTGTGTGGAGTAACACTCTTCGTGACTTTCTACATGCTAACTCCAACTGTTGAATTTTTGGAGTAAAGCCTCAAAAATGATATTATTTTAACTTCAGGGGACTGTGAAATTCACAGCAATCTCAGAAAATTATTTGGAAAATACTAACCACACAAATTTGCCTATTTCCAGTCTCTTCTTTTGTTTCACATGATGTCCCTTTTCTAATTCAGTGGTTTTCTTTATGAATTTCAGTTCATTTCTTCACTATATTTCTTTGTGTTGGCTTCCTCAGTTGACTTGAATTAACAGTTTCTTTTTTATCTTTTTATTATTTTTGTTTTTAGCTTCTGTGGTGCTAAGGTTGGAACCCAGGATCCTGTACATGCTAGGCAAGCACTCTACCACTGAGCTACAACCCCAGCTGACCATTCCTTGTTTTTAGGACAGATTTTCTTTATATAAAGACATATGATATGATCTTAGGTCTGGGTCTTTTGGTAATTCTCTTTTAAACCAACACCTTCCTATCTTTTGGCAATTTTATGCAATTAGATACTCAGTACAGTTCCTACTCTCAATTTATGTGTATTATTACTCAAATAAGGAAGGCCCATCTAAATATGTTGCTATAGTTAATGAACACATATTTTCTCAATTTATTTTATTTGATTGAATTTTCTTGAATGTATTTGCTGTGAATCAAAACAAAAAACAAAATGGAATCTGTTCTAGGGAGTTTGTTTATATATTACTGGTATATTTTTATATTTTCCTAAATTGTATAACTTTACTATGGAATTGTATGCTGATTATTTGATGACTTATAGATTAATATTTTTATTTTCAATATTTTTGAGATGATTAAATATTTTATTCAATACTATGATCATGGATCTTCATTTTAAGCATCATACCATATTTAAATTAAGAATGATGTAGTCAAATGAATATGAGAAGATGAATTCTTATTTTCATTATTGTTAAAAAGTTGTTTCATTGGAGAGGTATTTCACCATATGTAGAGTCCAGACTGTAAAATATAATAGCAGCATTTAAACATTCAACTGTATATATTCAGTAGTGCTGTCTAAATAGGTGATGTATTTGCCCAATATGGGATAAAAAATTCAGTTTGATTAGGAGAAAAAAAGGCCAAATAAATTCATTTATCAAAATATTGCTTAGCTAATTTTTAATCAAATTAATTATTGAAATTCAAGTATTCCATTCTTCCATAGATCCTGTTATTACACATCTAGCCAAAGCAAATAATCCAGATTATTTGAAAAACATTTGGTAAATATTTGAAATTGGACTAAATTCCAGATGTTTGAACTTCACTGATTGCTATTCAGAGAGGTATTCGAATGTGTGTATGTGTTTTAATTACATTATAGTCCTGAGCTAATGAGAGAGCAGGATGTTTTAGAGTTGCATGGTAATAGTTTTTAATTCCTCAATTTCAGAAGAGGGAAGAAAAATCTCATTTCTGTGTATTGAATGGAATATTTTGAAATGAACAGCTTTTTAATGAAGACTGGAATGAGAGTTGTTGTACATTATCATGTAGGGAAACGTCCTAGCAAGGAAAATAGAAGTTGTAGAAACATCTGGGTTGGATTTTTGGCACAAGCAACTGAGCATTGTACTCATGAGGAACAAACCTTTCCAAAGAAAACACGAGCAAAGCTGTCTGCTTTTATAAATGTGCCTCAGTGGTGAGTCTCCGAGGGTGATGGATCACCCTCATTTAAGAAATGATGTGCTGGAAAAATGCATTATTTTCAAGAGGAAAAAAGTGGATTAATGCAAGTGTGTGCTGAAAAAAAATTCAAAAGTCTTTCATGATATATGCTGATTTTCAGTGTTCCCCGTTTGCACGGCTGTTTAAGCAAGCACTCTAAATGGAAATGCACTTGACATTTTTCCAACTGGATGTGATCAAACAACATTAGAATTTAGCTGATTTTTCAGAAAATGATTAAACCATTTTCTTTCTCATTTTCAATACTTGCAAGGGAAAAAAGATATATTAATAAAATAGACCCTCGAAATGAAAAACTGCTTGGGAGCAGGGAAGGTTGACATCTTCTTTGCCCTTTTCCTCGCTCCCTTTTTCTGTCACAATAGTCCTGGCCCACATGCATCATCAGAGTCAAGTGTTGATCACCTGGCCCTTGGCTTGGTAAAGCAATTCAGGATAAATGTCCCATAAGGTGTCTTGAGACTGAATTATGCTTCCCATTAATGTTTATATCACAAGAGCTTGTTAATAAAGAAGCATTCTTAAACAGGGTAATAGATGATTTTGGCCTTGCAGTGTCTGGTAGTGGACAACTGAGCATTAATTCTGCGAGAGAAGGAAGAAAGAACATAACAGCAGCCAGACGCCAGTCACTAGAGCTCACTGTAGGACCCATCCAAGCTAAGGAGGTATAAAAGCAGGAGGATGAGGGGAAACGTGATTCTTAAGCCTATTTGTAGCTTTTATCCAGAAGAGAATTCCTGTTGCTTTACTGAAAAAAAGGAGAAATGACTGTTTAGGTATGTACTACTGAATAATAAATTATCATGAACTTAGTGGCTTAACCAACATATTATTTCCTAATAGTTTCAGTGGACAGGAGGCCAGGCCTGGCTTGCATGGTGCCTCTGCCTTAGGGTCTTTCACTGGGCTGAGGTTTGACAGAGGAAGTATCTATGTATGAACTCATGTGCTTGTTGGCAGGATTCAGCTCCTCCTGGCTCTTGGCTAAAGGTCTCCTGCATTTCTTTGCCATATAACCTTTTCATATGGCAGCTTGTGTCATCAATGCCCACAAGACAGAGAGCCAATAGTAAGAATCTGCCAGAAAGTGGAAATTACAGCCTCTGGTAAAATAAAAAGAGAATTAAAATCTATCAGCTTTGCTGGATTCTACTGTGTAGAAAGTAACTGATAGGCCCTTTTCACACTCAGAACAAGTAAATGGCTTCTAGCTCTAATATGTATGCACAGGTAACTTCAATTTTCCTGGTTTTGATAGCTTAGACATCCTATAGCATAATGACTTGAAGCACTTTGCTCTATTGCCCATAAGTTCATCACACTAGGGCTGGGATTTAGCTCAGTGGTTCTGCCTCCTGCCTCGAAAGTGCAAGGTCCCAAGTTTGATCTCCAGTACCAAAAAAAAAAAAAGGTACAATATAAGTTCATCACATTTGTGAACTTTCCCCTCTTGAGAATCATTCTCTATCAGCTGCCAAATGCCACCTGCAATTTCTGAGCTTTTTCTCACTGCGGCCTCAATAGTCTTCCCTGGCAACAGTGGAAGGTAGAGGACTTAAAGTGAGTTACATAGTACACGCTTCCTTCTTCCCTTCAACAGCTAATGAAAAAATAGATAGAAGGCCGGGTGAGGGGGCCCGTGCCTGTGGCACAGCACTTGGGAGGCTGAGATAGGCAGATCACCAGGAGTTTGAGGCCAGTCTGGGCTACATAGTGAGTTCAAGGACAGCCTCTACACAGCAAGACCCTGTCTTAAAAAAAAAAAAAAAGGAAGAAAAGATAGAGGAGCTCAATATAGAAATAAAATATCAGCTTTAATTCTTGGGTTGTGACTACTGTTTTAGTGAAGATAAAATGGATAAATTACCTTTTAGTTATCTTTCGTTACATAATTGCAGTGAACACTTGATTTGCTAACTCAATTTGTTCCCGGGGGCTGGTTGTAACTCACGTTGGTCAGTGAAGGCTCAGGCTCCTCTACACAGCCTTCAAAGTCTCTCTCCTGTCTACAGGCAGATCTCAGTGTCCTTAGACATTAGCCTGGGATTTCTCAACCCAACACAGGAAAGGACGCTGTAATTTTCCTTCCAGAACTCTTTAAGTGTTAAATCTGTATCTGAGACCATCTGGAAGCACAAGTGGCTGGCATTTGGGTCATAACTCAAGTCTTTGGTTGTAAATTAAGAATAAAATTCTAGTCATAACTCAATTTATTCAGATGTCAGGCTAGTTGTAAGTCAAGGGTCCACTGCATAAGCTCATCGGCTTAAGCAACACATATTATTACCTAACAATTTCTGTGGTCAGGAATCCACTTCCTGATAGCCATTACCTGAGTTCCAATCATGGGAAACTCCTTTCAGGAATACAGAGTCTGCAGAATGTACAATTTTTTTTTTTAGATAATCTATAAGAGGAAATCACAGCCTCATGCTCAGTGAGTCCTGATTGCTAAGAGAAAATCAGTGAGGCCCTATGACATAAACTGGGAGGTGGGAGTTCCTCTGCTTAGCCAGGCAATCCTTGTTCTTGGAGAGGAGGAACTAAAAGAAGGGCAGCAAGCTGAAGGAAGAAGCTTATATAAACCTGGAGGAGTGTATCCCTGAATATTCATAATGATCTTAGACAAAAGTGGAGATGAATTGATCCCTGCCATTAGTTGCTCTAAGACAGAAGATACTATACCAGCTATTTTGTCCTGGCGTGGAGCCTGATAAGTGTCAGCAAGTGTCTAGCTCTGCTTCCCACTTGTAATAGAAATGAAGCATAACTGGTCTGGACTGTGATGCTTACTCCAAGTGAAATGGACCAGGTTCTGGTCTAGAACTCAGCCAAAGGGCACCACAATGCAGCAACAGCAGCAATTCTTGCTAATGCAATACTACTTGTGTTAGTTGATTGTATAAAATCACACACATGGTTCACTGAAAGCTGGGGTCACAGATCACTAAAAAACTTGAATTCCATAATGCGTGGCATGATATTGTTTGCTGGAAGTAATTGTCCTCTTTTTATTTTCTAGGTTGCAAGTAGTAATGTGCCTCTCCAGAAGTTTTAGAAAATTATAACCATGCTAAAGAAGGACAAATACTAAGGGAAAATGAGATGGTTTGCAAATTACTGTATATTTAGAATACCAAGTCTGACTCAGATAGTGGAAAAGAAATTATTAGTGAACTTTTAAAACAATATAAAGGAGAAAATCAATTTCATCTTACCTCCATTAAGCATACACAGAATGGAAAAAAAATACTTTAAACCTGTTTGAAGAAGCAACAAGTAAAGCCCATCCAGGGGACCCTTCTATCCCACCCTGGTCTGCATGTGTCCTGTCATGTTTTTTTTAAGCAGAATTTGTTTTGTTGCATTTTCACTTTGGAGAGATTCCACTTACCTGCATAACCACTGGGTACAATCATAATGACTATCTTTTCTCTTGCTCTCCAAAAAGTTACACTTATTTTAAGTCTGAATTATTGTCCAGAAAATTTTTAGCCTCTCAAAAAATTAGGCTTCTCTGCTTTTGCAGTTTCTCACTTATGACCAAAGAGTACTGACAGTTTAAGTTTAAGCCAGAATTTCAGTTATTCTTCCAGTACTCTTATCTATCTCTTTCAATAATAACTTGGGAATATGATGGTAGCAACAAAATAAATGAGGGCTTAGGAATTAAATGTCCCCACTTGGTAGGTTTTCTATGGGTAAGCTTGAGGGAGAACTGAATTTCTGATAATTCTGTCAAACTTCATGTGTAAACCAGGTGAGAAACACATGCTAAAACTTGTCATGACTTGGCATAGTTCCTTTCTTTTGTGTCCACCACATGTGGTTTGTCAGTTATGCCATTGCAAGGGCGGCACAGAGCTGAAGGTAGAGTCTACACAGCATTTCTCTTCATGCAGGGTGAGCTTGCCTCTGAGACTTAAAACACAAGGTATTGCAGATGTTAACCTAACCCTTGCTGATGCAGAGGAAAGTGCACCCCAGTGACAGGAAAGGGAGCTAAGAATGTGCCCTGCTGTGTGCATAGCCCTGTCATCACTGTCCATTAGTCTCTGTAGATGGTTTTATTGGCTGCTGCGCTCCATAACTCTTCTGTTAAGCAGTTCTTATCTCAAAAACAACTCAATCATCCACCTGTCCATCTCCCATCATGAGGCCTGTTGTGTCATGATGAAATAGAAAATTGCTAAATAAAATATCTCACTTTGAATATAGAACCATAGCAAGACAATAAAGACTATGTTTTGATATTTCCCTGAAAGGAATAGTGCCTGTTCTAACCAGCCTTTACAGTAGATGTTGCCAAAGCTAAGGATATTTATATGAACGGTATAATTCTTTAGACTGGACTCCTAATTTACACCTCTTCCTCCAGTGCTGGCAGGGCAGTTATGACAAGAGGAAGATCATACATAGCGTGAAGAGACTGCTTTATTTAAGGATTTCAGAGTTTTCACCTGTTTCTTGTGACCTAAAATCATGCATTCAAAATATGGTTCTGGACCAGGATGATGTAAGGGACTGGATCAAATAGTATTTCTTATAAAGTCACTCCATGCTATAATTTTTTATCAAAAAGGTTTAAATTGGACATTAGATGAAATTGCTGAGAAAGAAAGATTTGCAATAATACCGAAAAGTTTTACTTGTAACTAAAAGAAAAATATTCCCAGTTTTAAAATCCAGATTACAAATGAGATAATTATATTTATGTGTATTTATTCTTTTTTGCAAGACCTTAATTTCCAAAAAGCACTCAGATAAAGACAGTCATCAAAGTGGAGGAGTTCGACAGCAGCCCAGGTATCTGTGCCCAGCAAGAATCAAGTGATTCTTCTGACAACTTCAGAACTGCTGTCCTCTTTCACTGGTGGTACACAGAAACTTGCTGGACATAAATGATATACACTCAGAGAAAAAGTCTGATTAGTTATAGGGTTTAGGAGGATAAAATAGAGATAACACTTGCATTGAAATAAACTTATAAATCCTGGGCCATTGTAAATCTTATAACTAATCATATTTCCTTTGGTTACACTTGAGACCTGAGAACCCATATTTAGTATCTGAATGATGTGTATCTTTATGTGTGTTTTTAAAATTTCCCTTGATATGACTTTACTGTGTCTGTATGTTCTGCCCCACCATGTATATATAGATACATACATACACACACATGCCTTGACATATTTTTGTGTTTTGCATACCAGGAATGTGTTTTGAGTTTATTATGCTGGACAACAATTATTAATTAAATAGAAAATTAATTAAAGACTGTGAGACATAATGAAGCTTAATACAAATCACTTTCTCCTCCAGATGAAGTCTTTGTTCTACTGCCATTGTTTGAATTCTCAGATGGTGCTTTATTTTGTCATGCTAAAAACAAAGGGTCAGATTTTTTTGTTTTTTCTTTTTTTTCATCCTAAATCTCATGGGTTTGGCTTTGTTTAATAGATTCTTTCAAAAAGGTGGGTTCTTGCCCTTGGTGTCTAAGGGAGCCTTTCATTAAGTTCGAGCCCAGCAACTGCAGACAATGTAGGAAGTAACAGAGTACAGTAGATATAGTTTGCTCTCCTAAAGAATTCAGAAGTGCATCAGTGTTTATGTTTAGCAGATAAGAATGCCTTAAAAACCACTCAGCTGTATATAAAAGTGAGTAAAAAGTAGAAAAGAATAGAAGCTATGGCCACAGATTTTGTGATAGAAATGTAGAGCGCATTGGCCCATGAAAGAAGTAGAAATGCATTTTTAATATTTTTATAGAAAAAACTCTGGTTTACAATTTGCAGCACATGTTTAGTATAGATAATCTCAGAGTGTTTGACAGTGGTGGTGTATGATCAGCCCGTGCTGGCCGGAAAAGGGAAGGCGATGATCTGATTGCACAGGCAGCCTTTCCTTGCACACCCGGCCAGCCCACCCCTGTGCCTGAAGGTTCCTCTTGCCTGCATTGCCCCAAGTGCTGGCCGGTCTCTTAGGTGAGGGCTTTGTGCACAGTCACTCTGCCTGACCTCCCAGCGCGCTGCTTCCCTTACCTGCTGCACAGAGAGCTGTGCTAGGCTTAGTCCTAATTAAAGTTCCTTGACTTCTAGCAAAAGTAGCCTCTCTCTCTCTATCTCTCTTTCCCTCTCTCTCTTTCTCTCTCTCTCTTTCTCTCCTCTGACAGAGATGGAAGCCAGGGCCTTGTGTATGATAAGTAGGCACTCTATCACCGAACTATACATTCAGCCCAAAGCAGTTTTTTTCCTAAACCATAAAGCTCATTAGAAAATAGCGTTGGCAAACAAGATCCATGTTAATTTAATCTGTTTGTATGCGTCCCTGTGCAAAGCAAGGAGAAATAAAGGAAGAGACAGACAAGGATAAAAGCTGCCAGCCCATTATTCTCCTAGTTAAGACTTGGAGGTGAAATACCCTTAAATACCCCACTGGAGGTGACAGCCACCCTATTACCAATGAGGTCACAAGATGAGATTATTACCTGTGACTGTAATGTGCTTAGGCCAAAGCAAAAATCCTGTTGCCCTTGCTTTTCTGTTGAACCCTATACCCATCTTTCTGTTCTTTGAGTTAAAAGGGGTTTAGGTTTTGCCATTGTGGGATAAAAATTATTTTGAACTGATGGCATTTGGCCCATGAATTACTTTATCAATTTAAAAGATAAGCTTCTTCCCAAAACTCACAAGATTCAAATTTCATAAGTCTCCTTTCGGAGAGCAACCAGAGAGCCCTGACTCATTCCCAGACCTTGGCAGGCTGGCATTGCATCTAAACAGACTGTCACAGGAGGGTCCCATCTCCCATCTGTCCTCCTGAGGCTCATTTATCTTTCCAAAAAGTAATCTGTTTTCCCATAAGTATGCCCTTTCTCCCTTTTCCTCACCTGTTTTGAAGTCATTAGTTTTCCCATAGTTACCCTTCTTACTTTCCTCTCACCTACTTAGGAAGTATATAAGCCCCAAATTCTAGCCAGATCTTTTGAGACACATTTCTTTGTGAACTCCCTTATGTACATGAATGAGTAAAATTTGACTTTTCCATTAATAATTTTTTCTTTTGTCAGTTTAATGCTCAGGGTATTGATTAAAGAACCTGAATACAGAGGGGATGTTTTTCTTCCATTACAGGGTTTTATGTTTATGCTTTACAATTTTAGAAAAATTTTGTCATTCTTTTAGTTGGCTTCCAAAATTTTATACACACTCAAAGTTATAACATGTACACACATATATATGCACACATATATTTTATCAAATTTTTACATATATCTATTGGTATGAAAGTACAATATTTCTCCAAGATACAGTCTTGAAGGAAAAGGCGAATCATGGAAAAATGTGTTTATTGAAAACTGTGGTCTCTGGTAAGTGAGAATTTTCTCTAAATTCTTATTTTGAAACCCAATGTTTCAAAGAGAGGTATTTTATATCAGATGCATAGAAAAACATTAAATTCAAGTTCATATTAACAAAGAATTTTTTATTTGATATCCTCTCTGCTTATTTTCATAGCTTGATGCCTAGAGGAATAACAGAAACTTGGCCCTTTTATTTATTTTTTTCTTATCATCTGTTTGTTTTAGACCCTGGGTGGCTAATTTATGGATGATGATAAAAAGCACACCATGCAGGCAGCGTCTAGCAAAGGGCACATGGATATGAATACATGAAAATCTGGACTTACAATAAGAAAGTGATTGACAAGGACTGTTATGGTATTCATTCTGCAGTAGCATGCTCTCTAGGAGACTTTTGTTTAAATTTTTAGGAAACTGTCTAATCATTTCACGTCCACACATAGTTGTCTTCACCGTAATGCCATGTCACTTAACATGGTGTTCAAGCCTAATTATTTCTTTCCTCATGCTCTTTGATAGGTCCATCATAGTGGCTATCACATTGTTGTTTATCTGTTTTACTTTTATGTTTTCATTGTTAAATTAATATTCCATCAAGATAGGAGCATTTAATGCTGGTTTCTTGAGACACTAACACAAATTATTTCTTCATGATGGTACCTCTTACGGTTAGCACAGAGCAGGTGCCCAATATGTGTGTGCTGAATGGACTTGTATCTGACATGTTTCCTCTGATCTTTCTGCCTGCCTGACTCTTATATTTCCATCAGCATTGAGTTTAAAAATTATCTTTGCAATGCCTTGATTGATCTCACAGGCTGAATTAGTCACACCTTAGTCTATTCTCCCAGGGCACTCTGCTTCTATCACTTCTATCACGCCGAAGAGTGGTATTTTAAGTACTTATTTCTGTATTTCATTATAGGTAAGAAATATACCTAATTCAGTTTTATGACTTAAGATCCAGCATTATGTTTAAAAACAGGATTTTTGAAATGAATAGGGAAACAAACCCCTATAGCAGGGACTTTATAAGGCTTTGTTTTTCTAGTGTATGGGTTGAATTTTATCCCCCCAAATAATATGTTGGTATATTGAGTTCCAATGCCTCAGAATATGACCTTATTTAGAATTAAGGTTATTGCAAGTATAATTAATTAAAATGCAATCATAGTAGGGGAGTGTGGGTTCATAATCCTACCAGACAGGAATTTTTATAAGAAATGCAAAGAGAGGTACAATAGCCATTTGAAAACAAAGGTAACATTGGAGTTTTGCTACTACAAGCTGAGGGACAGATGAGGCCACCTGGATCTGGAAGAGATAAGAAAAGCTTCTCTAGTGGGCTCAGGGGGGCATGGGCCTTCCAACACCTTGACTTTAGATTTCTAGCTTCCAGAATGATGATGAAACGTATTTCCATTGTCTAAAGCCACGCAGTTTGTGGAGCTTTGTTAGGGCAATTCTAATAAATTAATATACTTACCATATTTGAGCCATCTTATTTTCATTACTCAAAGTTATCCCCAAGTTGAAATTGATTTAAGCAAGAAAATAGAAACAAATAAGATATTTATTTGGGGATCCCATATTACATAAGGCACCCAGTAGATTTAATGGTCTCCCAATATGGCATCCACCTGGAATTTAAGCTCCTTAGAGTGAACAAAGCAATGAGCACACATGTATATAACTTCTAGGGTGTGATGAACCTTGTTACCAAAACTGTCAGAATTGAGAGCAAACTCTATTCCATCCTGCTTGGGATGCGAATCATCCCTGTCTCTAATATATGTATGCTGTATAGGCCACCTGACAACCGCTTTGTAGTCGTCTTGATTATCACATCAACTACTTGTGTCTGGCCTCAATTAACTCTTATTTGACTTCACAGAGTCCTCAAAGCACAGAATTAGTGGTGCTGGTAATTTGAATAGGGCAAAAATGAACCACAAAGTCCTCCTTTTAAGTGAAAACATACAAGTATAATAGGATATTTTGAGACAGAAACCTCATTCACATAACTTTTATTATAGTAGATTATCATAAATGTCCTATTTTATTCTTGGTTATTGTTGTGGATCTCTTACTGTGCCTAGGTTATAAATTAAATTTTATCATAGATTTGTAGGTATAGATAAAACATAGTATATATTGGGTTTGGTACTATCTGCAGTTTTAAGCATACATTGAGGGTCTTGGAATGTGCCCCTCTGGACAGAAGGAGGCTACTGTAGTTTTGTCTGACGTAAGATTCCAAGGGCCTTTCTGACAGTTTTTTGTGAGAAGAAATCATCTTAGGGGTGAGGGGGTGAGCAAGAATAGAAGTCAACAGAATAGTTAGATGTAAATTATAACACTGTATTTGAAAGGTCATGATGACTTAAATTCTGTTGGTAGAAGAGTTGATAAGGAATTGATTGAAGTCTGTATGTGTCGTGTAAATGGAATGAACAAGGTTTGAAAATTGAGTGTGTGGATAGAACTGAGTAGAATTTTGGTAGACTAGTAAACATCATGGTAAAGATTGATTGAAATTGACAAGCATTCTACATGTTCTGTGCAGAAGGCATAGAAGGTTAGGGAAAGAGTAGATGCTTGAAGAATTAGAAATCCCTCAAGAGTTAGAAAGGAAGAGGAAAAAATGACAAACCAGATTTCAGATCTCAGTGAGACCTTGCTTATGTTAGATCTATTGCTGTCTTATGGACATTGGAGTTTACTGTGAAGACGGTAAGAAGTCACTGAAGGATTTTTGCAGGAAAAAGTAGCATTATGTTTATGTTTTAGGATGCTCATTATGACTAGAGAAAAGCAGACTTGAGCCAAGGTCAGGTCATTACCGTCTCTAGTCTTTCATTGTAACCAGATTTTATAATCTGGCCTACCTCAGAGGTGGATAATGATACTATTAATCAGGTCTGTGACTCATAAAGAAGAAACCTATTTGTATGTGGGTATGGGAGGTGGGGGAGGAACAACATAATACCCCACAGAGAAATCCTAGGTCTACAATTCAAGTTTAAATCACATGTCTGGAGCTCAAAAGTGAGGCCTGGCTTCAACCATAGACAATGGATGTCATTAGGGGACCCCCCCAAAAGAGAGTTAACATAAGAAGAAAGAAGAGTGGAGATTGATTTTATTAGACATTAAAATTCAAGCTCCCAAGGTAAAATGAATATTCTAGAAGGGGAGACTGAGATGGAACTGCCATCAATGTAGGAAAGAAAGGAGAGAGATCCAAGGAGCAAGAGATCCATGCAGAGTTGAGGAGACCAGTTTAGGTAAGGAATGAAGATTTTCCAATGGGTTCAGCAACTGGGAATGAGCTATAATCACTCTGAAAGAAAGGCGCAGAAAGCAGGTTACAGTGGGCTCAGTAAATGGCAGGTGAAGCTCTAGAGACACAGTATAACACTACTTCCGAAGTATAGATTTCAAAGGGGAGAAGAGATTGGATGATGGCCATAGGAGGACAAACTTCTTAAACATGGCAGACTGTGGATTGCTTACATGTTGAGAGAAGGAAATCTTAAGCAAGTGTTAAGAGACATTGTTTGAACATACTCCAGATGGACTAAGCTATCAAGGCCCTGGAAAATGTAGATGATTGCATTATTTTAAGGGGTGGGTCTCACCTAGTGGTCTTGTTGAAAGAATATTTGTATCAGGTAGAATGAGAGAAGTGGGAGAATTTTTTAAGCCACAGAATACCAAATAAAGGCAAGTAGGGACTGAAATCATGAGGGAACTAATTAAAATTATCTTTTCATCTTCAAAATGCTGGAAGATTAAAGTCAGATAATAATGTTGTGGCATGTAACATGTATTCCATTAATGCTAGATTTTTCTTTTCTGAGTATCCAGAAATAGATAACAGAAATTGAGATGCCAAAGTGTGTCAAAATTAGAGAGATCATTTCCAGTTCTGAGCATGCTTTCAAGTAGAACATTGTAGAGACAGGATGGAGGGTCTTTACAAAGGCAAGTCGGCAACTCAAATAGTTTGTTCATGCACCCTAACAAAGGCAAGGGCTTGAGGAAACCCAGCATACAATGCCACATGATTCTGACAGCTCATCAGAGTGCATGAAATGCTGTACTTGTAAGTTCTCTTCAAATAGATCCTATAAATGCTAGACTCCTAGGAAAAAAGAAGTGCTAGAAATACATCCAGTGATCTTTGAGAGAATGGAGCAGATGAATTCTGTGACTGATTGAGGCCTTCTTTCTGTTTCAAGGCAGATGCCACTAAATATGAACCCATTCACAGTGTGCAATGAACTCCTGACAGCACGTATGCATTTAAAAACGAGCGTTCATTTTTTGGCTCTTCTTTACATTTCATATTTTTGCTTTCTCTTTATGTTTTTCTAAAAAACTTTGAAGAATGAGCCTTTGTTAGGAGAATCTAGATTTCAAATAACCCATCTCCCCTTCTCCAATTTGGTATTTCTTTCCTTTCCTTGGCCACTGTATGCCAGTCCTCTGGATAACTGTCCTTTCCCCTTCATTTTCAGGACATGATCACTGGAAACATTTTACTGAAAGTGAAAAAGGATACAAGGAAATAGTTGAAAAATTGGAGGTACTGAATTTTTTTTGACTCTTGGTAATGAAGACTTCAAAAGACCTTCATTAGGATCTAACATAGGAATAACAGAAAAGTTAATCACCTGGAGCCACAAGTCCTATTTCCCCTTTAACAACTCAGGGCTGCTCTTTCAAGGCAAGCAGATGGAGAGCTGTTTGGCAAATAGTCAGCTTTCTTGAAATGCTGAGGGTAATTAGATGGCTCTCTTGTCTGTCATTAAAGACAAATTGTTTGTAAATGGTTAACACTTGAGTACTACACTGTGTCTTCAACCTTTATCATAATTATATTTCCAATATTGAATGAAATATTCTAAATGAAGAAATAGGAGTTTATTACAAGGTTAATTCTTGATAATGAATTACTGCTGCTCTTAAGAAAACTTGCATTATTTATTTATTATGTTGGCTTCATTTTCTTTAGAGGTTTTAATATTTGCAATTCAAATATACTCACAGGACATCTTCTGTAAAAAGAATCATCTATCCTGTGGTAGTGGCTAATTTTGTTCCTAACTGCAACTGTGAACCATTCAAAGACAAAATTCTTAGCCCTTTCTAAAATCCACTGGCTTGAAAGAGACCTGGATGTCAACAGAATTGACAGCTCCCTGGTGACATGTAAGAAGCAATAAAGCATTTTTGACCATTAGTGATATTTTGAGACTGTGATATCATCGGCTTCTCTTATGCTTCATAGAAATTCACTGCATCCCAATATAATCTAATTATTTTAACACATATGATTCAGTCATTAGTCATCCCACATACAACTAGGAATTCCAGACAAAAGATACTAGATTCAGGTTCCTGACTATTTTATGGTGATCAATTTGAACTGTTCTGCATCTTGCACTTCAAATAGCCACTTGTGCCTATTAATCTTTTTTTTTTTTTTTGGTACCGGGGATCGAAGTCGGGTCCTTGCTCTTGTGAGGCAGGCGGCAGAACCGCTGAGCTAAATCCCCGGCCCCATGTGCCTATTAATCTTAATTACTGAAAAATTATGAACAAAATAATATGGAAATATTCCTGGTTCGATGGTATATTGTCTTAAAGGTAATTATCATCATTGAAAAAGAATGTTCCAAGGGGGCCAGGGATTTAGCTCAGTGGTTACACTGCTGCCTACCTTGCAAGTGCAAGGACCCAAGTTTGATCCCCAGTACCAAAAAAAAAAAAAGAATGTTCCAAGGTGCAGATATCAAATCTATTGTTGGGCATATTTTTCCATTGTCTGCCCAATAAAACATGTATGTAATAATAAGTGATAAACTATAAATAATTTAGCCAGTATTTATTTAGTGGTTGCTGTATGCTAGGAAATGTGCTAACTCCTTTTAACTATTTTGTTAATTTTCCTAATAATCATATGAAAGAGGTACAATTCTTTTTTCTTAATAAATGAAGAAAGTGAGCCTTGAAGACATTATTTTTCCTGAAACTACAGTAAGTAGATAGTCCACAGCAATAAGAACCTACAGAGCTTTTTATGGCCTAAAGAAAGTTTTGTATTACTGCTGTATAAGTTCTGTCAAATGTGCCTAATTTAAATTCTAATCTGATAGATAGTATGGGGGTAAAACAATACATATTTTCTAGTTTTTGTCTAAAAAATCAGTTTTAATTTCTGTTTTTAAATTTTTACAGAATTTGATCACTGATGCTTAATTAAATATACTTCCTCTGTGAATGGTCTGTTCAAATCTTACTGACCTCATAATTGTTTAAAAATATATGGAAACATTTGCTTTTAATGTTGTATGCAGAAAGAAACCAGAGTGAATTTAAATAAATAAATAGGTATACAGTGGTACTTTGGCTGATGAATCTAATTCATTCCAGAATTTTGGGGACTATGGCTCAGCTCATACTTGTTACCTGATGCAGAGTTCATGAACCAAAGCAAAATTTGGCTGAACACTTCTGCTTGTGAACTGAACTGTTCAGGAACATAAGCCTTTGTGAACTGAATATTACTGTATTCTGTTGATAGATTGCAATATTCAACTTAGTAAATATGTTAGTTTTTTATAATGATATGCAGGCTTAATGCAATTTCCATAAAAATTCTAGCAAGATAATTTTTGTAGATAATGATAAGATCATTCTAAAATTTATATGGAGTGGGGCATGGTGGTGCACACCTATAATCCCAGCATTCAGGAGGCTGAGACAGGAAGATTGCAATGAATTTGAAGCCAGCCTGGGCTACACTGTAAGTTCAAGCCAGCTTAAACTACATAGTGAAACCTTGTCTCAAAAGAACAAAACAAAAATAAATAAAAATAAAATTTACATAGAAAGACCCAACAGTTAAAATAAAACAATTTTGAAAGAGAAGAATACAGTGAATTGGATTGTCTACTTAATGTCAAAATATTATATAGCTACAGTAGTCAAGACTGTATGGTATTGTCAGAGGGAATAGGGACACAGATCAATAGAATAGAACAGAGAACCAAGAAATAACTCTGCACAAACACGCTTATGATATTCTGATAACATAAATATATATCTGATCTCTACCCCTGGTTCCTGGCACACAGCTTCTAAATCCCTTGGAATTTCCTAAGTGACAAGAACGTCTTTCATTTCAATAAAGTGACCCTGGGTGGCCTCCTGAATCTCCGTCCCAGGATGGGAACTGGCTGCCAGGGAAACCAACCATGTGATTAAAGCATGGAAACTTCTGGCCCCACCCTTGACTTTTGGGGAATGGTGAGGGGATAAAGGCTCAGCCGAACACCAAAGGCAACAGTGTAAGCAGTTACTACTCTGTGACCCCTCTTTTGTAAACCTGAAGGGCCATGGAGCTGCCCGGATGTTGGAGCCCAGAGCAGGCACCACACTGCCATGCTCTGTTCCCACACATCATCCTGTGCACATCTTCAATCTACCCAGTCATCTGTATCCCTTCTAGATATCTTTAATAAAAATAGGTAAATATTAGTAAAATGTTTCCCTGGGTTCTGTGTGCCAGTTTAGCAAGTTAATTGAACCCAAAGAGAAAGTTATGGGAACCCCAAATTATAGTTAGTTGCTCAGAAGCATAGGTCACAACCTGAGGCTGAGACTGGTACCTGAAGTCAGGGAGGTTAGCTCTTAATTTGTAGGATCCAACTTTGTCATCTCCATGCCCTCAACTCAAGTCTGAAGGAGAATAACTTGGTGTGTGTGGAAACCGCCCCCAACATTTGCTGTTGAAATGTTGTGCTGGGTATTATGTGAGAATAGGGTTGAAATGCTTTGTTTCTTTTTTTTTTTCCTTCTGAAATACTCTAGTGACATTTGACAATGATGCAAAAACAATTCATTGGAAAAAATGACATTTCAAAAAATGATGCTGGGGCAATTGGATAGCCACAGTCACATAAAAAATAGCTACAAACCTTCAACCTAAATCTTACATGCTAAGCAAAAGAATCAACTCAAAATAGATCATGGATGTAAATCTAGGGCTAGGTGGAGTTCTTAGAAAGCACCATCTCTAATACCAAAAAACAAAAAAGATAAAATGAATTGCATTTGAATTAAAAAACATGTGCTTCACAAAAGCCCCTGTAGATGCTGAAATGCTAGTTACAGACTAGGTGAAAATGATTGTAAACCATATATTGTCAGGTTTTGAAAATACATAAAATCTTCTCAGACAGCAAAAGCAGAACCAAGGACAAACAAAACAAAAGTATACAGAAAAAAACAGCAACAACAGCAAGAAACATACTTCAGTTTAGAAAACCAACCAAAGACATAAAGACATTTTATTAGAGGATATGCAAACAGCAAATAAAGACAGGAGAAGCTGTTTCAAAATAGCTCCTCATCAGGGAATGCAAATTGAAACCACAATA
Organism: Heterocephalus glaber; assembly: GCF_053883595.1. NCBI lineage: Eukaryota > Metazoa > Chordata > Mammalia > Rodentia > Bathyergidae > Heterocephalus > Heterocephalus glaber. Next base: position 1,959,333 of record NW_028258303.1, read on the forward strand.
AGATAATGCTAATCCTTGTCAGAAGGGTTAAAATAATAATATTTTTTAAATTGGGCATAGTTGTGGACACCTTAATCCCAGCACCCAGGAGGCTGAGGCAAGAGAATCACCATGAGTTTGAGGCCAGATTGGGCTATGTGAGTTCAGGGCTAGCCTGAAGTATATATCAAGACCCTGTCTCCAAAAAGCAAAAAAACAATAATAATAATGTTTAACAAGTGACAACACTAAATACTGACAAGGATGTGGATAAACCAGATCACTCATGTTTGCTGGTGAGGATGTAAAGGCTCTCTGTAAAACAATTTGGCAACTTCTTAATGAATTACATGTACAACTATTATATGACTCAACTATTGTGCTAGTGGACACTACTTCCAGAGAAATGAGGACTCATGTATAGATAAAAAATTGAACATAAACATTTGTAATCACAGAATATCCCCAAACTTGAAACACCCCAGATGGCTTCAATGGATAAATCATTGAGAAGCTGAGTAAATGCATGCCATTGATTATTATCCAGTGAAAAGAAACAAACATTGATACACACAACAACCTGAGTAAATCTGCAGAAAATTCTTCCGAGTTAAAAAAGCTAATTCTGAATGATTATATACAGTAATGTATCAATCTATTCTTGTGACTTTTTTGAAATTACAAAGTTTTATAACTGATAACACATTACTGGTTGCCAGGGGATAAAGAAGTAAAAAGAAGGTAATGGGTATGACTAAACAAGAGAAACAGGAAGAATCCCCATGAGAATGGGACCATGTTTTATCAAGAACTTGGTCAGTATGTTGTCCTATGGTTTCACAAGTGATAGTGTCATGGCTTGTATCTAGATGTACTCCCAAAGCCTTATGTCCTCATAGTTGGGGCTTTTTGGAGCTGGCTGGGTCTAGAGGGTGTGATACTGGGATTAAGGTTGTGTGCTACCAAATCAGTCAACTGATTGGTTAGCATAGTTATGGGTGGCACCACCCAAAAGGCTAGTATCCTAGAAAGGATAAAAGGTAGACGGGCTGTTTGGCTGCTGCTTGTTGCCTTCTGCCCACCACATCATGAAGTGTTTCTCTTCTGTGATGCCTCTCTGCATGCCACCCTGCCTTGGAGCCAGCCCACTATGGACTGAAACCTCTAAAAACTGTGGGCTGAAGTAAATCTTTCCTTCTTTAACTTGTGGATATTGGGTATTTTGTTTCAGCAACATGAAAAGTAACTAAGACAGATATCATTGAGGGAAACTCCGTAAAAGGTTCACAGGACATCTCTGTATTATTTCTTGTAGTTCTGCAAATCTACACTTAGCAAAAATAAAAAATAAAATAAAATAAAAGGCTGGTTAAGCTACCAGAAGGTATCTCCTGGACAGGGCTTGGTTTTGAAAGTATTAAGTGATACATTTAACAAATCTCAAATCAGAATGATAGATTGAATTTATCAAATGCTTAGTGACCATGAATTACAAAGCTTAGTGCTAGTTAAAGTAGTTTGGATAGGTAGTGAATGCAAAGTTGTATTCTAGGAGCTTGCAGTTCTGGAGAGAGAGAAGGGTATGTATAAATAACTATATTCTAAAGCAAAGGTAGCAAATGTGAGAGTTGGGATTTTAGGAAAATATGAAATTGTAGAAAGGGGCAGATTAGCCACACTTGTGTATTGGAAATGTGGAAATTGGGTGTGCAGGAGGGTAGATGGTATGATCTGAGCAGCTTTTCTTTTTAAGCCAGGATTTTCTCTAAAAATTTCACAAATATGTCCATTTGACTGATTTTTAAAATAATAGATGCCTACAATGATCTGGACTATGCTGAAATTCTTGTGTGATGCTTAGTGTTTGCCAATTTGTATTCAAAGCAACAGTAATATATTTTTGGGGACCATGTATTCTAATTCCCCTTCTAATGTTTGGAGAAGGGGTGCTGCAGCCTCTTTATATGTACAACTTTCAGGATTAATTTAGTGTCCAGAAGCCATGTTAGTGGCTATTGTGCAATCAGGCATCCTGGTGGTCCATTAGGACAATTAGCCAAAAGAAAAATAACTTTCAGGTCTTCACTTACCAGAATAGTACAAACAAAAGGCAAAACCCATGCATCTCTCAAAACTTCAATTTGTACCCCATAAATAAACAATTATTACCAATTAAAGAAAAATGTAAAGAAAGAAGAGGGGTTCTGACTCCCTGTTGTTTCATCTTTCCCTACAATTTGGGGCCTGGTCAGGACAGGTGGATGGAGGGAATCATTTCACAGCCGAAGAGCCCTAAATAATAGTTTCCTTCCTTCTAATGGACTTACAGGCACAAAAACCAAAAGAGGGAAGAGTTGGAGTGAAAGAGTGCTGAGTCGAGGGAACAGAAGAGCCTCTGTGGAGGCCCTGGGAAAAAGGCATCTGAGTGAGGGAGACTGGGCTGAGGTGCAGGGGCAGGTGAGTCTGAATGTGTTCACGTTAGAGAATTGGCTGGGGCCATACCCTCAACTGCATACAATGCCTTACATGAAACCACAGTGCTCCAGCTGCCCTGCATGAGGACAGCCTCCCTGTGAGAATTATCAGACAAATATGAGGAAGACCTGTATCTGAGAAATCAGACATAGGTTTTGGGCTTAGAACTACATGCTCAGAAAGCAAGAAACATTTTGATTTAAAACTCTTTGGAGGGCCAGGAATTTAGCTCAGTTGTTCAATCCCCGGTACCAGAAAAACAAAACAAAACAAAACACCAGACCCTAATATATGTGCCCAATAAATCTGTGTTGTGGATAAAGACAAATATTTACCATAAAGTTAACCAAATACTTGATATTGAAAATGAATCTTAGTCTTATTATTTCCAGCCCCTTCTACCAGGTCTGGCTGTAGTCTCATGACCATTGTTTGCCATTGCTAATATCTTACTATATGAAGTGTGTGACTAGTATTGATCTTAATAAGCCTTATGATAAAATGCCTAGTATATAGTAGATACTGAGTAATTGTAAAAATGAATTTCAGATACATACTGTATCTACCATATACTTTATGTATTAAAAATGCTGTAATTTCAACTAATACAAATAATCATTATTTTGTATGCTCATATTGCTCCTAAAACACAGTGCACAGAATTTAAGGAGTCTTGTGCTCTGTTGGACTAGAAATCTTAGTTGCAGAACTAGAGAAGGCTTTTACCAGGAGGCACAATGATGATCCAGTGACCTGGAAGATGAAACTTTTCTCTGCTCATTTTGGGCTCCTCATGCCTCTGAGTCACGTGACTAAACAGGAGTTACAGTGTTGGCAGAGGCAAGGGATCCAGACTACCTGGGGGAAACTAGACCACAACAGAGGGGAGGAAGAGTAAGTTTGGAGTGCATGTCCTCCATGGCCTGTTGCTATGGTCAATGGGAGTTACAACAACCCGACCCAGGGAGGATGACGAATGGCCCAGAACCTTCCAGAATGAAAATATGAGTCACTCCATCAGGTATGGAGCCAAGACCTGCTGAGGTGCTTATTGAAGGCCAGGGGAATACAGAATGGATACTATAAGAAGGTAGTTAGAAATATCAGTTATAGGGGCCAGGGATTTAGCTCAGCAGTTCTACCACCTGCCTCACAAGCACAAGGACCAGAGTTCAATCCCTGGTACAAAAAAAAAAAACAGTTATGACCATGTGACCAGTGACAGAAATAAGGGCTGTAATTGTCATGAGTATTTCCTATTTTGTTAGTATGTTTGTGCACATATACATACATGTTAAGAAGATATCTTTATTTTCTTTGTAATGTAATGTTGATTGATTTAATATTAGTTTTTAAGTATTGTTAAATCTATATTATGATAATTAACTTATGGAACGTCAGGAGAAGAGTCAGCATTACCCAAACAGAAACTAGCTTTGCCTTCTATTCTGGGGACAGAATTAATGCATTTCTGTTTGTGTGCAAAATATTTGTAGCAAGTTAGGTATAATTATGAACTTGCTGCTGTACTTGGAGACTAAGGGTGGTTTTAGGGGACATGTAGGTTTGCCAAGTTGGTCATGGGTACATTTGGACCATTAATTGTGGTATATAAACTCGAATGAATTAAGAAATTCCCAGCAGAATAGCAAAGCTGGGTGTGTCTGTGGGGGTGTCTGTGGGTAATGGACATGTTGGCCAGCAACTGAATGGAGAAGACCTCCACTGAACATGGGTTCGGCAACCAATAGACTTGTAGCTTGGATGGAATAAAAAAGGGGAAAAGGAAGCGTCCCTATTTTGGAAAAGCTCCTGTCTGCTCCATCACCTCCAGCATTCATCTGCAGTTTCTTCAGCCTCCAGAACAGACTTGCACCAGTGAGTCCACAGTGAGCTTCAAGGCCTTCAACCTTGGATGGATGCTACATCCTTGCTCCTTCTAGTTCTGTGCTCCCCACCTTGTTGGGTTCACAGCTCCTGGGTGCTCCAGTCCCCAACACACAGACTTACATTCTGATCCCATGGAAGACACTGTGAAGTTCCAATCCTGTAAGCCTACATGTTAAATCCCCTTGCATAATTATGAATATAATTTCTCTTGATTCTGTTCCCCTACAGAACCCTAACTAATACAGTATGCTAATTGATGCAGTGTAAAATCACATTAACCCTGTGATAAATACATATTCCTATGTTAATTACACTACCCTATTTACAAGTTGGACCCCGAGTTTCCATCCCATTCCAAACACAAACACATCCATGTGAGCTTTTTGTCATTGTTGTTGTTGCTGGAGATCCTTCCCAAGGCCTTGTGCATGCTAAGCAAGCCCATTAACCCTGAGCCACATCTCCAGCCCTGCAAAGACTGTTGGAAAGGATATAAAGTAATATTTTGTGGTATTGCCATATATATTTCCCAGACTCACTGAGACTATACATATTTTAATGCCTTAGAATTTAATGTCTTAGAATTTCTTGAATTTTCTAGATTAAAAAGGAAGAGAAAAATGATTAAATGTGGATGATGTTTTAACTGGTAAATATATATGAAACTTTCTCACAAAAAAAATCTTAAACTTTTGGTGACATTTCCTATTTGACTTACATGGCCTAACATTTATTCTTTTAATTTTTTAGGGTGAATAAATTCTTTTTTTTTTGTATTAAATTCTTTCATTGGTACATTGTGGGTATACAACACAATTACATTTCTCATTGGGAATTGTACCTTTATATAATGCATCTTGGTTCTTATTTTTTCCCCATTCCTAGCCCTCCCTTCACGCCCTCCACCCTTCCCTATTTACAAAGACTTTATTTCCATTTTTTCCATTTCTCAGCATTTTTTCCTTTCCCTTCTTTCCTTTCTCCTGCCCCTCCCACTACCCCTACCCATTTGGACTTTTTCTTCCTATTTTACATTATCAATTATTCATTCTAATCATTGGTACATTTTAGGTATACAATATAATGACATTCACCATTGCAAATTTGAACCTTTACATAGTCTCTCTTGGTTCTTATTTTTCACCCTTGCCCAGCCCTCCCTTCAACCCCTCCAGTCCTCCCTATTTACAAAGATTTTGTTCCTATTTTTCCATTTTCTCATATTAATCCCATTCCCTTCTCTCCTTTCCCCTAGCCCTCCCACTTCCTTCCCCTTTGCCCCGTTTCTTCTTATTTCATATTACCTATTATACATTTAGTCCTTATTTACACTTTCAGTTTCTCACACCAGAGAAACTATTTGGTATTTACAAGTGTGTCCTATTTATTTCACTTAAGAGTACTGCCTCAATGTGCATCCACTTAGCTATCAATGTCTCTAATTTCTCATTTTTTATGGCTGAGTAGTACTCCATTTTATAAAAAAACCACATTTTCTTGATCCAGTCTCCAGTTGATGGGCATTTGGGCTGTTTCTAAGTTTTAGCTATTGCAAACTTCACTGCTATGAACATGGGTGCACATATATCTCTGTGGTATGATTCTTTTAATTCTTTGGGGAAGATCCCCAGCAGTGGAATAGCGGGGTCAAATGGGACTTCCAGTCATAGTTCACTGAGGTATCTCCATACTGATTTCCACAGTGCTTGCACCAGTCTACACTCCCACCAGCAATGGAGCAGGGTTCCTCTTTCCCCACAGCCCTGCCAGCATCTGTTATTGATTGATTTCATGATAGCAGCCATTCTTTCTGGAGTGAAGTGGAATCTCAGCATTGTTTTCATTTGCATCTCTCGAATGACCAGTGATGTTGAACATTTTTTCATGTATTTATTTGCTATTTCTACTTCTTTGTCTGAGAAATGTCTGTTCATTTCAGATGCCCATTTTTGGATTGGGTCTTTAAATTTGGGAGGTCTGATCTTTTGAAGTTCTCTATAGATTTGAGATAGTAGACCTTTGTCTGAGGAAGAGCAGGTGAAGATTTTTTCCCACAATGTGGGTTCTCTCTTCACACTGCTGGTGGTTTCTCTTGCTTTGCAGAAGCTTTTTAAGAAGAAGAGATCCCATTTGTTGATTGTTTGTGCTAGTTCACGGGCAACTGAGGTTTTGTTCATAAAATCTTTTCCTACACCCATGTCTTCAAGGGTTCTACCTAACCTCTTTTCCAACTGGTTCAGAGTTTCTATTTTAATATTTAGATCTTTAATCCATTTTGATTTTAGTTTAGTGCCTGGTGAGAGATATAGGTCTAGTTTTAATCTTTGGCAAGTTGAAGCCCAATTTTTCCAGCACCATTTATTAAAGAGGCTATCTTTCCTCCAGTGAGGGTGTTTTGTTCCTTTATCGAAGGTGAGATGGCTGAGTGTGTCTGGCATTGTTTCTGCATCTTCTAATCTGTTCCACTGGTCCTCAGGTCTGTTTCTTTGCCAGTACCATGCTGTTTTTATCACAGTAGCTTTGTAGTAGAGTTGTAGGTTGGGGATTGTGATACCCCCTGCCATGTCTCTGTTACCTAGAATTGCTTTTGCTATTCTGTTTCTCTTCTTGTTCCAAATGAATTTTTGGATTGTTTTCTCGAGGTCTATGAAGTATGCTGCTGGGATCTCAATTGGAATTGCATTAAATCTATATATCAGTTTTGGAAGTATGGCCATTTTCACTATATTAATCCTTCCTACCCAGGAGCAGGGGATGTCTGTCCATTTTCTGACATCATCTTCAATCTTACTTTTCAGAGTGTTATAATTTTCAGAGAAGAGATCTTTAATTTCTTTCATTAGGTTGATTCCTAGGTATTTCAGTTTTTTGGATGATATTCTGAAAGGAATTGTTTGCCCTATTTATCTCTCAGTGAGTCTGTCATTAGTGTAGAGGAAAGCTATTGATTTTTGTGTGTTGACCTTGTAACCAGCTACTTGACTGAATTTGGTTATTAAGTCTAGACTTTTGGTGGAGTTCTTGGGGTCTTCTATATAGAGTATCATGTCATCTGCAAATAATGAGAAGTTGATTTCTTCATTACCTATCTTTATTCCTTTTATTTCTTTCTCTTGTCTAATTGCCATGGCTAATGTTTCCAGAACTATATTGAACAAGAGTGGTGATAGTGGACATCCTTGTCTTGTTCCTGATTTTAGTGTGAAGGATTTCTGTTTCTGACCATTTAGTATGATATTGGCTGTTGGTTTTTCGTAGATGGCTTCTATCAGATTGAGGTAGAAACCATTTATTCCAATTTTTTGTAGGGTTTTTTATCATAAGTGCATGTTGGATTTTGTCAAATGCTTTTTCTGCATCTATGGAGATAATCATATGGTTTTTGTCCTTGGCTCTATTGATATAGTGTATTACATTAATTGATTTTCGTATATTGAACCATCCCTGCATCCCTGGGATGAATCCCACTTGATCAGGGTGTATGATCTTCTTGATGATCTTCTGCATTCTGTTTGCCAGTATCTTATTAAGGATTTTTGCATCTATGTTCATTAGTGAGATTGGCCTATAGTTCTCTTTTTCAGTTGAGTCTTTCTCTGCTTTGGGGATCAAGGTGATACTTGCTTCCAGGAATGAATTTGGGAATATTGCTTCCCTTTCAATTTCATTGAAGAGTTTCAACAGTAGTGGCAGCAGTTCCTCTCTAAATGTCTTGTAGAATTCAGCAGTGAAACCATCAGGGCCCAGGCTTTTCTTAGTTGATAAGTTTTTAATTACATTTTCAATTTCATTGGTTGATATTGGGTTGTTCAGAATTTTTAGGTCTTCTTGGTTCAACTTTGGTAATTCATATGTATCTAGGAATCTATCCATTTCTTCTGTGTTGTCCATCTTATTGGCGTATAAGTTCTGGAAGTAGGTATTGATGATCCTCTGGATTTCTGCTGGGTCTGTTGTAACTTCACCCTTTTCATTCCTAATTGCATGGATTTGGGCCTTTTCTTTCCTTTTTCTGACAAGGTTGGCCAAAGGTTTGTCAATTTTGTTGATTCTTTCAAAGAACCAACTCTTGGCTTCATTGATTTTTTGTATCATTGTCTTAGTCTCCATTGCATTGATTTCTCCTCTGATCTTTATAATTTCCTCCCTTGTATGAGCTTTGGGGTTGTCCTGCTCTTCTTTTTCTAGAAGCTTGAGGTTCAACATCAGGTTGTTTAATTGGGCTCATTCTGTTTTCCTAATATGCATATTCACTGCTATGAACTTCCCTCGTAAGACAGCTTTCATTGTGTCCCATAGATTCTGATATGTTGTATTGTCATTGTCATTTAATTGAAGGAACTGTCTGATTTCTTCCTTAATTTCCTCTGTGACCCATTGGTTATTCAGAAGTGTGTTGTTCAATTTCCATTTGTTTATGAAATTTTTTGAGTTTCTTTTGCTATGGATCTCCAATTTCATCGCACTATGGTTTGATAATATACAGGGGATAACTTGAATTCTTTTGCACTTACTTAAACATGTTCTATGTGTGAGTATGTGGTCTATTTTTGAGAATGACCCATGTGCAGCTGAGAAGAATGTGTATTCTGATTTTGTGGGGTGGAAGACTCTGTAAACATCTGTTAAGTTCGTTTGTTCAAGAGTTCGATTGAGTTCTAGTATTTCATTACTTATTTGTAGTCTAGTTGATCTATCTATTTGTAACAGTGGGGTGTTGAGGTCCCCCACTACAATTGTATTAGTGCATATATGACTTTTCATGTCCATTAGTATTTGTTTTATATAGTTGGGTGCACTAGTGTTTGGTGCATAGATATTTATGATTGTCATTTCTTCCTCTTGGATTGTTCCCTTTACAAGGATGTAGTGTCCTTCTTCATCTCTCTTAATCAGTGGTGGTTTGAAATCTACTTGATCTGCCAAGAGGATAGCTACTCCTGCTTTTTTTCGGGTTCCTGTTGCATGCAGTATTGTTTTCCACCCTTTAACTTTCAGTCTATGAGTTTCCTTTTGAATTAAATGTGTTTCTTGTATGCAGCATATTTTTGGATTTTGCTTCTTGACCCATTCTGCCAGTATATTTCTTTTGATTGTTGAAGTGAGACCATTAATGTTGATGGTTATAACTGAAACATACTGACTTGTCATTGCCATGACTTTTTCTTTTTGTTGGGTTCTCCCCCTTTACATTTAATTTCTTGTCATGCCAGATGGGTTCATTCTGCTTTGCTTCCTGGGGTTGTGATCCTCAATGTCTGTTCCAAGGGTATTTTGTAAAATTCTTTGGAGTGCTGCTTTGGTATTCATGAAGTTCCTAAGGTGCTCTTTGTCATGAAAGTATCTTATTTCTCCATCAATATTGAAAGATAGTTTTGCAGGGTACATCCATCTGGGTTGGAGGCTGTTTTCTTTTAGGGCTTGGAATATGTCACTCCAAGCTCTTCTTACCTTGATGGTTTGTGTTGAGAAGTCTGCTGTGATTCTGATGGGCTTTCCTTTGTATGTGATTTGTTTCTTTTCTCTGACTGCTTGGAGAAATTTGTTCTTCTGTTGTGTTTCTGGAATCTTAACAATTATATGCCTATCTGTAGATTTGTTTTGATCAAGGCTATTTGGAGTCCTATATGCCTCACTTATCTGTATGTCAAGCTCTTTTCCCCTGCTTGGGAAGTTTTCTGCCATTATTTCTCTGAAGAGATTTTTTATGTCATCTCCACTCTCTCCTGTTTCTTCATTGAGCCCAATCAGTCTTATGTTATTCTTTTTTTCATCATCTAGCAGCTGCTGGATTGATTTCTCATGTTCCCCTACAATTTTGAAGCAATTTTTCTTTTCCTGGTCACTAATTGCAATTTTATCTTCTATATCTGAAATTCTGTCCTCATATTGGCTCATTCTGCTGTGTAGACTTTCAATGGAGTTTTTTATTTTCTGGAAATCTATTTGCATCTGTTTCATGGATTCCATTTTTTTCTTGTGTTGGGATTCCATCATGTTCCTGAGCTCCTCTCTAGATTTATTTATCATGTCTTGCACTAGGGGCACAATTTCTCCTGTTATCTGAGAAATTATTTCTGATTTCATTTTTTCCAGATCCCCTTTTGTTGCCAGTTCAGTGGGTCCAGGTGGTTGAGTATCAGAGTGTTCCATCTCATTTCCCTTTGGGGCTGCTGTAGGTGATCTGGAAGTCTGGTTTTGAGACTTATTTACATGTTTTCTCATTTCGACTGGGGCAAGGGGCTGTTAGCGCCTGCACGGATTACCTCCTCTGAGCTGGGTGAGGTGGGACAGGGGCCGGGAGCAGCGGTAGGGATGGTGACCCAAAAGCCCTTTCCTGTGGGCTGGGAGAAGCTGGAGGGATGGTGGCTGGGAAACCCCTTCCTCTCACCAGGAGCAGTGGGATGGTGGCTCAGAAGCCCCTCCCTCTGGTCCCGGAGCTGTGGGAGGGATGTTGGCCCGGAAGCCCCTTCCTCTGGGCCAGGAGCAGTGGGACAGAAGGTGGCCCAAAAGCCCTTTCCTCTGGGCTGGGAGCAGCAGGAGGGATGGTGACAGGGAAGCCCCTTCTTCTGGACCAGGAGCAGTGGAACTCAGTACATTTGTCTGGTGGTCTGGTGTCCTCTGCGTCTTTGTAGTGTGGAATCAGGTGGCTGCCTATCTGCAGCGGGGTGATTCCGTGTCTTCTGCTTGACTCAGGACCTCGGTAGGGCGTGCACATACCTGCCTGTCTGCAGTGGGCTGATTTGGCATGTTCTGTGCGACTGGGTGCTTAAATTCTTAATCATAGAAATACTTAATTAGTTTTATTTACTTTCATTGCACTTGGAGTCTAATGAAAATTGTATTCTCCCCCTTCTCTGTATATAGTACACATGTACACACATGAATCTATGGCCAATCATTGATAGACATGCTAAATAGCTTACAACCATACATGGTTGTAAAAAGCTTGGCATTTAAAAGAACAACGCTTTGTCACATTTGTGTTGGACTTCCTGCTTCCTAAGTGCTGGACTCTGTGGTCTGTGCTATAAGCCTTCATACTGGCTTCAGATCATATAAGACTTCTCACTGCTGAAAACTGGAAAGTAAATTCATGGATGAGCACACCAGAAGGAGCATAGTAAAAGTCTAATCAGTCACTCTTTTTGCATACTCCTACTTCCAAAGTATATAATAAATATTGAGATGACAGTAACGATAATTAAGGAAATCTCATAATAGGTTCTTATTATGTTTTTTTATTTGATTTAGTTTTCACTTCATATTTTATAGCTTTAGAGTAGATGGCTAGAAAATGAACAGATAAATGTATAAGGATCATAGGATAAGGTGGTAAATAAAGTGAATTGTTCTGAATTCAAATGATTTTTTAAGAAAATAAAGTGTAATGAGTGAAAGCAGGTTTCTGAGTCTAATTTAATTACAGTAATATTTATGTTCAAAACTCCTAATATTGTCCTACAAGTACATCTATCTCATACTTATGATAAGAACAGCTATGTCATTTTCTTCATGAAAAGAGAAGATTTTGAGCACAAAGGGATGGCCCTCTATAAACAGCACCTGGGTAATACATGTTCACCCAGATTGCCCCAGCTGAGGAGTGCACACAGTCTTGCCCTGACAGAGTTCTATAGCAGTTAGGTAATTGCTGAATTCAGGACACATCAAGTTTCTGTTTGTTTGCTCTCCTTGATTTTCTGCTCTTCTGTTCTTGTCTTCCCACTGCCTGGTATGTTTGCTTCTCAGAGCTTCCCATGATTCCCTGTATGAAGTTCTGCTCTAATGCCTCTTCTTCAGAAAGCATTGCCCTACCCTGCTTTACCTAATGTCACCCACTCCACTGCTACCCACCCTAGTCAATTCTTCCATTGGTTTCTTTTTCTGCAGCTGCTATCATGAGATAAAATTACCTGATTTATTATTTGTTGAATTGTCTTTTTATCTCAAATGCAACCTCCATGAGAAAGGAAAGTCTTAGCTTAATAAAAATATGTTGAGTTCATAAATAAACAACTAACAACAGCATTACCAGCTATACTATTATATAAATAGGTATTTAGACATGAAACTAGAAAGGATGAGGAATATTTGAATTTAAGGTGTAAATTATTTGAGATTTATATGCTGTTATAACTTGGTTAGATTTTAATCTATGTTAAAATCTAAAGTGTGATGTTTATGCACAATGGAGTACTACTGTGCCATAAAGAAGAATAAATCTAGGTTATTTGTAGGAAAATGGATGCACCCTTGAGACTATAATGTTAAATGAAATAAATCTGACAAACAAACTTAAATATCACAGGGTTTTCTCTTATATGAAAAACCCAAAATATAAATGAAAAGCAAAATAAAAGATAATAAGAAATAAGGAGATAAAACTTTAGCAAAAGGGAAGGAAATCTAGAAATGCAGGAGATGAAGGAGGGGAGGAAAAGAGGATTAAAAAAGATCTAAGATGTGCTCTCTACAAGTACCAACTCCTGATGAGGAATGTAATCATTATGTACTGCAAACACAGACTAATAAAAAACTGACAAACTGAAATATAAAAACAAAACAAAAGTATACAACAAAGCAAATAACCAAAAAAGTTCTATTTTTTTTTTTAAAGTTTGGGTTCATCTAAATAAAAATCACAGGTTGTGTTTTGGAGTAGAATATGTAGTACTGTTATTTTCAATCTGTTCAGATTATAATTTACTTGTATGATAGATATAAATAATTATAGAAATATCATGTTTTGAGGAGACAGAGTAATAGCCAAGTACACACTGCTCCAAGTGAGGGATTCAGCATTAAGTTTGCAAACCCCAAGATATTTCTAATTCAGTTTTGTCAGTATCCAATTACTTATTTACCATCTACAGTTAATAAAAATAAAAAACAATGTGACATTCTAAGTAGCACATTCCTCTCCACCTCTCTTAAATCTGGTACATAAGTAACTCTAGAAAACTGTCCCTATTATCTTAATATTAAATGGCTCTAAATTTCTTGACAAGCACATTAAATGCCAGTGAAAGAAAGGAAAACGTTCTGAGTGATCTGGAAACTGTGCTTCTTAGAAGAAGTAAAGGACATATTAAAAAGAATGGATGCATAAATGCTACTTAAAATTCAGTTAGAAAATCAGTATTCTTCAATCTTTTAGAATTTCAGAATTCTTAAAATAGCTATAATGGAAAATTGTTGGGGATATACTTTATGTTTTATATGACATATTGTCAATCTTGGTCTAAATTCAGTATCAAAGCAAGCAACAATCAACATTTGAAGGACATTTCCCTTTTTCTTTTTTCACTTGTTTCTAAGATTTTATACACAATGTGTCTTTGGTAAAAGATTGTTGTGTGGAAGTGAAGGACTGCTCTTTTCTCCCAAGTTCTTCCTTTCCACACCTTCTTTATTACATTATTTAAGTTACAAGTCTGCCAGGAATCCCTAGTGACACTTTCTAAACAGTACTTTAAAGGTTATTTTAGATCTTAGTTAAATGTTATCAAGTCTTTAGGGAAAGTGACAAGGATAGTCAGTGATACACAGTAAGAATCTTTGACGTAGGATGAAATTTTCAGTAACAGTTAACAGGAAAAGGTGATTCAATTCCTGATAAGATGAACTAGCTTGTCTGTTGCCTTTGCCCCTCACACACAAAATCAGAAATAGAAAAGAGAATGACACTGATGGATTCTATGGCTCGAGACAAGTTTGCCAGCAATCCCTGAGAGAGAGCACATTTGGGATCCATCTTTAATGATCAATCTGGAAGAAGAGGTCAGAGGAGCATAGGAGCCACACACTGGGTGAGGGCTTTCCAGTTGTGCCTTTTTCTCTTCCTTTCTTATCCATGGTGGGAACAGTTGTCTGTAGTGGTAACACTGACATAAGAAGCAGTAGTACCACAGTACCACAGCAGAACCAAGGAGAGGTAAACAGCCAGAGATGATGGACAGTATCAAGAGTCAGCTGAAGCAGAGAGAAGGTAACATCCCCGGAGAATAGGGGGCTATGTCCTACGAAAGTTTCCCTCCCTTTCTAAGTGATTTTGACTGAGAGGTGCAGCTCAGGGCAAAGAACAACATCAGAAATCAAACCAGGAAAATACCATCTCAAAGAAAAGCTGTGATGTTGATATTAAAATTAAAATAGAATCTAAGAGAAGAATATTATACTGCTCAAGGTACAGGAGATTTGGTTTAAGATAAGACCATCTTGTTAGGGTAGGTGTGTGCAGAGGTGGTTGAGCAGATTGTAACAGCAAATATTCTTCCCTAATGTTTATTCCACATCTGCAAACCAGAAATGATCAGAGAGAAAATTTCCAAGCCATATTTGATTGCTCCCATGAGTAACTAAGAGTCATTCGGTGTAGCTGACACATTCAGAGAAGACCTCAAATAAAACACTAATTGGTAAGTGAAGAATTCATTCATTGACATGAAGAAAAAATTAGATGGGTTTAATTTAATCTATACAATCTATATTTCATTTTTAGTATGTTACAAGTACAACATCAAAAAAGCAAAAAGACCTCTCAGAGAATGGAGAAAATTTGGGAAAATATATGCATATACACAAGGTTATAAAATAGTATAAGTGATAGAATATACAAAAAAAATTTTAAAACTCAATAATAAAAGACAACTCAATTAAAAAGTGTGCAAAGTACCTGAATAGAAGCCATACAGATGGCCAAACACATATGAAAAATGCTCCAAATCATTAGACATTAGAGAAATTCAAATTAAACAATAATTACAACGAATGAATTTAGATTAAGCTCAACAATTATACAGTGGAGATTCTCATAAAATAGTGAGTCAAAAACATGGTCCAGAAATGTATTTATTAGAAGAGATAAATTTAGATTTATAAATGATGAAGGTTTGAAAATGAGGAATGCACTTAAGTATAATTTTAGCTCTCACACTTTTTTCTCCCAAATCTGTTATTTGATAATGGGTTTCGTCTCAGACATTGGAAGGCCAAAGAGCTGAGTGCTCATTTCAACTCTTGTCATTCCATCTAGATTTATATTCATTTAACATTTTCAAAAAAGATGAAATATCAGCTTTTACATATCTAACTGCTTCAGGGAAATAACCTCTTCAATACCAACTTAACAGAACTTATTAACAATGGAGTGTGACTTGCATAAAAAGTAGGTTTGTTGTTGATATTTGCTGAGATTTCTCTGCCTTAATAGTTTAGATGTATCTTCATGAGTACAGGGAGGAGTTCTTGCAGGAAAGATTCAGAGTCAAATATGTCTGTCTTTCTATCTCCTATATTCAAATATAATTACAAACATTTAGAAATCCTATTGAAAAAGTGCACTAAACTTTGGCATAATTGCAAACATTATATTGGACCTTTAGCTTGTTTAAATCTGGACTTGAAAGAGTGTAAAATTTTTAATCCAGTAAAATACCCTGATAAATAAAGAAGTTTGATATCAGATGCTTTTGCTTGTCTCCTAGCTTTCACAGGGAGGGGACATGTTTTTCAGTATTCGAAGTCCATCATGACTGCAAGAACAGTCCAGCGGTCAACAGTGCTGAAAACTTATTTCTACACTAAAATGTCAAATATTTCAAATTTGACCCTAAATAAAATTGTAATAAAGTTATACATTTTAGATAAAATATATTGTCACATTTATTATTGATACTTAACTTTGGCCTCAGTATTGGTTGAATATTTATTTTTACATTCAACTGTTCTCTGAATGCTTAAATTTTGTTTTAAGTGTATCACTGTAAATAAATGTATGAAAAATTACATACATTTACATATGAGGTAAATTTTGTGTTTTTTTTGTACCGGGGATCAAACTCAGGACCTTGAGCTTGCAAGGCAGGAGATGGAACCACTGAGCTAAATCCCCTGCCCCATATGAGGTAAATATTATTCAAAAGACAATCTAGAGTACAAATTATAAAATCAAATAAAACTGTTATACCCAGTAAATAAACATTTATTTCAAGCTTATTCAGAAAAGTGACCATGTTTAAGGCTGTACAATCTTAAAAATGACCAACAAAACTGTGCAATTTGAAAATCCATAGTGCAATAAAATTTGAAAATTAGTAAGTGTTACTTATCTGGATACTGCAAGAATGCTAATAATATTAGGGTTAAGGAAAAATGGAAATCAAAAATATTGGAATTGAGTGTTATTAAGAACACTGTCAAATGTTATCAGAAACAAATAAAAATATTTAGAGAAATTTGTATCTCCAGATTTGCAAAAACAAAAAGTGGAAGAGTCAAATTTTTAACCCCAGAAACAAGAATATAACAACCAAATAAACTCACAAATAAAATAGAGAAAAATGTGGAACATAGATAAAAATTTAAAAGATTTTTTAAAGAATGTTAGGCAAACCTATAGCAAGATAGATCAAAGAAAGAAAATAGACCTAGCCAGACATGACAAGGCTAAAAGAAACATGCTAAAATATTGACAACATGAATAAGTTTGAAAAGTAGATAAAATGAAAATATTTCTTCCAAAATAATTGTTAGTATACCAAAAAAGTGGTATTAGAAGAAATTAACACTTGGATATACTAAAATTCCTAAAAAGAAACCAACAAAACAAACAACTGAAATGGTAAAATTGTAATATTAGGGCCATAAATTATGCTATGGTTTGGGGTCTATGACATCTCCCAAAATCTCATTGTGTTGAAAGCATGGTTGTTTGGTTGCTGATGGGCTGTGAGAAGGAATTGGCTCAGAAGAGTTTAACCATGAGATCATAATTGGATGGCATTATTCTGAGGTGCTGGAGACAGGAGGTGCAGTGTAGTGGAAGGGAGTGGGGTCTTGGGGTTTGACATTAGGGTTTGTATCTTGTCCCTGATCCCCCCCTCCCCCACACTCTGGGTTTTTCTCTGTCTCTATGCTTTCCAGCGCCTATGAAGTGAGCAACCTTGCCTTGCCCACTACTTCTACCATGATGTTTCTATCTCATTTAAGGCTTAAAAACAGTGTAGCCACCTGACCAAGGATGAAAACCTCTGAAACTGTGAAATACATCTTCTCTCTTTAAGTTGTATTTCTCAAGATTTGATCACAGCAGCAAAGAGCTGATCAACACATTTTATGAATGATGCTCTAAACAAAAAGACTCCAGGTACAGTCAGTTTATGTGTAACATCTAACATGAAATATCAACCACAATTTCCTTTAAAATATCCTCTTTATTTTCTATAACTTGTCCATAAAAAAGTGGGAAAGACCTAAACCTTTTGTGATAGTAGTAAAACTTTGATACTAACACTGATTAAAGACAGTGTGTTTGCATGACACTGGCAAAGAAACAGACCAAAGGATCAGTGGAATAGATTAAGAAGATGCAGAAACAACTCCATACATACTCAGCTACCTCGTCTTTGACAAAGGAGCCAACCATCTTCACTGGAGGAAAGATAGCTTCTTTAATAAATGGTGTTGGAAAAACTGGATTTCAACTTGCCAAAGATTAAAACCAGACCCCTATCTTTCACCATGCACTAAACTAAAATTGAAGTGGATTAAAAATCTAAATATTAAAACAGAAACACTAAACTTGCTGGAAGATAAGTTAGGTAGAACTCTTGAAGACATTGGAATAGGAAAAGAATTTATGAACAAAACCTCAGTAACCTCACGGGAACTAGCACAAAGAATCAACAACTGGGATCTCATCTTGTTAAAAATCTTCTGCACTAGAGGAGAAACCACTGACAGAGCTAAGAGACAACCTACAATTTGGGAAAAAATTTTTAGCAGCTGTACCTCGCACAAAGGACTACTATCTAGAATATATAAAGAACTAAAAAAAAATCAGACCTCCCAAATTGAAAGACCCTATTCAAAAATGAGCATCTGAAATGAACAGACATTTCTCAAAGAAGTAAAAGCAGCAAGAAAAATATGAAAAAATGGTCATCACTTGTCATTCAAGAGATGCAGATGAAAACAGTGCTGAGATTCCACCTCACCCCAGAAAGAATGGCGGCGATCAAGAAATCAACCAATAACAAATGCTGGTGGGTTGTGGGGAGAAAGGAACCCTTCTTCATTGTTGGTAGGAGTGCAGACTGGTGCAACCACTGTGGAAATCAATAAGGCGATACCTTAAAGAACTAGGATTAGAAGTCCCATTTGACCCAGCTATTCCTCTGCTGGGTATTTTCCCAAAAGAATTAAAAGAATCATACCACAGTGATATATGCTCACCGGTGTTTATAGCAGCGCAATTTGTTATAGCTAAAACTTCAGCCCAATTGCCCATCAACTGGAAACTGGATAAAGAAGATTTTTTTTAATAAAATGAAGTACTACTCAGCCATAAAGAATGAGCAATTTGAGACAATTATAGCTAAGTAGGCGCACATTGAGGCCACACTCTTAAGTGAAATAAATAGGACACACATGTGTAAATACTGAATTGTTTCTCTAGTGTGAGAAACTAAAAGTGTAAATAAGGATCATAATATATAATTGATAGTGTGAAATAGGAAGAAAAGGTCTAAAGGAGTAGGGGAAATGGGAGTGGTAGGGAAAAGGGAAGAAGGGAAAAGAAAAAAATATGAGAAAAGGAAAAAATGAAAGCAAAGTCTTTGTAAAGAGGGAAGGGTGAAGGGGGTGAAGAGAGGGCAGGGGAATGGGGAAAAAATAAGAACCAAGATACATAATGTAAAGGTACAAGATCTCAATGATGAATGTAACTGTATTGTATACCTAAAATGTACCAATAAACTTAATAAAAATAAAGACAGTGTGTTTAACTTCAAATCAAAGAAAAATTAATAATGGTTTAGAGATTAATTTTCCCTTATAATTGGATTTCCAGAGGTATGATTTCTCTT
Organism: Heterocephalus glaber; assembly: GCF_053883595.1. Classification (NCBI taxonomy): domain Eukaryota; kingdom Metazoa; phylum Chordata; class Mammalia; order Rodentia; family Bathyergidae; genus Heterocephalus; species Heterocephalus glaber. The sequence continues at coordinate 1,978,547 of NW_028258303.1, forward strand.
ATTTATTCAGCTACTTAAAAATAGAATAAGAGATGCAGGCCTATTTTTATCTTTTCGTGCTTCTCATGGATGGTTGAGTTTGATCCTCATCCTTGTAGTCTCCAGGTTGTGGCAGGCTGTTGTACTCCCATTTTATAACCACCTTTGGGAAAATGAAAGAGAGAGAAGGAGAACCAAGCACAATCCTCTTTTTATCACTGAAGTAAAAGCTCTTTCAAAAAATCCATACTTGACTTCTGAATAAAGCCTATTAGCAAAAATTATAACCCAGGGGCAAATGTGATTTGAAGAGCTCTGGAAAACTAGGGACAGGACTAATTTACATTCATCAGCTGTTCTCGTGCAATCTAGAAACATCTCATTTTCAGGGGATTTGTGAATTCAAAACAACTTTCATAGTAATATTTAGATGCTATTTGCCTTTTTCACTCTTACTTTTTAAAATGAATTTTATTGGTACATTTTAGGTATACAATACAATGAAATTTATCATTGAAAATTTGCACCTTTACATAATCTCTCTTGGTTGTTACTTTTTCCCCATCCCCCTGCCCTCCATTCAGCCCCTCCAACCTTCCCTGTTTACAAAGATTTTATTTCAATTTTTTCATTTTCTCATATTAATTCCATTCCCTTCTTTCCTTTCCCCTATCCCTCCCACTTCCCCTTCCCCTTTGTCCCTTTTCTTCCTATTCCACATTATCTATTAAACCTTTTAGTCCTTATTTACACTTTCAGTTTCTCACACTAGAGAAACTATTCTGTATTTACACATGTGTATCCTATTTATTTCACTTAAGAGTATCGCCTCAATATGCATCCATTTAGCTATTACTGTCTCAAATTGCTCATTCTTTATGGCTGAGTAGTACTCCATTTTAGAAAAAAAAACCACTTTCTTTATCCAGTCTCCAATTGATGGGCAATTGGGCTGCTTCCAAGTTTTAGCTATTGCAAATTGTGCTGCTATGAACATGGGTGCACATATATCACTGTGGTATGATTCTTTTAATTCTTTTGGGAAGATATCCAGGAGGGGAATAGCAGGGTCAAAAGGGAATTCTTTGAGGTATCTCCATATTGATTTCCACAGTGGTTGCACCAGTCTACACTCCCACCAGCAGTGTAGCAGTGTTCCTCTTTTCTCACACCCCTGCCAGCATTTGTTGTTGGTTGATTTCATGGTGGCAGCGATTGTTTCTGGGATGAGGTGGAATATCCGCTTTCTTTTCATTTGCATCCCTCGAATGACCAGTGATGTTGAACATTTTTTCATATGTTTATTTGCTATTTCTACTTTTTTGTCTGAGAGATGTCTGTTCATTTCAGATGCCCATTTTTGGATTGTGGCTTTAAAAATGGGAGGTCTGATTTTTTAAAGTTCTTTATCGATTCTAGATAGTAGATCTTTGTCTGAGGAGCAACAGGTGAAAAATTTTTCCCACATTGTGGGCTGTCTCTTCACAGTGTTGGTGGTTTCTCTTGGTGTGAAGAACTTTTTAATAAGAAGAGATCCCACTTGTTGATTGTTGTGCTAGTTCATAGGCAACTGAGGTTTTGTCCATAAAATATTTTCCTACACCAATATCTTCAAGCGTTCTACCTTGGTTCCAGCCAGTTCACTGTTTCTATTTTAATATTTGGATCTTTAAGCCATTTCAATTTTAGTTTAGTGCATGGTGAGAGATATAGGCCTAGTTTTAATCTTTGACAAGTTGAAACCCAATTTTTCAAGGAGATATAGGTCTAGATTTAATCTTTGGCAAGTTGAAGCCCAATTTTTCCAGGACCATTAATTAAAGAGACTATCTTTCCTCCAGTGAGAGTGTTTGGCTCCTTTGTTGAAGACGAGATGGTTGAGTGTGTCTGGAGTTGTTTCTATATCTTCTAATCTGTTCCACTGCTCCTCAGGTCTGTTTCTTTGCCAGTACCATGATGTTTTTATCACAGTAGCTTTGTAGTATAGTTTCAAGTTGGGGATTGTGATACCCCCTGCCATGTCTCGGTTGCCTAGAATTGCTTTTGTTATTCTCGGTCTCTTCTTGTTCCAAATGAAATTTTGTGTTGTCTTCTCAAGGTCAGTGAAGTATGCTGCTGGAATTTCAATTGGGATTGCATTAAATCTATATTGCAGTTTTGGAAGTATGGCCATTTTCACTATGTTGATTCTTCCTACCCAAGAGCAAGGGATGTCTTTCCATTTTCTAATATCATCTTCAATCTCTTTTTTCAGAGTGCTGTAGTTTTCAGAGAAGAGGTCTTTGATTTCTTTTGTTAGGTTGATTCCTAGGTATTTCAGTTTTTTCGATGCTATTATGAAAGGAATTGTTTACCTTATTTTTCTCTCAGTGAGTCTGTTTTTCATGTACAGAAAAGCTATTGATTTTTGTGTGTTGACCTTACATCCAGCTACTTTACTGAATTTGGTTATTAAGTCTAGAAGACTTTTGGTGGAGTTCTTGGGGTCTTCTTTATAGAGTATCATGTCATCTGCAAATAATGACAATTTCTTCATTTCCTATCTTTATTCTTTTTATTTCCTTCTCTTGTCTAATTGCTGTGGCTAATGTTTCCAAAGATACATTGAACAGGAGTGGTAATAGTGGGCATCCTTGTCTTGTTCTTGATTCTAGTGCGAAGGATTTCAGTTTCTGACCATTTAGTATGATATTGGCTGTTGGTTTTTCATAGATGGCTTTTATCAGTTTGAGGTAGAGACTATTCCAATTTTTTGCAGGGTTTTTATCATAAATGTGGGTTGGATTTTGTCAAATGCTTTTTTTGCATTATTGAGATGTTCATATGGTTTTTGTCCTTGTCTCTATTGATATAGTATATTACATTGATAATTTGGATATGTAGAACCATCCCTGTATCCCTGGGATGAATCCCACTTGATCAGGGTGTATGATCTTCTGCATTCTATTTGCCAGTGTATTATTAAGGATTTCTGCATCTATGTTAACTAGTGAGATTGGCCTATAGTTCTCTTTTTTGGTTGGGTCTTTTTCTGCTTTGGGGATCAAGGTGATGCTTTCTTCCAGGGATGAATTTGGGAGTATTGCTTCTCTTTCAATTTCATTGAAGAATTTAAACAGTAGAGGCAGTAATTCCTCTCTAAATCTCTTGTAGAATATGGCAGTGAAGCCATCAGGACGTGAGCTTTTCTTAGATGATAAATTTTTAATTATGTTTTCAATTTCATTGAGTGATATTGGGTTGTTTAGAATTTTTAGGTCTTCTTCGTCCAACTTTGGTATTTCATATGTATCTAGGAATGTGCCCATTTCTTCTGTGTTTTCCATCTTATTGTCACATAGGCTTTCAAAGTGGGTATTGATGGTCCTCTGGATTTCTGTTGGGTCCCTTTTAATTTCATCCTTTTCATTCCTAATTGCATGGATTTGTGTCTTTTCCTTCCTTTTTCTGATAAGGCTGGATAAGGGTTTGTCACTTTTGTTTATTCTTTTGAAGAACCAACTCTTGGCTTCATTGATTTTTTGTATCATTCTTCTAGTCTCCATTGCATTGATTTCTACTCTATGTTTATAATTTCCCCCCTTGTATGAGCTTTGGATTCGTCCTACTCTTCTTTTTCTAGAAGCTTGAGGTTCGGCATCAGGTTGTTTAATTGGGCTCATTCTGTTTTCCTAATGTGAGTATTCACTGCTAAGAATATTCCTTGTAAGACTGCTTTCATTGTGTCCCGTAGGTTCTGATATGTTGTATTGTCATGGTCATTTAACTGTACGAACTGTCTGATTTCTTCTCTAATTTCTTCTGTGACCTATTGGTTATTCAGAAGTGTGTTGTTCAATTTCCATATGTTTATGAAATTCCTGCAGTTTCTTTTGCTAGTGATTTCCAATTTCATCCCACTATGGTCTGAAAATATACAGGGGATAACTTCAATTCCTTTGCACTTACTTAAACATGTTCTATGAGTGAGCATATGGTCTATTTTAGGGAATAACCCATGTTCCACTGAAAAGAATGTGTATTCTGGTTTTGTGGCATGAAACATTCTGTAAACATCTGTTAAGTTCATTTGTTCAAGAGTTTGATTGAGTTCTAATATTTCGTTGCTTATTTTTTATCTAGTTGATCTATCTATTTGTGACTGTAGGGCATTGATGTCACCCACTTCTATTGTATTAGTGCTTATTTGATTTTTCAGGTCTGTTAGTATTTGTTTTATATAGTTGACTACAGTAGTGTGTGTATATGTATATGATTGTCATGTCTTCCTCTTGGATTGTTCCCTTTACAAGGATGTAGTGTCCTTTATTGTTTCTCTTAATCAGTGTTGGTTTTAAATCCCCTTGATCTACTCCTGCTTTTTTTCGGGTTCCTGTCACATGGAGTATTGTTTTCCACCCTTTAACTTTCAATGTATGAGTTTCTTTTTGAATTGAGTGTTTCTTGTATGCAGGATATTGTTGGATCTTGCTTCTTAACCCATTCTGCCAGTCTATTTTTTTGATTGGTGAATTGAGACCATTAAAATTGATGGTTATAACTCATACATACTGACATCATTATCATGACTTCTTCTTTTTGTTGGATTCTCACTCTTTGCATTTAATTTCTTGTTGTGCCTGATGGATTCATTCTGCTGTGCTTCCAGGGGTTGTGATCCTCATTGTCTTTTTCTAGAATATTGTCTAAAATTTTTTGGAGTGCTGGTTTGGTATTCATGAAGCTCCTAAGGTGCTCTTTGTCATGAAAGTATCTTATTTCTCCATCAATTTTGAAAGATAATTTTGCAGGGTACATCATTCTGAATTGGAGGCTGTTTTCCTTTAGGGCTTTAAGTACATCATTCCAAGGTCTTTTTGACTTGAGGGTTTGCATTTAGAAGTCTGCTGTGATTCTGATAGGCTTTCCTTTGTATGTAATTTGTTTCTTTTCTCTAACTGCTTGTGGAATATTGTTCTTCTGTTGGGTTTCTGGAATCTTAACTATTGTATGCCTATGTGTATTTTTTTTTTTTGATCATGGCAATTTGGCCTATATGCTTCACTTATCTGTATGTGAAGTTCTTTTCCCCTGCTTGAGAAGTTTTCTGGCATCACTTCTGTGAGCAGTTTTTTTTTTATGTCATCTGCACCCTCTCCTGTTTCTTCTTTGACTCCAGTCACTGTGATATTATTCTTCTTTGCATCTTGCAGCAGCTGCTGGATTGATTTCTCATGGTCCTTTACTCTTTTTTTTTTTTTTTTTTTTGGTCCCTTACTCTTTTAAAGAAATTTTTCTTTTCCTGGTCACTAATTCCTATCTTGCTTTCTATATTTGAAATTTTGTCCTCACATTGGTTCATTCTGCTGCATAAACTTTCAGTGGAGTTTGTAATCTCCTGGAAATCTGTTTGCATCTCTTTAATGGATTCCATTTGTTTCCTATGTTGGGATTCCCTCATGTTCTTCGCTCCTCTATTTGTTTTAGTCTGTGTCTTCTCTAGAATTATTAATCATTTCTTGCACTTTGGGCACAATCTCTGCTGTTATCTGAGAAATTATTTCTTATTTCATTTTTTCCAGATCCTCTTTTGTTGCCAGTTCAGGGAGTCCAGGTGGTTGAATATCAGATTGTTCCATCTGGTTTCCCTTTGGGGTTGCTTTAGGTGATCTGGAAGTCTTGTTTTGAGACTTGTTTACATATCTTTTCATTTCAACTGGGTAGGGGTGTGTGCGCTGCTGGCATCCTTGTGGCTCACCTCCTCAGTGCTGAGGGTGGTGGTACGGTAGCCTGGAAGTCTCAGCTACTCTGCGCTGGGTTCCTCTGCTCCTCTGTGCTGGAGGCGGTTATACAGTGGCCTGGAAGGCTCCTTCTAGGTTCTGGGAGTGGCTGTGCTCCTTGAAACTGGGGGGAGTGGTATGGCGGCCCAGAAGGCTCACCTCCTCTTCACTGCTGGGGGCAGCTCTGAGTAAAATTAACTATTGAAAAATCCAGGTACCCGAGTGGGAAGGTGACAATCAGTTATGCAGAGTATATTGCTTCTCAACAGCACTGTGATCAGAATATTACTCTTACTTTTTTATAAGAACTCAGGAGAGTCTTCATTGCCTTCATGATATATAAAGACATTACTCTGATAGCTATGGAATGTGTACACATGAATTTTGGATCATAAACACCTCCCAGTTTTAATTTCCATTATATATTATAAATAATTAGTAATTATAAATCATCATATATTATTATATCAATCGATTTAAGGACTTTGATTTCTACAGACTTTTTTATGTTTATCAGCATAACTTTATTTTTTATTTTTGCTTAAATTCTTTTATTGGTACATTTTATTCATGCAATACTTTTAAATTTATCATTGGGTGCTTGTACCTGTACATGATGTATCTCATTTTTCCCCCATTCCTTATGCTCCCTTTCCTATTTACAAAGACTTTGTTTCCATTTTTTCCTTTTCTCATAATTTTTCCTTTCCCTTCTTTCCTTTCCCCTTCCCTTCCCACTTCCCCTACCCCTTTGGGCCTTTTCTTCCTATTTTAAATTATCAATTATTCATTTTAATCATTATAATCCTTATTTACACTTTCAGTTTCTCACACCAGGGAAACTATTCAGTATTTACACATGTGTGTCCTATTTATTTCACTTATGAGTATGGCCTCAATATGCATACATTTAGCTGTAAATGTCTCTAGTTTCTTGTTCTTTATGGCTGAGTAGTACTCCATTTTTACAGACTTTTTAAAACATGAAAGTATTGTCAGGGGAAAAAAGAAATTGAAAGCTACTGGCTTAGATTTATCAAGTTGCATGTACTTCTGAGAAGATCACTGTTCTGAACAAATTTGTTATTTTTGCAAAGGAGACATGAGATTTGATACTGAGTAGAGCCTAATGAAATCTGACCAGTGCAAAGAAGAAAACAAAATCATCAGACTACTGAGCTTAAAAGCATGGAAAATTCCTGAATGAATTATTAGAAAAATGACTACATCATAATAAAGAATAATATAACATGGATAAGTAGAATTTAACTCTGGAATGCCTAAATGATTCATTATCAGAAAATGTACTGATGTAATTTAACATATAAGTGACTTAAATTATTAAAATTATATATCTATCTCAGGGTATGAGCCAAAGTTCAAAATTAATTTTATAATAAATAATCATAGAAAATTACAATTTGATAAAGAGTATTTGCCAAACCATTTAAAGCAAACACCACACTAAATGCTCATTTTTTAAAATCAGGAACAAGAGGACGTGCTTTATCATTGCAATTGTATAATATTGCTTTGAAGAGCCAGAGTTTTGAGTATGTGTGTGCACATCTATACACATATAAACACATGCACACACCTGTATTTATTTTTCAGGTAGGACTGTCTACATAAAAAGTGCATCAGAATCAACAAATTAGTAACTCTGAAAACATGCTGAGTACAAAATAATCTTATAAATATCATTTGCATTTTCCATTTCCATTTTACCAGTGATCAAATAGAAAGTGAAATTGACCAAAAAGAAACTGATCAATGGAAACTTAGGAACTTAGATGTTCAGTGTCTTGTTCCTACCATGGTCATTAATGAGCATTTAGTGACAAACAAAATACATCACTATAGAAGACTGACATACAGTGTTATAAAAAAAGACAAAATATCAGCCTTGCTTCCAAAGAACATTCTAGTAAAGTGAGGAAGATTTTGGTGCCACCTAAAATAACGATGAAGCACATTTCCTAATATTATAGTTTTTGAAACTCTTTTTGACTCTACTAAAATACAGTCTGTGTATATTTGTTTTCCCCTTGAGAATACTAGTAACTTTCTTTAAAGTATGTATCCAACAATGTGCCATCAACTAAGCTTTCATTATAATCTCACAGCTGGTAACAACACAAGTCTTCTCAACTATGAAGCTCTTAGAAACTAGCTGAGCAACATAAGGACATAAAACAACTTCCTAGCAATTCCAAAAACAACTATCACCTCATGCAGTAAAGCCTTATAATGACCACTATGGAGAGGCAGCACCATCTCAATTATGTAAGTATGTATTTTAGTCTTTCAAATATATACAACAACTCACAGTAGACTGAATAATGCTCCATAAATTAAAGTGTGCTAAATAATTATGCATAAATAAGAATTATTTCATTTCAAATATTAAGTCACAAGAGTTGCACATTTCCAAACTACCTAGTGCTGATCTTAGGTATTCAAAACTAACCTTGATGAGAATGAACTGGTTTAAATGTTAACTCCTTAAAGCATTTTCATATTCTTTGCTCTTACACATTTCTATTCCTTCAATAATTACTTCTGAGAAGAATAAACATTAAACTCAACTCCTTCTAAATTATAATTCACCATACTATGGTGAAATCCAATCAAAAGCAGTTTCACTTTTGTACAAATTAAAGTTGTATGAAATACCGTCACTGAGTTCTGCTTAGAGCAAGTCTGTCAGTTGTTTTTCATGTCTAATCATACAACAATCTTAGTGAGATATTCTCTCATTTCATATATAGAATAAGCAGGCAAAAGCTGTTATTGAACTACTCTTTCCTAGTCTCAGTGGTGCACCACTAAACTGGCTGCGGTGCCTAGGCAGAGGTGTCCTGATTCAGTGTTTACTGATTTCCTTGCTTTAAATAGAAGTCGTGTGATCAATTTCTAGCTACCTATAGTTTATTGGAATTTTTTAATATTTACAGAATTTCCTCCACACTCACAATCTAGCATGTCACAGCATACTTTTTCATCATCTCTTGAGTTACCACTTCCTTCCCATTCTGATTACTAGAGAAAGGTGTGGAGGTGTGTTCCTGCTGAAGAATAAATTTGTCAAGATAGTTTATTTCCCATGTTCTATGAGCGGAAAAATCTGCAAATGTCATCTGAGATATTTCAAACCTTATAATCTACGAAACTATACTGTCAACCACTGTTTGAATTTAAAACAAATTTTAAATTTATGAAAAGGCAGATGTATAGGTTTTACATTTGTAATGGTATGGTTTCTGCCTTTCACTGAGAGCATGTTTATACTTAGAGAGTGGCCTCATGTAAGAGTAGACTTCTGGTATCCTCCAGCCACACACACTTTTCTCAAATGTTCTTTTTATATTAGCTTTGAAAATTTTTTCAGGGTTTTGTAAAAACTTAGCACTTTTTTCATTTTGAATTATTATGTAGTTGTAGTACATAATGTTTACATTCCTTATGGGGAATTGGTATATATATTTTGCAAAACATTCAAGACTTGGTTTATGGAGATAGCACAGTGTGGATTGTGACAGGCTTGTTAGAGTCAGAGCTGGATGCTATTCTTTCTGACAGGTCTTCTGTTGTTGTTTGTTTTGTTTTTTCCCCTTAGGCTTCCGAAAAGCAGCCAGTTCTCTGTGAGCCTTTGGAGGAAATATGTGAGTGCCATAAGCAAGTGTAGTGCCACAGGCTTTGAGTCTGGGGTCTGGGGAAGGTAGAGGAATGTAGCTACCTGCTGTGTACATGGGGTATAAGGTTGATATCCAGAATATTTTATTTCCATGAAAGGCAAAGGGAGATGCATTCTTAAATTGCAAACACAACTCATATCAAATCTTTTATTAAGGTTTTAAGTCTCCATAAATCTCAATAGGCCATTTAGAGCAAATAAGGATAAGATATGAAGTAATAAAATGTGGGCAGGGGTATGATGAGGATTTAGGAAGATAAAAAAGGAAGGAAAATGTCCTTGAAATGCTTTTACATCAGAAAGACACATTTAAACTGTTCAATTTTGAGTGCTGAGCCACCGCTGCCGCCCAAGTCTGGACCTTGCAGCAACATGCCCTGAGGCCCACCCAACATGCACTCCAGGTTCCTTTCGGTTGGAAGTCCAAGATGGCCAGCCTCAAGGATCAGCTGATCATGAATCTCCTTAAGGAAGAGCAGGTCATCTAGAATAAGATTACAGTTGTCAGGGTTGGTACTGTGGCCACGGCCTCCAGCATCAGTATCTTAATGAAGGTCTTGGCAGATGAACTTGCTCTTGTTGATGTCATAGAAGACAAATTGAAGGGAGAGATGATGGATCTCTAACACAGCAGCCTTTTTCTTAGAACACCAAAAATTGTCTCTAGCCAAGACTATGATGTAACTGCAAACTCCAAGCTGGTTATTTTCACAGTTGGGGCATGTCAGCAAGAGGGAGAAAGCCATCTTAATTTGGTCCAGCCTAATGTGAACATCTTTAAATTCATCATTCCTAATGTTGTAAAGTACAGCCCAAACTGCAAGTTGCTTGTTGTTTCCAACCCAGTGGATATTTTGACCTATGTGGCTTGGAAGATAAATGGCTTTCCCAAAAACCATGTGATTGGCAGTGGTTGCGATCTGGATTCAGCCCGGTTCTGGTACCTGATGGGGGAAAGGCTGGGAGTTCACCCCTTGAGCTGCCATGGGTGGGTCCTCCAAGAGCATGGAGATTCTAGTGTGCCTGTGTAGAGTGTAGTGAATATTGCTGGTGTCTCCCTGAAGAATCTGCATCCCGAGTTAGGAACTGATGGGGATAAGGAGCATTGGAAAGAGGTTCACAAACAGGTGGATGACAGTGTTTATGAAGTGATCAAACTCAAAAGCTACACATCCTGGGCCAATGGACTGTCTGTGGCAGATTTGGGAGAAAGTATAATGAAGAATCTCAGGAGAGTGCATCCAATTTCTACCATGATTAAGGGTCTCTATGGAATAAAGGATGACATCTTCCGTAGTGTTCCTTCTGTCTTGGGACAAAATGGGATCTCAGATGTTGTGAAGGTGACCCTGACTCCTGAGGAAGAGGCCCATCTGAAGAAGAGTGCAATACCCTGTGGGCAATCCAGAAAGCGCTTCAGTTTAAAGTCTTCCAGGGTCGCACCACTTCACTGTCTGGGCTACAAGAGGATTTAGTTGGAGGTTGTGCGTGTTGTCCTTTTTATCTGTTCTGTGGTTGAAGCAGTAGTATTAAGATGGCCTGGGAAAAACATCAGTTTCCCAAAGTTAGAAATAGAAATGGTTCACAAAACCCCACAGTTCTATCCTTATGCTGCATGGCCCTTGTGTAGTCCTAACCTGGTTAGTATAAAGTAGCACCACCATCTATGAGACACCACGGCCAACATCGCACAGGCTCCAGTTGCCCTTTGAACCAGATGTATGTTGCTCTGTTACAGAACTTCACCAACCAAGCCTAGTCTTTTTTCCCAGCTGGTCACAGCCTGGGATTCAGTGTATAAATCAAATACTTCATGTCTTATGCATAACTGTTCTAAAGGATTTTATTTTGTGTAATATTTTATGTAATATATATATATCAGTAATGTACATTGCCATCTAATGTAAAAAGGAAAGATCTACCTGTGAACAATATAACCCAAGTGTCAAACCAACTACAACACCAAATAAACCTTGAAACATGAAAAAAAAAACTGTTCAATTTTGATAAGGAAAGGAAAAATAACTCATTTATATTCAGGGCTAAAGACAAGTACATGTAACATACACTGAAATCTATGGGAAACTTCCCCAGGGATAATTTCATTTGATGCAATATAGCATAACCCAAAAGAAGATACTGAGGGAAGGTATGACCTTACATGTGTAGATTTGAAAGCGTATGTAAAGACATTTTTATACCTTTAAGGACATGATTTGATAGAAGTAAAGTTGGTAATGATGAGCTATCAATTTCAATGTATAATGAACTAATTTATCAATTCTATAACTATAAAAACTATCCTGTAGGTTGTACAGTGAGCACAGGTTTGAATAAACTGCATGCACTAATCATTAAGAGCTTAGATATAGCTTTTGGTTCCCTGGATAATCTATAAAACCTTCCTCTTCTCCAGATCATTAACTTAATCCCACCTGCGAAGTCCCTTTACCAGGTAAATTGAAATAGATTCTAGGGATTAGGGGAAGGGTACCATGCATGGGGTATTGTTATTCAGCCTATCATTCCGATTAAAGGCATTTTATCTAAAAGTACATACTTTGTTTCATTTTTCTACATTTTACATACAAATAAAAACTCAAAATGCTTATATGGTTCAATAGAATCGAAAGAACTCAAGTTTTCTTTATAACCACTGTGCCCTATTTCTTTATTTCTAATCTAACAAATTAAATACAAGGAGATGTATATTTCTGACCTAATTAAACACAGAGGTTTTCACATAGTAAGTAGAGAGATAAAATGTATCAAACAATCAGTTTGAGAAATTCTGAGCTGCTATGAATTTACAGATGAGATGAATATGTACAGTTAAGTTTCATGTGTAGTATTATCAGTTATATGAATGTAATTTTCCTGAGATCACTATAATATAAAAAATAATATTTTTTAAAGAATAGGCAATAAAAATGTACAAATGCTAAACTTAACTTGTAGATGAGTAATACTATAGCAATTGTTTACAATGTAGACCATCGAAAGATTGGTCACGGAGGAGTAATTTCCACCGATATTGTTTAGAATTGCTAATGCAATTACTTCTACTGCCTGTACCCAAGGGTGACTGTTCCTGATGCCTATACTGTATTTTTAAAATGCATGTTTATCAAGGTTGAATCTGGCTAAACCATGTAGTGCTGCTACAAAGAAACATTTGCATTCCTAAAAATTACTATGTAAAATGCCATAATCAAAATCTCAGGTCTTATGGGGAAATGGGTTTAGAGGCACAATAATCAAAACCTCTTCAGCTACAAATCAAAGGAACTCCATTTAGCAAAAGAAAAAAAAATGGAAGGAAAAAATGGAAGCAAAGCTTTTCAAATGGGGAGCAGAGGATGGATTAAGGGTGGGGAGCAGAATGGGGAAAAAGACTTGATCTGTATTATGTACATGTACAAATTCCCTATGATGAATGTGATCAATATGTATACAAATATGTACTAATAAAAATAAAGTTAAAAAAGAACTCTAATAAACCAGGCAGCATAACTTACACATTTTAGCTGGTTATATAAACAAATATTTCAATGTGGCACATTACCTTAAAATATAACTCAAATTTATTTGGAAATTGTCCTTGGAAGAACTGTAGCCTGAGAATTGCTGAGAAATGGTGATGAAAGGCTTGTCTGAAATCAGTCAGAAAGTAGGAGCACAAGAAGTGAGCAGGTGTAGCTTGTTACACAGTGTGAACTGTGGTAACTGGTGGATGTAAGGAGGGTGTGTTTGTGTGTGTGTGTGTATTTTATGTCTATGTGTCTCAGTTTAATGGAGAATGGATTTTTGACTTCAACTAGCTTTTCTCACTCATGAAATTGTACATAAACAAATGTAAAATTACTCCATATATACATATATATGCACACACATATGTCTCATAGGAAGAAATTGTTATTTTCAAAGCAAACCTCATAGCTGTGCGTCACTTTGACTGTGAGTGGCAACATGAAGAAATACACATCCCTGTCTTCCAACATGTAGATTAGAGTACCAGCCTGTTCCTGGGAGACCAAGGAGTGTCACATCAGCAACATAGAACCAGTGATAAAATTCCCCTTCCCCAATTATTCCTATTACTTTTACTTCTTGGACCTTAACTTGATCTCAGAATCCTTTTAAAGGCAAACATCCAGAAAGCCACTTTGTATTTGGCATCAAATGATGGAAAACTTTTCCATCATGATGAGGGGAAAAAGCATGAATTCTGAAATATTTTAGACATGTGTTCAAGTCTTCCACTTTGCTCTCACTTGTGAGTATGAGTGTTGATGAATTACCTAATTTGATGGACTTTGTTCTTCCTACTATAAAATCAAACTAATATTGCCTACTTCAAACGGTTGCTGTGAGAAGGAAATAAGATCTATGGATGGTGTACCTCATATAGAGTCTACATTTGTCTTCCTTGTGTAGTCTCTTTACTTTGACTTTGGTCAAAGAATCAGAGGAATAAATCTAGTTTGGACTTTAGGTTGAGGGTGGAGGGTAAGATGGAGGCATGTCAGGAACGTGAGCTGAAATGACCATTATTTTTTTAAGGTGCATGTTCACTGTGCCCCGTGCATGAAGGCAGACCAAAGCAATGGAGGGTTTTCAAATCATAGACACATAGAATGTGGTGCCACCATTCACACAGCAGTCCTGGGTAAAATGCAGATCTACAGCAACTGTGCTTAGCACTTCTTGTCATCTACCCTGGCCGGCAACAACATTCTACAGAATCTGAATTTAAACAAACTATATTGGCTGCTCCTGGTGCAGGACAGTATATTTGACATGATTTTTGAAACTAAGCCAGGAGACAAAACTAAGCCATTGCCAAATGGAGAATGCTTGGTTCTTTCTCTAAAAATGTTGATGACTCATGATATAAACTCAGGTACACTGGATTGAACACAAACTATCACAATCATTTTTAATGATATCATAAAAATTAAATAAGAAAAGCAGGGGTGCTCCTATTTTATTCAAAAATAATGAGACAGGCATTAAAATAATTTTAAAAGGTGCTGATGAAAGGCAATTTACATGTTTCTTTCAGCTAGTAAAACAGAGACCATTTTGAAACTGATTACAATCTGACAAAAAAGTAAGTAGTCTTGGTCTAGGATGTAAATTGCCCAGCTACAAATTTTGCTATCAAAGGGACCACATTCTAAAGCTTTAGTATTCTTTTCAGAGTCAGAGACCTATTTCTTTTGTGCTCTAATCTTTAGACAAGAAAATTCATGCCCATAAACATATGCACAATAATGAAGCTGCCCAGGAAAGATGAAACGGAATGTTGGCAGAACACGGTGCTATGTTTGCCATGGTTCTGCCACTTACATGATACCTACTGGAGCTGCTGGCTGGGACATTATTTCAATTCAAAGGAGTCAAATACCAGTGAGGGTTCACATTCTGTTTCAAAAAGGGCAGTGATAAACTGAACTCAAATAAATGTCAGAGCACCATAAGAATATGTAAAGCAAAAATTATTTCTGTTTCCAGTTAATGTTAAGGGTGTACAATTTCATGTCAAATTTAACATGAGTTACACAAGGTGCCAGATATATTTTCATCTGATGAGGACATAACACTGATGAGAAATTGTATTCATTGTTGATCTTTTTATTATTTTACTGTGAAAGTGCTGATTTTTAAGTATCCTAAGCAACTACACTTCATGGCTGAAGAGAATATTATATTACTGTGTTTTTCAGCCTTGAGAAATTGTGGGCTGTATGTCTGCTGCTACAGAGAAGATACATTTTAGTCTGTTAAACCAGTAGTTCTTCTAGAGTGTGGAGTAGAACTACACTTCCTTCTCTGAATAATTTCTCCTGGAAGCTTGAGTGGCTTCAAAGTAAATCTCCAGGAGTACGCTATGTGACTGTCTCAATGACTGCCCAAGATTCTCTATTTTCATGTGTCAGGGCAACAAGTCTAATGGAAAGCAGCAAGCAACCTGGTGGTGTGTCAAAGTGGCACTAGAGTTCGATGAAACTGACTTCCTGCTGGGAGATGTCCCTTAATATGGCATGAGCTGGACTATCCACATACACCCAGTTTACTTGCCATCTGGTCCACAGTGCAAGCAGCCCAGTCTCTACCACGAATTTCCTGCCATCCTATGTAATGGCCTTTGAGATGGAAATTCAATTGACTATAAGGTGCACTGATTAATTGTTGATGTTAAAAATCAAGATTTCAAGCTTAAAAAGTAAAACAATTATAAGATTCTTGTTTATGCTGAATTTTTTCATTTTGAAATATTATTCAGAAAATGATTCCAGGTTTTCTGCTAAGGTACTGCATTTTAAGAATTCATGTTTACAATAAAATACCTGCATCTATAGATATGTACAACTAATAGCAAGTTTATTAAATCATTCATTCCATGCTGCTAGGTCTTGAGACAGAATACTACTTTTGTAGCTTTCTACACTACACAAATACACAACACATTTGTGCTTGCACTTACTGTGCTGATTTGTCTGCACATTCTGAGACAGCATTGTGATAGGCAATTATTTCTCTGCTGAGAGAAAATGACCTGTGTGGCTGTGCTTGTTAATTCACACCAGTGCGCTCCTCTTCGTACAGTTCCCTTACAAAGGGATCACCATGTCAGGAGCACAGGACGAGCCCTGTGATTGTCACTGTATTCGATGCCAATAAAATGATCTCCAAGAACCTCTCAGGCTGTAGTTTGATGACACTTGGATTCTGCAGCCACCAGAGCTTCAGTTTTTCTCTGTGTGTTTCTTAACCATCTCTCCATGACTTGCTATTCCATTTAAGTCTATATTCTCAACATAGTTTATAATTAGTTTATAGTTTTACCCATCTTGTAGTTCTGGTCTGCACCCATTTTATAGTTAAATGTATGCTCATTTTATAATTGATACAATTCAGTTTTTCTTTTGCCTATATTAAATTTAAAATTGGTTGTCCAGGTTTCTTTTTGAATTTTCTAATGAATCTAAATTTCATCTCAATGAGAGGTGAACCTTTATTTGAGGCTAGAGGCAGCTCTAGTCTGTAAGAACAGCAGAGACAAAAACAAATCTGAAGGGCCCTGATCAGATGTGGGCAGGTGTGCCAATCAACCCCACAGTGAGAAGGCTGTAATGATGAGATATGTTATGGGCTTGTTGGCTTCAACTTCATTAATTGCTGCAAACATTATGACCTATTAGATTTGACATTGATAGACCCTAACACTCAAAGCCCCCTGCCACCTGCTTTCCAAACAGAATCCTTCACTGTTTCTCTAAAATGTCTGGCTCCCTAAAGAGTGAAAGTATCCAAATTAAACCTATGCAAGGGGCTATATTAGTTTGAAAATCTAGCTTTATTCAGGGCAGGAAGGCAACTGGCATTTGGAAAGGACTGTAAGATGACTCTGGAAAATGCTTCAGTGCTTTCTCTTTTCAGTATGCAGACAGAAATTTATAAAACTTAAGGGAGGTAAATTGTGGCACCAATTTACCAAATATATCCTCTGTTTGTTTATTTATTTACTTATTTATTTACCTTTTAATTTGGGGGAGTTGGGGTACTGGGAACAAACTCAGGACCTTACATTTGCAAGGTTGGAGAGGTGCCTCTGAGCTAAATCCCTGGCCCTCTCCTCTGGTTTTTATCAGTATCTTTTGACTTCATATTCCTGCAATCTGTGTAATGTAGTATCTATGCTTGTTTTGTATTTATCGATGTTCACTTGTATTTTTTTCTTTTTATTACAAAAATCTTCAGATACATGTTTGGAAGAGTTACGCATGTATAGTATAGTATGAAATGAAGACAAAACAAGCAGAAAAACATCTCAGAATATTTCAATTTAGTCACTATCGTGAAGATAATGTGAACTATTCTGTACATTGAAAATATATTTTAGAAATTTTTTCTGATAAGGTTTCAGGGACATTTATTCCAAAATGCAGATTAAAAAGAAAATCCTAAAAATTACTTCACTTATCTGTTTGCTTATGATTCTTTACCTAAAATAAATCATGTTGCATCAAGGATTGAAAGATGATACAAATTGTTTTTATATATTCTTTATTTTTAAAAAAAATGCTTTACTGGTCAAATTATTTGAATAATTCCCCTTCCCCATATGCCTCTGTTTCCTATATCTCCCGTTTTATTAAGTAAAAGCCTATTCAACGGTAATTATTGATTTTTGAACACATTTTCAGGAAAGTACATAATAATGAAAATTACTTATGATCACTTACCCTTCACAGCAAAGCTGACATGCAAAATTAGCCTCCATCTTATTAATTAAAAAGAACTCAAGTCCATGAAAATTACTGCAACTTTCAGATCACCTAATGAAGTGATACCAAGGGCAGAAGCAGTATTCTTGTCTCTTGGGTGGAATTCCTGAGAGGAGATGTGGTCTCCTTCCTAGACTTTCAAAGGCAGCTACTATACAGAAAACTCATTCATTCTCCGGCAGAAAAACTTTCCTTCCTATCTCTACCCGAGTCATAGGATCTGTTGCTTTAGTCTTGGCTGTGTATTTTTAACTGACAGTGATATAAGTAAGATAGGAGTTCATTACTTTGGGTTATAGTTTGGATTGTAAATGTCCCCTAAGGCCCATCTGTACAGACTTGGTCAAAGCCTGTGGTGTCGTGGGAGGTGGTGGAAGCAGTAGGACAAACCCTTGCAGAGAGTGTGGGGAACCCAGCTCCTTCTTCTCTTTCCTTTACTTTCTGATTGCCATGAGGTGAGCAGTTCCTCTACACACGCAGGACACCACAGGCTCAAAGCATGGTGTCACCTGATCATGGATCGAAATTTGAGACCATAAGCCTTCCCTTTCCCTTTCCTCCTTCTAAGTTCATTAAATCAGGTATTTGTCACAACTCCAGAAACCCAATTTACATACTTTCCTATGCAAAAGAAGTCAGCTTCGGTTTCAAGTTTCTGCTCCTGGGATGACAGCAGCATTTTATTGTCATATTTGAACTTTGGGCCCCCAAAAGGAGAAAACAAGGCAAAGAGGAGTTTCATCCAGAGAAATTATGTCTTATAAAGCACTCTTCGCAGAAGCTTTATAATCTAGTTCATCTTACACCTGATTGGCCACAACTTACTGAAAGGAAGGGTAAGAAATGTAATCATTCATTATGGATGCCCATGTGTCTAAATTTTCCTATAAAGCCACTGAGGAAGAAAGCGAGAATAGAGGTTATACCTAACAGTTTACATCATAGCTGTTAGTTCTCTAAAATTTTTCCCACGATAATTAATCTACCCTCCGGATTTTCATAACATCTGCATTTGGAATCAGTTTTTTTGCTTGCAAGAAAGTAGTGGAAACATTGAAATGATTCATTTCTGAGAGCTTTGTCTCTTCACTGTGAAGTATTCGAGTGTTTAGAAGCGGGTTCTTATCTCTCTCTCTTTTTTTTTTTTTTTTTTTTTTTTGGTACCGGGGATCTAACTCTCTTCCTTGCGCTTGCGCAGCAGGCAGCGAAACTGCTGAGCTAAATCCCTGGCCCTAATGCAGGTTCTTATTTTAAGCTCCCTTTCATTCTCCATAGAATCCTGTTTTGTTACTAGTACTTGATTTCAATTAGCATGATTACAGCACTTATTAATATTGTTTGGATCAATCCATTTCACATTGATATTCTTCATTGTATTTGAATGAGTTTTTTCAGTTTTTGACTTCATAAGGAGACCTAGAATTATTTAAGGAAAACTGAAATCATACAGAATGAGAAATATTTTGTTTTCTGACAATAACACTGTGACTGAAAATTTGTTGTTTACTATGTTAGGCCTTTCACTAGGATTTTTATGAAAATATTCATTCTGATGTTTTTGCTTTCTATACCAATTACATGAGACACCAGGTGTGTTGATGGAGCTAGCATCTCAGCGTTATCTTGACAATAGTACTCCTTCATTTAACCCTAGTCATACAATAGGGAAAGTGGAATCTATTTGTGTTAACAGTCAAATTTCTCAATAATGGAAAGTATGCAGAACTATTGCACTACACAAATAATCATCATCTATTACCCACACCAGCAATTATGCAAATTTCATAAGAAAACCTATTTTTTGCATATGTTTCAACCCAATTCATATGCTCAGAAATTTATATCAATAGACATAAGTAAATCCATAACTTCATAGTATACTAGAGTTCTGAAGCATACTGTTATGACTTCTGGTGTCTTCCAAAATCCTAATTTTAACATTTTAATGGGCAGCTGCACTGTGAATGCATGGTAAATACTGTCACTTTTCCATTATATTACTTTTAAAACAGTAAGAAAATTTGTTCACTGTGGACTACAAACAAATGGGCTAAGCTTACAACATTTACAAAAGCATCAATTTTATCATGTGCAGTTGTTAAAGTAGGTTGGGTGCATTTAATTAGGTTATTTGAACCATGTTGTTGAACCAAATGGATTTTCACTTCCGCTCTATCATTTTTGTAGATCTGCACAGATGAGTTGCATGTGTAGCACACACACCAGTTATGTATACTTTAAAATGTAAATTTTTATTCTTTATCCAGAACAAAGAAATCTAGGAGGACATAAAATATTTGGGCTGGGTTAAAATTCATGTGTGTTTTTTAATATATAAATTATGAAAAGTTGAAAGATATAAAACACATCATTAGTGTGCTTGCTTATTTGACCATGTTTTGTCTGCTTCTCTATCTTTTCAAGCATTTAATGTGTCTCAATAAAGGAAGAAAGTGACCCTCTTACTTTCTTATCTAATCTGTCTCTGTCTCTGTCTCTCTTCTCTCTTTCTGTGTCTCTCTCCTTTTGTCTCTGTCTCCCTCTCCCTCTCCTCTTTCTTTTCTGTTACAACACTCCAGTTGTGCTCAGATATACACCTGTCTCCTATATGACTGCAAGGAGCTGACAAAGACTAGAGGCTGATTTATGAAAGTCAATAACTGCACAACATTGCCCTGCTGACATTGCTTGTCCAGAGCTAGGCATATGAACTAAGTTTGCCCAATCAAAACTGGAGGAGAGGTTTCTCTCTTTAATGAAAACATCTGGAATAGCAATATCTGGAGTTTCGCTCTTAACAGTCAGATGTTAACTGAAGTTTTCCAGTTTTTGAATATGCAGAGCAGACGTTTTGTGAACCTGATTTGAAAAACTATATTTTTACATAAATTCTCCAAAATATTCATTCAATATGTGTATTAGCCACTTACTATTTACTAGACATTTTGCAGGTCTTGAGGGGTAAATTAGTAAGTAAAAGCAGTAAGTGAAAACAGTAAGCGCCTTCTAGAGCTTCATTGAGCTTAAATTCCAGGGAGGAGCCATATTTATAAGATAATCATCAAAATAAATGCATTATTCCAAGTTAATTTTCAAAGAAATACATGTTCTTAAAAGTGTTTCTAATAGGAAAACACAACCTGCTGATCAGTCAAGGAAAGATTTGGTGAGGTTATGAGTGAGCTGAGATTTGAAGAAAGATTTACACTGTGGGTAGAGAACAGAATCTTCTAATCCCTGAGTTTAGTGGGCTGGGGTCCTTTTGTGAGACTGGAATGCAGCCACTGTGATTGGGTTACGAGGATCTGTGTGCCACAGGTGCAGACAGGTCACACGGGGCTTAGGAGAATGCGAGTCATTATTAAATGATCAGTGGAGAACCACAGAGAGTCTGAGCACAGAGGTGAGGGCCAGGACACAATTCCAGTTTGAAAGCATTGAGTCTGGCTTCAGCATTGAGGCTTTACTAGAGGAAGGAAAGTACAGATGGAGAGAAGCTGTAGATGAAAAGAAATTGGGTTTGATCAATAACTGAGGACTAAAACTGGTGCTGAGTTGGTGGAAAGGGATTACTTCATAAGATAACTTAGTTTTGTCTTATAAAAAGGGATTCAAGTGCACTTCTTGAATAGCAAAATGTATCAATGATTGTCCTTTTTATCTTTTTATATTTACTTCTGTTCTTGCCAAATATAATAATATGAACATTTCTCTTTATGACTTACTATATGTTATTTTCATTTATATAATATTAAATCTTTAACATGTCTTAGATTTATGGTAGAAAACAATGGCTATACTTTAAAAATAAAATCTTAAAATTTTGTCTGATTGTGCTAATTGTGAAAGAATTTGAAATTATAAAAATATATAAACAAAAACCAATCCAAAGTATTAACACATGAGAAATACTGTTATTGTGGTGTTTTTCAAATCTATTTCTACAATGTAGACTAATTTTTAGACAATTAAAACCCTGTAGTGCATTTTTTCATTTTATTTTTGCTTATTTTATGTTGGGAGTGATTTTCCATTGTACTCTTTAAAATGTACCTTTTTTTACATATACTTTCATTGTAAGAATATATCTTAATTTTTTGCATTATTTACTCATTGCTATTATAAATAATATTGAACAGAACCTCTTTAAATAACAATGTTTGAATACTTTTTTGAGTGGATTTTTGTAAGTATTGGGTACAGAAGAGTTTTATGAAGCCATTATAAAATATTTTATCTTTTTACCACTAAAGTGTCTGGTAGTATAAAAAATTTACACTTAATATTAAATAAGTTTAATACAAAACTTATTGTGCTTTCAGAATTTAAGCACTATAGAAAATCAAAGGTTGTATTGTGCTTGCCTTTATGTTCAAAATGTAACTTAACAATTAACAATTTACTCATGACTTGACTGCTTCTGCTGGGAAACCACATCAGAAATGTACTTCCCTCAGCTCTGAAGCCTGGGAAGGCCAATATCAAGGTTCATGCAATGTGGGTTTCTTTCTGAGGTCTGTTTTCATTTCTTACAAACAGCTGCTGTCTCCCTGGGTTGCTCATGGGGCCTTTCTTCAATGTTTGTAGAGAGGGAGCTCTCTAGCATCCTTTCTTGAGGACAGTAATCCTACTGCATCAGAGTCTCTACTTTATGACCTTATTCAACATTAAAGTTTCCTTAGAGAACTCATCTCCAAATAAAGTCATACTGAGGGTTAGGATTTCAATATACAAATTTCGTAAGGGACCCAAACATTCATTCTGTAGCACTAACAACACATTTTCTCCATTAATACATACTCTGTACCACTACATGGTCATAGAATAATAACAGAAATGCATTATGCACAATACAGAAAATAAGATAATGACTACGAATAAAGAAAACAAAAGAGCAAACCTGCAATTACTTAAGAATCTACTGTTAACAGGTGGGTATAATTTCTTCAAGTGTTTTACACATATTTATTTTTAGTTTTTTCTTCTTTAAAGTTATAATTATGTGCTGAGCATAGTATTTCATATGCATACAACATTTTCTTTAGACATATACTATTTATTGATTTGCCTCAATTGGACTTGATGAGGTTAATGACACAGCTTCATATCTGTGATGGCAGATAGAGTTCATATTCACTCTTCATTCCGCTCACATGTGCTGGATATCTAGCACACAAGAGATCCTGTTCTACTGGGGCAGACACATACTACATAAACATAAAATATGATTTCCCACTGACATATGTGTCCAAAGTATAGCAGAGTAGGAAATTATCTTGATATGGGGAGGAAGAGAGAAGATAATTTTCCAAAAGGAAGTCCGCAGAGATTCTCCAAGGAACATTAGTTAAGCAAGAATATGAAAGAATTAATGAGGCAAAATGACTTAAAAATATGAAGGAAGTGGTTTTCAGGCAGAAGAACAAGTTCAAAGCACTGAGATATAAAGAGGATGAGTATTAGGAGCAGCTCAGAATGAAGAGATTAAATCAAGAAGATAATTTGAGCCCAGTTCATGTAAAGTATTTTAGGACATAGTAATGAATTTATTCAAAGTGTACAGAAAGCTACTGGAGAATATTGAGCAAAAGAGTGATCCAATTGACTAAATATTTTAAAAAGATATTTGGAATAAATAATAAATGTTTAAAATTTGCCTCTCTACTGCTTATGAATTTCACTTTTTCTTCTTTTTACGTGATGATGTGACTAATTCTACTGATAAATTTCTTATGGTAATTCATCTAGGCATGTATGGAATAAACTGTACTTGATTATATGGGTCATCATATACAATTGATTATAAGTTGTCATTTTCTCTGGTATATTTACGTTTATGTCAATGAATTGAATATCTTCAGCAGACATTATCAGGAAATTTGTAGAAACTGAAGCAGGTGCTGTTAAATCAATTTTAAACTGTGCATCATATTAACAAATATCTGAAAATTCCTGTTTTAGTTATTTTGTGCTTAAAGCATTCCCAAAAAATTAGTCAGAAAAGAGCTGGCATATGTAAAATCATAGTTGGATTAGCAAGATGTAACTTTAAAAATGAATATAGTTTTTTTCTTTTTTAGTTTTTTTGAGACAGGGTCATGCTGTGTAGTCCAGGCTGGCCTCAAAGTTGTGGCAATCCTCCTGCCTCAGCCTCCTGAATGCTGGGATTACAGGTGTAAACCACCATGCCAGGGTAGAGCTGAATACATTTTAATCAATATGATTTCCCCCTCATTGCTAGATAAGAAGGAGAAGTCAATCTGGCAACTGAAAAAAATATAGAGGCTTGATAAACCAGCATCATAATGATTTATATTGTTGTTTTTGAAAAATCAAAGCCATAAAAGTGAAAAAGTGCATGGGTGGATGGACACATGCACAAATTGTATCATCATCTGCATAATCCTTTTCAGAATATAAAGCTCCTTTCATCAAAGGAGCAATTTTATTGTGAAATCACAACATTAAGCTAGCCATTCCAAGATTTTAAGAAAGGCAATAGATTAAAATGATTAAGGACATGGAGAACGTGGCACACACATCACATCTTTATGTCTTACCATATGTATGGTTTCTTTCCCCTTTGCCACAGTTTCATCATCTGTAAGAGCAAATATATTAGGGTTTTACCCTAATTGTTAATGAAATAAGGCTTTTAACAAAACTGCAATACAGAATAACTTCTGTAAATCAAAATGGCTTACAAAGATGGTAGGGATAGCATTAGCTGTACAGGTCAGAACTTGCTTTAAACTTTGACACAAGTGTCCCATAGCAGCATTCTTTGCACTGCAGAAAGCTGATGAAAGTACAAATGAATGTGCTGAATGCCTCACTCTATCAGCTCAACATTCTCATGTAAGAGAGGTAATGAATGTGTAGTGCTTTGTTCAGCGACTGGCACATGAGTGTTATGGTTATTATAAGGGCATTTAGCCAAATTAAAGACCTATTATTTTAGAACTGAAGTATTATAACAAGCTGTTACACAAGGGAAAGCTGTCCACTAGCTACTCATCTCTACTGGCTCCGGACAGTCCTTAACAAATCTCAGTTTGCTGTTGCTCCTAAAAGCCATTCAAACCAGTTTTCCTGTTGATGTCCATATGGATGATGGTGTTCTGCATATTGCTCATCTGATCAGGAAACAATGTTACTTTCAGAGATGGGCAATGACCAGGCTGCCTGGCCAGAGTTGTCTGTGCTCCTGACATTCATCAGTAAGCCTGGCAAGAGAGGATTCTGCATACAATGGCACAAGTGCACTCAAAAGCTTTTACTCCCCTTTGCTCAGAATTTGGAAGTGGGTCCAAACTCTAAAAATCATACAGCAGCTGGATGGGAGGAGAAGATAAAAGTCAGTTCAGAAAAATCTATCCCAGACCAGTTGAAGAGGGATTTCTGAACATAGCATTTGACCTGAAAATGTCCTACTTGAAATGAGTTGTATGAACTATCTAACATGAATGAATGGGCAACACACCATAATTTCTCATGTTGTAATAAAATTAAATGCAAGAATGTGAATAGTCAGTCTCATTTATGCTATCATCTGAAATATTTGGCAGAGCCAGTCTAACTAGTACCTGACATTTGAGCAGCTCATTGTGTCTTTGTGTGTGTGTGTGTGTGTGTGTGTGTGTGTGTTCAAATATATTTCAGCTGAATATGTATTTTCCGGAAGTCTGCCTTCTATATATTTTGTGTGCCAGCTGGTAGAGTTCTTTTATTTTTGTGCTGAAGTATTCTGTCTTATCCTAAATTCTTTACAACATTCTTCTAGATACTCTGTTAATTTAATGAAAGTATAGTTGGGGGAGGTTGGCAATTTAGAATTTGAAAAATACTTGCTGATATTTCTTAAAATTCATATTTTCTTGAAATACCTCTATAATATATTCCCATTCCTCAATCTTGTCTGTGGAAAAATAATTTATCCAATAAACCCTTTTGCAAACATAAAGTCTATCCCAACTACTCAATTAAGTTTGTTTTTAAATTTAGTTACTCCTTTTGATCTTTTAAATGTCCTTTTGTTCAAACAATTTTAATCATCAGGAAATTGGGTTGACTCATGGCTAAAACTCTTTAGAGAATAGTCTTAAATGCCTGGCAGCATATTTCCCAAGCAGTCTTTCTGCCTCAGAAAATGATTTATTAAGCAGAGTTCAGCTGCCTTTTGCTTTTGTTGTTGATGACAAAAGGCATGTTTAACCATGTTAAACTGGCTTAACAGAGTGGACAGAAATGATGGTTTACCATAGGAGAATTTGCTGCCGATGCATATTTCTTCTTTGTGTTGCATATAAGGAATAGTTAATCTGACCTCAAAGAAAAGAAACATGTGCTCCCCCAGATAAGTTTCTAGAGATGAATGAATCTGTCTACTATACAGAATTTGTTGGTCAGGGAGAAGGGAGGAAAAAAAGGAAGGTAGAAAATAAGCAGAAAATGAGACTCACTGAAAGCTTGATTCCAAAGGGAAAAAGTGAAGGGAAAGAGAGAAATGGCACATAAAATAGAATGGAAGTGTGTGTGGGGGAGGGGGATGGATGAGGAATGTAAAATGAGCACAGGTACATTGGCAGTCAGCAGTCTCTCTGGGGCCATACTTGTTATTTGCCCCTTAGCAAATAATTCTGGAATGTTAAACAGTCAATGTGCTTGCTCTAATGAATTAGGCTGTCAAAAATAAATAAATATGCTCAATTTGGGGACTATGGTCCATCAACTATAAAATTGCAACAGGCAGAAACATTGCCTTGGCTCTATCTGGGGCTCAGTCTACATGCACTGAATTAAGACTGCAGAGCTCTTGGCTCATGGTGGGTGGGTCATGCAGGGGAAGCTGAACGCTGTCTCCTCTTCACTCAGCAGAAGGGTGAATCCAGATAGCTGGGCTGTCCTGTGCTCAGGGCAAAACTCTCTTTCCTGTAATGATGCAGTGTTGTTGCCCCTCATCCTGAGCCTGTGTCTTCTGTTCACAGCCTGGTTCTATCTCTTCCATTCTACCCCTTTGGCTGAACTTCAGTTAGAAATCGATCCTTCTGCTTTCAAGATGCTTTATTTATCTAATTCTCTTTTTACCTTTCTGACCATTTCTTACTTAGTTTTCCCCTTTCTCTTTCCTTTGTTAAGTGTTTGTAAGCCAATGATAGTGAAAGAAAAATGTCTTTTTGGTTACCTTCATTTAGAATATAGCGCAAATGATAACTTCTTTTTGATGATTTACCATATTTGATTCTTTATTATGTCCTAGATTGTGTTTAACTCAACACCTAGCACTGTTTTAAACTTTCTTCTTTGCTTTCCTTCAAAAGATTGTGTGTTTGCACGTAACTCCGAATCTATGTTATCCGTGCAATGGACCCCAGTTTCTATATCACAGATGGATCGGTTCTACATTTCAAGTTGCCTATTGGATATATTGAATCTTAAATTAGAAGTTTGAATTCATTTTTCCAATAAAGCCTCAATATTTTCCCTCATAAAAAGCTAGTTACCAATATTCTTCAATAATCCAGACACCGCTAGATGCTAAGGATGACACAATGAAGAGAACATTGTTTCTTTGCTGGAGAAAACACAAAGTTAGGTGCAGTTGAGAGAATGGAGAGCTAAGCCAAGATCAAATCATGAGAAGCATTGATATGTTTCTATAGAGTTTGATGTTTTCCTTGATAGCAAATGGGAACCACTGAAGGGTTTTAGAGTAAACAGTGATCTGATCTACAGTTTTTAAAGACGACTATGACTCTGGGATAAGCTATACATAAAAGCAGGCAAAACTGTGGACTATGAAATTAGTTACCATAAGACAATGAGATGATACTGTTAGGGAAATTAACAGAATCTGTCACATTGTTCTTTAGCTTGAATACTTTGCTATTTTTCTATGTAATATGAAATCCTGAGGGACAGTAACTTTATATTTATTATTCTATGTGTGGCCTTTCTTAGCCACAATTAGAAGGTAGATGCTGTCTTAATGTTTGCTTAGTGAGTGAATAAGTATGAACTTGTTACTGTTTAAAACATTCGTGGAGTACATTTCAGTAAAGAATAAGTAAAAAAGATAAAGAAAATGGGGAGAATTAGATAAATTGCCATTGAATAAATTATATGAATAATCATGAAGAAAGGAAACAAAATTTGATGATAGGAGATGTAATAGTTCCAAGGACTGGTGATTTAAGACAAAATCTTTGACTTCTAAGTCACAGAACTTCAGTCCTCCAGTGATGGTGAAGCCCATAACACACACTGCCATCCCAGTTTGTTGAGTACATGGGGCCAAGCCAGAGTTAGTGCTTTATATCTTCTGAGAAATATTTTTTTAATTCTTCTATTTTTAGCTTTTGAAATACGATCTTGGGCTCTGGGTAAATAAAACTGGTACTAGGATTGGTTTTGTGTACTGTGCTTAAATGGAGACAAACACACTGTTTTAAAGTGTCAACAGGGACACAAGTAAATAGAGTAAGTGAATCACTCCTAGGAGGAGTAGAGGGCCAAACAGCCCCAAGTCAACTTGTTAAAATAAATCTCATCTAGTATCATAACGAGGACCCTCAGAAAATCTATGGTACTATTATGTGGGCAAAAGAAAAAATAGCTGTGTCATATCTTAAAGGAAAATCATTGATCCTGCATTTTTTTCAACCTTGAAATACATAATAAAGTACAGAAAAAGAGAAGAGGAAGCTATTCTGATTATTTTTCCTGAGGCAGGGGTGAAAAGGCCTAGGCCTAATAGGCAGGTTGTTTTGCAGAAGCTACGAGTGTTTTAGTTTTAGAGTGGTGAGAATAGATGCCCAACCTTGAGCAGCTTGAATGAATGCTGCAGTCCTGGATGCTCAGAGAGCACACACAGAAGCCCAGTGAATGAGGCGTTTTAATGCAGGGAACTCATACATTTTTTCTTATGTTTTCTGCTAGAGCTGAAGGCTGAAATAGGATAAAAATAGACAGTTCTCACCTTGGTGACACTGACAGCAAAAATGATATTATGAGTAGAACTCATTCTAAAGACTGTCAGATACCAAGGAAAAATATTTATATGGGGAGAGGCTGTGCAGCTGAAGGGCTAAATGGTTTTTAATGCAACCCTGGTCAGAGTTGCTCCTTTGTAGAGTTGTTTTAGGGGATTTGCTTACATGGGCCACAACACTTTTCACCTTACCTTATTCAGTAAAGTTTTTTTTTTTTTTTTAAGACTGAGATTCTTATTTTTTTCAAGTTTTTTTTTTTTTAGTAGCTACTTCCAAGACATGATACCTACATTCATCATGAGGAGTTGGTACTTGCACATGACACATCTTGAGTCTTTTTTTTGACATCTTCCCTGCCCCTTTATCTCTTAATCCTCTTCCCATATGAGGAAGCTAATCTTCCTAGTTCTTATTATCTATTCTTTAATTTGATTTTTATTCATATTTTGGGATTTTTATGTAGGAGAAATCATGCAATACTTCATCTTGTGTGTCTGGTATATTTCACTTAACATGATGGTCTCAAGGTACATCCGTTTTCCTACAAATGACTCGTTTATCCTTATTTGTGGCTGAATAGTACTCTATTGTGTATAAATAGTGTATTTCCTTTCCCCATTCAGCTGTAGATGGGCATATAGGCTATTTCCAAGATCTAGCTATTATGAAATTTCCTGCTATAAACACTGTATACATGTGTACATATATACACATAATATAATGACTTTAACTCTTTGAGCAAGGCATCTAGAGGGGGAATAGCTGGGTTGAATGGAATTTCTCGTTTTAGTTTTTTTAGAAATCTCCATATTGATTTCCAAAGAAGTTGTACTAGTTTACATACCTAACAATAATGTAGAAAGGTTCCTTTCTCCCCATAGCCTCACCAACATTTGTTATTATTTGCTTTCTTGAAGATAGCCATTCTGGAAAATAAGATGGACTCTTAATGTGGTTTTAATTTGCATTTCTCTAATAGCCAGAGATGACGAGCATTTTTTCATGTATTTATTGGCCATTTGTACTTCTTCTTTTGAGAAGTGTCTATTTATTTCACTTGCCCATTTTTTGATTGAGTCTTTTATTTTGGGGGTCTAACTTTTTGAGTCTTTATATATTCCAGATATTAGTCCTGTTCTTTCTAATGTTGTAACCAGGAATTTTTGTTACTGTGATTAGAAAAGTGGCTTAAATATCTATTGAAACCTAACTCATTTTTATTAATGTGAAGTTGACCCTTTTATGCTGCTGATGAGGAAGATAAGGTCTGACAACCTTCTTGGAATTCATGATAGAAAATAGGAAACATCATATTGAGAAACCAAGTTCAGCTACCAAGTGTGGGGTAACAAGTACTCTTCTAATGCTTGCGTGGTTCACATGGAAAATCATATATGCTAAATTCAGGACCATTGGAGAGGTGAACTAAAGCTCAAATAGTTCATCTGATGCCCTCAAAGTTCAGGCTTCGTCCTAAGAGGACATCTTTTCAATGTCACAACTATAGAAAATGATTATATTAGTCGAATCCCTAAGCAGGATTTTCTCATGGCAATATATACAGATAATACTCCCTAAAAGACTCCCTAAAGTTGACAATCATGTCCTTACCCTGTGTCCCATGTATGTTACTGCCTATATCACGGAAAAAAATGTCCATTTCCCTAGTAGTATTTACTTAGAATACAATGGAAGAGATATTTCATTTTCTTTCCCATTCTATTCTAACTTAATATTAATATCAATATCACCAGATGATCCAGAAGTGTTTGGGCTTTATTAAGAACACACTAGTTCAGTCATTTCTTTTTGGTTTTAATATTAAGGAAGAGAAGAGAGCATCTAAATTTTTATTTTAGGAGCAATCAAAAGAAGGTATATATGTAGGGCTGGAGCAGAATCTTATATTCAAAAAGTGAATATTGACTTTGACCTAGATCATGTGCTTGGCTTAGATTTGAGGAAGGTTATCTGTGACTCAGATAAATTGCCCACCCTGCTATTCACATGTTAACCTTTAAGTCAAGTTGCCATTTGTGGTAGGCTCTGTAGGCTCCAGCTGGTGTCTGGCTCCATGGCTGGTGTCCTGTTGCACCAGCCCCATCAGTCCCGATCTCCACATGGCATCATGGATCAGAGAAGAGACAGATCAGAGAGATGGAAGGCAATCGTGTCATGTGTCAGTTCCCAGCTGGCCAGTCTCAGAAACCCTCCAAACTATTCGAGAATAGGAGCATAATCTGGAGATTAAAAAGTTCTACTTTCTACGTTTCTTGAACTTACTTGATTCAAATTTTTATCTCAAAAATGTTAGAGCAGATCAGAGTAAACAATCTGCAAACAGATTACAAAATAGAGTCCAGAGGCCTTGGTTAATTTGGGGGTGGGTTATGTAATCACCCCACTGATTCAGCTTGGGTTTCATCTTGTGGGAAACTTGCTAAATACTTTGACTTATTTAAAAAATCTATTTTAAATTAGTTAGGAAACTCTATCTTGGTTTTCCAAATTATGAAATGTCTATTCTGAAATGGCATAATGCAACATAATACTTACTACCTTCAAGAAGAAAATGCCTCAATTTTCTTTGGTTTTGTTTTATTTTGGGAGTCTAATGTCACCTATGGTCTTCACAACAGCTCTCTGTTTATTTGTAGGCAACTGAAACTAGTCTTAGTTCAGAAACAGACCCAGATCTGAAGAGAAAAGAGATCTAGTTAGTAAACTTAGGCTTAAGCTACACCAAATGTTATAATTGGAAGTTTTCTTTTCTTTTTTTTTTTGTACCAGAAATCAAACTCCAGACCTTGAGCTTGTGAGGCAGGCTGAGGAACCACAAGCTAAATCCCCGGCCCTGAAAGTTTTCTTAAAAATCATCTAATTGCTAAAGTTTACAGATTGAGAATACTATATCCATAAGATGTTTTGATAAAACACTTCTATGAAAAAACCCCTAAGTAATAATGTAATGAACTAGTTCACTCTTAGTTCTCCCAATGTACCACAGTGTGGCAGTGACAATTCAAATAAATTTTCTCTCAGATTCCTAACTTTACTATTTATAAACTATTATTTACCTGGCAGATTGGTTTGCAGCCATAAATCTCAAGTCCCTTATCAATTATTCCTCAAATAGGGGATAATATTATTTGTCATCCTGGGTTTAGGTAAGGATTGAATGAAAAGATTAAAGAAGAGCTCCTGGGCTTGTAGGGACTAGTAAGGCCCTCTTCAAATGTAGCCTAGCTGCCTGCAGGTATACTTGTGTGGAAATGTAGGCGAGCATCATTCCTATGTGAGTAGACTGCAATACATAATTAGGAAAGGAAATTGTAACAAATTATTAGTGAAATTGAGTCTCATTTATGCTGCATAGGCTCACTAGAAAGATATGAAGCCTTTTGAACTCTAATATTGTGCTTTATCACAGGGCAGTCAGTTTTCATGATTGGTGGACAAAAATGCAGAGTCATAAGGGATACAGTTTGACATTGTATTATCTAGGTTCAGAGTCTAGTAGCATAACCTCAGGGAAGTAACTTGAACTTTTGAGCCAGTTTCTTATTTTTGAGTCATATATTAAAACATCATTCCTTCTCATTTTTTAAATTTTTGAAGTTAATCTATCAAAACTTATCATTTGCAATGGACTTACTGTATCTTATGCATATTTCCAATTGTTTTGAATATAATAAGTAATTGCTCATGAAAATGCTATATAAATCAGAAAGTTATCTTCAGATATTAGTTAATATGATCAGGTAAACCTTGATGTTTCTGTATAGTTAACTAAGTATATGACCTCAGTGTCTAGTAATTATATGGTGTAATGGAAGAGAATGTACTCAGATACTTGTTCCTAAGTAATTTTTAAAAAGTTTTTAAAAATATTCCAATAGCAAACTCCTAGTAATTTAAAAATCCAGGCTGACGTTTGCTCTTTTTGTAGCTCTTGTTTTTAGGGCACCTACCCTATAGATGTGGACTGGTCAGGGCTGTAAAAACATATGTGAATGACCCTGGAGAAACTCAAACATGAATTATTATGATAATGAGTGTTTTCATAGGAGGGAAGTGAGGTTCAGACAGGTCGACCAACAGAGTTGTACAACTGAGACAAAAATTTCATCTCTAAATTTCGAAGTGTAAGCTATCTTCCACTGGGTTTAAGGTATGAAGAAGAAAAGATAATTTAACAGATAAGTCCTAGAGCTCTGTCTCTATCAGATCAATTTCATTTCAAGATTAAGGTAATTTATTTAAAAAAATTATCCCTGTAGAAATCTTGTGGATTAAAAAGATAAATACATTCCAAATTATTTTACATTCATGAGAATCACTTAAGAAAAATCACTTAAGAAAAATTCAGTCTGCACATTTTGTGAAGAGAAGAATTATAACAACCGCCATAAAGCTTGAAGCTGAACTGGTTAGCTCTTTGTTTGACTCTGAGGTTGTAGTTATTTTTTTAAACATACTTTATTTTTTTGGGAACAATTTTAAAATCATAGCAAAACCGAGAGAAAAGTACACGAATTTTCCATACAATTCCTACTTGCACACACTCGCAGCCTTCCCCTTCCATCACCCTGCATGGCAGCAGTGAGTCTACACCTACACACCCCCACATCCATAGCTTACACTATCATTCACTGCATTGTGAGTGTGCACAAATGAATTACATACCCATCATTACAGAGCCATACAGAGCAGTTTTGCTGCCCAAAGTTCTCTGTGACTCAGCTGTTCCTCTCTTCCTTCCTAATCCCTGGCAAACACTGATCTCTTTCTTGTCTCTACATCATTGCATTTTTAAGAATATCACAGTTGGAATCGTACAGTATGTAGCTTTTCTCAGATTGGCCTCTTTCAATTCATAGTGTGAATCTGATTTTACTCCACACCTTTTCATAATTATACTTTATTTACTGCTATATAGTTGTTGCTAGAGTTTACATTATACATTCACAACTACTCCAAGCCCACTCAAAAAATACTATGCAATCTCATAGGCAGCATATTTTGTGATGAAAACAAGCCAAATTTCTCCCTTCCATCTTTTGTATTATTGTTATCATTCATTCCACATATATAAACACACATAAATACATATATGAATATACAATTGAATATTTCCTTGCTATTATTTTTAATAAATTACTATTAGATGAATTAAATATAAGAAAATAATTTTTATTTACTTTCATTTATTTCTTCTCCAATGCTTTTTCATTTTTTTAAGTGGTTACTAGTTTCTGGCCTACATTATTTTCTTTCTTTCTGAAGTGCTTCTTTTAACATTTCTTACAAGGCAAGTATGCCCGAAACAAATTCCCTTAATTTTAGTTTGAGAAAGATTTGATTTCTCCATCATTTTTGAAAGATAATTTTGAACATAGCAGTCTAGGTGGGGATTTTTGTGTCAATACTTGGAATTTCATTCCATTCTCCTCTTGCTGCCATGGTCTCTGCTGTAGTTCAGATCTTGAGTGGCCCTCGTGTTGAAAGAAGAGCCTCTGAGAGGTGGCTGGAACCTTAGTAGGCAGGGCCCAGAGGAAGGAAGTCAGAAAATTGGAGGCCTGTCCTTAAAGAGGATATTGGCATCTGAAACCCTCCTCTTCCTCTTTCTCTTTTCTTGCCAGCTGCCAGGAGGTAAGCAGTTTCCTCTTTACATACTGCTGATGTCCTACCTCACCAAGGCCCATATGCAGTGAGGCCATCTGACTTTGGGCTGAAACTTCCAAAACAGTGAGCCAAAATAAAGCTTTCTTCTTTTGCATTGAGTATCTCAGGTACCTTTTTTTTTTTTTTTTTTTTTACCATAATAGGAATCTGTCTAAAAGTTTCTGATGAGGATACACATAGAATTCTTATCTTTGCTCATCTATAGGTAAATTGTTTACTTCCTCCTGGTTTCTTTCAAGATTTTTTTTTACCTTTTGTAAAAATGATGTGCCTATATATAAATTTCTGGCATTTATTTGGTGTTTTCTGAACTTCCTAAATGTGTGGTTTAATGTTTGACATTATTATATTTCTTGGTTCCTTTCTCTCTTTCTAGTGTTTTTGTTATAAATATGTTATACATTTTGTAGTTTTGTGTGTTTTTTATGTATTTTGCTCATTTCTTCAATCTCTTTCATTTTACTTTGCAGCTTGAGATCTTTCTTTTGAGATTTCCTTGGGTTCAGAGATTATTTCTTTAGTTGTTTTCAGTGTACTAAAATTAAAGTCATTCTTCAATTCTGACAATGTGTTTTTGAATTCCAACATTTTATTTTGATTCTTTCTTCCTTAAAGAATTTTCATTTGTGCACATACATTGCCCATCTCCTCTTTCATGTGGTCTACTTTATCTACTAACCTTAGCCTAGTAATTGTACTTTAAAAAATAATTCCAACATCACCCAGATATAGTGTGATTCTGATACTTGATTTTTCTCTTCAACTTACATTTTGTCTCCCAGTATACCTTGTATATTTTCTTGACAGCCAAGTATGAAGTACTGAGTAAAATCACTGTTGTTAGTGACCTGTTAGTTATATGGTAGTAAGATGTATGGGGAGAAGAGAAGCATTCTGTAAACTACAGTTAGGCTTCTCAGGGTTTTAGTGAGGCTGTGCCTCAGGACTGAATTTTACAAGCTCTTCTCAATATTATGCTCCTCTTTGGCTGAGACATGATGTTTGAGAGTTCTGTGGCTGATAATGCTTTCTTGTTCAGGTAAGTTAGGCTATGATAAAACCCAGAAGATTAGGCTTTGGTGAGGTAGCTTCTCCTGTTAAGAACAGAATGATGCCCGGTTAAACACAAAAATAAGCGGATGCTTGTTTGATTTGCCATTCATTTTTATTTCTTCTTTTGTATCACGCCCTCTAACCCTCACTTATTTTTGATTATTCATTGTCTTGCACTCCGTATGTGAGTTTCCTCAGGTCATGGTCATCTTGCTTCGGACTGATGAGCTTTTTCCCTTGAGTTCCCAGCACCTGCAGCCTTGCACAGACACTGCTATGGATTAGCTCTGGGTCAGCTGTTTACAAGGAGAGGCTTTAACCCCTTGTGTTCTTCTTTTATTTCTTGGAGTGATTCTGAAGAAAATCTAGTCACAGGATTGTCCTTTTTTGATATTTCCAGCTCACTCCCTATCCTTTCTCCTGAGGAGGTCATATTTTCTCTCCTCAGCCTGCGAGCTTCTGTTTTCTGCCTGGCTGCGCTCACCGCCTTCCTATGGCACCTCAGGGAATTGCCCTCTTATTACCACAATTACAATCTGTACACATTTCATTAAACTAATATCGCTGCGCACAGGCTTTCTCCACAGAACTGCACAGCTGGAGCCCCATTTCTTTTCCTCAGCTTAAACACTTTGACAGGTTAAGAAAGCTATTATGGCTGAATAACAGGTGTTGCAAAACAATGTGCATTTGATGTTTAAATGAGAGAGCTTCTTTATTGACTGCCTTTATTGCAGCTAAGGCTCTCCTTTTTCACAATGATTGGATTTTTATTGTTTTTACTGCTTTTTAAAGTGTATTCTGTTGTTTCAGAATAGGTCTGAAGTGACTGTGTGTGGTTATTTGCTATTCTGCTGTCCTTTCCTTTTTATTATTATTGTTTGTGCTTCCTACTTTCCTTTCCAGGTGAAGAATTGTTGCAGAAATAGAAGGATTTTATTGAGTCTCTTTCTCTCTCTAATAGAAACACACCAACTTCCTGAACAAGTCCCAGTGGACCTCTAAGGGGCTGTGTCTCCATTATTTTGCACCTGTTTATATTGTCTTCCACAGTCCACTCATGTACTGTCCAGCGACCCAATGAATTGGCTCCCAAATGAGGAAGAATAAAATACAAACTTTGGGAGTGATGGTTTACTATTAGAGCTTCTTATCTGGATATTACTATCTCATTATTTGTTCAGAACATCAGTGCTAGAACACATATGCTGATGCATAGTTTTTGGTATTTATCCTTTATCTCTTGACATTTTGCTTATTTTTCCCTACATTCATGGACATTAAGCAAGTCTTTATTCCTTTTCTCTATTTCCTCACAGAATATCATGCTCAGCAGGATATAGTCTGTTTTATTATTTCACTAAGATGATTTTTGCTGAAGAGATAGTCAAGTGTTAAAATACCATTTTTCAAAGGCAGCGCTCAGTGAGAGAGAACATGTGATTATGAAAGCATAGAAATGGGTGGAAATAAAAGATGACTTTGAAATAATTTAGATTTGTGCTTTTATACAGTCTAGTGCAATGCTTTTAATACTATAGGCACTCGGAAATGCTTATTAACTCAACTATAAGCCATAACACACCTTCTTAAATCAAGATTCAGATTTCACGTTTACTTACATTTTACACCAGTAGAAAGCAGTAAGAAAAAAAGAGGAAAAGAGTTTATTGTCTCCTTTAGCTGAATATTTAAATTTTTCTTACTGTTTTCAAACTTGTAATCATTTCCTATTCATTCTTGTTAAGTCAGCTGAAGTCATGTCTGTGATAAGAGCCACATTTTACCAAAAATATGAATATCACCCATCAGGGTTGGGACAATGCCTATTTCTCTGTGTGTTTTTAATATGTGAAGCATTTCTTAATATAAAGCAAGGGTTCAATAAATGGCTACTCAAAGAACTTTATTCATTTTGGAAATTAGGCATGCTTCATGTACCTTTCAAATGATTTGAAGACCTCTTAAAATCCTAAATACAATTTTGTGTACATGCATAGAAGTGAGGGCAGTGAGAATTTTTGGTTTTCATTTGATTTTCAAAGGAATCTGTGACTCAAAATAATTTCTGAACACTTACTTTAGAAAGAAGCACTTTGAGTGATAATTTAATAAGCATTGGTCAACAAAGAAATTATCTACTGAGCCAGTAGCTTATATATTTTTTCTATTGTAAAGTTGTAATGTGGGATTTAGTAAACTTGGTAAGCTTTGCTTGTTCTTATAAGAACACTCTTAAAATAGTCAAGGATTTCTTTCTCCAGAGCCAGAGTCTATCAATCTTCAACCTACAATTGTGTCACAGATGTGTATTTTTAATAATAGCACCAAAATTCATACTTTCTAGAAACTGTTTATAGCTTAAAAAGTACTTTCTCATTTGAAAGATGACCAAAATCCATCCCACTAGAATGCTGATTCATTCACAAACATCTCCAGGGACAGGGCAGACCAGTTCTGTTTTCAGAGATTTACAGGTACAGTGAGTGTCTAAGTCCCTGTGGTGTCTAACTCAATTATTTAAAATAATGATAGTAACCTTACACTTATGAGGCCCATTTCTCCCAAGAATTTTAATAAATTTCGTAATGTGAAACAGGACTCTTATTCTCCTCACTTAAGAGGTGTGGTAACTCCAATGCAGATGTTGCTCGCTGACTTTTCTCATGGCTCATTGGGTCACCAGTGGAGATGCAAACTAAAATTTGTGAATTTTTAGTGGTTGGTTGCTACTACAATAATAAATTTAAATATATATATATATATATATATATATATATATATATATATGGAATATCTTTGCTTCTGAAATATATTTCTCTTCTGGATTCAAACTGAAGAAAAAATTTTACCTTGGAAGTTGGTTTTAAAATGAAAGAGAAAGAATTTTTTTGAGCCAACAAAGTTAATTAAATGTTACAAATGACTATCTATATAAAGATGTAGTAAAATCATATATGATTCATTAGCTTATGGTAACCATTATAATAAGTTTTAGGAATATGTTTTCTTCATATGAATGCATGGATTTTTCAGGATGGGGTTTATCTTGAATAAAAGATGATTTATCATATTGACAGCATTTGGATTTCTTTCCTTTGTTTCAATTATGCTAATAATTGCTTTAACACATCATGGATGCCATTTATCAGATTTTTAAAACTTTACATCTTTTAAAAGCTAAGTTCAATAAAGTTTATTTCAGTTTTGCTCTGCACATTCTTCCCTTTCAAATATTATTACAGGGTATGCCCACATTTGAACAGATTCTCTGATTCAGCCTATTGGAAATAACAGAAGCAGCTGCGTGACAGTCTGTCAGCTAGATGGTATCTGTGCTGTCTTCCTCTTGTCCTAGAAATTCATTTTCCTGATAGCTTTAGTGTTATTGAAAGCAGCAGAGCCTGGTGATGCTGGCCATTACCTCCACCTCATTTACATTTGTGCCCAGGAACCCCCTCAAGCTCCTCTCTGTCCCCTGAAGTCTCCAGCACTCCACGGCACCTCAACAAGCACCCTCTCAGTCACAGATGGCTTGCTGTGCAAAAATAACCCAGGGAGGAGCACAGGTTCCTAGGAGTCTGGGGCTCATGGGCTGGGCTGTTTCTAAGCCAGCAGCAGCTGAGATGACCCAGATTCAGGAACTGCTTTCCCCTCTGCTTTACCCTGTCCAGAAATGACCATTATTGTGTTTCTACTAGGATTTAAATCATGATGCATGTGGGTGGTACAATTTCCTCTGCTGGAAGAATGAGGGCACAATGGGAAATTCAAAGCCCTCAAGAGCAAGAGGGTGAGTGTAACAAAGCAGAAAATATTTTCCTGGTGTTCCATTGTGCCA
The DNA here is from genome assembly GCF_053883595.1 of Heterocephalus glaber. Taxonomy (NCBI): domain Eukaryota; kingdom Metazoa; phylum Chordata; class Mammalia; order Rodentia; family Bathyergidae; genus Heterocephalus; species Heterocephalus glaber. The sequence continues at coordinate 2,017,846 of NW_028258303.1, forward strand.
GCAAGTATTCCTCTGGGAGTGTTTGTGTGTGTGTGTGTGTGTGTGTGTGTGTGTGCGTGCACGTGTGTGTGAATAGTAAGAGAATTACACACACTTATGTGATTATAGGCACTCAGACTTAGGAGCTTTCAAACACAACACAGGAAATCTAGGGGATGCATTTAATATGGCAGTTAATTCTTTGCAGATAACAATATGTCAGAGAGAAAAAGAAATAAATATTTAATAATTTATTTAATAAAAGATATTTTTACCAGTAATACTAAATAACATAAAAATCGCAATAGTCCATAGACAGAAAATGAATTTCTTTCTTTCCCTCCTCTTTGTCTTCCTCCTCCTCTTTTTCTTGGCTTCTGTTGAAAATTACATTACCTATTAATCAATATCTCTAAAAGTATTCCTGTATCTGAATAGTAGTTCTTAAGCTCAGGCATGCACTGATATCACTTGACAATTTAGTGAAACTACAGCAATTCCACCTTATCCTGTCCCCACAATCCTGGCCTGGGTGGCTCTGTTAAATCTCTGAGTGGTTCTGTCTTATGCCCACATTTGAAAACCAATCCAACCCAGAGAGGGAACAACCACAACTGATTCACCTCGGGATATTTTAAAGATTTTTTTTTTATCATTTTAAGTTTCATAATTTAGTAACTTTGGAGCCATTTCTGACTCTTACTTTACAATCCATAGCCAATCAATCCTCCTGGCTCTGTTTATTATTATAAATTAACAAGTTATAATGGTATATATTTATGAGGCACACAGTGATATTAAGATTTATATATATATATATATTGCAGTGATTAATCATGCTAGTTAATATATCACCACAAATATTTGTTACTTTTTGTGGTGAGAAAATATGAAATTTACTCAGTAATTTTGAAACATACAATACATTACATTGTTAACTATAGTTATCATGGTGCACAATAGATCTAAAAAAAAAACCCCTCATTCTTCTTGTGTAACTGAAATTTTGTACCTTTGACTAACAAGTTCCCAATTCCCCTATTTCACACCTCTGATAACTATGATTCTGCTCTCCCTTAGTGAGTTCAGTTGTTTGAACTCCATGCATAAGTGGGCTTTTGTGGTATTTGTTCTGTTTCCGGCTTCACATTGCATAATGTTCAGGTTCATCATGTCACAAATGACAAGGTTTACTTTTAAAGGCTGAAGAGTATTCCACTGTGTATATATACACCACATTTTCTTTTTCCACTCATCCATTGGTGGACACATACTGATTCCATCACTTAGCTATGCGAATATGTGCTGCAATAAACATAGGCATGCAGGTAACCCTTTGACATTCTGACTTCAAAGGTTTTGGACATATAGGTACATCTCATAGATGTGGAACTTTTGCCTCTATTTTTAGATTTTGAAGAAACATATAATTTTTCATAATGGTTATACTAATTTACATTCCTACCAGCAGTGACAAGAGTTACCTTCTTTTCACCTCTTCACTGTTTTAGTTGCTTTCTTCATCACTGGGACACCCAGAATTTAAAGGAGGCAAGATTTATTAGGGCTCACATTATGTCAGGCTTCAGTGCACAGTTGGCTGGCACCAAGCCAGGGCAACAAGCACAGGATACTTCCTGGTGACAAGACAGGCAGGAAGAGGGAAGGAAGGGAGACAGACCCCTCTGGGCCACGCCCCCAGTGACCACCTTGTTTGACAAGGCCCTAGCTCCCAACATCACACTTAGCTATCGGCTCCATAGTGGACTAATCCACTTGTGAATATCACACCCTCATGATCCAATCATTTGCCCTCATCTTGTCCTTGTTCTAAAAGAAAAACTTTCAACATTAGTTGTGGGCTTGTCATTTATGATCTTTATTTGGCTGAAGTATATTACTTTTACCTCAAATTTGTTAAGAATTCTTTTTCTATCATGGAAGGGTATAAATTCAGTCAAATGACTTTTCTACATCTAGTGAGATCGTATGGTTTTTGTCCTTCATTCTGTTAATTGTTATACATCACATTTACTAATTTGTATATATTGAACCATTCTTGCATCTCAAGGATAAATTCCACTTGGTCATGGTGAATCATCCTTTTAATGTGCCATTGAATTTGTTGTCTAGTGTTTTGTTGAAGACTTAGTTCTGTCTTTGCATAGATCAAATTTGACCACTTTTCACCATTTTTGTAACCAATCTGTTTAGTTGTCACTGAGGCTATCACAATAGAAGTTTTCTTGATTCCACGCTTGCATTTCCTTACTCAGTTCTTTATTGTACATAGTGATCCAGATAACACTTAAAACCATTTTCTTCCCTTTCTAATAGTGCCTCATGGCTTGCAATATAATTCAGAGTAAAATCTTATGAGTTCTGGTGCCTATTTTCTCTCTTTCCTCCCTGCAACTTACTTCTCTCCACTATACACTCTTGTTTCTATTTTGGAATACCTGTCTTATCACCTTCCTTTTCTGAGATCTTCCAAACCCACACACAGCTGGCTCCTTGCCAAGGAAGACTACTTAACTATCCTTTGTTGGATAGAATCCTAGATCAAATAAATTTAATTTGCTGTTTGTGATTGTCAACACTTGTTTGCAAATAGCATGTTATATATTTATTTGTGTATTTATCCTGAGTAGAATGTGAGCCTCCAAACCAAGATCTTCTCACATGTTGATTCCTTTTGCACTTTAAATTTTTCAAATTTAAAAATGGCTTTTGAAGTTTTATTATACATACTAATATAATCTAGATTTTTGTAGCCATTCTGCAGACTAACAGAAAATGTGTTTAATTGCTTAAAAAATTGGTGAATGTGAAACAAATTCTAATTTGTTAATAATGCAAATGAATATCTATTCTGAGGCAACTTATAGAGTGATTTCCTTATATGATTGTGTGTCTTTGTCCTTGTCTCTTCAACAGTAAATTTTATTATAGTGACTTTGCATCATCACAACAAAGCAACATTTCTCCATAGCATTCTAGTTGCACAAGCTCATAGTTCTATAGTCAGAAAAACACCCAATTAACTCCACATAAGAAACCCATAAAAAATTAACACAACAACTTAAATTTAGCTTATTTTCTGAACCCAAAAATAAAGCCTATTGCTTGATAAATGATTTTTTGTGTTACCTCTGTGTGTATAGGATACTTTGTATCCATGATTTTCAAAATATTTATTTAAGTATAAGAACAATAGAACAGACTAAAATGTGGATAATTTCAGAGAAGGTTTATTATATAAAACTCACCCCTGAATTATTTGATTTTAATGATTTTAACACTGATTATAAGATTTTGGATCCTTGCCCCTGGATGTATATTTTAAGATAGGTAATAAAATACCACAAATATTTATGACACTAAGTATCTGCAGAGAAAGAAAAAGATATAGCGCATTCTCCTGCTCATTGTAGCACTATTTACAATAGCCAAGAGATGGAAATGAACTCAATGTCCCTCAGCTTATGGGTGGATAAAGAAAATGTGGTACATATATACAATGGAATAATATTCAGTTATAAAAAGAATGAAACCCTGTCACTTGTGACAACATGGATGGAACTGGAGATCATGTTGACTGAAATGGGTCAGGCAGAGAGGTGAGTATCACGGGATCTCACTCATGTGTGAACTCTACAAAAGTCAAACTCACAGAAGTTGAGAGCAGAATGGTGATCACCAGAGCCCAGAGACAGTGAGTAGGAAGGGATGGGGATATCTGACCATTGGAACTAAGTTATAGTTACCTGGGAGCAAGAAGCTCTGAGGTCCAAGTGCAAGGAGGATGACCATAGGTAACAATAATGTGTTGCACTGTGTGTTTCACAAAGCTAGAGGAAAAGATTTTTGATTTTTCACCAAGAAGAATTGATGAATTTTGGAGGAGATAAATACATTTAAATGGTTTAAACATCATGCAATATATCCATGAGTGGTGATCAATCTTAAGAGTCAACTTGACTAAATTGAGAACGCTCTAGGAAACTAGGTGAGCGTGTTTCTGGGTGTGTTTGTGGGGTGCTCCCAGAAAGGATTGTTATGTGGGTCAGCAGACTGAGACGAAAGACCCACACACTTGCTGCCACTGCCCATTAGGGTTGCAGCCTGATGGAACAAAAATAGAAAAAAGAGGAAGTTGGTGAGGCCTTGAAGTTAGCTTTCCCTCAGAGCATCCTTTGCTGCTACCATAAATCCACTTTGGACATCAGACTCCAACTCCTTCAAATTTTCAATGGGAACTTATGCCCCTGACTCCTAAGGGAAATTTCATGCCTTCAGCATTGGCCTGAGCTGCATCCTTGGTCCCTCCTGTTCTGAGGCTTCCACCTTCTTAGACGGAGCTGTTAGGGTTCTCTGACTCTTGCTCTGTTTCATGGCTGCAATGAGTTAAGCAGGTTCACTCTATGGCACACTTCGCACCTGAAGTATCTGCCTCAGAGCCAGCCAAAGTGACCTGAAACCTTTGAAACTGTGAGCCAAAATAAAACCTTGATTCCTTTAAACAGTTTTTCTCAGCTATTTTTCACAGCAATGGAAGATGGCTAACACAACATGTATCATACATTCCATGATGCCTCATTAATATGTACAGTGTTTATATTTTTGTTTATCAGTTATAAAATAATATAGTGCAGTGGACGTTATGGAGGAAAAATGTTTAAAATGTGTCTTTGTAATCATGTTTTAAATATGAGTATAGTTTAAATATGGATGCCTTCACTCATAGTTGCTATCATTTAGAAGAAAGCAAGCAAGGCAGAAAGAAATGAGCACACAACAAAAATATTTCTCAAGTGTGTTGCTAATGAAACTTTTATATAAATGTACATCAATTATTTCCCATTTATTAAGTAAAAAATGTGGCTTTGAAACAAAGTAAGAATTTTCTTTATTCTCTCATTGAAGTTTAAATGAGAGTTTTATAAAGTAACTTGAAATCTTGTCCAAGGATTTTGCTGGTCTGAAATTTTAACAGCCAGACCAAGCCAATGAAAAGCAACTATAAAATAGGCTATGTTTTTTTCCCACTTCAATTGAAATTTTTAAACTTCTTTCACATATCAGTAAGTAAAGTCCTGCTTTTGAGCAAAAGGAATGGAAGGGGAGGTAAAAAGAATTAAGATGTGTTGTGTATAGTACCAGCTCCCCACAGCAAATATACTCATTATGTACTGAAAACATGTACTAATGGAAAAAGAAAGTACTGCTTCTGATAATAGGTAATTACATTAGATAATGGTTTACCTTTTGAAAGAGAAGTGAGTGAAAAGTGCAGGGACTCCTCTGTTCATCCAAGATGTTAAAGTAAGATAAATGCAAATTAGTTAAGTTTAAGTAATTTTTGTCAAATTGGTAAGATTCCTATTTTGCCATGTATTTCTGGTATAAAGGTATAGAATATTGTAGTTTTCAGAGAGGGTATGTCAATACTTCTACTCCCATATTCTCTCGAAGACTTGCTCCTTCCTTGATCAATAAGTAGTCTGTGGTGTCTCTTTTTCCCCTTCCCTATGTGACCCAGCCATCAGGTCATGTCATGAAGAATGTCCTGCCACCTTTAGGTGTCCTGACCAATGCTGCATTTAAAGTTTCAAAAGTCACCCCTGATTGGCAACATCAACTTCCAGATCTGTGGGTTATGAAGGCTTCAGATTATCCCAGCTTCCAGTTTTTCAGCCACTCCACTCAATGCTGTGTAGAACAGAGACAAGCCCTTACTGCTGGTTCTGCTGAAATTGCATATTCAGGGGCAAGATGAACATTATTTATGCTTTTAAGATTTGACATGGTTTGTTGCATACCATTAAATAATTGAAAAAATAACAATTTAATGCCAAGAACCAAAACCATAAACTCGTCACTATTTTTAATATTACAGTATTATTTGATATGTTGATTTTTTTCCCTAAGTATGTTGATCTTTGTTTTCTATATTTTGGAGTTATTTTATTAGGCATATGCATGTTTAAGTATATATTCCTAGAAATTCAATTAATATTTACTATGTTAAAACATTTTATTCCTAATAGATCTTAGAGCATCATTTATTCAATTATTATACACTCATATTGGTTGTATTCTGCCTATTTTATACACTTAATTTTCTCTTTTTTCAAACTTCTTTTGTCATTATGATTTAGATGTGTCTTGTAGAGAAAGTACACTACTGGATTGTTTGAAAAATATCAATCTTTGTATTCCAACTGGTAAATTTAGTCCATTTATACTTATTGTGTCTGTTAGCATATTTATTATACCATTTTATTTTCTACTATCTTTTTATCTAGCTGTCTTCATATTTTAGTTTGTTTTGCTTGCTATTATTTTTCCTTACTTATTAATTTTCTTTTCAGTTTAAATATTATAAATAATTCTTCTATTTTTCAAATGTATACTCTTATGAGGCAATACGTATAGTAAATTCTGAAATAAATCCACATCACAACACTCCTATTGAACAATTCAAGAAACTTAAGAAGTTTACTTCTCCCTTGATATTTTTATCATTATTTTTCTATATTTTAATTCCATTTTGCTATTCTAATTCTATAGAATAGTTACATTTTGCCATTGTTTTATGCAATAAATATTTACCACCTTTTAGCCAAAGTTTTGCCATTATTCTTTCTTAATTCTCTGTCTAGCTTTTGAGGTTTATTTTCAATTTTCCTAAGATAGAACTCTTAGATTTTTAATGAGTTTATTAGTTGTAAATCATTGCTGATTGTCAACTGGAAAATATCTTTTCTGTGCCTTCATTTTTGAATAATAGTTATGTCAAAGATTGTGAATACTCATCAAATATTCAAGTAATATTCCCCCAATATCCAATTCACCAGTTAGATCTATTAATTCACTTGTGAGATTTATCTTAAATCTACCCTCTTGGTTCATCAAATTCTACATCCTAGATAAGTCCTTCAGTATTCTCCTGGTTGCATATTTATGTTAGAGACCAAAATTCATGTCACTCCAAAATATCACTGTAGGATATATTTTGTAGGAGAATATGTCACCCCCAAAATATGCCTTTCTGGAATAAACATCATTTTGAGCTGAAGGCAATTAAGAAGCAACAAATATAGAAAACCTTTGTCCTTTTCTGTCTAAAGGGACTATATAAATTCTCTTATAATAGAGATGACTATAAGTTCTTATCAAGCCAGACATGGCACTAAAAGAAGCTGAAATCAAAGTTCAATCCATGTTTTGTCTTATATACTTATCCCATGGTTTGCATACTTGAAAACCTAAAACCACTTTCCTTTGTCATTCATTTCTCAACATATTTAATATATTTCCTTGAAAATCCTATATGAGCTGTAGTTCTAAGTCATCCTTTTTAGTTATCAATTTCTGGGTGTTTCCATGTGTTACTAGTGTATTATTATGTTAATAAATTTGTTTTCTTTTTCTAATTTGTCTTTTGCTACAGGAGTCCCAGATCAGAACTAATTGGATGGAGAAAAAATTTTGTTATCTTACATTTCTAATTATTAATAGTGATTTTTTTAAAGTGAATAATATTTCTGTAAATCTCATTCAGTAGTTTAAAATAAAATCACATGGAGGAAATCTCAATGTTTCAATGTTCTAACTTACAAGGTATTGATTAGATTTCTGCTTAGCTTTTCCAGCGTAAAATTATCAGCCTCAAAATGAAAATTGGAGTGTTTTAAATGTCCTAAGAAAACACGTATAAAAAATGAACAGTATATATTCTAATACTTTCTAGTCTAGTATGTAATCCACAGCCTAATTTCTCTAAATAATTTCTTTTATTTCAAATTTGACTTCAATTTAATTCACTAAGAGAAGCATCACAATATGGTTGATCTTAGACTGAACACAAATACGATGTGTTTCAGCAGCCAGTGTATGTCCATTGTTGATAAGTCATTTACGAAGGCTTCAAGAGTTATCACTGTGACCCACCAAAAGTGGCTATTAAATTCAACATGAATATTAAAATATAATACAATCCACATCTGAAAAACTTAATTTTATTTCATTTTACTTTTATTCATTTATTATGTGTTGGCATTACATGTTTGTAATATGCATTGTTTACATTCCTTGTGTGGAGTTGGTTGGTACATATACATAACGCATGTCAATGCCTTTTTCTGACCCTCTTTCTCTCCCATCCCTCTATTGTTCTCTTTCTCACTTGAGAAGGATCTAACTATTCTTCCCACTAGCTATCCTTTATTTGTAATTTGGGTTTCTCATACAAGAGAAACTGCCACGGGCTGGGCCTGAAGATGGCCCTTCATCTCTTCCCTGCTCCCTTTCTCCTCCTTACTTCCTTTCTCCTCCATAGATAGAGACTCTGTGTAGCCCCTACATGGCTCAGCCCCAGGAGACAGTTACATTGTATCCTTCCCTGTTCCCTTCCTGTGCATGCCCCATCACGAAACAATCACGCTACATTCCACCTAGGCCACGTAGGCTACATAGCATTATTTGCCCTGCCTTCTCTTCCTGTTTGCCTTGCACTATAAATAGTGCATGGTGCTCCAGCCGGCGTTAGCTACAGACAAGCTATGGTTCCACCTGGTCCCAAACTTCAAGAATAATCTTGGTCTCTTTGTCATCTTTTCCTCATCTCCCACCATTCTCCCCAGCTTCAGACCCTATGCTGTGCGGGTCTCGGTATCTGGAGCCCAGCGTGGCTGGTACAAGGGATTCAGAACTCGGCTGAGGAGACACTTCCATTAGCTAGGGCACACAAAGAGGGAGGTGAGTGGTTCCCTGGGTGTAAAACATGGGAAAGTCAGGCTCGCAATCGTGCTACACGAATTGCTAAAAGCTAAGGGGACTAAAGTCTAACTAGAGCAGCTGCGCTCTTTTGTTTCTTTTGTTGAGGTTACTTGTCCTTGGTTTCCAGAGCAGGGCACGGTGAATCTTTTTTTTTTTTTTTTTTGCACAGCAGGCGGCGAAACCACTGAGCTAAATCCCAGGCCTTAGGTGAAACTTCACACGACATAAAGTAGGGAAACAGTTGAGAGATTGCTATACTGCTGAGGGTCCAGAAAAGATTCCTAACTTTACCTTTTCTTTCTGGTCATTGGTTAATGAGTGTTTGGATGCCTGTCCTGCAATCAAACGTCCCATCGATGACATGGCACCAAACATGGTGTCACACCTTAAACAGTTCAGGGTTGAGAAAATGAAAGCGGCCTCTCAGCTGCTTGGGGCTACTGAGGGAATAATGGGGGTAATGGAGCCCTCGGCCCAGGTGAAGCCCTTGGCCCCCTTCTCTGAGTTTTCTGATTGATCTTCAGAAGACCCTGGAGATGAGGCAGACTCAGATGTAGAGAACAAGTCGAGGCTTGCAGCTCTGGCGCCTCTTTCCATTTCTGTGCCGCTGCAAGCAAATCCAACGCAGTCCCACTACCCTGGGAGAAATCCAAAGCCCCTTGCTGTGCTTCCTTAAAGGGCGCTTTAGTTGTACCACAGGTGTCGGCATCAGTTGTAGGTCTGCTTTCCTCCCTACAGATGGCACTCCAAGGAGCACATGATCAAGGGGAAGCCTTGGAATATACCCTATCAAAGAGGTTCCCGACCCAAATAATCCAGGATAAATGCTTAGACATGAGCCCATTCCTTTTAAAACATTTAAAGAGATGAAAATGGTCGCCCTTGCCTCTGGGCCCATGGCTCCTTTTACTATGGGATTGCCTGAGGCGGTAGCCACTGTGGGTATGCCCTCAGATGATTGGAAAGCCCTGGTCTAGGCTTGCTTGTCCCCGGATGATTATTTGTTGTGGAAGTCTGCATGCATTGAGCAGTTCCTGGAACAAGCCACATGCAACCAGCAGCACGTGGTTCCCGTTACTATGGACATGCTCATTGGAGAGGGCAATCTAGCGGGACTGGTTAACCAGCTGATTTATGTCCAACCAGTCTGTGATGAGATACAGCACACAGCCCTGCATGCTTCGAGAGAGCTTCCATCAAAGGGGAAATAAAACATGGATGAACCTGCCATCAGACAAGGGTCTGATGAGAACTTCCAAGATTTTGTCAGTCGACTTTTACAGGCAGCCTCCCACATTACACATCATCATGAAGCAGGACAGGGAGTACAATTGGTTTTTGAAAATGTAAATAAATGGTGTAAAGAGGCTATATGCCTTCACAAAAAAACAAGAATCACTACAAGATATGATTAGACTGTATGCTGACAAGCCTCTGGTATGTGCAGGGGGCCACCTTGGCAGCCTTTTTATGTCCCAAGACAAGGAAAAATAAGGGGGCTTGTTTTCTTTTTTTAAATTAATTTTATTAGTACATTTTAGGTATACAGTACAGTTACATTCATCATTGGAAATTTGCACCTTAACATAATCACTCTTCGTTCTTATTTTTTCCCCATTCCCCTGACCTCCCTTCAAACCTTCCATCCCACCCTATTTACAAAGGCTTTGTTTCCATTTTTTCATTTTCTCATATTAATTCCATTCCCTTCTTTCCTTTCTCCTACCCCTCCAACTTCTACTTCCCCTTTTCTGACTATTTCACATTATCTATTATACCTGTTAGTCCTTTTTTATACTTTCAGTTTCTCACACTGGAAAAACTATTCCGTATTTACACATGTGTGTCCTATTTATTTCACTTAAGAGTATTGCCTTAGTGTGCATCCATTTAGTAATAAATGTCTCTAAGTTCTCATTTTTTATGGCTGAGTAGTACTCCATTTTATTCAAAAGACCACATTTTTTTATCCAGTCTCCAGTTGATGGGCATTTGGGCTCCTTCCAAGTTTTAGCTATCACAAATTGTGCTTCTATGAACCTGGGTGCACATATATCACTGTGGTATGATTCTTTTAATTCTTTGGGGGAGATACCCAGCAGGGGAATAGCTGGGTCAAATGGGAATTCCAGTCCTAGTTATTTGAGGTATCTCCATACTGATTTCCACAGTGGTTGCACCAGTCTACACTCCCACCAGCAGTGGAGCAGGGTTCCTCTTTCCCCACAGCCCTGCCAGCATTTGTTATTGGTTGATTTCTTAATAGCAGCCATTCTTTCTGGAGTGAGGCAGAATCAGCATTGTTTCCATTTGCATCTCACAAATACCAGTGATGTTGAACATTTTTTCATATGTTCATTTGCTATTTCTACTTCTTTGTCTGAGAAATGTCTGTTCATTTCAGATGCCCATTTTTGGACTGGGTCTTTATATTTTGGAGGTCTGATTTTTTTAAGTTCTTTATAAATTCTAGATAGTAGAACATTGTTGGATGAACAGTGGGTGAACATTTTTTCCCACATTGTGGGTTGTCTCTTCACACTGTTGGTGTTTTCTCTTCCTGTGCAGAAGCTTTTTAATAGGAAGAGATCCCACTTGTTGATTATTTGTGCTGGTTAAAGGGCAGCTCAGGTTTTGTTCATAAAATCTTTTCTACACCAATGTCTTCAAGAGTTCTGCCTAATCTCTGTTCCATCCAGTTCAATGTTTCTGTTTTAATATTTCAATCTTTAATAATTTTGTGCATAGTGAGAGATATAGGTCTAGTTTTAATCTCTGACAAGTTGAAACTCAATTTTCCAGCACCATTTATTAAAGAAGCTATCTTTCCTCCAGTGAGGGTGTTTGACTCCTTTGTCAAAGACAAGGTGGCTAAGTATGTCTGGAGTTGTTGCTGCATCTTCTAATCTGGTCCACTTGTCCTCAGGTCTGTTTCTTTGCCAGTGTCATGCTGTTTTTATCATAGTAGCTTTGTAGTATAATTTCAAGTTGGGGATTGTGATGCCCTCGGCCATGTCTCTGTTTCCTAGTATTAGTTTTGCTATTCTAGGTCTCTTCTTGTTTCAAATGAATTTTTGGGTTGTTTTCTCCAAGTCTGTGATTTATGCTGCTGGGATTTCAATTGGCATTGCATTGAATCTATATAGCAGCTTTGGAAATATGGCCATTTTCACTATGTTGATTCTTCCTACCCAGGGGCAAGAAATGTCTTTCCATTTTCTGATATCATCTTCAATCTCTCTTTTCAGAGTGCTATAGTCTTCAGAGAAGAAGTCTTTGATTTCTTTTGTTAGGTAGATTCCTAGGTATTTCAATTTTTTGGATGTTATCATGAAAGGAATTGTTTGCCCAATTCTTTCTCATCTGCAAATAATGACAATTTGATTTCTTCATTTCGTATCTTTATTCCTTTTCATTCTCTTGTCTAATTGCTGTGGCTAATGTTTCTAAAACTCTACTGAACAGGAATCGTGATAGTGGACATCCTTGTCCTGTTCCTGATTTTAGTGTGAAGGATTTCAGTTTTTGACCATTTAGTATGATATTGGCTGTTGGTTTTTCATAGACAGCTTTAGTCAGATTGAAGTAGAGACTGTCTTCCAATTTTTCGTAGACTTTTTATCATAAATGCATGTTGGACTTTGATGATCTTATGGTTTTTGTCCTTGTCTCTATTGATAATGTGTTATATTTATTGATTTGCATATCTGCAACCATCCCTGCATCCCTGGGATGAATCCCACTTGGTCAGGGTGTATGATTTTCTTGATGATCATCTCCATTCTATTTGCCAGTATCTCATTCAGGATTTTTGCACCTATGTTCACTAGTGAGATTGGCCTATAGTTCTCTTCTTTGGTTAGGATTTTCTGTACTTTGAGGATCAAGGTGATGCTTGCTTCCAGGAATGAATTTGGGAGTATTGCTTCTCTTTCAATTTCATTGAAGTGTTTAAACAGTAGTGGCAGTTGTTCCTCTCTAAATGTCTTGTAGAATTTGGTAGTGAAGTCATCAGGACCTGGGCTTTTCCTAGTTAGTAAGTTTTTAATTATATTTTCAATTTCATTGAGTGATATTGGGTTGTTTAGAATTTTTAGGTCTTCTTTGTTCAACTTTGTTAATTCATACATATCTAAGAATCTATCAATTTCTTCTATGTTTTCCATCTTATTGGAGTATAGGTTCTGGAAGTAGGTATTGATGATCCTCTGGATTTCTGATGGGTCCATTGTAATTTCACCCTTTTCATTCCCAATTTCATGGATTTGCACCTTTTCTTTCCTTTTTCTGATAAGGTTGGCTAGGGTTTGTCAATTTTGTTTATATTCTCTCGAAGAACCAACTCTTGGCTTCATTGAATTTTTTATCATTCTCTTAGTATCCATTGCATGGATTTGTGCTCTGGTTGTGTAATTGAGCTCTCCTGTTTTCCTCATGTGAGTGTTCACTGCTATGAATTTCCCTCATAAGATTGCTTTCATTGTGTCCCATAGATTCCAGTATGTTGCATTATCATTGGTATTTAATTGAAGGAACTGTCTGATTTCTTCTTTAATTTCCTCTGTGACCCATTGGTTATTCAGAAGTGTATTGTTCAATTTCCATGTGTTTATGAAATTCTTGTGGTTTCTTTTACTATTGATCTCCAATTTCTTGGCACTATGGTCTGATAATATACAGGGAATAACTTCAATTCCTTTGCACTTACTTAAACATGTTCTATGAGTGAGTATGTGGTCTATTTTGGAGAACAACTCATGTGGAGCTGAAAAGAATGTGTATTCTGATTTTATGGGGTGAAACACTCTGTAATATCTGTTAAGTTCTTTTGTTCAAGTTTGATTGAGTTCTAGTATTTCATTGTTTGTTTTTTATCTAGTTAATCTATCTATTTGTGACAGTGGGGTATTGAGGTCTCCCCTATTATATATAAGTGCTTATTTGATTTTTCATGTCTGTTATTATTTGTTTTATATAGTTGGGTGCACTAGTGTTTGGTATGTATATATATACATATGTATATATGTATACGTATATATGTGTGTGTGTGTGTATATATATATATATATATATATATATATGATTGTCATCTCTCCCTCTAGGATTGTTTTCTTTACAAGGATGTAGTGTCCTTCTTTGTCTCTCTTATTCAGTGTTGGTTTTAAATCCACTTGATCTGCAAAGAGAATAGCTACTCCTGTTTTCTTTCAGGTTCCTGTTTCATGGAGTATTGTTTTCCACCATTTAACTTTCAGTCTGAGTTTCTTTTTGAATTAAGTGTGTTTCTTGTATGGAGTACATTGTTGGATCTTGCTTCTTGCCACTCTATTTCCTTTGATTGGTGAATTGAGAACATTAACATTGATGCTTATAACTGATACATATTGACGCATCATTGTTATGACTTTCTTTTTGTTAGATTCTCCCCCTTTGTGTTTAGTTTCTTGTCATGGACAATTGATTCATTCTGCTGTGCTTGGAATGCTGGTTTGGTGTTCATGAAGTTCCTAAGGTGCTCTTTGTCATGAAAGTATCTTATTTCTCCATCAAATTTGAAAGATAGTTTTGCAGGGTACATCAATCTGGGTTGGAGGCTATTTTCCTTTAGGGCTTAAAATACATCACTCCAAGCTCTTCTTGCCTTGAGGGTTTGTGTTGAGAAGTCTTCTGTGATTCTGATGGGCTTTCCTTTGTATGTGATTTATTTCATTTCTCTAACTGCTTGTAGAATTTTGTTCTTCTGTTGGTTTTCTGGAATCCTAACTATTATATGCCTATGTGTAGATTTTTTTTGATCAAAGCTAGTTGGAGTCCTATATGCCTCACTTATCTGTATGTCAAGTTCTTTCGCCCTGCTTGGGAAGTTATATGCCATCACTTCTGTGAACAGTTTTTTATGTCATCTGCACTCTCTTCTGTTCCTTCATTGACTCTGATCAATCTTATGTTATTTTTCTTTGCATCCTTGAATAGCTGCTGGATTGATTTCTCACAGTCCCTTACTATTTTAAGGAAACTTTTCTTTTCCTGGTCACTATTTGCAATCTTATCTTCTATCTCTGAAAATCTGTCCTCACATTGGCTCATTCTGCTGTATATACTTTCTCTGGAGTTTTTAATCTCCTGGAAATCTGTTTGCATCTCTTTAATGAATTCCATTTGTTTCTTACGTTGGGATTCCATCATGTTTCTCAGCTCCTCTAATTTTTTTGTCTGTGTCCTCTCTAGATTTATTAATCTTGTCTTGCATTATGGTCACAATCGCTGCTATTTGAGAAATTATTTCTGATTTCATTTTTTCCAGATCCTCTTTTGTTGCCCATTCAGGGAGTCCAGGTGGTGGAGTATCAGATTGTTCCATCTGGTTTCCCTTTGGGATTGCTTTAGGTGATCTGGAAGTCTTGTTTTGAGACTTGTTTGTGTGTCTTTTCATTTCAACAGTGCAGGGGTGTGTGTGCTGCTGGTGCCCGAGTGGCTCACCTCCTTGGTGCTGGGGTTGTGGTACAGCATTCCAAAAGATTCAGCTACTCAGTGCTGGGGGCCTCTGCTCCTCTTGATGGGGCTTGTTTTCAGTTTGGAAAGAAGGGCCACATGGCTAGAGATTGTAGGAAAAAGGTCCAGTCACCACATACCTTGCTCAAACTGTGGAATGATGGCAGATATCCCTCAGGAGGCATGAAGCTTATCTCCTTGTACCCAAGATTCATGAGCACATACCATTGGATGAATGAATGCAAGTTTAATACAGATGCTGATGGCCATCCAGTTCTGGGAAATGCCCAGTAGGGCCAGCCCCAACCCATCAAACAATGGGGACACTCTCACTTATTCCACCTCAGCTGTTCTGGCCAGCCTGCAACACATCTCAGAGCTTCTCAGAGCAACCCCAGGCAGCATGGGACTGTTCCTCAGCTCCACCTCCAGAGTCATACTGACTCCAGACATGGGTCCTCAAGCACTCTCCATGGTAGTGTTCAGCCCACTGCTGGAAGGCACTGTTGCTTTATTGCTGCAATGGAGCAATAGTGCCTTGAAAGGGCTTCAGTTCATTCCATAGATGCTTACTACATGGAAGAAATAAAAATTATGGCTTTCCCTCCCCAACAGTTTTTTCATATCTCTAGAGGAACTAGGATTGCTCAGTTATTACTTTTGGCTGTGGCTAAGGCCACTGGGCTTACAAAAGCCATTACAGCTGATCATAGAGAACCAAGAGGCTTTGGTTCTTCTGATACTTATTGGGCCACTAAAATAAAAGATGAAAGGCCATAATACAATCTCACTATTGATGGAAAGACTTTTAGGACATTACTGGACACTGGTGTGGGGGAATGTGTCAGTGATTAGTTTCCAAGATCGGGCGTGCAGTTGGCCACTGGAGCAATTTCATACCCAGTTACAAGGGGCTGGACTGATGAAACACCCAACCAAGAGTTCAAAATTGTTACAGTGGACTAACACAGAGCACCATCAAGGCACTTTCAAGCCTTTCATATTACCCAACATACAGTAAATTTGTGAGACTGGGATGTCTTCAGTGCTATGGGAGCCCTGCTGGTGAGTCTCAAGTCTCTTGGGTCTTCACAAATGTTGAATGAGGGATTTAATCTTCACATGGGCTTGGGATGTCATCAGAGAAGAAAAGAGCCTGTCATACCCTGTCAAAAACTGGACCATCACATTTTGGGCTACTCACTTTTCCTAGGGCTGCTAGTCAGTTCTCCTCATGACTGACAACCAAACCCATCTGTCAGATGATCTGGTCTGGGTTGACCACTGGCCTTTACCACAGGAGAAACTTCTAGCTGCATACCAGCTTACAGAGGAACAATTATGAGTGGGTCATCTAGAACCTTCCACTAGTCCTTGGAATACTCCAATTTTTGTGATAAAGCAAAAAAATCAGGAAAATGGTGCCTCCTACAAGATCTCTGTACAATCAACAAGATCATGGAGCCTATGGGGGCACTGCAGCCTAGACTTCCAAGTCCTTCCATGATTCCTTTGTCCTTTTATTTATTGGTCATAGACTTAAAGGACTCTTTTTTTTTTTTTTTAACCGTACCTCTTTTTCCTTCCAACTGTAGTTGCCTTTAGTCTTCCTTTTGCCTTTAGTCTTCCTTCTCCCAATAATCAAGGCACCACTAAAAGATTTCAGTGGAAATGCCTACCTCAAGGCATGACCAACAGTCC
This sequence comes from Heterocephalus glaber, assembly GCF_053883595.1. Taxonomy (NCBI): domain Eukaryota; kingdom Metazoa; phylum Chordata; class Mammalia; order Rodentia; family Bathyergidae; genus Heterocephalus; species Heterocephalus glaber. The sequence goes on from NW_028258303.1 coordinate 2,034,802, forward strand.
CACTCTGTCAGGAATATGTGGATCTGGATCGGGTCATACAACCTCTGAGGATACAATGCCCTCAGGGTTATATTATTCATTATATGGATGACATTCTTCTAGCCCATGCCTCTCTACCTGTGCTACAGGAACTTTACTCTGCCTTGCAGTTGGGTCTTTCCACTTTGGGGTTGGTTATAGCCCCAGATAAAATCCAAAAAACAGCCTTTTTCTTATTTGGGACATATTCTAGAAAATACTCTGGTAAGACCTCAACTTGCCCAGATTCACACTGATCATCTTTCTACACTTAATGATTTTCAAAAGCTTCTGGGAGACCTCAACTAGCTTTGACTGTTGTTATCTTTAACAACTGCAGACTTGTAACCAGTTTTTAAAATCCTCAAAGGTGACCCTTCACCTACCTAGCCTTGCCTCCTAACCCCTTCAGCTCATGCCTTGCATAAGGTGGAGAAGGGTATTCAACAGGCAGCCCTTGCTCATCTTCCCTGAACAGCCTCTATAGTTGGTGACCTTGTCCAGTCCACATACACCAGCGGAAGCACTGTCAGCCTCAGGGGGTTCATGAGTGGATCCATCTTCCTAACTCACCATTCCCCTCTCTTACCCCTTATCCCTCTTTAGTGGCTGCTGTGATAGGCTGTGGTTGATGACACTGTCTTCAGTTGTTGGTGTGAGAACCTCATGTACTCATTATACCTTATTTCCTACAATAGCGATGGCTTTGGAAGTTTTCCAAAGATTGGCAGACTGATTTACCCTCCTTCCCCAGACAGACTGACAATTATCTGCCTTCAGAAAAGATTTTGCAATTTGCAAACCTTACTCCTTTCATTTTCCCTAAGGTCATCCAGTTTTTGCCTTTGTTAAGGAGCCATTACTGTTTTCACAGATGGTTCCTCTAGTGGATTTGTGGGATATCATTCCTTGAGTGGGAATAGATCTCAAGATACGGGCTTGACATCTGCTCAGCCTGCCAAATTACAGGCTTTCATTTGAGTGCTTGAGAATTTTGCTTCTGTCACTTTTAATTTGTACTCGGACAGTGCCTGTGTAGTGGGCATAGTCCAAAAAATAGAAACTGCTACCCTTTCCTCCACTACCAGTGAAGTTCTCTTTCAGCTTTTTCATCATCTGAGAGACCTTGTGAGACACCTCATTTACCCTTGTTTCATCTCACACATGCACCTTCTTCCCTCCCTGGGCCATTGTGTCAGGGAAACGACACTGTTGATAATCTTATTGCTCCTTTGCTTCCTCAGCCTCCTCTGCTTGCCCTTCAACAGCCCACCACCTCACATTCTGTTTTTCACCAAACACTTCCACCCTACACAGTTTCATATTTCTTGAGTACAGGTATGCGGCATTGTTCATGCCTGTTTCACCTGCATGCTTCATATTCCATCACCCATCAAGGATGTCAGTCTTAGAGGCCTGCATCCTTGTGACCTCTGGCAGATGGATGTGACCCATGTGCCTGAGTTTGGGCTCCTCAGATATGTTCATGTTTCTACTGACACCTATTCTTCCATGATCTTCACTTCTGCTCAACCAAGCGAGACTGCCTGACATATTGATCATTGTTTTCGTGCCTTTCAGGTTCTTGGTTGTCCAAGGGCTATCAAAACTGAAAATCATCCTGCTTACACTAGTGTTCCTTTTAAACACTTTTGTACAACCTTTTATATTTCCCTCTCTACAGGTATTCCTTATAACCCTCAAGGTCAAGCAATCTTTGAATGTCCCAATCTCACCCTATAAATTATGTTACACAAACAAAAAGGGAGGGTACTCCTTAGTTCTTTTTTTTGTTTGTTTGTTTGTTTTTGGTACCGGAGATCGAACTCGGGACCTTGCGCTTGCAAGGCAGGAGCCGGAAACACTGAGCTAAATCCCCAGCCTGATACTCCTTAGTTCTTATAAGCCTACATCCATTTGGATTGCTCTCATGTACTATAATAAATCTTGCATTATATACCTTAAATTTTAAAAAATATCAATGAATAATACCTTATAGCAGCAGAGCATCACTTTGTTTCTAGTCACCAATCAAAGCATAAATTTGCTCACTGGAAAACTCCAGCCACTGGCCAGTGGTATGGACCAAGTCCTGTGCTTATGTGGGGAAGAGGATTTGTTTGTATCTTTCCAGAGCTGCTGATCACCCTTTCTGAGTGCCAACCTGACTGGTGTGGCCATGTGATGGCATCAAACCCAGAGAAACAGCTGATTCCACTGTTCAAAAGGTTGATGTTGTCACCCCTGACAAAGATGCTGTGTCAAGCTCCTCTGTCATGCCAAACGTGAGCAGCAACCTATCCCACACGGGGTCATATCAAGAAATTAACAGAAGATGCTCAACAAACAGTAAAGGATAAGGGAGGTCCCTCAGGTCCTGGGGCCTTATTCCTTGCTATGATGGCTTTGATGTCCACTCAGGTAAGAATTACAGATGCCAAACAGTATTGGACTTATTTCCTTGAACTCCATTGGCTCATGCTGTACCCAGGGAATGCCAGCTCCTATTCCCATGTTCACCAATGAGTCTGCCCTATTAAGGGGGTGGCCAGATGGGCATATTTCTCCCAGCCACACCACCTATAACTATATGGGTGTAGTGGTATCACTTCCTGTGTCTGGGGCCTGATCAATTCTGCTTGCCCCCCTTTGGACTGTAGAAAAGTCCACCAATGTGAAGAATGAATCTGGCCTAAAAAAAGATGAAATTCTTCTTTACAAAATTTTTAAGTTGGACAGCATGAGTTTGTCTGATACATCTTGTTTTACTCATCCTTTCCACAATAGGATGGCCATTGTTCCACTCAAAGGCACAGTGTCATGGGTTGATTGTTGTACCTCCTATATCAATCAGACTCATATACATCCTGTGCCGTTTTTGGACTGCTCTCATGTACTGGTAAATTACACTGATTCTTTCCAGTTACTTCTCTTGAAATTAATCATTTCAGACAGCCTGGCCTGAGGAGGCTTTCTGCATGTACTGATAAAGTAATGCAATCCAGCTATATCCTTAAAGACCTGAGTTATGTGGGAGCTGCCAGTCACTGAGGATGCGCTTGTGTACAGACACCCTATGTTTTCTTAGTGGGTACATTAATATTACAAAGAATACTGATGGTACTTTTAATGTTACTTGTACCAACTGCAACCTTACCATCTGTGCTACTCATCTCAATATGCTGCCCATCATTGTGCTGTATCATCCTTCTTTTGTCATGATTCCCACTAATCTTTCTGGACCCCGGTGTAATGACCAAGGGCTCCAAGTACTAAAAGAGATAGAAAATCAATTGTGCCATCCCCGATGGATGGTTGGACTCATCATACTGGATATTGCGTCTCTGGTCATTCTTACCTCCATTGTAGTTGCCTCTGTGGTTTTGGCCAAAACAATCCAGACAAGTTATTCTGTTAACCAACTGGCAAAAAATACCTTCTATGCCTTAGAACTCAGGAAGACATTGACTCTAAGATTCAGACACAACTTGAAGCACTTAAGGCAGCAGTTCTCAAGATAGGAACATAAGTTAAAACTCTTCAATTCCATCAAGGGCTTCACTGCCTTGGTGAATTTAAACACATTAGTGTTATAGCTCTAAAATATCATGAACATCTTTCACCATGCCAACTTCAGTCTGGATTTACAAAATTTACACAAACAAATTCTAGACATACAGCATGCAGAGGTTCAGAGTCTTGCCCCAGATCAAGCTGCTCAAGCAGTGTTGGACCTCCTCAATGGGTTCAATCCTTTCAATATTGGCAGGCACACTGTGGTTGTTGTGCTTGCACTCTTAATTGTCCTGATTATACCGATTGTCTTGTTTCTAGTCTGCTGCAGAACGTTCCAGCACCAACTGCTCCACCTTGCCTTGGGACAACATTGGAATTGCCTCGAGTTACAAACAAGAAAAGGGGGAAGAAACCATGCAATATTTAAGCTTGTGTATCTAATGGACTTCACTTAATATTATAGTCTCATAGTGCATCCATTTTCTTACAAATGACTCAGTTTATCTTTCTTTATTACAGAATAGCCCTCTATTGTGCTATTATATACCATATATTCTTTATCCATTCATCTGTTGATGGACCCATTGGCTGCTTCCAAAATTTAACTATTATGAGCTGTGCTGCCATCAATATGGGCATGTATATATTGCTATAATTTGATGTGTGTAACACTTTTGGGGAAGATACCTACTAGGACAATAGCTGGGTAAAATGGAATTTCTATTTTTAGATTCTTGAGATAACTACATACTGATTTCTTTACACTCCAACCAACAATGTACAAGGGGTTCTTTTCTCCCCACAGCCTCACCAAGCATTTGTTGTTATTTGATTTCTTGATGATGGCCATTCTTTCTGGGTGGAACATGAAATCTCAGTGTTGTTTTAATTTGCGTCTCTCTAAGCCACTGATGCTCAGCATTTCTTCATGTATTTATTGACTGTACTTCTTTTGTGAAATGTCTATTAATTTCACTTGCCTATTTTTGATCAGGTCTTTTTGGGAGGGTCTATTTAGTTTGAGTTTTTTATGTATTCTAGATATTACTCCTCTGTCTGAGGGAATAACTGGCAATTTTTCCCCATTTTGTCTTATTACTCTGTTAATTATTTCTTTTGCTGTGCAGAAGCTTTTAAAATTTGAGATGATCCCACTTGTTGATTCTCAGTATTATTTCCTGTTCAGGTTTCTGTTCAGAAATTCAATGATTACTCCTATAAGTGAAAAAGTTTTACCTATTCTATTTTCCAGCTGGTTAAGTGTTTAGGTTTTAACATTTAGTCCTTTAATCCATTTTGATTTCAGTTTAGTACATGGTGAGCCACATAGGCCTAGATTCAATCTTTTGCCTATGGAGAGCCAGGTTTCCCAGCAACATTTATTAAACAGGCTGTCTTGCCTCCAGTTTACATTTTTGGCCCTTTTATCAAAGATCAAATAGTTGAATGTGATAGGAATTGTTTCTACATCCTATATTCTGTTCCATAGATCTTGATACTTATTTTTATGCCAGTACAATGCTATTTTTATCAGGGTAGCTTTGTAATATAACTTCATGTTTCTATTTGTGATGCTTCCTGCTTTGCTCTTGTTAATCAGGATTGCTTTTACTATTCTGGATTTCTTCTCATTCCATAAAATTTTATGATAATTTTCTCCAGTTCAGTGAAGAAAGCTGTTGTTATTCTAATGAATATTCTAATGAATTCCTTATTCATTCTACCTATCTAGAAACAGGAGGTATCTTTCCATTTTCTGATGTTTTCTTTGATTTCCTTTTTCAGAGTACTGTAGTTTTCATTGTAGGTGTTTCATTTCCTTAGGCTAATGTTCATGTATTTAATTTTTCTTGGTGCTATTGTTAATGATATTTTTTCTAATTTCTGTCTCAGTAGGTTCATTATTAATGTACAGGAACCCTATTGATATTTGTGCCTTGATTTCATATCCTGATACATTCATTAATTTGCTTATTGATTCTAAGAGTCTTTCAATGGATTTCTTTGGGTGTTCTATGTAGAGGATCATGTCATCTGCAAAAAATAATTTTACTTCTTCCTTTCCCATGTATATTTTATTTTTCCCTAAATACTGTAGCTAATATTTCTATTACTATGTTGAAGAGGAGTAGGCATAGTGGAGGTTGTTGTCTTGTTCATAATTTTAAAGAGAAGCCTTCCAGCTTTTCCTCACTTAATATGATGTTGGCAGTAGGTTTGTGATAAATGGCTTTGATTGGGTTGTGATAAGGTCCTTCCACATCTATTTTCATCAGAGTTTGTAAGCATGAAATTAAGTTGGATTTTGTCAAAGGCTTTATTTGCATCTATTGATATGACTGTATTATTTTTGTTCTTGTTTCTGTTTATGTGATGTATTACATTTATTGATTTGCATATGTTTAACCATCCTTGCATCCCTGGGATGAAGCCTATGAGGTCATGATATATGATCTTTTGGATGATTTATTGCATTCTGTTTGCCAGTATCTTATTGAGCATTTTTGCATCTATATTATTTAAAGAAATTGGTCTATAATTTTCTTTTTTGGTTTAATCCTGGTCTGGCTTTGGAATCAGAAAAACTGTATCTTCTAAGAATGACTTTGGGAGTCCTACTTCCCTGTCCATTTTATTAAAAAGGCTTGAGGAGCATTGATGTTAGATCAGCCCTGAAATTTCTGTAGAAATCAGCAGTGAATCCGCCCAGACCTGAACTTTTTTAGTTAAGTTTTTTTGTTACTGCTTCAATTTCATTGCCTAGTATTAGATTATTCAGGGTTTTTAAATATTATTGGTTCAGATTTAGTAATTTGTATTTATCTAGGAATCTATAGATTTCTTTTGAATTCTCCAATTTATTGGTGTACAGGTTTGCAAAGTGCTTGTTAAGAATCTTTTTGATTTAGGCAGTGTCAGTTGTGATTTCACCTTTTCATCTCTAATTGCACTGATTTTGGTCTTTTTTTCTCCTTTTTTTTGTTAGATTGGCTAAAAGTTTGCCTATTGTTTATATTCTGCCAAAGAACCAACTCTTTGATTCACTAATTCTTTGTATTTTTTGTCTCAATTTCATATTTGATTTTATAATTTTCTTCCTTCTACAAGATTTGGGTTAAAATTGTTTTTATTTTTCTAGGGTCTTGGGTCTATGTTGTTTTTTGGCTCGCTCTGTTTTTGTGGCTTGGGGATTCATAGCTGTAATATTTCCTCTTAGGTCTGCTTTCATTATGTCCCATAACTTCTGGTATGTTCCAGATAATGTCTTATTTATTCCTTGATTTCTTCTGTAACTCATTGTTTATTTGAGTGTATCATTTAGTTTCAATACATATGCATAATTAGTGTTTTCTTCCATTGTTGGTTTCTAGTGTCATTGTACTACAATCTCATAATTTCAATCCTTTTGCATTTACCTAAGGCTGATTTATTGCTTAGCATGTGATCTATTTTGGAGAAATTCCCATGTGCTGTTGAGAATACTGTGCATTTTATTGTTTTGGGGTGGTACATTCTGTAGATATCTATTAAGTCCTTTTGTTCAAAGTTTTTGTTCAACTCTGTTATTTCTTTGTTGATTTTTTGTCTAGCTGATCTATTTGTGACAGTTGAGGGCTGTATTCATTTTTCATTTTCTCTTGTTTTTAAGGTATCTCTCATTACATTATCACCAATAACAGCTCTGTCTCTGGTTCTGACACTCTCCATATTGGTCACTTACATTGTCCATACTTTGGATAGAATTTTGAATCTCTGAAATTTTTATTTGGAGCCCTTTTATGGACTCTAATTCTTTTTGTGTTGGTCATGCATGTTTTGCATCATTTTGGTTAGCTCTGCTAGCTTTTTATTAGTGTCTTCTGTAGAATCAGTGATCATTTTGTTTATTGGATCCAGTATCTTATTAATTATATCATCTGTGCACTTACAAATGAACAAGAAAAAGAAGAAAAATAGAGCAAAAACAGGAGAGAAAAGAAAGATAAGAAGGAAGAGAAAAAAGTTGAAAAGGGAAACAGAAATGGAGAGAAAAGAAACTAAGAGGGGAAAAATGGGAGTAAAGCCCCAAAAAACTTGATGAAGGAAAGATAAAAATAATGAAAAGTCAAAAAAATGAGTAAAAAATTCCTATGTTTTTGAAAGAATGACTTCTTTCCAAGATATGCAGTCTTGGGATAGAGCCAGTCATGATTTTGCCCACCTCACTTTAGGGCCTATGGGTTTTTGAGGTGTCCTCCTTACTGCAGAGGTCCATCTGTTCACCCCAGACTGGTTTCTGTCCAACCCAAAGTGTATCCTTGTATCCTTGCTCCCATTTGTAGATGGGTTGCATATCAGCCCTCTGGTCTCTGCTGAATGTAGGTCATGGGATGCTAGTGGATTGTAGGACTTAATGTTGACAGAGAAGTGGTCTGGTTGTTCCAGACACCATCTCTCCCTTTGTGTTATTTTTTATCATGATCAGGTTAGTTGGTTATTTCTCTCCTCGGCTGCCCCTTGCAAAGGAGAAACAAAATGTAGAGCCAGCTTGGAGTTGATGAACAGCGTGTGTGTGTGTGTGTGTGTGTGTGTGTGTGTGTGTAAGTGCAGGCTTGCTTGCATTAGGCCACCACTTGTCCTTAATGGGCTTACTTTGAAAAATTTTGCTTGATTAATTCAATCTTCTACTTAAATGTTTCTCTAAAATACCATTCTATTTGATGTATCTTTAAAGAAATGCCAGAAACTTAAACACATAGTAGATAACAGGCTTCACATTTTAATGTATTTTATGTGTGTTGGCTGTGTGGGTGGGTGCACTTGCATGTGTATGTAAAGTACAGGGGATTGAATCCAGAGCCTTTGCACTGAGCTGTAGGGCCTATAGTTTTCTTTTGTTTTGTTTTTGAGATAGTGTTTCTCTAAGTAGCTAAGTTGCCCAGACTGGGCTGAATCTTGTGATTCTCTTACTGCTGGCATTACAGGCATGTACCACCAGAGTTGGTAATATATCTTTTTAAATTCATGAATTAAACAAATAAAAGTGACAAAATCCTTTAAATATTGAGGTTCTTGAAAGTCCAAATATACTCAAATTTAAAATTAGCTTGAGTTGGATGACTATTGAATTTCTTTGTTTTGCTGTGTTGTGGTCTTCTTATATATCATGTGGCCCTTCCAACCTTGTGACTACCTAGTTTTCAATAAATATAATGGCTTTATGTTAGTTACTTTCTAAATTTTCTGTAGCTTTTCATTGGTATGTAGTAGAGCAGTTCCTTTTGTGATTTTCAAGTCATAACCATTATTTAAGGATCTTAAATACTAATTCCAAGCTTCTTTTCTGGAAATTCTGTTTAGCAGACACTGTCAGTGCCCAATCCACACCCAACCTGCACTCCAAATTCTAGGCTTCATTTACTGTATACATACTTGCAACTGTGTTTGTAGGAACTCTATTACTGGCCATGAGGTTCAGACCAGAAGTACTGAGTATATTAATGATCCTTTGAACATCCCTTAACAATGACTAATGGAAGGTGAAATTTTCTTTGGTTTTAAGTGTGGCAACTATGAGATATATTTTATATTTTTCCACTCTCATCCAATGATACTGAGGTCCAACTACCCATAATGTAACCTGCTGAGTAATACACGACTTGCTGTCTTCCATTCCTAAACTGATCTTCTTGTGCTCCCTCACCACTGTTCCTAATATCATGTCCCAAAGATACCAGTGAGACTCAGATAAAATTCTCAATGTTTTTCTTGTGGGACCCAAAATTAAGACAGTCTGATTTTGTAGTTTTGAAGAGAAACAGAATAGCTATGTTAACAATAACTATCCCATATGATTGTTTTAAAGTAAGAAAAAAAGTCTACTTTTTAAATAACTTGCTCCTCTATTCTGTCTGAAACATTTCTATGGTGGATCACTCAACTATAGACTATTGTTTTATACAGATATTCTTTTCTCTCTTCCTGTATAACTTTCAAAACTATTTCTGTATTTTTGAACCCAAACATTTTTTTCCACTTATTGCAACCCTTTGCTATTTTTGCTTATTTTCATGGAAATCTACAAGTTACCACACATTAAAAAATAATCTTGTAATTTTCTTAGTCACAAAAGACATTTTTTAGTATTAAACCCTCAACCTTCTGTAAATAAAATATTTTGCTAAAGAATTAGTATAGATGGAATTGTATTCTCACAATTTCAATTAATTCTATGTTCTATTATCCAATAGCTCAGATTTAGTTACACTTATAAAGGTTTGTTAGTATAAAAAGTGAATAGTGGTATTGAAAGAAAGAAACATTTTATTTAAAATGAATATATAAAACTTAAATATAAAATCTTCATTTGGGTTTTCCATGGCTCCACAGTAATGTATGCTGTGGTACTCAAGGAGAAGTGAAAGACATGTTTCCCCAGTTTTCAGGACTGGTGCTGATGGATAGCCCTCATCCATAAGCCTTTTCTGTAACTGCCTTCAGATGGAGACAGCTGCCTCAACCCAGGTCATGTTCTTTCCTCAGGGGCAGACTACACTCAATGGGTGATTGATATTTAGGTCTAAAGGTTTGGCCTTCATGTCAGAAGCTGGTCAAATCTAAAGCATTATTCTAGCTTTAGTGTTCCCCATGAGGTCAGCTAAGTCATGAGTGGACTGTGTAACAATGTAACTTTTCCTTTTGTCAATCTTCTTCCTTACTCCTCCTATACCAGGTGTGGAGTCCAACAATAGTCTCTAATACATATTCAACCTATTGATTTTTATCTCTGAATCTTCTTCCAGTAGGACCCAACCAGCAGCAATTTATTTCATGAGTAGTTTTAAGAATGATGTGAGAATATAGGTGCTAAGGTGAGATTCTGGAGCTGATAATCTTTAAACTCTCAGGCATTGGGACTCTATCATGGGCAGTAGGTTGAGATAACTAGCTGCTGGCATAAGGTAGAAAATTCAACTTTAAAACTTTTATATTGGCTATGAGATTGTGTCAATGAGGACAGTATACCAGATATATGAAAACAATGGGAAATAGTAACTATCAGGATAATAGAATTTTATGTCAATTGCTACATACTAATAGGTGATTTTTAAAAATATGTCAAATCATTGGGAGAATAAGCTAGGAGTCAAAACTAAATGTGAGAACTTGTGGTCTTCCTGCTAGAATATAAACATCTCACTTATTTATGCTTAAGGACAGAAAAATGTGTAGACCAGGATTAGGATCTAAACAACACAGTACCAGAGCTCCAAAAAGACTGTCGTGCAAAAATCAAGGATTAGAGTCATGGACTGGGATATTCCTATTGTTTCAAATTTTCCCAAACACTCTGGGCCTCACAAATTTTCCTACTTCTTCTAATTAAGGGTTTGTGGCTTCCTGGGCTAAAGAAGAAGCAGAGGCTTCTACTTTTAACAGAGTGCTCATATTTCCTCATCCCTTTTCCACTATCTGAGGATAATTAAGATTAAGTCCTAGGGAAGCATTGAACCTATTATTGGAGAAAAGTTTTCTAAGGAATTGTAGAAACTAGGAAGCATATGCCAGTAATAATGTGGGGGGTACACACAGAATTGGATTTCAATGGTGCCATATCAATAGAGAGAAAGAATATAAAGTTGTATAAGTTATGACTTTCATGGGATACAAGATTTGACTCTAACACTATCTGTAGCAATACACTTCTAGTATGTGTCATAGTAACTGAATAAATATCAAGAGACAACACAATGTGAAGCGTAAATGCTGAAATTTTCATAGTAGACAGAGAAGAAGGGATTTATACTATGTCATGCCTGAAATGCAAGCACAGATTATGTTCCTTGGGTGCACTCAGGGGGATCTTTGTTTACCATGTCAATAAACTGTAAGTTTTTGATAAGAAAAACAGGATCACCAAGAAGCTCAGTTATGTCTCTTCTCTGGGAGGCTGAAAAGCCTTAGAATTCTGTAGGTAGAATATGATGGGAAATTCTGATCAGAGCTCAGAAGCCTAGAATGCTGTTAGAAATGTGGACAGTAAAGGCCAGGCTCATAGGTTTCAGATGGAAACAAAGACTCTATAGGAAACTGGACTAGAGGTCATGCATGTTACATTCTGGCAAGAAACTTATTTATAGTTTGCCTATGTCCTAAGGCTTTGTGTGAGGTTGAATTTAAATGTGGTGAACTAACTAATCTGGTAGAGGAAATGTCAGGGGAGTCCAATGTTCAGGCTGTGCCGTGGATACTGCTGGCTGCTTTAAATCAGATCTACAATGAGAATTAGGAGTGAAAAGTAGAGCCAATGGATGTGAAAAGCTTGAGTTCCACAGTAAAGGAGGCACCTGCAAAGATGGAGACTAAGACAGCATGGTTGGTGAAAAGATTATTATAAAGAACCCATGTACTTTGTATCAGGACAATAAGGAAGATGCTTTGAGAGAATCTTAGGAAATGGCCAGATCCCACCCATAACAGTCTCTAGGGTATAAGAGGCAAACTTCTTTGAAAGATTTTGCTTTGAAAAGAGAGCCCCCCAAGGGCATCCTGCTCATTCAAGGCTGCCTAGGGAAGTGTACCCCTGAATGCAGCTTTCCAAACACTGAGGTAGTTCAGCCATGATCCAAAGGGGCCAACCTACCGTCAGAGCTGGCATCATCTACATGGTACTGATTTTTCAGGCATACAAATATAAGAGCTATGAGTACACGGAGGCTTCTGGCCAGATTATGGAAGAAGGCCAAGGAGTCTAGGCAATGTGCCCAAAATAGAGTAATAGATAAAGCTATGAGAATGAAGACTAACATTCAGTTGACATCCCATTTGGAGATGCCAGGAATGTGGAACATCTGCTGAGAAGGCCACCAGCAGTGAACAAAGCCAGAGCATGGGAGAGTCCATGTGGGCTAAACTGGTAATTGGGGTGGGACTACTCAAGCTCTCTGTAATTCATATTTCATCCCAACCTGCTCTCAGTGCTGGACATGAAACTATAGGACTTAATGTTTTCCCCGCTGGGTTTTGGTCTATCTTTGGTTCCATTTCTTTTGTAATGGGAATGTTTACTCTGTGCCATTATGTGTTGGAAGTATTTAACTCTCTTTTTTAATTTTACAGGGGCTCACAATGAGTTATCTTTTATTCTCAGAGAGGACTTTGGACTTGGACTTCTCAGCAATGCTGAAAGTGTTAAAAATTTGATAACTCTTAGAAATGGACTGAATGCATTCTGCATAATGAAATGGACACAGGCCTTTTGGGAGACTACGTGGGATGTTATGGTTTAGATCCAAAATACTCCCAAAATGTCTCATGTTTAAGGGGAAATGATTTAATGGTTTAATTATGGGGTAATATAACTCCCTTACTTTTAAGAGGCATGGCTTTATTGGAGATGAGCCACTGGGGACATGACTTGGGATAGTATATTCTTGTCCTTGGCTCTTCCTTTCTCTCTCCATTTCCTAGATGTTGAGCACCTATTGAGCCCTTTTCCTCCACTGTGACTTTCTGTCATCCTGTTTTTGCCTTGGAGCCAGCTGACCATGGACCAAAACTTTGAGCCAATATACCTGCCCTCCCTTAAGTTGTGGGTTTTAGAAAGCAAACAAGATAGGAGGGAAGGGGATGCTTTGACACACAGGGAGTTATGGAGATGGTTAATGCAATATGGTTCCCTTTGGAGCAAGACTAATGGAAGGCAATATGAGTTTGACTCAAAATAAACAACCCAAAACAATCAAGGATGATGATCAGGTGGTTGAGGGCAGTTGTTCCAATAAAGTTTCATGATATCTTTCCCAGAACAAGTGTCTGTTGCTTGATAATACCATGTACCACTCCATCCAGAAGCTTCCAGCTTGTAATAGTAGACTAGTACTGAAGGCACCAATAAAGTATCAGCATATAGATAATACCTTAAGAGCATGGGGAGTTATTCTTCAGGGTTCTATGCATGGTGAAAGTGTTGTGACTCCAACAGGTAGAATATATTAATACAGAAGCCAAAGGGTGGAAGCTGAAGTTGCACTCCCTCCTATCACTCCCTGTAACTCACATGGGAGATTTATGTTTCTCATTTCATCAACTTTTGAGCTTTTATGGTTAAAGTTTCTAACTTCCAAGTGGAGAATGCTCAATCTAAGCACACAACAAAAGTCCCACTAAATTATGTAAGTTATGTAAAGAATTGGAACTCCTTGTGCCAAGGACCAAAGGGCAAGGACAGGAGTCACTATCCTGACCCTGTTGGTTGACACTGACATCAATCCTGAAGCTATTCAAGATGCCAGGGAGGAAAATGGCAGGCACCAAGTAATTTACCATGGAATCTACTGCTGTTCTCATGCTCAAATTTGACTGTAGATAGAATAGCAGATACATAAATCACGGTGTAAGAAGGAATGCTTGTAACCTGTAGGGTCCAGTGCCATAACCACATTATGTGGTAAGCCACCTAGACCAGCTGAAGTGCTAGGTGAGGATAGAAAATTTTAATTTAGAATATAGTGTATAAAGGCGACCATGACTATCAGCTTAGGTCCCTGAAAACAAATGTGTCTGTAGTTTGTACCACTAATCTTCATCTTCTATGTTTTCCTAAGGAAAATATGTGTACCAGAATTCTGGAAGGTCTGTTGTAAGAATTTATACAAAAAACAAAGTCTAAGAGGTTCAAGGAGTGTATTGAAGCAGAAGCTATGTTGCTTTCTATATATTCTCAGGATCCAAAGATCACATCTTCCAGCTGCCAGCCAGCTGTCAGTCCTCTCTGGAAATGTACTATCCTTCCTAGGGGAAGTTTATGTTCAATGGATGGATTAATACAAAATCACAAGGGCTTCCACTCTGAAGTTGCTGCCACTCTGAAGTTCGTCCTTTCTTAGAGTTTCCTCAAGGGTCAGGTGAGACTTGGTTGAGACCAGCTTGGAGCCCATTTTCTCCCTTTTTCCAGGCCTGTTTCTTTTCTCTTTCCTGCCACAGATATTGACCCCAACACCACTTAATGTACATGATCAGTAGTAATCTCCATTTCTGCTTCCAAAGCTCCTTCCTGTCTAATTCAGCATCCTCAAATTCTCTTTCATCTTCAACCACTCTCACTCAAGGGAGGTTAATTTGTTTCTTGCCTTCAAACTGTGCCATACTAATCTCCTAATTTATAACCTTTGTTCAGGATGGCTGGCTTCAATGCTTGGTGTGTGTGTGTGTGCCAATTTAAACCATATTCCATTTAGCACAAAGTCTCAATCCACACTGGTATTTTCATGTCCTAAAGAGGTACACTATTATAATCTTTGAACCCCTCCTTCTACTTTCCATGAAAATACTCAATATTTTCAAGTAAACATATTTTCCTGCTGCATATGTGAATAATTGCTTAAAATTTGAAATTGTTTTAAACTATTCTTGAGTTCTTTAATGAATCTTCTTTAAAACTAAGCAAATTACAAAAGGACAAGTATTTTTTGATTTCTAGATTGTCTAAATGAATTGGTCCACACCTTTACATCTCTTCCTCTGTCTCTACAGCTCACTTGGGTCTTACCTTTATGTCTATCCTCCCTCTCCAAATCATCCTCCCCACATCCATCTCTAGCATCAATTAATGAATCAACTATGGGAGAAAGAATATTGTATTATTGCTTTTCCATACATCTTATCATTTAAATTAGCATCTGTATTAAAAAAGAAATAAATTGGATTAAGTCAAATTCTCCTAGACCTAGGTTCCATGGCTCTAGCCCATAAGTAGAGGCTTCCGGGACACCATTCCACTGCTCCCAGCCCAGAGGAAGGGGCAACTGGGCTGCCATTCCACCACTCCCAGCCCAGAGATAGTGGTTTCCAGGCCACCACTCTACTGCTCCCAGACCAGAGGAAGGGCGTTCTGGGCTGCCTCTCCTCCAATCCCAGCCCAGAGGGAGGGAATTCAGGGCTGCTGTTCCATGGCTCCCAGCTCACAGGAGGTAAGCTGCATGGGTGCCAGCAGCACCCGTGACCCCTGTGAATGTCAAAATGAGAAGACACATAAACAAGTCTCAAAACCAAACTTCCAGATCACCTATAGCAACCCCACAGGGAAATGAGATGGAACACTCTGATACTCAACCACATGGACTCCATGAACTGGCAACAAAAGAGGATCTGGAAAAAATGAAATCAGAAAAAAATTTCTCAGATAACAGCAGAGATTGTGCCCATAGTGCAAGACATGATTAATAACTCTAGGCAGGAGCTGAGGAACATGATGGAATCCCAACATAGGAAACAAATGGAATCCATAAAGCAGATGCAACCAGATTTCCAGGAGATCAAAAACTCCATTGAAAGTCTACACACCAGAATGTACCAATGTGAGGAGAGAATTTCAGATATAGAAGATAAGATTGCAATTAGTGACTAGGAAAAGAAAAGTTACTTCAAAATTCTAAGGGGCCATGAGAAATCAATCCAACAGCTGCTAGATGATGCAAAGAAGAATAACATAAGACTGATTGGAGTCAATGAAGAAACAAGAGAAAGTGCGGATGATATATAAAAACCTGTTCACAGAAGTGATAGCAGCAAACTTCCCAAGCAGGGGAAAAGAAATTGACATATAGATAAATGAGGCATATAGAATTCCAACTAGCCATGATAAAAAAAAAATCTACACATAGGCATATAATTGTAAAGATTTTGGAAACCCAACAAAAGAACAAAGTTCTACACACAGTTAGAGAAAAGAAACAAATCACATACAAAGGAAAGCCCATCAGAATCACGGCAGACTTCTCAATGCAAACCCTCAAGTCAAGAAGACCTTGGAGTGACTTATTCCAAGCCCTAAAGGCAAACAGCCTCCAACCCAGATTGATGTACCCTGCAAAATTATCTTTCAAAATCAATGGAGAAATAAGATACTTTCATGACAAACACCACCTTAGGAACTTCATGAATACCAAACCAGCACTCCAAAAAATTTTAGACAATATCCTAGGAACAGACAATGAGGATCACAACCCCAGGAAGCCCAGCAGAATGAACCCATTGGGCATGACAAGAAATTAAATGTAAAGGGGGAGAATCCAACAAACAGAAAAAGTCATGACAATAATAAGTCAATATGTATCAGTTATAACCATCAATGTTCATGGTCTCAATTCACCAATCAAAAGAAATAGACTGGCAGAATGGGTCAAGAAACAAAATCCAACAATATGCTGTGTAAAAGAAACACTTAATTCAAAATGAAACTCATAGACTGAATGTTAAAGGGTGAAAAACAATACTCCATGTGATGGAAACCTGAAAAAAAGCAGGAGTAGCTATCCTCTTGGCAGATCAAGTAGATTTCAAACCAACACTGATTAAGAGAGACAAAGAAGGACACTACATCCTTGTAAAGGGAAGAATCCAAGAGGAAGACATGACAATCATAAATATCTATGCACCAAACACTAGTGCTATATAAAACAACTATATAAAACAAACTATATAAAACAAATGCTAGCGGACATGAAAAGTCATATATGCACTAATACAATTGTAGTGGGGGACCTCAACACCCCACTGTCAGAAAGAGATCAACTAGACTAAAAATAAGTAATGAAACACTAGAACTCAATCGAACTCTTGAACAAATGAATTTAACAGATGTTTACAGAGTGTTCCATCCTACAAAATCAGCATACACATTCTTTTCAGCTGCACATGGGTTATTCTCCAAAATAGACCACCTACTCACTCATAGAATATGTTTAAGTAAGTGCAAAGGAATTGAAGTTATCCCCTGTATATTATCAGACCATAATGTGATGAAATTGGAGATCCATAGTAGAATAAACTGCAAAAATTTCATAAACAAATGGAAATTGAACAACACACTTCTGAATAACCAATGGGTCATAGAGAAAATTAAAGAAGAATTCAGACAGTCCCTTCATTAAATGACAATGACAATACAACATAGAATCTATGGGACACAATGAAAGCAGCCTTATAAGGAAAATTCATAGCAGTGAATACTCATATTAGGAAAATAGAGCAAGCCCAATTGAACAACCTGATGCTGAACCTCAAGCTTCAAGCAAAAGAAGAGCAGGACAACCCCAAAGCTCATACAAAGGAGGAAATTATAAAGATCAGAGCAGAAATCAATGCAATGGAGACTAAGAGAATGATACAAAAAATCAATGAAGCCAAGAGTTGGTTCTTCGAAAGAATCAATAAAATTGACAAACCTTTAGCCAACCTTATCAGAAGAAGGAAAGAAAAGGCCCAAATCTATGCAATTAGGAATGAAAAGAGTGAAATTATAACAGACCCAGCAGAAATCCAGAGGATCATCAATACCTACTTCCAGAACCTATATGCCAATAAGATGGAAAACACTGAAGAAATGGACAGATTCTTAGATACATATGAATCACCAAAGTTGAAGCAAGAAGACCTAAAATTTCTAAACAACCCAATATCAACCAATGAAATTGAAAACATAATTAAAAACTTACCAACTAAGAAAAGCCCAGGTCCTGATGTCTTCATTGCTGAATTTTACAAGACATTTAGAGAGGAACTATGGCCACTGTTGTTTAAACTCTTCAATGAAATTGAAAGGGAAGCAATACTCCCTAATTCATACCTGGAAGCAAGCATCACCTTGATCCCCAAAGCAGAGAAAGACCCAACCGAAAAGGAGAACTATAGGCCAATCTCACTAATGAACACAGATGCAAAAATCCTTAATAAGATACTGGAAAATAGAATGCAGATCATCAAGAAGATCATACACCCTGATCAAGTGGGATTCATCCCAGGGATGCAGGGATGGTTCAATATATGAAAATCAATCAATGTAATACACAATATCAATAGCGCCAAGGACAAAAACCATATAATTATCTACATAGATGCAGAAAAAGCATTTGACAAAATCCAACATGTATTTATGATAAAAACCCTACAAAAAATTGGAATAGATGGTCTCCACCTCAAACTGATAGAAGCCATCTATGAAATATCAACAGCCAGTATCATACTAAATGGTCAAAAACTGAAATCCTTCACACTAAAATCAGGAACAAGACAAGGATGTCCACTATCACCACTCCTGTTCGAAATAATTTTGGAAACATTAGCTACAGCAATTAGACAAGAGAAAGAAATAAAAGGAATAAAGATAGAAATTGAAGAAGTCAAATAGTCATTAATTAATGATGACATGATACTCTATACAGAAGACGCCAAGAATGCCACCAAAAGTTTTCTAGTCTTAATAATTAAATTCAGTAGAGTAGCTGGATACAAGGTCAACACAAAAATCAATAGCTTTTCCCTACATGAACAAAAGACTCAGTGAGAGAGAAATAGGGCAAATAATTCCTTTCACAATCGCATCCAGAAAACTGAAACACCTAGGAATCAACCTAACAAAAGAAATCAAAGACCTCTTCTCTGAAAACTATAGCACTCTGAAAAGAGAGATTGAAGATGATATCAGAAAATGCAAAGACATACCCTGCTCCTGGGTAGGAAGGATCAATATAGTGAAAATGGTCATACTTCCAAAACTGCTATATAGATTCAGTGCAATCCCATTTGAAATCCCAGCAGTATACTTCATGGACCTTGAGGAAACAATCTAAAAATTCATTTGGAACAAGAAGAGACCAAGAATAGCAAAAGCAATTCTAGGCAACAGGGACATGGCTGGGGGTATCACAATCCCCAACTTGAAACTATACTACAAAGCTACTGTGATAAAAACAGCATGGTACTGGCAAAAAAACAGACCTGAGGACCAGTGGAACAAATTAGAACCTGCAGAAACAACTTCCAACACACTCAGCCATCTCATCTTCGATAAAGGAGCCAAATGCCCTCACTGGAGGAAAGATATCCTCTTTAATAAATGGTGCTGGAAAAAATGGGTTTCAACTTGGCAAAGATTAAAACTAGACCTATATCTCTCGCCATGCACTAAACTAAAATCAAAATGGATTAAAGATCTAAATATTGAAATAGAAACACTGAACCAGCTGGAACAGAGGTTCGGTAGAACCCTTGAAGACATTGTTGTAGGAAAAGATTTTATGAACAAAACCTCAGTTGCCAGTGAACTAACATGAACAATTAACAAGTGGGATCTCTTCTTATTAAAAAGCTTCTGCACAGCAAGAGAAACCATCAACAGAGTGAAGAAACAATTCACAATGTGGGAAAAATTCTTCACCTGCTTTTCCTCAGACAAAGGTCTACTATCTCGAATCTATAAAGAAATTGAAAAGATCCAAACTCCCAAATTTAAAGACCCAATCTGAAAATAGGCATCTGAAATGAACAGACATCTCTCAGACAAAGAAGCAGAAATAGCAAATACACAAATGAAAAAATGTTCAACTTTCTAGAAATGCAGATGAAATCAACACTGAGATTTCACCTCACCCCAGAAAGAATGGCTCCTCTCATGAAATCAACGAACAATAAATGTTCCCGGGGCTGTGGGGAAAGCAGAATCCTGCTCCACTGCTGGTGAGAGTGTAGACTGGTGCAACCACTGTGGAAATCAGTATGGAGATATGTCAAAGAACTACAACTGGCAATCCCATTTGACCCAGCTATTCCCCTGCTAGGTATCTTCCCCAAAGAATTAAAAGAATCATACCACAGTGATATATGTGCACCCATGTTCACAGCATCACAATTTGTAATAGCCAAAATTTAGAAGTAGCCAAAATGCCCATCTGAATACTGGATAAAGAAAATGTGGGGTTTTTAAAATAAAATGGAGTACTACTCAGGCATAAAAAATGAGAAATTAGAGACATTTATAGCTAAATGGATGCACATTGAGGTGATACTCTTAAGTGAGCTAAATAGGACACACATGTGCAAATACCAAATAGTTTCTCTAGTGTGAGAAACTGAAAGTGTAAATAAGGACTAAAAGGTATAATAGATAATGTGAAATAGGAAGAAAAGGGGCAAAGGGGAAATGAAAATGGGAGGGGTAGAGGAAAGAAAGAAGGGAATGGAATTATTATGAGAAAATGAAAAAATGGAAACAAAGTCTTTGTAAATAGGGAGGAATGGAGGGGTTGAAGGGAGGGCTGGGCAAGGGTCAAAAATAAGAACCAAGAGAGATTATGTAAAGGTGCAAATTTCCAATGATGAATGCCATTATATTGTATACCTAAAATGCACCAATGATTAAAATGAATAATTGGTAATGAGTAATAGGAAGAAAAGGTCCAAAGAGGTAGGGGAAATGGGAGAGATAGGAGAAAGGAAAGAAAGGAAAGGAAAAATGATAAATGGAAATAAAGTGTTTGTAAATAGGGAAGCGGGGGGCGGGGGTGAAGGGAGGGCTGGGAATGGGGAAAAAAATAAGAACCAAGATGCATCATGTAAAGGTACAAATTCCCAGTGAGAAATGTAAATTTGTTATATACCTAAAATGTACCAATATAAGAATTCAAGGAAAAAAAATTCTCCTGTACCTAGAATCCACCGACTGAATTCTGACAAGTGGATTTGGCAAAGATCTATACACTCACTTGAATCCACCTTAGCTGTCCACCCACTCTCTAGTGTTCCACGGACATTTCAATTTTTTAAAAATCCAAACAAACAAATACCAAACAAAACAAAAAACCTGATGTACTGGTAAGGAGAAAAGTGAAATAGAAAAACTCCAAGGGGCCTCTGGATTACCGCGTTTCATAGCTTTAGAGAATACTGGGAGTGTGCTTTTCTCTCTTTTAGTCTGACTGGTAATCAAGAATGGTGGTCCCTCCCTAAACCTCACTCATTACAGAAAGGCCCTGATATTTCACAGATTTCTGCCAACCTTCTTCCCCTAGACCTAAGTTTTGCTAGGCTTAGGTCTGGCCCAGGTCAGAAGGTTTCTGTCTTTATGAACACACTGCCTAATGCAGAACATCACTCCTTTATTTCAGAACTGACTCACTGCTTAACCTCTGTTTATGTATGTCAGAGTGCATTGGGGTTTAGTGTCTGATACTGCCCAAGTTTATGCTCCTTGGCATAGACCTTCAAGTGCAACCCACTCTCTTCCTATGTGGATCGGATGGAAAATGCTGCTTCCACAGTCCCATACTGTTTCCTCAGTCCCATACTGTTGTCATTGATTTCTAATAGGTCTCAGCCTTTCCTAGTATATTAGTTTCTCAGTGATACCAAATTACAGATTAGATAGCTTAAACATCAAAAACTTATTTTCTCACATTTACAGAGGTTAAAAGTCCAGGATTGAGATTTTTGGATGCTATTTTTCTCCTGAGCCCTTTCTCCTCGGCTTGTCAATTGTTGCCTTTTTGCTGTGTCTTCACCTGGTCTGTCCTCTGAGGGCACATCCTTGATGACTCTTCCTAATCTCCTTTCCTATAAAGGATATGCCAGTAGGGATCAGGGCTCATAATAATGGTTTCCTTTTAACTTCATTACCTCTGTAAACCTCTCCAAATTCAGCCATATCCTGAGGTACTGCATGTTAGGGTACCAACGTATGATTTTGGAGAGGGACACAGTTCTGCCCTTGACATTTAGTATGCACACTGCCCAGTCTTGTGTAGGTCTTGCCAGTTCTCATACCCATGCTTTTCCTTTTGTTAACAAGTATATCTTCCAAAACTGCTCATCACTACTGAAAAACTCAAATAGCTCAAACTCAATAGCTGCCCCAAATGTTTTGAGGGCATTGGCTAATGTTAATCCATCTCAGTTTTTATAAATAAATTAGATTAATTTAGTAGCCTCTACTTTGATTTGTCAATTTCAAGCTGGTAACAATTCAAAAATATCTGCTCCTCTCAGATCATATTTCTGAACATTTCAATGAGAAATATTATGTTTAATTGCATAAATACACATTTCAAAGACAGTAAGTTAACTGCATAAATTTGTAGCTTTGACCTCTTTCACTTCAAAATGTTCCCGTTCAAAATCTCTTTATCTTGATATGCTTTATATAGGACATTATGCTTTTCACTCTGTGTGAATACAAAGTCTATTGTTCACATAGTCAAAATATGTATAAGAGATTTCTAAAAACATAATGAGAATTTGAGAGAACATGGAGATCCTGAAGATTTGACAATATTAGTTCTAAGATACCATATATTTATACATTCCTTCATAATTTTATCAAATCCGTGGCTGAACATGAGTAAGGTTATAAGAGTATAGAGCCATAGTAGGACCTAGAAAGATTGTCCTTTAGTTGCAATGCAAAGTGAAGTATAAAGATTTGTGTTATTTTGCTGCTGCTCAGATACTGACTATTCTCAGTGGTAAATATTAAATGATAGATTTGTCAGGAAATTAAAATACCCAGGAGTAGATATCAAAGGACCATCTGAAAGATTCCCATTTTGACATCAGAGGAGAGAAAATTTGCAAGGATATAGAATTTTAATTGGATTCTGTCGTGACAAGCTGACCACTGGTCAATGGTTATCCTAAGGAAAAATAATATGATGGGCTATAAAATTTGCTATTCTGTCTTGCCAGCTAGTGCTAGCTCAGAAAAGTTATGACAGTTTTTAATTTGTTTAAAATGCCTTTTGTCCTGGTCTTTCATTATTAAAATTTATTTGACAATGGAGTAACAGAGGGAGGGCCTATCTGGCCAGAATGAATTATGTAATGATGAGCCTATACATAAGTTTCACTTGACTATGGAAACAGATCTCAGTCTGCCTACTACGAAAGTTTTTGTTTTTAAATCATGTGTCCTTGTTTAATATGTGTAATATGAAGGAAATTATTTAAATTCCCTCTTTCATACATTTTTCAAGACTTAAAACCAAATATGGAATTTAGTTAAAAAATACTATATCTACATTGATAACATTAATTTTATTGAGGCTCTGCTATCTCTCATGCTGATGATTTAATGATTTGTTTTGGAGAACAGAGATGGTTGATTTTAGACTTTAGGTACATTTGTTTTGGCTCTCAAGATGTTGGTCATTGTAGGATTTTATGGATTATTTATTTACTTTAAAGTTCTGGAACTGAGCCCAAGACCTCATACACGCTAGGCAAGACCTCTTTCAGTGATCTGTACCCACAGCCCAACCTTAAAGGTAAATATGATTTTTTTTTTTGGAAAATATGATTTTATCCAACTCTTCAGACAAGTTCTATTTTTTTGAATAAGGAAATTGAAAGATTTGATAATATTGCTTCCTCATTCCTATGTCACTTGTAAGGCTTCACCTGTGAGTTTATCTGTAGAAATTCCAAGATAAAATGAGTCCTGCTTTCCTTTTCCAGCTATAAACTTCTTTTATAATTTGAAAAACATTACTAATAATCAAATTTTGAGTGTCAATACATTTTTCCTATGGTTGTAAATGAAAGAAAGTGTTTAAAAGGTATGCTACTTAGGATTATGCAAGAGTCCATCAGTATAAGTATGGAGTGATTATAATTATAGGGTTGATAATCACATGTTATTTATTTTACTTTTCACATCAACATGCTACTATTGAACACCTGGACTAAGGTGAAAACCACCATCGCTTTGAGAAATGGAAAAAGGATGAGTGACAGTATTTTTAAATGAAGGTATTGAATGATTTTTAGAGAGATAATAAATGTATAAATACAGTGTACTAACATAATGAGGACATGCATATTTAGAAACCGAAATGCATTGTACAGATGATATTATATCCTCAGAAAAAGTTAGTGTCAATTTAAAGGAAAATGAATAGTAAAACTTCAAACAAGAGGTGACTTATAAATCGTATATGGTAGGCCTACAGTCTCAAAAAACAGGAAAGAATATTGGAAATAGTATAAATATGAATGTTCCACAGCATAAATCTGTCAATAGAAAATTTTAATAAGCTAAAGAAGTCTGGTCAATTCCTTGAAACCCACCTTAAGCAGCCATGATATGATGGATTTAATGAGATACGACATGATATGATATGACATGATATAGCATGACATGAATGGTATGATACGATGTATATAATATGATGCATGATATGAAATAGTGGAGAAAGTATACTAAGGCCTTAGTCTTTGTCTTTGACATCTAGTCTCCAGAATGATGAGAAATTCTCTTCACACAAACCATTCAGTTTTGGTCACAAAAGTCAGTGTGGATATATGTATGCCACTAAATATGCACATGTAGTCATTCAAAAGTATGCTTGCCTTCAAGCATTACATGATTGTGTGGGAGTGACAAGCAGTCGTGTACCTGATAAGTTTCTCTGTATATAAAGAAAGAAGTGTGCTATTTACAATAAAAGAATTAAGTAGAAAACATGAGGCAGTGTGCAGGTGCTACTCTTTCTGGAAGAGTTTATAAAATGTTTCAATGGACAAGGTGATTCTTAGTTAGGATTTAAACCAAATAATATGATTTTATAAGATACATTGGGACTAAAAGAATATTCCTGGCAAAGTAAATGTGTTGGAAAAAGGGAGAGAAGCATATAATATTTATGCTAGGGGATCCACAGGTGATTTGATCCTGGAAATTAAGAAAAGAAAGGAGAGTATTCTTCAGCAGTAGCTGGGGATTGAGCCATGCTCTGCTCTTTGTTCTCACAGTTTCACTCTAATCCATGAGGAGCCATAGAAGTGTTTAATCTAATAAGAAACACAGTCAGATTTGTATATGGAAAAGGCCCTTCTGTCTGCAATGAGCAAAACAGCTTAAATGGTAGTCTAGTTTAGAGACAGAAAACTAGGCTAGGTAGCCATCGCAAGAATCTAAGTAAAAGACAATGAGGGCTTGATCCAAGGCACAGCAATGATTATGGAGAGGAAAGAGGGTACTTCTCCACCTCTTTGCATATTAGGTTAAAATTTTAAAACCAGATGTGATTTCTTAGGAATGGTGTATTCATTGTGGTAAAAAATAGAAGAGAGTTAAAGATGAAATTAGTCACTGTGATATACTGAAAAATTGATGACTCTGTATTAATCATACAAATGGTACTTTCATATTTAATCTAGACCACATAGTTTTATAGAATGGTGTCATTCTGATATGTAAAATGGGCAAGTGTAATTTTAATCTTAAATATTATGAGAACAAATGTAATGATACTTGTAAAATAGTTTGTGAAATATTAAAATCATCATTTTCCATTTCATTGTAGTGGAGTATGGTCTTTTTCAGATGAACGCAGTTCAAAAGGGTTGAACTGACATTTATTTGCTCTTTCTAATGTGCCATGCTGTCTCTTGCATAGGTGTGGTAGATGGCTCAGATGTTTTGGCTCTTGCACACTCAGTTACTCCCCTGAGGAGCTACTTACAAACTATGGAAATCTGGCTCAATATGGGCTAACTCGGTGATGTAATTGACCTTCTGTCTTACATTGCATAATTGCAGTCCTTGTATCAGGACTTGCTAACAGTGAGATCCACAAAGAAGTTCAGAGACAAACTAACCCTTTCATTTCTTCCCCTATTGAATCCATTGCAAACTGTTGGGACTGAATAATTTAAGCAAGCCAAGAGCCTCTTTTGTGTCTAAAAGACATAAAAAGCAGAGTGGTGTCTCTACAATTGTTCAATGTTGATTTGAGTCAGAAATATTTAAAGGACTTGTTTCATGAGAAGTAAAGGGAAAAGTTTAAAAGCTTAGCCATGGCAATTACAGGAACATGTTTTCTGTCTCTTCTTGTAAAAGCACATGCATCTTACCTTCAGTGGATGCCAGCCTTCTTGTCAGACCAATTACTTTAAAACAATTGTTTCATTTGGAATAGATGCCACAGCCCCAGTGATTGGCCCTCGTCAGTGACACATTCAATTAAAACAGTTCTGAATAGGAGTTCTGGAGGACCTACTGTGCCATGTCTAATCTTATCAATCAACAAAGAACAACGTCAGAGACTTCAGCACTGATGGGGTCCACTGTCAGGTGGTTTGAACATGTTGCACCTTCCTGGGGTTCCGTAGAATCTTTCATCCCTGTGCCTTTTACAGCCAATGACAGGCACCATCTCAGCAGTGTCTGTTCCACAATGCCAAGAAAGCTCGTGGCAGTAAATAAGATGGCAGCTGTGACAGTCCTGACAGCTGGCTGGAGCTCAGGGTGTCAGGCTGAGATGGACTTCGAGCAGTTGGAGCAGCAGTGAGGTATGACCACCATTACTGGTTGGCAGATGTCAGTTTCCACACTGCTAGCTATGGCGAGATGTGATGGACACAGTCGCATCACTGCACAGGCAGACAGAACTTTAAACAAACTCAGGCACCCACCAGGCTCCATATCTTCCTTGAAGTGCAGGGAAATTTAAACATTCTTAGTAAAACAGAAACCCCTCCCCTTTGCAATACAGATAAAATTGAAGACTAATTTTTATGAAGAAGTAATAGGAGAGAATTGACTCTTAAACATAGGAGCTGTAAGCAATGAGAATAAAACTGATTTCAAACAAAGTTTCATGTTTTGGCCACCAGTTTTAGAAGAGTTACTGTAGCTCTTCTAAAATATTTGAGGATTCTTTTGGGTAGAAATTATATGTTTCCATACATATGAATATGCTTCTGTACTTGCTTATGTAAATGCTTCACACCTCTGTCTCTTGGTTATCTTTCTTGGTTTCTGAACAGTTGATGCTAAATGTTTGAACCCTCAATACTAAGTGTTTCTCTTATCAGAGGAGATGAATGTTTAAAATATACATGATCTAAACAGGTAAAATGGAAAGAAGCAGTGATATTAAATAGTGCACAATGGTGTAAGTTCATGGATAGGGCAAAATAGGTTTGTGTAGCCTTAACGAGGCTGTGAAGAACAAAGACTTTTGTTAGTCCTAGGGTCAACCAAGGTGAGTGAGAGGTGGCAGCCCTGGAAACCTGTCAGGGATCCAAGGTTGAAAGCTGTAGTGTTAGCTCCGGTAGCAGGTAGAGACAGAGCTGAACTTAGTCACAGAGAAAGACTGCAAAATGACATGTGCACAAACTGATGGTGCTGTACTCACACCCAATTCTTTAAGAGATTTGAAGTCAGTTTGCCTAAAACCAATTCTTCTAATGTCCAATCCCCTGAAACACCCATTAGCCTAACAATCGTATTCCTAATAAAAATCTGTCATAGACGTATCATTTCATTTATAGTAACACGCTACTCTAAGCATTTTTGAGATTAGTTGTTTTGGTTTCTAAGTGTATTTTATAACGCTTTAAACATTTCATTGGATAAGATGCCACAGAAACCCCCAAAAGTAGGTGAAACAGTCTAGTAAAATTTTTAAATGAACATGTCATTAGCTAAATTGATAATTATGCCAGTTGATTTTAAGCAAATTAGCTTTGGACAGTTTGACATTCTTCCCCTAAAGTGCCATCCTACTCTGAATTTTAGGATTGCTGACATGAACAACAAAGTCACTGCGTCAGTCAGGATTTGCTATAAAGCGTGATAGCTTCTGCTTGGCCTTATCCCTAAATGAGGCCATGATTTCTAATATAAAGTAATTGTAAAAATAATAACAAAGATAATTAAATATTTACTGTGTATTAGGTATATACCTATGTCATTTACATTTGTCTATTCAGCAAACACTTACAGAGTATCTACCATATGCAAGACATTGTTCTGAGTCAATTCATGTAGTCCTCACCTTAAATCATCCTCAAGTACAGATGTACATGGAGCTGGGAACTGAAGCAAAGAAAAGTTAAATAACTGCCTAATTAAGTGGCAGAGGTGGAGTTTGAACCCAGGCAGCCTGGGTCATTGCTTTACTGTGTCAGCAGACAGGCTCTGCTGATAAGTCATTAACTGTGCTGCTTGAGGTGATTTTTCAAGCTGGTCGTAACAAAAGGGCAGGCTGTCTGGATGGAGATGGTATCCCTCAGATGGTTACAAAGGAGAATTAAGGATGGTGCTTTCTCAGTGATAGGGTTACTGGAAGATGAGAAATCATTCCTTGAGAATGGTTCATGCTTTCTCTGTGTGAGTTTATCTAAGAATGTACCTGTCCTAAACTGAGATGAAAAAGAATACCTATAAGAAGGAGGAAGTAAAGAGCAACAAATTCCAGACAAATCCTATTAATGGAGCAAAAGAATAACATGCCAGTGATGTTCACATTCTTTCTGTCCTACAGATCCAAATCCCATTTTCTCTCCTGGTCATCTTAAGACCTCTGTGATGTAAGGGAGTTGAATGTTTGAAGAATGAGACATCTGGAAGGACTTCTTTGCTTGAACTGTCAGCAATGCTCCACTAGCTGGAGCTGGTGAGCGGACTATGTCTGTGTCTTTCATGCTGTTGAACAGGTAAGTGACAAGAACCATGTCTAACATTTGGTACTGAATATCATATACACTTCTTGCCAACTGTTTATTTCCGATACTAGTACTGACAGTACTGCCTGCATCTTATGCAAGCCCAATGTTCTATTTTTAAATGATAATAATGAATCACAATGCATAGTTCTCACATACATTGGTCAGTAACTAAAAAAAAAAATAACTATTTGAAAATTTAGGAAACAAAGTTTAAAAATTAAGCACAAAAAAGAAAATAGATTAAACTTATTTAAAATTAATATCACTTGATGGTTTGAGTAAATTGAAAGATGGAGAAAAAGACAAGAAAGACATTTGGCAAGGTAAGGTAATATTTGCAAACAGTGAAATGTACCTGAAATGTAATTGACCCACTGGGGACAGTCTTTCGATGGAAGTAAAATGTCTTCCTGAGCTCAGCTGGCAATCTCTTTGTGCCCTGAAGCATGATTATAGTGCTAACCTTGAAAGGTCCTAATGAAATGAGTTTGGTGGTCTCAGCCTATATATTTTTACATGCATTGGTGCATTCTTTGGAACATACCTTGATGGACCATCTGCAGAATGCACAGCATGTTTCTGAGATTACAGTGTGACATGTAGTCCTCACACCATAACTCCTATTTTTCCCACATGATGCATCTCTCAAAATTCAGCCCAGAAGGGAAAAATGACTTCTTAATGACAGTCTGTACATTATTGATGGGGCAATAGCATGGTAAAGAGATAACCCTAGGTGTCTTGTTTGCCAGTTGATTAAGCAGAGTGAGTGCATTCCCTGGGAAAAACATGCTTTGGAGAAATACAGTTATCCATTAGATCTCACTAATAACAATATTACGGAATTTGAAATGCACTCCCCACCTTCTTTCCTCAAAGCCAGAGTGGAATCTCACCCGTAAGAGGCTATAAATTAAGAAATAAAATTAAAAATTGGCATGCATCCATACTGTTTGGTCAAGAGTATTATTAAGAATGTATGTTGAAGTGACAGAGTCCTATTATATTCATTTCATAGGGAGATGACAGGTTTCCTGAGTGATCTTTCTAATTTTTAAGGCATATAACTGGAAGGGATAGAAGGTTACAGTGTCTTTACATTGCACTGAAATAAAATATTTACAAGTAAAGTTTTCCCTTGGGGCCATTCTAGGTGAAAGCCTTAGAATTTGGAGACTGTTTGGTAAAGGTCTAATGTGACCATGCTATTCTTTTGCAAAAACAAGAAAAGTCAAAATGTAGCTGTTCAGGCTTCTGTATCAACTTTGCAATCAGTGTAGCAATGTCAGCAGTTTATTCTATCTGCTGGAAAAGGGATATTTAATTTCTCATGAATCCACTGCTTCGTGACAGGAACCAACACAGGATGCTATTTCCTTACATTACATAAGACTTGAATGTTAGGTAAAATTCTGTAGCAAAACTTTGTCACAACTTAAAACTTGTGTCCTGCTCCTTTGAATGTGTCAGGCTGATAAATAGCTTGCATTCTTTACATTCAACTTCTCTGAATAAAACTCCTCTTCTGAGGCCATTAGATGTTCTCCTCTGAGGACATTAGAAATTTATGAACCATTTTTCTTTTCCTCTAGTCTTCAGAGGAGAATCTACTTGTGCAGAGAAGACTCCAAGGCATTTATCGTTTTATGGCGTGAACCTAGTTAGCAGATGTTAAATAGGAAATTTTTAGTTCTAAGGATCTATGGAATAGGGGTATATATATTTACAGCATGTAGACTAAGCATAAAAGCTTTTATTCTCCCCCATTGAGCATTATGCTTTTTCTGTGTCTTATAAAAAATCAAATTGTGTAATTATTCAGATGTGAACAATTTCTTAGACAATTTCCATTAGTTATCCCGTGCTAGTAGTAGGATCTCCTCACACTACTTCTGTTTTCTCATTACTCTTAACATACTTACAGAGTGGTCGGTTAAAAATCCCCCATGACTTTAGCATTTCTCTTCCTGGCTAATGCAAGAAACTCAGAGAAGGCTGAAGTTAAAAAACAGAAAGTAAGAGAGAGAGAGATGAATTATTTAGCCTGCAGAAGAGAAGGCTAAGTGGGTTTGAGGATCATAAAGGAAATTTAATAATAGTCTTTGTGTGAGGAACAGAAATACAGTAGTACAAAGATTAATGGTCAGGTATTCTCTATATTTACTGAGATCATAATAAGAGAAAATAAAATTGGAAGGACCTGGAGTAGCAATAAAGAAACATTTCCTGATGCTGAAATTTGTTGGTCATGAACAGATTCAGTTCATCATTCAATATTTATCAAGTTTCTATTATATGAGGTCATAGTTTCTCAGGATAGAATGGTTTATTTGGAGATCTTTTTAGAATATACTTACATTTGTCTGAAATGATTTATCTGTTCTTGTTTGTAGATATGGAAACAGATCCAAGACTGTATGATTTTTCTGATTCCCTAAGACAGAAGAAGAAATGTAACCCTGATACAAATGTTTACACTAACCCAATACTGGCTTTGCCAACATTCATCTTCAGAAACTCAGAAAGACAACCAAAATGTACTGGAATTATCACCAAAGATTTAGTAGGTAGGCAATAGGCAAGGCAGGCTATGGTAGCAAACCACTGCACATACTATAAAGACAAGGAGTTAAAAGGTTGTGCACTGCAAATATAATTTGCACAGAGAGAGAGAGAGAGAGAGAGAGAGAGAGAGAGAGAGAGAGAGAATATCTCGAGATGTGGCACAGATCACACTGGGGAAGTTCCAGATGAAATTACAAAACAAAACAACAAAAAAAAGGCTTAAGAGTGCCTTTGATTTCACACAAATGTATAAATTCAAATAAGCTCTTTTGGGAATCTCTTGAGAGCTGCAAATAAGGTGATCTTGCATAAGGACGCTTCCAGTTCTACATGTCCGTCTTTACCTTTTGGATATGTGTGGTGGCTGGAGGAAGGGCTGAGGGGGGAGGTTCAATCTGACAAGTTCCACACCCAGAATTATTTACTGGCTGGGTTATTTTGGCCAGTGAAATAGAGAATTACCTTTTTCTCTCGGTAACTGCCATGCAAAATGGACCTTTGCAAAGCATTGTTGACTTTACGTTTCAGAGCTTTTAGCTAGGAATTCAGTATTGGTTGATATTGCTTAGGGTTGTGTTGTTGCCACTGCTGACTTCCATACTTAGCATTCAGAACAACTTATTTTCAGTTTAGGCAAAAAACTTTCCCTACCTCTGGTTTTTATCTGAATGGCGTTTTGCGCTTGTTTTCACCATAACACTCTGTTTTCATTAGTACACGTACTATATTTTCTTATTTTATTTTCTCTGTGCTTTCCAGTTTTACATACAGAATGGATTCATACAAATATCAACAAGAGACCGAGGTCCCCAGTCACACGGAACACACACCGAATCAGCCCGCTCCAGACAGGCAGGTCTGTGCACGCCCTACCAAGGTCCTGAGTCACGCGGAAGACACCTAATCACCCCGCTGCAGACAGGCAGGTCTGCCCATGCCCTACCGAGGTCCTGAGTCACACAGAACATGGCGAATCACCCCGCTGCAGACAAGCAGCCACCTGATTCCACACTACAAAGACGCAGAGGACACCAGACCACTAGACCAAGGTACTGAGTCCCACTGTTCCCGGCCCAGAGGTAGGGGCTTCTGAGCCATCGTCCCACTGTTCTTGGTCCAGAGGAAGGGGCTTCCCGGTCACCATCCCTCCCGCTGCTCCCAGCCCAGAGGAAAGGGCTTTTGGGCCACCTTCTGTCTCACTGCTCCTGGCCTAGAGGAAGGGGCTTCTGAGCCACCATCCCACTGCTCCTGGTCCAGAGGAAGGGGTTTCCCAGCCACCATCCCTCTGGATGCTCCCAGCCCAAAGGAAAGGGCTTTTGGGTCACCATCCCTACCACTGCTCCCAGCCCCTGTCCCACCTCACCCAGCTCAGAGGAGGTAATCCACGCAGGTGCTAACAGCCCCCCGCCCCAGTCAAAATGAGAAAATATGTAAATAAGTCTCAAAACCAGACTTCCAGATCACCTACAGCAACCCCAAAGGGAAATGAGATGGAACACTCTGATATTCAACCACTTGGACCCACTGAACTGGCAACCAAAGGGGATCTGGAAAAAATGAAATCAGAAATAATTTCTCAGATGACAGGAGAAATTGTGCCCCTAGTGCAAGAAATGATTAATAAATCTAGAGAGGAGCTCAGGAACATGATGGAATCCCAACAT
Organism: Heterocephalus glaber; assembly: GCF_053883595.1. NCBI lineage: Eukaryota > Metazoa > Chordata > Mammalia > Rodentia > Bathyergidae > Heterocephalus > Heterocephalus glaber. The sequence goes on from NW_028258303.1 coordinate 2,067,831, forward strand.
AAGAAACAAATGGAATCCATGAAACAGATTCAAATAGATTTCCAGGACATGAAAAACTCCATTGAAAGTCTACACAGCAGAATGAGGCAATGTGAGGACAGAATTTCAGATATAGAAGATAAGATTGCAATTAGTGACCAGGAAAAGAAAAATTGCTTCAAAATTATAAGGGAACAAGAGAAATCAATCCAGCAGCTGCTAGAGGATGCAAAAAAGAATAAAATAAGACTGATTGGGCTCAATGAAGAAACAGGAGAGAGTGGAGATGACATAAAAAATCTCTTCACAGAAATAATGGCAGAAAACTTCCCAAGTAGGGGAAAAGAGCTTGACATACAGATAAGTGAGGCATATAGGACTCCAAATAGCCTTGATCAAAACAAATCTACACATATGCATATAATTGTTAAGATTCCAGAAACACAACAGAAGAACAAAGTTCTCCAAGCAGTCAGAGAAAAGAAACAAATCACATACAAAGGAAAGCCCATCAGAATCACAGCAGACTTCTCAATACAAACCATCAAGGCAAGAAGAGCTTGGAGTGACATATTCCAAGCCCTAAAAGAAAACAGCCTCCAACCCAGATTGATGTACCCTGCAAAACTATCTTTCAAAATGGATGGAGAAATAAGATACTTTCATGACAAAGAGCACCTTAGGAACTTTGTGAATACCAAAGCAGCACTTCAAAGAATTTTACACAATATCCTAGGAACAGACATTGAGGATCACAACCCCAGGAAGCAAAACAGAATGAACCCATCTGGCATGACAAGAAATTAAATGTAAAGGGGGAGAACCCAACAAAAAGAAAAAGTCACGGCAATGACAAGTCAATACATTTCAGTTATAACCATTAATGTTAATGGTCTCACTTCAACAATCAAAAGAAATATACTGGCAGAATGGGTCAAGAAGCAAAATCCAAAAATATGCTGCATACAAGAAACACATTTAATTCAAAAGGAAACTCATAGACTGAAAGTTAAAGGGTGGAAAACAACACTGCATGTGACAGGAAACCGAAAAAAAGCAGGAGTAGCTATCCTCTTGGCAGATCAAGTAGATTTCAAACCAACACTGATTAAGAGAGACAAAGAAGGACACTACATCCTTAGAAAGGGAAGAATCCAAGAGGAAGAGATGACAATCATAAATATCTATGCACCAAACACTAGTGCACCCAACTATATAAAACAAATACTAAAGGACATGAAAAGTCATATATGCACTAATACAATTGTAGTGGGGGATCTCAACACCCCACTGTCACAAATAGATAGATCAACTAGACTAAAAATAAGTAATGAAATACTGGAACTCAATTGAACTCTTGAACAAATGAACTTAACAGATGTTCACAGAGTCTTCTACCCCACAAAATCAGAATACACATTCTTCTCAGCTGCACATGGGTCATTCTCAAAAATAGACCACATACTCACACATAGAACATGTTTAAGTAAGTGCAAAGGAATTGAAGTTGTCCCCTGTACATTATCAGACCATAGTGCAATGAAATTGGAGATCTTTAGCAAAAGAAACTCAAAAAATTTCATAAACACGTGGAAATTGAACAACACACTTCTGAATAACCAATAGGTCGCAGAGGAAATTAAAGAAGAAGTCAGACAGTTCCTTCAATTAAATGACAATGACAATACAACATATCAGAATCTATGGGACACAATGAAAGCTGTCTTACGAGGGAAATTCATAGCAGTGAATATGCATATTAGGAAAACAGAGCGAGCCCAATTATACAACCTGATGCTGAACCTCAAGCTTCTAGAAAAAGAAGAACAGGACAACCCCAAAGCTCATACAAGGGAGGAAATTATAAAGATCAGAGGAGAAATCAATAAAATGGAGACTAAGAGAATGATACAAAAAATCAATGAAGCCAAGAGTTGGTTCTTTGAAAGAATCAATAAAATTGACAAACCTTTAGCCAACTTTGTCAGAAAAAGGAAAGAAAAGGCCCAAATTCATGCAATTAAGAATGAAAAGGGTGAAATTACAACAGACCCAGCAGAAATCCAGAGGATCATCAATACCTACTTCCAGAACCTATATGCCAATAAGATGGACAACACAGAAGAAATGGACAGATTCCTAGATACATATGAATTACCAAAGTTGAACAAAGAAGACCTAAAAATTCTGGACAACCCAATATCAACCAGTGAAATTGAAAATGTAATAAGAAACCTATTTACTAAGAAAAGCCCAGGCCCTGATGGCTTCACTGCTGAATTCTACAAGACATTTAGAGAGGAACTGCTGCCACTACTGTTGAAACTCTTCAATGAAATTGAAAGGGAAGCAATACTCCCAAATTCATTCCTGGAAGCAAGCATCACCTTGATCCCCAAAGCAGAGAAAGACCCAACTGAAAAAGAGAACTATAGGCCAATCTCACTAATGAACATAGATGCAAAAATCCTTAATAAGATACTGGCAAACAGAATGCAGAAGATCATCAAGAAGATCATACACCCTGATCAAGTGGGATTCATCCCAGGGATGCAGGGATGGTTCAATATACGAAAATCAAATAATGTAATACACTATATCAATAGAGCCAAGGACAAAAACCATATGATTATCTCCATAGATGCAGAAAAAGCATTTGACAAAATCCAACATGCATTTATGATAAAAACCCTACAAAAAATTGGAATAGATGGTCTCCACCTCAAACTGATAGAAGCCATCTATGAAATATCAATAAGACGGTCAGCTTCAGCCAGTCAGGCTGGAAGCATTTCTGATGAGCTCTTATCAGGCCCTGTAGGGAGGTCCTGTGTATTCCTGACCAGCACTTCCACAGGCAGTCTAACACTGCCTTAGGTGTTAACTGACCAGAGAACTCAGAAGTTCCTCAGGCCCCTGCACCCACAAGTCTGCTTTCTGATGGGTAAAAGATATCCATAGGACACTAGTTAGTACAGTGCTGTCACAGTGTTTTTAGATGTTGTGGGGGATTTAGGACCTAAATCAGTGGTGATCAGCTGATGCCCCTGAGCCCATCAGATGCCCTTGTCAGAATTAGGAAAACCACAACTTCCTCGTCTTTGAATACACATGTGCTTGTGAAGTCTTTGACACTCCACTGGGTCTTCAATTCAGACTAAATATTTATAGAAGTACAGCCCACCTTTGGGTGGAAAGGATTCAAGATCTTCACCAAGCTATATGTATTTCAGAGACTGCTCTGGAGTTTATTGATGTACATACCTTATTAAGTTGTCTGGCCTACAAAGGAACACTAGTCCCTTTGTTTCTATTTATGATAACAATAGTGAGAATATCTCCCTGTACTTGGGTAATTTTGACCTTCTCTGACACCCTAGAGCTCCCTAACAATTGAAATTGATGTAATCAAATGCTGCTTTGACTTTTCTGCATTCAAAAATTTCCCTTCAAGATAATATTTCTCCTGGGTAGCGAACTCACAGTTGTTTCTTCAAGTTAAGCTACCATTCAACTCCCAAATTCTCTTTTGTCATTTGTTGCTATTCTCTCCACACTGTTAAATCAGTAGCATTGCAGAGCAAAGTATTCTTATTGCCCAGAAAAATTCTGTCATATCATTTACACTATAAGAATACCTGTTTTGTGAATGAATAAAAGATATAAGGATAATAGCCTTTCTTACATTAATATGTGGGTTCGTATTACATAGTACTTCAATCAATTTCTTCTAAGATTTATAAATTGATCATGCCCTTGGATTAAATGTATAAAAATGACTTATTCGTTTTTATTAACTTCAATATAATTTTTGACACACTTACCAGAACACTAAAATAGGTAACAGTTGATGGTCTCACCTTTCCCTTTTGTGTATGAATGACTTCTTAAAATAAGGGAATATTACAAAGGCTGTATATATATTTTTTTCTTTTACTTTCTTAAAGGCTTTATCTAGATACTGTATCATCATTAAGTTTATGGATAGTGTTTCTTTTATTAATTTTGTGTTATGATGAAATTTTAAGCTACTAGTGACAGAATTTTGGATCTGGGCAATAATATACAATGCAGTAATTAGTGAAGTGCTGGAAAAGCCAACTGTGCTTTAGTTTTAGATTTCAGAAAGTGGTCGACCTGAAACCCTCTTGGGAGATTAGGATTTAAAACCAACTCCTTCACACCACAGTGCCTATATTTTGGAATGAGCAGACTAACCACATCGATTTTTAAGCCGTCTTTTTAGTATATGCTGATCTCTTGCTTTCTTCTTCTTTAGTGAATACCTGTGCCTCAGCAGGGATAGAAAATATTTCTTTTCCTGCCTAATAACCAGCAGTATTTTGTCTGACATAGATGCTGAATCAATTTAATTAAATAAAGTACTCATAATCTGAGAAATGATTAAAATTAACTTCTCTCTTTCTACTAAAATGTATAATTCTTCAGCATGCTGCCAAATGCCAAGTCTACTCTTCATTGATTTCCTGTCAATCATTAAATTCATATTTTAATGCTCTATTTTACTCCATTGTTCAGAATTACCCATTTCAGCCATAATTTATTACTTATTCTATGATATTTAGGTCTTCTTTCTGGTTTTAAATTACCACAATATTATTTTACAGATACAATTCATACTAGATAGAAAGCTTAATACAGCTTCTCAACATTTGATCACTTAATAATGTAATGTTTTTGGATTAATGGTATATTGTATCCTATTTCACTAAGTGAAAATGAGAGTCTAATAAGAATTATGGTGGCAGAAAAGTATAATGTTAGTATTTAAGATAACTAAGACAACATATATCTTGAAGTCAAATTTTTTCTTATAATTGACATTTTAGCAACATTGGATGGAACTGTTGTTGAAGTGCTATCACTGTCATTTAATAGACTATCACATGACTTATGGGCAAGTATAAGTTGAAATTGGCTTTTCTAGAACCTTCCTGACTTTCCTTTCTTCTATCACATATAGCTGTATAAGTACCTTATTGTAGTTTTCAGCTTCTTAAGAACTTTATGCATGTGAAGCTAGAGAATTTGGTAGAGAACACTCTATGGAATCACTTTTTATTTTCAACTCTGGACAATTAATTTTCTATAAAATAAACTTAAAATTGAGCAAAATCCAGGTAGATATGCTCTTTTTATTGACTAAATAGATACTGAGACCATAAAAGAAACATTGTGGCACTAGTGCAAAGAAATATATTAGAATAAAAGTTTGTGAAAAACAATATGAGAACATTTAAGTAAGAATAGAGTAGGGAACTACAGCATAGATTGATGAAAAGATAGATAGATGGGTGTCAGGCTTAACAAGTCCATCAGTTTTCATCAGGGAAGAGTCAGTGAGTTCCTGACAGAGGTAAAGCAATAGGCATAATTTGTTTACAGACTAAGAAGTCTGTCTGTCATGCTACCACACCACAGTCAGGAGCATGAAGGGAGTGGGTTATGTGTGAAGAAAGTATACATTGCACGAAAATACATGCATAACAGTAGAAAACATGGAAAGATATTCAAGATTAGAGAGGGTGAAAATCTAAACAGAAAGAGGAGTTGCAGTGTGTCCATAGCTGTGGCTGCTCAGTCATCTCCTAAAGGGACTGAAAGTGAAATCTAGGAGGAAACTAGCACTGCCTGTCAATAGTATTATCAACAAAATTAGGATAAAGTTGGATCTGTTATTAGAAATTTATTTCCTAGGTTTTTCTCTGCTTTTGATTTCCTTAGAAAATCTGAAAGTTACACAACAGCAATAGTTATATCTTTCTTGACAAAAGGGATTTTACACTGATAGATGAGTAGAAAATTCTATCCCTGAATACACACAAACAATGGCAGGTCAGATCTTTCTGTACTTGTGTGGAAAAGAGCCATATATTAATATAGTTTTAAATATTTCAGTCATGCCTTTATATGTATTTTCTCCTTGTTCTTTTCCACTTCATGTATTCCCACACCTGCACATTCAGCCCAGCCCAGTAAGTCAAACACTTTCTTCATCAGCAAACTCCAATGAAGTCACATTTTTTACATTACTTTGAGATCAGATTCCAAGATTTTATATCTCAAATATTTCAATAATTTTCCAGTGTAAGAAATTAAGTACATAATTTAAGTGATAGTTCCTTTTATAATTCCAAAGTGGATTAATGCTATAATCCCCCAGAAGGTAATTTTTGATCCCCCCCCCTTTTTTTTTGGTACTGGGTATCAAACTTGGGATCTTGTGCTTGTGAGGCAGGTGGTGGAACCACTGAGCTAAATCCCCAGCCCCTCCAGAAGGTTATTTTTGATACTTCCTATCAGGGTTTTCTTTAATTTGCCTATACTTTATTTTTCTCCATTATCCTCAACTAATTTGTGCACATCTCCAAGACTTCTAACCAGTATTATTCTAATCAGAAATAGTAGCTTCTATTTATATATATATATTTAAAACAGGGGTCTCCAACTCCAGGCCATAGACCTTTCTGTGGCCCACACAGCAGGAAGTTAGCTTCATGTAAGCAAGAGAAGTTTCAACTGTTATAGCTGCTACTCATTGCTTGCATTCAATCTGAGCTCTGCCTGCAGTCGGACTTGTGGTGGCATGAGATTTTCACAGGAACACAAACCCTATTGTGAACTGCACAGGCAAGCATTGATGTATCATCCTTGGTAAGAAATCCAGGCTGAGCCAATCTATCAGTGTTGACAACAAGACAAAGCTTGGTTTGTAAGGTATACTTTTTGAGAGGATGTGCATGGGGATATGTTATATGCACTTTTGTTGCCAATCAACACCTATTAAAACTATTAAAGTCTTTAGATGATTACATATTAAGAAAACTGAATTGGTCATTTTGTGTCAGTATAAGCACAGACCTATAGACTTGCCTTGACTGACAATCTGTATGGTTTCACTGATTCTTGATGTGTCTCCACATTGAGTCATCCACAGAAAAATGCTAGCTTGTTGAAAAATGTTGCCTGCATTCAACAGTGTTCTGCAGGATGTGATTAGATTTATCAACCACATTGAAATATGTGCCCTTTATTCACATCTGTTTGGGAAGTTCTGTGAGGAGATGAGCACAGCATGCATATATCTTCTCCTTTATATAGAAAGGAGATGGATTTCTATAGGCAGATCACTGGCCAGGGGTTTTGCATTATGAGAGCTTCTCTAGATATTTCTTTTAGAAAAGCAGTCACTACCAGAAGCACATTTAAGTGTCACAAAATGGATCACAAAACTTGCTTACTCAGTCTGCTCAATGAACTCAATCTGTCACTTCAGGGGAGAATGACAACTGTATTCAAATTGGCAGATAAAGTGGATGCATTCAGAACCAAACTACAATTATGGGGGTTATGAGTAAACATTTGAATTTTTTGACACGATTCAAACATTAGCAGAGATTTGGAAAGAGACTGAGCCAAGGCTTTCTTTCTTCCGTCCAGCTGGTGCATGATCACCTATCTCAGCTTTCAAATGAGTTTTAGCATTACTCCCCAACCACAAAAGAACCCTGATCTGGAAAGGAATGGATCTGAGAGCCACTTGTGAATAGGCCAGGTGAACTGACTTTGTCTATGCTAGAAGAGGATCAACAGCTTGAGATGGAAATGATGATGGCCTTAAAAGTATTTTTGAGACAACTGCAGATCTCTATATGATCTGAATTAAGGTCAAACTAAAATATCTTAGATTACCACAAAAGCACCAAAAAGCCTGTTTCTAGTTCTGATATCTTGTCTTTGTGAATCATTGTTTTATGATATGACAGGAGCAAAAGAGAGATTATGGAGCAGATTGGACAAAAGCAGCACACTTCAGGGATCACTATCTTTCATCACCCCCAGATGGGACTGTCTAGAGTCAGAAAAAACGTTTAGGGCTCCCCCAATTGTGCACTATGTTGAGCTATATAATTATTCTATTATCTACTACAGTGTAATAATAATAGACATAAACTGCACAATAAATGCAATATGCTTTAATCATCCCAAAATTATCTCTCCTACTCTCCCTGTCCCTGGAAAAATTATCTTTCATAAGCCAGTCCTTGTTCCAAAAAATTTGAGGACCACTACTTTAAAACATGATTTATCTAGTGATTTTCCATAATTTGTATAATCCTGCATCAAGTAATGTATTACTGTGCTTATTTTAGAAATGAGACACAGGAGATAGAAAAGTTAACATACTTACAGTTAGTAAGAGTAGGATCCAGGATTCAAATATCTGATGCTTTAATGCCATGGTATTTTTTTGGGGGGATATTTCTCATAATCATTTTATATCTATTGTCCTTGCTTTATTTACTGTATATTTCATAATTATATATCTAAAAAATACTGACTTCTGGATAAAGTCCAAACTCTTTGTTTGGTTTTTTTGGCGGGGGGCTACCGGGGATCAAACACAAGACCTTGTGATTGTGAAGCAGGTGCAGCACCACTGAGCTAAATCCCCGGCCCCAAAGTCCAAACTGTTGGTGCTTTGTATGAAGCTGTCCTTGACCTGCCCTGTTTGGCCCCTCCCCATGCCCCATCAAACAGCTCCAGCAATTCTGAACTAGGAAGGTCCTTGAAGTCAGTCTTCGCCTCCTTTCCACGGTGTTCCTACTGCTGTGTATCTCCTCCCTTATGATCCACTGAAAGATGTGTCATATTTTCACATCCTCCATCTTAGTACACTGCTGATCAGTTTTTGTAATGAAAGGCCTTCCAATTATTTCTGTGGCCCCCGTGGTTGTCACATAAGGACTGCTCAGCAAGCAACTGCTGATTTAATGTATGAATGTTCTCCTATGATTTTCCTTTGTTTTAAATGTATGAATTTTGAAAATATTAACATAGTTCTACTCTGAACTTCTAAACTATTTTGGTGTTGTGTATTCCTGTTTATGTCTGTCTTTATGTGTATGAATTTTGTAGATTGAATATTTGAATATTTTATGCATTTTCACAAATTTTAAGGCAGATGTTTAATGTTACTTCTAGTTGATATATTTGGTTATTTCTTTGTTGTTGAGAATTACGGCAATTTCTGTTTTTTTCTTCATTATGGATAATATTGCAATGAACACTAGGGGGCACATATTTTTTAAAAAATTATCTTTATAAATATTAACCAAGTAACAGCATTAGTGGATGAAGATTTTAACTTTTACATACTTTAGAGAATGGGGTACAAAACTTCAGCCTGTAGGCCAGTGTCTTGTTTTCATAAACAAAGCATTATTATGAGTCAGCCAGATTCATTTGTTTTTTAATTTTCATTTTTTCTTAATACCTTTTTGCAGTACATAATGGTCACATTCCTTGTGAGGAGTTGATGCACATACAGAACACATCTCCCTTCTTTTTTATCCTCCTTCCCTCCCTTTTGATGCTGTCTATGGCTCCTTTCAGAGGGCAGAATTGAATAGTTCACCCTATCTGGCCCTGCACAGAACAATTTGCTAATGTCTGTGTAGAAGCTCACTATTCCGCTTATTTCTGCGATTGAGATTTCATTTTCAACAAAAAAGTGACTGATTTCACTATATTCTCATTAGGAATGGAGATTATGTTGTACTAAAGCATTTATGAGTTGCCTTTTCTGCATGATAGTCTCACCACTTTGCCCTCGGAGGCACACGGAGAGATCTAGATTCTAGGTGGAGAGGTCTGTATCAGGCTTGGCAGTATAGAACCCTGCCCTGGAGTGGGTATATTTGCTTCCAAGGAAAGTCTCCTTCTTCCTTTTGCAGTCACCAGACACAGTTCTGTAATGGCCAGGTGCTCCTCACCTCCAGCTAATGAGTTCTGTGTAGAGCTCACCATCAACTAGTTTGCAACACCAACAGATCCAAGAGAAATATGAGTTCTGCCCATCCGACTTTGTTACACTATCTGGATGTTGAAATGTTGCAGATGTTTTGCCTTTTAAGAGCACAGTTTAATATACACAAAAGTGCCTTAAAGCAGAATTCAGGTTATTTAAAGGCAGGCTGACTTGCTTCAGCAAGGCGTTATGCTGAAATGGCATGCCAGGTGCAAAGGGGCTTATCAGGTTTCATCATTTCTGTGTTGAAAAAGCAAGTAACATGGGGCTATTAGAGGACAGATAATTTTCTTGTAATACAATGTGACCCAATTTGCCAAATAAAAATGGAATGAAAACAGCAGCTTGTAGCAACACCTAAAATATCTTTTGAGTCATTATCTCTTTAATGAAAAGCAACACTGGACAATTTCAGTGCGAATTGTAGTTTAGCATCTCATTAACTGAATAATGGCTTATACACACCATGCATTTCTAAGTACCTGAAGTGTAAAAATGAACACGGAAATGGATCAACAGTCCATTCGTCTGTCCTCTGATGACAATTAAAGTCTTCTGTCCTTCATTATTTCCTAATTATAATTTGCTTCTTTTGTCTTCCTCGGATGATAAGTAGCCCAGAATGAGATTTCCAAGCAGCTCATTTACTGCACTCCTATGTATTTAAATAATTTGTCTCACCGTGAATTGTATAGATATTTCATTCTGATTTGCAATTTGAGTGGCATATTTTTTTCTTAGGAGACTTAGGGAGTCTGAAAATAAATGAGGAGCTCACTTTGTATAAGAAAGCCCTCCCAGAGCATAAGTTACCAGTGGGTATCTCCCAGTGCCATTAAAACATATCTTGCAACTTTTTAATTGAAGCCTACTGAGACCAGAATGTCTCTCTTTTTCTCAGTTCATTTAGAGCATCTCAGTCATAAGTGATATTTTCCTTTCAGTAATCGAGTAATTACTAGGCTGATTTCACTTCTTTTTTACAAACTTTGTCTTGTGTTCAGCAGCTTGGATCTTTCATCCTAATAGGTCTGGGCTACTGGGGCTGGAATGGCTGATCCCTACTAGGCTTGAATATCTGCAGGCATCCCCCCACCCCCCGGCTTCACACTGAGTTAGCAATAAATCCCATCTGTTCTTTATCATTAGGAACTCACAATGTACTCAGAGCCATTCTTCAAATGAGGTTGGGAACTTTCAAGGCAGCTTCCAAAATAGAGAGAGAGATGGAGGTAGATACCTTTGTATCCATTTATACACATATAGCTTTACCCTACAATTCTTACATAGATTTTCAATAATAAGAATATGTAAGCATCTAGAAATGATTATTTGTGGATAAATCTCATTTGTACATATGGATAGACTTGATAAGAAAATGGTTTCCCATCAACTTGATTGATAATCCTTCATAAAATAATATCAAATGGTTAACTGTGATTATCATATTTATGCTATTAGTAAGGGAGGAATTTTTTTTTTCAAAACACTGGATCTAAGCCAAATAATCAATCAAACATTAGCATTTCTTGTTTTTTGCTTCAAGCAACTACTTTCAATAAGTATTTGTATTTGATAAGTTCTCAAAGCCAAAAATAATCAGGACTGAAGTCTTCAGAGTCTATTTAGTAGTTAGACTGTCAATGTTAAAATATAATAGTATATGTATTAAATAGTATTACATGACTTTTTCAAATAAATATGAAATGAAAAGCCCTACAAAACAGTGTCTTCTTGCTTTACAGTATAATTAAAATAAAATCTCCTTAGTATTTATGTTAAAATATAGACTAAGCTGAACTGTCATAAATACTTATAATCACTGATCCGTTGTATATGGTGTGAAGATATTTTGATCTAATAGTTTGCTTGATACAATGAGCCCTGCCTACTTTCACAGGCTAGTATAGATTTGAACTAAGTAAAATGATTTAATCTCTTTATTATATCTCAGAATATATCATACCTGATAATACTAAATCCATTTCCAAAGTCCATAAAATTGAATGAATTTTGTCTAAAAATACAATATATGTTTCCTTAAGAGGTTTGACAACACTTTTCTGCAAAATTATTGCCCATTTAAATTTCTTACTAGTTTAGTAAAACTGCAAAAGCTAATCATAGCATTTGCTAAACATATTAAAATGTTCTATATTTTTAAAAAGTAATTTCAAAGATTTTCATAAGCTCCTTGAAACACTGAATATAAATATGAGAAAATCCAAATAGTATCTACTTTATGCAAATTATAATTTCTGTCATTTCTTACAATATACCTTAATATCTAAATAGATAAAAAATATGTTCACTTTGGTATACCAAGATCGAATTAAGATTTTTGTTTTAAACATGAACTTTACTAACCAAGGTACCCACAGTAATTACTAATGTGTAGCTTTCAAATGTGCCTCAATAAAAGGAGAATAAATGAAAAAATTCTTGAAATAAGATGTAGGAATTTTTAAAAGTATGTCATTTGCATAATATTCATTAAAGCATAATAATTGAAACCGTTTAAAGTCAATTTACCTAAGTGAAAAAACTATGAAAGCATGAACAGAAAGTTTTAATTGTAAAATTTCTTAAGTCTCCATTAGTGATTTAGCTCCAGGGGATAAAGCAGATTTGTATATATTTATATGCTTTCTTTGTGTTTCATATCCCTTTCAATTGTGTAATTTCTTTGGCAGGTTTTTCTTCATGATCTTTCAGTTATTAAAAACATTGAACTTGCAGAAAATGTGATTTGAAAGTACAACGGAATCTGTGACAAAAATGTATATTAAAAGCAGAACTACAATTTGTCCCAAAATTCCACTACAGAGGACATAATATAACAGAAGAGATGATCATAGAATAGAGGGAGCATAGAAAGCTTTTTCTCTTGTTTTTTTTTGTTCTGACACCAAAAGATAGGAAAAAAATAGGTTGAGTTGGCATTTACCTATCTTTTAATAAGTTCTAGTAGAGAAAAGACAGAACATTATAAATTATTCCTCTTTCTAACTTGTTGCATTGCCATTAGACTTATTTATTGAAAAATAACTCAATTCAGGTTTTTTTTTTTTTTTTTTTTGGCACCGGGGATTGAACTCAGGATCTTGTGCTTTTGAGGCCAGCAGCAGAACCATTGAGCTAAATCGCCAGTCCTCAATTCAGTTTTCATTCGAGCTTGTCATCCACTCTCTAGATTTTAAATGATATATAACTCATCCTAATCCTTCTTTTAAAGATCCAATGGATCATCTAATTGTATCAATCCTTCTTTCAAGATAGTTCTTATCCAAGTCCTTCACTTCCTTAATTCATAACCTCACAAGAGGAGAACCAAAGAACTTAATAGGTGTTCTTTCTATCCCCAGCATCCTCCATCTCGTCCATTCTACATGTAACTGACAGATGAATTTTGCTTAAATCTTTAAAAACAGTTAACTAATCTTTAAAATGAATGTCAGGAAGATCTCCCGTAATGTTTCTTTCAACCCAAACAATCATATATCATGTGATTTTTCAAATATAACCTTTATTTGTTAAATCAACATCTATATATAAGGGTTTTGGTATCCACTAGGACTTTTAATTTGGAATTTGAATTGAATTTTTAAAACTGAGTATATTGTACATTACTAGTTGATCTTTACTTGATATATTCTCTTCATTGATTCTTCCCACAACTAAGATATAATTTTTAAATTTAGGATTATGACTTATTTTTCAACTATTTCTTATCTAATAATTTTGAAGATACAGGTGTATTTTAGAATATATTGAAAAAATACCACATCACAGATAGTGAAATAACCACAATTGTATCTAGCTAGAAAGAGCCCCTCGTGATTATCCAAACTTCAAACTCTCTTTTTTTGTGTGGGTGATTTTACCTTACCAAGGCAGAGTTGAGTACCTATTCCCTATGCTTTGGAGTAGAGGAAATATGGATGCTTAATTAACTCCATTTGAGCTCAGAATTTTCTAGTTAAGCAAATCTTGATAGAAATTCTTTCTTTGGAACATTAGGAAAGAAATTCAATGAATTGAGATGAAAATATCACTGTGAATAATTGGTATTCATTTTTCTTGAAAAATCAACTGAAGCATATCAAATAGATTTCTGGTACGGCTAGCATTATGTCTACCAAAAAATATGTTAGCATTCTAATCCCCATATCTTATAAATATGATTTATTTCAAAATTGGGTAATTATAGTTGTAATCAAGTTGAGTTAGATTTGGGTAATGCCTAGTCCAAAGGTGCCCTTATAAGAAGAGGGAAATCTGGACATATTTTAGACAGATATATAAGGAAGCATGTCATGTGACAAGAAAGGCAGAGAATGTAGTAAACTGTCTACAGTCAAAAATTCCCAAAACCCCAGAAGCTGGGAAAGAGGGATGCACTAGGAGCCCCCTGCCTTGGGGTCCTTGTGCCAGTTAGGGTGGAGTGTACACTTGATTAGCTTTGGGATCTGCCCCTTGGACTGGTGGAGCACACTTCAGTGTGTGTCTGTATGGGGCACAGAGGCATGGCCTTGTGGTCTATGTCTTGTCTCTTCCTGCTTCTTCTCTGGTATTGTTCCCTGCTGTGTTTCCAGCCAACATGAACTAAGCGGCTTTGCTACACCATGCCTTTCCACCATGAATTTTCTGCCTTGGAGCCAACTGGCCATGAGCTGAATCCCCTAAAACCTGGGCCAGATTTAACCCCTCCTCCCTCCCTTAACTGTGGATGTCAGGTTTTGTGTCCAGGAAGGGAAAAGCTAATACAGCCCTCCAGAACAAATCAATCTTGGCAGCACCTTGATTTTGAACTTCTAGTATCTAGAATTAGGAAAGAATAAGTTGCTTTATTTTAGGCTACCCAGTTTATGGTACTTTGTTACAGTAATCCTAGGGAAAAAAAGACTTCAGTTATGTTGTCTAAGTATGTATGTATGTATGTATGTATCTATCCTATGTATCTATGTATCTATCTATCTTCTCTGGTAAGAATGATAGAACATAAAGTTGAAAGGATATTGTTTTTATTATTATTATTTATTAGTACATTTTATATTACATAATAATTACATTTATGGTGGAGGAAACAATACATCGTCATTCCTTTTATGTGTACAATACATCGTCATTCCTTTTATGTACCATTCCCCTTGCAGCCCTCCAACTCTTGTTCCCTATCCCATTTGCAAAAGCTCTGTTTCATTTGTTTTCTTCAATTTACTGTGTTGTTTTAATTTGCATTTCTCTATTGCCCAGTGAGATTGAGCACATTTTCATGTATTTATTAGCCCTCTTTACTTCCTCTGAGA
This sequence comes from Heterocephalus glaber, assembly GCF_053883595.1. NCBI lineage: Eukaryota > Metazoa > Chordata > Mammalia > Rodentia > Bathyergidae > Heterocephalus > Heterocephalus glaber. The sequence continues at coordinate 2,082,951 of NW_028258303.1, forward strand.
AGTGTCTGTTCATTTCAGGTGTTCATTTTTATTAGGTCTTTTATTTTGGGGGGTAATTTTTTCAGTTCTTTGTATATCTATAATCAGTTCTCTGTCTGAGGAATAGCTGGCAAACTTTTCCCCATTCTGTATGTTATCTCTTCAATCTATTGGTTGTTTCTTTTGCTCTGTAGAAGGTTTTAAATTTAATATGATCCCATTTGTTGATTCTCAGTATTATTTCTGTTGCCTTTGGGGTTCTGTTCAGAAAATCCTTGCCTATGCCTGTGTCTTCAAGAGTTGTACCTATTTTATCTTTCAGCAGATTGTGTTTCTGTTTTCACATTTAAATCTGATTAACTTTGATTTTAGTTTAATACATGGTGATATGTATGGGTCTGGACTCAATCCTCTGCATGTGGATATCCAATTTCCCCAGCACCATTTATTAAAGTGGACATTTTTCCTCCAGTTATGTTTTTGACCCTTTCATCAAATAACTGTATGTACCTGGGGTTGTTTTTGCATCCTCTATTCTATTCCACTGATCCTCATGACTGCTTTTGTGCCACTACAATGCTGCTTGTATCACTGTAGCTTTGTAATATAACTTCTAGTCTGGGAATGTGATGGCTCCTTACTTTGCTATTGTTACCCAGCACTGCTTTTGTTATTCTGGGTCTTTTCTGGTTCCATATGAACAATCTTCTGGATTGTTTTCTCTAGATCTCTTAAGAATGCAGTTGGTATTTTGATTGGGATTGCTTTAAATGTATATATCAGTTTTGTAACTATAGCTGTTTTCAATATGTTAATTCTGCCTATCCAAGAACATGGGAAATTTTTCCATTTTCTGAACGTCTTCTTCAATCTCTCCTTTCAGAGTGATGTGATTTTTGTTGTAGAAGTTTTTCACTTCCTTGGTTAGGAAGATTGTTTAATAATAGTTTTCATGGTAGTTAGCTAGTTCTAACACATGCCTATACACTAGTAATGAGAATAATTAAATCTCAATTTAAAACATTTCATATAAACAAATGACACACATACATGGGTTGAATATGGGAATGCTATGTAAGTACACTCATATTTTACTGTTAAGTTTTTCACATTTGTAATTTGGGCATGATGATTGTGAAACTTTCATATTAGTTCCAAACATAGGTTCTCAAACATTTTATGAAAGAACTTTTTCTTTATTTTCAGTTTTTTTATTATATGTTTTTGTACACAATAATTATATTCCTTGAGGGGAGTTGGTACACATACAGGACACATCTTAATTCTTTTTTCATCCCTTTTCCCAATCTTCCCCTCTTTCTTAGGTAACAGTTGCACCAATCTCTATAATTCATAGCTTAAATGTTCCTAAGTTGTGTGAACAAAAATGAACACTTTTCACAGTTAACTTGAAGATCCTTGAGTAAGTTTATCTGTTTACCAGCTAACAAACTCTCTGCACTAGGCCCATTGGCCCTTCAGTTGACTGACTAGACAAATGCTCAGCAACCCTGGAACTAGAACTTCTTGGCTTTGATTTGCAATGTACTGTATAATAAATATACCATAAATGTTTAAATTTAAAATACATATTACAGTAAAAGATGCATTGCCCATAATTGCTTTCAGTATACTCTCCCTTGCTTTGAACACAATGATTATATTTTCTTGCCACTTTCTGAAGTAGTTCTGGAAGTCTTCTTCCATGTCTTTACAAAGTATGACCACAATACAGAGAATGCTGATGCCAAGTGCCAGCTGAGAGAAAAGGAAGGTTCATAAAAACAGCATGGTGTGTCCTCATCCACATTATTCACAGGTTCTGACACTGTGCAACTTCTGGCTCTTCCCCAAAGTCAAAAGGACTGTAAAAGGTAAACATTTTTAATTGATTCAAGACTTGAGGCTGTCATGACAGTGTAGCTAAAGACATGAAAGAGGACTCCCAGAAATGTTTCAGAAAGTGGCAAGAATGATGGAATAAGTAAGTAGAAGTGTTTTGAAGGAGATAATACCAATGTATCTTTTATTGTTATAATTTTTTAAAAATTAAACATACACTGTATTGTTCATTTCATCTTACATATGCTTATTTTCTATCATCCCTTGCTAGAATACAATCTTCATGGGAACAAAAACTTACCTGTCTAATGTATCTTTGCATCAACATTCCTAGGACAGCACTTGATATATGTATAATAGATCCTCAATAAACATGTGATGAATGCATGAACTCAAAACTAAGGTGTAAGAGACATACTTCAGTGGTTACTCTCCACAGAAACAGAGAATACACATGAGTTGTTGTTGTTATTAAAGCAATCTGACAAAACTTCAAATGGAAAAAAATGGATATTTTGTATAGTCTATTGTGATATATATTTTGACCAAACAGGAAAAAATTATTTTTAAATATTCTAAAATGTACAGCTTTTCACTAAAAGGAAAAAATATTATTTGACCTATGAAAAAGTCCAAGTGAAATGTTTGGGGAGTTTTTCTGAGTGAAATCTAGATGACCACAGGGAGGGTTACTAGAAAAAAGTATTTAGGCTAAGGATAGTTTAGCTATATGATGTATAAGACCCCTATCATACATAAGAGCTGGTTCTTTATTAGTTTTTCTAACACAAAGTTTCATTAAGTTACCTTAAAGAAAACACAAGTGATCTAATTGAATAAGCATTATTTTTTTATTAAGTTTATTGGTACACGTTAGGAATACATTATGTTCACATTCATCATTGAGAATTTGTACTATACATGATGTATCTTGGTTCCTGTTTTTCCCCATTTCCTTTCCTTCTCCACCCCTCCATCCTTTCCTATGTACAAAAACCTTTGTTTCCATCTTTTCCTTCTTTTCTCATAATTTTCCTTCCTTTCTTGCCTTTCCTCCACCTCCCCTCCCTACTTCCCCTTCCCTTTTGGTCTTTTTACTACTCAGCCATAAAGAATGATAAACTAGAGACATTTATAGCTAAATGGATGCACATTGAGGCCATACTCTTAAGTGAAATAAATAGGACACACATGTGTGAATACCGAATAATTTCTCTGGTGTGAGAAACTTCAAGAGTAAATGAGGACCAAAATGTATAATAGATAATATAGAATAAGCTTTGTTTTTATCACAAGGCAGTATTGCCCAGGATTCTGGAATTGTCAAGTTTTATACCTAGGTCAATAGTATATCAAAATTCACTGTGTATCTTACAATATACAAGAAATTCAGTTCCTACATTTTAAAATAATTTAGTACTGTTTTTGTGTCCCTCTTTACTTAACCACCATCATGGCTGCAAAATTTTTGAGGAAGGTGTAGGGTAGTAGAGAGGCAGCATGAATCAGCTTACTCCTTTTTTTTTTTTGCAAAGAATGTGTTCCAGTCTTCTTATGGATACTATAATCGTCAGTGCTTGACTATTCACAGTATGAAATAAACTCATAGCAGAGAGATTTGGGAGAAAAGGTATACTAATGTATTGATTTTTAATGTTATATGCATTAGGACATTAAAAGGAAAAGTGAATAACCAAAGAAGCAGGGATATTTGAGAGCTTCTATGTCAATTTAATAAGGGATAGGAAAGAAAACGTAGCTGCAAATAATTTTGAGAAAAAAACCCAAATGAACCTTTAGAAAAACAGATGGCGGAGATGGAAGGGTAGCTCAGTCGTGTTGCATACAAACCACATTTTCAAGTCTTCTGCTCAATCATTATACCAAGGTGGTATATTTTGGAATGGCACATTCTGACCTCCCAAAGTATTTGTTGCCCAGTACTCAAATAGCCAGCAAAGCACAGACTCTGTATAATATATGAACTGAAAGTAACGTGAAAATCATAAACAGCCTGGTCCAAATATGAAAGAAAGGAACTTCTAGTTGCAGTACTCAGTACTTCTGACTAAATGGTGCCAAGGAACAGAAATGCGAGCTTGTCTCAGAAGTCACCTCAACTATCTTAGAAAGGTACTCAGAGTTCTGGGGTTAGGAGAACTCTGAGGTTAGGTGACAGGCCTTAAATCCCTATTTTACCACTTAAGTAGCTGCAAGACTTGAGGCAAGTAAGTGAACTTCTTTCATTTGTTGCCTGACACTCACATAAAATTGTTTTAAGGAGGAACAAAGAAGTTAATTTATGTAAAGTACTAACCAAGGTACTTGACACACCTAATTGGCCCACAAATGTTAACACTATTCATCACTAGATTACATATGCTGCTCTTATTCTAGTGGCTATTTTTGATCAGTTGAGAATGAAGAGGAAATGGTAGAATTTAACATCAAAAAATTAGGATCAAGGAAGGGAAAATAGAAAGAATAAAAAAAGTTGAGGATAAGAAAGCATGTCTTGTGACTATAAACCACTGAGGTTGACAATTTTCTTCCAAGGTAAATTGTAAAGGCAAATTCTTATGAAGAGTTTCATTCCAAAAATGCTCTGAGCAAAGAATGTGAAATGGAATAAACTGTGTCCCCCTCAAGGGAACTCTTTGAAGTGGAACACTCATTTTAGTTATATATCTTATAAAATTTACCAAAAAAAAAAAAAAAAAAAAACCAAACAAACCCTGCTTGCTATTCTTTAGACAAACTACTTAATCCCTATAATTGCTTTAGAGTCATTTGTACATAATAACAACATGAGCATATGTGCATTTATGTGTGTGCATGCACACAGACACTTTGCTATAGTAATTGAAGAAATCTCTATAATAAAGCAAGGATCAAAGTTTAGGTGGAAACACTTTTGATATTATAGATAAGGATGATATTTTACTGCAAAGCTGTTCAGTTCAGCTACATTCAAACAGCTACTTTAATATTTCAACAAATATTCAACAGAAATTTATTGAGTTTATATTGTATTCGGGGATTGCAGTAGGTGGAAAGAGAGATGAAACAAAAATGATCCATTTTGATATTGTACCTCGATGATCCAGTGAGTGAATCAGACAATAACTGAAACAGTGGTGCTGAGACTTCTGATGGAACTGGGAAATGTGTGTAAGATAAGAAGGTACAAGAGAAGGGGATGATAAGAATGACAGCAAAGGAGAATTGAAGAGTCCATCTGAAAGTGTAATTTGAGCTTGTCCTTAAAGAATGAACAAAACTGTTGGTGGGAAGAGTGAGTGGAAGGCAGTTGAAGCTGAGGGTTTTAAAGAAATAAATGTTTCCCTTGAAACTGTTGTCTCTTGAGGATTTTAATTCTTAACTTCGAAGTCTTCTGGTGCTAATACCAAATATTCTGTTGCTCTATTACAAAATATCTATGCAATAGCTGATCACTCTTACACTGCTTTTTGGTGATGAGTGGTATTTTCAAACATTTGCATTGTGGTCAGGTACATTTTGAGAGTCAGCCTATCAATTTTGAAGGATCTCTGAACCTAGATTGAACCAAAATACCTATGAATGATTTGGCAAGAGATTTCCAAGGTTGAGAGAAATATGGATTTGTGCAGCATTGCACACTTTGCTACCAGCCATCAAATTCCTATTAACTCTCCTTCAAAGCCTGTACGCTGAATTTTCAACGACTGTACAGACAAACCAAAGAGACAGTTAAGCAATTCCCCAGTTCCCTGCTTTTTCAGTCCTTAGCTTTGCACCAATTCTGCTGGATGAATATGCTGTTTATGCTATGCCATGCCTCATTCTAATAAAAAGTATTTAATCTCCATTATCTAATGGCAGGAGATTTTGTTTACTTTTTGCTTTAGATAAATAATAATAATGCATAGGCAAACTCACATAGACTGAGGACATGAACATGGATCAGGGAGGTGACATATTAACTTCTTTCCTTTGGGAATGGCTAGAATGAGCAGAGGCACTCAGGCTAAGGAAGACCAGTGCTCAGTCAGGGAATCTGTCATTTGAATGACCCTAAAGATAAAGGTAGTCTAGTGAATGATGTGACAATATTAAGCAACAGAGGAGTAAATGGTTAAGAAGTAACAAACTGAGAAAAAAGTGTAGCAGTTTAATCATGGTGCAAAATACATTTTGACAAACTTTCAAATAACCAACTTTTGACCTCTGTGTTGGTTGAACAATTTAAAATAAAGACAATTATTCCATTTTCAAATATTTTGTATGTGTGTTGCTAAGTATTGACAAAATTTTAATAATTATGAATTGTAAATTTATTATAGGATTTTGAAGCTTTAGTAAACTTTATGGAAATTGTGTTACATCATTCAGAGAAAACTAAAGTAGAAGAAACTAACACAGTATATGAATAGGTGTAAATATGATTAAATATATTTTATTTATTATAATTGGCAACTTAATAAATATGGTTTCAGATTGAATTTAGTTAGATCATGTATTAGAACATATGTTTCATATCATATATTTTATAGAATTGATTTGGATTGTCTGATCTCTAATTGATAGTATTTTTCTGCTTTCTTATTTCTTTGAAACAGAAAATTATGTATGACATTTCTTGCTGAATTAAAGCACAGCAGTAGAGTATATGGGAAGGTTGTTGGTCTTAGGATATCTGGTCATGGATTCAAATCCTCACTACTGTTATTCTCTCATTGTGGAGCTTTCTAAATGTTTTCTGAGCTTTCTGAGATTCCACTTCCTTATCTTCAAACTTGATAACCATAATCTGCCAGAATTACTGTGTAGAATTAAGGAGATAATGTCTGGGGCAGAAACAAATTGAAAAACAAAGCATAGAATCTGTCACAGAACACATGTGCAAAATGTAATTTCCTCCCATACTCCATTACATACTCTCAACAAAATGTTAAAAATCTGACCTTATCCAAAATCCAATTAATATTAACAAGAGTGAGAGAACCCAGTTAAATTGGTTTCCAATGACTTCAAGCACAAAACACTCCTGGGATGGCGTGATGTAGAAGACAAGAGTTTGTATAGCACAAATAAGATAAATGTTCTTTTCTGTGAGGATGGTAACATTTAGTAAACGTTAATGAATAAAATGCTAGTGCCTGATTAGTCGTGTACTCCATGTGCTTAATCCGGCTAAATCTTTAAGAAGGGAAATTAAAATAGCAGATTCACATTTTAGGTTTCTATTTGTAACATGCAACAATAATTTGTTTACTTTAGTAAAATTTTATGCCTTTTGAAATGTCTTTATATGACTATTAATTGCAAATGAGTCATTTTGTAAAGATGTAGGGAGTTTAATAACTGACAAAAAGCTTTAAAATGCTTTCATTTGCATAAATAATATATATAATGATAACATATATAAGATATGACTCACATTAGTTTGCTAATAATGCTATTATTTCTAAAAATATAAACAAGATTGTTTCTAGAGTGAATATGTATATGTACAAGGAGTAGTATTTTTCTATTACTAATCCTGACTATTCCTGTGGAATTTCCTCAAAATTGAGGCTCGAAGCTCACTTTTATTTACTTATTATTACTTTTATTTTGCAATGGATACATAGTGTAAGGACACCTGTAGAAAAATAGAAGATTTGACACATTAAATAGACATTTGAAGTTAAGGTCTAAAAATAACAATGAATATTCTTAGCACTTTTAAAAGAACAAATAATGCTGGGAATAAGAAATGAGAAGTGATTTGTTCGTGCACCAACTCCCTACAATGAGTGTGTTCATGATGCATCGCAGACAAGTATTAATGAAGAAGAAATGAGATGGGTGAAGATGGGCTTGGAGTAGCGTGGTGATGGGAAAGCTTTCCACGATGGGGCTGACCAAAAGACTGCAGCCCAGTCCACCTGACTCCTTATAGAATTGTTTTCCATATACTGATGTTTATTTTCTCATGACAAATGTATGGATGCGTATATTTGAGGAAGGAAAGTCTTCCTGAATTCTGTCACATCCTCTTTTTGGCAACTTATTAATTGTAATTGGCCATTCCTCTGAGCTAGATATAGTGAGGGGTTTGCATTGTCTTGCTGTAAAGGTAAACGTTCCTGGGCTGTTACTTTGTTCTCAGTGTTCCATTCTGCGGTGTTGGGCTTCTCCTTGGTGTCAAGCTGTCAGGAGCTTTCTGTGGTCAGCCCAGCTACCCGTGCTCATGTTGTGTCTTCCCAGGGGACAGGACAGTACACTAAGTGTGGAAAAAGTGAACTGCAGAGTTCGGCAGCCCGAGCTGTCCCCAGATCTCCTGAGGCCTGTCCCTGCTACTGCTCACAGTAAACAAGGTTCACACTATTTACACTAAAAACTGAGAGATTCACACATCTGTAACGAGCTTCTATGAACATTAAGTGAACTACACCTGTGAAATACGTAACAGTATTCTTGATGCATATAAAGTGCTCAATAGATATGTTTTCCCTCTGTCACCTCTCATAAAGGAGAAACTGTCTTTGCTGGTTTTGGACAGTGATAAACTGGCTCAACAGAATCCATCCTGAAATAACAGTGAATTAACTCTGATTGATACCTGAGAGGCTCTTTCATGGATTTACCTTTGTCTATCTTGGGTCTCTACTTCTAGAGTTTTGGCTATATTTCAGGAAAATTGAAATCATTTGAATAAGTGAACAATCACCACACTACTGCACAATCTTAGCACTCAATGTTCTTTATGTTCTTCTGTTAAGACAAAAAGCTTATGTGCTAAACTGAGAACCCAAGAACCCTAGTCACATAAGGCATATGAAAACTAATGGAAAAGTGAAATACATCAGTTATTTATGGTACAGTGAATTTTCCCAGATTACCTATTGTATTGAATGTTTTTCCTAAAACATATACTAATTCAAAGTAACTTCATTTATATTTAAAAAAATAGCTTCAGATGGTGCCAGTTTAACATTTCTGATTTAATTTTATAGGTGAAGAAACAAGTTCTAAATTGTCCTGTGTTATTGAGTTCTGTTTCCAATAAATTTAAGAAAATCTAAAAATTGAATTTCTACTGAATGAGTCCTAAGAAGTTTTGTTCTGATGACTAAGAGCTCATTGTAGGGCTGTTTTGTTTGAATCTTAAATATCCTCCAAGGACTCCTGTGTCAAAGACTTGGGAAGGCACTGCTGGGAGGTGGTGTCACCTTTCAGAGCTGGTACCCAGTGAGGGCAGACAGGTCTCTGGGATTCGCCCTTGCAGAGCTTGTGGGAAGCCCTTTTGTTCTCTGCTTGACAACTGTCATAGAATGAGCAGCGTTTTTTTTGTCCTCTCTCCCAGAATGCCACACCACCAACCCCAAGCAGTGGACCAACTTACCATGGAGTGAAACCTCTGAAACCTTGAACCAAAATAAGTCTTTCCTCCTTTTAAGGTGATTTTTCTAAGGCATTTTATCAGTGATGGAACGATAAATGGCACTTTAAATTATAATCTGGCACTTTTAATTATAATTTGATAATTTAGAGGTACAATGAGATACTTTTAGTTATAAGTATATACAAACAACAATAATAAAAAACTTGTTTTATTTCTTCAAATATGAATATCCCCTCTATCCCTTTTTTATTTATCACAGGACAAAAAGTGCTTAATTTTCTCCTCCTGACAGAAAAAAAATTAACGTAAGTTTTTAAAAAGAATTTTATCCTTATTTTAATTATGGGTATATCTGTTTTATAACAGAAAAAAATCTATACATATTCAATTAATAGGAAAATCTTTCAAATATTACAGTAAGATGGCACAGTATTCATGGAACAAAGATACAAAGTTTACACAATAAAAGCTAAAAAATATCAAATAAAGCAGAAAACTATTTTACTTTGTTTTGTTTGTATCGAGATTTTAACAACCTCATAATGGTTTACTCAAGTAAACAATCCTAAGGAAATTTGCTTGACTAATTCTTTCAAATACAGTGTTTATTTAAATTTCATGAAGATGATTGTTTTGTTCAAGAAATTTCTACTTTCCCAAAAATATAAGACAAGAGAAGAAATTAGAAAAATCATATCAATGGATGTATTTTCAAACATCAGTTTCTCTTTGCCTTACAGATCTGATACCAAGGTTATCAATGAGATTATTTTAATAATAACCAGCTTCATTCTGCAGCTTTTTGTTGGACCATCCCTGTCGGTGCTGTAGAACGCAGTGGTGAACTATTCCTTTGAAACTTGTTCTAGTTCCAAACTTGTGAGCAAATTAAATGATTACTGTTATCTTGAGCTACCAAATTTTAAGATAATTTCATATATAATTTTCTTCAAGAAAGATACTCAATATTCTATTTACTTTGTATTTGTTAAGAGTGATAACCAGCCACTTTCTCAGTTGTAAGTTGAACAATTTGTCTTTATAACACTTAACAGAGGATTTTCACATACATTTTTCTGTTAGTAACATATATTTTTATTAGTGGCAGTATTTAAATATGTCAGTGTTAGAAGGTTTTTATCCATTCATGCAAATTTCCAAGAAAATCATATTACCTATTTGAATAATAATTTTACTTCAAGCTCAGAATTATGTTAGAATGGTTAATTACAAGGAGTTGTCTTTCACCTCCATTTGCCAAGTGCAGATTTAGAATTTGCATCCTCAAGAATGTGTCTCCTAAGAGGTATTTTCTGCAACTGTGTCTCTACAGTAGCAAATATAAGGGCAGCTTTATAAAAAAAAAAGTGTGGATCATCATTTAAATAACCCGACTCTTCTCTCACCAAAATGGCTTTATTCATTAAATGATAGATCAAATAGCATCACTGCCTAATGAGATAAGGTATCCTAACTTTATTTAATAGCATTTTCCCAATGCAACTGGTTCAGCAAATGTCTAAACTCAACAATCTCAAACACTAACATTCATCATTCCATTTTCTGCAGGTAGCTGAAACACAGGATACACTGGGTAAGTCCATAAAATCCTGCATGAGTATCTAATTTTTTTACAGGAAGTTTTATAGGAAATTTTAAACTGAACTCAGAGAAAGAGATTAAAATAGAATCAACATATACATATGGGGATTACAAAGCGGCCAAAAGAGTGATGTTCTGATTCTAATGTGAGTAAACATATACAATTATCTATAACGAGTAAGTTGTAATGAGTAAGGCAATCTAACCCAATGAACATCATCAACTCAAAAAAGATTTTTTTACCCCCCAAAGATAATTGCTTTGAACTTCATGGTAATTAAAGGATTCATTTATTCTAATAAATGAGAGATTATAGTTGAAATTATGTAACAATTACATGAAGTTAATTGGCAAAATTAAGAAAAAAATTGAGTAAAAATAATGACACTTTAGAATAAATTAACAATTAATGAATTAAACTTATAAATGGTTAGAGAATTCATAAAAAATATGAACATTTAGAAAAACTTTTTTCTTAAATGCAAGATAAAAATAAAAGGGTGATACATATACAGTGAACTAAGTTACTGAATTAGTTATAGTGATTTAAAATAGATGAATGATACATGTGTAAATAACATGAACAAATAAAAGTCACATATATAGGTAATCAGTAAGTGGTAAATATTTGTATAAAATGAGTAAAATCAACTGCAAGTTAAAAATTATTAAATTGTACATTTCGTATTCCAGAATAACAGTTCTTCAATGTATTAGTAATGCCAAGGCTGATATAATTATGAGCAATGTGAGGAATCCATACAATGCTGATAGGAACATAATCTAGGATATTTCTGATGAACAATGTGGCAACTAAGATTAACACTTTGGTAGAGGCTGCTACGTATTCAAAAAATCCTGCTTCTCTTTTCTTCATATGCTCAGAGCTGGATAAAATTTCTTGATAGATGCTAGCCGTGCTGTTAGACAGACACATAGCTAAGATTTGGCCAATAGAATGTGGTGAAAAGTGACACATGAATGTGATTGAAATATCCAGTGAATGCTTAAATAAAAGATTACAGTAGAAGAAACATTGTTAGTGTCCCCTCAAAATACCTTCCTTTGCTTCAAACACACTTATCCATCCCATTGTTCTCGACACTTTCTGAAGCCATTTTAGAAGTTCTTTTTTGTGAAAGTCTTCAGGAGTTGAGATAAAACTAGTGAATGCTACTTCTCAGTGCCATCCAAAGGAAAGGTGGGCTCTTAAAAAATTACTGTGTCTTCATTTATCCTATTCAAGAGATCTGGACCATATGATATCTGACTGTTCCCCAAAGATAAAATGACCATGAAAGGTAAATTTATTGAATAAATTGAAGTCATCCAGGCAGCCATGACAACACAATTAAAGACACTCACAAAAGAGAACTTCTATGAAAAGACTTTTCTGAAAGACTTCAGAAAGTGAGAAAAACTGTTTGAAGTGAGGGGAGGGAGATTAATGTAATTAAATTGTTACTGTAATACATTTTTTAAAATTTAAACATTCATTTTATTTTTCAATCATACCTCATATACCACTTTAAATCCTGATCACACGTGATCCATTGTATACTGTTTCCTGTCTACCAGCTAAATTATGATAATTCAGGGAAGGATTTAAAATCTCAGGGGAGTGGAGGAACTATGCATTTGAAGGTCTCTCTGTGTTTGACTCAGTGTGTGGACAACCACCACTCAGAACAGCTGGCTTCCACAGAACTTGTGTGCTGTGTAACTGCATAATGAAAATAAATGCTTCTGCTACTCCAGTACAATTTTCAGCTTCTCTGAAACAAAGACCTATTTATACCCAACTACCTTAAACTCATGCTGCCATAGGAAAAATCTATTATATAAGGCAATGGGTTAAGCAGGAGCAAGAAAACTGATATAAAAGTCTGGGAAGCTGGTAACCTAACAGTGAATGTGGTAATATACTACTAGGAAATTTTAAAAGTGAAATATTTGGTAAAGCTCTTTTGTGAGATAACTTGGAGAGTAGACTGCATAGATCATGTAGTTCTAGAGGAGTGATATGAAAAGATGAGAGTGTTTATGTTTGCTGTTATTGGTTGCCTTTGTCATATTACAAGGTCATGACCAAGTTACGGAGTCAATCTTGCTGATCTGTAGTTGAATGTAAAAGGAACTTAGAGAACAAATACATTTAGGGGAGTGAAAATTTGGAAAATCTTTACAGTTTCTAGACCTAACTAATGAAATGCAGATTGGAAAAAATGTTAGGCATGAAAAATATTGTAAAGTTTTACATTGAAAAGCCTGAATCCTATCTGTGGTGCAGCTCAGATGGAATATTCAGACGTCCCTTCTATTGTCACAGTAGCAACAGTAGTTGTCTTTGTACTGAAAGTTCAGTATCATCTCAGTGACACTGCCTTTCCATCACGCTCTTGTACTTACCCAAGTACTTGTCCTATTCTGCAACTCTTTCCCTTACGAAATAGTAAATTCAAACTTCGTTTTTCTTACCATAACTTTTTCCCCTTTCCACTTGCTTTCCACTGTTCTTGCTGTACCTCAAACTCTTTGGGCCTTCTGGTTCACTGATCACTCTAATTTTCTCATTCATCTTCTTGTCTCAACCCAGATCTCTCTTTACCCCCATCCTTCTTTACTTTTGTCTTTTTTGTCACCTGTCTACTAATACACCAATCCCTGGATGAATTCAACTATCTAACTTTGCAGATATCCTGCCACATCCAGAATTCTCAGTCTTCATGTATAATAATTTGTATATAATTTTGAAAGTTATTATTGAGGGCCGGGGATTTAGCTCAGTGGTTTTGCCGCCTGCTGCGCAAGCTCAAGGACCCGAGTTCAATCCCCGGTGCCAAAAAAAAAAAAAGTTATTATTGGATTGGCATAAAATATAAATTGAGATCTCAATATTCCCAAGTAATTATGGTTAATACTTTACATATTTAGGTTTCTTTCTCATTTCTTCACCTTCATGTTTCAATTTGTCTGTTACTTTTTCTGTCAGTAGATGACCCTGTGGTTGCATGCTGGTTTGCGCCTTCCACGATTCTCCCTGGACACTTTGCCAGTCTCCTTTTCAAGACCATTCCACTCTTATTCATTCTGTAATGTCAGTCTACTGTGAAAACTTGAGATTCTTTCTACAACAACTCAGACTTGCTTTTATTCTACATACATATGAGAAAGGCAATACCGCCCACTTCTATAATTTCAATTATAATTTATATACTAACTCCTATGAGGGCAAGAATATGCATGATTCTACTCCTAATGGAGTTTCACAAATGGCACACATTAGCTCTATAACCATACAAATATATAAAATATTACAAGTGTGATGAGTATTATGGATGAGAGAGACTTAACACTAAAATTTAAATTAGGAGAGACAGGAAAAGATATCTTAAGAAAGAAAAATTTGAGTGAGATGTGATATAAGTATCAGGATTTACAGATGAAAAGGAGAGGGGAGGAGTATTAGTAAAGGCCTTGTGGTATCATGTGGACAGGACACGTGAGCCAGTGGGATGGTGTGAGATGAACTTGACAAAATATATGGGACTGAGCAGGACCTAGAGAATCTCATTCAATGAATTTTATTTTCATTGTAGGAAGTGGAGCGCTTCTGAGGTATTTTAACCATGGTTGTGATACAATTACATTAATGCCTCAGAATGATAAGGACAACAGGTCATACTGGGGCCAAAGTGGACCAGTTAGGTGGCTGTCTCAGTAGTTTGGGAAAAAATAATGGTAACTCAGATGAAAGGGACACCTTTGGGAAGTGGAGGAAAGCAGATAGATTCAATGAATATTTGGGAAGAAAAATTGAAAAGATCTATTGATGATCTGCATTTGTTGAGGAAATGTAGGAGAAGAAGACTTTGGAGGAACCTAAGCTTTCTGGTTTGTATAATTTGAAACACGATGGACTGGAATGAACTCTTACATGCTCAATCCTACTCCTTTATTAGCTCTCATGTAGATCCTGGCTCTAACTCTCCCTCTGTCTCTCAGACTTCAGTTTCTTTTTCCTATTTTAGTCAGTATACCCTTTAAACCAATAAAGCTAATTTATTTATGCCTCCACTACTCAGCATAAAGCTCAAATTATTCATCATGCCCTCAGGAAAAATCCAATCCTAATGTGATCTTTTTGCATCTTCCCAAAATGATTTCTTCCCTTATTCAACTTGTCAATTTAAGTAATAAATACATTAAAATATTTGAGTGATCTAAGTTCTTTTTTGATCTTAGTCTTTGTACATAACTTTCCATGTACCAAGAGCATGCTCCTACTTTATATCTTCCCTTTCCTAGCTAATTCTCATTCATCCTTCAAGAGTCAGCCTGGACTTCATGACTCTAGGGAGTCCACTTCTAAAGTCCCTCACTGGAAATAATGAATACAGGGTACTTACTAATCTGTGTATTCTTCTATCACTCTACATTTACTTTGAATCAAATATTCCATAATATTTTTGTGATTATTATTTATTTGTCTATGTCTTCCTGGTATATATACACTGTAAGGATAGAAGTCATAATCTAATCATTCTATTTTATACTATAGTATTGTAAACCCCATAAACAAGTTTTGAAGAAAACATTGCATTTATAAATAAATTGACAATGAAAATTTAAATTTTATAGTAAGAAGTTTCAATTTATTTTTTGTGCTTTAATGCATAGCATGGACAATACCACACTTGAGGAATTCCTTAATAGCAAGCAAGTTTGATTATTTTTTAACTTCCTTTTCATAGCTTAAGTCAACTTACTGACTGGTTTTGCAGAGAATTTTCTATACTTTTTTCAATGGATTGTATGTCTATAATTATTTATTGTGAATATGTTATCATGGGGAAATGTTTATATTTTATTAATGATAAATATAAAATTCTATATTCTTATTGATATATGTAAGAAAAATGTCATTGATTTTGAACAAGTTATTGATTATTCCAAGTGCTTTGCATGTACTAATTTAATTCTCACAGCAATGTCATATAGGAGATATTATTAACAGTCCAATTTTGTATATGAGGAACCTTCTTCAGAATCTGTGCTCTTATCCCCTGTGTATACCACCTCTAAAATGCAAGTATAGTGTGAAATAATCTGAAGACTTTTTTTTTTTTTTTTTTACCATATTGGACTCAGAAGAGAGCACAGAAAATCTGCAGTGTATTAGATAACATCACTCCAAATGTGCCTCAAGATTATACTTGGTAATTTTCCTATGTAATTTCATTCATTCCAAATATTTCCAGAGTGTCTAAATACACCCTGAGTATAAGAGCAAAAAGGAATTTTGTTCAGGATCTAGTACCAGAATACTTGATATCTGCAACTTAAAGATACAACACTATGGAAGGACATCATGGAGGAAAGATGATGATCCCATGGCACTCGGGAAACAGAGAGAGAAGGGAGCAGCTGGGGACAAGAATCATCTTTCCAAGTCACACCCCAGTGGCCATCCTGCATCCAGGCCCCACCTCCTAAACAGCACATTCAGCTACTGAACCATCAGTGGATTCATAGCTGATGAGCCCTGGACCCCATGATTCTATTGCCTTTTAAATGATGAGACTTTTGGAGGACATTTGAGTTCTAAGCTATAACAAAGCCCATATGAAAATGAAGGGAAGGAAAAGATAGGTAAAATGATATATGGATAAAACCTGAATTTCTTTATACTCTAGGCATCAATACAGGTACTATGAAGAGCTCTGTGTCTCTAGCTTGAGTACTTGATGGAGAAACATTGATAACATTTCAAGGGGTGGTTATCAGTTCTTGTATCTGTCAAGGCCTATGTTTCACAGCTATTTTTCAGAATATATAAAATGGGTAGAAGGAGTCTTGGGTGACATCTTTTTCCCATAGAATATAATTATTGCCTATTCATAATTATAAATGTCAGTAATATGAATATTATGTAATAGCAATAGGTTTGGCAATGAGAGGCAGTGACTAACAATAATTACTATCCCAATTAATTGATTATTTATTTCACAAAAACTAGAAAAATGAACAAAGAAGTCCCCATATTGTTCTTTATGGAAAATGAACCTGATTTCCTATTGACTAGCAAGGTCTTAATGTTTTATCATGTTGCTTCAAGTAATGGAAAACACAGCAATGTCAAAATTCATGAGAATAGTTGATTTTAAAATAAAGTTTATTTATATAGTTGTATTCATTTAACTTATTTACAAAAGCAACAAGAACAATACATTAATTCCTTCACGCATCCATTTTGCAGATATTACTGAACACTTCCTGTGTACCAGTCGGTCTTCTCAGCAATGGGTGTCTAGGGGCTCACAGCCAGACTAAATACTCACCTTTGCAGCACTAACACCCTGCTTGGGAGAAGACAGGCAATAAGAAAAATTTTAAGTAAAATATATAGTTTGTTAAACAGAGGTAAGTTCTATGGAGAATTTTTTTTAAAGACATATCAAAGAGAGCGCTAGTGGGAAAGACAGCAATTTTTAAGGAGGCTCAAGAAAGATATGTGGGTGAAGACTTGAGGGAGGGGACCAGAAATCTGAATATGTAAACGGACAACTTTATAAGCTAAACAGAAAGCAGACAATGTTCTTGCTGTACCACCACAAGGGTGTTAGTGTGCCTGAACAGAAAAGCCTAAGAAAGACCAAGAAGAGTTGAGGTGCGGGAGTCATGGACATGTAGATCTAGGACTTATTTTATTGTCAGTGAGATGATATGTTGTTGGAGGACTTTGAGCAGAGGAGCAACGTCATTTGATATATGTAAACAGGGTCACCCTACTTGCTGTGTTGGGAAAGAGTCCAGGGGATGAATGTGAGGTTTGTTGGGAAGCTGGAACTTTAATACAGACAAGAAAGGAATGTGTTTAAACTTGAATTAGTGAGAAATGATCAGATTCTGGAAAAATATTTGAATGTAAAACCAAAAAGTTGAATGTGGGAACAAAAACAATTGTTTTGTGAAAATAAAAACAAATCAGGAATGACTGAATTTTTTTGACCAAATAATTGAAATCCTGACATTTTTATGAACCAAGATGGGAAAAAAATGGAAGATGAATTTTAAGTGATTTGGTGAATGGGAATGGAGACCACCAGGAGTTTCTTTTTGGGAGTGTTAAGTTTGACATGAGTACTAGACATCAAAGTGCAAATATCCAGTAGTTAGTTTTGTATAAAAGTCTGAAACTCAGAGAAGTGATTTAGCCCTATAAATTTGGAAGCCACCATATAGACTTAACCATAACACCATGAAACAGGAAGGGAGTGGGGAATCGAAACTTCACTCTGATATGGTAACCACAACCTTGTTTCTGCTGCACACTTGAAATATTCAAAGACTTGGTATGCAAAAAAAGAATGTAATATATTTTACTAACATTTTTATGTTGCTAAATATTGAAAAGATTTGACATTGGATTAAATATATTATTAAAATTGCTTCCAACTGTTTTTTGCCTTTTTAATGTAGCTACTTGGAAAATTTAAATTACACATGTGGCTTGTATGTATGATTTATAATTTAATTGAACAGTGAAGATATAGGAACAGAGAAACAAGCCCTGGGGAAAGTCTAGATTAGATATTCAGATGGAGAGCTAAAAAGTAGATTGATATAGAACTGGTAGTGATGTGGGAAAGACAGTAGGAGATGGTTGCATCCTTAAAGTCAAATGAAGAAAATATTTCAAGAAGGAAGGAGCAGCCTACTATGTCAAGTTTTTAATTGACTTGGATACCTCTAATAAAATTAAGGTTATGGTTTAACGATTATATCAGTAGTGTCAGGATCATTCTATTTGGGCAAGAGTAGTTTTTGTGGAGCTGTAGGTTGAAAGCCTAATTGAAATGTTTACAATGGAGAATTAGAGGAAAGGTATTGGAGGAAATTAATATACAGAATGACTTTAAAGTGTATTATGATACAGGAGAATATAGATACGTGGAGCTGAGATTTTTTTTTAGGAAGGGAAACAGAGGGGAATGTTTTTATACTGACATGGGGGATCCACTGCAGAGGAAGCATATGTTTATGAAGCACAGCTGCCTTGGTGATAATCCTGGGGTTGAAATCTGGAGCACAGTACAGACCAATATGATCATCTCCCTTTTTCAAAAGATACACAGTTCTAGAGAATATTGTGACAAAACAAATCAGCCTGGAGATGTTACTTAAGAACAAATGCAAGCTGGAAATGAGAGTTTGAAGTTCACACCTTAAAAATGTGAAGAGAAGAAATGTGGAAAGGCAGTAGTTAAATAGTCAGAAAATTCAAAGCTCTCATGTGAAAATCTGCCTTTAATTAATTAATAATAATAATAATTTACTCGGGAAATTACAGATTAGTGTGCTCCAGAATATTATTTATTTGAACAAAATGATGAACGTTAAGGAAAGAAAGAATTAAAAGAACAATGGAGGATGATACTTGGGCTTATTTTTGGATTTCTTTCGTGAGCATACTTGAAGGCCTTATATTCACTATTGCAATTAAGTGAAGTAATTAATAATAAACATATTTTTAAATTAAACCATGGTTGCTTAAAGATGAAAGAGAATTGGGCTGGGGATTTAGCTCAGTGGTGCTGCCACCTGCCTCGCAAGCACAAGGTCCCGAGTTCGATTCCCAGTACCAAAAAAAAAAAGATGAAAGAGAATTAATATCTGCATTGCAAAATAAAAACTTTTAAATTTTGAATAAAGAAATAAGACTCCAGGTTCTGCTTCTTCAATGCCTACTAAATAACTAATAATTCACAACACTAAGTGAGTTTGAATGCTTGCTTTTAAAAGGAGTAATTGTAACACTTATTTCCATGACTTAATTAATTTTAAATTCAATATTTATTATTGGATACTGCATGTCAACTGATGAGATACAGGAATGGATGAAGACATTGATCTTGCCTTTAATAATCCTGTACTTGAGCAGAAGAGTCATTCCTACTTACCAAGTAACATAGTAACAATGATACTGAGCATCTATTATTTGTGAAGCAGTTTTCACAGAAACCATGCAACACAGATATCAGATTAAATTAGTAAGGACACTGAGAGTGGAGCTTATCTAATCCACTGTGCTAACAATGTGGCAGAATAAAATTTGAGTCAGTTTGATTTAGTTCCAAATCTCACTTTCTTTTTTGTAATCCACTTTTTCACAAGATAATATGTATACATCTATAAACAATTATTGAGCTATAAATTACCTCAAAACTTAACAGCAACCTTGATTATCTCAAGGTTGTGTGGCTCAGGAACCTGGGACGGGCTTTGCTGGGTCCTCTGATTCTGGCCCTTTACCTACCATAATCAAGCCTCAGCTGAGCTGTAGTCGTCTCAGGCTGCACTGGAGGGGAGGCTGTCCACAGGCTCCCACAGGGACTTGTCTACAGGATTCAGTTCTTCGTGGGTTGCTGGGCTGAAGGATCAGTGCCTCACGAGTCCCTGGCCAGAGACCTACCTTAGCCTTCTGCATTATGTGCCTCTCATTGAGCACTTCAACTTGGTAGCTTTCTTCATCAGAATGAGAAAGTGGGAGAACCAGAGCTAGAAAGATGGAAGCTACAGTATTGGCTTTTTATAGCTAGTGTTGTGTGTGGCATTCCATTATGGAGGTTGTATTCTATTCATTAGAAGCAAGTGACTAGGCTCAGTTCACACTTAATAGGGATGAGGGTGTTACAGTATATGAGGGCACAAACAGTAGAAATCAGTCATCATTTGAAAACATTTGAGAAGCCTATCATAAAGCATGTACAAAATATAGTAAAGGTTCAGATGAGAAGTCAGTAAATCTGTTGGGGTGGTTGAGCAGAATCAAGAGATACCTGAATTATAGGGCTAAAGATTGTATAGTTGTTAATAAGTTTATTTATATGGAAGGAAGTGTGAATAACACACAAAGGGAAGAACAAAGTCATTCTTGGAACCTGTAATCATATGGGGAAACATGCTGAGGCACTCAGCTGTGGAGGCCTTTTAGAGATAAACTTGTAGAACTATAGACCTCAAATTGTGGAGAGGATGTGAATTTGTTGAACACTTGAAGAAAATTAATGATACTGTGCTCAGGGCAAAATTGTACATAAATATAGCACTGTCTACTTTTTATAGATTATCCATGAACATAATTTTTAAAAGTCTAATGAACCTAATGAAAAGCTTGTGGTTAATTAAACCGACAGAAAATTGTGGAGGACACTATTAAAAGGAAAGTAGAACTTTTTCATCCTCATGCCAGTGGTAGACCTCCAAAAGAACTTCAAGGAGGAGAGTGAGCTGATGATATTCACTGAGAACAAAATGTTATGTTGGAATCATGTTATAAAATAGTTACCAGGGCAATAAGACAGAGGATAAGGCAATGGTGATTAGGTGAAGAGAAAGCTAATCTCTAGGAGGCATGAGGAATTAAATTTGCTAAGTTAAAGCTCAAGTGATACAGAGAGAAATGATTCAAGATTTCCAGGTTTAGAAGCTGAGTCATGTCATTTTGAGAGGTATGGTTTGGGGAGAAGGATAAATATGTATTAACTTGTTGTTTATACATATTAATAGATAAGACAATTTTGTTAGAAAAAATAAATGTAATATTCATTTAAAAAGATATTTTATATGAACTATTTAAGTCACTGCTTAAAGATAACATTTGCCTGACATAAAAATAGAAATTGTACTACATAATCATACCTGGAGGAAATTAAAGTAGATAGGGACTATGTAAAACAAAAACAGGATGTAAAACTAATGAGAATACCCACTGGATCTATTAGAATATTGTCATTTGAATTAATTAATGGAATTGCTCTTCTTAATTAATGAAGTTTGGACTGGAAAATGCTTCTCTCTGTGTCAATTGTCTTATCACTGCCAAAGAATATTTCAAATCACTTTAGGCTCAGGGTCATCTTCTTACTTCATTCTTTGCTTCTTTTTCCCCACTTCACTTTGGGAAGCAACTCAGGAGTGGTGGACAAGAAGGGTAGGAAGCAATGGCAATGTGAACTGATTCTCTGCATCAGCAACGATGAACTGGCAACCTTTTAAAAATCATGGCCATGTGCGTGACCAGAAGTGCTAGGCTTTGGAATCAGTTCTCTGCCCTCTGTCCTCTAGCCACCTTCTTGACCCTGGCAGACTAGGGATAATAATTTAGAAACCAGTACTTTTGCCTTGTAGAAGCATGTCACCCACACAAAATGCTATATGAATTCTGATGCTCTGTCATTTGAGCTTTGACCCAATGATGACTTCATTTAATTTGCTAAGAATGTTCAGGCCATTTAGCTGAACCATGAAAATAAAACATGTGTTTACTGGGTTCCTATGTCAAGAATACAGAAATGAATTTAACATATTCATTAGCTGTGCTACTCTATTCAAGAACTATAAACCTAGCAGAAGTCATATGAGTATATAAATAATTACAAAGGAAAGAACATCAGAATGTCAACACTTTATTATACAGCATTGTGGAGGTCCAAAAAAGTTGTAATACCTTGTTGTGAGGAATCTAGAAAATTCTCATTTAGTAGGTGACATCTGAGGTAGCCTATGAGTGATAGGATTTTTGTGATGTGGAGAGAAAACAGAAGAAATAGAAAAAAATACACTCATAGAACTTAAAAATGTCACTGCTGAATAGACATTTTTAAAGAAATAATGACAGATGAGACTAGAAAGGATAGTTGAAATAAAATGAATTTATCTTGGTTAGATTGTCACTAAAAGTATAATAAAATATTTATTGAACTTCATTCCAGAATCTGGTTGTTTGATGTGGCATGATTCCTCTGCCTTCCTTGCGTGTAGTGTAACCACATTTACCATTGCCCCTTACGGGTATGTGGCGTGCACCTGAGTTTTGCCAATGGTGTGAACTGGGGTCCCTTCAGGCTTTCCCATGTGAAGATGTGGGATGTTATCCTCCATGTGCTTTCTTCTTCCTTGTAAATTTGAAATATTAATACTACATGATTTGGATATTTACTGTAAGGGTAAAAAAATCAAAAGACAGGTTATTAGTTAAAATAAATAGAACCCAATGAAACAGAGCTACTAGTTCAGAAAAGAACAAAATAAACCAACATCTGACAAAAGTTCCAAGGCAATAAATAATGCTAGAATAGCTGGGAGGAGAAGAAATTGAAAGAAAAAATCATGAAAAAATAGACTTCAGGATACTTGTGACACGTTTTACTTAAGTTAAATTTAAATGGAAATATGTAAAATACTAAATCTTCTGGAAGAAATCCTAAGTGAAAATCTTTATGATCTAGGGTTAGAATTCTTTCATGAAGTACAAAAATCATAGCACAAAAGAGGATAATTGACAAATTAGACTTTACTAAAATTAAGACCTTTTGCCTTTAAAAAATGAGATTGACTCAAGCTGAATAATGCATTTATAGATCACATTTCTCACAAAGAATTTGTAAATAGAATTTTAAAGTTTCAAAAATCAGACAACAGGAAAACCAACAACTTAGTATAAAAATGAGTGGAATATCTGGCTGCCATAGAAAGGAAAATCCTGTGGAGACGCAGAAGCATATAAAAAGATGCTTAACAAAATTAATCATTAGGTAAATGCAACTTAAAACTATATGGGCTGGGGGAGCTTATCCAGCATACACACAACCCTGGGTTCAGTCACCAGTGCCACAAGAACAAATACATGACTAAATACATGAAAATAACAACTAAAACAAACACTGGTATATACTTGTTGGAATGGCTAAAACAAATACAGAAATTACAACTGACAGTACCAAATACTGGTGAAGATGTGCAATACACAGAATTCCTTGCTGGTAGGATTGTCAAGTGACACAATCATTATGGAAAAGAGTTTGGGTAATTTCTTGTAAAGTTAAAAATATATGTATCACACAGCCTAACAATTCTTCAAGGGCAGTGGTGCCGAACCTATGACACATGTGTTATTTGTTTTTCTTTTAAGACAAAAGATGGTAATGTATGAGTTGTTTTTTCTAAGCTAGAACCTCAGTATTCAAGTTTCATTGCAATGTTGGCACTTGGCAATGAATAAGGGGATTTGGGTGGCAGTTTGGGCACTCATCTTTAAGATGTTTGCCATCACTGTTCTAGGGCATTTTTCCTAGAAATAAATGAAAACTTAAATTCATACAAGTATTTGTTTCTGTTTCTGCTATACATTTGTTTGGCAACTTTACTCTTAATTACAAAAAAAATTATAAGAAAGTCATTTGTATTTCAATTGTTAGCTGATTAAACACAATGTCATTGCAATATATCAACACAGTGGAGTTTTGCCCACCAATAAAAGGAACAAAGTCATGATTGATGAAATGGTATACACATATTTCAAATGTGCCTTCCTTAGTGAAATAAGGTAAAGGTCCAAAGGTGATATTTTAGTGACTTTACCATTGCTGGGACAAAGTACCTGACACCCACAAGTTAAAGGAGGAAAGGTTTATTTTAGCTTGTAGACGTCTCATTGTTTAGTTTGCTGTCTCCAAGGCAGGGTGGCAGAGCAGGGAGAAATCTTGAGTTCATGGCATGGCAAGCAGGGGGCAAAGAGGCCTTCTTCTTTCTGTTGTATTCCACCCAGGCTATAAGCCTATTAATTGGTGCCTCCTACACCTAGGGTGGGGCTTCCCTGTTCAGTAAATACATCCAGAACTATGCTAAACCAATCAATGGACTAATCAGTCCAGTATTACTCACCCATGATCCAGTCACTTTCCCAAAGTCCCTATGAGTACGTGAGGCTTTGGGAAGACATCTAGATACAAGTCGTAACAGGTTACATGTTATGTAATTTCATTTTTATAAAATTCTGGAAAGTACAAAACTTTTATGATGAGAACATATCACTGTTCTCCAGGGACTTGGGGCAGCGGAAGGTGGATGACCAATAGAAGAAAATTTTGGAGGCATCGGAACTATACTGTGGTGGTGAATACATGACTTTACACATGTTTCTAAGCCTATAGCACTTTATAATATAAAGGGTGAATTTTACTATATGTACAATGAAAATTAATAATTAAAAAGGTACACACATCACTCTCCTGGTACTAGAAAGCCTGTTATATTTCAACAAACCCAATTCTTATTGTTAACACATTCTGACAAAAATTCTAGCAACAAATTCTTGCCAATTTTAATCCTGTTTCCAAGATAGATTAGTAATGTCAATAAACAAGGGGAATAAAAGATAAAGAATATTTGAATGGGAGTAGCAAGGCATAGGTCAGAATCTTCTCCTGAAACTTAATCTTTATGTGACCTTGAGCAAGGTTCCCAAGCCTGTTTCATCACCTGTAAAATGGTGTAATAGAATCTTTGTAGTTTTTCTGAGGATTAAAATGATCAATTGTACTTTCATGCATTCAGGAAGAGTGTCTGGCATATGAAGCTTGTCAATCAGTGTTTGGTGAACTGGAAGCTGAGGGTGTTTGTGAATATTGTAGTGTCATTCAGAGTGATCCAGTCTGTAAAGAGCGCTGTCCCAGTAAAATGAGATTGACTAATATTTCCACAGCACAGGGACTTTTTTTCTCATTAAGGAAAGATTTCTCTCTCTCTCTCTCTCTCTTTTTTTTTTTTTGTACCAGGGATTGAACTCGGGACCTTGCGCTTGCAAGGCAGGCGGCAGAACCACTGAGCTAAATCCCCAGCCCGGATTTATCTCTCTTAACAAAATCTTGGACTTTACTCCCTGTGTTAGGTTAGGCTCCTTTAACAGAATACCATCTCCTGAGTGGCTTAAACAGTGATATTCATGCCTCAGTTAAGGAGGTTGGGATGTCCCAAAGCAAGTTCTTGGTGAAGAAGTCTTTGTGGCAGTAGATAGTAGTCATCTCTCTTTGTGCTCACATGGTCTTTCCTCAGCATGTGCCTGTGGGGAGAACAGAGGGAGAGGGAGGAGATGCACACTTTTTTGTCTCTCCTCTGACAAGGACATTAATCCTGTTTTGAGGGCACTGACCTCAGGACCTTATCTAAACCTTATTACGTATCTCCCTAAGCCCCTTCCCTAATTACATCACATGGAAAGTTAGGCTTTAACACACGGACACATTCAGTCTATAACACCACCTATGGTTTGTTCTAATCATTGACCATAAACACTACCAAGAGCAGTTCCATTTTGTGTCACAAAAATTAAACAGAATAGGACAAAAAAACAAGAAAGTTCTGGATTGGTAAAGTCTGGATCTTAACCCTGTACATAGCACTAGCAGTTTTGACAATTTAAATTAGGAAATTAACATTACCTTGAAGATCCTTCTCTATAAAATGTTAATATCTACATTAAAATGTGCTTTGAAGATTAAATGAGAAATGGTGAATAAAACTACAAGATTCGATTACATTGAAAAATTGTTATTATTTTTATTAATAGCACTTTATTTTCCTGAGTTTGTTCATGCATTATGATACTTTTCTAAACCATGAAAGAGTGTTGAGAAAAATTTTTATTGAATATTTCTATACTTTAAAAAATACTTAAACTATATACAATAACTGTCTTTATCTTTTACCCCAATGGTGAAAAAGTTTCCCAGTAAATATATATTGGTTGGATAGTTTATATGAATTAGATAAATGAACATTTTATTAATGAACCAATATTCTTGGTAATAATGGTAGTACTTTTATCTACTGGCATATATTATTGCAGCTGTACCTTTTAGACTCATACATTTATTAGAACGCTGTGGCTGGTGACACTTTTAGAACACTTTGGTGGTAATATATGTACTATCAGTCTGTAATAATCAAATGATATTCTGGTTCCTTTATAAATACTAAACTGAACAAACAAATAAAATGATGTAAAAGAATAGCCAAGATTTGTTAGTAAAATATTCTCTGGTATATATTTGTCTTTCTCTTCTTGAAATACATCTGGCTTTTAAATCTATCTCCTGGGAAAACACTTTAGTATTAATTTCCATCCATAATTCAATGAGGTCAATTCTGACATTTAAAAGTCTGGCAGTAGATGCTAAAAAAAGTTTTTAGGAATTATATCTGTTATAGGAAAGCTACAGTCATCACTTACTATTAAAATTTTTTGTATACTCCACATTTTACCTAGGCACAAGTTATGCAAATTAACTGGATATCATGCATTTTGCAATTTCTGAGTTTACTACTCTCATGTATACATTTATAGATGTTTCACTCTCTAGAAATACTGAAATAGAAAATGCAAAAACATTTATGTTTTAAATTATAGCCCTGTATACCTGATTTAACTGAAAGGAGAGAGGCAGAAGGAGGAAAGCAGGGAGAGAAGGAGGGCAGGGAGAGAAGGAGGGCAGGGAGAGAAGGAGGGCAGGAAGGAGGGAGAGTGGGAGAGAGAAAAGTAAAAGAAATAAACCTATATTAAAACTTTAACTCTAAGTTGAGTTTTAATTTAACCTGCTATTGTCTTGATTGAGATGAAAATGCCATCACAAATACAAATGTCCTTTATTCCCAACAATTCACAGTATTTTATAGCCTACTTCATTGCATAATAGATGTCATAATGATCAAATATCCATGCAATGTCACAAAATGACACGAAGTATAGCTATCGTCTTGGTCTGTGTCTGGAAACCGGAGTTTCTGGCTTATGCTCAGGTAACATCATGCTTTTTGGGTTTCAAAATCTGTGTACCGTCAATAAGTTAATTTAATTTCATCATCCAAATATACTGTGTTTCTCTCTCAAAAAGTTACTCTGGTCTGAAGAGTACCTACTTGACTGAATTAAGCATCCTCCAATCCTAAGGTGTTATTTCTTTTAATGTGAGCTATTTAAATTTTTTTTAATTAGGTTAATAAAGCTCTCTGGCTTGATAGTGTCTTACAACCACTGTTTCATTTTCAACATTAGAGCCTGTGCAGCTCTGGGACTTATTAAGGTATATGAGGTTTTATCACATTGTTCAAATTCAGCAATGAATGCCATGTTCTTTGGGTAACCTATTCTCCTATTATTTTGTGCATTCAGAATGTAATTGGATCATTTCCTAAATGCAAGTAAAGATAAAAGGGAAAAGATCATAATGATGCTATTCATGAAATTATGCTGCCTACAGTTGCATGTTAAACCTGTTTTCACAAGTTGGTTTTACTACATAGATTAGATCCAGGAGGAAGTTTAACTTTCTACCTAAGAAACAGTGTTCAAAATATTAACTTTTAAATTTATATCAACATTTTAAAGCATTTTGCTTCTCTCTTTTCCAACATAAACAGGGAATGAAGGAGCTTATTGACTGGGTTTCTTGCACTCATTCATTTATTCAGCAAGCATTTAGAAAGCCCTCACCCAATATAGGTATTGAAGCTTGGAGTGGGAAATAAACATGACAATTTCTGTTTCTCTGTCACAATGCTTCTCAGAATGCAGAAAACAAAAATGTGTTCCTAACTCCAGTTTCTAGTGTGTGGTTTTGGAAAACTAGGGCATTTCTACATAACATCATTTTCCAAATGCATAGAGAAGCATAAATGTAAATACTTGAGTAAGTGTTTTCAATTAGGAATGCTATTCTTATTTCTTTCTATTTTTTAGTGAATTTTCATTACTCTTTGTTATTGAATAAATTATGGGCAAACTAACTCAATCTTTCTGTCCCAGTGTATAGCCAATATAATTGTAGCAAGGGACACTTTGGTATTTATAACTTTCCAAACTCACTTAGTATACCTCTGGAGGAAATAAAGAAACAGAGACACCAAGAAGAATCTTTATGAATGGGATGTACAGAGTTCTTCATCCAATTTGTGACCACTCTTGTCCTCCAGTCATACATGACCATAAAATTATAGTTTTCTCTTTTTCTACGGCTGTTTATTTCTGAGAGGTTATATGTCTTATATATGTAAAATTTGTATTAAATAAAATTTATGCTTTTCTCTTGTTAATCTGTCTTTTGTTATAGAGGTTGCAACCACAAAGTTTTAGATGGAGAAAAATATATTACTATGCTCATATGTAGAGCAAATTTAATATTATTTTTTAACATTTTTGCTAGGGTTAGAAAAAAGTCTTAAATTAATGGTATTTGTTATATTGAAGTGGTGGGAAAATAAATTTTAAGACAAATATAAATGCCTAGCTTATAATGCTCTGAGACAATCAGCAAAACTAGTCAGTTAAATAAGGCAATCCCTATACTGTATTCTAGGAAGAATATTTACTATATAGCTTGGGGCACTTTATAATGTGGAAAATAGAGAGAACTTGTCAACTTATTGTTTCAAAATTACTTAGCATATATACAAACAATTTCCTTGATTTCAATTTCTTTGAAACAAACCTAATCCTCAAAGAAAAAGATCAGGTGAAAATGTCTATTTAAGAATTTCGTGAAGTTGTGAAAATTCTCATTTGTGTGCGTTTGTCTGAATTCTGTCTGTCATGCCAATATCATTTATAATTTCCTTTTCAAGTGAAATAGGACAGCCTTCATGGGACAGGAGATCCTGATCTCCTGCTCAGTGCTACAATCCATGGCAAGAAGAAAGACATAGAGGCAATATTAAAGAAACAGAAACAGGGAACTGGGATAACCAGTGTTCGAGCAAGTAAAGAACCATAAAGTAAATAGCCAGACCATCTATATGTATTGGTGACATAATCATTATTAGATTGGGATGAGGGGGCTATGTGTGGTTGCTAGGGATATGTTGCTGACACAGGCAAGGCTTGTAAAAAAAGAAACAAAGTAGCCTTGTGTTAGGCTGGGAACAGAATTTGGTTAAGAATCATTCTGACCTCACCTGTGTGTTATCTCATATGCTTTGGTCAAACTCACTTCTTAAAATAAGCCAGTTGTGAGGTTAACTCTTTACAGCCTGCACTGTTTATAGCCTACTTTGGTCATAATCAGTGGGTCAGTCTCCCATTGTGGGTGTTTCTGGGTTCCTCATCCATAACCTGTTATCAACTATGGGTGAAGATATGCCCCTTCCTCCCCCTCCTTCCTTGCTAACACCCTTATCATTTTAAAGACCAAGACCTGTTATTCTGTAACAGCAGGAGGCATCCTGGTGTCTCCAAGCAAAGAAAATAGTTGCTGATCCATGTTTTACACTAGGGGCACATCTTCCAACATGAGGAAGAAGTATTAAAAAGCCACACTCATGACCCAGTGGCAAGTGATCAGCCCCTAAGCCACTCTAGTGGAGCATGAAAGCTTAGCCTCTTTCCCTTGTTAGGTTGTCAGTCTGATCTTTCTGTCAGACCTGGGTCTCATGCAGCCACTCAAGCTGAAGCTCCTTTCCTTCTTCTATTCCTTCTTAATTATATTCATGTTATTGCTTCAGTTTTAATTTCTATTATCACTACAGCTATCTCCCATGTGTGTTCTGTACTGTCAGTTTTTAAAAATGTTAGTATGTCGTGAATATTACTTCCAGTTCTTTACATTTTATGGAAACCTAAACTTGAACGGCTTATACTTTTCTAATTAGTAGTTTCAATTGCAAGAACTTTTAATACCAAAACAAAACAAAAGAGAAAATCCTGTAGAAAGATGTTAAGTGTTTAGAGGAAATGTGCAGGACAATGATAAATGAGATATTTGGCCTTGCATGACCAAGCCAATGAGAAACATTTATATTATATAGAAAGAGTAATATATTAAAGTTTGTACGGTAATGTTAACCATGGTTTCTATATGATTTGTTAAGTTCATGTGAATCTTTTAACCTTTCCATTTTATTTGATCTCTTGATGTTATCCTTCTCACTGATATATTTCTGATAATCTAAAAAAATGAACTATGTTTATAGAAGGTTTTAGTTGTAAAGGACACATTAAACTTATTAAAGAATATACAGACGAATGAGACTTACTCTCCTCCGTGGAAGAGTTTATGCAGTCTATGAGGAGACATGAGTGGAGTATACTTAATAGGAGGGAAATGTATGGTGAAACGAGGCAGAGAGAGAGTTTGGATATTAAGTACTTTTACCTTTTTTACTTTCAAGAGTATACTAAACATTTTAATTGTGAATAATAGATGAAAAATGCATAAGACTTCACCTCCAAATCCACAAATATATGTGGATTCCTTAGAGTCTCTTTTTCATACCTCTGTTTTTGTATAAGTAGAACATAGGTAAAGATATTTGGGCTTTGAAAACATTTCACACCTTTGTATGTCTTCTCTACCTAAATGTTTCCTGGAGAAGCCTGTCATTTCTTAAAAGATAAAATTAACATTTTAATGTTTAATGTATGGCAGTACCTTGTGATATGCAAGACTTGTTAAGACTGAATGAAAGTCAATTGCAGAAATATTCAAGAAGCTGCAGAATATGAACTTTAAACTAAAATTCTTTTGTATAATATGGTACATTTTAACTTCTTTTTGTTAAATCTTTGGCTCACAATACTATTATGTTCTATTAGTCCTCATTATTTCCATCAGGTTAGTGATGTTGCTGCCTCACCGTGATGGCTGACCTTGAGCTGGCTGGGATGGATTGTATGGCACAGGGGTGACCTTGTTGTCTGAATTCAAGTGAAACTTCTTCTCTGTCCAAAGTACACAGAGAATTATTTTGCATGTTAGCAACAAGTACCTGAAGCAGAGATAAAAACCTCTAAGAAGTTGAAGGAATAGCATCTGACCAGCAATATTGTTACCAGAAAAATGTTTAGTATGTGGATTTAACCGTAAAGTGGAGTAATTACTTATGGTTTGAAAAAGTTTGGTAAATGTTTAGTTTTAATAAAACAAAAAGAGGAGACTGGGCTTGAGAATTCTCCAAGCAGACAAATCCAGCGAGGCCACATAAGCAAATTCTAAATTTGCTTGATTTGTAAATGTGAGCAAAACTGAACTCGAGCTATTTAATGTAAATTTCTTTTACAATCAAAAGGGAAACTTCAGTTTCCCTTCAAAATTAATAAAATAATGATTTTTAACTGATCTGCTTCTATCTGGAAATTCTATTTTAGAAATCAATTATTATGAAGGTAAAATAAATTTCCCTGTTTTCACATATAAGCCCACCAGCTAACAGCCTGCCTCTGAACTTCTAACTACTTTTAGTTTTTGGTCTCCCAGATCACAGCCTGAACTTGTTCTTTAACAATAAAAGCTTAGCATCAAGGGGCCGGGGATTTAGCTCAGTGGTTTCGCCACCTGCTTCGCAAGCACAAGGACCTGAGTTCAATCCCCGTTATCAAAAAAAAAAAAAGCTTAACATCTTTCCCAATTTGATTTAATTTTGGCTTTTGGCAGTTTAAAGAAAAGTTTCTTTTCTTAACTTATGGTTGGTCAGATTCACAGGATTCTCCAACTGTACCACCACGCATTCTTACGTGTCATCTGCAAGGTCTGGGCTGAGCTTCAGGTGTGTAGAGTTGCTGACCAGTCCATTGCAGTTAGAGGTGTTACAGAAAAAAATCACTCATGACAATGTAGGTTGACTATATTTGGGAGAACTATCGTGATATGTATAGGGATTTGAAGATTTTGTGATAGTGAGAACTTCATGCATAGCAAAGGAAGGCAGGAATTTATATTCAAGGAGCAATCAGTGGATTATGAATTACTAATAGAAAACATCAGAGTTGAAGGAGGATAATTGAGCTGATGGGATTGTTGCTGAGGGCAGGCCAGGGTGATCAGACTTTACTGGGAGAATGGTAGGGAAGGAGGAGCTGGACCAGAGGTCAAAGAAAATCAATATCGAGAGTGAGGGACTCTGACTAAAATAACTTCCTGGATTCCTTCTAAAATAACTTCCTGGATTCCTTCTAAAATTTGGGTTTTGGAGGATAGACCAGTGACCTAGCCTTGTTGGATGCAGAATGCAGAGGTACCTGACTAATTTGGTCAAGAAGAAAATTTTTGTCAGGGAATCATCAGAAAGAAAGAAAGAGAGAGAGAGAGAAAGAGAGAGAGAGAGAGAGACCCTGAAATACAATATGGGAACTAAATTCCACAAACTCTGAAAGGAATCTGTAACTCTTATCTGGTTTCAAATTTTTAAGATCCTCTAATTCCACATGACAAGCAAACCCTGTTAACAAATAATGAAAATAATGTAAGAAAGTGTACAATATTTAACTTATAAGCATAAATATGATATTCAAAATAAAGTATATAAGGTAATTATGATCTAAGATTATATTAAAAGAATATTACCTTATGAGCTAGTCTTAGGAGTTCAAAGATTAGTGATGCCAAGAAATTTAATATCATAATTTATGACATATCAGAGAAAATAAAATATTAAATTTATAGATATTGAATATTATATTACAGATTTTAGTATCTAATACTGAAAAATTTTGGAAGCAAAGAATGAGATAATGAGGACCAATGGATATTGAGGATATTGAGTGTCAAGTATTTTATTCATTTTTTCCATATTCTCCAATTTATTGGAATATTAGTTTTCACAATAATTTCTAATCCTCTAGATTTTAATGGTGTCTATTATAATTTAGCCTTTTTTTCTTTAGTTTTATTAATTAAGAAGGATCAAGTAAGTGAATCATAAGTTGGATATAGAGATACTGATTTTACTTTGACCTGGTAAGTCCAAATATTGGTGGAGAGACATAGGAGCTGAAAGGTGAGGCAGAGCATGTGTCAGGCAAAGAGAATCGTGAGGTCTTCCACCCAAAGGACAGAAACACAACCAGGGGATGTATGGATACGTGTAAAGGAAAAGGCAGTGGCTATTTCCCATTCAAATATAGCTGCATAATGAGCTCAAACAATGGTTGCTGGTGGCTGTTGTTGGGGATCACAAGATGATACCCCAAATATGCTCCTTTGGACTTCAAACTAAGACCACCGGAGAGAAGTAAATGCAAGGAAGGATTTTCTCTGAAGGTTCCTTATCTAAGCAATGGATCTTCCAAAGAGAACACAATAGCCTTCAATCTTCCTATTGAAATTTCATTAACCAAGGAAGATTAAACTCATCACAGAAGAAGAGACTAAAAAAGCAAACACCCACTTGTAGAACCCAAAGGAATTTGCTCTCAGCCCATTGTCTGTTTTTTCATCTTCCCTAAAAATCATTTATTCACTCCCTAAAAGTAGCTCTGACCCCCATTTCCCTCCCATTTATAAAAGAGTACTTAAGCCTCAAATATCTGGCCGTTTTGGAATTTCATATTTTGTGTGTCTCGCCTGCACATGTGTGTGTTAATACATTTGTATGTTTTTTCTCCAGTTAATCTGTCTATTGTCAGTTTCTTTCAGCAGATTCAATTACCAAACCTTCAGAGGGAAAGTTTGAACTTCTCTACACTATGTTTCACTTCCCTGAGGTATGGTTTTATGTGGGTGATTTTATCTTTAAAGTGGAGTGACATGCATTGCTAACAGCATCCCCAAGGTCACATTCTCTCATGTAAATGAGTCCAAGGTTGTGGTGTTTATGCTTACAGTATTCTCACAATAAAAGCTTCCTCTGATTGCAAATCAGCTACCCATCCTGAACCAACCGCTCTGGGCTGAGTAATGAATCCTCTGCTCTTCCAGGGCCGACACATGGGTAACCCTCCAAGAGGTACAATGTCAGGTTTTTCTCAATCACATTGACTTAACAGACCTGAAGTTGCAGAAGTGCTCATTAAAGGAAAAACAGGATGATGTTATTGGAAAATGTAGAAATGGGTTAATGGTGGATGACAAATAATTGTGTGGGAAATTTCAATCAGGAGACTGTACTAAGATTCTGAGAGAGCCATAAGACAGTGAAGGAGAGAGATGAATTCCAGCAGGATTTTTAAACACTGGTTTAAGAGAAGTCTAACAGTATTTCAGATCTTTCCCCGAAAATTAGTGAAGTACTATGCCCTAGGGGTGTGTGATGATTCTTCACTACTCTAAAGTTTGAGAACCACTGGTTAAAATTTTAACTTTGGAAATTATAACCAAGGAAGGTATGAGGTTTTTACTAGTTCAAAAATATAATTTCTCTAAATTTATCATTTTTATGTTGCTTGTTATCTGGAGAAAAATAACTAGATTAAAAAATGGACCTCTATCATAATACTGAGATTAAAAACTAGTACTTTTATTAGTCTATTTGTACGTAGAAGAAACTGGAGTAAAAATGTATTCATGATCAATTAAGACTTCTTGTTGATTTGGCTTCACCTCAACCACTTTTCAGGTATGAAAATGAATACTCGTAAATATTTTTGAAGATAAAAAAATACAAAGTTTTTCCATGACCATCAGCAACCAAGGACATTTTCTAGGGAATAAAGCTCATCTTTTGTTTATAGCAAGTCTGTTGAGATTTAGCCACCAGGTGTCAGTAAGACTTGAAAAAAATAAGGCTTTCCAAAGTCCAGTCATTTTGTTCATTCTTGGTCTAGAAGAAAGCTAGTTTTCTCTTTTTTATTTGGTTCCAGAAAAAAGATTGCAATTCATTGAAAGACCACCTGAGCATATGTAAGTTGCATTTATTTTTTTCTCTATACA
This sequence comes from Heterocephalus glaber, assembly GCF_053883595.1. Classification (NCBI taxonomy): domain Eukaryota; kingdom Metazoa; phylum Chordata; class Mammalia; order Rodentia; family Bathyergidae; genus Heterocephalus; species Heterocephalus glaber. The sequence continues at coordinate 2,118,225 of NW_028258303.1, forward strand.
AATGCCCTGTTTCATCATACTTACAGAATGTGGACTGGTTTATAATTTCTAAGAATTGAGTGGTACCTCAAGATTCATAGTGAATGAAATAGTTTAACACCCACAGAAGGGACAGGGTACATCTGAGGCTGGTGATAAGCATGCAGGGACCTTGCCAAATGCAAGTAAACTGCCACACAATGTCAATTAACAAGGAAAAAGTAGAAAAGGTGACCACCTTCAAACTAGACAGCTTTGAATATTACCCAAATCAAGATGCTGGCACACTTTGAAACATAAATGAAATGAGTTATTTTTCTTATTTATCACCTAAATGTTTTTGTCAATAATCTTGTTACTGCCCTGTCCGAGAGCCAGGCCCTGTCCTGTCCACCACGCTCTGGAGGCCTTGGACTACAGGTTGTGCTTTTCCGTCACAAAGCATCAGCCAATCCTGTGGGAAGCTCTGGAACTGAGTGGTCCCTATGAAAGCAAGGGGACTGGGTGGCCAAGTTCCCTGTGATCCATGACAAGTCTCAGTAAGCAGAACAAGTTTGAGGCAGAACTGTGTAAAGCCCAGTGATCAAGAGCTTTGTGCTCTGGGGTCAATGGACTGGGACTCCAGCTGATGTCTGAGAACCTGGATTTCTAGGCAAATAGGCTCTTAAGTCATATAAAACTTCTAAGGAGGACCCCCTTGACACGCCCACTGGTGAGCAAGGCTGAGAGGTCCCTGGCCACCTGGAGCCCCGCACCCTTCAGCTCACCATGCCCACCTGCAACCAGCAAGTCTGAGAACTCTCCACATGCCCACCAGTGAGCAGCTGAAGTACACTGGTGCCTGCAAGCCTAGCCCCCACCTCCCCACCCCGCACCTTCCACCCATATCTCTGGCCTCCTGGCTGTGCCACTACTGGGTTCCACACTATCGAAGCACACAGGGGCATAAAGGTCACTGTCCTTAGCTGCAGAAGTGAACAACAGATAGAGGGCCTCGCTCAGGCTCCTTGATGAAAACTGAAGCCCACTGGAAAAGTGAAGAAAATCTCTGCAATAAAGGCACACCAGACAACTGTACTTGGTAAGTTGGAGGGATCATCATGTCCCATCAAAACCTGGACTATCTTCAGGGGAAGGGCAGCTGGAACCTGCAGTACAGCCTTGCACAGTTCAACCATGCAGAAAGAACAGGGCGCTCAACTTGGCACTTGCAGCCAGAAATCTGCTTGAATTTTACCGGTCTGTGACTGGCTTGCTGAGACTCATTGACTTATATCTGCACACTGCTGTCCACATTGTCTATTATAACAGAAGAGACATATCCTGAAGGAGGACTTTCATTTTTATCTTTTATTTGTTTTTTCAAAATTACTATTAGTTTATTTTTGCTCTCATTTTTAATTTTTTTCTACTCTTTTCAAATTTTTATTTTTTTCTTTTTTTTTAATTTTCTCTTTTCTTTCACTCACTCACTTGCTGTCACATATTGTTCTTCATCTCCCTTTGTGTTCCTTTCCAGGCCCTAATTCATATTTCTTCTTTATTTTTCTTTTATTCTCTTTTTCCTTCTCTCTCCTGTGTCCTCTGGCCTCACTGCAGACCTCCCCCTTTCCAACTCCTCTTTCCCAACTCCTTCTAACTCCCCATTCAAAAGGATAAAGTTGCTATACTGAAGAGCTTATTCACTATAAACATATGTTCCATTAGTCCTCCATTTTGATTTAATTCACACAGTTAAAGATGATAGATTAATAACTGCCACAAATTGTTATTTTCTAAGATGTTCTTGATGCTATGGTGTTGCTGATTAATCACTTGGGCTAAGGTGTTGTGATTGATCTAATCAGATGCCCTTCCTGGTATAATGAAAATGAGATAGCCTCAGAGCCATTAGAGACTCAAAGCCTAAAGACCAGCTATATCTGGAAGAGACCTCTGAGAAGCAATCATTCCATAAGGGTTCTAACTACAAGCAACGAAGATACTTACAATATGCAACTTTGAAGTAACAACCCAGGAATTAAACCAAGGACAATAACAAAAAGAAAAATGAGAAGACATTTGAGGAAGACACAAACTCAGACTTCCACCCAACAAAAGGCAAATTCTGGGGAAAACTGGGTGGAAAAGTATGATAATCAACCACCTGGACAGCCTAAATGATAGCACAGGAAGTAACAAAACAGATGAATGAGGATCTAGAAAAATTCAAAGCAGAAATAATCTCCCAGATAACTAGAGAGATGGTGAACAGAATGAAAGACATGATTAGAGGCTCTAGAACAGAAACAGGTAAAAAAATAGATGTGCTCAGAAACATGCTGGAAGCCATGAATGCCCAGCATAAGAAAGAAATGGAACCCATAAAACAAATTCAAACAGATATCCAGGAGACTAAAAACTCCACTGAAAGTATGCACAGCAGATTAAGGGAATATGAAGATAGAATATCAGATATAGACGACAGGATCATGGTTAATGACCATGAAAACAGAAATTTTTTTCAAAATAGTAAAGGATCATGAGAAATCAATCCAGCAGCTGCTAGATGATGCAGAGAAGAATAACATAAGACAGATAGGAGTCCACAAAAACACAGGAGAAAGTACAATTGACAAAAATTTTGCAGAAGTAATAGTAGAAAACTTCCTAGACAGAGGTAGAGAATTGGACACACAGGTAAGTGAGGCATAGAGAACTCCAACTAGCCACAAGAAAAAAAAATACATCAAGACACATAATACTCCAGATCCCAGAAACCCAACAGAAAAAAAAATCCTACAAGCAGTTAGAGAAAAGAAACATATCGCCTACAAAGGAAAGCCCATCAGAAAAACAGCAGTGTTCTCAACACAAACCCTCAAGAAAGGAGAGCTTGGAGTGAAGTATTTCAACCCCTAAAAGAAAATAATTTCCAACCTATACTGTTGTATCCTGCAAAATTATCTTTCAAAATTGATGGGGAAATTAGATACTTTCACGACAAAGAACACCTGAGAAATTTCATGAACACCAAACCAGCACTCCAAACAATTCTAAACAATATCCTAGAAAAAGACAATGAAGGCCACAATTCCATGAGGCCCAACAGAGCAAAGCCACCAGGCAAGGGAAGAAACTAAAGGAAAAGGGGTAAAAATAAGAAATAAAAGAGCAATAACAGTAAAACATCGTGACAAGGATAAGTCAATTTCTATCAATGTTAACCATCAATGTTAATGGCTTCAATTCACCAATGAAAAGAAATAGGCTAGCAGAATGGATTAAGAACCAAAATCCAACAATGTGCTGTATACAAGAAACACACCTAACTCAAAAAGAAATTCATAGACTGAAAGTAAAAGGGTGGAAAACAGTTCTCCACATGACAGGAACCCACAAAAAAGCAGAGTGGCAATCCTATTTGCAAAGTAGATTTGAAACCAAAACTAATTAAGAGACACAAAGATGGTCACTACATCCCCATGAAGGGAACAATCCAAGAGGAAGAGATGGTAATTCTAAATATATATGCACCAAATATGAATGCTCCAACAAAACAAATATTAATGGACATGAAAAACCAAATAAGCACTAATACAATTATAGTGGGGGAACTCAGTACCCCACTATCACAAATAGACAGATCATCTAAACAAAAAATTAACAACAAAATTCTAGAACTGAACCAAGCTATTGAACAAATGGACTTAATAGATGTTTATAGAGTGTTCCACCCCACAAAATCAGAATATACGTTCTTTCAGCTGCACATGGGTCATTTTCCAAAGTTGACCACATGCTAACTCATAGGACATGTCTAAGTAAATGTAGAAGAATTGAAGTGACCCCTAGTATACTATCAGACCATAATGCAATGAAATTGGAGGTCAATAACATAAGGAACCACAAAGCCCCCACAAACACATGGAAATTGAATAACACCCTCCTGAACAACAAATGGGTCACAGAGGAAATTAAAGAAGAAATTAGACAGTTTCTACAAGTATATGATAATGCCAATACAACATACAGGAATCTATTGGACACAATGAAATCAATTCTACACAGGAAATTCATAGCAGAGAATGTTCATATTAGGAAAACAGAGAGAACTCAAGTAAATAACCCAATGCAGAACCTCAAGCTCTGAGAAAAAGAAGAACATAACAAACCCAAAGCTCATACAAGAGGGGAAATTATAAAGATCAGAGCAGAAATCAATGCAATGGAGACTAAAAGAAGGATACAAAAAATCAATGAAATCAAAGAGTTGGTTTTTCAAAAGAATAAATAAAATTGATAAACCCTTAGTGAACCTTATGAAGAAAAGGAAAGAAAAGGCTCAAATCCCTACAATGAAGAAAGAAAAAGGTGAAGTTACAAAAGACCCAGCAGAAATCCAGAGGATCATCGATACCTACTTTGAGAACCTGTACTCTAATAAAATGGAAAGGACAGAAGAAATGGACAGATTCCTAGATACATATGAATTGTCAAAGTTAAATGAAGAAGATATAGAAATGCTAAACACCTCAATTACAGTCAGTGAAATTGAAAACATAATAAAAAAATTTACCAACAAAGTAAAGCCCAGGTCCTGATGGCTTCACTGCTGAATTCTACAAGATATTTAAAGAAGAATTATCACCCTTACTCTTTATACTCATCAAGAAAATTGAAAGGGAGGCAATACTTCCAAATTCATTACTGGAATCAAGTGTTATTTTGAGTCCAAAACCAGAGAAAGACCCAACCCAAAAAGAGAACTACAGGCCAATCTCCCTAATGAACATAGAGGCAAAAATCCTCAACAAGATACTGGCAAACAAATTGGGTCATCAAAAAGATCATATACCCTGACCAAGTTGGATTTATCCCAGGGGTGCAAGGATGGTTCAACATTTGTAAATCAATAAATGTAATACACTATTTTAACAGAGCCAAGGACAAAAAGCATATGATCATCTCAATAGGTGCAGAAAAAGCATTTGACAAAATCCAACACCCATTCAAGACAAAAACCCTACAGAAAATTGTAATAGAAGGTCTTTATTTCAACCTGGCAAAGGCTATCTATGATAAACCAATACCCAACATCATACTAAATGGTGAAAACTAAAAACTTTCACACTAAATTCAGGAATAAGACAAGGATGCCCACTATCACCACTCCTGTTCAATATAGTTCTGCAAACATTAGTCATAGTAATTAGAAAAGAGAAAGAAATAAAAAGAATAAAGATAGGAAAGGAAGACGATAAACTGTCATTATTTGCTGACGATATGATATTTTACATAGAAGACCCCAAAAACTCCACCAAAAGACTTCTAGACTTAATTGACAGATTCAGTAGAGTAGCTGGATACAAGGCTGACACTCAAAAAACAATAGCCTTCTTATACACAAATAACAGACTCACTGAGAGAGAAATTAGGGAAACAATTCCTTTTATAATAACATCCAAAAAAAAGAGAAATATCTAGCAATCGATCCAACAAAGGAAGCAGAGGACCTCTACACTGAAAAGTACAGCACTCTGAAAAAGGAGATCAAGGAGGATATAAAAAAATGGAAAGACTTCCCTTGTTCCTGGGTATGGAAAACCAATATAGTGAAAATGGCCATACTTTGAAAACTCCTGTATAGATTTAATGCAATGCCGATTAAAATTCCAACAATATACTTCCCAGAACTAGAGAAAATAATCCAAAAATTCATTAGGAACCAGAATAGACCTAGCATAGCACAAGCGATTCTAAGCAACAGGGACATGGCAGGGGGTATCACAATCCCCAACTTGAAACTATACTACAAAGCTACTGTGATAAAAACAGCATGATACTGGCAAAGAAAGTTACTTGAGGATCAGTGTAATAGATTAGAAGATGCAGAAACAACTCTGGACATACTCAGCCACCTGATCATTGACAAAGATGCCAACCACCCTCATTGGAGGAAAGATTGCCTATTTAATAAATGGTGTTGGAAAAACTGGGTTTCAACCTGCCAAAGATTAAAACTAGACCCATATCTATCACCATGCACTAAACTAAGACTGAAGTGGATTAAAGATCTAAATATTAAACCAGAAACACTAAACTTGCTGGAAGAAAAGTTAGGTAGAACTCTTGATGACATTGGCATAGGAAAAGACTTTATGAACAAAACCTCAGTAGCTCGGGAACTAGCACAAAGAATCAATAACTGGGATTTCATCTTATTAAAACGCTTCTGGACTGCAAGAGGAACCACCAAAAGAGCTAACAGACAACCTACAATGTGGGAAAAAATTTTTAGCAGCTGTACCTCAGACAAAGGACTACTATCTAGAAAATATAAAGAACTGAAAAAAAATGAAAGCCTCAAATTCAAAGACCCAATTCAAAAATGGGCGTCTGAAATGAACAGACATTTCTCAGACAAAGAAGTAAAAGCAGCAAATAAACATATGAAAAAATGTTCAACATCACTGGTCATTTGAGAGATGCAGATGAAAACAGCCCTGAGATTCCACCTCACTCCAGAAAGAATGGCTGCTATCAAGAAATCAACCAATAACAAATGCTGGAGGGGGTGTGGGGAGAAATGAACCCTTCTCAATTGTTGGTGGGAGTGCAGACTGGTGCAACCACTATGGTAATCAATAGGGAGATACCTCAAAGAGCTAGGGCTAGAGGTCTCATTTGACCCAGCTATTCCTCTGCTGGGTATCTTCCCCAAGGAATTAAAAGAATCATACCACAGCAATACATGTAAACCCATGTTTATAGCAGCAAAGATTGTAATAGCTAAAGCTTGGAAACAGCCCAAGTGCCTATCAACTGGAAACTGGATAAAGAAGATGTGGTTTTTTTATAAAATGGAATACTACTCAGCCATAAAGAATGAGATACTAGAGACATTTATAGCTAAATGGATGCATATTGAGGCCATACTCTTAAGTGAAATAAATAGGACACACATGTGTAAATACTGAATCATTTCTCTGATGTGAGAAACTGAAAGTGTAAATAAGGTTTAAAATGATTAAAATGAATAATTGATGATTTGAAATAGGAAGAAAGATCCAAAGGTGTAGGGGAAGTGGGACAGGAAGGGGAAAGGAAAGAAGGGAAAATAAAAAGTATGAGAAAAAAAATGGAAACAAAGTCTATGTAAATAGAGAGGGGTGGAGGGGGTGAAGGGCGCACAGTTAATCAGGAAAAATAAGAACCAAGATATATCATGTACAGGTACAAGCACCCAATGATAAATGTAAACATATTGTATACCTGAAATATACTCATAAAAGAATTTAAGCAAAAAAAATTAATAATCTTGTTCCTGGGTTAGGGGTCTTTCCAGGTTCTAAGAAGGACACTGAAGAGTAGTAGTAGGATTAATGATTTATTTGAAAGAGAAAAGACAAGATACTCCCACAGGGTGGGAGTGGGCCAGCTGGAGCTGTTCAGGGCACTGTATAGGCTTGGTGTCACGGGTCTAGACTGAGAGTTTGGGTGGGATTGAGGTGCAACGGCCTGCTAGGGAGCAGCTTTTCTCTACCCTTCTGTGGGGCAGTGAAGTTTCTGATCTTTTATGACCCTTAGAGAAACTGTCCTCATGTTTAGAGCCCATGGGGTAGGTGGAGATGGGGGTGGAGTAAGTGGGTATGGGGGTGTCACATCTGCATTCTTTATGATCGGTAACTAGTGAGAGAGTCAGCCAGAGGCTTCAGAAGACCAGTGGGTGAATATCCAGGGGCTTATTGTGCATAAGAAAAGTTACTTGGTTACTTTTTCCCACTGTGTTTAGAGGAGCCTCCTGGTCCTGGACTAGTGTTTAACTCAGAAGGTGGATCTAGTTCCAGAAAGTGAGCTGCAAGGTAAGTCCTCCCTTTTTTCCCAAGTTGTTTCCTTAGTTACCTTCTTCCTCAGCGCTAGGCCAGTAATCAGGACCTAAGAAGGGCGGGCTGTCCTTCCTTTGTCCAGCCTTTCCCTTAGCTATCTCATGCCTCAGTCTCACTTAATATCGTTTTCATTTAAAAAATTTTTTCTCTGATATTGTGTATAAGACTTGAATATTATTTGATCTTGCACCAAAACATCTGAATATCTTGACTCTATTTCACCTGTTTCTGTGCAAACTCGACTTAAAATCCGAAATTAAATTTCACAGCATGTCCATGATACTAACATCAAAACTTATTTCCTTATTTACTATTCTGAGTCCCAGAAGGGGTTTTGTAGTCTGATAAACTTTTTTTTTAAAAAATCCTGCTTCTCTCTAAATTCTTTTCTGAGGCACATATTCCAAGTGCTTAGTGCACCAGCCTGTCTGGTCAAAATCTGAGCAAGGTCGCAGCATCCGTTGACTCATATGGCAGTTCTCCTGTAGAATACAAAATTCTACATCATCTTTGAATCAAATCCAATGAAACGATATGCCAGCTGTCCTAGTATCTGTTGAAAACATAAGACTGACCTAGTTTAAATTGGTTCTCCGCATTATTTTGGAAAGCATTATTTTTTCAAAGCTGCAAGGGTAATAACAAATTTATTTTAGAAAATTTGAAAAACACCAAGAAAAAGAGATGACAACTATTAATATATTGCCCTACAATCTTCACGTTTTTTTATTTTACTTGTATCCATGTCCATAAGTTTAGAGAAGAAGCAACAGTTACTGCTATTTTTAATTGCAAATTACTTATTTCCGAAGAAACTGGAAGGCTTTATAGAGCTTCTCTTCCCATGGCAATGAACAGTAAGCTAGAGTGGCTGGATTTCATGGTGCCTGTGCCTCAGCAAGATGCAGTTCCTTAAAGCTACTGCCAGACAAGACCCAAACTTCTTTTTTCCTCCTTCAAACACAATGGGTGGACTTTTAGAAATTGAAATAGAAAGAATTATTACAAATTAAGAGATATAGAAGGCAGGGGGAATGGTTAAAATAGCTTTAGATACTAATAGTGTATTTAAAGTCCAGTATTCTAAGGAAGTGACTTATTTCCATCACAAAAATGCCTACGTGTGTGTGCTTGTGTGTGTGTGTGTGTCCGGAAGTGAGTGATTGCAGAAATGGTGACTGACAGGGAAGTCTCACTGTGTCTCTTTGTGTGCACCTGCTGTTTGGCTCCAGGGTTCATCAGAACTTTTGTTTGTGAACATGCTGTTGTGGTGTGCCAGGTTTCAAAAGGCTGTTCTCACACTGGGTATGAGTTTCCACATTCTCATTTAGGGCTTTTCAGCAAAAATTTGTCAAATGTTATTTCAAAGCTGAACATAGTGCCCAGGACAGAGCAGCCATTAGAAATATTAAAATTGTCAGTAAAATTGTTGATTTTAGGAGATCATAATCTATTGCTAGCTATTAGTGATGTAAAACAAAGCCAATTTTTCATTTTGTCACATCAATTTGGCTGAGACATCTAGTAGATACAGTCCCAGCAGATACTGTTGATATATATGAGTGGCAGAGGGCATGAATGATAAATATTGGACAGAACTATTAAAAAAAAGAATATTAGACCTTTAGATTATATACAGCATAAACACAGTTTTATTTTGGAGAATGACTAGCGCAAAACTTACTGGAGTTCAATGTATTGTAGAAGTGGAATCCATATTAAAAAGTGAAGCTGTCAAGAAGAAAACCATACTTTTGGTAGTGTGTAGGAAAGAAATTGGATCACAAATTGAACTTTGGTTATACTCAAACTGTGAAGTTGGAACATGACCTAAGAATATCACTAGATTTATCACTTTTGATGGTTTTCAGATTGCTTGGGCAGCCAGGATGCCCTTTTAAACTCTCCATCTGACTGACTGTCTGCATCCTTTCCTACTGAGCACAGGACTCTGCTACTGTGATCCCTACATTTATCATGTTCAGATGTGTCTATTGCAATGCGTTTTTCTGAAACTAGAGCAGAAAACCATGTGGAGATTGCAGCTGGTACCAAAGGCAGTGCCTCACCTTGTGGTATGTGACAATCTTCAAGAGAGCATTACTCAGACTCCTGTGCAGAGAGAGAGAGAAAGCAGCCCTGGAGAGGATTATCTGGCTCACTGCATGAATAATCTTACCGAAGATTTTTCCAAAGTGATGTGGAAATTCCAAAAGCCTAACACCTATCTTGATATATATCACACTGTACACTGGTACTTTCAAGAGAACTTTGATCTTACCAGTGCACTCATTATTAAAAATATCTAGATTGAAATATTTAGGAAACAAGTACTTTTATATTCACATCTTTCTTGACTGCAGGCACAAGTTCTTTTTATCTTAAGGTATTTCAGATCTGATATGCATCTGTGATTTTGATTTCACAGAATAATTATATATATATATATGTATTGTTTGTTTGTTCAATAAATATTTACTGAGTACCTCTGCCTTTAAGCAAATTCACTCTGCCCTGGTGGAGATACAAAACAACATACAAAAATAAATATCTTTCAGAAACTTACAAGCCAGGGTAGGAAATTAGAAAATTGCTCAAATGTCTATAATATACAATATGTAGCAGTGAGCTACCTAAAGAAAGGTATAAATCAGCCTTTCTTACTTGGGTCCGAGGGGTGGTAGAACTTTCTAAAGATTTTTCTGGTAAAATCATATGTTCAGTTTCTTAAAATGTGATGAATTTGAAATCAAGCCAAGAATTAATTCAAGTTGAAACCAGTAAGCATGACAGTCCCCCACTGTGAGGTTCGTGTGTTCAAATTTAATTGGCGAAAGTTACCTGATTGAAAACCTGTCAATCGGTGTGCATGACAGACTCCATCACCTGAGCCCCTGGTGCAGTGCTCATTGAAGGATATTGTTATTAAAGTAGGTAGAGAAAGTAGCCTCAGCTTTAAACACATCAATTAGCTGGCTCTGAGGACTCTGATTCAAACTTATGCAGCAGATAGGAATCTCTTCTAAACAAGAAATTAACTTGTTACAACTCGACTAAATTTCTGCTAGGCTGACAGAAACAATTTTATTCAAGAAATAGCTCACCTCTTCCTTTTCCCCGAGGTGGTACTAAATATCAGGGAATTTTATGTAAGATAGGACATTGGAAGGAGTCACGGGGTCTGTGATGTCTTTTTAAAAAATATGAGTAAAATTGATGATTTTGTCTGGGTCATTTGCAAATCTGTAGAGCACTAAATTGCCACGTGGCATCTCACCCCCCCCCCTTGCCAGGTGGCTTTATTGTCCCTACCCCAGGCACATTCCTAGTTACAATGATCACACATGATTTCTATTCAGAACTGTGGCCCAGGGAGGCTGAGTGTCTTGTCTCCACTTCCGTGCTGTCACCTGGAAAGTAAGGCTCAGGCTCCCAGGTGAGCAGGAACCATGTATTTTAATATTCAATCCTTACCATAGCCACTCTCTTATTTACCTGTTTTCTATTGTAGTGAGAGGGGAGATTTCACTCTTGAATTTACCCTGCTTAAAAATTTATTGTATTTCTTCATTTACTGAAGGAATAGGTGATTGGAAAATGAGGGCAGAAAGTCTCTTTTCTGCCTGTTTTGGTGTTTCTTATTGGATATTGAATAGCAAAAGGTCTAGCTGTTTGAAATGGGGAATAATACAGTGAAAGGGAGGATATCCAAGAAAAAAATCACAGTGGGTTTTATAGTGGGTTTATTTCTACATTTCTACATTTGTATATATTATAATCACCGTATGATTTTTATTAAATAAAAATAAATACACAATAAATGAAATTGTAAAATAGGATATCATATCAGAGTATAGATTTATTATTTAAAAATCAGTTTCTGGGTGCATATTTAGGAGACATTTTAAGGTGTTCATGATGCAACGACAAATGTTTTTTGATGCTTATGACCTATTTGAGGATGATAGCACATAAATCAGTAGTACAAAAATATTACAGGTAATGAAATTGTGCAGAAAGTCTACTTTGAATGAAAGCTTATGAATGGTCGATTCTATTTTGTGTGGGAAATGGCTAGGATGTCATCACAGAAGTGACAAATGTTCATCTGGGTATTGAAAGATGGCCAGATGTTCCCCAGCTGGTCAGAGCAGTGAAAATATTCCAGGATGAGTAGGCAGAAATAGAAAAGGCACGGCAGCCAGCATCCTCAGTAAGATATAGGCAGAGTGAGGGAATCTGACAGTTACAGGAAATATAAGCAGTTTGACAAAGCAGTAGCTGAGAGTGGGTTATGTTAGAGAAAAAACTGATGGGAGGCAGGTAATCCTGAAGGACACTGGGTGCCATTCCGCAGGAACCTGTATGTCGTGGTAAGAGGATGAGAGTCTAGTCAAAAGGTATTGAGAAACAATGAGTGGTTTGAGAGGAGACTAAGCTGACCATAGGGATATCATGTTGATTTCAGCTGTGGAGAAGAGATAAGAGAGAAGCACAGACAGCAGCAGGGGGACAATTTAGTGTGTTGGGTATTTTCTCTCATCAGCAAGAAAAGTAACTAAGATAGTACGTAAATAATATCTGGATTAATAATATGATATTCACCTTTTGAATGCTGAGACTTTTTTCCAGAATCTTATAATAAATGAAGGTTTAAATGCTAAATTTAGAGCGTATAATCCCCAATTGACAATATATATTTTTCTCAGGGATTCATTATGGATAACTTCAGTATTTATATTAAATCTTATCTTCTACTTGGAGTTTATAAATATATTCAAAATTCAGCATCTAGAATCATTATTTTCCTCTTAACCGGTAGTCTAATATACCAGTGAATGCTTTATATCAGATGGTGGATAAGATTACAAATTTACCAAAATTGATCTAATTTCAAAGATTTATTAACTTGACAAAAGTCATTCTTTCAGCTGGTGAATTGGCCCGTGTCGTATTCTGGATGGTGTTCTTCATATAATGCTCCATTAGTATGAAGCAAAAACTGCCAACAACAGTATCATCACCTTATAAGGGAAGGCAGTTGAATCTCTGAGGGATACAGTTATATTTATGCATACAGTAGTGTGCATCCCTTTATGTTGTTTGTAAACTAATAAAATTTAATCTTAACCAGCCCACTAAACAGGGATATTGATTAGTGAAATGTTTTTAGGAAGTGGAATAAATTTTAACATTTCACTTACAAAAATGCCACAGCATTTATGGAGGGCATTAGGATTCTAGAAATTCTGTTAAAGGATAGAATGGGTGATATGGGTGATATGGTTGATAGTAGGATGTAGTGTTAAGGTTAGTTTTCTTTAACCATCACTTTAAATGTTATGGCAGATTATATATCCAAGTAAATTAAAAAATGTGCCATACTGATTACCCCCACAAAACTGTCTCCTTAACTATACCATTCTCTTTTTCCTTCTGATGCCTGTCACTGTCCAGCAATCTTCACTTTAAGGGAGATCAATAAACTCTTTTTAAAATTTTGTTTATTAAACAAGCATCCATTAAGCCAATGAGTAAAGGATGAGAAAGCACATATACATTTTTTTATATGCTACAAGAACTCTGACAGGAGAATAAAAAGTAACAACTTTACACTAGTCATTGACATTTTTCTACTAAATTGGGTTTTCTTATGGTGTGTGTGTGTGTGTGTGTTTCTAAGCCAAAAAAATGAGAGGAAGAATTAGACTGATTTCTATTTTAATATTTTGCATAGGTGTTTCTACTTTTCATAAGAATGTTTCTATTTTTTTCTATTTTTCACAGGTGTGCCATATGTGCAAGTCAATGACAATGACTTATCTACTTTGAATGGACATCTTGGGAGAGGAGGTCCATGAAGGAACAGGCAATAACAGCTCCATGCAAGGAGATCATGCCTACTCAAAGAGTAGGTTACATTACTGTGGATCAGATTAAGTAAGGGAGCACAACCTTTTGGGAAAAATGAGTCATAGTCCTAGTTTTTGGGAAAAACTAATCATAGTTCTAGAAAGGGAAGATATATCCAATTCTGGAAAGAATACTCAAGCTGTGGAAGTATCACAACTTCAATCTGAGATAGGAGAGAAGTAGAGAAAAGTTTATTGGTGCTCACATAACACTGTTGTAGTGGCATGATAGCCAGTATATATGCAGTACCCCATTACTATTTGTGCTAATTATCTATTACTGCATAACAAATTACTACAGTTTAATGGATGAAATAGTGCATATTTATTATTTCATAATTTCATGTATCAGGCATCTAGATGTGGTTAGATAGATCCTCTGCTTCAAGTGGGCTCTCATAAGACTGAAATCACAGAAATGTCCAGCATAAGTCACTCACATGAGACTCAAATAAGGAAAGGTCCACTCTCCAGCTCAGGTCCTGGCTGACCATCAGAGGCCCTGGCCCCATTGCTCCTTGTTGGTAAGAGGCCTTTCTCAACTCCTTTGCAATAGCTAGCTTAATGCATTACACCAGCAAGGGAGCAGCCCTGGAATCTGGCTTTCCTCATGGAGGCAGGCTATGGAGGGAGTCATCCTTGGAGCCCACACATGGTGTTCCTTACTAGGGGACCTAGAGGAGCAAGACTCATGTTGCATCTAGCCCTGTTTCCACACTCCCTGTGGCCCGAAGTCCCTGCTCTAGCCACTCTCCATTCATCACCAGTACTCCACCTCACTTGCTGTCCCAGCACCTCACTCCACCTCAATCGCTGGCTGTTTGCTTCCCCAAAATATCCAGAATCTGTTTTGCCCAGGTGTTCAGACTATCATACATTCGCCACACCTCTTCTCACTGTCACTCATTGCTCTCAAGTTCAATGGTACCTTCTCAGGGAAACGTGGCTGAAAGTTTTGCCTTTCCCATGAAGTGGTGTAGCACATATCTCTTTCTCCCCCAGTTTCTTTATGTTATTCTTCTCTGTAGTAGACTGTAAGCTATTTCAGTGCCATTTCCTTTCTATGACATTTTGCAGCATTGGCAACATCTAGCAGAGTCTCTGATAATAAATATTTGTTGAATGTATAAGTGTAAAAAATTCTAGATGTTTTAAACTCTGAGAACTTCCAAATACTGGGAGATGTTTGACTTTTAAATGATTTTAGTTTTATTCAATCTGCTTTAATGTTTTTTCACAATCTTTCCACTTCAACTAATTTTTAATGAGGACATTTTCTAATGCAACTATAAAAATTATCCCTGTGTGAACATCTTCATAGTTGAAATCAGTTAATAATTGAGACAGACAGGGACTTAATATTGAAGTCTTTCTGAAATGAGAAGGAGATATGAACCAGCTACCTTAATTAAGCCTCTAGGGCAGGGACAAATGGGCTAGGAATGGTTAAACAAAGTTTGGTTGGGAATATGAAGGAAGTGCTTCACACAGTGGGTGGTGGCTGTGTAAAACACACCCTGCCAAGAGAAGCTATGCAGCAGTCCCCTGGTGCCACTTCAGGAGAACAGAAAGAGCACTTAATGGGAGGAACCCCAAGGACTATTTTTATATTAATGGCTGCACTCACTGCTCAAGTCAGTTAGAAAATTGGAAGGACTCTGCCAAGTCTTGGTGTTTGATGTGGCTATGTGTAGACAAAAACAACACATTTTGTAGAAAATATTATTGGCCAAATTTTCAATTTGGTGGATCATTTTTTTTAAAAGATTTGCCCACCCAATGACTTAGTCTCACATATCAATTCCAAATTATTTCTGGGCATGCATTTTTCCATTTGATATGTTAACATGTAGCATAAATAAAGGAAAAGTCCATTTTTATAGCTCTTTCACTTTTACATTTCTTTCTGTGCCCTGCCCCACACTTTCTCTATTAACACAAAAATTCCTTTTATTTTATAAAGCCCTAAAAGCCACCAGGCTTCTCTCTTAATCAGTGTTGTCTGGGTTCATTGCATCTAGGCCTAGGTCATTAGTAATAAAGCTCATTAGTTGATGTTTCCAACATACAGAGTCTGTCAAGTGACCCCCTCTTTTAATCTCTCCATGATTAGAAACAGGCCTACCTCATAGTATTTAGTACATTTATTTCATGTTTTGGGAGAAGTAAAGGTACTTCGTGGAAACAAAAGCTTTTAAAAACTAATAGCTGCTTCACAGTAGACTTGAAGAAGTAGCAAACTGTGTTGTGGTATTCAAAGCAAAAGGGAGACAGTGCAAGAAACTGGTATCTGCTGCAACTCAATTTCTTCAAGGAGCTGAATTGAACGTGAAAGAGACAGTCCTGGTGAGCAGCCAGCAGACTTAACTGGCTTGCCCTGTTACCTTACATCTTCACACCTTCTGATTTCTAGCATTCTAATTGAAAAGGCACTTTTTACTAAAAAGCTCTGTTTGAGCCACTTTGAAATCAAGATCCTCTAGTTTTCCTTCCTGCAAATGTTTTTTAGAGATCACTGAGCCTATTAAACAGTTCTGTGTTCAGAAGTTTCTAATGTTTGCACAGGCATAATCCAGAGATCTTGGTATAAGAAAAACAGCAGTCAAATTACCCATGGACTCTTCGGAGAGGGGCTGTGTTTTGCTCTTCTTCCCTTGGTGTGTTTCTTTGGGACTTTAATGTCATGAACACAGGAAGCACCTGGTAAATGTCTAAGGTGTTAGAACACAATCACATGGACCAACCTCTCTTCTTTAGTGGAAATCATCTCATTTCCTCTGTGTACCCTTAAGAAGAATTGCAACTTGTAGGGTATTAGATATGTTGTAAGAAAGGAAAAAATGCTTGTATTTTTCTGAAATTTTAAAAGAATGAATCCAACACATTTTTTGCAATTTATTTTCAAATGCAGAAAATAAGATTAATGATTGCAATTGTTTGTTTTTTCATTCTTTGAATATTTTCCTTAGCATTGTTATGTGATGAATTTTGTCCTATAATAATTGTTCTAAGAAAGTGCCTTTTAATAAAACATCTTTGTTTACATAATTCCTTTTCAGCACAGAAAAATTGCTTATTTTATTTTTAAAGTTTCTTGAGACAGGAGAATATCAAACCAATTAGAAAGAAAATAGCAAACTTAGAGAAGTTAAAGCTTAGGCTAATAAAAATTGTAGTCAATTTCATCAGAGGTGACCACCATTTAACAATACTTAGCTGAATTAGTGGCTCTGGGACATCATTGCTCTGTGTAATCAGCAGGTTTTTGAGTATTGCAGGGTTCTCTGACATGAAACTGAAGAAGAGAATGACAGTCACCTGCTGTGATTCTCTGTGAGGCTCCCTTGTGTATCATCTACTTGTCTGCAGCGAGGGTGCCCAAGTCTCTGGTGAACATGATTCCTGTGTGTGCCTTTACAGATGTTTCTGCAAACAAGTAACACTGAGTGGGCAAATGAAACAGACCTGCCCTTACCAACCACCATACAAGGCAGGTTCCAAAAAGAACAAAAAAGGCAGAGAAAAGGTGAATTTTCTGTCTGCTTTCCTGGGACCTCCATCCTTTCCCATCCTTTCCCATCCTTGGAGGACAGTGCTCCTGATTCTTGGGCTCTGGTACTTGGATCTTGGGTTACACCTAGGTCAGCCACCCATGCCTTCAGGCTCAGGCTGAACTGATCCATTGGCTTTTGAGGCTCTCAAGCTTCTAGACAGATGGAAGATATGGGGACTTCTTGGCCTTTATAATCTCAAGAGTCAATTCCTATAAAACTCCCCCCGTACACCCCTACTCATAAAGTACTACTATGCTATCTTTTAGTAAACAGTATTTGTGGAAAGGAAATGAATGAAAATATATTTTGAGGTTCTATATGGCATAATCCTAATAAAAATTACACTCTGGGAAACCCATCATTGCAAATAAAGATACTGAAAATTGTGACTTCTCTAGGGCCATAAAACTAGACACCAGCAGAGACAGATTTCAGACTTACATTTCTCTGACTCTAAATTCATGTTCTATTTTCTATTCCATATTGGTAAAAATGCTTTGAAAAGATACATTTATTGCATTCATTCTTCACCCAACTCCCATTAAATTTGTGCTACCTCTTTACTTTCTCAATTATTTATATACTTCTTTCTTAATTGCCAGCAATTACATATATACTAGTTTTTCTTTAAATGCAAATGTCCCTTGTATCATATTTTATTTATTTTCTTCCTGTTTATTTTTTCTCTATTTCTTTCTCCTTTATGCTATTTCCTTTGGTGATGTTGAAGACACACTACCCCAGCAACGAGCATTTGAGAGAATAGCAGAAGCAGGAAGATCTCATTGACTTTCTACCACTGTTCTCCCCTGGAGTTATAAAATAATTCTCTGCCCTTCTCCGAAGTAGATGATGACAGAATTCTGTAAGAGGTGTACACCTTCTACCCCTAAGACACAGAGCTCAGAGGTTAACCTTCACACAGCACCCTTGCTGAGCCCCTCTCCCCAGTTTATAACTATTAGACCATGCTCTTTGTCCAATCACATTTCCCACAAACAGCTACTTCATCCTCAAAATCATCATAATATACATTTTCCTTTTACTTCAGGTCTTTAAGTCTGTCCTTTTTCTTTTAAAAGCAGTTGTTGGATAGGAGGAGAGAAATAGTAAAAATTCCTTATGGCTTAGGTGAAGAAAGGAAGGAGTAATAGGAGACTCAGGATGAAATGCTGGGAAATTAACCAATAGGAATGGAACACCTGTCCAGGCTAATGACCATTCATATCTGTTGTCGTTCATTCAATTCATGTACTGGATTCCTAACATGTGCCTTCTAGCATGTTGATCAGAGGTCTTAACCATGAGAAAGAGTGTAGCAGCAAGATTTTAAATGGAAGAGAATGACAAGGAGCATGATATAGTCATAGGAAGCACAGAGAGACACTGGAATTGTCTCTATCTAAATTGGATACAAAAGACTTTGGGAAAACATCAGCTCCACAAAGCATTCAACTTCAGATGAATCTCACAGTCCTGAAAGAGGTGTGGACTGGGGTCCGTGATCTAAAGAACATGTGTCTATAGTTTTAGCCTAACATGTTGGCAGTTGCTAAAGACTGATTAATGAAAGTCGGGATTAGGAAGAAATATACATTAAGCAAAATGTAAGCCCTTTGGGTTTTTCATTCTTCATCAGAAGGGTAAGCTTGGAGTAAAATTGTTCCACAGATTTCCTTCAGTTAAATATCTCTAATTAGCACAAAGCTACATTCTTAAGTTGTGATTGTGCTTTGTTATTGATAGAACAAGACTGTTCTGTTCTCTGTGTACCTAGCTCTTTACATTTACTCTCCACTTCCCTTGGCTATCTTGCAAGGTGCCTGAACTATGTGACAGTTAACCATGGTACTATCAAACATGACCGCTCTACCTGACTGGAGGTTAGAAAATTGTGGAATAGATTGATTCCCTTGATGAAGAGATATTAGTAAGAAAATTTTCAGTATATTTTTTAAATTAGAGGGTTGGCTGTATAGCTCAGTAGTAAAATGCTTGCTTAGTATGCCTGGAGACCAGGAGTTCATTCCTGGCACCATACAAAAAGGTCCTATTTAACGTCTAGATAATTGGGATGTTAATTATATGGGATTGATAATCAGATTTCTAGCTATATGGAACTATTTAAAAATAAGCAAGAATTCATAAGAATCTTTCTGTACATTTTGAACCGATGTTTGACATAACTTGACATCTATTATAGATGTCAAAGCTCTTACTAAAAGAGAAGTGGTGTAAAGTATGTGTGCATGTGTGTGTATATATATATATAAATATATATATATGAACTTACAGATAAGTATTATATACTTATGTATATTAATATATATATGTTTTATATATATAAACACATATATATGTGTCTTTGATGGCTAATATTTATCTCAAAGTTAGTATGTTCAAACCTCAGCTCTTGATTTTCTCCTAAGCCCATGGCCTACTTTTAACTTCTCTATCCAGGGTAAGGAGACTATGTCCTCCAGGTTTTTGGACTAAGAAATTGAAGTATCTTCCACTTCCAGAAAATCCAGTTTTACCTTCAAATTGGTTCAGAATCTGACCTCTTTTTACAATTTCCAAGACTAAGGATTTAGTATGAGTTACAGTAATATCTTGGTTCTTGAACAGTTCTGTTTGCAAACAATTCAGTCACAAACAAAAGCATTTGGCAAAATTTGCTTCAGCTCGCAAACTCTGCATTGGGTGGAAAAGCACGGCCATGGCCATCTCCCCGACACAAACACAAACACAGCCATCTTCCCCCAAATCATAAAACAAATTCCCTTCATAAACTCAGGTACTTCTTTATTAAAAAGAATGAGGCAAATGCATTAACAATAATGTGGAAAACTGATATTATATATTAAGCATTATCATCAACTTGAAAGTTAATTTTTCTTATTCTATCATTTGTTTCAGAATTTCTTACTATACATACTAGTTTATTATATTTGTGTATACATTTCTTTGGTTATGCAGATAATGGGTAAGCAAATATCTAAAAATCTGCTAGAGAAATTGAAGTAATAAGTTGTGGTACCCAGTGTCTCAGAGGCTGGGCGGTGGGGTCCTGGAGATTGGACCCAGGACCTTCCCATTGAGCTGCATCCCCAGCCACCCTCTCTTTTCAGACAGTCTCGCTAAGTTGCCTAGACTGAGCTTATCCTCTTGTGGTCCTCTCACCTCAGCCTTCCTAGTACCCCACGTTACAGGGATGCACCACTGGGATCAGCTGAGACTTCTTGTTTTGACTATGTAACTTCTTATACCTTCCAAATTTATACCAAGTGAATGTGTTGCCAACTTTTAAAAATGATATTTTATTGGGTTGGGGATCTAGCTCAGTGGTTCCGGCACCTGCCTCACAAGCACAGGGTCCCGAGTTCAATCCCCAGTACCAAAAAAAAAAAAAAAATGATATTTTACAAAAGTATAGTGATCCAAGAAAACATATTTATTTTTCTCTCTGAAGTTATTTTAACTACAGACTACTTTTGAAAGGTAAATATCTTAAGATATAATTCCATTTTCACAGTAAAATTGGTGAAAAAACAATTTAGTATTATAAAGTATAGAAAAAATTACACTAAGATCATTTTATGTCACTATCTTATGTAGAGAATGTAGTTGTTAGAAAATGGAGAGAATTACTTAGGCCATTAAGAAGTCTCATATCTAGTGAAAATGACATCAAATTAAGAAAATGGAATGTATGTTTTGTGTATAAAAGAAAAAATCATAAAATCCGCTAAATTAATGATAGGTCAAATGATGGTTCAGAGAAAATGATAGAATCATGTCTCTGAAGACAATCATAACAATGGACAATGTGTGAGAAATATCCTTCAGGGAATTATCCTGTTATTGGCAGGGAAAATACATGACTTCAGAGAATGGTTTCTTTCTTTCTTCTTGATAATCCAGTGCTATGGTTATGAACAGTAATTAACTTTAAAACAACAGGGAAGTTGGATAGAAAGAACCGTAACTAAAATGTTGGATAATTTAAGTGAATGGTACAGGAAGCGTTCACTGGGGACATAAAATGTACTGCTTTAGCAGAGCTATTAACAATTGCATTACAGCCTTTAAATCATATGCACTTTTTACCTGCAGTGACTTAGGTCAAACTGGAATCTTTCTCCTAAAGAGCCAAAAGAGCTTAATGCTTCAGCCAGTTGATGCCAATGGCAAAGAGAACTTAGGATGCCCTGTAAGGAAGATGTATGGTGAAAGAGGACTTTGCTTTTCTTCCATTTGTGTGGCAGGTCAAAAATATTATTTCTGAAAGTGTTTCTTGGAATATGTACTGCTCATCATGTAACTCAGTTCACTATATGTCAGACACTACTATTTTATTACAATTTTAGGATTGTTTCAGAATGCTTAAAATGCAAACCATAGTTTTAAATGTACAGTATGTGAATGCTGCAGTCAATGCATTCAGTTGCTGTTTTAGGTACATATTGTATAACAAATGCTTACTGAATCCAAACAGAACATACTTTGAAATTTCAGAGAAGATATAAAATATGTAATCAATGAGACTACTGAATTCCAAAGGAAGAGATACTGAAATAGGAGTCAAATATGGGAATATACTAATAAATACTAATATAATATTCCTAAGTACTGTATGATCATTGAGGTATGTGTATATTGTAGGGCCATTTTCTCAGGACACAGATTACCTGCAGGAGAAAAAAGCAATGAACTAGATGTAACGTTCATTTTCATACAGAAGAAAAAACTGATTGTGAGTCCAATTCTGCAGTTGTTTCCTAATGTTTAAGCAACAGAAAATATGGATACAATGGTTCTTTTGGTCAAAAACTAGGATTTTGGGAAAATAAAGGAAATAAATATCAAACTTCAGAATGAAATGAGGGAATTGAGTGGGCATACTGTGAATCTAGATGATAAAAAGGCTTTTATTTATATACAATGATGTGGCAATTCATAAACATTGAATACCAGTGCTGTCAGGGTTTTGGAAACGCAGTTTTCCTTATATCTGGAGTCAGTATCAGAAAAATGCTCTCTAGATGAGTGTCACACTATGGATGGAGAGGGAATCCCACACTTGCACAAGTGATTTTTGCTGTGCTCACTTTCATTGTACTACAGGGAGGATAATAACAACATCAAATTTAATGCTGCTTTTGAGGATCAAATGAGTTGTTAGATGTAAAAGTAACTCAGAAAGGGCTCACCACAAAAATGCTGTAAATGTTAGTTACCATTCTTGGTTATTGCTGGGCATCTATCTTTTTCAATTACTGAAAAATAATTTGAGTAAAATAATTACTTCCTAGCTGAGGGTGTGGTTCAGTGGTGAAATATGTACCTACTATGTGCAAGGCCCTGGGTCCCAGCTGCAGCAACCTCTCAAGTAAGAATCACTGCTTTCCTGAAATCTGTGTTCAAGTTCTTAGGAAGTTGCACTGGTTTGTTGAGGGAATGAATATAATTCTTATCAGTAAAATTAAGCACATCTCATTTTAAATTCTGTGAGTAACAGCATTATCTAAATCCAACTCTGGTTCATTAGTTTAGAATTTTAAAGTTAATATCCATCTATTGACCCAACTTTTTCTGTCACTACCTTTCAGCAATTGGCTGTATAAAAAACAGCTGATAAACTGGATTACCATTTTTAAAAAATCTGAATATACACATATGTCTTACCATAATTTATGTAGAGCAAAAGTTAATTTTTAAGATGTAACAATTATTAATCTTTTTGAATTGTTGTAACCATGCTCTTTGTAAACTATTTACAATCACATTGCAAAACTAAGGAGACACATGGAAAAATTATCCATTTAGTCATAGATTAATAAATGTTATTTTGGGCTGGGGATTTAGCTCAGTGGTTCCGCCACATGCCTTGCAAGCACAAGGACCCGAGTTCGATCCCCAGTACCAAAAAAATAATAATAATAAATAAATAAATGTTATTTTAAGGTAATTTTGATTCATCATTTTTTCTCTATATACCTTTCTTTATATTATATATAATTGTCTTTATTTGTTTGTAGTATAAATAATCCCCAAATTATAGAGAAATGAAAACAAATTTCTCCTCTATGTTGTATAACTCAATTAAAAAGATACCTAAGCAAGTTTGTGTATGTTTGCAGTAAACATCTTCATTCCTTTCCTTCCCTTCCCTCCCTCCATCTCTTGATTCCTGTCCTGTTTGTGAAAGATCTGTCTCCCTAGTTCTATCATCAATTTTTTATTTGCTCTTTATTTATAATTTGTTTCTCATATGTTTAAAAAATAAACTAGAATTAATTTAAGAGAGAACAAATGGTAGCATGTGAAAATAATGCTCTATGAAATTATATAGTTATAGAAAGAACTTTAAAGATGAAATTAAACAACTTTATCAATGTAGGTCAAATTTGATATATATTCTTCTAAATACATTTAGATCAAATTGTATAACAACAACAACAACAACAGAAATCAAAGTACTTTTTGAACAAGATAGCTTGACAACCAGGCTTCCAGTTGCTGTGTTTTTCCCCTGGGTCCTAATTGACTTTCCCGGACAGGAAATAAGACGGACAGCATCACTTATGCATTCAAAATCTCAACATTATATTTACATATTTTTATGATCCTTCCTGCATTTTGTTTCTTATTTAAAAACAAATTCTACTTTTCGAATATGGAAACCTATTTTAATGGAACAAATGAAAATAAGATCATAGATCTCTGTGCAGTCACAGAGCATATGAATAACTTACACATTTTCAAGCCAGATAGAATATTAAATTCTTCATATTTCTAGGTTGCATAATTATACATGCAAGGTAAGTGTGTACCACAGACCTACAACCCAGGATTCTTAAGTGATGTTCATTTTACTTTTTTTGGCATACTTTCATATTTTATATTTAATAAAAGTATATTTTATATAATAGTCATTTTGCAAATCATATTAATATAAAAATGGCTGTGTTATACATATCTGTAGATTCTGTTGTGTGATGTATTTAATTAGGAATTAAATCCAGATTTCATAGATGAGGTAGATATTAATTATATTCTACTTTTTATATATAGTAATAGTTTCAATTCTCACTAGTACATAAGCTTTTTTAATAGCTACCATTTAGCATGGACATTAGCAAACAATAATTGTATTAAAATATAAATTTCAGTCTTAAGAAGGAAATACCTTGCCTGTTTTTCTAATTGCTTCTTTTTTTCGTAAAGTTTTCACAAATATGGGAAGTCTAATCAAATTATTGTTTTAATTATGGTTTGACAAATTTGCCTGCTGTACATAAAGTCTTTCAATAGATGACCACACACTGGATATCTCGCCCATTTAAAAATGACACAAGATCATTTATGACACATTTAGGTTAAATATCAAGCTGGCTTTAAGTTTTTAATTCTAATACTGACTACTGCCTCATTTGATAAAATACAATGAGCATTCCACTGGGCCAGACAAAATGGTTAGTTTTTATAAAGTTGGAGCAAAATAACAACAAAACCCCAGAAAATGATGGTAATAAAAAGAAGATTTATTAATATCAGGTTACTCCAGCTTAGTGGAAAGAAAGAAGAGGGGCTGAGGACAAGATATGCCCTTCAAGGGCACCCCATATCTTTTCCCAATTATTTTTGTAATCACACATTAGCTGCTCCAGTTGGAGAATTCTGTGATCCATCATGTGAGCCATGTCCTGCACCCATGATCTTGTGTAGTTCCCTGCTCATCTATATAACCTTATTCCTTGATAAGATCCTTTCCCCAGCAAACTACAGTCATAAGACTACATACATACAGTCACATCCTAGTACAGCTATGGTTATAAATGAGAAATAAAAGCAGCTATTTTCATACCACTAGTAATGATGACATACATTTAAAGTAAATGAAACCACAATTTTGAAAAATGTTCTATTAGAATAGTTGCCAGTTAAATGTGGTTATCCTACTCTCCTGCCCCATCCAATTAAATTGTTAGATTATTTACCTCAAATGTTTGTGCACTACACTCTAAACAGAGGTCTAGTAAACCTTTAACAAATAAACAAAACACTTCCTTCAGGGCAGTAGGACACTGTCTAGTGTGCATATAATTAGCTATGTGCATCTTTCAAATCCTATTACATTCTAAGCAAGAATTCGTTTTTTCTCTCTTTCTCTGAAAACAAACATAAAATAATGGTATTCTAGGAAAATATGCTTGTCTTAAAGATTCTCAAGTCACCTTTAACTATTTTTATATGGGGCAACGTGTAGCTTATGTTCTATTAAATATAAGATGTAGTGATTTTTTTCTTTTCATTCTCACATAATTTACCATGAGTGAAAGAGTTGTCTTCAGCACACCTGGTTGCAAGACAGAACAATGAGATGTTTATAACAAATAATGCTGCATAATGAAGCATTTCAGGTACATGGAAAGTGAATCTCCATAGAGATGAGAGCTGTAATTTATATTTGTTTTGAAGATGAACACCTGTAATAGTCACTTTTCTCCATGGTTTCTAGCTTCATAAAATTAACAGTGATTCAGATTTACATTTGAAAATTAATCCATATTAAATTTGTGTGCTGAAGCAATTTCAAATAAGTAAAAATGCTTTTGTCTTTAAGTGAAAGGCAAATATTTTGAGAGTATAAGACTGCCTTGACAAATGACAGCAAATATTAAAAGGTGACATTTATTTTTGGCTAACAAGTTTCTCTTCAAATATGCAAATGTTTATAAAGAAAGTAGATGTGTGGTTATTTTGCATTAACATCTTATTGTGTTTTGAAGATATTTTTCTTTAAGATGTATGAAGTACATAAATGTATGCTGATTCCCACTGCATAGAGATATACTTGACCTTTGATTACTGTAAGAAATGAATACTTAGGATAAATAAAAATCAGGCTAGTATCTACTGTATGTGATAAACTAAAACAATTCAAAAGAAATAATGCATTATAGAGCCTGAATTTGAGTTCACAACCCTGTATGCACTTATAAGTGATACAGCATGATGATAAAAATCCAGAATATGCTTTTCTGCATTTAAATCTAGGCTGTTGTCATTTCCTGCTGTCACAATACAGAAAACTAAATCTTTAATATCTCAGTTTCCCCATTTCTAAAATATATATAATGATACTTTACTTAATGGGGCCCTTGTTGGAATTATATTATCACACAGAAAGTCCTTACAACATTGTCCAGCATATTCATGCAATTATTAAGTATCAGTTATCATGATTATTATCAGAGCTTATGAACATCCCCCAAAACTGGCATCTTGGCATACTATTTCATGATGAAAAGAAATGGAAAAAATTGTGCAAGGAAGGTCTCTTGGACCTCCTCCTACTATATTGGTCAAATTTTGGTTGCTGGAACAAAATACCTGACATATACAACTTAAGGGAAGGAGGGTTTACAGTGGTACCTTAGTTCACAAATTCTTTTGTTTGCAAGCAATTTGATTCATAAGCAGAAGAGTTTGGCAAAATTCTGTTTTTGTTTGCAAGCTTTGCATCAGGTGACAAACAGAACCCCAATTATCTTTCCCACACAAACTCAAACGTGGCCATCTTTTTCAAAATTGTATAACAAATTAAGGTTGTGAACCTAGATATCACTGTATTTTGGCTCAAATTTTCAGAGGTTTCACCCCATTGGCTGGCTCTCAGGTAGAACATCATGGTGGAAGGATGTGTTATCGGATGAGGAGGGTACTAGCAGTGTTTTCCAGGTTCTTACTGTCCCTATCAATGACCTGGTCAGGACAATTGATGGATGTGGAAGATTACTGTGAAAGATTACTGTTTATTTGTCAGAAATAAGAAAAAGAAAAGGAAAAAAAAGCACAAAAGAACTATTCAGGCAGAAAAGAATTCTTTGAAGGAAAAGGAGAAGACACATCCTGGAAGCAGAGTGACCACTCCAAGAACAAGAGAGTAGCAGCGCAGTCAACTTCTATGCCATCCTTCTATGTCTTCTTTGATAGTTGATCCAGATGACTCTGTCACAGGGCAATGTTTTAAGAAATGGCTCTCCAATCAAAACTATCCCAGGTCCTTCTTGCCTCAAAGAATTGCACAGCCAAGCCAAGAATGGTGCCAAACTTTATTTTAAAAGTGTGGGGCGAATGAGTGTGGAAGAAACCAGCTCTTCAGTGTGAACTTGGGCTGAATAAAGAGAAAAAGAGGGTAAGAGCAAAAATAAAAGTATACATCATGTCTGTGTAGTGGCTTTCCATGATGGGCCACTCTTATGCCATCCACATCTCCTGGGAACTCAGAGAAGTCTTACATAAGGGTCCTCATGCTGTCCTGGAATCTTGTGATTGATAGGTCATTGTCACAGTTGTGCTGGGGTGTGTTTACTAAACATTGTGACAGTGTGCAGTAGTACAGTCAGAACCCAGGATGTCTGGAAGTGTGTCAAATGTGGCTAAGATGGGCCGGGAATTTAGCTCAGTGGTTCCACCACCTTCCCCGCAAGTGCAAGGACCTCATTTCTATCCCTGGTACCAAAAAAAAAAAGTGGGTAAGACTCACTTTGTCAGTCTTAAGAAAAAATCCAATTTACAAACATTCTTTCAGAACGGATCTCAATCTTTACATAGAGGACTTACTGTATTTGATTTTTTCTAAAAGTAAAATTATTCTACTAAATATAAGTATAGATATGGTTTTGGTGTTGGACGTAATTTCAACATTTGCTGCAGAAATTCTATAGAGTAAAACTAGTTTTAAAACTTTTTAGAGATATAACAATCTTTTTAGATATATACCAATCTTTTTAGATATAAAATGTATTGAGATCACTAAATAGATCAAAGTGTATACAGATTAAAAAAAATTAAATTGAAAAATTGCTGTGGTAATTTTATCACAGCTGAGTAGCCTAGTGTTTATCCTACATAACAAGTGTTCCAGTTATACCATAACAGCTGAAAAATAATTGCTAAACACACACACATACACAAACAATAAAACATTTCATGTACTTCTTGTAATGCAAGTGGTTAGTTCACTGACATTGTACTCTAATTCTTGTATAGGATTTACCAATACCCAAATAGGTGTGGTACTGATTATTTTAAATTAATCTAGAGATACTGATTAGTTTCTAATGATCTTGGATTTCACTAAAAATATTTTACTATTTTGTGGTTATCACTTGCGAAGTCATCATTTATACTATATCTATTATGTTTATTGAATTGAAATAAATATGATATCAAATATAAAGTCACTTTTTCTTACTTCATGAGGAGCCATATAATAGGAAAATCCTTTTACAGGTGTCCCAAGTATTCATCACTGAAACTGAACTGAAACCTAATTATTATTTTCCATGATACATAATATTATTTTCAGATCTTCAGCCTTAAGCTATCAATCTCTTCATAATATGAATCATTACTATTTATTCAGGAATCTTTTAGCTTTCCACCTGTATCACTTGGCTAAAAGAAGTTTTTATAGTTTACTGCATTCATCTTAAAAATTATTTTAATATATTGTCAAATAAATTAGGCTTGCCTCAGTTCATTTTTTAAAACTAACAACACTTTTATACACATCATTGAGTCTATGATAATGTATTAAACTGTGCTGTTCATGAAAATACATAGTTAGGAAATAATATAATTCAGGTACCATGCATGATCAAAATACAAAGCTATAAAGATATTTAAATAAAACATCTGGTATACTGTAGACCACTTTATCCAAAATGACTAGTAACTACTAAATATCCTTTTCTTCCTTTCTAAGAAAAGATTGTCCATGTACCTTATTTGTTTGGCCCTATGTGTAGTGCAAAGACAAAGTGACAGCCCCCTTCTCAATTAACTGTGGCTTTGTGAGTAAATTATGGCCAATGAGATATACATATAAGCCATCAGTGGGCCTCAGGAAAGAACTTCAATGGAGCTAAGTTACATAGGTGGAGTCCTGCTCTTTCCTTTCCTTGTCCTTCTTCCTGCACCCGCAACCTGCACATGGTACTCAGAGTTGCGGTACCATTTTCTCTTTGTGGACAGATAAAGAAGGATTTGGGGCAGAAAAACAGAAGGGGTCTGAGCACTTTATGACATTATGAAGTTACCTTACCAAGGCTGCAATGCCTACTGATATTCTTGTTCTTTTGTGAAGTAATATGAACTGTAATATATTTCTGATGATACAGTCTTGTTTAAGTAACCAAGAACAAGTCCTAAGTAATACAGATGTTCAGTGAATAATGTGTGGGTGGATAAAACTGTCACGTCTGTAGAGGTAGTGAAATGATGTAATTTATTTTTCTCATGAGACCACAATGCCAAAACTATTTCAGAGGGTGTGTGTATATGTACAAATAATCATTTTAATGTGATCTAATAGGTTAAATGTTATGTAAAAAGAGATTAAAGATTTGTGATTTAATAAGTGTTTTTCATTAAGTAAAATATTTTCCATAGGTGAAGTTTAAAAGTTGGGTAAGTAATAAGTTTCTAGAGTCCTCATCCATGAAAGCTTCTTAAATATTCTTACCCAGAAGAATATGGCAAAGAAGGACTTTCTTCTCAGCTGAGATGACCTTGGATTACTAGATGAACACAGAATTGGAAAGCCATATAGTATGTCTCTCAAAATAAGATCCAGCACATTGTACTGTCTCTAAGGAGCTCTCTTGTGCCTTTCGGCATGAGAATTGACTGAACTTGCATAGTGATAGCAAATATTCAACAAAAAGTGAGGTCACTGAGGACAACTATGTCTAATCCAATATTTGACACGGCAAAAATAGCTCCTGGTGCTAAATTAAAGATGGCTTATTCATAATTCAGCGATTCCACTATTACACTCGGTGTGACCACATTCCCACTTCCCTTTGGATAAGACAAGTATAACTAAAGTAAAATTGATGTTTAGAAGGCTCACAAAGTTATGTTTTCTCTGTAACATGATAATCTTAAATTTGTAATTTTGGATACATTGATATACTTAAAACTTTTTTTCTCCAGCTTCTGAGTGTTTTGCACATAATAGAAATGAAATCAAGA
Source organism: Heterocephalus glaber (assembly GCF_053883595.1). Lineage (NCBI taxonomy): Eukaryota > Metazoa > Chordata > Mammalia > Rodentia > Bathyergidae > Heterocephalus > Heterocephalus glaber. The sequence goes on from NW_028258303.1 coordinate 2,148,588, forward strand.
AAGGTTGTGTCCTGCAATTTTCGTTTGATGACAGAGGCCATTTGAAGGCAGGGACCTGAAGACTGTGAGCAGTGAGCAGCTTTCAATTCCACAGGGGCCAAAGAGGCCTGTGCTATGCTGCCTGCCAGGGCTCTGTAAGGTGGCCTTGTTTCTGACCACTGTGTGGACTGTAGGACTCTGCAGAAGTTGGAGAACTTGAGAAGTAAAAGGAGGCAGACCATTCTTTTAACTTCTAAGAGACCACAAACAGCACTCTTTCAATAACATACAACTTAGGAGTTGAAATATCATACAGGGTTCTGGGATTTTAAAAAGCAGCACATCTTTTCAAAGGGAAGCCTACACAGAAATCCAATACCAAACACTGGTAATAACCAATAAAAGTGGAAATCCTCTGGTTAACGTACATATAAAGGGACAAAAGAGCTCCGCTTTATTCAGTCTTCCACTCACCCAGCCAGCTAGGTTAGGTTGTGTCTGAAAGCCCTGAGTTCCATGGGAACCTCAGACCTGACAGAACACAGATTAGAAGCTCCTTTCCTACTTCACCTCCTATCATTTTACAACTTGGGGCTTGATGAAGAAATCAAGAATAGAGTTTTAGTAATTTAGTTTTACACTATTGGAGAAAAGTAAATTATACTACTGGTCTATAGTATTGTTTTCATTATATAATACTACTTGGATACAAAGGAAATGATTCTTTATGCTATTTGAAATTGATTTTCAAATCACTTCTCATATGAATATGTTCAACTGCATAGAGCGTGACATTTGTCACATACTTTTGAATTACTTCAGAAATTAAAGATAGTTTATCATGGCTAATCATTGAAGGAATAATGGAGGGAAATGGTCTTAGACTGAATGAAAATTGGGCAACTGTGGATACTTCAATCCATCAGAATATTATTTATTTACAATCAACCATGTGATGCATTTCCCACTATATAAAACATGACCTTAAGGAACTGACTATTTTAGTAGACAATGTGTTTGTGTGTGTGTGTGTGTGTGTGTGTGTGTGTGTGTAGAACAGATATTGGTTGAATTCTGTAGAATTTCATTGTAATTCATGACAAGTAAGATGGCATCAGATTGTCTTGATGAGCAATCAAAAGTGAAATAGAAGAAAGATGAGGAGGGAAGAGGAAGAAGAGGAACAGACTCGGAAATTTCATTTTTGCTCCTCAAAACTGTTAGCTTTTAGGCTATTCAACCTACTGGCAAGAAGAAGCTAAGAACTTAGCAAAAAAGATGGACAATATGAGAGGTAAAAATAACTTGATATAGAAAGAGAAATAAAAAGAAAGCATAAATGGAAAGAAGTGCTCAGGATGTGCAAATAACTGTATTTCTTCAAATTAGACTGAAAATTTTCCTTAGAAACTTCAGTCATAGTCATTTTCTAGGTTTGTACAAAGAGTTTAATTTTTTTCTATCAATGTTCTTAAACAAGTCAAAATAAAAGGATATAAATTATCTAATAAAATACATAGTACACAGAGAGCAAAATAAGATATGCAAAGTGTGATAAAACTATGTTTGAATAACTGATTTATTATGTAAAAATTACATTGCTATTATCCTCCCCTCAAAATAATCCCAACTGCTTCAAATACACTTATCTTACTGTTCTTGGAAATATTTTTTACTGTGATAAGTTTTCATTTAAACATTTACTATATTTATAGGTCATGCCTTGTATATCTTTTTGGTGCTGAAATATTATAATTTCTTGTACCCACAATGCACATGGTTATAGTGACAAAAAGAAAAATACAAAGGAACTTTACTTTTCAACATACTGTATAAGTGAAAAACCGCTGAGTAGAACCTGGGAGCAGAAGCTTTCCCTCCCCTTGCTCCTACCAAGTATTCAGTTGTCTGTGGATGAAATGGAAGAGGTGTAATTAGGGAGAAGATGAATGATTTCAAAGATGTCTTCTGTCTTTAAATTTATGTAAATCTATGGTTGGATCAAAGGCCTGGTAATACCTGCAAATACCCTTAATATTTGCCTTGTGAAATCCTTCATGCTTAAAACAGTAACATTTTGAAATAAGGGGAGAAAACATTGTTCTCTATGTGAAGTTTTCCATATCAGCTTTCTAGCCTTGTACTCATGTGTAAAGTCGTCTCAGAGCCTTCCAAATAATCAGCACTGATTGGGAGCAGGGGAATTTAGTTTCTAAATCATAATATGTGGGAAGTGTATGCTTGTTTTCTCTGACATTAACAGGGTCTTAATTCCATCTGAAAAGCTGACTTAACACAGGTTTAATCTTGTATGTGTATTATTGAGAATGAATCTGATTTTTATTTGATAGGAAATATGATTGTGTACTGATGAGAGTGACATTTAAAATTGGTTTTCTAGACCCAGTGTGCCCACAGAAACCTCACAGATGGAAGAGGAGAAAAATGTCAGAGAAGCTCATACACTTGGATCTGATTCTACTGCCTACAGTTTTCTCCTGATACCTGCTTTTTGGCATTGCCTCTAGTGCCTCAGAAGGAAAAGATGTTGCAAAATGATAAATGATAGCATTGCACAACATGTTAATTCGTTTCTAAAAGGAACATTCTTTTCTCTCCTGTCTCATCTTCTTTACCCTTGATTCTTCAAGATACTATATTGTTTTCCTAGGGGACAAAAGAGAAAGGAAACTTTGGGTTTTAACAAGGCTTAGATTTTGCAAAGAATTCATGTTTTTCACCAAGCCCCACTTAACAGCAGTTCAAGGGCTGACTGCTGCAGAAAACCGGTGTATGATCTGTTGAAAAAACTGATTTTGAGCAAAAATAGTAAAAACAAAAGGCTAAAGTTTCTTCTATATGTTCCAGTTTTTATTTTTTTTGGTACTGGGCATCCAACTTGGGACCTTGTGCTTGCGAGGCAGGTGGCAGAACCACTGAGCTAAATCCCCAACCCTGTCCCAGTATTTTTAAATTTGCCCTTCTTCACACCTCCCTTTCTGAGGTGTGGCTTTAGAGGTTGTACTTGTAGGATGAGTCTATGAAAGTAATCTCTATTGTTTTAGGAGCTAGAATCATTATAACTGGTAAGTCACACTTTAGGGGAAATATTGACCCACAAGTAAAAGATTATTCTACTTATTTGATAACCTCTATTGGAAGAAATAATTCAAAATGAAACAAATTGATTTAATCTGGCAAAATTACAGTTCATTTCAGATTCATGTATTCTTCAGTAATGATTTTATGCTTCCTTTCATATTCCTTATCATTCTATTTTCTGGGCCTTCAATGTGAAATCCATATGTATTTATCCATTTTCAATGACATTGCTCAAAAAATCTTTCATGGTAAATTTCTGTGGGATATTAATCTCATCCGAACTTCATAAAAACAAAATGGTCAAGATTAAAATTTTTATCTTTTTCTAAAGAAAGTGTTCTAAGTGTAGTTTATTAAAAATGCAAATATGCTCTGGATAATGTGCCAGCCTATTTTCTAAGTTAATAGAAAGCAGAGGAGTGATATTGTAGCCATATTGTCCTTCAACAAAGAAGTGGCACTCAGCATGAGAAAACTACAATCTGGTCATTGAGACTGAAGAGAAATCACCATTGTTATGAATGTGAAACAGGAGGAGACAAGATATTACAAATTAAATGGGGTTTCTCGTTCAAGAGCTGAAAAGCAATTTAATCCAAATGACAAATTGGATGGTCATCCTTACAAAACTGTGGGCTCTCTATTACTGAAAGTGTTCAGACAACAGATGGGTACTAATCTATGGGAGTCTTGCACTGGAGGAAGTTACACCAGATGAGCGCTAAGCTCTGACCACTGCTGAGATTCTGTGGTTGGGAACCATATGGTGAGGGACTTCACAACAAGATGAAGAGAAAAGAGTCACCATTAATCCCTCCCATTTTTTTCTAATTTCTCTCTACTTGCTGAGTGTTAGAAAAGCAGCCTTCATTTACAACAGAGATGGTAATTCTAACTATCTGTATAATGTGCTAGCCTATTTTCTAAGTTTGTTTCTATACTATTGTAGTCATCAGTAAAACACCATTAAAAGTTGTGTCCATTAACTAGATTTTCAACTGTTCTGGAGAGTAATCTCAGAGACAAGGGCTTGGAGGTGGCCAGAGCTGGGAATGAAGAAAAATATGAATGGGACTCAATTTGTGGCAGAAGGAGAACATAGATTCTTCCCCAGTTTCCTTGATTTTTACCTTATGTTTTACAAGGAATGTAAATTAGGAGACAGCCACAGAAGGTACATTTAATGACATCTTAATGCATCATAGAATTTAAGACAAGGCATGAATAGCTTGTGCACTCAGCCATTGGAGGCAGATGCTGCAATAACTCTACTACTTAGAAGTGGAGTAAAGCATATTTTTTGTACAAATGTTTATGAAACATTAATAAGAATAATATGCACCATTCAATGCTGAACATATAATCTGAAATCCTTTCCTATAAATATTTATAAAGGAGATGTTTTTGTTCTCAACATAAATTGATTTTAAGCCCAGATTCTGAGATGCTGCGTGATTTTCTTTCTCCTGGTATATATTTAACTAGAGTGAGACTAACTGACACATAGGACAGCATCGGATTTTACTGTAGCTACTTAGTCAGAGCCTAAAGGGATTGCTTTAAATCAATTTATAAAATATACTCTCCATGACAATAGCTCAGTTAGTGGCTTAGAAATAGAACTTTTACTATTGTGTTTTCCGGTAATGACTGTTTGGAAGAAATAATGAGCTTCATTATGCTCAAAGAAATGCACAGTTTCTAAATTATTTGGTAATACTTGATATTTATAATATAAATAATTTTAAAAATGTCTTTTCCACCAAGGCCTGAAATGTTAACTTGGTTATACACAATAACCAATTATGAGTATGAAAGGATGTAAAATATATTTGAGAAAAAGACCCTACATTCCAGTATTATGGCAAACTTGATTTAATGTTCAAAGTGCTAGTTCTTCATTGCTAACTACAGTCACAGAGCTTTTTGTCCACATCATTTTCTCTCTGGTAATATCTTTTCTATTTGTAGTTATCTTAAGTTTCTTTTAATGACTTTTATTAGCCAATGTCAGCCCCTGCCCCCTTAATGGGGGAACTGTTTTAGAGAAATAGGATACTCTGTCTGTGATTTTCTTCCAGTTAAAATGATCCTAATTGCTAATTGCTCTTCCACATTGCAGTACTGTCTATCCTTAGCTTCCTGAGTTTGGTCAAAAATGTCAAGATTATGAAATGGATCATTTTTATAACTTTGTTTGTGTAAGTGTTTGAATATGAAGTAAGTTTCATATGGCAAATTTAGCCTTCTCAGGCAACATAGTGAATTTATTGAAAAGCATCAGATGAAATGTGAGTCTTGGGAAAAGTGAAGGGGCTTTATGGTCTAAAGAACATCCAACAGCAAATAAGTGGAGAAAGGATAGACTGGAGGTGGTTAGGGGGTAAGTAGAGGAGTGATTTAAAAGTAATGCCTACTTTTCCTCATTAGTATCACTTAAATCTGCCTATTCCATTTGAACACACTGTGAGTGGTTATTTTACTAAACCTCAAGACATTTGATTGCAGCAAATATTGTTTGAAACTGTTATCCATTAGCTAGCATCTTACCATTTAAAGACGATGAGACTTGTAATATCTTCTCTGAACTTTGTGTTTGTCTTAGATTTCCAAATATTGTCACACAGGTAAAATATATACATCTAAAGAGATCATTGTCATGTATCAAAAATTATGACATCAGAATATTTAAAAAGATACATTTGACCTATTTTTGTCCTAATTACCAGAAATTGAGAAAATTGGACAGAATTAGTGAACACTTTCTTCCTATTACAGTTTATCTACTGTATTTTATAGACTTCTTTAATATATTAAAAGTTTTAAAGAAATTTTATGTAAGGACTCCATGTTGGGGAAGGGTGCCTCAAGCTTGCATCAGAACCATGCAGAGTTCAAACCTGAAGGAGGTCAGGGAGCTCAAATCCAGCCTCACAGCCAGAAAGCAGCCTGAACTTCAGTGGACTATGGCTGGCTCACTGCAATCAGTTGATACAGATCTATACACTACCACTGGTGACAACAGAAACAACCCTTGAAGGGGACATTTTTTCTTCTTTTCTCCTTCTTCTCCTTTGCCTTCTCCTTCTCCTTCTCCTTCTTCTTCATTTCTTGCCTTTCTTGTTCCTGTTTTTGTCTTTTATATCCTCAATTGTTTTTATAGATGTGAGAATACAGTTTCTACTTTTTCTGTTGGTGTTAGTTTGTTCTGTTCTGGTTTCTGTTCCTTTTCTCTTTTCCTTCTGTCTTTAGCCATTTCCCAAAGTCCACATGATCTTCCTGCATCCTCTAGACTTACTTCTAAACATTCCCCGTTCTTCTATCCCCCCCCCAAACTTCCTGTAAATCTCCCCAGCAGGCAAATTCACTTTGAAGGGCTTATTTACTGCAAATGTATTTCTCGTTGGGTCTAGATTTTGCTAGTTCATGAGTCAAAGGTAGTAGATTAATAGTAACCACAGTTTGCCATTTTCTAGGCTGTGTTTGATACTATTGTTGATGCTGATTGTATTACTTTACCAAAGTTATATGATTGTTTTAGTATACAAAACAATCTCGTACAGAAAGACTGAGATGGCTTAAGGGCCATTACAGACTCAAAGGCAAAGGCCAACTAAACCTGGAAGACAATCCAAGAAGTAGCCATTCCCTAAGGGTTCTAAATACTAGCAATAAAGATAGTCAAAATAAGCAATTTACAAGCAGCAACACAAGGATTAAACCAAAAACATCAACAACAACAAAATAGAAATGAGAAGACATCTACACAAGACTTGAAAGCAGACTTTCAGATCACCAAAGGCAACTCCAAGAGACAACAAGATGGATGGAACAATCTGAAACTCAACAACCTGGCCTCCCAGAACTGGCAACAAAAAATAATATGGAAAAAATGAAATCAGAAATAATCTCTCAGATGAAAACAGAGATGGTGCCCATAGTGAAAGACATGATGAAGACATGAGAAGCTATACTTCAATAAGAGAAAATACAGAAGAAATGGAGAGGTTCCTAGATACATATGAATTAACAAAGTTGAACTGAAAAGATATAAAAGTTCTAAGCAAACCAATATCAATCAATTAAATTGAAAACATAATTAAAAACTTAGCTACAAAGTAAAGTCCAGGTCCTCATGGCTTCACTGATGTATATCCTACAAGAAATTTAGAGAAGAGCTAATGCCACAACTGCTCAAATTCTTTTTTTTTTTTTTTTTTTTTTCTTAAATTCTTTTCCTGGTACATTTTAGGTATACAACATGTTCACATTTATCATTCATTGCTTGTACCTGTACATGATGTATCTTGGTACTTATTTTTCCCCATTACCTGTGTGCCCTTCCCCCCCTCCACCCTTCACTATTTACACAGATTTTGTTTCCATTTTTTTCTTTTCACATAATTTTTTCTTTCCCTACTTTCCTTTCCCCTTCCCCTCAAACTTTGCCTTACCCTTTGGACCTTTTCTTCCTATTTCAAATTATCAATTATTCATTTTAATCATTTTAATCCTTATTTACACTTTCAGTTTCTCACACTAGAGAAACTATTCTGTATTTACACATGTGTGTCCAATTTATTTCACTTAAGAGTGTGGCCTCCATATGCATTCGTTTAGCTATAGATGTCTCTAGTTTCTTGTTCTTTATGGCAGAGTAGTACTCCATTTTTTAAAAAAACTACATCTTCTTTATCCAGTTTCCAGGTGATGGGCACTTGGGCTGTTTCCAAGCTTTAGCTATTATGAACTGTGCCGATACAAACATGGGTGCACACATATCACTGTGGCATGATTCTTTTAATTCTTTTGGGAAGATACCCAGCAGGGGAATAGCTGGTTCAAATGAGACCTCTCGTCCTAGTTCTTTGAGGTATCTCTATAATGATTTCCACAGTGGTAGCACCAGGCTGCACTCCCACCAAAAGTGGAGAAGGGTTCCTTTCTTCCCACACCCTTGCCAGCATTTGTTATTGGTTGATTTCTTGATAGCAACCATTCATTCTGGGGTGAGGTGGAATCTCTGTTGTTTTCATCTGCATCTCTAGAATATCCAGTGATGTTGAAAATTTATTCCTGTTTATTTGCTGGTTTTACTTCTTTGTCTCAGAAATATCTGATAATTTCAGAAGAAATGAATTTGGGGTGTCTAATTTTTTTCAGTTCTTTATATATTCTAGATAGTCCTTGGTCTGAGGTACAGCTGCTAAATTTTTTTTCCCCAGATTCTAGGTTGTCTCTTAGCTCTGTTTGTGGTTTCTCTTGCAGTGCAGAAGCTTTTCTAATAGGATGAGACCCCAGTTGTTGATTTTTTGTGCTAGTTTGCATACTACTGAGGTTTGGTTCATAAAGTATTCTCCTATGCCAATGTCTTCAAGAGTTCTACCTAATTTATCTTCCAGTAAGTTTAGTGTTTCTACTTTAATGTTTAGATTTTTAATCCACTTCAATCTTAGTTTAGTGCATGCTGATAGATATGGGTCTAGTTTAATCTTTGACAGGTTGAAATCCAGTTTTTCCAACACCATTTATTAAATAGGCATTCTTCCTCCAATGAGGGTGGTTGGCACGTTGTCAATGATGAGGTGGCTGAGTATGTCTGAAGTTGTTTCTGTATCTTCTAATCTATTCCACTGATCCTAGGATATGTTTCTTTGCCACTACCATGCTGTTTTTATCACAGTAGCTTTGCATTATAGTTTCAAGTTGTAGATTGTGATACCTGCCATGTCTCTGTTGCCTAGAATTGCTTTTGCTATTTTAGGTCTCTTCTGGTTCCAAATGAATTTTTGGATTGTTTTCTCTAGTTTTGTGAAGTATATTTTTGGAATTTCAATTGGCATTGCATTAAATCTATATAGTAGTTTTTAAAGTATGGCCATTCTCACTACATTAGATCTTCCTACCCAGGAGCAAGGGATGTTTTTCCATTTTCTAATATCCTCTTTGGTCTCTTTTTTCAGAGTGCTGTAGTTTTAAGTGTAGAGGTCTTTTGCTTCTTTGTTAGGTTGATTCCTAGATATTTCCTTTTTTGGATGCTATTGTAAAAGGAATTGTTTCCCTAATTTCTCTCAGCGATTTTGTTATTTGTGTATAAGAAATCTATTGTTTTTGAGTGTTGACCTTGTATCCAGCTACTCTACTGAATCTGTCAATTAAGTCTAGAAGTCTTTTGGCAGAGTTTCTTGGTCTTCTATGTAAAGTATCATATCGTCACCAAATAACAGCAGTTTGAGTTCTTCCTTTCCTATTTTTATTTCTTTTATTTCTTTCTCTTTTCTAATTTCTGTGACTAATGTTTTGAAAACTGTATTTGAACAAGAGTGGTGATAGTGGGCATCCTTTTCTTGTTCCTGATTTTAGCATGAAATTTTTCAGTTTTGACGAATGAGTATGATGTTGGGTATTGGTTTTTCACAGATAGCCTTAACCAAATTGAGATAAAGACCTTCTATTCCAATTTTCTGTAGGGTTTTTATCATGAATGGGTGTTGGATTTTGTCGAATGCTTTTCCTGCATCTATTGAAATGATCATATGGTTTTTGTCCTTGGCTCTCTTAATATAGTATATTACATCTATTGATTTACATATGTCGAAACATCCTTGCATCCCTGGGATATATCCGACTTGGTCAGGGTTTATGATCTACTTGATGACCCTCTGTATACTGTTTGCCAGTGTCTTGTTGAGCATTTTTGTATCTATGTTCATTAGGGAGATTGTCCTGTAGTTCTCTTTTTGGGTTGGGTCTTTCCCTGGTTTTGGAATCAAAGTAACACTTGTTTCCAGGAATGAATTTAGAAGTATTCTTCCCTTTCAATTTCCTTAATGAGTTTAAAGAGTAATGGTGAGAGTTCTTCTTTAAATATCTTTAGAATTGAGCAGCTAAGCCATCAGGACCTGGGCTCTTCTTTGTTGGTAAATTTTTTAATACATTTTCAATTTCACTCATTGTAATTGGTGTTAGAATTTCTATATCTTCTTCATTTAACTTTGGCAATTTGTATGTATCTAGGAATCTGTCCAATTCTTCTGTGCTTTCCATTTTATTAGAGTACAGGTTCTCAAAGTAGGTATTGATGATCTTCTGGATTTCTGCTGGTTTGGTTGTAACTTCACCTTTGTCTTCCTTAACTGCATGGATTTGAACCTTTTCTTTCCTTTTCTTCATAAAGTCGGCTAAAGGTTTATTAATTTTATTTATTCTTTTGAAAAACCAACTCTTTCATTCATTGATTTTTTTCTATCATTTTCTTAGTCTCCATTGCATTGATTTCTGCTCTGATCTTTATACATTTCTCTCTTGTAGGAGCTTTGGGTTTGTTGTGCTCTTATTTTTCTAGGAGCTTTAGGTTGTTTTTTTGACTTCTCTCTCTTTTCCTAATATGAGCATTCCCTGCTATGAATTTCCCACATACAACTGGTTTCATTCTGTTCCATAGATTCCTCTCCATTGTACTTGCATTATCATTTACTTGTAGAAACTGTCTAATTTCTTCTTTAATTTCCTCTGTGACCCATTGGTTGTTCAGGAGGGTATTATTCAATTTCCATGCATTTGTGGGTGTTTTGTGGTTTCTTATGTTATTGATCTCTAATTTCATTGCACTATTGTCTGCTAATATACTGGGGGTAACTTCAATTATTTTACATTTACTTAGACATGTCCTATGAGCTAGCATGTGATCTATTTTGGAGAATGACCTGTGTGCAGCTGAAAATAATGTGTATTCTGATTTTGTGGGGTGGAACACTCTATAAACATCTGTAAAGTCCATTTGTTTGATAGCTTTGTTCAGTTCTAGAATTTTGTTGTTAATTTTTTGTCTAGATGATTTGTCTATTTGTGACAGTGGGGTATTGAGGTCCCCCACTACAATTGTATTAGTGCTTATTTGGTTTTTCATGTCCATTAATATTTGTTTTGTATAGTTGGGGACATTCTTATTTGGTGCATATATATTTACAATTGTCATCTCTTCCTCTTGGATTGTTCCCTTAATAAGGATGTAGTGACCCTCTTTGTGCCTCTTAATTAGTTTTCGTTTCAAATCTACTTTGTCTGCAAATAAGATTGCTACCCCTGCTTTTTTCTGGGTTCCTGTCACGTGGAGAACTGTTTTCCACCCTTTTACTTTCAGTTGATGAATTGTTTTTTTGAGTTAGGTGCATTCTTGTATATGGCATTTTGTTGGATTTTGCTTCTTAATCCATTCTGCCAGTCCATTTTTTTTGATAGGTGAATTGAGGCCATTAATATTGACAGTTATAATTGATAGATATTGACTCATCCTTGTCATGATGGACAGCCAACTTTTGTTGGCTCTTTAGTTTCTTACCTGTCCTCATGTTTTCCCTCTGTTGGGCCTCATGGAGTTGTAACCATCATTGTCTTTTTCTAGGATATTGTTTAGAATTGTTTAGAGTGCTGGTTTGGTGTTCATGAAATTTCTCAGATGTTCCTTGTTGTGGAAGTATGTAATTTCCCCATCAATTTTGAAAGATAATTTTGCAGGATGCAACAGTCTAGGTTGGAAGTTATTTTCTTTTAGGGCTTGAAATACTTCACTCCAGACTCTCCTTGACTTGAGGGTTTGTGTTGAGAAGTCTGCTTTGATTCTGATGGGCTTTCCTTTGTAGGGGATTTGTTTCTTTTCTCTAACTGCTTGTAGGATTTCGTTCTTCTGTTGGGTTTCTGGGATCTTGACTATTATGTGTCTAGATGCAGATTTTTTTTTTTCCATGGCTAGTTGCAGTTCTATATGCTTCACTTGTCTGTGTGTCCAATTCTCTACCTCTGTCTAGGAAGTTTTCTGGTATTACCTCTGTGAACAGTTTTTTTATGTCAATTGTACTTTCTCCTGCTTTTTTGTGGACTCCTATCAGTCTTATGTTATTCTTCTTTGCATCATCTAGCAGCTGCTGGATTGATTTCTCATGGTCCTTTATTATTTTTAAGAAATCTTTGTTTTCATGGTCATTAACTGAAATCCTATTTTCTATATCTGATATTCTATCTTCACATTCCCTTAATCTATTGCGGATACTTTCAGTGGATTTTTTAATCTCCTGGATATCTGTTTGAATCTGTTTCATGGGTTCCATTTCTTTCTTATGCTTGGTATTCATGGCTTAAAACATGGGTCTGAGCTCATCTATTTTTTTTCTGTTTCTGTTCTAGAGCCTCTAATCATGTCTTTCACTCTGCTCACCATCTCTGTAGTTATCTGGGAGATTCTGCTTTGAACTTTTCTAGAGCCTCATTCATCTGTTTTTTTTCTTCCTGTGCTATCAGTTTAGGGTGTCCAGGTGGTTGATTATCAGACTTTTCCACCTTGTTTTCCCCAGAATTTGCCTTTTGTGGGTGGAAGTCTGAATTTGCGCCTTGCTTAAATGTCTCCTCATGTTTTTCTTTGGTACTGTCCTTAGTTTACTTCTTGGGTTGATACTTCAAAGTTCCTTATTGTAAGTATCTTTGTTGCTTGTAGTTAGAACCCTTATGGAATGATTGCTTCTCAGAGGTGTCATTCAGATATAGCTGGTCTTTAGGTTTTGAGTCTCTAATGGCTCTGTGGCTATCTCATTTTCATTATACCAGGAAGGACATCTGATTAGATCAATCACAACACCTTAGCCCAAGTGATACATTCAGCAACACCATAACATCACGTACATCTTAGAAAATGACAATTTGCGGGAGTTATTAATCTACCACCTTTAACTGTGTGAATTAAGTCAAAATCAGGGACCAACCCAACATATGTTTATAATGAATGAACTCTTCAATATAACAACTTTACCTTTCTGGATGGGGAGTTAGAAGGAGTTGATGAGGGAGGGATAGGTAGGTAGAAGGAAAAGGGAAGGTCAGCAATGAGGCCAGAGGACACAGGCAAGAGAAGGAAAAATAAAGAAGAATTATGAATTAGGGCCCAAAAAGGAACACAAAGGGAGATGAAGAACAATGTGGCACATCAAGGGAGTAGTGAGAACAGGAGAGAGAGAGAGAGAGAAAATATAGAAAAAAGTAGACAAATAAAAATTTGAAAACTATAGAAAAATACAATTAAAAAGAAGAGCAAAAAAATACTACTAATAATTTTGAAAATAACAAATATAAGACAAAAATGAAGGGCTCCTTCAGCGTATGTCTGTGCTGTCACAATAGACAACATAGGCAGCAGTGTGCCAATATAAGTCAATGAGTCTCAGCAAGCCAGTCGCAGACCAGTGAAATTCAGGCAGATTTCTGGCTCCAAATGCCAAGTTGAACTCCCTGTCCTTCTGCAGGTTTGAACTATGCAAGGCTCTACTGCAGGTTCTAGCTCCCCTTCCACTGAAATAGTCTAGTTTCCAGTGGTAGGTGATCATCCCTCCAACTTACCAAGTATGGTGGACTGGTATGCCTTTATTGCAGAGATTCTCTTCACTTTTCCAGTGGACTTCAGTTTTCATCAATGACACTGAGAGAGGCCCTCTATCTGTTGTTCACTTCTATAGCTCAGAACAATGGTCTTTATGCCCCGCTGTGCCTCTGTATTGTGGAACCAGGTAGCAGCACAGCCAGGAGGCCAGAGGCAGTGAGGGTGGGGCTGGGGCTGCAGGCACCCATGTGGCTAAGTTGCTTGCCAATGGGAGTGCTGAGGGGTCCTCCCTGCTCAAACTCTTTAATGAGTTCTTTCATCAAATTGAAAGCAAAGCAATCATACCAAATTCATCCCTAGAAGCAAGCATTACCTTGATTCCAAAACCAAGAAAGACCCGATCAAAACAGAGAATTATAGGTCAACCTCTCTAATGAACATAGATGGAAAAATCCTCAATAAGATACTTGCAAAAAGAATGCAGAAGATCATCATGACCATATACCCTGACCAAGTGGGATTCATTCCAGTGATGCAAAGATTTTTCAACATATGTAAATCAATAAATGAAATACACTATATTAACAGAGCCAAGGACAAAAAGCATATGATCATCTCAATAGATGCAGAAAAAGCATTTGACAAAATTCAACACCCATTCATGATAAAAACTCTATAGAAAATTGGAATAGATAGTCGATAAAAGCCATCTATGAAAATCCAACAGCCAACATTATACTAAATGGTCAAAAATTGAAATCTTTCATACTGAAATCTGGAACAAGACAAGAATGCCCAGTATCACTTTTCTATATAGCTCTGGAAACATTCTCCACAGCAATTAGACAAGAGAAAGAACTAAAAGGAATAAAGATAGGGAATGAAGAAGTTAAATTGGCATCATTTGCAGATGACATGATACTCTATATAGAAAACCCCAAAATTTCCACCAAAAGACTTCTAGACTTAAAAACCAAATTCAGTAGAGTAGCTGAATACAGGTCAACACTCAAAAACCAATAGCCTTTTTGTACATTAATAACAGACTCACTGAGAGAGAAATGGATGAAAAAATTCCCTTCACAATAGCATCCCCCAAAAAGAAATATCTAGGAATCAATCTAACAAAGGAAGTAAAAGACCTCTACTCTGAAAACTAAAACACTCTGAAAAAAGAGATCAAAGAGGATATCAGAAAATGGAAAGACACCCTTTGTCCTTGGGTAAGAAGGACCAATATAATGAAAATGGCCACACTTCCAGAACTGCTATATAGATTCAATGCAGTCCCAAAGAGAATTCCAACGACATATTTCACAGAACTAGAGAAAACAATCCAGAAATTCATTTGGAACTGGAAGAGACCTAGAATAGCAAAAGCAATTCTAGGCAACAAAGACAAAGCAGGGAGCATCACAATCCCCAACTTGAAGCTATACTACAAAGCTACTGTGAATCCCCAGTACCAAAAAGAAATAAAGAAAGGGAGAAAGAAAAAAAGAAAGAAAAAAAGAAAGAAAGAAGGAAAGAAAGAGAAAAACAGCATGGTACTGGCAGTGAAACATATTAGAGGATCAATGGAACAGATTACAAGATTGTAGAAACAACTCCAGACCTACTCAGCCACCTCATCTTTGACAAAGTAGCCAAATATCCTCAATCGAAAAAAGATAGCCTCTTTAATCAATGGTGCTGGAAGAACTGGATTTCAACTTGTCAAAGACTAGAAGTAGACCCCTATCTCTCATCATACACTAAACTAAAATCTAACTGGATCAAAGATCTCAATATTAAAACAGAAACACTAAACCTGATAGAAGATAGGTTAGGTAGAACTCCTGAAGACATTAGTGTAGGAAAAGACTTTATAACAAAACACCAGTAACACAGGAACTAGCACAAAGAATCAACAACTGGGATCTTATCTTATTAAAAAGCTTTTGCACAGTAAGAGAAACCATCACTAGAGTGAGGAGAAAACCCACAATGTAGGAAGAAATTTTTTACCAGCTGTTTCTCAATAGTGTGAAATAGGAAGCACAAATTCAAAGAGGAAGAGGAAATAGGGGGTTGGTGGGGGAAAGTAAAAGAAGGGAAAGAAAAAATATGAGAAAATAAAGAAAAAACAGAAACAAAGCTTTTGTAAATAGAGAGGAGCGGAGGCGTGGAAAGGAGGGAAGGGGAATGGGAAAAAACAAGAACTAAGATATATCACGTAAAGGTACAAATTCCCAATGATGAATGTGATCATATTGTATACCTAAAATGTACCAATAAATTTAATTATAGAAAAACTTTGGATTGCATTATAGATACCCTTGCATATTATACAATATTTAATGTTAGTAAAAGAAATCATGCCAAATATTCAGAGAAATTTTGAGACTTACTTAGAAGTTCATTGGAAAGGTCCATAACATAAAATTAATAGGATGGAATAAGAAGAGAAGCTAAAAAGTGGGCAGATAAATAAAATTCCACATTAGAGTGATAACATGGAGAAAGAAGAGGGGGTGAAATATTCTGAAAGTGAAAAAACATGGTGGTTATAAAAATGCATGCAAATATAAACATCAGCAGACTTTTGGAATTTTTTTTTTAGTACCGGGGATCAAACTCAGGATCTTGTGCTTACGAGGCAGGTGCAGTGCCACAGAGGTAAATCCTCACCCCTTTAACAGACTTTTAATCAATAATTTGTTAATTTCTTTACAGATTTATAGAGTTCATAGGGTGTATCATTAGTTTAAGATGTGGTTGAGGGAGTCTGAGCTGTATGATACTGTATGCTGCCCTCAGATGTTCACAGTGTTAATGAAGTCTGCAGGTTGACCTCTGGAGAAAGAATCTGCTCACCTATACTATGGTGAGAAATTCTCAATTTCACTAGACAGTGAGAATTGACATGTTTTTAATTATGAAATGTTTTTAATCATTTAACACTAATGAAGCATTCATTAGTGTTGTAAAAAATTAGTATTCTTTGGTACACTCTTTCCAATGTTCATAGCGGTAAGAAACATTAACTCACAGTTCTGTCTTTTGTTGTGACATAGCAATATTTGCTTAATATTTTTACCCTACATATATCATTGCTTGTCAGTGTGTGCATTTTAGGGAGAGGGAGTAATTTCCAGCCATAACAGAATTTTCAATCACCAAATTTGAAAATTTTCTGTTCAAATGCTTTCAGGTGAAACTTCATTTGAAAAATCCCATAGAATTGAATACAATCAAAACAAAAGACTATAAAATAAGAAAATAAATACCAATGTCAAGATATGATATGTAAACAATGTTGAACTTTTATAATTGAGTCATGAAAATAATTGAAATAAGGTTAGTATTTTTAAAAGTGAGAAGGTAAATTAATTATATTTTTCAAAACTATTAAAATCCTCTTTTTATAAGGAATGTAGACATAATATTCATAATTTGTTTTGTAGCTAATAATAAACAGACATTTTCATTTTTATAGGAAAAATTTAATATGTAAAAAATGCCTTAACATTAATTATTTTACTGGAATAAAGAATTAGAATAGTCTTATTTCTCTTAAATAATTCAATTTATGTCATGTTTTTAATCTGATTTTCTACAGTAAGTTTATAGTTTCTAATAAAACAAATACTTTTATCAATAAAGTATGATTTGGACTCAAAAATAAAACAGTATTATTGTAAAATGAAGGAGTCATAAATGTGTGAATGTTCTCTGTATCACAAACTTTATTTTTACATTGTGATGAAAAAGATCTGCAAATAAAAAAAAATGTTCAACAGCCCATTTGAAGTGGATAAAGACAGATTATAGTTTAAGCTTCAGAGTAAATTCAGGATAACAATATCCGAGAGCCTAATTGTGGTCTAGATCTATTCCTCTTTCTTTTAAGGTTCCATTCTTAGTCCCTTCATTGGGTTCCATGTTTACAACCTCACCAGGAGGCTTCACCTTAACAATATTACTGCAGTAGAACTCCCTACCAGATCCTGTTTATTCACACACATTGGTTCATGTGACTCCAACAGTCACTAAAATATTATTTTTCTCCTCTCTACAAGTGTTATCACTGTAATCTCAGTTGAGAGAACATCCTGTCACATACCCCTTTTCTCCTATTCTCCCTGAGGATAACCACTGTCTGCTCTCTCAGTAGATCATGGCAGAGACATGAATGGCAATAGTGGCAAGATGGAGAATAAACAAATTTATATATTCTCTTCTATTTAATATGCACTACAAACTTATTTGGAGAGCTGAAAGAAAATGCATAGGAGAGTAAGTGCCTAGTCTAAAGCTAGGTGAAGCCTAGCTGCATGGTGAAGCCTGTATTGGGTCATGTTTCTGACACACAGCTCCTGCTTCCTCACTGGATCCCAGTGGTGGCACCATGAAGGCCCAGCAAAGATGTCCTCATGCATGGAAATGCCTGTGTGTGCCACTGCCACCTGGCTAAGATTTTTAGCTCCATCTAGGGTAAGTCAAAGAGATCTAGGCATTGGTTGTTTTAATTCTATAATAGATCATAAACCAAGCCTGGAATCATCAATTAGTTTGGGAAATGAACTATTTAATAGAAAATGCAAGTATTTTTCAAAGACAGTTTTAACTGGATAGTTTTGAGGTATGAAACAATTATTAGCGCTCTGTGAGCAAAAGTTTCTAATCAGTTACTCCTGTAAGAATATATCTTCTGTGAAAATCTACCTTTGTCTTTGACATTTGACATATGAATAGAAGTTTGAGAGAGAATATAAGTTGGAGTAATAAAGGAATAAATGATTGTAGGACAGAGCTGGAGGAAATGTCAAATTGAGATTATAGATTGCTTGGCTTGGTATTCTTACAATTTATTTTCTTGGATATGCTTTTTGACATGCTTTTATAAATATTTTCCTTATCTCTTTAAATGAAGTTTCAAAGTCATGAAGCATAGAAGGTAAATTTAGTGTTTTATTATAACTGTATTTCCAATGACTCACATATAGTTTGATTGCCACTTAATATTTAATGAATAAATGAATATGAATGCAAGAGCAATTTTAGCTCCTGGACATTGCATGTTGCAACAGATTTGCCTAATGAAGAACTGTCCTTTGAATTCTGAGCATAAGGAACAATAATAAAATCTATGAAGCAGAGATATATTAATCAGAACAAAGTCTTTAAAAACTACATTTTCTAATGTTCATTTTTTGTAACATTCTATTGAACAACATTCACATTATGCTTTTATTAACAAATATGTATAATGCACCTAAAACTAGTTCTTACCTTAGGGATGGCAAAAGAAAGCTCCTGAATGCTCTTTCATCTACCAGGAGCTGATAATAGGGATGACAGTGATAGGAACACATCCAAAGCCCTGGGCTCTGATACTGCTGCTGCTGATAGGAGTTGCAAGGTCATTAGTCTACTGAGTAGAAGCTAGGAGCCTGAAATGCTGGTTTTTCTCAGGACTGAAAAGTTTTATCATTAAATTCCTAGCTACTAATTTGTTTTATATTGAAATAACATTTTAAAAACTGTTAATAAAACAGTATTTATTATAAATGAATTATTCTTTCAAAGCTAATCAAGCTAGAGACTTTTGATTTGGAGCAAAGATGAAATAGATTCTCTTCCCCTATTGTTCCTAAGAAATAAAGCTAAAAATCCTGAAGATCATGTTTAAATCAAATGTAAGGAAACTGAAAGATATGGAAGAGGACACACCAACTGTGGACCCTGAGGCCAAAGGAAAGGCACAGTGAAAGTTCACAGTGGGTTGATTTGTTTTGCTTTGCCTCAGGTATCCAAAACTGGACACTGAAGAAAACAGAAACTGGGAAACATCAAAGTGAGCATTAAAAAAAATTTAAAAATAAATATTTTTTCATCTAGCCAAAGGATCAGAAAAAAACGATCACATTGCAAGAAAGAAAGGTTCTGGACAATAACCCTCTAATCTAAGTCACATCCCATGGTGAAAAGCCACACCCAATCTACCCTTGTTAGCAAAAGCTGAGGGGGAACACAAACTTGTGGTACTGCTGTTCATAAAGAGAACCCTAAACACACCCTCAGTTGCAATCAGGATTCCACCAGGGAGCACTCTCTGGGCAGTGGGGCCTCCGTCCTGGTGATCATGAGCCTCTGGTTCCTGTGGTGTCCAGGTAAGTCACACGGGGAACCTAGAATTTGACTCTTCGTTTCTAACCCTGGCTGACACAGTGTCAGAGAAGGCCAGTTAAAACAGAAGGTTTAAGTATCCAGACTAACAATACAGTGCCCAGCTACCTCCAGGGATACAATCAAGACTGACGTGTTAACACAAATAGCCAAGAAAATACCAACAAGATTGAGAAACATTTGCTAACTTGGACTTGGTGACACAATTGCTAAAATTATCTGACAAAGATTTTAAAGCAGCCAGTATAGAAAAGTTTCAAAGAACAAATATAAACTTTAACATGATTCACACAAATTAAATATAGAAAATCTCAGCCAAGATATAAAAAATAAAAAGTGGAAATTCCAGAATAAAATCATTGCAACAACCCCAAACAAAAGAAAAAAACCTCAATAAATTAATTCTAGAAGACTACAAGGACATAGGGGAAAATAAAATCAGCAAACTTGAAAAATTACCCAATATAAACAAGAGAGAGAAAAAAGACTGAAAAACAAATGAAAATTGCTTTAGGGATCTATGGAACTACACTAAAATATCTGACTTTTGTGTCATTAGATTTCCAAAAGGAGAAGAGAAAAAAATACTATGGCTAAAAACATTATTCAAAGAAATAGTGTTCAAAAATATCCCAAACTTGGTGAAAGATATACACTTTTAGAGTTCGGAAGTTGAGTGAACCCTGAGTAGCATTACCCTCTCCAAAAGCCATATCAGTACAAATCATAATTACACTTCTGAAATAAAGACAAAGAAACAGTCTTAGAAGAAATGAAAGAGTGAAAGCATCTGTTGTATTGAAGAAAAACAATTTCAGTGAAGTATCTGTCTTCAGTGAAAAATTCTTCAGGAATGGAAGGAAGGCCAAGACATTCTCAAGTGTAGGAAAACTGAAAATTTGTCATTGGCATGTTTGTTTTGAAAGAATAGCTAAAAGAAGTTTCTGAATCTAAACAGGCAGGATAAAGAAAAAAATCCTGGAACATGAAGAAACAAAAGTAAATGTAAGGGTAATACATAAACTTTCTTTTTTCAGAAGATTTTAAATTGTGTTTGAAATTGAAGCAAAATTATAACATTTTTTTGGTGTGATTTTCCAGACTCTTCTAATGTAAACTGAGATGGAAAAGGAACCTAAAGGAAAGTAAGGAATTTTGCGGTTACTTAACAGTTGATTTTGGTACTGGTCATACAAACATAATAAAATGGCACGAAACTATATATCTACTTACACCAATGTGAATTTCCTGGTTTTGACATTGTGGTACTGTTACGTAAACTGCATCTACTGGGAGAAATTGGAAGATGGATACATAAGATCTCTTTATAATATTTTTGTAACTTCCTTTAAATCTCCCATTATTAAAAATAGTTTTTAAAAGATAAATGATGTGGTAAATATACTTTTAATATACTTTCTTCTTTGAAAAGCAAACACATTCCATACACTATACCCAAAGACCTGCTCCCTGCAACTCACGTCAGGATTTGGTCCTGACCCATCCCTTCATCTTTGGCATTCATAGCCTGCAGACCTGTTACCAGATATTCTTAGCATGTGTTCAACTCGATCTTTACAAACTTAAGATACTAGGATGAGTGCAACTAACCATCAAGTAAAATTTCAAAATGAGAATAATAATTGTTAAGCCACTATTTGATAAACTTAATTATCTGTCTGTTGCTTCACACTAAGTATTCATTCAGTTAACCTTAGTATTTTACATGTATAATACATTTATTAGGTGTGAATGAAAATCTTATGGAATCTTATGTATTTATTAAGATACATCCTAATAATAATAATTTTCAATGCTATTATATGCCTTGTGCATTAAATATTTCATCTTATGAAAATTCTAACAGTCCTAAAATAGGGGCAGTTTTTTCTTTATATGTGATATTATTCTTTAATACTATTATGTTATTGCACGTAAAATTGAGAAAAGTTAAATAACATACCCAAGGTCATCCATGTAGCAGGTGGACAAAGGTGATTTTTAAACCTAAGTTTCTGTTAGTGATCTTAAAGAGTGAAGAAAACATAAACCATAGTTATTTCAAATAGAAAAAAATAACACAAGGAATTAGTTTTTTGGGTTTCCAAAAATGTACAAACTGGATTGAAAGTTAGCTCAGCAACTGGAGTCTGCCTGTCCCAGCCATTGTCTGGAGGGCTGGGAGCAGTGCTGGTGGCAGAAGCTCAGAGCTCAGCAGCAGCCTTGGACCTCTGATGTCAGTGCTCTGGGAGTAGCCTCGGTACACAAAAGGGAACTGGGTGAGAAAACAGCAGGTGAGCAACAAGGAGCCCAGGGAGAGCAGTGACCGCTCAGCTCCTCCTGTTTGTGTCTCAGCTCCCAGTCGTGTCCCCCTATCATGCTAAAAGTGTTAGCCTCGTGGGAGATACACTGGGGTGCAGAATTTGCAGCCCTCTCACCCGGTACAGAGAGAGTGGAGTAAGACACAGAATGTTTGAAATGCTGGTATATATTGATTTCAAGCCATAATATTTATGTTGTAACATCCTATATTCAAACTAACCACTGTGCACTAAAACTGTGAAATATACAGGGTACATTTCTTCATTAGGTTTTCTTACTTCTACAGTAGAGTTTCCAAAAGTATGTAATATATACTTTAGTCTTTTCTCTTCACTTACCATCAGCCTTCCAGAAATATAGAGGTATATAATCTTATTCTTGTACATAAGTACATGTATATAAATCTTTAACTTTGAGAAATACTTCTAACCTTTGACATAACACGAAAGACAGAACAGTGCGGATCTGCTTCACTGTCTTTTCATGGATCAGTGGTTAGCACTCAAAGTGTTACTGAGGTCAGGAACTCTGGTCCATGTTAAAATGGGCCAATTCCTATCACTGCCCTCTGGGTCCTCAGATAATTTCCTAAAGTGATTTAGACATGCTAGCAGGTGCTTTTGTTCCCCTGCAATACCTGGATGTTTGAAGGACCAGGGAAAAACTCACTAGTAGCATAGGTAGAGACTTTGGGCCTCTAAATCGATACACATATAAACATACAGTAAAGGCACTTCTCTGTAGTCTATTCAAATTTAATGACAAACAAGTAACTCAAGACACCTTTTGGGTAAAATGTTATTTAAAGAATCTGACACATAGAGATGTCAGTGCATTTGGGCCAATAGACTCCTCTCTTCTTTTACTGTTTTGTTATGTTTTAGACTAACATTGATGGAACAAAAGTAAAATTTCTCTTTATATGCTAGTTTTCTTGAATAAAGAAATCAGTGGTGTCAGTTTATAATTTACTTTTGTAGAAAATTCTATAAGAAAACAAGCTGTTATAGAGCTGGATCAGCTGGCTTTTTTTTGTGGTAGCAGTGCTCTTACTATTTGTTTGGGTCACTGAGAAGCAGAAATTAAATTCACAAAAATGCTGTGGCATGTTCAGTGGTTGCAAGGAACATCCATCTTATCATCATAGTACAAAGAGGTTTATCATTAATGCTAAATATGGACTAAGTGAAGATAATTTGGTGAAGAAATGTCTCACATGTGACATTGAAAACTTAGCTCTCCATATGAACATTGTGTATTGAGAGATTGTTTCTATGTCTCTAAACTCTGCCTGGTCTTTGGATAGGATTGTTTATGAGAGAGAACTCCAGCAAGCCAGCATGGGGGCACGGCTCCCAGACAGAAGTCAATATCAATTAGAAAGACATGAAATCAATTTAATGATTCAGTAGATTTGACCATCACTTTTGAAAATGAAATAGATTATAATAAAATAAAATAAGATGGAAGACTAGATGTTACCAAAATAGAATAGAATCAGAATAGATAAGGGGATATGCAGTACTTTGTGAAATGTACACTTGAGTTGTGTGTGTGTGTGTGTGTGTGTGTGTGTGTGTGTGTTCTGGGTCATGATATAAAATGTGCCTCTCATTATAAATTGTGCCTTTTAGGGCTGAGGATTTAGCTCAATGGCACCGCACCTGCCTTGCAAACGATCCTGAGTTCGATCCCAAGTACTACACAAACAACAATAAATAAATGAATAAATTATGCTTTTTTAAAAAGTTTGAAGTTTAAAACTGCAGTTAGAGAGAGAGCTATTTGAAAAAATTTGGAACTTATTTAATGTTTGTCCAAGTCAAAGCATACTGGTTAATTTTCTTCCGTTAGTGAAAAGAGAGTGTCGACTTGATGCTTTCAAATGCTGACTCCTGCTAAGAAATACTGGTTTTGTCTTAGCTGTATTCTTCTACCCTCATTTTATTCTAGATGAAAATAAGAATCTGAACTTTTTTCAGAAGGCTGTGTTTTCTTTTTCCTGTAGGATTATTTCCATTGTAAATTATTTAGATGCATCTTGCTGATCTTAAACTTCTTTACTTGGTTGTTAGTTCTTAATACTTACATACTAATGATGCAGTGTGTATATTATCAGTTATTCAGTATGAGACAGGTATGGAAGACAGTTGTGAATATTCCAAATTTAGAAGACTGTACAATACTGGCAGCATTTTTGAGCCATCAAGTTTTCCCAAGTTTGTTGTGGTAGAGAAACTCTAAGATGATCCCCAAATATTCCTTGAAAAATGAATGAAATCTCATTGATTCTCAAACAATAGTCTCAGAACTTAGTTTATTAATTTAGTTTTCTTAGAAATGTCCTACAAATAAAAGTATGAATTACATATCCACTAAAATACTTTGTTTATATCTGTCCATTCTGAAATGTATGTGTAAGGTACAAACTGATAATAAAACACCTGAATAAGCTAGAAAATTTTACATATTAATCTTTCTATGGCAACACCTGAGCAGCCAAATTTATCTTTCTCTGTATTTGGCAAGTTCTGCTCCCCGCTCAGGCTAAGCCTCATTATGCCAAGTTATATCTCACAGTGAAATGGTTGACATACAACAGAGGGAGCTCCTAAAATCCTGTGGGCATGTCTGTAACTTTCTACACTCAAACCGAAGTACTTCATGAATAAATCAGCAGCATTGTCAGAGACAAGGCACACAGTTCTTCAGAAATTAAATTGTAAGTAACCAGTGCACATTGGGAATAGCCAGTATGTTTCATTTATGACCTGTCCTATCTGGCAAACAGCATAGTTTGTATCACCTACAGATTGGTGGATTTCCAGTACGTAAATACAACTTGAACAGTAAGGAAATAAATACTAATATGTTTATGCCCTTTGTTTCTTTTAGAACAGTAATATAATTACCAATTATTATTTTTAGGAAAACAAGAGTGGCAGCAGATATTCGATGGAAGAAATGGTTCCTCAAGCTAAGAGCAAGAATTGTCATACTCAGGTTACCATGAGCACACAGAGTCAACATTTCTACACCCCAGTCAACTTCAATAAGGATACAGGGTCATCCCTAGTCTTGACTGCACACAGCAATACTTCACTTTTGCCCATGTGGACCAGGAAACACTGGTTAAGGATATAGCTGGCAGAATCTGCTACTTCTGAACACATTTCCATCCTTGATTTATTATGTAGAAAGGAGACAGCTGAAAGATTGATTTGAATCAACATTGTGGCTTTGCTTTGACCATTAACATGGGTAATTATTATCAATATAGACCTGAAAACAGATTAAACTGTGCAATGTACAAAGTTTAAAATATTAGCTTAATATCTTGCTTTTTAATCACATCTCAAAAACACCATTGGCTCCTTATTTTTTACAAAAAATAATTTCAGCTCATTCCTTAATCTTTTTTTACTCAAGTCACTTTTTTCAAAAACTATTTCCAGCCAGGAGTAGTGGTGCATGCCTGTAATCCCAGCACTCTTGGAGGCAGAGGCAGAAGGATCATAAGTTCGAATCCAGCTAGAGGACTTCCTGACTTCGTAAAATTTGTCTCTAAACTTAAAATAAATACATATATAAATAAAAGCCTGGGAATGTAACCCAGTGCAAAAACCCTCAGTTCAATTTCCAGAACTACAAAATGATAATAATTTTTAGAACTTGTTATCATGAATCATTTACTTCAGTCAAATTTGTATGTCTATGTCACAACTCACAGGGTTCCCTACACCTGCTCTACCCTTGTTTTTCTTGCACAGATATTAACAGTTATATCAGTCAGTGCTCATTAGACAAACAGATTTAGTATAAGATATATTTCCTATATGGATTTACAGGATTTACAAGGCAGGCTTACAATGGCTGCCTGCAGAGTTAGGTGTGGAAGGTACAGAAGGGCCTTGTATGCACTGGAGATCAGAAGGCTCTGAGGTAGAAGGCTTGGAGCTCTCTGTAGAATCCTGTGCAAATCTGTACCAGGGAGCTGAAAGATTTGCTATAGGAGGCTGAAGTGTCTCAGCTAGAAGCCAGAAGATGGATGTCCAAGGTGAAAGCAAGAATGGAGCTCCTCCTAAGAAAAGAAAGTGAGCCTTTCTTCTTCTTTCCCTTTTATTCCATTCAGGTTCAAGCCTATTGGCTGGTGCCATTCACACCCATGGTGAATCTTCCATCTTCAGTAAACCCATTCCGTCACACCTAGAATTATGCTAAGCCAAGTGTGGTTTTCTCACTTGACACAACACTGAACTAGCACAATCATCTTCAAAAGTATAGTTCATTTTTTCTCATTCAACAAAGCCTTCTTAAATCTCTAGTGGGAAGATGGGTGGATGTGTCATTCCTCTAAAATCACAAAATGCTGTTTATTTGTGTTTTATATTGCTTTGTATATCTGAATTGCCGGTGCATTTTCCAGTGCACGATGTCCACTAGACCTTACTGAACTACAAAAGCATTTAATTAAATTTTCAAATGTGGATCTTTGTTGCTCAATTGTCAGGTCTATATTTCTAATTTGACTGATTTAACTTACCATTTCTCAATGGTATCATTCACTCTACAAAAATCACACAAGGGTGACAGCAGTGCTTACATTTTAATTAACCAATTAACAGTGGTTTATAGAAGCAATTTTATACCACGTTTCAACCTTTAACCTAGCATCTTCTAAATAACATATTCATTTTCCTTATCAGTTTTCTTGGTTTTAAGAAATAGTCTAATTCATCCCCATGACAAATTTGAGCTTGAAAGCTCACACTGTTGACTTCAATGGAATAAAGCTTTCTTTTTGAGAACAGGAAAGGCAATGTGGTTAGTCTGCAATTGCTATTAGGTAGAAGAAAACACAATTAAATTTAATTAACCAGGTTTAATGATCAAAATGTTAATACAGTTCTAATTTATAATATCCAGCCTTAATGTGGGTTTTGTCTGATGAATTCCTAATGCCTCTCAACCTTCATTTTGCTCAATTCTGCTGTCTGTCACAAAAGAAAGTTGAATCGTTCAGAGGGAAGAATAAACAATTCTCCTTCTGGTACAGCATGTTTATTTATGGCATATTTGGTTTATAATGAAATAGAAGAGTTAAGCAGAAGAACATCTATACTGAAAATAAGACACGATGAGGCTAAACATAAAAATGAAAAGAAGAGAATATAAACATGAATCAGATGATTATGCTTCCTCATTAACTCTCACTGCTATCTTGTAAATGGAAGCAAATATCTTGGCATGCCTGGAGAACAGAATGTATTCCATTACCAGGATTTACCTGCTAATAAAACAAAAAATTCTGTTTTATAGATAGAAATTTAGCCTAATTTCTATTGTCTTGCTATCACATCCTAATTGATACCAGGCAAGTAATACCTACTAATGACTTCAAAGTTATCTTCTGAGAATAAGCACAATATCATGAAAACTCTATAAACTGTGGTGTCAAATATCTTTGTTTGTACCGGTTTTGTGCATTTGCCTCTTGGACTGAGGAGATTAAACGTATTACTCTAAACATAAGTCCACGATGTTTCCTTTTGGCTGTGGAAGAAATATTCAGTTAGGATGATAAAATTTATTTTATTTTTATTATTGTAGGACAACAATTTTTTAAATACACAGCTCTTCACTTAAATGAGTGGCTCTAATTTAAATTCAGTCTATTCCAGTACTTTTTTCTCTCTTAGAAATTTAGATATGCAGTTTATTAGATAACTAAATATAAACCAATCAATATTGAACTTGCTTCATGTACTATCATAAGAGTAAATGTGCACAGTAGCTATGAAGATTCAGCTATTTGGGAAGTTGTTAGATGATTCTGAGTTTGGAAACAGCAAGGAGGAACACAGTCTAGAGAGGACTGCAGAGGCAGGGTTGCATGGCAGTACTTTCCAAGGGTGGTCTGATACCACCGCAGTATGATTACACAAGGTGTTTAAGAAGTGTGTAGATTCCTGGGCCCACACAAAATGTACCAGGTCAGGATCTTTCTGGGCTGGACAAAAGCATTTAAATATTAAACAGACACATTTGGTGAACTAAGATATTAGAAATTGAGACTGATTGATAGTAAAAACGATATTTTTCATTTTTATAGGTATAATAACATTGTTTTAAAAAGCATCAGCAAAGTCATCATCAGGACCTCCCTCTTCTCTTTGTACCTTTTTACTTCATCATCTCTTCTTCATGTGTACACTGGGTTTGCTTTTTATAGTCTACCAGGAGAATGGTGGACCACATCACAAAGTCCATATTTCTACATCTGTGTTCAAGAAACCAACCAGCCCTGAGATTACATTTACCTTCCTTCAATTCCAAATTCTTGGAAAAGGAACCCTCTGGTTAAAGTTGGACTAAGTGCTCATTCCTGGTCCAGCAAGTTATAGACAATAAGACAAAACCATGAATAAAATATGGTCACAACTTCCTAAGAATTCATTCAAAAAGATTAGACATAAACTATTTGATGGAAATAGGACATTACATCAGAAATAAAGAAGTTAGGGAAGGATGTTTCCAAAGATGAGAAATTCATTGTAATATGGGGAAATAAGATATGTCAGCCAAAAAGAAGCAAAATAGTAGTAAGAGTCAGTCCAATGATAAGGTGTAATTGAAGGATGAGATATAGCTGTGAAATAAAAAAGTAAAAATAATCCTGTCTTGGAAGAATGTATAGAATGAAGGAAAGCTGTTTAAGATATATTGTTATGCTAAACAGATGCACATTACAAAATATTTGCAATCTAACCCTATTTAAAAATTAACACAAGAACTGAAAAGACAGAAAGATCTAACTAAGTGACATGATCAATATCATGGGATTTCAGGAGGTTGTGTTTTCTTCTTTAAACATTTCTAATTTTTTTACAAATTTATAGTGATCATGTTACTCTTATAAATGGTAGAAAACAAAAGAGGAAGAAAGGACATCTATTGTGCAGGCTGTTGTTTGTCAGGCAGTTGGAATGTTAGAGGGTACTACTGTGTAGTTTAACTAAACAGGCATAACTTGCTTTTAGTATTAAAGAAACCACAGATCATGACCCCTAATGATATCTCTGAAGCCAAGCATGGGCAGAAGACGTAACCTGAAATTTTTTCAAGCATAAGCTACAACTGAGGGCAAAACAGGGCATACAGTGCTCAGGATTCCATCTTGAAGATACCATGCACCTCACACCCTTTTTCCAAATGACCATGGTATGTGGATTGCTATGGACATGAAAATTACCTCTGTTTAGCTGTGCACACAAAAATCTCTCCACTCAACTTTAATGATTATTTTTGGGTTTTCTTTTTCCACAAAATTAAAATGGAACAAGTATTTTCTTTTCCTGTTTCAGAGAAATCATGTAGATTTGAGGCCTTAGTGTATACAACTCCAAATTCATATCCAAAATTTTGATTTCTGGAGGAATAGTACAAAGGTTCAAGGACATTCAAGAATTTTGACCTGCAGAAATGTCTGATTAGACATGAGGCTGAGTGGAGAGCAGTGTCTGATAGTGACAGTATGGTCTGTGCTACCCACACTGCTCTGGGGCCCAGACATCTGCTGCCTCCCTTTTCTTGGTCTGTGCAGCTAGACTGACTTCCTGGGGATTCCATAGAGCAGCCATTGTTATCCTACAAAGCATTATTGGTACCCGAGGACATTTAAAATTGTATTAAATATTAAATTTAATTCAATGACTGTCAGATTTTGTTTGTCAACTTTTTATATCCAACTTTTAATAAAGTTTTGGTAACAATTTTCCTACTCATCTTGGGCTCTTAATCAGCAAAGTGAAATGCACTTTTTAGTTTTTTCTTGAAAAAACACAATACACTGATGGAGCAAAACCAATCACTTAATGACCAGAAAGAGAAGCAGAATGAGGCTGGGTCCCATTCTCTTTTCTTCAAAGGACAAGACATGAAGAACTCCTATTAAACTCCAACTTTTAAAGCTCTACCATCTACCTGTAGTGCCATACTAAATACCAAGCCTTTACCATATGAAACTTTGAGGAACTGTATTAACCCAAATGCCAAATACTCCACAATTTAAAGGAGGAGAGGTTGTTTTGGGTTCATGGTTTGCAAAGGATCCAGCCCATGGCTGGTTGTCTCCAAGGCAGAAATGGCATGGCAGAATAGTATGACAGAGGAGAGTTGCTCAACCAGTGTCAGCTAGGAAGCACATGGGGATGGGACACAGGGACCAGATGATACTCCTCTAGTTCACATTCCCAGTGACCCATCTCCTCCAAACATGTGAGAATCTGTGAAGATATTTTAGATGTAAACCATACAGAGACACTTAAGATCCAAACCATTGATTCTTGCCTCTAAACCCAAAGTTCATGTCCATCTCACAATAGAAAATACACTTAGTCCATCCTCAAGAGTTTCCTATGATTTAACTGCTTCAGCATTGTTCAAAAGTTCAAGTCCAAAGTCTCCTCTGAGACTCAAGGCAAACTTAGCTGTGAGCTCTTGCAAAAATAATAAAAAGAAATTGTATAGTTCCAATATACAGTAGTGGAATGGGCACAGGGCACATTCTTATTTCAAAAGGGAGAACTAAAGGAATAAAAAGGAATTGGCCCATACAAAACTAGAGACCCAGCAGGGCAAATAATAAATCCTAAAACTCTATGTCGGCATTCAGTGCACACTGTGCTGGGATGTGGGTTTCCAAGGCTTGGGCAGTTCTGTCCCTATGGCCTTGCTGGTTACAGCCCCATGAACTCTCTATTGGGCTGCTTGGCATGCTGCCTGTCTCTCCCCTTAGTAGATGCTCCACATAGTGGGCATCTCTCCCTTCCTGAGGTCTCCATCACAGTTTTGACATCACTTTCAGCTGTGCAATATTTTGGTTCATTGGAAGCTGCTTGTATGAACTTCAACCCTACAAAACTTACAGAAGTCCATGAAATACAATATGAAAATTACAAACACATAGCCTCAGATATAAATATGTCAGGCAGAAAATTGTTTCCCTAAAAATGTCAGTACTCTAATCTC
Source organism: Heterocephalus glaber (assembly GCF_053883595.1). Classification (NCBI taxonomy): domain Eukaryota; kingdom Metazoa; phylum Chordata; class Mammalia; order Rodentia; family Bathyergidae; genus Heterocephalus; species Heterocephalus glaber. The sequence continues at coordinate 2,179,558 of NW_028258303.1, forward strand.
ATGATGTTGATACCTTATATGGCAAAATAAATTTTGCAGATGTGATTAAGAAATTTGAGCCAGTTTTCTGAATTATTCAGGTGTGCTCAACATAATCACATGAATCTTTAAACATGGAGAATTTTTCTGAGATGCACAGAGCCAGAGAGATGGCAGCTGGAGAAGGACTTGGCCTTTCTTTGCTGACTTTGAAAATGGAGAGGATGGGCATGAGCCCAGGAATGCAAGAGGCCTCTAGAAGCTGGAAGATTAAGGAAACCTATTCAGCTCTAGAGCTTCCAGAGGTGATTTTCTTTTGGATCCTTGACTTTAGCTCAGTGAGACCCACTTAAGATTTCTGAATTCCAGGTACATAAAGTAATAAATGTGTGTTTTTAAAACCACTAACCCTGTGGTAAGCTTCTATAGAAAATCTGTCTAATGAAAAAAATGTGTGATGAGGTAATTATACAATCTATGTAAGAGATATAGGTAGCTAGACAGACGATATAGGTAGATAGTTATAATACTGTAATTATTATACATACAAACAATAATTATAACATCATTTTAACTATAAGTATCCCTCAAAAGGAAATGGATAAAGGAATAATAGCATATTAGTGTCTGATATGCTATTATTATCAAAATAGAATGAGCAAAATATACATGTATCAGCACATTAAAATTCCCCTGAATGATCAAAGCAGCTTACATACTGAGGGTACAATTTCTATACCATTAATGCAATTTTTTTATTAAAATATTTAGTAAAATGATTGAAAAATGTTCCACCGAATTCATTATAGAGGTTTTAATTGTGAAGATTGGTCATACAATAGATGTGAAGAGAATTTCATAGATTACTTCAAATATATCTGAAATTATTTAATTTTTTATTTTTAAAATTCTAAAATGGGTATATATGAAAAATTAAAGATAGATAAATAGAAGGAAGAATGGGGATAATATTTTAAGATGAAGACCTTGAGATTAAACTGAAAATGCAGTGTGCACTGTCTACATTTAGGCATATTATTTGAGTTCCCTGATTGTTAGTTTTCTACAACTGTAAAAAATCCAAAATAAATAATAATTTTTATTCAGGCTGTTAGAAGAATGAGAAGTACAGTATATGGTACACTTAGTAGTTCTTTCTTCTTTCCCCAACATCGTTGGGGAAAAACCTACCTGAGTAGGTTTGATACCTTATGTATGTTTCTCTGTCAGTTGGAAATGGAAGAAGGAACACCTGAGTAACTTAACTTTATTTAATTCTACAATAATAGATTCGGGAAGGTACTGCTCCAAGCTGTCGAATTTTAGGAAGATTGAAAGTGAAGGGTGAAACACTTGTTGAGCTTTATCTGTTCCATGTGCTCTCCCTTAATCATATTTTGCAATCTATTATAATTGAGATGCACCTGGCTCAGGTATTAGGCTCTCCAACATGGATCTAGGCAAGAGTGTATCTTGAATTCTTTGTTATTTTGGCTTAAAAATCCACGAGTATTGATCTACTTTTAAGTCTTTTTTGGTAGACTGAAATGCTTACACTTTCATATGTACCTGTAGACTTTTGATAAACTGAATTATATATATATATATTATATATATATATAATAGATGATGGAGGGAAATTTCTTTTCATCATTGTTTTATCTATCTCTAATCTTTTGTCTACCAAATGTCTCAGCACCTCTAAGCTCACCATTTTCCCATGTTATACTGATTAATTCAAAGCTGACATGTAACATCCAGGAATGCTGACATGTTTGTGAAGGTTTTGATATAGAAGATTTTTTATACTGTACTTAACCATGGAAGAATAAAGCCATGACATTATGATAATCATCTGGTTACTAAGAGGAATAACCAGAGTGAAGAAGAGTCAACAAGTGGAAATAAACCTGTTCTGAAACAATCCTCACCGGAGAATGACTAGATCTGTCCCTTGAATTTGTAGTTATATTTTGGACATTTTTGATAGGGTTTTCTGTAACTTATAAATCAACACAGTATTCACTTCCTTTCTTATGGAGAATGATGACCAAAGGTTTTAGACTGGCGGCAGCATGCATTAATGTGTTTTCCGCTTCTGTAATAGTGTACCTGAGATTGAACAATTTATAAGAATAGAAAAGTAGTTTTTACAGCTATGGAGCCTTCAAGTCCTATATTAAAGTCATGCCATCTGATGAAGACTTCCTGCTATGTTATAGGATGATGGGAAGCATTACATGGTACAACAAAGCAAGATTACTAGCTCAAACTTTTCTTCTTCTTCCTGTAAGCCATGCATTCCACCTTGGGGTCCTCACTGTTATGACCTCATGTAACTCTCATTAGCTCCCAAAGGCCTCATCTCCAAACACCACACAAGTATGAATGTGGGGATTATGCAGCTAACGTAATTTTTGGGAAACCCATGCACTATTACACTGTAGTTTAGAGTCTGAAAAGATCCATGCTTTCTTCCCAGTTGTATTAAATAATGTTTGATTGATCTCTAAGCTCTCATTTAGGATTTAAATCTGGGTCCTACCTTACCTTTCCCATCCTCTGTTCTTTTTCTGGGTCTGCATCTTGCTTTCTGTAATCCTCAATTTCTAGATGTAGAAGTAAAGGTTTTCTGAATCTGAATTGGAGTTATTTTTTCAGGTAAAGGCCTAATGCAGCCTGGTTTCAGAAAAGAGTGAAACTAAAATTTTCTTCTTCCATTTCCGGGGTTTGGAGCTATGTTTTTTCCCCAATGATTTTTCTGACATCAACTGGAATTTTCAACAATTCAGTTCATTTTCTGAAGTTCCAAGGGGTGGGCCTGACAGCATCAACCCTGAAATCACAGGAGTTGTTCCTTTGGTGATCAGCTTCCACCCTGAGTTATTATCAACTCATTAACATAAACTCAAGAGTGGTTCAAAAGAGCTCCTTATGAATAACAAATGGCACCCCATCACTCAGGAATCCAAGGGTTTTATGGGCACTGTGCCAGAAATCTGGAACAAAGAACAAATATATTTTTTATTGTACCATAGGATCTTTGCCCGAGTTCCAGAAGTGACATGCAGACCAATCAAATCTTCCTTATCACCCTCATGAACGCTTGCTGATGTTTGAGTCTTTATTATTTTCTGTGCATATCAAAACAGTATACCTGAACATTATTTAATATTGCACGAGCTAACAAGTAATTTTAGATGAAAAAACTTTCATATATATTTTACAAAATAAAATGTAAAATTCTTCATAATCACTTTCTTTTGTATGGATTACTATTGTGCTCAGAAAGGCTGTAAATAACCCTGAAGGATCTTACCATTCACTTTAGCTGGACTGCAGCTTTTTCTGCCTCTCCTGTGTGCATTATGGCCATTATGATTTTCCTTGTTCAGTTTGTGTTTCCATAGTTACTGCTTGAATGCATAATACCTTCAATGCCAAAAGTTGATTATTGACTTATATTATTCAAGATGTTATCTGCTAATAATCAACTACAAAACCCAGCAGCTTAATAGAACTAAATGTTATTTCTACCTCTTGCTTCATATCTAAAAGATTAGCAGGGAGCTCTCCTCAGTACAGTTACCAGGAGTCTGGACTTTCACCTGTTCATCAGATTGCCATGAAGAGGGTAGAGAATCTGGCAGCTCCAGCACTGGCTCTGAGAACTTTGCCCAGAACTAATGGATCTCATCTGCTCACATTTTATTGATGAAACCCCTATGTATTTCCCTCTTGACTTAATTGCAGGTACTATGATCCTATCAGGTTTTGATAGGAAATCCAAACATTTAATTTATGTATCTGGAGAGATTTTGACTAATTTCAGGGATTGTTTTCCATGTGAAACCATAAACCATTTAGAGTCTTTAATAATGAGATCAATGGCCATAACTTTGGTTTGATGCTTGCCAAGAATATGAGTTTTAATTGGACTTTTAAAAACACAAATTGTCTCTCCATTTTATTTTTACTGTTTGGAACTGAGAAGAAATTTTGTTTCCAATCCAATAAGTCCATGATTTGTAGATTCATCCTATTTCTTTAAAGTTTATTTTCCTGAGCTCTCTCTTCTTTTTCCTCTGATACTTTTGCCAAATACAGTAAAAGAAAATCACAACACGATGTCAACATTCTGTTTTTCCAGCACTTGTCCTAAAACTAGATAAGCTAGTTTCTAAGCAAAGGCAGACATATTACCGATATACCTGACCCTGGATATCCTGGACCATCTTTTCAGGCTCTTCTATCAGCTATCTCTTTATTTGGCTATTCTGTATGTTTAGCTCTGTTATTACCACATAATCTCATCAATTTCTATATCAATCAAAAGAGGTTACATTGAAGAATATCTCTGTTTGCCTTTCTAGGTCTTTATGATTACTTTCAGTATATTGTGCCCTGAAGTTATAGTGGAGGGCTTAATGTTATTATCTGGATTAATAGATGCATCAATGGATTCCTTTGTCTTCAGGATTCTAAGTGTTTATCAGTAGGTTACTGGAAGGGCACTGGAAGTTATAAGGAAAGTAGGTTGAGGGTATTTCTTCTCCCTAAAGGTCACCACCATTTGGCTGAATCCTCCATTGAAGGTTACACTTTCTGTCAGGCCTCCTGCACATAAGTACCATCCATGGTCCAGCAGCTTCTTGTTCTTACAGGTCTAGTGGTTATAATGTCTCCAGTGTTCAAATCTTAGCATCATTTCTGCTCCCCTTCCCGAACCTCTGATGTCTTCAACTGTGTATACACTAATCCCCTCAATCATCTAGTTTGAGGAGCTTTTCTTTTACAAGTCCAACAGATTATGTTATACTTTTATGTTATACATTCTTCACATCTTTGTAACTTAGAAAATACAAGTTTAGTTTCATTCTGGGTCACCTGTCCCATGTATATGAGCAGGAAGCCCTGGTCATGTTAGACAATCAACACCACCAGCTTTAGCTTTGCTTCTGCTTCTGTGCTCAGCCAATCCGCAGGAAGGGTCTAAGACCACTCACGTGTCTCTCTCTCTCTTTCTCTCTCTGGCCCTGGATGTTGAACATGACATTCTTTACATTTTGTACTTCAAAGGAACAACAGGAACATTCTAACATGCAACTGAAAGTAAACACTGAAACAATTTAGTGATTAAAAATTTTGAAATGTGAGTGTTTTTGAATATGAAGTTTTGATTGAATTAAAGCAAATACTATAATTCATTTTAACTTCACATATATGAATGATAGAAAAGATAAACAGTATATATGATTTCTAGAATATGATCCTCTTTGTGCTTAAACAATAAGGATTAATTAGTGTAATAATGCTGCACAATTAGATCAAAAGGAAAATGTAAGCTTATGGACAATAAGTGATTGAAAGTTGAATTATATTCAGGCCAGTTTATGAACCTTCCAGGTCTGCTTAGCTGTACCCAAATCCTTGGCCAACAATATGGTCATTTGCCTTGCTTCCCATCCAAAGTAGCCCCAGTATGGGACATTTATTCTCCATGAAAAGTCTGAAGGTAAGCGGTTACTGCTGTTGGTCTTCCTCCCTGGGCCCTTGGTGTCCCCTGTGGTATCATCTTAGCCTCTGGACTTGTAGCCTCGTAATTAGTAGATTGTGAGGGCCGGCATAACAACACCACCATCTGGATGACTTAGATAACATATTTATTCCTAGAGACTAAAAGTCCAAGTTGGAGACATTGGGAGTGTTGGTTTCTTCTGAGGCCTCCCTTCTTGGCTTGTATATGGTCATTTTCTCCCTTTCCTCATATAATCTTCCCTGTAGGTTCCTGTATGTCCTACCTACTCTTTTTAAAGGGTATTGGATATACTCTGTTATAGCCCAGTGACATAGTTTGGGCAAAATTACCTCCATACAGGTCTTTGCTAAATATGTCCACATTCTGAGAGGTTAGAAAGTAACAGTAATGTGAGGGAAACACAGTTCAGAACCCAACACTGTGCTTGTTACTTTGTGGTTGGAGGATGTTGCCACAACTCCTATCTGCTATAAAAACATAAAGAAAAGATAAAGGAATGGAACCTGTCCTCTTTTTCTCCCTTTGGAGGAGAATATGAGCTTCCCATACTACTACCCGCCCCATGCCGCTGACCATTTACAGCTATCAGCTAAAACTGTGTTGAAGGGTCTCTTTCTACTGTCAGAGAGGCTAGATAAGTAATGGACCTCTGAATTTCTATAGCAATGGGGACAAAGAAGAAGGTGATTAAAAATGAATTTTGGAATACTTAATCTACAAAATCTATTCTAGAGAATGCTGTAGAATATTTAGTAAATTTATATTATTTGACCCACTACCAGTGACAGACACAATGCCAAGAACGTGATGTGTAAGTGAACACAACAAAAACACAGATTCTGTCTTCATAAAATTTGCAATATTTTGTGGAAGACAGACAAGTGAAAAGACAATTATAGTGCTGAGAAGATGGGAGTAGTGGAGTCTACTTGGAGAATCAGCAGACCTAACCCTAAGAAATCATTAAATGCTCCGCAAGGCATATGACATCCATACCTTTTTGGCTTTTTTTTTTAATCTTTAGTATGTCAGAAATTTAAAATGTACCCTGCAGAAGTATAATAAGTAGGAATAAACTAATGTATTAGAAATCATCAAAAACAGTCTCGGCACAAAATAATTAAAATATGTGTGTATTTATTTGTAGTTTAGTTTTTGTTTGTTTACTACATCATAATAATGAACCTTGTTGTACTTATTTAAAGGGTTTCCTCTTATTCATTTACTCCTCACAAGAATTAAAGCATTGTCTTTATTCTGCAGAGGAAGAATTCCAGACATTGAAAAAGGAAGTAATTCGCTTAAAGTCATGTAATTATTAAAAGGCAAAGCTGGGATTTGAGTCCAGCTAGTCCAGATCTGAACTTCACACTCTTAACCACCAGGACTCTGCTCCTTATGCTCTGTCTCTGATATTTTAAGTAAATTTAAGAATATATTCAGACTAAAACTACAATCTTTCCTGATTCAAGTTTTGGTCTCTGACAATTACTGCTACTACACTACTTAAATATAAATATTTTCAAGTAAGAACAGGAAGTAATAATTTTCTAATGAAATGGCAATAAAGGAGGACGCTTTATAAATTTCATTAGTGCATAAAATCCCTTGGTTTTCCTAAGGCTGGTCATTTGCTTTGCTCATTCTTTTTCTTCCTCTGGGATAGGCCATAAATTAGATATGTTGTTTTAAATCTGAGACAACTTGGATACTAGATTTTAGAAATTGGTTTTGGTCCTTTCTGGGCAATTAAATATGGGGATTTTTGTTTTAATGTAGTAATGATCTCTTTTCTTATTTTATCTTTTTTTGGTTAGTTATTGTTTTGTATTTTGCTTTATTTTTAACCAAGTTTGATCACTTTCTTAGTCTTTTGTTATGGGACATAATTGAAGGAAATATATTCACTAACTGTAATATGGCTTTTATTTCAGTTTTTCGATGACATACATTCCAGAGTTAGTGAAACCTCAATTTTACTTTATTTTAATCTGTTTGGGAAAAGAGCCTGCCAAGGTGTCAAAGCAAAAATGGGATTTAAAGAATGTACTGGAGTAAAAAAGAAATAAGAATTTTTCTTTGTTTTTCATGTCCAGCATCCATTCCTAAATGTCTATGTAGCACTGGCAATTATACAAAATCAAACGGTATTCTTTGCATAGTCAGTAAATCCACAAACCTCAAAATGCTAGTTGTTTCCATGCAAATGTATTGTGTATAAACAATTGTGACTCAAAACTTTGGCTTTTTCTTTGAATCCAAAAATATAGTAAGTTTTTAACTCTGGGTGTTAGAGCTTGCTGCTGTGTACTAGTTTTTTTCACAGTTCTTTCATCTATTTGTTTTACAAAAGTGCATTTTATATTTTATATAAAATAAATGTTCAAAACTTTCAAGTCTTTTTTAACAGTTATAGTAACTGAGGTTTATGGAATGAATGAAATACAAAATGTTGTGTCAAAACCTATAAGGTCCCTGATCATTCCCAAGAATGTGCTCTTTTATTTTGTTTGCTATGATGCCATTATTTCCCTTTCACCTTGACTCAGCCGCAGGTAGTTCTTATGTTGCTGTGATAAAGTATGACTTCGATTAAAATTGCAATTGATTCTGTGTAATAATTACATTTTGAAATAGACCATCTCAGCTTTCTCTTGGCAATACCTATTTATATTTTAGAGTCTATATGGACTTAGCACTTGAATTCAATTGAGTTTTATTACATTTTAATTTTTCCAATACTGTGATGTGCAAATTAACTAACCTCTGATGTGTTTCACCCTTGCTATTAAGATCTAACAAATAAAAGTATTTTTTGGTTAAAATAGTTGCAAAATTTCACCTCTATACATGTACAGCAGTGCAGCATTGTTATGATCATTGTAAGATTTAGCTTTCTCACCTCTAAAAGGGCAGTGTGTCTCCTAGCTGTGCTTTCACTGGACTACTGTCAGGGGTGAATGGGGGAAGGCAAAGACTTAGCTTCTTAAAATGGAGCACCAGGAGCCCAGAAAGAAAAAAAGGCAATCTAATGTTTCGGAAGTTTCAGGAAAAAATGGATCATCTTTCACCATCTAAGAATTTGCTTAAAGACTTCAGAAAGAAAAATAAAATAATTTAAATTTAAACCAATACAAATGTATTGTGGTATGGAATTCAAAAATTACATAAATGTGTAAGATAATTACTGAAAAGTGTGAAATTTTAAAAATCTCTGTTCTGGCAGCAAAACTTTCCTTTTTTCCCCTCTTCTTTTCTATCACCCTCTTATCCTCCTACCAATCTTCTCTGTTCCTAAGAGGACATGTCTTGGGAAATAAGCATGTAAATGTGCTTAAATATGCACAGAATGGCATTTATATATGGCATTAATATCACTTTTGATCTTTTTGAAATTGTGTGCAAGATCTTGAAGATCCTTCCCCATCAAGTTGCCATCTTCTCAGTGTAGATCACTGCAACTATCTAACTATCTTGCATCTGACCCACTCACTGTGTCTGTTTCGGTCTCTTTCTTTCTTTTCTTTTTTTTTTTTTTTGGTACCGGGAATCGAACTCGGGACTTTGCTCTTGCGAGGCAGGCTCCTGAACCACTGAGCTAAATCCCCAGCCCTGTTTCGGTCTCTTTCAATCCCCAAGTCTAATAGTGCTTTTGAAAGTACTTAAAACCTAGCTGTTGGTTTCGTGTAAGAGATAAAGACAAAAGTATTTCAGAGGTCTTCTTGAGCCTTCCACCATCTCTTCCCCTTCATCCCTAGCTCCCTTTATTTCTACTACTGTCTTCTCCTCTCAGACTCTCTAATGTTCAAGCTCTGTCTTGCTCGAGGACTTTATTCCATATTGTCCCCTCCCCAAATGGGCTCCTTGTCTTGCTTGATGTCTCCCACAAAAAAGGAAACCTCTTAGTATTTTTCTGCCCTCTTCTACCGGGAGAAGCCCCCATTGGCAAGGCCCTATGGCACCTCGCAGCACAGCGCTCCTTGTGACACTTAATACAATTGCAACCAAACAATTCTCATGGAACTATTTCATTCAAGTTTTTCTTTACCACTTCCTTACTTAAATCCCATATATCTATTTGGTTTCAGAGAAGCACATAATAAATTTTATCAAATATACAATATACATATATAATGAATGAATGAATGAGCACAACTATACTTTGCGTAATAATTTTCATCACAGTTGTTTTCCTAAATATGTCATTAACAAAGACAGGAAAATCAGAAATATCCCTGACTACATAGTAATGTTATTATATTGCATATCTCACTTGTGTCAAATTTAATACTAGCATAGTGTTAGATACATAAGACAGTCTGGGTCGGGAATTTAGCTCAGTGGTTCCGGTGCCTGCCTCGCAAGCGCCAAGTCCCGAGTTCAATGCCCAGTACCAAAAAAAACCCCAAAACATAAGACCATCTGAATGAATTTTTACATGACACAATTTATAGAGAAATGAGCAATGGTATGTTTGATTTTAATTTGCTTATTAAGATGTTCTGTGATTGAGATAGAACTATGCATACTCCTCCTAGAAAGAGCATGTTATATTGTCTAACTTCTGTATACTGTCATAGAGAGAGGAAGAATGATTCTACATAAAATCACTAATAGAAATATAGAACAGTCATTAGCCTTTAAAACTAGGTGGTTAATTACCTTTTAAAGAAAATTAGGCACAGACATTTAAAAAAGTAGATTGTCAACATCATAATTTAATTATGTATGTTTTAAATATCCGTTAAAGACAAGAAAAGGTGATAGACATTCCAGTGAAAACAATATCAAGTTTGAGATCACAAGAGATAAAATGAAAACCAAATAGTCACACAGCTATGATAAATGCTATAAAATAATGTTATAGGATATATTGTGTTCTTCCCTTCCTCCAAATTCATACATGGAGATTGCAATCCCCAATACTTCAGAGTGTGGTTGTATTGAGAGATAGGGCCTACACAGTGTAAATAAGACATGAGGTTTGAAGGGTAGGCCCTAATTCGATATTGCTGGGTTTCTTACAAAGAGAGGATTAGAGCACAGAAGCACATAAAAAGAAAACTATGTAATGATGCACAAGAAAACAGCTATCTTCAGGCCAGGAGTAAAGTGTTCCTCTGAAGAAAACAGCCCTTCCAACACCTGGACCTTGGACTCTAGTCTCTAGAATTGAGAGGAAATATATTTCTGGTTTCAGCCACCCAACTGTGGTACTTTGTTATAGCAGCTTTAGCAAGCTAACACAAAAAAATATAATTGAAATGATTTGAGAAAGCAGAGAATACATGTTTAATTAGTGCATTATAATGAAGGTAGCATCTCCATTTATTTTCTAAAAGTTGTGTTAAACTTGCACAGCAAGATCAAGATCAAGTCTTCCCTGTTTCTGTGTATCACTCAGGAAACCTCTCAAAGTGATGTGTTTTAATTCAACTCCAATTTTCGTCAAGCACACCTTGGCACATTACCTGGAGGTCATCTGTGTTAGTTCCTGAGACTGTATAATAAATTACTGTACTTTTAGTGATGGAACACAACACAGAATTATTCCAGTATAATTCTGGAAGTCAGAACTGAAATGAAGATTGACATGTCAACAAGACTTTTTTTTAATTCTCAAGGGAGAACTTTTGTCATTTTCTCTTCAGGTTTTAGAGAATGCCAGCATTCTTTGGCTCATAGTTTCTTCTCATATCACTCCAATTCCTAATGGCACATCTCTGAATACTGCTTTTGATCTTAACCTTCTCCTCATAAAGCCTTGTATAATTATATTGCTTTATACATCACTAATCTTTACATTATTGCAACAAAATATCTGAGGTAACTGACTTAGAGGGTGAAGGATTTATCTTGGTTCACGGTTTCAAAGGTTTCAGTCCATGGTCACTGGCTCCTTCACTCTGGGCTAGTGGTGCAATGCACTGTGGCAAGAGCATGTGAAGGAAGAGATATGCTCACTGCATGCAGGAAGTGTCTGACATTCCTACAATTCCTTAAGTGCCTGACATTCCCAAGTCCCTAACACTTGGCCCCATCTATTAAAAGTTCCCCTGCTTTCCACTAGTGCCTTTGACACATGGGCCTTTGAGGTAATCAAGACCTACACTTTAGCAGTTCACTTGGATAATCTAGGACATTATTCCTAACAGCAAAGTCTATTTTGCCAAGTTACATAGGTACAGGTTCTGAGGATCAGGACATGGATAATTTTGGGACCTATGTTCTGCCTACTACATCCTACACAGCACATCTTGTATGTTCTAGTATCTCCCATGTTAACTTTTGTCCTTTAACTTCCATTTCCTCATTTTTATTAAATCTGGTCATTGGCCTCTACACAGTACTCATTAGATTATTTTCCTTCCTGACATTACTTTTGTCCTTAATCTATGCCTACAGTTGGTTGATTGAACTACTGCCTACACTGATTGGTCAGTTTTCTCATTACTCTTCTACCTCCTGAGGCCATCACAGCCCAAGCTGCACCAGTCCTGTGGTCCACCCACCATCTCTTCCTATATACTGCTTCTCTCGCAAAGTTGGGGCCAAAAACCACAGTCACAACCTAATTCAGTCTTCTATAGGAGGGAAGGTTTCTCTTACTTCTAACTTTCCAGTCTCAAGGTCTACTAAAACAAAACAAGAAAATTTTGAACCTTTCATCTCAAAAATCCTTCTCAATTCTCACTATTTCTCAGTATATGATGTAACTGCCTATGCCCAAGAAATAAGAAAAGTCAATTAACACAAAATAACTGTTTCATGTTTCAACACTCGTAAACTCCTAGAAAGGAATCTGGACTCTTATTCTGGAAAAAAAAAATATATATATATATATATGAACTAAACTGGATTCCAGCAAAAGCTGTGGGAATGGTGACCAGTCTCCTCCACTCTGAGGAAATTCTGGGTAGCATTTAGATTGGATTGTGTCATTGTGCTGCTCAGAAGTCTTTGATGGTTGTTTTTTTTTTGAATCATCTGATTTTATTTAGCACACCAGGACAAATTATTCTGGTAATAAATTAATATGTACAGTTACAAAAAATGTTGGGTGCTATGAAAAGTGCTTCTGTACATATAAAGTATATGTAGATTTTTTTTTTTTTTTTGGTACCCGGGATCCAACTCAGGACCTTGCGCTTGTGAGGCAGGTGGGGGAACCTATGTAGAATTTTTAAACAGTTTGATTTAATAATTTCGAAAATCAGAAGTGTGGCAACATCAAGTTATTGAAGGAGACTGGAGTTTCCAGTCTCTGTAATTCATGATTCAGTTTTGAGTGTATAAAATTTTCAATCACCATTTCAGTTCATGCAAGTCACCACACTTGAAACAAGACCTGACAGCTAAGCAACTACCTGATACAGTCTCCCAACCGTATAGATGAGGAACCTACTAGCCTGGCCAGAGATGACAAAGTTAATCAGACACAGAACTTGGGTTATGTGGTTTTCACAGGTGCTCCATAAATGTCAGGGCAGGGGATGGGAGCGCTGAATAAGGCACATGTATCACTCAGAAGTCCAGTATTATTTCAAAGACCTAGGTTTTCCTTTCTGCTTAATGTAGGATTCATTCCTGGTGTTTTTGTATTCACAAATATAGTGATTGAGCGTGATGGTTCTTAATTATTTACCAAGCAACTTCTTATCTTGTCAAGGACACCCATTCCAAATCTTCCATGCCACAGCTTGCCATTTCAAATCTCCACCTCACCCTCTACCTATACTGTACTTCTCTCTGCTATTCACAGGGAGCTAGCCCCCTGTTATCCAAATGCAGGTCCATAATACTGTGCATTCTTAGCTTGCTTTTCTCTCCCTCTGTAACGTGCACACACTTTATCTTAAGCTTGCAGACATCTACTTCTGAACAATTTATATCTTACTCTTCCTTGGAAAATTTCCTCAACTTTTCTAAGAAAGGGTAGCAGATTCTTTATTTTCTTTTAAAGTTATTAGTATTAGTGTTTGCAGTATTGGGGATTGAACTAGGTGCTCTACTACTGAGATATAGCCTCAGGCCTTTTTAAACATTTTTTTTTTTTTGTACCAGGGATCGAACTCGGGACCTTGCACTTGCAAGGCAGGCAGTGGCACCACTGAGCTAAATCCCCTACCCTAAACATTATATTTGAGACAGGGTCTCACTAAATTTCCCAGGCTGGACTTAAACTTTTGATATTCCTGCCAAGTTTCTCAAGTAGCTGGAATTGCTGGTGTGTCACAACTCTAGGTTTTTCTGAATTTATTAGCTGCCTAGTTCCACTGGTATTACTACTATTAATGCTACTAATATCATTACAAGTACAGTAATAACTAGCTGCTATTTATTGAGTAAATCCTAATGTGTATTTTTTGCACCCCTGTAATTCCACATGCTTTTCACTATGTATATTGAATAAATTTGTTTAGGGATAGGTGAGATTAAAAATACTTATTAGGCTTCATTCTGATTAAAAGAACTTGGGAAAATTATAGTACTCAAACATAGTATCTTTTTTTCCCCATGTTTTGCTTTTCATTTTTAAAGTCATGTTTACATCTGTGATGCAACATATAGCTCACAGTGTCATTTTAGGAGGCATTCAGTATATAGGAAATATTTCTAATCATTGCACAGAATATCAAATTAAAGATTCTAAGCCTCCATCTGTAATAACTTAGTCTGGCTGGCTGATGCAGGTTGCATTACTGTACATTTATGTTTTTATTTTAAGTCATCACCTTGTAAATTATCTTTTCATTGACAGCCTGTAACAGGGATTAGAAGACTCTTGCAGCTTTGAGGACTCCCCAGAGGATGTAGCCTACCAATTACACTGCACCACAAGCACTGTGGAGCAGCAGCACTTCGACTCTGCCAGCTACAGCACCACTCAACAGATCTTGGTACAATTGGCTTTTTATGGATAGTATTTCCTGAAAGTTTAAAATTTCCTAGACTCCAAATTTTCCTAAAGCCAAGGCCACTATGAGTCTATTTCAATATATGACAGACTCAACTGAGCATCTAACCAATAAAACCTAAATCAACTGATGTTATATTTGAAGTCATACATCAGATGCATAACTAACTATGCTCCTTTTTTCCTGAAAATGAAAATACACGAACATAGGGTTGGTTAGCTAAGTAAATACTGTGGAATTTGAAACTATTACTTCTTTACTCATGCCTATAATTGTTGGTCTCCCAGCGATCCCTGGAAACTGGATCTTCTAAATTAAATGTGCTGAGGCAACACGTCTACCCCCAATCTGACCCAAAGGGCTTCATGGTTTACTTTAAAGATGAAGTTGATATTACTTGTCTTGGTTCCTGAAAAAGGCTTCCTTTATGTACTGCACTGAAGAAAATGTGGTTCATTTCATTAGGAGAAAGCACAGAGCTCTCAGCAGAACATTTTACTGGAATGCTATAGAAAATTCACATAGCAGGCATTTCAGCATATGCTGGGAGAAGAGTTAGTAAGAATATTCTTTCCTATAATCAAGGGATGAGAGATTACAAAGAGCTACCTCAATATTTTTCTTTTAGAAAATAAAATATTAATGATATAAGTTGTACATGTAGCTAAAGGAAAAATGAAAAGTAGTAGCAATGATGTAACAGTTACCTCTTTCATACATTTAGACAAGTTATATGAGTTAATGCCCAAGACCATTGTGTTTACTTTTAAATTATCCTCCTTGTCACCCTCCCCATGATGTAGAGTAACTGCATATATGTTTTTATCCTTAAAATCAACACTTTGATAGCTGCTTAGTTTAGTTGTAAGACATTATAAGAACATTTACAAAGGCATAAAAAATCCTGATTGCTAAGCATAAAAAGAAGAATATGCATAATATGGGAAATTATGAATTTTTATTATCCACTTTCTCTGAGCTCCATTTTTCACACCATTATGGAGTCAGCATGGCTTAGAAGAAAGATCACAAGGCCAAGAGGCATCAGGATTAGATATTCCTCTGCCAGCTCTCACAAGGCCAGCTTTACACCTTGGAGCTTGAACTGAGAACTGTTCATACTCTGTGTAGGTATAACACTTCATGATTCAATTTTTGCAGCTTTTTCCATAGCACATCATCTATCCTCTGTACCTACTTATCTTTCCATATATCATTTCTCAGGAAATTCATATTAATAGTATTTATTTCATTTTATATTTGGCTAAAACTGCAATTTCCAAAATCTACTCATGTACCAAGTAATTTGGAAATGTACAGTTAAAAATAAGACTATAACTGATGGCATAAATATCTCCAAAATTGTAATACATTGTGAGATGAAAAATATGCTAAATTGAGACAGTCATTTAGCATAACAAATATGATACTTCCTGGGTAGAACAACTGTTTACAGATTTAATGAGCTTATCCTGGAGCGAAGAGGAAGGGTTTAAACAATCTATACAGAGAGGTCAGAGACTGAATAGATTAACTTAAGACATGATGGTATATTAAGAAAAAATTATTTTTTAGAGCTTATGGGTTTATCTGCTTAAATAGTAAATCTCTTATTATCCTTTCTCTTGCATTTTTTTCTGAAGACTTACTGTGCTGTGACTTGTATACATTGATAGGAAACGAATAGGAGAATATATTATTTTTATCTGTAGTATGTAGTACATTATACATCCTAATTCTCATATCTCAATGGAGCAAGTTCTTCTGTTAAAAAAGGACTACAACAAAAAAATTTGTAGAATAATAAAAGAAACAAGAGGCATATACAATAGAAATAAGGGGATTATTTTGAATAGTTTTTCTTTAGCTTTCCTGCTTAATTATGTTAAGATTAGCATTTAAATAATTATCTTCACATAGCTAAATTATTTTTATGTTATAAAAGTTCAAAATGCTGAAAAAAATAGCCAGCTGTGAAGAACACCAGGTCTCCAAATAGGAGCAGAAAGGGCAATGCTCATAACAATGTTCGCTACTTGCACTCTGCAATGAGAGGCTATCAGGACTAGTGTTTAAGCCCCATGCAGAAAAGTGGCTGCTGCCATTGTGTACAGAACATTCCTTGTGCTCTTTCCTTGCAAAAACTCTTCCCATGTGTTTTTGAGACTCTTGGCTTTTATTTCTACTGCATGCTCTCAAATTTCAAATTATCCTTCGATAAAACATGGCTAAAGAGATGTCATCCTTTTATCTACCTTTGGACATCCTAAAGTAAATTAATCTTTAAAGCAATAAAAGCAGAGTACACTTATTAAAATTAGCAGTAATTCTACAAACACCACTGCATGAATACCATGACGTAGACACTATGTCGACTCTGGAGATAAGACATAGTTGATAACAGTGTGAATGAAAATGTAAGGAAAATAAGCCTCAAAACTGACAGAGGGACAGGGATTTAGCTCAGTGGCACTGTGCCTGGCTTGCAAGCCCAAGGTCCTGAATTCGATCCTCAGTACCCCCCCCCAAAAAAAAAACTGACAGGGACTTTGGAGATATGCTATTAAATCTCCATGGGTAAATCCTATTTCTTTTTCATTTTGGAGTTCTTGCTGTTTACACAATAGCTAAGATTTGTCAGGATCTATATGCAGTGGTATTTCTGTTCAGTGGTACTTCAGTTCACGTTCCTGCAGATGTATTCATATATGCACCCCCTTAATGCTGCTGGACAGGCCAAGCTAAACATTGGTTACAAAATAGTAATGGTTGTTTACCTCATGGTTCCTATTACTTCCAAGTGTGCTGTGACTTTCAACAGAGTTGCAGAGATCTATATGAGAGTTTATACAGAATTTAAAAAACACAAAACAACAAGCTTTTATCAAAAAGGTATTTTTCATTGTTGGTTTGATTCCTGAATGTGGCAGGAAGCTTTCCAGAAATAATTTTTGGAATGAAAACTGATTTTTGTAAAACTAAGTAGATAAAATCATGTTCTGTGATCAGTAGGTGTGAATTTAAATATTAAGGAGTTCAGGTAGTAGGATTATAATGTATCATGGAAATCTATAAAAATGCTTCTATTTTTTTCTTATAAAATACTAAACTTAGTCTAAAATAGTAAATATTGTTATTCAGTCCAAGCGCCTGTTTTTTTATTCCTTCTCTAATGCTCATCTTTAATACTGACTTCAAATTTTAAATAAATCAAACCCTTATAGCTATTGAAATTAAGGGGCAAATCAGCAGACTATGCTAGGCACTGAGGAACAAAGAAAACAAGTTCCTTACTAATAAGAAATTCACAACATGTCAAGGGAGTCATAACTGTCAAATATGACAAATAGACAATAGACAACTATAACTTAAGAGGCTTTGGCACTTCAAATTGATCCTCTTTGAAATATCCTGGGTGAATATCAATACCACTCCTATGTCTCTATATATGTATCATGTTGGGTCTCTTGTTTCTAGTACATGCATGTGTACACACACACGCACCTCTCTAGTGGCAGAAAAATTACTATCCTATTATTTATGTACACACAGAAAGATAGTACCTCCTAAACTTAGACTGACCAAGTGACTTGCTCTGGGAAAAGAGGTAAGAGCAGGTACTGCATATTTCTCATCCAGAGGATTTAATTGCTAAAGCTAAAAGCACTAAGTCAAAGTAGCCTGAAGTGCTAAGACAATACATGGAAAAAAGTTGACCTGAAGAGAATATTGATTATGCAGAGTACTGAAAATGATGAGCAAGTAATAATTTTTGTGTTTATATTGAGTCATTGGTCATTTGTTGTTGTCACTACAAGACAGTATCATCTATTTTGACTAAAACATCTTTAAGAATGAATACAAGGAAGTGAATCTTAACTTAGAAGAGTTATGTGCATAGATATTTTATTAGCCATTTTCCTATTGCTGGAACAAAACATCTGTGATCTGCCACTTACAGGAAGACAGATTTATTTTAGCTCATGGTTTTAGTAGATTCGGTCTAAGGTTGGATGACTCTGGGGCAGAAGCAGAATGGTGGAAGGGCTTGGCGGAGGAATACTGCTCATCCCATGACAGCCAGGAAGTAGAGAGCAAAGGGATGAGCTGGAGACCAGAATACAGCCTTCGAGGTCACACTCGCAGTGACCTACCTCTTCCAAACAGGATGTACCTCCTAACAACACATTCAACTATGAACACATAAGTATCCTCATGATCCACTCACCTTCTAAATCCCTACCTCTGTTCACATGAACAATTTGGGGAGCATTTTAGATCTTAACCTTAACATTCCACCCTGACCCTAAAAGAGTCATATTTATCTCATTATGCAAAATGCATTTAGTCCTTCCCTAAGAGTTATCAAAGTCATAAGAGTTCAGCTCTGCCGAAAAGTTCAAGTCCACAGTCTCCTCTGAGGCACAAGGCAAACTCTTAGCTGTGAGATACAATAAAAATAACAAGAAAGTGAAATACTTCTAGCATGCAGTGGCACGGAGTAAACATTCCCATTTGAAAAGGGAAGAATATGGGAATAAAAAGAAAATCAGGCCACACAGGCACTTTCTTATAGTGAAATTGCAAAATTTTCATGTCTTTTGGCTCTAATTTTTGCCTCTGATCCATACTGTAGATCTGGTTAAAAGAAGCTGGCAAAATCCATGCATGGCCTGAACATTAGACTGCCATGAAATTTCCTTTTCCAGATTAACTAGCTCATTACTTAAATTCAGCCTCACACAAAGTCTTATGACATGGGCAAAATGTAGACAACTAGTTATCAATCTATAACATGCATAGCCCCTAGTTATGTTTCCAATAGAGTCCTCATTCCCAGATGCAATCTCATGAGCCCAACCTTTACTCTCCACATTCCTATTACCATTCTGGGGCTTCTGAGTTCCTACCAGATTCCTCTATAAATCTCTGCTCATGAGATTCTAGATAGGTCTTCTCTAGCCAGAATCCCCAAATCTTTCCAAACTCCTCCTGTAAACCAGTTCCAAAGACTTGAGTGGGAAACTGACCAGAGGGATGCTTGATATTAATGTTGAAGGAAGGGACTTTGGAAATAGATTTCTGGAATACATGGTCAAAGATTAGAACAGCTCTGCAGGGCAACAGTCAGCACAATCAGCAATAGGTTACTCCTAGAAGATGCTTGCTCTGGTCATTGTGTTCCTTCTGCCCTTTGATAAGCTTTCTGTCCAATAAATTTGCAGCCCATCCTTTCCTGGTCCTGTTTGCTGGCCAAAACTCCTATACAATATGTTGCAAAATGCTTCTTTTGTATGTCTTTGTTCTCATATCCTTGAGTTACAAATAATTAACCACACAAGTCTTAGCCCATGGCTGTTTCCCTGAGGCTCTCTTATGCTGAAGAAGCAGTGCCTCTGGGTTCTCAGTGTTTGAACTAAGTCTTGCCTCAGTAATCTTTTTCATCGTTTATGCAGCCACTCAAACACTGAGACAGATTTTGGAACCACATGGTCGTATATACTCAACTGATCGCTCCACTTCTTTGGTGCCAGTTTTCTATGAATCATTTTCTTATCATTGGGATAAAATACTTGACACCAGCAACTTAAAGAAGGAGAGGCTCATGGACTTAGTGGATTCAGTACAAGGTTGGCTGGCTCCAATGCTGAAAGAGCTTGGTGGAAGGACCTGGCAGAGGAAAGCTGCTCAACCTGCAGTAACCCGGAAGCAGAGAACAGAAGGAACCAGGAACAAGAATACACACTTCTAGGTCATGCCTCAGTGACTCAGCTCTCCTGCCCCTGCCTTACCTTCTACCATCATATTCAGTTATGAGCTCATTGGCACCCCCAGGATACAAATATCCCAAAAACTCCACTTCTGAACACATGAGACTTTTGTTGGATATCTTATATCTAAACCATGAAAGGCCTGTACTAAAAATACACTCCATGTATACAATATACACATATATATGGATATTATATATGTACACACTATCTCCCATGAACAGCTATATAGCAATAAGAAGCAGTGAAGACTTGTACACTCAGCAATGAGGATGCCCTTTTATTTTATTTTTTTGTTTTGGGGTTTTTTTTGGGAGGTGTTGGTACCAGGGATCAAACACAGGACCTCGTGGTTGCAAGGCAGGTACTACACCACTGAGCTAAATCCCTGGCCTGAGGATGCCCCTTTAAAGACAATACTGAATGAAAATAGGAATAGTAAACTCATACTAATGTGCACTGTACAAGAATGTATATAATCAAAATTACATATATATACACGTATATACTTTAAAAAGTATATATATATGTTATATATATACATATCAAATGTATTAGAATGATTGTATATTGGAGAGAGAGGAGAGAGGTGGGAATGGGGATAAAAATAATAAAAAATAAACTGAAGAGAAGAGAAATGTTCTATAGAAAAGAGATGAGCATATCCAGGAATATCTCAGTTCAGAAATGGTTCTGTTCACAAACAATTTGGTTTGCAAATAAAAACATTCAGCAGAATTTTGCTTTTGCTAGTGACCTCCTCATGGGGTAAGGAACATGACTGTGGATATCTTCCTCCCACCAACAGGAACAAGGTGATCTTCCCCAGAATCACGGAAGGCCTCTGAGTCAAGAATTAGAATTTTAATGAGTTCAACCCTGATTGTAGGTGTACATGCTCTCAAGATGTGCAGGACTTGTGTTTTGCTAAGGTGGTCCAATTTAGATTTAGAGGGTCCATAAGTAGTGATGAGATGAATGAACATGTTGCAACATACCCTGTAGAGAACTGATAGAATATGGGAAAAAATCAAGAAGAGCTCTTTTTTTTTTGGTACAGGGGATCGAACTCAGACCTTGAGCTTGTGAGGCAGGCGCTGGAACCACTGAGCTAAATCCCCGGCCCTACATTTTAGATGGCAAGAATATAAAGAAATTCAGCCTACTGGACAAATTTTGTTGCTGAATGGATTCATCAAAGGGATGAAAAGAGGAATACTGAAGTGTATATCATTGTGATTCGCAGATTTTTGGGGGGGGGAGGGGGGACCGAGGATCGAACTCCGGACCTTGGACTTGGGAGGCAGGCAGAACCACTGAGCTAAATCCCGGCCCAATGGTTTGCAAATTCTTCTCCTGTGTTAATCACCACATATAATTAAGAAGTTCATGTTGAATCTAAAAGCAATGAATTGTAAACCTAATGGTTAACAATGTGAAAATATAAGGAAGATTACATGATTTTTATGTGTGTGAAAACTAAAAAAATTAAGTTCTTAGGAAGTTGAAGAAAAATTGTGAATAAGGAGGAGTAAGGAATGATTTTCTTAGACTGAAAATTTCTGAAATATGAGAAAACTTGAAGAATAAATGGAAAAAGAAAATGAACATTGATTTCTTTTGGTCTATATAAAATCTTGCCTTCATAAATTAAGAACATTTGATCAAATTATGATTTTTTTATAAAGACTGACTTTGACATAGATACCTAGCCTCGTTGTTACTATGAACTTGAATATATGCTTTAAATTTCTATCCAGTTTCAGATAATTTTAATTAATTTATTAGCTGGATTTTATTTTTTTAAATAATCTACTGAAATATAAAGTCATTTTAAGAGAGGAGACCACCCCTCTATATGGAAATGGGCAACTATGAGTTAACTGTGTTATTAGGCTATTATGGGTTAACTAGGTAACTGTGCTCTTTGTAGAATGTACCTGAGTGGCCATGACAACTTCTGTAATCTGTCACTAAAGGAGCATAATGGACTCAAAGTCCATCTAGAACTCTTTGATCTCCCCCCTCCACTGCTTTGCTTTGTGTAAATCCTGCGTGCTCTATTCCCAGGGAAACTTCAATGGAATTAAGCCTCCTAGATGTAAAAAGAGGTATTTAAGGAAGTTGAAACTTCCATTTGGGGCTCTTGAGACAGGAGTCACTGGCTGAAGCACTAGCATCATTAAAAGCCGCTTTTGCTCCTATCTTCTTGTTAAAGAGTTATCCGTGCTAGGGTCCTCTTTGTTTCCTGCTTCAATATAAAAGTTTTTCAATAAGGAATGCAAATAACATAATACAATATTTTAAGAGCCTGAGAACATAAATAAAATCTGTTTTGCATTTTTTTCTGATGAAATGATGCTGGGATTATATTTTCTTTTAGTTTCTTATTGTTTTTTGGAAAGAAATTTACAAGTATCTACCTTGTAAATACTACAAATTCTATCTTTCAGAAAAGAAACAAAAGTAGAAACAAAGAAATATATAAATGATTTCTACATGAAATGTAGAAAATTATCATTACTATTTCTTCTGAAGGTTTTTAATTAAAAATAAAACAATATTTCATAAGATTTTATTAGTAATATAAATTATGTATAAGTTCACATAAGTTACATGAACTTTGAACTTCAATTTGTTTATATTGTGTAGGATGGGGGTGAAAAATTATTTTAAGAAATATATTCTACCTACTTTTAAAAAATTCTAGTTCCTCACAAAAATATAAATTATTTATTTGCTCAAAAGTGTCAAAGTCTATATTACCTGCATAATTATAACAAGATAATTATAAATAACAATTACTTAGTTCAAACATTCATTACATAGTGGGCACTTTTCTAAGTGATAGGCACATTTTAAATCATTTACATTTTACTACAACTTTATGAAGTACTGTTAGGAAAAAAAAATCAAAGTGCAGTGAATTCGTGGCTCTTATCTACCATCATAGAGTACGTCAATGAATCTCCAACATATAGTTTAGCTCCAGAACTTATGCTCTTAACCACTTGCTATTTTTCTCCTTCAGGTGTGACAGTCATGATTTCATCATCTAGCAGGAGGAAACCCTTCTAGATCTCCTCTTGCATATTACCCTGCTATGTTTACTCAATTTCCTTGTATTCACATCTATTGTATTCCTGTGTCTGTGGTTGTTTATGTTTGTCTTTCCTTATGTAATGCCTGTGCCACTTTTTTTTTGGTACTGGGGATCGAACTCAGGACCTTGCGCTTGTGAGGCAGGCACCAGAACCACTGAGATAAATCCCCAGCCCTTTGTGCTACTTTTAATACCCCGGTCAAAAGTCACCTTCTCTAAGATTTCTTCCCAGGGACCCCTGTAGTACTACAATCAAAGTGGATGCAATTTCCTTTCTTATATTCCCTTATACTCTATTGATAAGCATACACCACTCATAGATCTCTTCCTGCATATTACTTTTTACTTTGTTTTGTGGTTGCATTTTCACATTTTGATATCCTTAGATGATCTTTCAGTGTTCTTTTATTTTGTTCAATTCTGTTATTGGTACATTTTAGGTATACAACACAATTATATTTCTCATTGGGAACTTGTACCTTTACATGATGCATCGTGGTTCTTATTTTTTCCCCATTCCTAGCCCTCCCTTCACCCCTCCACCCTTCCCTAATTACAAAGACTTTATTTCCATTTTTTCCATTTCTCATCATTTTTCCTTTCCCTTCTTTCCTTTCCCCTGCCTGCCCACTACCCCTACCCCTTTGGACCTTTTCTTCCTATTTCACATTATCGATTATTCATTCTAATCATTGGTACATTTTAGGTATACAATATAATGACATTTATCATTGGAAATTTGCAACTTTACATAATTTCTGTTGGTTCTTATTTTTCACCCTTGCCCAGCCCTCCCGTCAACCCCTCCATTCTGCCCTATTTACAAAGATTTTGTTCCTATTTTTCCATTTTCTCATGTTAATTCCATTCCCTTCTTTCCTTTCCCCTACCCCTCCCACTTCTTCCCCTTTGCCCCTTTTCTTCCTATTTCACATTACCTATTATACGTTTTAGTCCTTATTTACACTTTCAGTTTCTCACACCAGAGAAACTATTTGGTATTTACAAGTGTGTCCTATTTATTTCACTTAAGAGTATTGCCTCAATGTACATCCACTTAGCTATAAATGTCTCTAATTTCTCATTTTTTATGGCTGAGTAGTACTCCATTTTATAAAAAAAACCCCACATTTTCTTTATCCAGTCTCCAGTTGATGGGCATTTGGGCTGTTTAAAAAGTTTTAGCTATCACAAACTGTGCTGCTATGAACATGGGTGCACATATATCACTGTGGTATGATTCTTTTAATTCTTTTGGGAAGATCCCCAGCAGTGGAATAGCAGGGTCAAATGGGACTTCCAGTCCTAGTTCTTTGAGGTATCTCCATACTGATTTCCACAGTGCTTGCACCAGTCTACACTCCCACCAGCAGTGGAGCAGGGTTCCTCTTTCCCCACAGCCCCGCCAGCATTTGATATTGGTTGATTTCATGATAGCAGCCATTCTTTCTGGAGTGAGGTGGAATCTCAGTGTTGTTTTCATTTGCATCTCTCGAATGACCAGTGATGTTGAACATTTTTTCATGTATTTATTTGCTACTTCTACTTCTTTGTCTGAGAAATGTCTGTTCATTTCAGATGCCCATTTTTGGATTGGGTCTTTAAATTTGGGAGGTCTGATCTTTTTAAGTTCTTTATAGATTTGAGATAGTAGACCTTTGTCTGAGGAAAAGCAGGTGAAGATTTTTTCCCACAATGTGGGTTCTCTCTTCACACTGCTGGTGGTTTCTCTTGCTGTGCAGAAGCTTTTTAATAAGAAGAGATCCCACTTGTTAATTGTTTGTGCTAGTTCACGGGCAACTGAGGAAAGTATTCTAGACTTAATAACCAAATTCAGTCAAGTAGCTGGTTACAAGGTCAACACACAAAAATCAATAGCTTTCCTCTACACAAATGACAGACTCACTGAAAGAGAAGTAGAGCAAATAATTCCTTTCACAATAGCATCCAAAAAACTGAAATACCTAGGAATCAATCTAACAAAAGAAATCAAAGACCTCTTCTCTGAAAACTATGGCACTCTGAAAAGTGAGATTGAAGATGATATCAGAAAATGGACAGACATCCCCTGCTCCTGGGTAGGAAGGATTAATATAGTGAAAATGGCCATACCTCCAAAACCACAATATAGATTCAATGCAATTCCAATTGACATCCCAGCAGCATACTTCACGGATCTTGAGAAAACAATCCAAAACTTCATTTGGAACAAGAATAGACCCAGAATAGCAAAAGCAATTCTAGGTAACAGAGACATGGCAGAGGGTATCAAAATCCCCAACCTGCAACTATACTCCAAACTACTGTGATAAAAACAGCATGGTACTGCCAAAGAAACAGACCTGAGGACCAGTGGAACAGATTAGAAGATGCAGAAACAATGCCAGGTACATTCAGCCATCGCATCTTCGATAAAGGAGCCAAACACCCTCACTGGAGGAAAGATAGCCTCTCTAATAAATGGTGCTGGAAAAATTGGGTTTCAACTTGCCAAAGATTAAAACTAGACCTATATCTCTTGCCATGCATTAAACTAAAATTGAAATGGATTAAATATCTAAATATTAAAATAGAAAAGCTGAACCATTTGGAACAGAGGTTAGGTAGAACTCTTGAATACATTGGTGTAGGATTTTTCAGTGTTTGATGATAGGGATTGCTTTCTTGAATAGACAAGTGATTTAAATGGAAAAAGAGATAAAAAATATTGAAGTGAATCAATCTAATGGAAGTAATTAAAGTGCCCACGTTCAGGCATTCATTACCTGATTTTTTTCTGCTGACCACTGACACTATTTTATACATAAATTTGAGGTACCTGTTAAGAACACATTCACTTCTGAAGTGAATGACACATTTTTTACCTAGTAAGATTCTGAGTCAAAAACATGAAAATAAGATATAAGTTAATCCTTTAAAAAACTTGAGAAAAATTTATAGCAAACTGTGATTTTCAAGTTTGAATAGGACATCCAAACTTCAATTTTCTAATTATATTTCTATCTACTTGATCATAGAAGGTATATGTCTTACACTCTTACAATAATTCATAGTACATACCCGTAGAATATGATTAATATATTCCAGACAAATGAAAAAACAAATGTATAAATGATAACAAAAACTTCAAGAAATAATTTTAGCATATGCATTTGCTTAAACTTTGAATCTAGATTAAATGAGTATTTTGGATAATGTCAAGAATATTTACTGTTACTAAAAGAATTTTGGCTCTTTTGTGGATCAAAGTTGTTATTAATCAAAATAGATGACAATGATGGTCAAGAATAACACACTAAACAGGTAGATAAATATATCAAGAGAACCTGATGTGTTTTACCTATCTGTGCTTGCTTCTGATTCTTCAGGGAATTTACATTCACTTTTATCTCAAGGAACCCATTTAACCCATTATATTTAGAAACCCATTCAAACTGGAAAGATAATGCAATTTCAAGGAAAAATTGAAGCTCATGCAAAAATTAACCATAATTCATACAGGGAAACAAAACAAAAAGTACAACTGGCAGGAAATATAGCCAACAGAATCATTAGTTAAGCATGGGCAAACATAAACATTACTGAGAATTACACATATCTAAAATATAAACTTGAAAAAAATGTCAAGAATAAATAGCAAGAATATTTTACATGAGAAAAATTGTATCTCCAAAATGAAAATAATGTATTAATGAAAGAAAATTTAATAAGTTTGCTATGACATCAGCAAAGACACAAAGAGAGAATTACTAAACAGAAAACAGGTCACCAAAAATATTGAGAGTACAATACAGAAAAGCAAAGTAATATAAAATGTATGAAAGTTAATAAGCAAACTGGAGGAATAAAAATATGCTATACACAGGAACCTAATAACCTTAATAAATGTAAATATTATGTATCATAAATGTGAGATAAGATTAATAATATCAACAAGAATTAAAATGAGGAATCAGGATTTAGACAAGGAGGAACAGAGGTGGAAGGGAAGGGGAAGGGGATTTAAAACAAAGAGCCAAACTGTGGTATGTATAAGTACCCACTCCCCAACATGATTCTATACTGCATGTACTGCAAACATGTATTGATGATAAAAGAAGGTATATTTTAGTTTGGATACATCTGAAAATAAAAGCTTAATAACAGGTCAAAGTTATACTAGGAAACAGGAATACAAACTGGAATGGAAGAGAAAAGACAATTGTGGCTTATTATCTGTAGCTATCATAGTTATAGAGTTGCAAAGGGAAAGAGAGAATAGAAAAATTCTATACTTAATGTATCATCAATAGAAGTCAGTGGGCACCAAAAAAGGAAAAACCCAGAAAACATTTGAAAAGCAGGTAGAGAAAAAAGAATAAAGAATAGCTTAGAAAATTCCAGTGTGATTTATCAACAAGAATAGAAGCTAAAAACAGTGAAACATTTATTTAATATGTTTATTTTATCTGTTAAATTAGAATTACATAGTAAAATATGTTTTGAGATTATGAATAAAATAAAACCACATTTTGTTAAAAACTAAGTGACTTCCCACAATCAAAATAACAAAAGGAAATAAGGTGTGGCATCAAACAAAATATATGTCATAGTTAGGAGTAAGAATGCCACTACATATTTTTTTTTAAAATGTTCAAATTCAGTTTACCTAAAAGTAAAATATTTAAAGCAAAAATCAAAATAAATACAAATAATAAAAGATAATTTCCATTTTTTCCCATTGTTTAACTATTGCAGGTCAAGCATTCAACTAAAGAGTTTGGAAAAATCAGTACCACAATTAACAGGTGTGAGCTAATGGTCTAATTCAGTGAGTACACTTGAAATACACTACACAGTCCATATTCACCTCAAATATTCTCAGAACTTTTGTAAAGCTCAACCCTAACAGATCCATATAAGTCTTCATGCCACGAAGTCAAGGTTTAAATGAGTAGAAAAGAGAATTAGACAAATTCTATTTATTTGGAATTAAGAAACACATTTAGTATTTTCAGTGATTTTTATTCTAGCCATTTTCTCATGTAGTAGTATTATATTGTATTTTTTTTTATAAACATTTTCCCTATGACTTAGGTGTTGACCATTTTCTTATGGTTATTTTCAAATTTTTCCCTCTGTATGAAATACTTGTTTGTATGTTGACTTGTTTCTCTCTCTTGCTCGCTCTCACTCTCTTTGTGGTAGTGAGAATTAAACCCAGAGCCTTCACACTCCAAGACTTTATTTTGAAGCACTTACTGAGTTGCTAAGTTGCCCAAGTGGGACTTGAATTTGTGATCCTCCTACCTCAGCTTTCCAACTCTTTTTTGATTGGATTGTAGGGTATCTTTTATTTTTTCACATCTACATATCTCAGAATATATATATATATATATATATATATATATATATATATCAGGGAAATATATGATAACTTCTTTATTTCTGTGACCTTCTCTTTACAATTTAATGCATATTTTAAGAACAATCCTTCATTTTACCATTGTCTAATTTGTCAGTTTAACCAGAGAGTATTTTTTTTTGTTGTAATAAAGCTTTTCTTGTTCTAATGTCATGGAAGTGTTTCCTATGATTTTCTTGTCTAAAATCCTTGTTTTTTCCTCCAATGATACTGACATGTGTAATCTATGTGAAGTTTATTTTTAAGATGTCAGATAGAGGAAGTTCAAAATGTACCCTTTTCCACACTCATATCCAATTGATCCAACACCACCTGTTGAAAAGATCATCCTTAAAACAGGGCTCTTCTGTTTCACATCTGTCAAAAATCAGGATACTACACATGCATGGATCTACTTCTAAATTCTGTACATATCTCTAACACTCCACAGCTGGTTAGACAGTAAATTGATACAATCACATCAGAAAGATGGTTAAAAATGGTTAAATTTTAACATATGCATATACAGGATCCAGCAGTTCTATTCCAAGGTATACTCTAGCTTAAAGCTGCAATCTGTTGCTTGCTTCAAGGACTCCCTGACTGTGCGCACTGCACTACTTGCTTTAACTTTTGTCTAGCTAATACCACTTTCTGGAAACCATTCCCAACTTGAGTGTTCAAAAGACATCCCCATTTTACTCAACCCCTATGTTCCATATGGACCAGATACATTCAGATTACCCAACAAGAACACTTTCCACATAGCACAAGGTACTCACTCTACTTATGACCTTCTTTAAAGGAATGGCTTCTGGGGTCTTGTTCTGCTCTCATCCTGCCTCCTGTAACCAAACATCACCTTTTTAGATAGTCTCTTTGTTTCTCTAGACATTTGTGCCTCCCATTTCTGGCCTGTGTGAATGATTAACCCTTAGCTTTGTATGTCTCACTATAGTTTCCACAGCTTTGTTGTAGTTCTTCTCAAAGATCTCATAAGGAGTCATTTACAAAATATGTATATTTAAAATAAATGTGTACATCTGCTCACAAAAAGGGATGCACCAGAATGTTCAGAGGTTACCTAATGCTCAGTTATGCTGTAATGAATAATTATATAATGAAGTATATAAAATAATAAAGATGAATCAACTACAGCTATGCATTTTAGCATGGATGATTTTCTCAAATACAAAGTAGAAGAAAAATAGCCAGCAAAAGGGATGGGGTAGAGGTCTTGTAAAATAAAGGTTACACAATGGATAGAACCCACCTGCAGGGGTAAAAATAAGGATATTTGCTAACCATTGGTTGGCATAGTATCTTAAAAGTGGAGAAAGTCTAATGCTCCACTATTTTAACTGTATGCTAGTTACACTGGTATTTTTAGTTAGTGATTGTCTATTGAAATATATATCCATTTATATGAATGCTATCTGTTAATAAATTTGAAAAATAAAAAATATTTAAACATTTTATAATAAAATAATAAAATTTTTAAAATATTTAGAACAGAAATAAAATGTACAGAATAAAGCAAAGCTTTCTTTTTTTTTTTTTTTTTGGTACTGGGGATCAAACTCGGTTCCTTGCGCTTGTGAGGCAGGTGGCGGAACCACTGAGCTAAATCCTTAGCCCTAGCAAAGCTTTCTTTAGAATAAATCTTACAAGTAGTGATACATTTCTGTATTTGAAAGAAAAAGTATTGAAATTTACAAAATGTAAAGAAAACCAGAAGAAAGAAAAACAGGACATAAAAGAATGAATTTAAATAACTAATAGTTTCTTAAAAATGAATAAAATTGGTAAATGTGCAAAAGACAAGCAAATGGAACAGAAATTAGATACAAATAAAAACAATTTTTGGAATGAAAATACATAAACATGGCAGATATTCAAAAGATAATGAAAATGGGCCGGGGATTTAGCTCAGTGGCTCCGGTGCCTACTTTGTAAGCGCAAGGTCCCGAGTTCGATCCCTGGTACCAAAAAAAAAAAAAAAAAGATAATGAAAAGATATAATAATCTTGATGATAAATTTGAAAAGCTAGACTAAATAAAAAAGGGTAGGGGGGGTTATTTTGTAAAACGAGATCCAATTCAACCAGGAACAAATTAATTATGCAGAAACAGTAGTAGACTCCAGATTGAGATCAAGAGCTACATAGGGAAGAAATAATGAGAAGTGAGATGGAAAACGTGGAATTAATTGAGAGTCCGTCTGGTGAACATTCATAAAAGCTGTCACCCCACTCTGCTTTTTTTACTCATCCTCATGCACTTAGCTTCCAATCCCAAACAAAAAACAACCAAGCAACCAACCACAAAGTGAAAACAGTCCAGCAAGTCAACAGTAAATAAGAAATTGAGATAACAATTTAAAAGAAGCAAATCTGTGACTCTGAAAGGCTGAAGAAGGAAGATCACAAGTTTATGTCCAGCCAGGACAGTTTGGCAATTTGGGGAAACTTTGTATCAAAAAATTAATTAATTAATTAAAAGGGCTGGAGATGTATGAACTCAATACAGAGGCCCTAGGTTCAATATCCAGTACTTATAAAAAAAGAAAGAATATTTAAGGTGCATTTGTTTCTCAGACAAGTCCCTTCTTAATCAAGGCCTACTAACAGCCAAGCCATGTTCTCTGACATGGAATCACTTGCAAACATCCCGCATTATGGAGAAAATTTGCTGAAAATAGGTTTACATAAATAGAGGTGTGAGAAATCTAGACACATAGGAGCAAAGAAAACCATAATAGACAGAAGAAATAAAATAAATGTGTAAAACTCAGAAGTAGGAAGAAAAATGGAATCTTGAATCAGAGAAAGCAATATAAACAAACATTACTACTGACTCTGGAGAAAAGAGATATTTGTCTCAGGTATTTTGCTATAATGAACAAAAGCTAGCTAATACATTCAATAATTATTAAGTCCTCATTCTACAGGGCTACTTTTATTCATGCAATAATTTGGAGCACAAGTCTTACAGTCACCCTTCCTTCCTTTCTTTCTTTATATTTCCCATCTGATTTCAGAAAGTCTTACTATTTCTCCCTTAAAAATATGTCCAGAGCTCAACATCTTCCACAAGCTCCAGAATTACAACCTTACCATAGATAGCACTATCTGTCAAATAACCTATTAAACACCACTCTAGCTTATCCTTGCTTCTATGGCTTTCCTAGTACTCTTTCCTTTTCCATTACCAGTGTAAACTTGTATAGGTATTATGGAAAACACTATGGAATTCTTCAAAGAACTAGAAATAGAAATAACCCGCGGTCCAGTAGTCCCACTAGTGGGTATATGTTCAAAGGAATTGAGAGGAAAATATCCTTTCTATTTAAACAAAAATTATCATTCCTAAGAAATAATATCATTTATGCAAGCAAACTACTATAATAAAACAGGAAAATGTTTTTACATATAATTATGAATATTGTCTTAGTTATGTGCTATGTTTGTCACATTCATGGTACTATAATTTGACATTTTAAATTTTTTCATGAAAAGTGAATGTTTTAGAAAGACTAAAAACCATTTAGGAATTTTTTGAAAATTCATACAATGGTTGAACACCCCCACACCCATGCCTGCACATCTCACATTCATCCAAACTCACATTCACACAAGCTCCTCTCCAGCCTTTGGTGTGACAGTGACACACAGAACAATTTCAGAATTGTTATGGCCCAGTGATTATAGGGCTGTTTTAATTCTTTACTTCATTTCTTCCCCCAACATACTTTCCTTCTTCAGGTAACACTGACTCTCCTGTCTTATTTCTGTCCCTCTTTTGTAAATTGTATGTTTGGGATCAGATAATCTTTTTAATTTTTGTTTCTTCACATCCAGAGCTAAGTATCATAAGAACCACATCAAGAGGTAGACTTGAAGTAGATAAAAATATTCTGTGTGTTGAATATATCATAATTGGATGATATTTTGAATATCTCAAAAGCAGATGATTATAAAGAGTTGTCTATGGAGTGGACTATGGGATATTGTTTACAAGAATAATTTCTTGCTATAACCATGCCCTCTTTGAAATATGACATTTAGGTCATGTATCAAGAAGTGGCATCTGTTTCTCTACCCCATAAACTTAAGCTTTCCTTCTAATTTGTACTGGCCAACTAAATGCCATAGAAAGCATATTGTGTGAACTCCAAACCTTGCTTGCCTTCTGTTCCTTCTCTCTGACTCTGAAACTATCCTATGAACAAAATCAGCTAATAAGATAGATGACGTGAATCATGTGCCCTAGCTTTTCTGACTGCTACCTCTGATAACTAGTCTTCATACTTATGAATGAGGTAATAAGACAAGAGCCAGGCCCCAGCGAAAACTGACAGCAGACCTCAAGTATATGTGCAAGCCACGTAAAGCAGTCTACCAGAGTATCCCCCTTGACTTAGAGACTAATGAATAATAATAAATTGTTGTTTTAAAAACTCAATACTTTGGGAATTTTTGTAATATAATGCTACTTAATTGATATAATAGTTGAATAATAATTGCAATGCTATTCACAATGGTGGAGAATCAGAAAATTGGTAATAAAAATATTTATAGTTGAACATAACTTATGGAAATAGAGGGAGAATACTATACAGAATTGTAGTAAATAAAAATTGGATCCATTTCTAAGATGGTGAGTGACACTTAACAAATATGATTCAGAATTCTATAATTTCTTTGTCCAATTTTTTCTTATGCAACACAATTTCATTATTCAAATGGAAGGATGAATTGTGATTCATTATTGAATAATGGCTGGATAAGTGATGCTAAGTAATAATTAAGCATTATTTTTGTAACTATAATATTTTCCCCCCACTCCCAATTACTCTTCAAGTAACAAGAGCCTACCATAGGCTTTGCTTTCCCATAATATGTTCTCTCATCTCAAATTAATTCTCAATAAGCACTTTTGATTACACATAGATACATTGAGTCATATTAGTTTGAATTATGCGAGGTAGAAGCCTCAAATATTCCAAATACAATATTGCTATATGACTAGGTGCAAACTAGGTGAGCAAGTAAGCTAATTTTACCAACTGAATGGAAATATATTAGGAGAAAGGAATGCAAAAAATATATTCTGTGGAAATTCAAATAAATTTTAGTGTGTGTGTGTGTGTATAAGGAAAAATAGAGAAGAATAGTCAAGAGATGTTTTCTATTCAGGACTGTATAATGCATGAATAGGTCCCTGAGAACCATTAGAGTCAAATTGTCTGTAGTGAGTAAAAGCTTATACAAACAGAAATGATAGCATTTTGAAAAGGACCAACAGAACAGGAAAATGCTAGATTTGCATAATAAAAGAGCCGTACCTTGCTGAGCTTTGAGCAGGATAGAAGAAATATATTTACATGAAAAATTGAAAGACACTGTCAATAAGAGTAAAGTGATGTAAAAAACTGGAATAATTATCTGGATAATTTAGGCCAAAATGCTAATGAGGTGAGAGAATTTGTTTTTACAATTTGATTTACCTAGGTTAGCTGTGTACATTTATTAAATTAACTGGACAATTATTCAAGTCTCCATTTATTCAAGCTTGAATAGACTTTAGTATTGATTCCTTATTAAAGGCTTCAGTAGAAGAGAATCTTGTTGCATTATAGACATTTCCATATTGGTTACAAATAATATTCATTTATAATCTCTCTATATGCTTAATTACAGCTTAAGAACTTGGGACATTATACTTAAATACTTGTACACCACTCTTAAAATAGGTCATTAAATGTCAATTTCAAATTTAGACTTATATTAAACCACTATCTTAAGTAGAAAGCAAAGTAAGCTGCACATAAATGGCTAAAGCCATCAGATAGCTTTGTAAATCTCATAAATCCTTGAAAAAAATCACTAGGCCTCTGTTCATTGCAGTAATGATTTGACTTTAGCATTGTGAATCAATTCATTATAAAACATCATTCATTGGTTAATTTTAGCTTTCTACACAATCCAAATACTGAAAGTTTTTTATTTGAAATGGTTATTTAGTAGTAAATGGAATATAATAATGTATGACTTCTCCAGATGCGTGTAAAAAGAGAATTAAGCAGAAAACTATATTATTTGAAAAGAACAACTTAATATGTGACAATTTCAGGCATTTGTACCACAAATAGTAATGAAGTATATATTTCATTTGAAATATTAATGCACTGAAACTGGAAGTTAGACTTTTAAATCAAATTTAGTTTAGTCAGATTGCTCAAAATTCCTTTAGAGCCTGTTTGGACAATGAAGAAAATAAATGCATTCCCAGATTGTACGAGTTGACAGATTTTGCAAAATAAGTGCATCTTTGGAAAGATCATCTCTAAAGAGCTCTCAACTAAGGTTTGGTCTACATAACTTATTATTATAAGATGCTTAAGTTGGAAAAACCTATCACATACTTATGAGATCAGTAACCCGTACAGCATGGTTTTTCAACTTTGGCAATATTAACATTTAGAGCCAGCCAATTCTTTGTCATAGTGGGTATGTCCTGCGCATCTAGGATATTTAGCAGTAGCATGGCTGATTCCTCTCCACTAAATGCTAGCAGCACCCTCCTCAACAAATAAAGGTGTCTCTGGATATTGAAAAACATCCACCCCCTAGGAGATAAAATTGCCCCAAGTAATAATCAGAGCCACACTGTGCTGCTCTCAATTCAGCTGTGCTCAACTACCCAGTCTCTTTCCATCAAGTACAGTGTTAAGTGCTCCAATCAAACAAGAGCATGTTGCTCTCAGAGGTCACAACGTTGCAGCTTTGTCCAATCTAGAAGATAGATCTAGAGACTGAGATGGAAAATGTGGATAACAGTGACTTTGCAATGAAAAATCTAACTTGAAAGTCTCATAGAGAAAGCAGAGCCAATTAGCCTTTTAATCATCTTAATCTCTGCAGAGACCTCTCAAAGAAAACAATGGAGCCTGCCTTGGTTTCTGGGTTTACAGCCATTCTGGGAAAGAACCTCTCCTACCGGGAGAATTCTGGTCAAACTGGAAATATTGCATTCATTCAGGCAAATAGAGTGCCTCCTTGCCCATGCTTGAATTTCTCCTTCAGGATCAAAATCCTGAGCTGCACAGTCCTGGAAAAGAAATTACCAGAGCCCTGCACTAAATTGGAATAGAGCCATTAGGGATGCCTGATTTCCTTGAGTTCCTGTCATTCCTTGCTAGAGCTGTTGCTTTTTCCAGTAACAAGTTTGTGAAAACACTCACTGTTTTAAGTGTTGGAGTTATAGCTGGACTGAAAGCCACCATTTGTTTTCCTGAAGCCTCTGAATATAAATACTTTTTTTGGAAAATATCTTACTGTGAAGCAGATTAAAAAAAAATTATATGCTTTGCTTTAACAGCTTTTGTTGTTAAAATGCTTGGTAAAAATGGTTTGTAGTATAAAAACTATCTTTTTCTTACTTAAATTGTCTACATTAAATGATACTAATAAAGATATTTTTCTCTTCTGAGTAGGAGATGATTTTTAAGGTGACTGACTTATGGAGAAAAATAAACTCCATCTCAGAAAATCTTTCATAATCTCAGTGCTACTGACATTTTGGGCCAGATAACTGGTAGGGGAGGGCAGTGGGATGTGTAGCAGCATCTCTGGGATCTACCCTCTAGATGCTAGTTGCACAACATCTTCATTCCTTCTCAATTTACTCCATAACAATTATCTTACCCAGTGTGGTATATTTGCTACAATTTATGAGCTTATATTGACAGCAAGTATTAACTAAAGTTCATTGTTTATATTCTGTTTTAATTTTGTGTTGTACATTCTGTGGATTTTGAGAAATATACATATAATGTAATATTATTTACTATTAAAGTACCTTAAACACAAGAGATTCATTGCTCTAGAAATCCCCCATTCTCTCCCTATTCATCCAACCTCATCTCTCTCAATCTCTGGCAATCACTGATTTTTTAAAAAAAATTTTCACCATAGTTTTGCCTTTTCCTGAAATGTTATGTACTTTGAGTCATGCAGTATGTATCCTCTTCAAATTGGATTCTTCCAGTTAACAATATGTATTTCAAATTGCTTTATTTCTTTTTGTGGTTAGATAACATCTATTTTTTATTATGGAATAGTTCTTCATATGGGTGCACCTCAGATCCATCTTGTCTTCCATTCACTCAATGAAAGACTTCTTGGTAGCTCCCTAGTCTTAGCCATTGTGAATAAAGCTGCCATGAATGTCCACATGTAGATTTTGTACGAGTAAGTTTTCAGATCACATGGGTAAATATCAAAGAGTATAACTGCTGAATCATATGTGCAGTTTATGCATAATTTTGTAAGAAATCATCAATGTGTTGTGAGACCAAAGTGACTCCATTTTGCTTATGTGAAACCAGAATGACTCCATTTTGCTCAAAATGGAGTAGTCTCCTTTGTCCTCTCACATTAATGATTAAAATGTGCTTGATCTAGGACAAAAGATACAATCTGTAACAAACCAAAGTTCCTAAGTTAATTACTCAGCCATCGGTTTACCCAGGTAATGAACATCCTGGGCCCACTATCTGTAGGAACAGTCTGTCAATGTGCTGACTGTCAGTGCTGGGTGGTCGTGACCATTAGTCAACGTGTCTGCTGACCATCAATACGTGACAGTTGCCCAACTAACCTTTGTCCTTCTTTTCTTTTGTAAAACGTATACATAATCACCCCTTACCCCTGATGAGTTCAGCCAATCAGAAATGTACACTTCATGCTCGCTAAATGTTAACCAATCATGTAACTGCTAAGTGAAAAATCTCCAAACCTTGCTGTAACCTCTATAAAATCCCCGCTAATTTGGAACTCGGGGCTCTCAATCTCGATCCGCTGTGTCGGTGACAATTGAGAGTCCCTGCTTAAGCATGAATAAACGAAGCTCGTGTGCTTACATCGGAAAGGGCCTCCTGGTGGTCTCTGGGACTTCGCAATCTGGGCACAACAGTGTCTTCCAAAGTAGCTGCACAATATTGCACTCCCAATTCCGAAGAATGAGAATTCTGCCACTCCTTGTCCTGCCCGCATTTAGTGCTA
This sequence comes from Heterocephalus glaber, assembly GCF_053883595.1. Classification (NCBI taxonomy): domain Eukaryota; kingdom Metazoa; phylum Chordata; class Mammalia; order Rodentia; family Bathyergidae; genus Heterocephalus; species Heterocephalus glaber. Next base: position 2,217,319 of record NW_028258303.1, read on the forward strand.
CCAGTCTCCTAGATTTCTGGCTGTTTAGTAAATGTGTAGTGGTATCTTATTGTGGTTTTAATATGAAATTCCCTAATGATATATGACAACACTGATATATGACAATCAATATCTTTTCATATGCTTATAATGATATGGAAAAGTTTTAGATAATTTAATAGATTGAATATTAAGGTAGTTGTAGAAGCAAAATAAGTAATGTGTTCTTTTAAGATTTGCTTTTCCTGTAACTCCTTGTTTAAGGTGAAGATTATCTGACTATAAGCAGTAACTTCATTAACCTAACAAAGTTACCTTGCCAGGGTGAATTTACAATGTATATGGCCTATCTTGTGTCTGTGACTTGTAAATAGGAACTGGAATTGTATTTACATATCAAAGACCACTAGGGATGAGATAATGGCTAAAAAGGATATAAAAAGGGAAATGCTGAACAAAGCAGGAGTGGATATTGACCAGACTGGTTTCTGGCATTCCCGTCTGCTCCTGAGAAGAAATTTTATTATTTTATCCTAATTCTGTGTCTCTGTGTATTTCTTTCCGAGATTTCCGTAACAATATGCATCTGAAAATCTTTGGTGAAGCATTTGCCCAAAATTTTTATTTTTACTTTTTTTTGTAATTGTTGGTATTAAGAGTTTTGTATTTGGGATACCAGCCCTTGTCAGATGTGTTTTGCAAAACTATTCTTCTACTCTGGGTATTTTTGTCATTTCCTTCTCTTAACTTTATTACAGAGGAGAAGTTTATAATTTTAATGAAGTTTAACTTATCAATTATTTTCATTTAGAGATTATCCTTTTGGTGTTGTAGCTAAGAAATTACTGCCAAATCCAGATCACCTAGATTTCCTCTGAGTTTACGGTTTTGCATTTTACATTTAAGCAAAATTAGATTGTCTATAGCTATGTAAGTCTATTTCCGAACTCTGCATTGTACTGTAGTGTATTGATAAATTTGTCGACTTTTTGCCAATATTGTATTATTTTGAATTCCATAGCCTTTTTTGTTGTTGTTGTTCTTTTATTGGTACATTTTAGGTATACAATTTGTTTACATTTATCATTGGGTGTTTGTACCTGTACCTGATATATCTTGGTTCTTTTTTTTTTCCCCATTATCTGTGCACGCTTCACCCCCTCTGCCCTTACCTATTTACATAGATTTCATTTCCATTCTTTTTTTCTTTTCTCATAGTTTTTCCTTTCCCTCTTTTCCTTTCCCCTTTCCCTCCCTTCACTCCTTCGTCTTTGGACCTTTTTTCCTATTTCAAATTATCAATTATTCTTTTTAATCATTTTAACCCTTGTTTACACTATCAGTTTCTCACACTAGTGAAACTATTCAGTATTTACAGATGTGTGTCTTATTTATTTCACTTAAGAGTATGGTCTCAATATGCATCCATTTAGCTATAAATGACTCTAGTTTTTCATTCTTTAAGGCTGAGTAGTACTCCATTTTATAAAAAAAAAACACATTTTCTTTATCCAATTTCCATAGCTTTATATTTTGTTTTGAAATTAGATAATGTCAACCATCTATTCTCTTTCAATATTGTGCCAGCATTCTCCATCTTTTGCCTCTTTCTATAAAATTTTAGAATTGGTTTGTCAATATGTATGAAATAACTGGATGAGATTTGGACTGGGATTGCTTTGAAAGTATAAATCAAGTAGATATGACTCTCCTTACCTATTCATTTGTATTTTATTTGATTTTTTCATCAGAGCTTAGTAATTTTCTTCATATAGATTTCATATGTACTTCATTAGGTTTTAAATATACATTGTATAATTTCCAAACACTTGAACATTTTCCTGTACTATTCAATATCCAGAAAAATACACATTTTTTTCAATTATTTGAGCAGGAAACATTCACAGTGGGAAAACATATTCTGAGGCCTTTAGTTTTATTTTCTTTGTGGTGGGTTCACTGTTCTCTTGAATCTTTACATTTATACATTTTGCCAAACTTAGTAAGTTTTCAGTCACTTTTCAATTTTTTGGTGGGGTAGATTGAAACGGGGTCTTGCTATGTATTCTAGGGTGGCCTTTATCTCACTAATTAACCTACTATGCTGGCTGGATCTCCCAACAATTCTTCTGCCTCAGCTTCTGGAATGCTGAGATGACAAGCATGCACCACCACTCCTAGCTCTGGTCATTATTTCTTTAAATATTATTTTGCATAAGTATTCCTTTGTTTATATGATGAAATATAATATATTTCTATTGAGGTTGTCCCATAGGTTACTAGGTTTTTGTTATTCATCTTTTTCTCCCTTATTTATCATATTAGGTTTTTCTGTTAATATTTTCAAGTGAAATCCTTTTCTCTGTTATATCTACTATTAAGGCCATTGTTGATTTTAATATTTATTGTTATATATTTCAGTTATGAAATGTTCATGTGATTATATTTTTATTTTTCTGAGCTTTTCTATCTTCATGTTTATTTTAAAAGTATTTCCTATTACTTGCTGAAGCATTTTCATAATTGCTCATTAAAGTCAATAGTGCCAACATCTGCATTATCTTAGTTTTGGCAACATATTTTTATTACATTCAAATTGATATATTTCTAGTTTTAGATGTCATGTAACTTTTCATTGTATTCTACAAATTTTGATGTTGTAAGACTCTAGGTTATGGTGCTCTTTTTATTTTCTAACCAAGAAATATTTTTGCTTTGCAAATAGTTGGCTCAGTTAGGTCATGCTGCAAGTTCTAAGCAGCTTCTGTGAGTTCTAACTTTCACATAAATTTAATTTTCAAACTATTACAGAAAGACATGGGCTATGTGGTATTCTATCCTGCAGTCAGTTTTCAAATACTGTATATGCTGTTTGAGGTCAGAATCTCACATGCTTCTCTCAGAAATAAATTTGTAACCAACATAAAACAATGACTCTGAGTTCGTCTCTCTGACCTGTTGCCCAGCCATATATCAGTTGTCTGGTCATCCCTGCTTCTTGGTATCGGGCTGAAATTGGGCTCTCATTACACCCCTCACTTTGTATCTCTTGCACACTTCCCAGTCCACACATTTGGGACAAGGATGTGCCAAGATGATGACAGGGACAATGACATCTTCCCACCCTCACGGTACATACACCCTGGGTCACTGAGGAGCTACCCTCACCCCGGAAAGATTCATATCCCACCCTGCTAAGCTCGTGTTGTCACTGCTTCCACAAGATCCCTCAGGTCTCAGGACACTAAAAACAGATGGAGAGCAAACGAAAAACTTGGTGACTTTCCTCAGTTTCTCTGAGCATTCAGTCATCTCTTTCTTAATCTTCAAGCCTGGATTAATGGTTTTTTCTTGGAGTTCCTTCTCTCTTTGCATTAATTCTCTTCCAGATTTCAGAATGCCTTGAATTCAGGCTGGAAACAGGAAGAAAAAAGTTATGGTAGACTCAAAAACTGGTCTTCCTTAATCTTGTCATTATTATTTAATTTTCAGAGTTTTCAAATAGCTGTCCCATTCACTGTTTCTGGGTTTAATAGCTGAATTCAATGGATTATGAACTATATTTACTTAATTCTAGGAATAGGACCTCTAGATGCTTAAATGTAAGTATATGTTGTTGCTTTCGCAATTTTTTTAAACCATGATTTGTATAAGAGTTGTATGTTGTAGCAAATCTAGACAGCATAAAACTAAGTAAAATTTCTACCTAACTTGATTTAATACATACTTTATATGGGAAAGTCTATTTCACAGAATAAAAAGAGGCAGATGCTAATTATATTAGTAAAAGATAAAGGATTTTACAAATTTTCATGTATCTATTGTATTGTGTTACCATATTATTATGCATTTGTATTCAGAATCCTAAAATATTTTTATAAATTTGTAATTTGTAGAATATTTCATATAACCTTTTCCTTTTAGCAGTCTGTCCAGGAACATTTATAGCTATAACTCAGCATTACCAGTAACTTTCTATGCTGTACGTGGTAGCTTCCATCCACTCACTCAGTGGTAGCTATTTGCCAAAATTAAATCCAGCAGGTTTGTAGAGAAAGCCTTCCTTGTGCTTTGGGGGATAGAAAGAAATCTTCCTTCCCTGAAGGCAATTACAATTGGACACTTTACATAATCACACACAGAAACCATGACAGAGTAATCAGTGCCTGGGGAGAGGAATATAGAAGGCCAGTGAGAGCTTCAAAGGAAAGTCTTTGATTCCAGGATTAATGAGAATGCTAGACTCAGTATTTCATTGATTTATTTTTTATTAAATAATCATTGAATATCTGCTATCCATTAAAACTGAGATACAGTAGTGGACAAGAAACACAGTGCCTTTGTTTCCTGGAACTTACATTTTAGTAGGCAAGGACAAGCACTAGGCAACAGAAGCATGACAAGTGATGGCAGGGACCAAAGAGTGCTGTGCAGAACCACAAGGAGAGTATCAGGCTGGAAGAATGGGAGCAGTGATTTTATGAGAGGGGGAATTTCTTCAAATTGAGAAACTCTAAATGTCTTTGAGGTGACTTTGAGAAAGTCATGTTTGAATGCTTAAAAGGATGCAGCTTAGGTGTAGAAGAAGGAGCAAAGTTGAAAGGGTGCTTACCCATCTCAAAGAAGACCTCATAGATGAGGGAGAGATGCAGTCGCAGAAGTGGGTCTCATCGGTGTTGAATCATATTGTAACTGTGGGGCAGTGTCTGGACTTGGTTTGGAGGGCTGTTGTCTTGGTTGCTTCCACTGATGTACCTAAACAGATGCACGTGGGCACATGTGTCCTAATCATTATTGCCGTAGGCCAGCCCCCTTCTGTGTAGGCATTAACTGTGTTTGTCTCCTTGGCTAATGTTGCTCTCATTATCTTTCCTCAGAAGGAGAAATGTAAGAGTTACTAAGAACTAAGGCCTTGGAATCAGAGACACCTGGGTTCAGACTTTGTCTCTGATCTTGTTAGCAGTGAGGTGATTTGGCTAAGGTCAAGGACCTTAACTCCTTAAGGACAATATTTTATCTCTACCAGGAGAATGGTTATACTTACTTTATGCAATTCTTGCTAGAAACAAATAATAATATTCACAAAGCACTTAAAATAATATGTATAAAATAAATGCTACCTATTGTTATTGTAAAATGTCCTTCCCATCAATACTGTCTTTCAAGGTTGTTCTCCATGATATGGTCTCCAACTGAAATGTGTTCTCCATGACGTAGTCTCCAAGTGAAATTGGTCTCCCCTTTGATCTCCCCCCAATTTTTATCTTTATTTAAAATGACTACCATAACTGATAGAATACTATATTGGATGAATAGTTCTTTGTCTCACTGTAACTTAAGCTACTTAACATTGATGACTACAGTTACTTTCATTGATAGAATCTCTTTAAGAACTGCAACAAAAATGCAGGAAGTACTTTTACCAAATAAATTATCTTATTTAACCTACTGAACAAACAGCTGACATATAGTGATATTTATATTTACTCAATCTTTTGAGAGTTGTTTCCTATCACACAAAAATAATAGGTGGCAATGCAGCCCAACTTCATTACCAAAGTTCTACTTACTTAGCTGTTTTAAAAAAATAAATAGAATCACTATCAGATCCCTTTTGGCAGTGAGTTCATAATGGCATATACACTTCTGTTATGGTCAGAAAAAAATGTTATTTATGAATCATTTTTAATTTGATTCAAAAACTTTTACAGAAGCTTTCAAGGTCACAGATTAAACAAGGTTGTTGGGCAACTTTCAATGGTAAAATGATATATTTATGAAAAAATACTTTTGCTAGAAATACCTCTGTGCAGAAACCTTTGGAAACATTAGAATTCAAACATCAACTAACCTCTGAGAAGATGAATTAAATAATGAACTGTTTGGGGGGTAGGAGAGAAGAGATCCAGCAAATCTTTCTGAAATACATAATGATGAAATACGTGTGATTATTTCATTTTACTTAAGTTATTTTAAATGTAAAATATGTCTTTGAGTGCATTATTTCAAAAGGGTCCAGAAGCAATCTTCTTTTTAAAGTGAAGATCTTTTTTTGTGAAGAGAAGATTAAACAATAAATCTTTATATCTCTAAGTATTCAGATTCGTGGTTTAAATTTTAGAAAACTCAGTAATTTTATTAACCCTATGCTTAAAATCAAAAGCTATGACTTGTGAAACATAAACTAGCAACTAATAATCCTATAGTTTTATAGCCTACAGAGGTAAATTTCTACCAAAGATAGAATATATTTTTGCCTTGAAGCAAAAATACAAATGATGGAGGGTTAGAGTATGATTACATAAAGGACATGTTCTAGAATGCAAAAGGTTGAATTGGCTTTCTACTTGAAAATCATGCTTATATGAGTATCTCCTAGTGGGTCTCAACATGACAGTCTTTTATTTTTTTATGTATTAGTCCATGTTTGTAGTATATAATGTTTGCATTCCTTTTGTGGAGTTGGTGTGTGTACAAAACACATCTTCATTTCCTTTTTTAACCCCTTTCCCTTCCTTTCCCCACCTCTTAATCATCTGCGGATCCTCTTCATTTTTTGTACATATTTTCAGTACATAATGTTTGCAGTACATATGTACATAACACAGCTGAATTCCTTTTCCATCCCTTCTCCCTCCCTGCCTGTCCTTCCTCTATCTTGATGTGCAATAAAATCAGATAGGACCTCAGTCACAGCAGCAGTTTTGGTCAAATCATGTCCAACATCTGTTTAGCTATGAATGTAAGTTCTTAATTTAGGGCATAACTAGATGAGATTTAGATTTGAATGGTTAAGTAAGACAATCTGAGGGTGTCTGAGATCTGGGGTGAGGCAATTGTATGTTGGGAGAAAAAGAATAAGCATTAGGTGCTGAAAGAAAATCCAACCCAAGAGAGGTGCCACTAAATCACTGCTTAGACAAACAGTGAATACACAGAACTGAAGATTAGGCCAAAGTAGCAGTAGTTGGGTGGTGCTCCCAAAAGAGGAGATCACTGAAGAACTGGAGGCTGGGTCCAGAATATGCCTTCCCCCCACAGAACAAATGGCTAATGAGAGCTACAAACAAACATAAACTTACACATACAAGTATATATCTATAAATGGTGTGAGAATATTTTGAATAAGTGCCATACTATACTGTAAAACCATATGGCAGGAAGGTCCCGAGTTCAATCCCTGGTACCACCCCCCCCCAAATATGGCAGGACAATATAACGTAGTCAACAGAATTATGGAAGCCTTCCCTGAGGGGGTGATATTTACCTAGCCTCCAATCTGTAGAAAAGAGGCTGTCAAGAGTACAACAGGGACAATTCCGTAGAGACTGGGACACTAGGTCATTGCTAAGACACAGATTCACAATTGTGATGGGAAGAAGCCAAGTTTTTAAAAATTAAAGCAGAAGGACAAAGTAAGTACAGCTGCAAGAGTGAGTTAATACTAAACCAGGAGCAAGGTTAATATAATTGAGATTACTTGTCCTTATTCTCCCACCTTTGTACAACTGTCCATTTCTAAACAGCTCAGACCACTGGTAAAATGGTAGAAGATAGGTCCATGGGTCTTGGATTTTCTGGGACTTAAGGAGAATTTTTTTTTAATGTAAAACATATTATTTCTCAACAATTCATGGAAATAAGACAGAGATATTGAGGGTCTCCTTTTACTCCAATCAATTTGTTTTTCTTTTTTTTAGGTACTGTGGATTGAACTCAGGTCCTTGCGCTTGCACAGCAGGTGGTGAAACCACTGAGCTAAATCCCTGGCCCACTAATCAATTTTTTAATAATCAAGAAATGTTTGAGGCCGGGGATTTAGCTCAGTGGTTCCAGCGCCTGCCTCGCAAGTGCAAGGTCCCAAGTTGGATCCCTGGTACCAAAAAAAAAAAAAAAAAAAAAAAAAAAGAAATGTCTATTAGGTGGCCAGTGCATGTCTGGCACTGTGGGACACAATGATGAACAATACTGATTTTACATTGAGATCTTCACGGTCTAGTACAACAGACAATAATTACAGCGGACACTGACACATAATGTTATAAGGGTTGACTGTAAAAGACCATGGAAAAAGACAAATAATCTAGACTTAAAAAGTCAAGAAGAATTTACTGGTGAAAGGAATATATTTAAACTGAGATCATTAGTGAATAAAAATACATGATTATTGAGACTATAGGATCACCCAGAAGAATGTAAATAGTATGGTGGAGAATTAGCAAAAACATAAGGAAGGAAAGTAGTTTTAGGGAATGGATAGAGTAAGGAAAGCTAAAAAGTTGTCCATGAATGATTATCATAGATTAGAGAAAAAAATACACACACACACACACACAAACACACACACACACACACACACACACACACAGAATGACAGAATGCAAGGCAAAAGAGCACTTGAATAAGAGAAGAACTGTAGAATCTTCCAAAGCAGAAAATTCCCATAAATCCATTATAAGGTCCACAATAATCTGTTAGCTTTCACAACAAATAGACTGGTGCCTATCTTAGCTAAAGCTGTTGGAAGGAGAAATTAAAGTCAGAGTAGAACTGTAGTTTACCAGAATTGTTTAGGAGGGAAAAATATAAAGATTAGAAACCAGCAAATTTCCCTGGGTTCCTGGGGTTTGCAGAATATTTGGGGAGGGGCCGCTTCAGTTTTGGTCTACATTGGTCATTGTTGATGTGTGTGTTCTCCAAATTACTTTCCTCTTTAGAATGCTGTTGGCAAGCTCAAGTACCTCTGGCCTACAAGGTAGAGATGTTAGTTTCGATTTTCTGGCCACCTTAAGGGAATCAGTAGATACTCTCTGGGAATTTTGCCATTTCCAGCAAGTGATAGAATCCATACAACCCTGTACTCTTTGCAGTTTTAGAAGGGAAGTTTTTCCAATCTTTCTCATTTAGTAACTTTTTCTTTCTCCATTCTTTTCCTTCTGAGACAATTTCATAAAATTCCATAACTCTTAAAAACAAAACAGAGGACAAGACTCACCTGCTTGAAACTAAGAATATTTTTTTTGGACCTAACTACTCTGTAGCCTCTGAGTCATCTCTCAATTAGAAGGGAAAAACACTTATAGAAATGCAAGCTAAATTTGAGTTAAGTCATTCTTCCACATAGGTTATCCTTTGCGCAACTTTCATGATTTCTCTTAGTTTACTCCGTCAACTTTTTTTTTCTATGGGATTTAGGGGAAGTTTATTGTTTTTCTTAAATTACATTCAAAATATTAAAGAGCATGTGATGATTTTAACCTTATATTTTCTAAATTCAACCCCTTTAATGTTAACAATTCTTTAGTAATGTATATTTTACTGTGTGAAATCTCCCTAAATTTATCTGCTTTCAAAAATAGATATACATAGTTCCTATACACAAAAAGCAGTAACATGTTGATAAGATTGATATTTGGATTCAGCACAGTTTTATCTCCACCAAAATTAACTAACTATATTAACATTTCAATAAAAGGAACATGATACTTGGTATTTTTAACTATAACCAAAGAAGCAGCTACCAGCACCTTAGAAAATTCATTTAAATGCAGTCTGAGGGAGTTAGATATACTCATTATCATAAGGAAGATTTTCTTACTGCATAGAGGTTTTTAAAGATCAAAATGTCTCATAAACTTTTTATCCTGTATTTGCTTATACTGCACTTCTCACCTATAGGTAAGCCTTCAAAAGTAGGTACTTCTGACATGAATAATTTCTCTTTTTCCATTTGGTTTTCTGAACCTGACAAGAAATCATATAAATTCACTAGGATTTCTGTTCACCTGTAATATCCTTTTCAATTTCTTCCAGTTTACAATAAAATAATAATGCAAACGCATTATGAATATATTGATACAAAAAAGTTTGGAAAAACATACCTCAGAATTAAAAACAAGTTAATAATTTCTGGCAATTAGAAGGTGATCGCGTATTACAGCCTGGTTAGTTTGGCTTGCATGATTACTTAATTTAATTCTTCAATTTAAGTTATATTTCGGTATTAGACATGCAAGATTTCACATGAAAATACCTGAAGTTTTAAACATCATTGAAAAGCAGATTTGGCACAGGGCTTTGGTTAATATGGATTGGGTGTGGTAGGAGCAGCTACCACAAAAAGACACGGGCTGTGTCAGTCCAACACTCAGTACTTCCTTTCTCTCTGGTCAGGAAGTGATTGACTGGCTCGCTGGGCTTTGGAATTTACAGCACTGATTTATATAGCTGATTTTTGTGAAGGAGGTTTTTTATTTCCAAACTACCTTTAGAAGCAGACTAATGTCTTTTTGAAAGGTGAAATCTACAACTATAAAAAGTTGTCACTTGACTTACCAGGTCGCTGAAGTGTGTGTAAGCCCACCTTTTCATCTCTTCATACCTCATTATGTCTCTGAGATTTCGCCAGTGGTGTCCTTATTGTCAGAAATGGTAGTTGGTTCCAGGCCCTTCCCAACTAAGCAGATGTTCAAGTCCTTTAAATAAAATGGCATATTCTTATGTATATAACCTACCACTCTGCCATCACATCCTTAAAATGTCTCTAGGTTATTCAATATCTAACAAAATGTAAGTACTGTGAAAATAGTTGTTGCACTGTATTGTTTAGAAAATTATAAGAAAAAGGGTCTATATATATTTAGTACAGACACAAGTAAAAAAGTATTTTCAATCTACAGTTGATTGACTCCATGGATGTGGTACCAGGTGATACAAAATAAGATAAAAATAAAAATAAAATTTCAGAAGTTGGTAGGAAAAGTATCCAAGAATTCTTAAAGCTGTTTTGTTCTAGGTTATATGCAAAATACATTTCTTCCCTCAGCCACTTGATTTTAGCATATCTATAATGACTTTCTCTTATGCCTCTGGAGCAAATCTAAGTTATTTTTCCTTTTTCTATTTTATTTGCTTTTGAAGTTAAACACTTGGCAATTTTGACTTTTGTCAAAAATATTGAGCTAACTTATATTTAACAAGAAATAAAATATCTTCTTATTTATCCATTTGTTGGGGGCATTTCTCTCATATCATGCAAAAAAGATTTTACTCTTCCAGTTCTATAAGAACAAAACCTCATAATTCAAGATATATGCTCAGTTTAATATGAGCAAAACAAATACATTCTGCCCAAGGTCGCTACAGTGAATTTACAATGAAAACATAAACATAAGAAAATTAGAAACCAACCAAATGAATGGTTTAATGTCCTATGTCTTTGTTTACCTATGTTTTATAGTGATTTCAATTATATATTGGTATAACAGCAGCATACCCCTCCAATAAACTAACTTTCATATTTTATCCATTTTTAAAATTATTTTCTCTTTGTAAATTGATATAACCTAGTAGAGCTTTATTTTTATGTTTCTCTTCTGAGACTTTTACAGAGATGGAGTTATGAAGAATCTGACAAACATATTAAGTAAGGTACTTTAGAATGTGCAGTTATAAGGCTTGGTCCTTTTTTGGAAGCCCACAATATCTAAAATCTTTTTTTTCTCTCTTTGCCTTTGGCCAAGAGAGTAGATGGGTAATTACACTCCTCAAAAGATAAATTAAAGAAAGAATTTGGAGGAACTGGGAAAATGAAATATACTGCTAATGGAGGGTTGTGGAAAAATGGCCAAATAAGAGATGCAGATGACCTTATTTTCCTGCTGGTGACAATGCTTTCCAGATTAAAAGCTGTTTTCTTTTATTGAAATAGAATAGTGCCAAACACTGAACCCGCTTTGTAAGACATACATCAAGAGAGAGAATATTTCACCATGATGACATGACCTGACATTTTAAAGCAGATAACAAATGACATCTTGTCAATGGCACCAATTTATTATTCCCTCTCTTGTAACTCAGTGCCACAGCAGGATACACATTCCTTTTAATCATGAGACTGTGTTAAACAAATTTTACCAGCAGAGACTATAAAATGTCCCTCCTCGTTTCCAAGTATCCTGACCTCTGTGCTGTCCCCACTGTAGCACATAAAGGCAAAGACTATGCTAAATTTTTCATCATTTTATTCAATTTCAGATCCAATTATGTGAGGGTCTTCCATCATTTACATGTAGTGTGTGCTACAACAGGAAGTGCCACACATTAATCAGACTCTTTTTATCCTGCATTGCCGGTGCTAAATCACATTACTCCCCAAAAAGGAACATGAAATAGATGCAAATGTTGGAGGAGGGTGAGATCTCCAGTGCAGCTATAGAGGAAAGTGAGTCCTGGGGGTGGCCTGGCCATCAAGGCCCAGACTCAAAGTGCACATTGTGTTTTGTGTTTTCTCCATCATTCCTACCAAAGGCCCCCTCTTTCCCTTGCTTTAATATTCCTCTGCCAGTTTATACCATAGTCTCCCACTTTGAACACTGCCCTGGGCAATGGCTTTCTAGTTGAACTTCTGTAAGTAATCAGCCTGTGTGCTGAAAAATGACCAGCTCCACACTCACCCAGCCTTTCCAGGAGTGGCACAGTCTGCTTTATTTCCAGCAGTCTCTGCCAAGCACACAGGACCAAGACCCTTGATGGTGAGCATTTAACAGATGACATTAAAACTGTGAGTCATAGAGAAGCAGAAAAGTTTATAGCTCTAAGCAATCTTTGTGTTATTTTGGAATTGATAACATTTCTTAGTATCTCAAATTATACTTAGGTTGTAGTTTCAGACCCCATCAAGAAGATGCGTTGCTTATGGTTTGAAAAGAAAGATATGAAAAATACATTTAAAATTAAATAAATGTCCTATTAAAAACTTATGGAGGAAGGCTGGGCATTTAGCTCAGTGATTTTGCTGCCTGCTGCACAAGTGCAGGGACCCGAGTTCAAAACCTGGTACCAAAACAAACAAACAAATAAACAAAACTAATGGAGGAGACTATAAATGTATTCATTTGTACAATAGAGTAAGACTTATAGTTTGAGATACAAGTTTAAATAGTACTATGACAGCTTGTGTGTTACTATGTAGCACACTATGTAACTATGTGCTATATAATCTTTTGTAATCTCATTTTTTTTCAAAATTTTACTTACATCCCAAGAGCTGGAGAGGTTTAAATGAGCTAATACATCAGTTCAGCTGACAGTGCTAAGCAATTTGGAAGTATGACTTCTCAGTTTTATCATTACGAAGTCCTAAGACATGGCTAGGATAAAATAAAATACAACAAAATGTAGTTGTTAATGTGACCTCAGAGGATTGACAGAAAAATAATCTCACTTGCTCTAAATTGAATGTAAGAGAAGTTTAGTTGCAGAAAATAGCTTAAAGTTTTCCACAGAAAAGTCTCGTAGGAGAGTTTCAATAAAGTCAAAGAAACAATTTAAAACTAAAGTTCTCAAAATTTTAACTACAAAACAGTAATTATATAAGGATAATTCTACAATATTAGTGAATAGGACATTCAGTTTACATAGAAAATATTAAAAATATTTAGAATCATATGTATTTTTGAAAGTGTTAGATTAATTTTTTTTTAACTTTGACTCTAACAATATAGAAGAAATGCACAGATCTTACACTGATTTAGCCTTCAGAAGCTGAGATAGTTTTATTCATTACAGGCTTACATAATCATTTGAAAACATTCTAATTTGGATTTTCAGTTAAAATATTTTATTGTGCCATGAGCAGATTTAGGGAGAAGAAATATATGGAAAGAAAATAAAATAAACAAATATTTTCAGTAACTCACAGCAAATAGTTTTTTTCTAAGTAAATTTGACATATCCATTATAACACAAAAGAAATAAAGGGGTTAGTTTTCATATTATTCATTGTTTTGTAAATGTACATGTACACTTATGATTATGTTTCTATTTTTCAGTACAATGGGGAAATTCCTCAAACCAAGTAAAAGGGTGCATAGTTTTGTATCTAAAGTGGCATAATTCAATCACATGATTATATATTACGTAAATATATTAAAACATACAACGTAACTTGTATATATATTATACAAGTTATATATATTGTACAAGTTATATTATATGTAATATATTAAGTAAATATATTAAAACATACAACATAATTTAGGCTGAATATTAATGTACTGGAGATTGTAAGTTTGAGTTACACAAGACATTCCTAACATTCTGGATTCAACTGATGCTTTCACTAGAAACATTTGCATAGGTATGCATATTTTTGGAACATTTTGGTGCGCTTTACTTGTTTTAATTAACTGAGAATGGTGAAGATCAATCAGTGGGATCGATAAACATGTGGCTAAAATGAAGCACATAGACAAAAACCTAAAGAATAAAAGACATTGTTGAATTTCATTTGAAGCACTGTTTATGCATTGCATCACCTTTCACTTTTCCCAGAATGTAGAAAAGAAGGAAAAATATTCCTATTTTTTTCTTATGAAGGTCCTTGACATCCTTTATCTATTTCAGGAGTATGATTCTTTCTTCTACTTAATTTTATCTTACAATTTATATTCATATTTTTTACTTCCCAATTATTTATTTACCCAATGTAATTGTGTCTTTTATTTCTTTCTCTCCCTTTTCATTCTCTCTGAAACAAGAAGAGTCTAGTTCCACAAAACTCAATCTGGAGATTATTGCAAGAACTCACTTATTATTTTTTTTTTTCCAGTATCAGGTATGGAACTCAGGACCTTGCACTTGTGAAGCAGGCACTGTGGCACTAAGCTAAATACCCAGCCCCATCACTTGCTGTTTTTATTTGCTTTTTACTCCTGCCCATTATCACCTAATCTGCTATCTTTGTTTAATCTTTTGATTAGTTATCAATAGATATATCAATAGATATATATTAGTTATCAATATTAGATATCTATCTATCTATATATAAACTTCTAGTTTGGATGATGAGGCAATAAAAAATGTAGGTTTCAGGCTAATTTCACACTGTTTAGAATTACATCATGTTTAATAAAATAGAATTGGAGGGCCAGGGATTTAGCTCAGTGGTTCTGCTGCCTACCTTGCAAGCACAAGGACCCAATTTCAATCCCCAGTACCAAAAAAAAAAAAAAAGAATTGGATCATGTTTGATAAAATGATTAATAATACTATAGGAAAATGACTGGTTAATAACAAATACATATTATATTTTATTACAAAAGCTTCTTCAATGCAGAGTAAGAAAATGAGTTGGCACTAAAGGAAACCTGGAGACTTGGAGTGGGGCAGATGGTGAGGAGAGGCCAGAGGACCAGAGGGAAAATGGTATGCAGTGGGGCCCAGTGAGTGACTTCCCGCCTGGCTGGGGGATCAGGAGAGAGGGGCAGCACAGCAGGTGCAGCCTTGGGTCCTCAGTTAGATCTGGGAGACCTGGACTTTATCCTCCAGGCAACTGAAATTTTATTAGGAAATTTCATTCACAGAACTTTTCTCTAGGAGGAGAAATTGAGGAGAGGAAAACACTAGGAAAATGAATTAGCATTTTTTTCTGTCTTCTGTAGTTTAATTCAGTTCATTAAATACTACTGAGTTAGGGAATGAAGGTAGAGATGTTCACAAGGACAGTCCTTTCAAAAATGTCACAGATTAATGGGACCAAACATATCATTTAATTAATTCATTATTTGGAGACAGGGTCTCGCTGTGTAGCCCAGACTAGAGTCCAACTCACAGTGACCCTCCTGCCTCAGCCTCCCAAGTGTTAGGCTACAAATGTGTGGCACCACACCCAACTAGACATATCATTTTAGGGGTCATCACACCAAATTTTGTTTAAAAGAGCATTATGAGAGAGTGTATAATGCCCACATTAATTTTTTAGAAGTATTCCTATTGATGAATTATTAATTTTGATTTTATAAGTTTTATTATATTAAACAATGTATACTTCATAGGAAAAAATAAAATACTAAATTTTGAATATATTATTAAGTGTATAGAATAAACATCAACGTTTTCAATATCAACTGTTTAACAGCTTACAAGATCTAAAATATAATAGCAGAAATAAATTTCTATGAGAACTACAATGAGAATACAAATAAAACTCTACCACAGAAATAATCCTTACTTTAATTATCACACCTAAGGCAGTCTTCATACAGGACAATAGCACATTCCATACTCAAGTCTCACACTGACAGCACATGTGCTTAGCCTTCCTTCCTGTCTGGCAGGCCATACTTGTCACCTCTCTCCCTCTTTTGTCAAGAGCTTCCTATTACATTACACAATGTGCACTTAGCAGGAAAATGACATATCAATAAAATAAGATATCAAATATATACCGAGTGTTTAGAACAAACATCAACATTTTTACATCAATTGTTTTTTGCTTACTAAACCTAAAAAATAATAATACAAATAAACTTCTATGTGAAATATAATGAGAATATAAACAAAAATAATCTTTACTTCAATTATCACATCTATGGCAGTTTTCACACATGAGAACAACATATTCCATACATAAGTGTGGCTTACATTGATTGCACATTTGTTTTGTTTTCCTCTCTTCTTTGGTGGGACACACTTGACATCTTGCTGGTCTTCCTGTTTTCTTAGAAGGTTTTTGTGATGTTTCAGTTGTCTGTTCACCAGTCTGCTCCAGAATTGTTTTGTGGAGTTTTTTTTGGCAGATACATACCACTCTTCCTCTGTTGTAAAATTTGTTATTTTAATCCCCAACCTTCTAAAAAAAATTCTCCAAGATATTTTGTGTTTGTTAATTTCTTTTTGAACTATGAAACTATTCATACCTAGCATGTTTAGTATCCAGTAAAACACAATCATTGGCCAATACTTTGTGTTTCAAGTGACATTGTGTTGGTGCATAACTCCTCAGCAATATCTACTCTGCCTTTCATTTTGTTGACCATTTCTGGTTTCATTTGTGTTGAGGATGCACTATCAATCTTTTTTTGTTGTTTGTTTTTTTGAAACAGGGTCTCATTACATAGCCCTTGCTAGCCTTGAACTCAGTGTGTAGCACTGGCTGTCCTTGAACTCATAGGATCCCCCTGCCTCAACCTCCCAAGTGCTGGAATTACAGGTATGCATCACCACACCTGGCCTCACTATCAATCTTATCATAGTAATCCAATGTGTTGACAGCTATACTACTTTGTTTTTCTTCACTACGGAGGCCAATTTATGCCCTCCAAAATCCAAAGATTATAGTATACATTTCTCCATTGTGAACTTGCAACATGTTTTCAGGAATCTCCACTTTATTCTTGCAAATAGTTTCTGAGCTAGTCAACTGATATTTTTAGCAAATGTAACATCAATGGGCAACTCGGGAACCAATTGTCAAATGTGACATTTGGGTTACTTTTTGAAATAGGTGCAACAAGTCTGTTCACAGTGTCATATGGTTTATTACTTCATGAATAAAGATCTGGTGGCTGAGTTCCAGGATAAATTTCTAAATTCAAGGTATAAAATGTCTTCATACCTACCAGGGCATATATTTTTATATCGTATTTAGAAGGTTCATTTGGCGTGTATTGCCATAACCTTCCACAACCATGAAATGATGCAAGTTGTTTGTCAATTGTCATGTATTCAGATGCTGTATAAATTGCTTGACAGTTCAAAACAAAAGCTTTCAAAAAAATAAGCAAATAGCCCCCAAATTGTGGGATTTTTTTTTTCTTTTTACTTTCTTGGTGGGTATTTTTGTCATTCAAAAGACAGGTAATTTTGAAAGAAACAAAATCTCTTGAGTGTTAAAATTGTTCTAAAAATCTCAATGCCACATCTGTCACTTCTCCATAAATCCCTTGGATTCTTACTATTAGAATGACAAGGTCTTGCTATGAAGGCTTTTATTTCAGATAGTGAGACATCAAGATTTTTGAGTATTACTATTGATGCATATAGACTATTTCACTTGTATTTCATTATTCGTGTACTTCACAGCATCTTGTAGGCGTATCATCCATTACAAACAATTTGCAACATTGAACTGCAGTGTTGGCTTTCTGTCCAATAGGTTTCACCTCTGACAAGAACCTAATAACATTTTCCAACCTAGTTCTAATTTTGGATCATTCAGGTATACATGGCCATTTTGTAGTATTTTGACTAGTCAAATATTTATTTACATTACTGTTTTCTTCCTCATCTGAATCAAAGTCTTCATTCTGTACTTCTCTATCTGCCATATTTTGCTAACTTCTTTGGCTTACATAATCCAAGTCATCATTTGTAGCTAAATCACTTAAAGACTTGCTTTCTACTTCCTCCCAATGTTGTAAAAGCAGATTTTCATGTGACATTGTACTGATGTGGGCTTATTCTACAAGAAAAATCAAAAGAAAACATGTAATAAAAATTGTAAATACACAAAAATGTAATGGTGCATAACATTAGTGAAACTCACCCATTTACTTTGACACACTTGCACATCCCTCGCCATTGGTCTTACAGAGTAGGTAAACACAAAGATTGCTTCCTGTATTCCCCCAATGCAGCTACTGAGATACACAGCCAACTACTATTATGCTAAAGTACACATTTTCATTAGAAAAATAGGATTGGCATCTATTTTACCCACTGTGATGCCTTTTGTAATACAGACACTTCTGTTGTATTGTCATTTATATGTTCCTGAAAATACTTGTGTTCAAAAAATATCACATTACAATAAATACAGGGCTTAAAGAAAAATTTTATAGACCATTCAAAGCCTACAAAACTTTGAAACAAGAGCACTAACTGAAGCAGTAACATTTTTAGTAAAATCTGAAGCATTGCTATAACTTCACTATTTGTTTAGTGCACACTACATTTGCACCAAAAATAAAGTCCATTGACCCTTTCTTGATTTAATCCCTAGGCTTATGATTCCTTTTTAATATTTTTACAACATTCAGTTGTAATAGAGACCAGCTGCATTAAAATTTAAAAATTGTATCCAGTGTATTTAACACTAGAATTGTTTCACAGTTACTTACCTGTAATTTCAAATTCCCTAGGTTACTTAACTGACCACATTCACCTACTTAACAATCACAATGACCTAATTTTCAGTGGAAGATGAATATGATTAAGATATGGTATATGCATGTATGAGAAAGTGCCACACAATATGAAACAATATTTTGTAATATATATGATTAAAAGAAACTAATAGAAATTTATCAGAAATTATATCAGAAGAAATGATGTTATAAAACATTTTAGGGTAGAGGCAACAGTTGTTCTTAACATTAGGGAATCACAGAGAAGGGACATTTGTCTTAACTTGGTATCTTTGGGCAAGGGTTGATGAAAAAGTGAAATCTTAGCCAATTCTTAGGGAATAAGCAGTAACTCACCAAGTGAAGATGATGAGAAGTGCATTCTTCCTAATGGAGAGAGAATTGAAACACAGGCTGCCAAAGTTTCCTAATACTGCAGAGCTAATAAATAATTAGACCTAGTATTTGAACATAATATTGAGCAATATTGTCTCAATGTATACCTTTTACAACTAAGCTAAATTATCTTTTCCTATACTTGTTATGTAGAATATATTTCCATAAACTGAGTAAGAAATATTGAGGGCCTGAATATTACTACTGATGCTAGAAATGAAAACAAATTGAATAGGAGAAAACAAGAAGTTAGTTATACAGGATTCAGTCATTGGTTTGAGGTGGGGATGAGAAAGGGGAAAATTAGTTTCTAATGAGGGAAACTGATTATTATAATGAGAACAGTACTACTTGAAATTTGGAATAATTGGGAACAGGATTTGAAAAAAGATGCTAAATTCTCCTTTGGATGTGTTGAAGTTAATCACCTAGTAGAAAATAAGGTGTAGCTAAATAATTGCCTCAAGAACTGTATATGTAGTACTGAAGCTCAGAGAAAAGTTCAAGGCTGAAAACCTAAATATATAATGGTGCCATACAAATTATTAAATGATGAAAATTCATGAGATTTCACTTTAGGTGATCACAGATGAATACTTAAGTATTAGACAGAGGATACTGAGCTCACAACAAAGACCATAATATGAAAGTCTTATAAGTAGGAATGAGTATCGTTGTGGAAGCCAGAAGCTAGGAGAATGTAAGAAGGGAGCATGGTCTCTGGGTGATTCACACTACAGTAAAACAAAACTCATCAGCTGGCTGGCTGTATAAACAATGAGTTTTTATTTTTCCCCTTCTAGAACCTGGGAGGTTCTAGGCAAGATCAAGGATCCAGAAGACTTGGTGTCTGGGGAGAGTCCACTTCCTCTTCCATAGACAGCTATCATTTCACTATAATCTACCAATGCAAGAGGGACAAGGGATCTCTCTGGGGTCTCTTTTATAAAGGCACTAATCCCATTCACAAGGCCTCCATCATGCGGGCTTGTTGCTTTTCAAGGATAACATCTCCTAATACTACTGCCTTAGAGGTAAGCATTTCAACACACAAACTGGAGGGGAACATACACACTGAGGACACTGCAAATGGTACATGAAATCCCGTGGCGAGACCTATTTTAAAAGAGGTCATTAAAAACCTGGAGAGACTCTTACTTAGGGAATGGATAAAGGGGAAAGACTGATTGCAGTAGTCAAAGAAATATGGAATTAAATAAATTTATAGAGTGAATATAGAATGTCTTGTTAAGAATTGTTGCCTGAACGGGCAAAAAGGGTTAGAATGATCAGGTGTAAGCATTAGAATCGAGCAAGGGTACTTTAGGATGAGAGGATTAAAATGTATTTAAATGTCAAGGCAAAGAGTTAAGTATTCATGGATATTTAAAATGTGGCAGAGGTAGGGTATTATTATTGTGATAAATTCCTGAATTTTGTAACAGAGTGAAGAAGGGTGGAGTTTGAGCAAAGGGAGTGTGATGATTAATCTTGACTGGCAACCTGAGTCATGTGAGAGACAGAGAGCTAGGAGGTTAGTGAAGTACACTTTTGGGTGTGTCAGGGTGGATCAGGGGATGTGACTTTGGGGATATTTGCTCTCTTGTCCCTTCCTATCTGCACTCTTCCCCTGATCTCTGCTTCCTGCCTGGCATAAGCTGAGCAGCTTTCCTCTGCTGTGCCCTTCTCCATTTTGTTACTACCTTGACACCAGCCAACTATTGACTGAACCCTCTGAAACTGTGAGCCAAAATAAATCTCTCTCCCTTAAAAATGTAGGTGTTGTAAAACATACCTGAAGGCAAATAAAATGAGAATATGTAAATTGACTAACAGAGAATGGTGAAGAATTTAAGGTGTTTTTAAGGAAAAATATTTTAAATATTAATAAAGTATTAGTGATAGGCTGGACACCTTTTGTGAATCACGTGGTTTTCCTTAGCAAGTTTTACCAGACTGAGGTGGAAGAAAGAAAAAGCACAGGATGAAGATAATTGAGATGATACGCTTTCCTAAATGGACACTAGTTTTTGTACTAAGTTTCTAGGTAGATTATTTTAGGTTATCTTCACATCAAACCTGCAATGCAGCCACTTTTATATACATTTTACTGATGAGGATATTGTAAATTTTGAATAAACTTCAAGCCACATAGGAAGACTAACTCAGGTTCATTTGAACATCAAAATCTGTGTTCTTCACACCATGGTTAGTGATGGAGATGGAGAAGCTAGATGTTAATTTAGGCTGTGGAAACAACAGTATAAATCAGTGAAAATATAGGGATAGAAAGTTAATAAAAAGAAACTCATTGACTGAGTTTATATGGAGGTCAGAAAAACTAGCAACATATATATTTGTATTCATAGGCAGGAGAGTATAGTTAACAGCTTGTGTTGCTGTTGGGGAGGTGGTAAAACCTTCTGGATGTGACCCACCAGGAGGAAGCAAGTCATTATGAGTGTAACCATGGAGGGGACTTTCAGACACCTCCTTTCACTCCATTCCTTTGCATCTTGGTTCCTTGTAAGTTGGTTATTTTAGGTATTTTTTATAGTCACCAAAAACTGACTGACTTATTTATGGATATCATTTACTTAACTGATACCACATATTTTGGTCGCAGATTGCAAAACTATAACTTTAAATTATAACTATAATTTCCTTACACTGAGATATTAAATTCTTTGATGATAAATCTCAGTTCTTTATGGATTTTCTTTTGTAAAAACAAGAATTTCTCATTCATTTTCAGTTCTCGCCAGCCTCACTTGCATTCCCAGCTGGAGATTCCCAGGATCTCATTCTGGGTACATTTCTAAGCTCCAGGGACCCTGACTGGCACCAGCAGTGTAGCTGGGGAGAAAAGATCTTGCCTTACTGCCCCAGGGCCTATACTTCCTTCTGGTTCAGGATGTCCATCACAGTTTTCCATGCTGACACATCAGTGGGGTTTGTCCTGCTGGTTTTATTGAGATAACTCAAGTCCCCCCATCATCCCTTGTCCTAGCCCTGTCCTCCTGGCTGCTGCAGAAACTCTGACTGTGGTACCCTTCTGAGGACACTAAGAACTCAGCTGGTGGTGCTTTGGCTTCTACTCCTATGGCTCTAGACTGGATGGGAAAGGGGCCAGTCTCTGTGAGACACAACCTGGAACCAGGGATCAGGTCCTTACATTGCCTATAAATATTCCTTTTACTTTCCTTTTCCTTCTTTCTTCTGTTACCAGCTTTAGCTATGAGTTTTCTTCATGTAGTCTTGGGATTTGAATTGACACATCATCTAAATGTTAATTTCATAGCCTTGTTTTTCATTCATTTTTATTTTATCTCTTTTGTATTACTTCCAAATGAATCCTACAATTAGAAGCTAGGACTTTTTTTTTTTTTTTTCTGGTCTATTGATGACAGCTGCCCATGGAGCAAATGCTGGTACACTATGTCTCCATTGCAAAGGGGTTCATATGGGAAAATGGAAAATGTATGCTGTTTATTATCTCTCATTATTTATCATATCTCATTCCAGAAAGTTATTTATGATAGCAGCTTTCATATATTTGGATAAATTAAAGTATAACATAAATTGATGGGGGTGGGGAGTGAAGAACAGAGGAGCAAAAGAAGAAAAGATTTTTGGGGTGCGTTAGTTATCTGAATTTGCTTGAGGTAGGGCAAACCCTTGAATCTTGAGTTTTGAAAAGGTCAAAGAAAAGAGGACAACACTAGGGGCAATATGCTTCGTAGTGTTAGTTACAAACAAATGAACAAACAAAAACTGACCTGTTGCTTAGAAGAACACAATTATTCCTGGCACTGACCCAGAGAAAAATTTCTCCTTCAAGTCCTCATATAAAGGGCACTGCACATGATGAAGAGCATCCTCCAGAAATAGTGGTACTTACCCCACCCAAAAGTTTTGTGGGTCTGTTGCTTACCGAGTCCTTCAGTGTAAGCCCATGGCCCAACACCAAGGTGAAAACACGATTTATTAGAAGTGTTTCTGTGGGGACAATACTTTGCAGATTAAATGTGCATTTTCCTGTTTGTCTGGCTCAGTCCACAGGTAGGTTTTAATGGTTCCTCTGTGGTGGACTGAGTGACACTTCAGGAGGTTTGGATGGTCACTGAAAGGCAATAAATTTGGAGTTTGGCTCCTTAATAAGTGTGTAGGGTCCAGCCACTTTGTGTTATAGATGGAGGGCCCAGAGGTGTGCTTGTTTGTTAGGTGGGTTGAGAGTAGAACAGCATTTCTAACACAGCATGAGGAGTGTTAGAATGATAATACCTGCCCCATTTCTATGCAAAAAATGGTGGCTGGGAAAAGATGCTAGAAAAAAACCTTCCTGAGGCAATCTGGGAACTACTTTAACTCCCTATTAAAAAGGCCCCTTGAATCTAGCCATAACAAGTTTAGCCTGAAGGGAGGAAAAAGAATAGTGTCTGTATTTAAGTACTCAGAGCAATTATGAAACCCAGTGGAGATCTCCACTGACCATTTAACCTTGAGCATTGCAATTTCTGGAAGAGTCCCTCAAAACAAATTGGTTGTAAGTCATATAGAGAATTAAAAAATGAATCAAATATGTCTGAAATTAAGTCATAGCCAAATCTATTATCTAATGAATTTGTTTTAGTATAGTTGATAAATAGCACTTTTAGGGAGGACAATAATTAAGTAGTAGACCAACTTGTCAGTTAAGAATGGTAAATGTGAAATTGTTTCATTTTTATCTAGTGAAGTTTTCTATTTTTGGTAAAATTATCCAAACTGCAAATGAATGTTATTTTGTTTATTTAGCGTCACAACAGACTTACTGCGAAGTCTGCTATGGTGAGATTCATTGTTCTCCAACATTGTATACAAGTTGTCTTATATTAATGGTTAGGTTAAAAGCTTCACCAAGGCAGAA
Organism: Heterocephalus glaber; assembly: GCF_053883595.1. Lineage (NCBI taxonomy): Eukaryota > Metazoa > Chordata > Mammalia > Rodentia > Bathyergidae > Heterocephalus > Heterocephalus glaber. The sequence goes on from NW_028258303.1 coordinate 2,241,511, forward strand.
AACACTTTTTTCTTGATTGTTTTGTCCTTGGATCTCAGCACAGTGCTTGGTACATAGTAGATGTTATTATATTGACTATTGTTCTCAGTTATGACAAAATATCCTGATATCATAAGATGTTATTTTTATGTAAATATTATAGACTAAATAAATGTAACAGAATTTGACACTTTTTTTTTTTTTTTTGCAGTACTGGGGATTGAACTCAGGACCTTGCATTAGGGAGGCAGGCGTGGTGTCACTGAGCTAAATCCCTGGCAGAATCTGACACATTTGAATCAATGGTCTTTGATTTGCACGAAGACATGATATGCAAATGCACTTTTTTCTCCTTTAAAATTAAACCTCTAAAAATATGCTCTGAACAAAATGTAGAGTCCAATTATTATTCAACTTAAAAATTGGAAAAAATACAGAAAAGTTTATTGCAGTATATTACAAAGCTTAATATTCTGAAACAAAAGTAGCTCCCAAAGTCTCAGAGATGATAGTTTTGCATTTGCAGATCATTATGATAATTAAAATATGGCAAAAGCCAGATGTGTTTTATGCTTTCAGATTATCTGTTCATGGTACCATGATGCTCTTGTGAAAGTGATTAAGTGCTGAATATTAGACAAACGTTTCACAGGCTTAAAGACCAAAATTAGAAGCATGAATTTAACTTAAATGAATGTACCTTGCCATTTGTTTACTTGCTACTTGGTAATAGCCTACCTAAAATGGCATGAGTAATAGAGATTTTTATGTCTGAATAATATTCCTGCCAGCATCACCAACTGTTGCATGTTAAATATGAGATTTGGCAGGTGCACAAATTTTCAGTCACCTTCGAAAAACAGTATATAGACACCCAATCCAACAGCTTACACACTAACAAAATCAACCCCGGGACCATCTGGCAATGGAACAAACATGTCATTCATCTTTCCATCGTTGATTGGTAGTGTTTCCAGAAATGTATTATTTTAAATATTATTTCTGATCCTCAAAAAGTGAGTTTTATTTACTTGGCAGCTGATCTGGTTCTAAGCAAAATTGTGAAGTTGCGGAATTTTTTCGGCTTTTCCGCACTGCTGCTTCAGCGCCCGCCCCCACATTGTCCAGCCCCTCCCAGCTTCTTTAATAATTTATTACTTTCTAGTTGCTGCTGTACAAACACTGACCCGGAAGAGAAAATGCTTGCAACTGATTTATCTCCTTTCAGGCAACATGTCTTTTTTCTACTTTTTGGGACTCTGTTTATATGCTATTTTACATAATGATTAATTAGATAAGTTAAATCTTGGTGATTGGTAGGTTATAATTTCAACATTATATAAGATATATATATATTATTTTTATATAAGAATGATGTTTCCCTCAAAAAGTCTTGAAGAGTAAGCATGATTTTGAACATGTTCATCTCTCTCTATTCTTCTTAGGAAAGGTTTGAGAACATGGTTGCTTATTCAGGGCCCCTGAAATTGCAGAACTTAAGCAGCAAGGTAATTTTATCTCCCCAGCTAACCATGTTGGGAAATTCCTTTGACAAATGACTGGTAGAAGTGGGCAGTAATAGAAGGTCAGAGCCTTTAGGTCTCTCAAATTTACAAATGACCTAAGTTCTCAGTCAACATACTAAAAAATTCTTATTCATTCATTGAGATGCTAGACTGAACAATAGCAATAACAAAATTTGAACTGCTAGTCTGTATGTTTAAATTAGGGTCTACTGGAAACAGAAAGAAACAAAATAGATGTTGACTTCTATCACTAAATGATAGTGATACTTTCATGTAAACTGATACAATTAATTTTTACTTTTCAAAGGCAGGAATTAGGTATATAAAATTCTGTAATATTTATCCTGCCTTTCTTTCTGGATAAAGCATGCAATTATATCTTTCGCATAATGCAAAATTGTCATCATCAGGGAGAACACATTTTGAATTTATGGCTCAGAGGGATTTCAATCATCTTTGGCATTCAACACTTAAGGCATTTCAGATATTTACTCAGAACAGTATAGCAGAAAGCACACAGCATATTGCAATTTAAATGCTGTACTCTTTGCAATATATATTTGTAATAAAAGCTGAAGAATATGTACAAATAAAGATGTGTTATGACTCTAGCATATTTTGACTTCACACTTTTTGATAAGGGAATTAACAACCGTTCTCATTTAACAGGCATTCCTCAGCATAGCTTTACACTGAAAGCTTTGAAAGACATCTCTAATGTCCTGCTCTACAGCCACGTGCACTGTTTTGTGTCCACTTTAAGATATGTAGACCTTCATGTGGTAATCACTATTCTATGTAGTAGAAAGCAAATAGAATATTTGAATACTGGATGTAATTTTGGTATATAACAAAGCAATAATGCAAAGGTTAGGTTGAGTGCCAAGAGATAAGAAAAATGATCCCAAAAGGCTTGAGTTAAGGAGGCGGAGTAGAGATAAAGGAGTGGGGGAGAGAGGAAGAGAGAGAGAGAGCTAGGGGGAGGAAAGAGAGGAGTGAGAGAGGGTATTTTTCTAGGAAGATCAGCAGCAGGCTTGTATTGTTGCTCTGTACTATGACTTGCATCTCAAGCATCTCCGGAAGTCCCACTTGACAGAAGTGTGTCCCCAGCCTAGTGCTACAGAGAGGCGGTGGAACCTTTAAGAAATATGCCTGAGGAATGTGCTATTTCTAAGTCATTACAGTTATCCCCAAGAAAAGAGCTACAAGACCCCAGCTCTTCCTTTTCCTATTTTTTGCTCCCTGGTCACTGAGTTTTGTGCCACCACAGGCTTCTTCCATACCGTGCTGCCTCACCACTGGCCCAAAGCAATAGGGCTGACTGACTGTGGACTGAAGTCTTCAAACTGGGAGTCAAAATGAACTTTTTCAAATGAACTTTTTCTGTCCTAGGTATGTTTTATGGTGATCCAACACTAACACACTTGTGACAAAGAACCACAGATAAAGAGAAGCCCTCTGATCTCTGTATATGCACAAAACTGGTAAGAGAAAAAAAAAAACAACATTTATTTGAAACAAAAGCAAGAGATTAAGGAGTATTGTAGAAGAGAATTTGATTATTGACCATAGAAACAAAAGCCTTAGACACACTGAAGAGTTAGAAAATAGCCCCATCGGAATTAAAAATGAGGATGGCTTGTGACTCTCTGACTGCAACTTCATTAAAATGGTGGAGCTAGAAGACAAATTGTAATTGACACAGGTAATAAGTAGTTAGGGAAATTAGAAGAGCCATCACGAGCAACTTCTAAGTAATTAGATGACTAAAATCCAGGAGAGAGGCGAAGTTAGAATACCCATACCTGAAAACGATCATATAGATGTGATTTCAAGGAGAGGCAGTGTCCAGGTGAAAGTGTGAATTTGGAGAAAATGTCCTGCTATGAGATACAGACAAGGACTGAAGAAGGAAGTAAGCAGATACCTTCATGCCTTCCATTTTGTTTATGAAGTAATAAGAGAACTGCTGATTGTGAAACAAGTAAGACTCCTTCAGGGACCTCCAGGAGAGAGAATAGCAGCTATGGACACCAGATATGTGGGATGCTGTTGATTAAGGATAAGTATTCTAGTCACTCAGGAATCTGAGAATAGTCGCTGTTTTTAATACTACTCACATGGGTGTAAAACATCACACTCTTTATGAGTCCCACAAATATTTATTGAGCTCAGCCTATGTCCCTGGAACTATATTAAGGTCCAGTAGGTTTTGAAGGACAAGGAGAAGGGACAGCTCTTCAAGGAGTTAGTGTTTTTGTTGTGTCAGGTAACACTAGGCCATAGAAAATAGTTTATTTCAGCCCATTCTCTTCTTGTATTGAATCCATTTCATTGTCACATTATTGCATTTACTATTAACATGTGACTGTTTTTTTTTTTTTTTGTAATTTCCTGGGCATGTTGTTTTTGTTTTGTGAATGGAGAAAGGATCCATAATGTTAGCAGTTTTTCTCTTTCTTTATGGTTTCAAATATTGCTAGGCTGGATGATTACCCACGCTGCCTGCTGTGCAACTCTGTTGCAGGATAACATCATCAGTAATGATTACGCTAAGGTAATGCCCCTGTGCAAGATCAGCAAGCAGGGTCCTGACCACAGAGCTCACTCCACAATACTGTGGAGTACAATATTCATTTGTTTTTTAGCATATAGTATAATCTCAGGCATGCATCATCAAAACATTCCCTATATCTGCAATTTTTTAATTCTACTAATTTAAAATGTCTCCCTTCCTTAAATTGAATGAAATTAAAACTACGGCCATTTCATTTTTGCCATTATGATAATTTATTCCTTAATTCTTTCAATTATTTGTGGCACATGAATACTTAATATATAAGGAATAAGGTGAACAAATTAAAAATAAGATATGCTAAAATACAACAAAAATAGCAGAGAGAAAATATTTTAATACTTATTTTCCCTTTTATTATATCTATATCTCTTAAAAAATTGGAGTGGAGATTTTTAGGTCCTCTTTTTTTCCCTGTAAAGCTTCGATTTCCCTCCTTTTCCACCAGAAAGCACTCATTTAGTTCTGAGAAGTAGACTGCCCTTGCAAGAGCAGAAAGGACTCTGGCACTACATGGTATACACATCCCCATCCCAGTGAATATCAGGGGACTGGGACTAAACAACCCCAATAGGAGTGAAATGCAGAGCTTTTATTCTCTGCTTGGGAGAATTTGTTTTCCCTCCTGATGGTGTGGTATTCAGAAGTGAGACTTGAACTAATTGTAGTGAGGTTCATATTGGAAGAAGAGGAGGCATGCATGGCTGGCATGTTCTCTGCAGAGTTCACCTGTCCATCAGACGACCCAAGACGATTTCTCTCTGGCCGTTTCCAGTACATAAGTCAGTGAAACCCTTTTATGGTTTGTGATGGCTATCTTTATGTGTCTACCTGAGTGTGCTGTGGAGTGCCCACATTATGAATCATTTCTGGCTGTGCCTGTATGGATGTTTGCAGAGATTAGCATTTGAATCTTTGGATTCAGTTAAGTAGATTTCCTTCCTCAATGTGGGTAGGAATAATCCAATTCATTGAAGATTTGAAGAGAACAAAAGACACAGGAAGAAGATTTTTTTCCTGTCTCACTGTTTAAGAACTGAGATATTTCATCTCATATCTGCTTTGAAATGGGATTTATTTTATTGGCTTTCTAGTTTCTCAGACCTCTGTACTTGGACCAAGTTATCCAACGGATTTTCTGAATCACCAGGTGATTCTGCAGAAGGCTGATTGTGGGATTTTTCAACCTTTGTAACTATGTGAATAAATTATTCTTAATAAATTTCCATATAAATAAAATAAATTTCTTATTGGTTCTTTCGATCTGGGGAATGCTGTACACTGGGGAATGAAGTACACAGTTGTACAATGACCTCTTCCTAGTTTTGTTACAAAACCCCACTATAAAAAGAAGTGCGGCAGTAACACTATGTAGCCAGACTCTGAAATAATGAGACTATAACATATAAACATCTCAGATCTGTTTTTAATACTACAGTGCAGTGTTATTATAAGAATTAAATACTTTATGTAAGACCGAGGGCCTTACCAAACACTCCGAGGAGCTGACTGCGGCAAAGAACACCCAGGAAGGAACACACCGGACAAGTTGGAAAGTAAAACAGACCTTTATTAGTCTGGCCAGATGGCACTCCCAAAGCAAAATAGCTTAGAGAGGCAACTGGCTCAGAGTCCAAGGCTGTTCTTATAGGGGGTTGAGGGGGAAGTTAACATATAGAATTGAAGAAAAGGGTCAAAGGTTAGTGGTCGACTGTCATGATGGTCAGCAGACATTTGCAGCTTGTTCTATAGATTGTGGTGTCCGGAACATCAGTTCCAGGCAAACAAGGAGTTGATTAGTTTACTTTGGGACTTTAGGTCTGTTACAGATTTTATCTAGTGTCCCAAAACTAACAAGCATCTTTATCCATTAACTCACATTTAATCACAATGGGGCTGGAGAAAAGAAACAAAGGTTATGCAGTCCCACACTTTAGAATAATTATCCCGTGGTAAATTTATGGTCAGAATGTACTATTGGGGTTCCAAAACAAAGTAAGAGACTTTTTGATACAAGAACCTTGGTATAATTCTCTTTAAATTGATTTTGAAAGGTTTCATCTCCACACAGTCAGAATTCAAATTTCTGAAGAGAAGCACAAGACATACTGGTTGTGTGTCACCCATGGACTGGAAAGACTTGGCTCATAATCTCTAGTATTGTGTGATGAAAGCAGGAATTTCAAGACTTTCTATGTCACTGAGTGAAAGCCATCTTTTGTCTCCTACCGCAATGTATTTTATTAATTTTTCTAAGTGGGCATCTGTATAATAAAATTTCTGCCAAAAACTTTGAAAAGAAAGAAAGAAGAAAAGGAGAAAATAAAATGAAAATAAAACCTTATCTTTCCTACTTAAAATATTTGCTTGTCATTTTAACTCTTACCTTACCTACCTGTGGTTACCAGGTTATAAATCTCGTCTTCTAAACTCACAGCAAAACTTGAGGTCCTTCTACAGATTGAAGGGATTGTCAGTGACCATCTTGCAGCCTCATGTTCTGTGTCCCTGAACCTTGCAGCTATTCAACTTTGCAGTCACTGGAGACCAAGCACTTAACAGATTTCTTTGTAAATTGTAATAGAACCTATTTCTTTACCCTGTCCTCAGGAGCTATTCTTGATCAAGGTTAATATTTCAAGGCCCAGTCCTGTATATATTTTTGCACCTTCTTTTTCTCAGGAATGCTATTAAGAGATTCAGAATAAAACATAAAATTAGTGACTTCTTTTTTTTTTTTGCTTAAATTCTTTTATCGGTACATTTTAGGTATACAATTTGTTTACATTTATCATTGAATGCTTGTACCTGTACATGATGTATCTTGGTTCTTATTTTTTCCCCATTACCTGTGCACCCTTCACTCCCTCCACCCTTCCCTATTTACATAGACTTTGTTTCCATTTTTTTTTTCTTTTCTCATAACTTTTCCTTTACATTCTTTCCTTTCCCCATCTCCTCCCACCACCCCTACCCCCTTGGACCTTTTCCTATTTCAAAGTATCAATTATTAGTTATTAATCCTTTTAATCCTTATTTACACTCTCAGTTTCTCACACTAGAGAAGCTATTAGGTATTTACACATGTGATCAATCGAAACATATTTCAAAAATTCTTCTAAGTTTTAAAAAAATTAGCTGACATTTTTGAGCCTTAATTATGTGTCAGTGACTAATAATTTTGTATACATTTTCTCATGCCAAAGGAGATAATAGCTTGAAGACCCTTGTTCACATTTCTCTCAGATTTGCATTATGTGAGAAGGTTTCATTCCCTTGATGTAGTATCTGATTAAATTGAAAAGTACAATATTATAAGAGAAAAAGAATAATAATTTCTCATATTTCTCCCAACTATTCAGGTGGTCAAAAATAAGAGAGAAATAAAAATTAATGACCTAAGCCTAAGAGATAAAATATCTTTTTATTGTGATAATTAGAGAAACAGAAAGACAGAAAAATTAAAGATCCTCCCTCCTTGCAAGCTTTAAAAAGGTAACTATAAATTTCTCACATTGGTTATATTTCCTTTTAACTTAAAATCTTATAAAATTTACTTTGTGTTCTATTACTAAATTAATGTAATTAAGCAGAAACATTCTTTCCTTTTGCATTGTGAGTTATAGATTATTCTTTTGTCTAGTGATCAACAAATCCCACTTTTATGTATAAATCAGTGATCGCATTCCAGGTCTCACATCATCTTTTTATCTGCATTTTCCTTGAGTGACTAGAAGATGCCACCTTTGTAATAAATCACTTGGAATGATTCTGATGATGCAATTAGATTTATGGCTTAGAGTTTCTCTTTCCATTAGCTCTGGGAATTCAATGGAAACAGTCTTCTTTGTGTATATATTCATTTTTTTCAGGCTTTGAATCTGGGCAATACTTAGGAATTTAGGAAAACAGAATCCAGTGAGAATTGTATGTGTAATAATGAGGGCTTCATAAGATTTTAAAATGAGAACACCAGGAAAAGTCTATTTTCTGATTTCTGTGCTCATGAGAAGTTCTCAAGATTAATGAGTCTCTTTCAGGGCTCTAGGTACATTTGGAGCACTAAAGAGTAATTTTCTAAATGGTACCCTTGGGACTTGAAAGAGTTAAAGTGCTTTCACAAGGTGAGCACTGTGCTCACAAATGTATGCAAGGATCAACAGCAGAATTTATAAAGTGTTGCAAAAACGTTGGTTAAAAGCAGCTGTAAGTCTGCAGTTTATTTATTACTATATTCTTAAGTCAATATATTTGCTGGTGTTAGCTGGGTACAAGATAAATGATGCAGATAAATGATAATACTCTCACTTTTAAAAGTTAGAACAAGAGGTACTATAGACATTGGCAAAAGGAAATATTGTAAGTGTTGTAAATATTGTAAATAATGTAAATGTAAACTAAATGGCTAGGATTTCATGAAGGGGACAAATTCTTAAAATGAAACATTTGCTCCCAAAATACTATTTTTGAAAATTAAAATTAGAATGATACTGAATATTTTGCAAATTTTCACCTGAAAACAATGACACCTAAATATGTTATTTAAATATAACACTAAGAAAAATTTATAATGTACAATAAAATATTAAAACCTAAAAGAAAGCAAAATATTAATGATCTTTTAGCCTAAGTGATAGGATTACAAGTTGGAACATGTGTTTTCTTCTTACAAACTTGTATTTTTTCTAAATTTCCTTTGCTGAACAAGCCTAATAAAACTTTTTTGGGAAAGAAATACATGTTTCAAAAATGGGGAACAGCCTAGTGACAGCCTTGACTTGCTGATGGTGAAAACATGATTATTTTGTTTTATTTTATGTGAAAAAAAGAAATTTGAACACATTTTTCAGGATACTTGTCAAAGAGAAAGCTGTGCTGTTCTCAGTGATCCTTATGGAGAACTCAACTACTCTTGAAAGACTGGTCCAAATCTCTCAGAAAGGGTGTGGGACACAGAAGAAATTCTTCTCCTGGAATAACTGTGAGTCTCAAGATGTTTTTTCACCACTTTTCTGCTCAATATTCCTACTTGCACTAGTTGATTCAATTACACTCATTGCTTCAGTTTCCATTCACATGCTAAACACTCTCAAATATTTACCTGCAGAGAGGCCTCTTTCAGTTTCCTTACCACATAGACAACACCTGCTATCTGTAAAGGTACCTAGTAGTCACTGCAGAATCAGTACACCTTCAGTAACCACAGATGTTTCCCAAATCGCCTTCTCTCTCTTTTTCTTACACAGAAAATAGTATCACCACCTCTTCCATCTCCCAAATCAGAATGACTAAAACAGGCTTGACTCATTACTTCCCCATTCAATTTCTCATTCTACAAATATTACCCTTAATATGCTTCTCACATTTCTTTATTTCTGTAGAAGGCTTACTTACTACCCCTATCAGCATACTCAGTTCATCTCACATGATTTATTGCAATGGTGTCTGAAATTGTCTCCCTTCATTTGGTCTCTTTCTATATTTCTCATTCACATCCCAGCTGGAACAACATAACATCAGAGTTCATGCCCATATTTACTTCTAAGTTCAAAGTCTGATCTCTTCCTACTATGATGTTTGCGTCTAAGTAAGGGGTCTGGGTAAAGTTTTTACTATATGTTAAGTATAACGTTATACTTATATAACATTATATAACATTAAGTAAAACGTTATAAACTTCCAGTTAAAGATGGTGGGTAGAATTCATTCATTGACTTTCATTCCTTTCTTAAAAGCCATAAAAATGATACATCATTTATTTGTTTGGTTGCTTGGTTATTGGTTTGGATATAAGCTCAAAAGATCAAATAGAATTTAAGATAAAGAGGAGATTTCTCATGAATTTAGAAAAGTTTTTCTAGAAAATGAGAATAGCACAACAGAATGGCACTGGTGCCAGGTATTAATAGCTTCACCTAGCATCACACACACAACTTCTAATCAGCTTTGGGCTTCCTTACACTCAAGTGGTGCTAATATTCACTTTAGGAAACCTAATATCAGTGACAGAGTTTAAAACAAGCAGAAAAAACAAAGCAGAAATACCATCATGGAAGAAATAGTGAGTATGGGGAAAATAAAATTTCAAAAATTGTTTTTGGGAGGAGTAAAAGGTACAAAAAAGACTGTTGGAAGGAATTTAAAGCATGAGGAAACTTTTCTGTATTATGACTCTGGTGGGTAACACATGAGTGTATGCATTTGTCAAAATCTACACTACTATGCATCTCAAATGTAATAGATGTTATTATATGTAGATGTAAATAAAATCACCAGAATATCAGTAGAACCCAAAATAGAATAGAGTGTAACAAATAAATGTAACTACATAAGGAAGAGGTTGAATTATATTTCCCCAACAGGTATTTTAAAGTCATAAGCCTTGCTACCTTTGAATGTGAATTTACTTGGGAATGAGGGCTTACAATCATGTTAAAATGAGGCCATCAGCACACCTTCTAATCCAATGACCAGTATTCTTATAAAAGAGAAAAATGTGGATCCAGAGAGACACACATGGAGGGAAGACAAGGTGAAGATACACAGGGGAAAGATGAACATTTGATCAGAGTGAGGCACGTACAAGCCAAAGAATACCAGAAACTAGAAGAGGGGAAGCTTCTCTCCTACTTCTACCAGAGAGGAAGGCCCTGCAGAAACCTTGAGTTAGACCTCTAGACTCCAGAGTTTTGGGACAAAAATAAGCAACACACTTTTTAATACTTTGTTATAACAATCCTAGGAAACATACATGAGTTACTTTAGAAAACAGCATTTTGATGGGATTATATAAGGCTAAAAATTGGGCATAACATTGTGCTTTAGTTAACAAACTTGTTTCTTATAAGAGGATGGATTAGATTTCTGGAACTACTTTACATATGTTGCAGTGTTGATCAAATACATAAATATAGATAATGTATAGTGAAATAGGTTTCTCATTTGGAGTGGAAGGAGTTACAGATATGGAAAGGCTAGATGAACCTTTGGTGCCAGATTACAATTAGAGCTATTTTTATAAATTATGCAAGTTAATGATATTAAATATACATATACAACTAAGTAGATATAGAAATATAGGTGTGTGTATTCTTTGTCTGTGTGAGATCCTAGAAACCATGGAATCCAGGTAGCAGTGGTCACACTTAGTACCACGATTTGGTTTCTAAATACTTTTATTTAATCAACTAACCAGGGCTCCTTAGAAAAATGATTGATTCTGTGTAAGAACTATGTAAATACAAGATAAACCTAGAACATATTGTGCTTCTCAAAAATAGATAGATATTTATTAAAGGATCACTGAAACTATTCTGAAACAGACCCAAAGACCAAAGCTAAAAAATTTGAGCAACAAGGAAAATGATGATAGTTCTGGATTGTAAACTCAAAAAGTAAAATAAATATCCATGAGCTCATACTTAGATAAATAAATAAACAAGTGAATGAATGAATGATTAAGTATCTGTATGGGAAGACAAGAGTTCATTACAAAAAATTACAATTAATAGATGTAGGAGGTAAAAAGAAGTCATAATTAGGCACAATAATAATAGTTATTATAAGTAATATTCACTAATGGAAACTCAACCTAGGGAAAAAACAAACATTTATGATGGAACAGAATATTTACAATATGAAGATACCTCCTCTAAAATATTTATTAACTATGAAGGTAAAGGATGTAGATTTTTTTCTTGTGGCTAAAAACAAACAGAAACCATTTTATTCAAGTGATAATGGTATATATCTTCAATAAGAAATCACACTATGTATCCCTGATATGATACACTACACTATGAAGGGCACATTACCTTGATAGTCTTTTCCAAAATCCACATCCTCAATTTAATCATGGAAAACCATCATATAAGGCCAAATTGAATAATATGTTACAAAACAATTAATCAATGCTCTTCAAAAATAGAGTCGTAAAGACAAGGCAAGACTGAAGAATTGCCACAGATTAGAGAAGACTAAAGATACGTGATGATTAGGCGCACTGTAGGATGCTGGAAGAGGTACTGGACACTAGAAGGGAGGAGAAGGTAAAATCTAAATGAAGTCTGAAATTTAGTTTATGTATTGAATCAGTACTAATTTTTTTAGCTTTGATCATTGAGCTATGGTTATATAAGATGTTAGCACTGGGGGAAAACAAATGTAGCTATATGACAAATTTCTGTTCTGATTTTGCAACTTTTCTGTAAATCTAAAATTATTGAAAAATAAACATTTTCAATAAAAATAATGCTAATGATAGGCTTAAAGAAATAAGAAAATATATTGATCCATGAAGCAGTAGTATAATTCAGTAAAATAGCATTCATGAAATAAAAAATATCACTTGAAAATTGAAATGATGAGAGTAGAAATGAAAGACTCAATAAAGGCGTTTATAGATAAAGACAAAATTTGCTAGATAGTAGAAAACTAAAGAAAAAGTAGAAAAAAATAAGAAAACTAGAAACAGTGCTCAGAAAGTAATAGTATTCAAGGGACAATAAAGGTAAGAAATTATCAAATTATTCTCAACATAATTTGAGAAAATATCCTAATTAAAAGACCCTCAACATGCTTTTATTTGTCTATGTTAGTATGGATTTATAGGTGCTTGTTGTAATCCAATTTTATTGTGTCTGATACAAATATATTCCAAATGGAGATATTTGTGTGAAGTCAAAATAGAATAGAGACATTTTTGTATAAAATAACTTTCAGGTTAGAATTTACACAAGTCTAACTATCATTCAAATGTGAAAGTAAAATATAGTGTATTTAGTACAGACAGCATATCACAAGTTTTCCACTTACACATTTATTATAGGAAGCCTTTGGATGAAGTACTTCAAGACTAAGGGAGTAAATAAAGTGGAAGCCATGGATTGCAGCACAAAGGAGATGCAGAAGATAATACTTGGTAATAATGGGTATTCTTCTCCCATTCCCTCTGAAAAAAAAGATTCTGAAGTGCTTTTCCAGAAGATAATGAAAACTCATAGAATACTGAATGTACTTAATATATTAATAAGATCATTAGACAACTGAAACAGGATAGGAGAATACATTAATGATAAGTGTATAGACTATCAAGCAGGAAAATTAATCATTAATTACAAGGAAGACAAATGTACAATAAGAATTATTTATAATTTAATATATGGCTCAGCTCTGAATAGCATTGGTTCTTACAAAACTGAGTAGAGAACTGACCCGAAGGTGGGATAATAGAGAAACTGGAACCATGAACATGTGATTTTCAAACCCAGTCAGTTTGTCTCTGGAACACACATTCTAAGTAACAATGCCCAGAGACTTCTCATGTGATGGGATTTTTAGAGCAATAAAATGACCCTGTGTACCCAGCCCTGGAAGTGATGCAGAAACACCTGGGTTTGTATTTTCACTCTAGTATTTATTATCTATGACTCTTTCAAGCCAACTAGTCCAGCTTTCTTCCCTGTGCCTAAAGTAACTACTCTGGGCATTGATATCAGGATGAAATGAGCAGATGGAAAGTCAAACAAGCATGGGAAATAAAACCGAGCACAGAGAATGGCACATGGCAGCCACTCAATAAATGCTAATCAGTATGAATTAAATAGATTACTGAAATGAAGTCCCAATGTTTGTGTACTTGAACATTTTAATTCTAGCTATCATTCCAATAGGGTATTTAAGAAAAAGCCACAGGTTCTTTAGGCAAAGCTAAACCACACATATCTCTTACTGATTTAAAGTGGATGGTCTAAATTTTCTTATACATCTATTATATTTCCCAGAATCAATCTAGGATAATTATTAGTTAAAGTTACTATTATATATTGGACATTTCTTTTTCAAAATGCTCCTTTTCCAAAAATAGTTTGTTGTTTGAAATTAATTCATGCACCTGACTTAATTGCACTTGTTAAAAGTATTCTCTTGGGTTGCTCTGCATGCATAATAATTTCAGTCAATACTTTTATACTCTGGGGGTAAAATTTTGACAACTGTAAAATAAATGTGTTCCTAAATAATCAGAATCTATGAAGCTTCATTATGGAAGAGTAGCTTTTAAGTAGTCAGGATATTAAGACATTTTTATTGTCTCTGAGCATTTTCAAAGTTTCCAGAGAAACATTTATGCCTTAAGATATTAATAGTTGTTACAAGGAAAAGATGTTCCATGATGATAACATATTTGGAAAATGTTGAGTTAAAGCAATGTGAGTTTTTTTTTTCTGCCAGGCTTTTGAGACCTTCTAATGTGGCAGCTTATGTTTGAATCTCTAATGGGAAATTTAATGTGCAGTTTCTGAAAATTGATTTGACCATAACATCCTTTTGTCTTGTTTTGATTTCTATTTGTTCATTATTTGTTTTTGAAGTTTCCTAGAGAAAATTGTTCCTCAGAAAATACTTTATAAAATGAAAGCTTAATTAATATAAACTGGAAGGTTGATGCTGGCCGCTCACTTTATTTTTATATATTATTCTCAGTACTTTTTACCTTCTTCTCGTTCCACGAGGTGCAATTTCTCCCAAGAAGTCAAACAAATGAGTAATTTTCCCAGATTCTTCATTCTAAGTTATCTATGTTTGAGTATTTTAAACCAATAGAAAGAATAAAAATTCATAGGTTCAGAAACCTCACCTGTAAATAGTCTATGTGTACCTATATATAAAATTTAATAAAAGAAAACTTTAAGCCAGAAAATTAATTCTACTTTTGGAATTACAAATGTAATAAAGAGAGTGTCAGATAAATAGTGCAAAATGCTAACATTTGGATTGGAATCATATCTGGGCACATAGCTTTCCAGCCTTTAGTTTTATGAAGCAGAGACGAAAGTGTGGCATATGTTTTCACTTGTGTGCAGGAAATTCCCCTCATCCTCAAGAATATTTCATTCACAGACAATGAAATAAGCAATGGTCCTAGAATTAGCATGTTAAGCACAAAAGTTACATATGAAAAAACATTATTAAGGAGTTTAGCAATGAGTTCCTAACTTCTTATTATTTGGAATACTCACTTTCCAGCTTCTGAAATACAGAAAACAAGAAACCATAACCAAGATTTAGTTTTCCACACAACCTGCAATAACAAATTATGACAAAATTTAGAAACATATTTGTTTCTGAAATTATATACACATACATTGTCTAAGCAATTATTTGGAATGAAAAATATTCTAAATGGATTATCCAGATCAATACACATTTTATTGTGTCTTAAATGGCCACTAAATCTGCCCCAACCAGTTGTCATTTAGGGTATCTTGAAGGGAATCACAAGAAAAAGAACTAGCCTAAAGGTTTAGCCTAGGTTCTGTACCTGCTGGATCCCTTTCTGTTGGTTAACATCAGCCATGGAGAGGAGTTTTGTTAGCATTCTGTTACTACAGACAATGCCTGAGATGATCAGTCTATGAATATTGGCTCACAGCTTTGGAAGTTTCAGTCCATAGTTGGTTGGCCCTATATTTATCTTGTGGTAACCAAAACATCATAAGAGAGAGTATGTGCTGGAGCAAGTTGCTTGGTTCACGATTTCTGGGAAGAAAAAAGAGTAGTAGAGGAGGGGCCAGGTTTCTGATATCCCTTCAAGGGTATGCCTTCAAGAACTACCTCCTTTCCACTAGGCCCCTCTCCTACAGGTTCCACAAACTCTCAACAGTACCTTGGGCTTGGGACTAAGTCTTCAACAGAGACCTATGGGGCACACTGAAGATCCAAACTATAGCAGTACTTTTCCTTTGTTTTAGTTACACTTAGCCTATATCACAAGCTTTCTACTTTTTCCTGTGTTGTGTCAAGTGGCAATAAACTTGGCCATCAGTAAATGCAAACAAGCCCCATTCTGTTGATAGTAAGAGTAGTTGTAGAGGTATCTTCTGCATCAAAGCTAGAGGTGAAATTCTTTGGAAAGTGTTGAATTTCAAGGATGTGAAAGACATTTTTGCTATCAGGAGCCTGTGATGGATATAACAACAGTACTTTTTTAATTCACATTTTCTTTACAGGGGTTCTCTTTACAAAAAAGAGTATTTTACAATGTATAACATTCATGGATGTAAAAGTTTCAGTGACTCTCTGATTTTATTTAATTTCATGCAGATATATATCCTGGGAAATTTTCCTCTATGAAGAAAATAAATCCTCCAATAAGTGCCATGTGCACATCTTATTGCTTCACAATTAAAGTTTAACTAAAAATAAGAGCCACTAATGCATGGAAAATTTTATGATGCCAGCAGATGTTGTTGTTAGAAGAATATCTTCCACTGTTAGCCTCTGGCTCCAGTAACTGCCAACCAAAGAAGAGGGAGAAAGAAACAATTTGGCAAGCAAGTGATGCTATTTTCTGTGGGCACAGAACATGATAACTAGTTGGAAGTCATTAAGTTATAAGCGGCTATTAGTGTGTTGCAACATTTATTTTTAAATAGATTTCAATTCCAGGTCATCTTTTTTTTTTGTGGTACCAGAGATCGAACTTGGGACCTTGCGCTTGCAAGGCAGGCACCAGAACCACTGAGCTAAATCCCCGGCCCTCCAGGTTACCTTTTATAAACATGTTTTTTCATTATTAAGTTTCTTTAACTATTTCTTAAGATATTGAAGAAAATATGATGATCTTTGTCAGGTAAAAGTGCCGAAGACCAAGACCAGACCAGGCCACAACAAGCCTTTATTAGGGGAATAGATCTGCCAGGCTGTCTCTGAACAAAGGAGAGACAAAAGGCAACATGGCCGGGGCAGGGAGAGTCTTTTATAGAGACAGGGGTGTGGTTCATAGGGGCTGAGGTGGGGTTGAGTGAGGTAGTGATCAGGGAGTGGAGGAGTCGGTGATGTTACTAGGTGGTAGGAGGTGAGCGAGTATTAGGTTACTCTATAGGTGGGACCAGGGGCATGCTGGGAAGAAGGGTTTGTTTTTTGGTGGGAGCAACCATCTTGGCATGATGTCACACAGGGGAGGGGCAAGGCACCATAGGAAGAGGGCAGCTACTATACATAACGGCTGCTGAGGTAGTGGAAGACCTATCATTCCAGGCTTTTGTTTTATGACAGTTGGATGAAGGTCTCTTCTGGAGCTGCTTCCTGCTGACCAGGGGTGAAGATTGGGGCTAGACCTGGATCTGATGAGGCCTATGGCAAGTGGGGACCTCTTGTATTTGTCGTACTGGCTGGTACCCTGCCATGATGAATTCTGTGACTGTCTGGTTGGTGAATGCCCTCATTCATTCCTGCAAGAAATTTTGAAAACAGTGAACCAGACAGGGTCCGAAGAGTAAGATAAGGCAGATGGTGACCAATAGTTCTATCAGAGGAAGGAGCCAGGGCAGCCAACTATTTAGGGAAAAGAGATTTTCATTTACCCAATTGTTCATGCATTGATCAATGTTTGAGGCCCTTTCAGTGAGCCTTTTTGCTGCATCTCGTACTATACCCAATTGATTTGTATAAAAACAACATTCTTCTCTTAGGAAAAGACATATGCCGCCCTTCTCTGCTGTAAGGAGATCTAGCCCACTCCTATTTTGGAGAGTGACAGCCACTAAGGAATCTATTTGGTTTTGCAAAGTTGTGATTGATCTAGCTATTTCTTTTAGGCTGTCACCTAGCTCTTTAGAGAGAGTTGGGAATTGAGTTAGTGAGGTAGCTAGGCCCCCTACTCCTGTCCCTAAAGCAGCAGTGATGCCTAGTCCTACAAGTAAGGGTATTAATTGGACAGCTAGTTTATGTCTGACCCGTGTTTTTGTTGGCACTGATAAAGCTTGATTGTTCGGAGCTATATCAATGTTAGGGCTGAGGTAAACTAGAGTGCAAGTCCCCGTCCAGTTAGTTGGCAGGCACAGGTGGGCCGAAGTTCCACAAAGGAAGAAGATCCCTTGACTGGGTAAACAGAATTGGTTGTGTATGTCAAAAAGATGTGTGAGTTTGTTATTCTCCATTTCCCATATTCCTAGTGTTCCTGCCAGCACAGCACCTGTTAAGGGTTGAAAAGGTCTTTGGCGTGAGATTTGTTGGGCATTGTTGGTCTTATTTTCCCATTGGAGGAAGAATCTTCTGGTATCTACCAGAAGCCATTCTGGAGAATGGTTAAATGTTGGAATAAGGAGACATTCTGAGACTGAGGGGGCTGTGTTGCAAGGAGTCCAGGGATGTATAGTAATGCAGGGCATATGCCGACCATTGCAAAACCCAGAATTTTTGTTGAGAAGACCCTGTGTCATAATTTTTGAAGCCCCAGTGAAGTGGACAGGCTGAACAAAGGGGCATCTTGGGTGACCTTGTAGTTAGTATGACCTGATGAGGCCTGTAATTGTAATGTGTAATTACACTTCCAAGAGGGAAGATGTCCCAACATGGAGCCCATGGACAAGTTACACTGAAAGCAAAGTGGGGCCTGAAAGCTCAAGATGATGTTATCAGCTATAGGTCCGAGTATAGGCTTTTCCTTACTCTCATATAGAGACAGGTTAGCCATGTAAGATTGAAGGAGTTGGGCTGTACGACCTGTTTGTGTTCTTCTTGTCATATCAGTGATGTGAAAGTCGGTGCGGGACTGTTTATTAAATAACTGTAAAAGGCTTCCCATCTTATATTGAGGATGGTAAGTAAGATTGGTTGTAGCCCAGACTTTTGTAGGTACTGGGATGGCTGTATAAGAAGCAGTGGATAGGGACATATAGAGCCAACAGTTACTGTCTAGTGATGGGTTGAATTGATTTAATAGGGAGTGGGTTAGCTGGAGCATGTTATCTAGATAGTGTGGAAGTGAGGAGTGAGTCAATTGGAGGTCATTGTATATGTGTGTAGGGTTGACGGGTAAGGGTGGGGCCATGGAAACTGCATGTAGAGGAAAGAGGAAGATGGAGATGAGGGCACTTAGGAGAATTGTGATGTGGACCCCGTAGTGTACGATGGAATGGTGAAGAGTCTTGTCAAAGGGAAGAAGAGAGGAGTGAAGAAACATTTTTGTGTATTTGTGAAGACAAATAAGAATACTGGGAAGGGTGATAATTAGGTAATAGGTTACCATGAGAAAAAACTTGTGAGGGAGCCCTAATGACAGCTGTTAGTCACCCTTGATAAATTACTGTAGACAACCAATAATACTAATGAGGGTAATGATAAGGTAGTATATTGCTGCCAGAATACATTTGTCTATGGTTTTCCAGTCTCTTGGGGCAGTGGCAGTGAACCCGATCCCAAAGAGAAGGCCCAAAAGAATTAATAAGAGAAGGCTGAGAATATCTGTAGGTGACCCTGTGTATATGGAATCACAATACCCCATGGGTCCCTTAACAAAGGGGAATGTCTTGAGGCAGATGAAGGTGTGTGTACAAACAGCAAATGAGGAGAAAAGAAAAGAGCTCTATCTCAAAACATGAAAAATCAGCTAGTGCTCCTTGTAACCAGAGGTCTGTTACCCACTGGAGGATTGTCTCAGGGATGTCGTCCTGTGGGCAGCACCAAGCGACGTTTTCCAGAGCACACTCAAGGAAGGCCTGAAACTGCTGCTGTAAGAGGATGTACATCCGTATTACCTAGGAAAGTCAATTGGATTTTGAGCCGATAAGGTTAGAGATGTCAATGAGAGAGAGAGAGGTTAACTTTCCTCTGGAATCTGTGTGAGAGTATGGAATAATCTGAGTTTAGTAGGTCCTGTGAAAATGGAGGAGTATCTGGCAGTGTTAGATTGTTGTTCAGGCTGTTTCATCTGGAAATCTGGAGGAGTCTTTTTTATCCTGGAAAGATGGAACCAGGGGACTCTTTCCTGGAGTTTTACCATGGTAGGAGTTATTAATGAAACAGTGAAAGGTCCCTCCCAATGTGGCTGGAGGGGTCTTGGGGACAGGGTCTTGAGATATACCTGGTCACCTGGAGAAATTGGAGGAGGATGTAGAATACCTAACGAGTCCAGAAAGGGGAGAGTTTGGTTAGCCAGGGTTTGAAGGAGATGAAGGGCATAATTAAGTGTTGGGATATAATCAGCAAGTGCTGGTGATGGGTCTGGTAAGTTAGAAAACAAGAGAGGTCGTCCATACATCAACTCAAAGGGAGTTAAATTTAATGGTTTTTGTGGTGTCGAGTGAAGCCACATGAGAGCTAAAGGGAGGAGGGTAATCCAATTTTGTTTGAGCTCTATTGAGAGTTTAGTTACTTGAATTTTAATTAACCCATTGGCTCATTCTACCTTGCTTGATGATTGAGGTCGATATGGGATGTGTAGTTTCCACTGTATATTGAGTGTCTCTGTTACCTGTTGGGTGATCTGAGAGATGAAGGCAGGTCCATTGTCTGATTGAATGGACCACGGAAGGCCAAATCGAGGAATGATTTCTGTTAGGAGCACATGAGCTACATCAGCCGCTCCTTCTGACCTGCAGGGAAAGGCCTCTATCCACCCAGTGAAAGTATCTACCAAGGTTAGGAGATATTTAACCTTTTTTACAGGTGGCATATGTGTGAAATCAATTTGTCAATCTTCCCCTGGTAGTTGTCCCCTGGACTGGTGAGTCTTTGTGCATGTTTGAAAGCCACCTTGGGGACTAGTGGTTGAGCAAATGGGACAGGCCTGTGTTATTGTCTGTGTGTGGGACGCTAAGGATGGGTGGTATAGAAAAGGCCTGAGAAGGTGCAGGAGGGGTTGGGTTCCTATATGGAGTGAGTTATGTATGTCAGTGAGGAGAGGAATTATTCGATCATCAGGTATGACATGGCATCCCCGATATAGAAGCCAATCATTTCTTAGTGTAGCACCCTTTCCATGTATTTGGACTTATCCTGAGGAGAATAGTTAGGTTTTAAGGGTGGAATGATTAACAACTGGTTTGGCTTTGGGGAACACATTGTTGTGCCATATTGTGGGCAGTTTGATCTGCTCTGTTGTTTCCCTGAGCTATAGGAGAGGAAGATGATTGATGTCCTTTACAATGAATGACCCCCACTTGTGTTGGGAGGGTGGCCACTTGGAGAAGGGCATGTATTAGACGTCCATTAATAATGGGTGTCCCTTTTGTGGTCATAAAGCCTCTTTCTCTCCAAGTGGAGTTATGAGAGTGTAGGATGTGGTATGCATATTTGGAGTCAGTATAAATATTGCCTCTCCTGTTGTGAGCTAAAGTAAGAGCTCGGATGAGTGCTTGTTGAGAGGTAGTGTTGTGTGGGAGTTTGTTAGCCTCAGTGGTCTGTGTGAAAGAAACTATTGCATATCCTTCCCCCTTCTGGCTGGGCACATGGGTGGAAGTTGAGCTGCCATCAATAAACCATGTGAATTCTGGGTCTGAGATAGCCTCTGAGGAGACATTAGGGAGGGAGGGAAGGAGGTTTTCAATTGTTTCTGTGCACGAGTGGGAGAGTGTCTGAACAGCCTCAGGAAGGAGAGTGGCTGGGTTAAGGGAGGGGCAGGACTGAAGAGAGAAAGACGGGTTTTCTATAAAAGTGGTATGGAAGAGCTGTAGCCTAGAGGGGGATAGGTGTGAGAGGCTATGATGAGTGAGTAAGTCCTGTAAGCGATGGGGTGACTTTACTGTCATTGGTTGGCCAAAGGTAAGTTTGGAACTTTCTTGGGCTAAGAGGGAAGTGGCCGCCAGAGTGCATAAACATGTAGGCCAGCCTCGGACTGTGTAATCAAGCTATTTAGACAGGTAGGCAACTGGAACAAAGTGTGATCCTATGTTTTGTCCCAGAACTCCCAAAGCCAATCCTGTTCATTCAGTGACATACAGAATGAATGGCTTTTGAAGATCTGGGAGAGCCAGTGCTGGGGCAGAGAGGATAGCAGCCTGAAGCCTGAGAAATGGCCCCTTGATAGAAGTATTATTTATAGGTTCATCTGGGTCTCCCTTGGAAGCATTATACAGGGGTTTAGCAGGTAGACTGAAGTTTGCTATCCATAAGCAGAGAAAGCCTGCGAGCCCCAGGAAAGACAGGATCTCAGCCTTGGAGGAGGGGATGGAGAGGTCCCGAATAAGTTGTTTATGGTCCAAGGTGATCTCTCGTTGCTGATATGAGATCTTAACCCCAAGGTATTGTACTGTGAGTTGGGAGAGTTGGGCCTTGTCCCTAGAGACTCGGTACCACTTTTTATATAAGAAATTAAGTAATGAGGCCATGTGTTGCTGAGAGAGTGTGAAGGTGGGGCTGCACAAAAGTAAGTCATCTACATATTGGAGCAACTTAGAGGGAGACAGGTTTAATTTTAAGAGGTCAGTAGCCAAGGTCTGTCCAAAGAGGTATGGACTATCCCGGAAACCCTGTGGAAGAACTGTCCAAGTAAGTTGTTGAGAGTGTCCCATATCAGGGTCAGTCCATGTGAAAGCAAAAAGATTTTGTGAGTTGGGGTGTAGGGGGATGGTGAAAAAGGCATCTTTGAGGTCTAGAACTGTGAAATAACGTGAAGAGGAGGGGATATGGGACAATAACGTGTAGGGGTTGGGAACAACAGGGTGTAAAGGAAGTACAGCAGAATTGATGGCTCTTAAGTCTTGCACTAATCTGTAGGAACCATTTGTTTTTAAAACTGGAGGGATAGGAGTGTTGTAGGGGGAGTGAGTTGGTCTGAGAAGTTCCTTGTTGAGTAGACTGGTGATTACAGACTTTAATCCTTTTAAATATTTTAAGGCTAACGGGTATTGGGGAACATTTGGAAATTGAGTGATATCTTTGAGAGAGATCTGAATGGGAGGGTGATGTTTAGCCACAGAAGGGGTGGAGGTGTCCCAGACTGAGGGGTCAATATAAAGCTCCCTAGGAGAGGGTGAAGTAAGATTGGGAGTTGAATCTGTCAGAGGGGCAGCCAGGAGCAGCAGAATACTGGTAGGGTCTGAATTGGCTGAGTGAAGGGTGAGTGAAGCCCTAAATTTAGTTAAAATATCTCTCCCCAAGATGGGGGTAGGGCAGCTAGGAATAACCAAGAAACTATGTGAAAATGTACTGCCCAGCAGAGAACAAGCTAAGGGTGGTGTACTTAGTGGGCTTGAGGGTATTCCCTGAACTCCCACGATAGTTACCATGGAGGGATGTGTAGGGCCTGAGTACTGTGGTAAGGCCAAATAGGTAGCCCCTGTATCAAGTAAAAATGAAATAGGCCTACCTGAGACGCTGACAGTTACCCTGGGCTCATTGAGAGTGATGGCCGTGGGGGCTGTAGATGACCCTGGGCACGGTCAATCCTCTGTCGCCAGGCCGATGAGCTCTGACAGAGACATCTCTGCACCTGCTGACTGGGTTTGAGGAGGGGATGGCCTCTTACCTCTTTGGCGAAGGGGACAGTCAACCTTCCAGTGACCCGTCTGCTTGCAGTTGGGACAAGGGCCAGGCGGTGGCTTGGGATTGGGACATTCTCTAGCCCAGTGTCCAGTCTGGTTACACTTAAAACAGACCCCAGGAGGCCCATCACGAGTAAACGTCCTTTTGCAGGATGGTGGTTTACCCTGTAGGGCTGCTGCCAGCATCTGGTAATTGGCCACTTTTTGTTGTTTTGCTTGTTCTTCACGGTGATTGAACACCTTAAAAGCAACATTGAGGAGCTCAGTTTGTGTGGCCTGGGGCCCCTCCTCAACCCTTTTTAGTTTTCTCCTGATGTCAGGGGCAGACTGTGAAATAAAATGGATGTTAATAACAATTGTGCCTGCCTGAGAGGTGGGGTCAATTTTGGTATATTTTTGAAGAGCATCAGCCAACCTAGAAAGAAACTGTGCTGGATTTTCTTGGGGTCCCTGAGTTATTTCCCTAATTTTATCAAAATTAACTGTCTTTTGTGAAATTCTCTTTAAGCCTTCTCTGAGACAAACAATCATGTAGTCTCGGAGATCTCTGCCTGGGTCTCCATCCTGGTAAGTCCAATCAGGTTGAGTATCTGGCACTGCCTGGGTACCCACTAGTTTAGTTGGATCTGTGGCATGAAAATCATCTGCTGCTGCCTGGGCTTCCCTCCAGACCCTCTGGCATTCCTCTGGGGAGAGAGTAGTTGAAAGAATTGTATAAATATCTCACCAGGTCATATCATAAGACTGAGTAAGGTAGCGAAATTCTTTGATATAAACATCGGGATCAGAGAAAAAGGAGCCTAGGCATTTTTCAATTTGAGAAAGGTCAGAGAAAGAGAAGGGAACATGTACTCTAACAATGCCCTCAGTCCTGGCTACCTCTCGGAGGGGCATCTTTGTGGCTAGGGCTAATGGTGGAAGGGTGGGATAGTGAGAACAGATATGGGGCAGGGAGATGTGAGGTGTAGGGAATGGGGTAGGAGGAGGTAAAGGAGGGTCACAAGATGGCAGGGGAGAGGAAGGAGACAAAGGAGAGATACAAGATGGCAGAGGAGAAGGGCCATGTGGTGAGGTGGAAGGAGACAAAGGAGAAGTACAAGATGGCAGAGGAGAAGAAGCACGGGACAAGGCATAAGAATTTGAGGGGTTATAAGGTGGGGGAAGTGCTAGTGGTGAGTGATCAGCTGGATCAAATGAGTCAGAATCAGAAAGAGTGGAATTGGGAAGGATGGACTGTGAAGCTTGGGCTAGGAGTACTTGAGAAGGAGAACAGGATTGACAGAGCGAGGGTTGAGAGCATAGGTAGATAAAGGCTTGTATGCAGGGGATTTCTGACCATTTGCCATTGCTCTGACAGAAGTTGTGTAAATTGTGCAGTATGTGCCATTTTCAGGCCATTGAAATCCATCATCTAATTTATACTGAAGCCAAACCTGATTACAATAGAAAACAAGTCTTTTTGGCTTAAAGTCTGGTCCCAACGATCCGAGGGGTTTAAGTTGTGCCAGGAGGCAGCCCAGAGGCATTGAGGGAAGGGGTTTGGATTGTTGGGCTCCCATGATAGGATGGGTGAGGAGGAGACAGCCCCCTGGGAGAGGGGCAAAGGGGAGAAGTGTCCTTGTCTCCTTTGACAGTCTCCGAGTTAGTCTCCCAGAGGGAGAGAATGAGAGGACCCGGGCCAATGGGACATCTCTCAGGGGCACGGTCCTGGGCCCAGAGGCCATGGGGGTTTCTCTGACCAAGTGCTTGGATTTCTGAGAAGTCCCCAGAGGGAGAGAAAATGAGACAGAGAACCCAACTAGAGGGAGGCTGAACTGCCTACTCACCCAGAGATTGGTGACTGGTGTGCATGTGTAGTGTCAGCAATGGCAAAGGTAGAAAGCCCCGGCAGGTCCTGGCAATGGCAGATAGGGTTAGTCCGATGGAGATGGCCAAAAAGGCCAATCAACCCTGTCCTGTGGGGGATCGTCCATTAATGGACCATCTACCATCTGAGTCATGGCACCAGAAATGTCAGGTAAAAGTGCCAAAGACCAAGACCAGACCAGGCCACAACAAGCCTTTATTAGGGGAATAGATCTGCCAGGCTGTCTCTGAACAAAGGAGAGACAAAAGGCAACATGGCCGGGGTAGGGAGAGTCTTTTATAGAGACAGGGGTGTGGTTCATAGGGGCTGAGGCGGGGTTGAGTGAGGTAGTGATCAGGGAGTGGAGGAGCTGGTGATGTTACCAGGTAGTAGGAGGTGAGCGAGTATTAGGTTACTCTATAGGTGGGACCAGGGACATGCTGGGAAAAAGGGTTTGTTCTTTGGTGGGAGCAACCATCTTGGCATGACGTCACACAGGGGAGGGGGCCAGGCACCATAGGAAGAGGGCAGCTACTATACATAATGGCTGCTGAGGTAGTGGAAGACCTATCAATCTTAAATAACCATACTTCAACCTGCATTTTAGTTTTATTTAATTTAAATCATTTAGTTGGCATTCTTTCCATTTAAGTAGAACGCATATATATGTATGTGTGTGTGTGTGTGTGTGTGTGTGTGTGTGTATGTTCATTAGTATATAGGACTAGTATATAGATTTATGAATATAAAATAAGGAGAAACACCCTTGTGTTGTGTGTTAGTTTTGTCTATGTGGGGGAAAAAGAGACTGGAATATGATCCCTCATTCTTGGGCACACATATACAGAAAACCTAAAAGTTCAACCTGACTACCTTTCAAAGCATTGCTACTTTATTATTTTACAACTTTACTTTATTAGTACATGTTTCCAAGACATGATGAATACATTCATTGTGGGTAGTTGGTACATATACATAACATACCTTATTTCTTTTATGTCTCCTTCTCCCACCTCCATCTCTTAGTGCTCATCCCATTTGAGGATTACTATTTATTAATTTAAGGATCCCATTCAATTATGCATAAAATTAATGTACAGCATGATATCTAACTCATGTATAGCTATGGTCAATTAACTATGGTCAATATAGCTATGGTAATAGATAATTTCTACTATCTTTATACATGCTTCTTTTTTAGGTGATTAGAACTTTTTGTATTAAGAAGTGGAACCAACTTCAACTTCTAAGAACCTGAGCTAGTCCTGAGATTTTCTTTCACTCACAGAGTATGGTGGAATTGATGCTGTGCAATTTCTAGGTCCTGCCCTCGAGAATACTTGGAGATGCTTCAGTAATTCTTTTAAAATGCACCCTAGTCATGTAAAGAAGCTTGAGATATGATCTTTCAATGTGAGACACAGGTGAAACAAGACCAAATGAACAAAAGCTAAGACATCGGATGTGGATGAGACTGCTTTGGACCATGCAGCCTTACTTGGGCCACCAGATCACTGCAGCTAAATGTATAACTCGGGGTGAAACTAGCAAAAGAAAGAACCAAAAATCTGAACTCTGGTCATCATGCCAGTTTTGTGTTAAAGGAGCATTGTGGTAGGTATATGATACCGACATTTATTTTTTAGAATATTTATATTGATGAATTTTATTTTTATTTTTATGAGTTTTATTATATAAAATAATGAGTTCTTTTTTTTATTAAATTCTTTTATTGGTACATTGTAGGTATACAACACAATTACATTTCTCATTGGGAATTGCACCTTTACATAATGCATCTTGGTTCTTATTTTTTCCCCATTTCCTAGCCCTCCCTTCATGCCCTCCACCCTTCCCTATTTACAAAGACTTTATTTCCATTTTTTCCATTTCTCAGCATTTTTCCTTTCCCTTCTTTCCTTTCCCATGTCCCTCCCACTACCCCTACCCCTTTGGACCTTTTCTTCCTATTTTTCATTATCGGTTATTCATTCTAATCATTGGTACATTTTAGGTATACAATATAATGACATTCATCATTGGAAATTTGCACCTTTACATAGTTTCTCTTGGTTCTTATTTTTCACCCTTGCCCAGCCCTCCCTTCAACCCCTCCAGTCCTCCCTATTTACAAAGATTTTGTTCCTATTTTTCCATTTTCTCATATTAATCCCATTCCCTTCTATCCTTTCCCCTAGCCCTCCCACTTCCTTCCCCTTTGCCCTTTTTCTTCCTATTTTACATTACCTATTATACATTTAGTCCTTATTTACACTTTCAGTTTCTCATACCAGAGGAAAAAATCAGAATTTACATGTGTGTGTCCTACTTATTTCACTTAAGAGTATCACCTCAATGTACATCACTTAGCTATAAATGTCTCTAATTTCTCATTTCTTATGGCTGAATAGTACTAATTAAAATTAATAGTACTTTATTTAAAAAAATCCCACATTTTCTTTATCCAGTCTCCAGTTGATGGGCATTTGGGCTGTTTCCAAGTTTTAGCTATTACAAACTGTGCTGCTATGAACATGGGCACACATATATCACTGTGGTATGATTCTTTTAATTCTTTGGAGAAGATCCCCAGCAGTGGAATAGTGGGGTCAAATGGGACTTCCAGTCCTAGTTCTTTGAGGTATCTCCATGCTGATTTCCACAGTGCTTGCACCAGTCTACACTCCCACCAGCAGTGGAGCAGGGTTCCTCTTTCCCCACAGCCCTGCCAGCATTTGTTATTGGTTGATTTCATGATAGCAGCCATTCTTTCTGGAGTGAAGTGGAATCTCAGCATTGTTTTCATTTGCATCTCTCGAATGACCAGTGATGTTGAACATTTTTTCATGTATTTATTAGCTATTTCTACTTCTTTGTCTGAGAAATGTCTGTTGATTTCAGATGCCCATTTTTGGATTGGGTCTTTAAATTTGGGAGGTCTGATCTCTTTAAGTTCTTTATAGATTCGAGATAGTAGACCTTTGTCTGAGGAAGAGCAGGTGAAGATTTTTTCCCACCTTGTGGGTTGTCTCTTCACACTGCTGGTGGTTTCTCTTGCTGTGCAGAAGCCTTTTAATAAGAAGAGATCTCATTTGTTGATTGTTTGTGCTATTTCACAGGCAACTGAGGTTTTGTTTATAAAATCTTTTCCTACACCGATGTCTTCAAGGGTTCTACCTAACCTCTGTTCCAACTGGTTCAGAGTTTCTATTTCAATATTTAGATCTTTAATCCATTTTGATTTTAGTTTAATGCATGGTGAGAGATATAGGCCTAGTTTTAATCTTTGACAAGTTGAAGCCCAATTTTTCCAGCACCAAAATAATGAGTTCTTAACAGCAAAAAAAATCAAAAAATGAAGTACTGAATTTTTAATATTTACTGTTTATAAAAAAGCATCAAAATTTTCAACATCAAGTGTTTTTTGGTTTATGAAGTCTAAAAAATAAATAAATTCCTATATGAACTACACTAAAAATACCAGTAGAACTCTACAACAAAAATAATCTTTACTTCAATTATCACATCTAAGGCATTCTTCACACATGACAGCAGCATGTTCCATATATACATGTATTGCTTACACTGACAGCATATGTGCTTAATTTTCATTTCCTGTGTGGCAGAATGTTCTTGTCACTTGTTTTATTTTCATGCACTTAACAGGAAAATAAGATATCAATAAAAGAAAATATCAAATACATGATGAGTCCTTAGAATAGATATTAAGATTTTCACATCAGCTACTTAGGTTTTTATAAAACCTAAAAGATAACGTCAGAAATAAAACCCTATGTGAACTATAATGTAAATACAAACAAAAGTCTATCACAGAAATAATCTTTACTTCAGCTCTCACACCCAAGGCAGTCTTCACACATAACAACTGCATGTTCTATGCACAAGTATTACACTGATAGCACATAAGTTGTGTTTTCCTGTCCTTTTTTGTAGGGGATAGTTGACACCTTTTTGCTTTTCTTGTTGCTGCAGTAGGTCTTTGTGTTGTTGCACCCACCTGTTCCCTTGTCAGTTCTCCAATGTTCTCCACAATTTTTTGCATATTTCCCTAGGCAGAAATGTTTGTACTTCCTCTGTTGTAAATGATCTCTTATAAATTCCAGTTCCAATCCCACAAGAAAATTTCACCATGATATTTTGCACTTGCTATTTTCTGTCAAACTATTTATACTCACATGTTTAGGATCAAGTAAAACACAACCATTGCCAAAGCTTTGTGTTTTAAGTGACATCATAGATGCTGCATAACTCATCAACAACATCCTCACCTTTGTTTTGTTGTAAGATGTTACCATCTCAGGCTTCTGTTCTGTCAGGTTTTAGTACAGTTAGAAACAAAGGAGCTGAGTCATTCCTTTCCCTTCCCTTCATTCAGCTGTAAACAACTGCATGACTCTAATGGTTATCCATGCTTCTGTAATCTTAATCAAACACAATAGCACCCTAATGATTATTCAGGCTTCAGCTTAGGAAGTCATGCAGATTCCTAACATCAGCAAAAAGAGACAGTGCACCATTTTGACCCACTTAACTGTAACAGTTTCTGTCAATTTTTCCATCATGGTGCAACATTTTACTTGTATTTCATTGTGTGTGTGTATTTCACAACATCTTGTAGCATTTCATATGTTACAATTTCCAACACTGAATGGGAATGCTTCATTCCATCCAACAGGGTTCACCCTTGCCAAGATCCTCACTGTTTTTTGGACCTAATTCTAACATTGGTTTGTTCTGTTTCATTGCATGAGCATTTTGTACCATTTCAACTTGTCAAATATGTACTCACGTTGATGTTTTCTTAGTTATTTGAATCAAAGAGGTCTTCATTCCCTGTGTCTGTATCAGTTGATTCTTGCTCTCTTTCACTGTCACAGGAGCTTTGGTTCACATGGCCAACATCATCATGATCATCATCCCCATCATCATCATCATCATCATCATCATCATCATCATCATCAGGTGACTCATGCATGGATGATGATGATGATTTGCATATCTGTTTTTTCACATGCCATTGTACTGAATTGGGCTACTTCTACAAGAAAAAAATTTAAAAAACATAAACAAATCATAAATACACAGAAATTTAACAAGGAACATTTCATTGTTAAACTGTACACATAAAACTCACATGTTGCTGCTTTAGCCCTCCTGTACATCTTACTATTCATCTGCTAAGTGGGTGGTGGGTAAATGCACAGATAGGCTCCTGGTTTCCCCAGGCAGCTACTGTGAGGCACACTCAGATTCCATTATGGCAAATTAGATGTTTGCAGAACAGAAGAATGGTATGGGTGTATTTGAATCCCTGTGATGCCCAGGGATGCATATACAAAAAAATGTTACTCAGAGGATTATGTGGGTAGAAACCTTGGTTTGACACTTTTGCACAGGTGAATACACCTTGCCATTTGTCATACCAAGTGGGTAAACATGAAGATTGCTTCTTTTATCCCCCTAGTGTAGCTACTGACTGTACAGCTGGCTACCATTATGCTAAAGTAAAAATTTACATTAGAAAAGTATGGCTTGTGTATATTTAACTCACCGTAAGGTCCAAGGGGAACCACAAATGTAGAATCATGGGTAAATCCATAGTTGTTGCTTTAAACCACCAAGTTTGGGGGTGGTTCATTCTGTATCAGCTATTTACTGAGACAGTATTTTTCCAACAGTTTAATATATAGAATCTCTTTGCATTGTCTGAGTGGAATTTATTATTCTTATCTTTCTATAAATAATTTTTAAACTGCATATTTATGAAGTTTTAATTTAGAATCTATTTAAAATATTGTATTAGCTAATGTTATGTATTAGATATCAATTTAAAAACATTTCCTGAATAAGTCATATTGCAATCTCTTTTTTCTCTGGTTCCCTATTCCCAGCAAGATTTTCTTTGTATTGAATTTGTGCAGTTTGATCTTCTTCTGGTTAAGTATATTGTCCTGTACCCTACTTAATGAATGTCATTATATTGTGGCAGAATGTGTTTCTAGAGTCATTTGAGACACTCCTCTTTTGTTTGAATGTGCTCCTCACACTGTTTAGTTCATTGTCATTGGCATTCTGTCATCAAGCTCATTGTTAAAAGTGTGAAATTTCATTGAGTATAGATCAACCTCAGAGGAACATTTTCTGTTTCTTTCCATTTGGCTGATATAATTGCATTCCTAACAAAAGTCCTTGCTTGCCCCTGCCCCTTTGTTTATCAATAATTACTTGCTTGTGGCATATTCAGCCATCCCTATGCCCTGAGTTGAACAAAACAAAACAAAACAAAACAAAAAAACTACCCAGTTGATTGTAGATTGAGAACACATTGTTGAGATGTGGTATGAAGGTGCTATTCCATACCCATTGTGCCTGGTGTAAGTAGGGCCCCACATCAATCTGCTATGTATCACAGGCATCTTAGTTAATCTTTTTAGTACACCTCAAATTATCTTGATTATAATTCTTGATAAATACCCTTTATTCTAACAAAACTTCCACTTTCTCCAAAACCAAGCCAGATTTGGGGTCCTATGTACCATGCCTTTTGAGTAGAGATGCAAACCAGAACAATATGGAACTGGTGACTTATATGCTAGACCTTTCCCAGAACTTTTTTGCACTGTCCAGACAGAATTGTCATTTATTTTTTCTTTGCAGCATGATCACATCAGCTAAAACAAATGACCACTCACAGGAAAGACACTTCCAGAGTTATGCTCATAGACTGTATATCAGGATTCCAGAAAATAGCAGGATGCTTGCTCACAGAGTTAATTGAGGGTGGTTTATTAAAAGGATGATTTTCATAGGTGGGGTAAGATGAAACCATTAGCGAACATGGGTCCCAATTAAGTGAAGGATGTGTCCATACTGCCACGGGACAATAGCTGAAGTCATGTAAAGTTAGCTGCTGTCAAAACACTAACCACTGGGCCAGGGATGTAGCTCAGTGGCGGTGCTGCA
The DNA here is from genome assembly GCF_053883595.1 of Heterocephalus glaber. Lineage (NCBI taxonomy): Eukaryota > Metazoa > Chordata > Mammalia > Rodentia > Bathyergidae > Heterocephalus > Heterocephalus glaber. The sequence continues at coordinate 2,273,686 of NW_028258303.1, forward strand.
CTTCGATGGCCTGGGGGTTGGGGTGGGGAAGAAACCAGTAACCACAGTAACCATCAACAAGGACTGGGCTTGCATAAATAGCCTACTGTCTGTCAGACTCTCACCTCTATCTGATATATTTTGTTTGTCAAATCCAAGCAAAAGCCAGAGGCCAAGGGAATTATAGACTATCAGGTCATAGAGCAGAGTACAGATTAGTCTGAGTCCAGCCGTGGTGTCCTAGGTTGCACTCAGGCACTTTTCTCCTACTTCCAACAGATGAGTGCATTAAAGTACTTGTGGAGAACAAGATGCCATCTCTGTACACCAAATATAAAGAGTAAGTGCATAATTAAACTTCACTGTAGACATCAAAATAAGGGGATTCGTAAATTCTAGCTAGATCTTGCTTTTCCCTAACTAGAGAAAAATGTGAGGGTTAATCATAGACTATAAATAGACAATTTTATTTTAAATCCTAGATTCTCTACTTTTCAGTTGTATAGGCTTGAGTTTTAAAAAGTTTCATTACCTGTAAAATGGAGATAACAATACCTGATGTACAGAATTGTTGTGCATATTAAACATAAATGTTTAAAAAAAAAAAAGACTACTGTCAGAATTTAGTAATCACTAAATGTTAGTTCTATTATTTTTTATTGAAACATTGTTAGTAGATAACCTCAATTATTGCTATTTTCTTCAAATTTAAGGACTAGAATTGTCCCTGAAGTTCAGAGTCTATAAACTGCAGCAAATACTAATATCATTATTTCAAACACTGGATTCTTCTTTAAAAATTGATAAATAACTGATAATTCACCTAATAGGGGCTATATGCAATCAATTTAACTAATTATTTTTCATTTTCAATAACTAGATGTAATATTAGGAACATTGATCTGCCTTCTAATGGAAAAGTTTAGGATTTGAGTATTAGGCCATTATGCCTTAGATTCTTCACTCATGAGAGTTACTCAGTGCCTTTTAATTAAAAATCTTATTGATAAATCCACAAAATAAGGTGATTGGAACAATGAATATTTTAAAGAAAGATATTTTTTGGCAGCTGAAGATGTGTTAGGCATACCAGCAAGATACTGATCAAAATATTTATTGAATTAAGAATTATTACATTTGAAATTTTAATAAAATAAATTCACATTTTTATGGATAGCATTTTTTCAATCACAACATCAATCAGTCTCTTCTTTTCTCTTTTGAAGATTTTGGATAAAATGCTTTTTTTGCTAGCTCCTTTATCACAGTACCGGGTTTTGCATTGTGATAGATTCTCTTTGCTATTTCTTAATGGTGATTAAATGGTACAGGGCACAAACCTTGAACCTAAGATTAAAACAAAACAAGTCATGGTCCAAATTACTATATTTCGGGAAATCACTGGAGTGTTTCATGATTATTTATACATATGACCAAACTTTCAACCTCTAAGAATATCTGGAAAATATTTATCAAAACCAATAAATAGCAATTTCTTCAGGGTATTTTTTCAAGTAGTATTTCATCACTAGTTTTATTTTGATCTACTTTTTAAAACTTCAGTTTCTCATGAAAACAAGTTGTATAGCTTATGGTATTACTCTAGCAAAATGATTTCCATAAATAAAGCAAGAAGCAATGGAAAGGAACACATATAAAGATGAATGCATCAGAATTTTAGGCTTATGGTGACTAACTATAATTTCTGGACTTGAAGTTATTGGGGAAAAAAAATCTCTGTTACGGAAACAGGCAACAAATCCCAAACTATCTGAGCAACACAAGCAATTTACTTTCCCTTGAGTTAAAGAATTGTGGCTTTATAGCCATTTTTCTCAAGTTTATTGACTTCATATGCAGTTTTGTACAATGACATAATGCATCTGCACTTCACATAGAGACAGAAAGCATCACTAACATTTGTGTCATTTGTCAGCTGAATGTAATCCAAGGGACCTGGTTTTGACTTAGATGTGCAGAGCAACAAGGGGAAAATTCTTCTCTAAGTACCTCAAGGACCAGAAAGTTAAGGATGTTTTAAAAGAAAAAAATCAAACATAAGAAAAAATTTTAAGGTTAAATGTTTCTGAGAAAATAAAATTGTGTGTAAGTTTTAGGATCTTTTCACTGGTTTTTATCACTTCAGTGGAATTATAAATGGTTATTAATTTGTATATGAATGTCTGAACTATCTACCCATAAAAAGGGTAAGTTCTACAACCAGAAAAGCTTACTAATATGTGTGTTCAAAGAATTTAGGCTTACTTGTGATAAAAAAGAATGAGAAAGAGAAATTTGCTGTCATATAAATTCTATAGTGCTCTATAAATTCAAATATACAGAGTCTAGTATTACTTTGTTTCACATAGACATATTGATACACATATTCATTACTGTCAGAAAAAATGGAATGTGCAGTAGACATTATAGCACAGAGAGGTAGAACACGTCAAAATTCTGAAGCTAGTGAAAGTTTTCTCCTTCATTGTAATCTTCCTTTGCCTGTGGTTTCCTTTCACAATTCCAACCACTATGTCCAATACCAAGTGGTCCAAGCTACTACATTTTTACTCTCTTCCAAACTTAAGTAGCTAAGCTTTTGCTCCATCTCCTCTACCCTAATCTCTTCTCAAAGAACTTGTCCTTACCTCTAGCCACTAGATCTGGACCACATTGCTCCAGCCACAGATAGAGGACCACTGTGAAAGTTTTGATTTAAGCAGGGCCAATAGACAAAATGATTGATAATTTTTGACTTGTGATGCTTTCTTTACCATTCAGAGCAAGGTTCATCAGAACTCTTTCTCAGAACTTAGAAATAATAAGTAAAGAGGGAAGAGCTATAGTGAGAACATATAGTGTACATGGACTAAAAATAAAATATAATTATCCATTGTGATCAAAATATATGATGAATGTTTAAACAAATACTTAAGTAAAAGACACATTGCTGTTATTCCCCTCAAAATACTCTCCTTCACTTTCAAACACACTTATCTAACCATTCTGGCCACTTTCTGAAGCAGTCTTCCATATAATCTGTGTTTGCTCTGTGCCTCTTCTGGCAGCCTCGTGCATGGCTGTATCTCCGCCAAGGAAATCAGCAAGTACTAACCACCTCCTGAAAAGGCACTGCTGAGACAGAGCCTAGTGGTTCATGGTTCCTAGTACTACTGCTGCCCACTGACAACAGTAAGCACATAAAAGTTCTGTACACATCTTCCAGGGCGCTACAAAATCCCAAGTTTGAAATAGAAAATACCTGCATACTGGGCACCCATCATCAGGGTCAAAACTCTCAAGGTGCTACTGGAAGTGCTGTTAGAGCCAATTTCAATTTTTCTTGTTAGAGACATTCAAAATAAGGCTGCTGGTTTTTCTTCCATTGAAAAATATAATAAGACATCTACGAAAAACAACCCAGGCTATATGACACAGGGAGTTGCCTTTCAAAAGAAGGAAAGCCCTATGACATTGAAGGGCAATTCCAGCACACCATAAGTTATTGTCATTCATTCGTTCATTCATTCATTCATTTACCAAACACTTATGGAGTAACTATTATGTATGTATTGGTCCTGATTTGAGGAAGTGAGTCAGACTGATACACTCCTCAAATCTATTCATAGAAAATCTAATCATATGAAAACAAATTCTGATAGGTCACTAGGATTTTTGTTGGTAGAGGAATGTTTGCATCCAACATTATAATCTGTTAACTTGGGGAAGTTATCAATATATAGAAACATCTGTGTGGATCTAAGAGATGCTAAGGGCAGGGAGACTTTCTCTGCTTGGATACTGGAAAGAAAATATACACATTTCTCATACAAATCATATAACCAATAAGATATGTGCAGTGCAGCCTCCTGGACAAATGCAGGAGCTAAGTTTAAAGTTCTCCTGGGAGTAGAGGAAACTCTGGTATCTGAGTATCTTAAAAGATAGTTAATCAATAACCTGAGTGGATACTTTGACTAAAGAGTTTGTGACAAAAGAAACAAAGTGAACTGAAGCTGAGGGTCAGGTGGTAGAAAGTTTAAATCAAATGCAAAAGGGGATTACAGACCTCAGGTGGCTCAGCCCAAAAGGCTCACAACCCACAACCTTTTCTCAGTCTCTGAGACAATGGCACAGCCTGGAGACTCCACAGCAAACCCAAGGGCGGGGCAGTTGGCTGCAGTTATCACTAGCATGGTTTTTAGCACAAAGCAGTCACACTAGGAACCAATGTGGGTCCTGGGATGCTGCATTGGAAGCCTCCTCTCTTCTATCCTCCCCCTTCCCAGAATGTAAGACCCCATCACAGATGGGAAAAGGAAGAACCTGGAGGTGGCCAGGGTAGGGGGGATATCAGTAAAGCTCTACCATTCATCTGAAAGAGAATGGGTTAACAGAAGCTGTTTACATTCATAAACTATGGTGTGGACAGCATTCTATTTTCTTATACCTAGTTTTCCTTTGCTCTTGTCAGCAACCATAGTGGGTGCTTATGCATGTACAGGGGTGATGGTAAGGAACAAAATTAAGTAGGAAAATTAATAAAGCACATATTCCACCTATAACTTCACATAGAAAAGCAAAGTTGCAAACCTGTCTATTACATTTAACTCATAGATAGGAAATATACTTGTGAAATATTTACACATTAGTTTTCCTTTGAACATTCAAGAACTTTTCTCTCACAGTATTCGGACTGTCACACATCACCACACAGTAGGAGTGACACATGCCAGAACCCTACAGCATGCTCAGTCCTATCTGAACTATCCTTCAAGAACAGGCAGCCTGATTTGTTCCAGAATAGTACCTAGGACACTTCAAGACCTTCCATGAGCCCAAAGTCAGTCACTCCTACAAAATCAAAAGCCTTTGAAAATAGATCTTGATAACTTGATAAGAAGAATGTTTTATCCCCAACAAATATCATGCTTCTGAGATATATATGATATATTATATATAGTATATATACTATTTAAGATATATATAATATATTATACTATAGTATACTTATACATGTATACTATGTATATATACTATTATGTATATCACATTTATACTATATATGATATATCACATATACTATATATCATATATAATATATACTATATATGATTCATGTGTTATCCTATATAGAATATCATTTATTATATATGATCTTATATATCATATATGATATACATATTTTATCATAAATGCTATATATTATATGTCTGGTATATACCATATATTATATATAAAATGCTAAAGAGAATTTTGTCTTTAGAAAATATTTATTACTCATTAATATTGTATCACTAAGTAGAGACAATGACATTGGGAAAATCAGTTTATCATCCTTTTATAGCTTCTGCTGAATGCACTATCAATATTTAAAAGCAGAATGCATCTAGATAGTTTTCTTCTTTGTGCAGCTCTGTCTTGCTGTAGGTTACCCACATGTAATACACAAGACCTTATAGTTGCCCCTCTCTTTTTCCTCAGCCCACCTCCAAAGCTTTGACACATGATTCTCCATATCTCCAGCTTTCTGCTTCCTTTCCCAGAGGCTGATTTTTTATCTTAAGACTACTTGGCAGGGAATTAATGTCACCAGGAATGTCTCAACTAGGGAATACCAAGAGTTAGTGAATATGTGGCTTGGGTTTTTTTCCAGTCATGGTGAAACAATTCTACAGAATGTTGTAGACAGTCCAGTGTAGGATTGAACTGTCATGTTTTAGAGGTAACCCACTCACTAGGGAAATCTTTATTGACTTCTCTTATTTTCACTTGTTCACTTTTTCTTTTTATTTCTTGACATCACCTGTATATACTTATGTCTAAATACTTGCTTCAATTTTTAAAGAATTTCCACTAATAAATACACATTGCAGAGCAAATATATTAATTTGTCATAATTCCAAATAACAACCGTAAAACATGTGATATAAATTATTCCTAAATTAAGATATTATTTTAATATCTTCATCTTTGATTTTACTTATTTTTAGAAAAGAGTCCTTTTTTAATCTTGTAAGAAAGTTCCAATGAATGTTGTTATAACTTGTATTTAGATGTCTCCCCAAAGCCTCATGCACTCATAGGTGGGAATTTTCAGAGATGACTAGATCCAGGATGTGTGATACTGGAAGTAAGGGTGTGTAGAACTGAATTAGTCTACTATTTGATTTATCATAGTTCTAGGTGTGGATAATGGGAAGGTCCGCCTTAGTTGTCTATGGCACCATCCACAATGCAGGTTGCCTGAATGGGATAAAACAGAAAGAGAAGCTTGCTGGTTGTTGCTTGCTGCTGCCTGGTTACCCTGCCATGGCCTGTTTCTCCTCTGTCATGTCATCCAGCAATGATACCTGCATTGGAATACTGTGGACCGAAACTTCTACAAAATGTGACCTAAAATAAACTCCTTTAACTTGCGGGTATCAGGTATTTTGTTTCAGCAATGAGCAAAGTAATTGAGACAAATGTCAACAGTACATATTCTGGAAAACATAAAACATCAAAGACTAAGTGGAAGTTACTCACCTAACCACCATTAAAATTTAGTCTTTATACTGTCCATACTATGTCCTGTAAACATACTCCTTTTAGGTTAAGGTTTCTCTAAGCAGAGTACCTATCATTTTCTAAAAATACCTATCAAAATAGTTCTCTAAATCCTTTTATTACAGTTCAAAGTTATGAAGTTCTCATAAGGGTAAAACACAAAGAAAAGTGAGTTTGATTTTGCTCAGTTAGTGATCTGTCCTTGGGAAATGTTTTGTTATGTTTAATTATGTACCTGTGTGTCTTCAAGAAGCACTCTCTCTCTCTCTCTCTGTTAAAGCAATATTGATCTACCTCCCTTTCTATCTAGGCATTCTATTTCACAGATTACTTTTGACATGACAGGGATTCCATGAAATTAATTCCAAAGAAAAATGCATAGAGCCAGAAGATATTTTTTAAAGCACCTCTTTCTATTTTTATATTTTTGAATTAGTTTGTTGATAAAATAGGAAAGAACAAAGGAGAATTTTTTACATTGTACACTCTACAGTTTTAAAGGCTGAGAGGTGAAGCAGAAAAAAATCAAATAGAAGCAAAAAGTGCATTTTGGATCAATTTACATAGCTCTCTACACCTGGGGCCAGCTTGCTCTGGTTATGATAGACAGGTGTCTTTTGGTTCCTTCTTGAATTCACCTTTGTTTATGTAGCTGGGAAGGCACTTGTCATTCCAACCATATATTATACCATTTAGAGATTATAACAGAGAGTAGAGGAAGAACAAATATTGAAATTTGAAGGCAGCTGGCATAATTCAAGGTGAATCTTACACTTGGGGATAGTCTATCTTTCAAGAAGGTAGTGTAAACAATAGCTATAATTTGTGTCATGGCACATTCTTGAGGGCTTTCAAATTGTCTGATGGTAAGAAATGGAAATGATGCTAATAAAAATGATTAAAGAGAAAAAACACTCTGATGGTAACTGGCTGGCTAAGATTTTTAGTGATGGAATATGGCACTTTGCTTTTAGGTCATTGGTTTTGCTTCAGCCTAAATCAGAAGCATCTGAAAGCTGTGATCATAGTGTTTTAGTTCATGGGAGTATGAGCCTATTCCAATCATAAATATATCTGGAAAAAATTATAGTTTTTCATCATTTTTAGTGTTTTAATTTACTAAACAAATACCAGATATTGATTGGAGCTAGATTCTGCTTTGATCTTTATTTTTATCAAAACTTCAACATTGTCCATGGGGCGCCTCAAATATAGAGTAATTATCTTTTTTTCCTCAGAGACACTGGGGATTTTATTGGTGGCTTTGTTTGTTTTATGTGGTAACAAGTAATTTCACTGAGTTTCCATTTAAAAGTTTTTTTTTATTTCGTGCTGGGGATCGAACTCGGGACCTTGCGCTTGCGAGGCAGGCGCCAGAACCACTGAGCTAAATCCCCGGGCCAAGAAGAATGAGCATTTTTTTTTTGGTACCGGGGAATCGAACTTTGGTCCTTGTGCTTGCGCAGTAGACAGCAAAACCGCTGAGCTAAATCCCCGGCCCTCCATTTAAAAGTTTAAAGAAAGAAAATATTTTGACATTTAAATTGATATTTGAAAAGAACTGATTGATTAAGCATTTTTTTTCATTTTTAAATCTCATTTGAAAAGATAGGTTGGGTTTCTGGATAATTGTAGAAACATAACCAAAAGTAACTTTCTAGAAAATGTCATGTAGCTTCCATTTATCATTTGCTTGACATTCAGTTTCTCTAGAGAAGAGTTGAGCTTGAAAGGTATTGACTGGTAGCTACATAATTAGGTCATAATACCACAGGAAATAAAGTACCATTCAGGTAACTGGTTGTATACTTGCAAAAGCATTGTGGGGTTACCCAACTCTGGGGCAGTAGAATATTTTTAAAGTAAATACAGTCATATCTTAGTATTCCATTGTTCTGAAACTCATTGAATTTAGTACTAGATACATTTTGATGTGATAGTTTTCTCCCTGCACTTGTTTATTTGCTACTTGATGTGTAAGCTACAGCTGGCTGGTTGCTTCATGATGACCTACCCTTTTCAGGCAACGCAAGTTGTTTGGTATTCATTCTATTTTGTACTCCTTGTAACTTCCTGATCCAATTAATGTCAAGTACTGAGGTACCACTGTCGTTATTTACTCCACCTGAGGAAAAAAAGGTAAAACTTCAAAGATAATAAACAACTATAAAGGAAATTATTTTAGCATATAGTCCTTCACAAAGTTATTATATGACATTCTGGATAAATTTATATTTTAAAGATTTTATTGCTTTATATAATTATAAAGTTTTTAAATAGGAATAATAATAAATCAAATGAGGACCATGTCACTAAGAAAACGTTACATGTATTTTGGTATATAAATAACTCAAAATCTTGGCTCTATAATATATTACTAGTAATGCTCTTAAACAAGAGTAATCTTTTTTGGCCTCAATCATCAATCCTTAAATGGTAATCTTTAATCTATAAGACTGATTATAACAGTGTCAAATTCACCTGGTTCTTGTGGTTATACGGAGACTATGGACATGATTAATATTTGTTTGCTTCCATTTAAAATTTGATTTTAATATATATTTCCTACATAACATAAAATAATATAAAATATTATACAAGTATATGTACTGCCATTGGTTTTCAGCATGTAAAACTAGAATTGAAGATACTCATTAATCTCTAATCATTGTGGAAGGTATATAGATATTTATAGTTTAACATGAATTTGGTGAACACTATATAAATTAAAACCAGAAAAACAAAACAATAAGCCAATAAAAGAAAAACAAGCCATGGGTAGCAACCAGAGCCATCTACTATCATGATAACAACTAACTCATATTTAATTCCCAAATGTATATTATGCGTGTTATTTGTAATTTTCCCTTTGTGTTGTGGTGGTGGTGGTGGAGTGTGTGTATGTGTGTGTGTGTGTGTTAAATCAATTGTTTCTTTGTCACAGAATGAGTTCAGTTGTGCTTCCTCTAAGAAATGGGGATAATTTCAGATGTATTTTGTAGGGTTGTTGGAAAAATTAAATAAGCGAGGAATTCTGTCTTCTCATCTGCACATGAGGCTGGCCAGGTGTGATGTGTGGGGCTGACGCTCCTCTGTTGTGTGGCCTCAGATACTAATGCAGTCCTTGGACTGACACATGTTTGTAACCTTAGCTACAATGTTAAGGGGATGCTAAGAGTGGAGAGAGAAACTGTAAGCATTCATTCCTGTTGATCTTTCCCCTAGTAAACATTAGTAAGGATCAGCAATACTACCTCCCTACCCTGGACAATCATCTCATCAGCTTTCCATATTTCAATGTGAAAACATTTCTTTAGGTTTGTGAAATAGAGACATTTACATGAATATATATATATATATTATCTCTCTTATAAGCAATGCCTAAATATGAGCTTTAAAGAATGAAGAATAGAAGCTAAAATTCAACTATTGTATCTGGCGCTTCCACTTTTGGCTGAAAAGTAAAACCTGAAAAAGTACTTCTATATGACCTCAGATATGGAGAATTCAACTTATTTTCCAGAATACTGATATAGCAAGTTTTCTCAACATACCAAAATCTAGACTCAATAAAGAATGCTGATGAAGTACTACATAGGTTTGTACAATTTTAAAATGTATGCATACAGAAATTTACACATGATTAAATAGATTAAAATAATAAGGACTTGAATCCTTTCTTCTAGTGCTTATGGGGAAAGATTAAACTCAAATGATTTTCCTAAAGGCAAAGGCAGAAATAATCCTTCTGGTAGTAACAGTTAACAGCAGTGACTGAGTTTCAAAGTTTTTTTTTTTCCTTAAATTCTTTTATTGGTACATTTCAGTTATACAGTACATTTACATTTATCATTGGGTGCTTGTACCTGTACATGATATATCTTGGTTCTTATTTTTTTCCCCATTACCTGTGCGCCCTTCACCCCCTCCACCCTTCCCTATTTACATAGACTTTATTTACATTTTTTTCTTTTCTCATAATTTTTCCTTTCCCTCCTTTCCTTTCTCCTTCCCCTCCCACGACCCCTACCCCTTTGGACCTTTTCTTCTTATTTCAAATTATCAATCTTTCGTTTTAATCATTTTAATCCTTATTTACACTTTCAGTTTCTCACACTAGGAAAACTATTCAGTATTTACACATGTGTGTCCTATTTATTTCACTTGTGAGTATGGCCTCCATATGCACCCGTTTAACTATGTGCACTGTCATATGTGATCATTCAACAACTTTAGTTAGAACAGTGTTATCATTTTGTGTTGTGCATAAGAACAGTGGGCCTCCGATCATTGGTTGTGATTGCTCCTAGTCAGAGAGCTAGAAAGTGGAGAAAGCAGGCAGCTGGCTATGGGATCTCACCATGCCAGCACTAAACAGTTATGATTTCATTTTGTTAGACACTGGGTTAGATGTTTAGTTGTATAAATCTCTCTCTGAAATTATAATAAAAACTAATAGGAAGCCATTCAATTCAACAGATATTTATGGTACATATATTATTTCTTTGATAATACACTCACTTTTCATAGTTTCCAGGTACACAAAATGAAATTAAGTTGTCTATAGTCTTGTCTCTGTGAAGAACTATTTATTTAGTATTTCAACAACTGCTGTTCTTATAGCAGGAATTTAAGGCTAAATATATTCTAAATGCAAAACTGAACCCACAAGGCTGTGCATTAAAACAAACAAGCCAGTGAGCCACCTAATAGATCTTCTGTAACACAAGTACAGATTTTTCCAACAATATCTAAGATCCCGGGACTCCAGAAAGTCATTTACCATTTTCAAGGTATTTCTATTTTGTACACAGATTTAAAGGACTAAATAGTAGATTCACATCCTGGAGGACATTAACACAGATCATAAACTGATGGGCTTGTTGTTGAAGGATGCCCCAATGGAAAAATCCATGGCCTTTAAAGATACAAAGCAGAAATAGCCTGTCTTCTTGAGCTGTACTTGTGATATTCTGTTCAAGATTCATTGGTGAAGTAGCAGAACCTTCATATATATCCTAATTTAAAAGTCTAAGGATTTTATAGGTGCTCAGATAATAGAATCAGGTAACTAATTATAAGAATATTTGTCATAAAAATACAGATATCACAAAAGTAATTATATTTATAGGCGTACCTTTCTAAAATCAGTATTGTGCATTAAATCTTGCACCATTGTCTCTTACACATAACATGATGGTTGCCTTCTAACAGATCTAACTCTTTCACTTTTTCAGTATAGTCACTTTGGTCTGTTCTTTCTTTTTTTTTTTTTTTGGTACCGGGTATCGAACTTGGGTCCTTGCGCTTGCACAGCAGGCGGCAAAACTACTGAGCCAAATCCCCAGCCCGGGTCTGTTCTTTCTTATAGCCCACTGTCATTACACAACACACACAGGCGCATGAGCCTGTGGCTTTTTTCAAACTTCTGTATAAATTCAATGATTACCCCACATCCTGAGATTAAAACTTAAATTCCTTAGTCTCAAAAGTGGAAGCCACATGGGCTGGGAATTTAGGTCAGTAGTTCTGCTGTATGCCTCTCAAGCGCAGGGTCCCGAGTTCAATCCTCAGTACCAAAACCAAACAAACAAACAAAAAACAATGGAAGCCACAGAGAAGTCAAAGATAAAATAAACTGCCTCTTAGGAAAATAGAAGAAAACCAATATGAAAAAATATATATTCTCTATACCTTACTTTAAAAAAACGTTTTTAATTTTAGCAAATTCTAATGAAAATATTGAAGCTCACTTATTAGAAAAAACACTGTATCAAAGGTTTTAAAGACATTTAAACTTTTTACTAAATTATAAGACACATATAGACACAAAGCAAAAGAATACAAAATTGATGACCTTCTATAATTTGAACATACTTTTATAACCAGTACCCAAAATAGAAAATAGAATATTGTAACTACCCCTACTACAATCCCTTTTGAAAAGTCATCTACCCTTATATTTCTCAATAGATCCATTTTGCCTTATTTTGATTTTTCGTAGTAATAAGGGTTGACCCCAAGAGCTTGTGTATACTAGGTAAGCACTCTATCACTAAGCCAAAAAACCCATCCTTTTTAAATTTTATTTTGAGAAAAGGTCTCACTAATTTGCCTAGGCTGGCCTGAGCTTGCCATCCTCTGGTCTCAGCCTCCCAGGTCACTGGGATTATAATTGTGCATTACCATGCCTGTCTGTATTTTTGAATTTTATATATCTTTTTTCCCCTCAACCTTATGTTTGTAAGATTTATTTACCTTTTTGCTTTTGTTTGTGGCTTGTTCATTTTAATTATATATAATATTCCATTGCGTGATATTACTCAGATTTATGTTTTCTTTTTACTTTGTATGGAATGTAGTTTTCAGCTTTGTCTATTAAAAAGTTTTCCAATTAATATTTTTCTACACGTCTTTTATTGAATATGCATACTTTTAATATGAAATGTCTCATTACAGAACATGCACATGTTAAGTTTTATTGACACTGCAAAACATTTTCATAGGTAATTGTTATCAATTTATATTTCCATTAGCAGTGCAGAAGTGTACCCATTGCAATACAGTCTTTCCTAAAGTTCACTTTTCTTATGTTCTTTATTATTTCTTTTTTAGTGGCTATGTAACACAGTTATTTTGACTTCTGTTTTCCTAATTACTCCTGAAATTAACCATCCTTTCATAAGCTTACTGGTCATTGGCATATGCTTTCTGTGACCTGTCTCTTCAAGTCTTTTATGTATTCTTTCATATTGATTTCCTTCTATTTTCCTAAGAGGCAGTTTATTGTATCTTTGACTTCTCTGTTGCTTCCATTTTTGAGAGTCTTGATGATGTCTTGATGGAAAGATGCTCTAATTTTGTTATTGTCCCAGCTACCTCTCTTTATGTTTAGTGTTGTGTTTTAAGAAACATTTGAATACTTCAGGTTTGTCAAAGTTTTTTTCCCTTTGCTTTGAAAATCGTTGCTGTTTTAATTTTTACAGTTAGATCACAATCCATGTGTAATTTGATTTTGCCCATAGTATGGGGTAGAGGTTAAGATTTAGGTTAATCTATGTGGATATCAAACTGACCCAGAACCATTTCCTGACAATGTTACACTTTGCCTATTTCTCATCACTGTTACCTTGTCAGAAATAAATGACAAATATTTATGAATTAGATTCTAAATGCTTTATTTTGTTCTATTTTCATGTTTGTCTATCTTTGTGTCTATAATATTGTTTTAAATATTATAGCTTTTGTAATCTGTTTTCCAACTTTGTTCACCTGATTTTTTTATCCCTTTGCATTTTTATGTAAATTCTTTTCCATATAAATTTTATTGTTTGTAAATTTTCAAGAAAAGCAATAATTTTCTGAAATTTTAAACATGTTAAATTTAACCATGTTAAATAAATTAGGTCCATTGGATTTTGACATCTTTATACACTGAGTATTCCAATTCATCTATTTTTCTCATACTTTGACTTAGAAAAAAAAATCATTTTGAAAATCTCCACTGGCACTTAAACAAGTCATTAAACTCAAACTTATAGTCCATAAGTGATTCTTTTGTATTTTTAACTAACCTAATGTTCTGCAAATTTTTCTGCTAGAATACAAAAACTGTGATCATATTATTACCATTAGTGCCCAAATCTGACTTCCTTACCACTCACTCCCATGAGGAAGGTTTCAGTCTTCCAAGGTGTGTTGCACATGCTATCCTGCTACATAAGATCAGCTATTTGCTTTGGTGCATCTAACAGTTAAGTATTATGTTTTCCAAAAGAATGAAAAACTAAAGACATTTATAGCTAAATGGATGCATATTGAGGCCATACTCACAAGTGAAATAAATAGGACACACGTGTGTAAATACCAAATAGTTTCTCTAGTGTGAGAAACTGAAAGTGTAAATAAGGATTGAAATGATTAAAACAAATAATTGATAATTTGAAATAGGAAGAAAAGGTCCAAAGGGATAGAAGTGGTGGGAGGGGAAGGAGAAAGGAAAGGAGGGAAAGGAAAAATTATGAGAAAAGAAAAAAAATGTAAACAAAGTCTATGTAAATAGGGAAGGGTGGAGGGGGTGAAGGGTGAACAGGTAATGGGGAAAAAATAAGAACCAAGATATATCATGTACAGGTACAAGCACCCAATGATAAATGTAAATGTAGTATTTACCTAAAATGTACCAATAAAAGAAATTTTTAAAAAAAGAGTATTATGTTTTCCACATCAGACAACTGGTTGCCTTCCCCTTCTGCCATGTGCCAATCCAGGCTACCACTGGACACTGCTTTGATTTGGCTTCAGATGTTCTCCACTGCTGATGTACTCCCTTGGCTTCTGAACCAGAAAAACCATTGCCTGCCCTAGACACTTTGACACTATCCAAGACACAGCTGGGAAGAGTGTAAACATGATGCCCACGAGTAGATATACTCAAACATCAAGGTAGAAGAACTACTCAGCCAACTCACTCCTAGAGAAAGAAAGTTCTCTTTCCTTTTGTGCTATGAAGTCTTAGAGTGATTTAAGTAGGGCTGCATGGGTTGGGAACTTCAATATATCTAGAAGGGAATTGGTTCAGAGTAGCCATTAATTAAAACTCCTAAAGCACTACATTTTCTCTGCTATTTAATTGAAAGTCCATATCATTATGCTCAACTCATTTTCTATTAGGATGTTTTACCTCTCTATGCTCAATCTCTCAGTAAGTTGGCTTTTATTAGCCTTTACCTGTGCTTCTACTTGGCCCTCTGTGTTTGCTCCAGTTCACTTGTCTATGTAAAAGATCTATTAGTGGATTTGTTTAAAATCCTTTCCTTTAGCCTTTATTTCAATTATAATGATTGAAATGAATTGTGGTTGTGTATGGGTTTTTCCCTATTGTGAATATAGCTGATACAAATATTCATATACACATCTTTGTGGATATGAATATACACAAAGAAATGTTTTTATGTTTTTATTTCACTTGGGTGATTTCCAAGTGTAATTCCTTGTGTAATATTGTAAGGAGACAATGAGTGCAATGTATAGCGGACATATTTAACATTTTTAGAAACTTCCTCAAAATTTTACAAAATGGTTGTTCCCCTTTTAGATATTTATAACTAATATATGACATTTCTAGTTCCTTGACTGTATGCCAAAAATCAGTACTTTAAATTTTAGCCACTTTAATGGACATATGGGGATATCATTTTATTTATATTTTCCTTATGAAATTATACTGAACATCTTTCCATAATATCATTGACTACTCAAATATCTTCCACTTGATTCAGATGCTGTCAGAATCTATTTGATTCAGATACTGTCCACATTTGAAGTGTTTACTTGGTTCTCTTTTTTGATAGATGTATATGTAATATAATGTTCAAATCAGGTTACGCATATCTATTTGTATACCATATTATTATTATACTATTAAAATATTTGTGTCTGGTTTATTTGACTTTATGACTATTATAGTGGATTAAAAATTCTCTTTATGTAGTCCAAATGTTGTATATTTATTCTATTAAATTATGTTTGGGTCCTACTATGAACCTTTTTCCAATTAATTGTTGCCCTGTGCCTTTCATATTTTATTAAAAAATTAACTGATTTTGTGTAGTAAGATGATGTTTATATTTCCCATATAAATATCCAGTTTTCCAAATACCACTTATTTAAAATTTTTCTTCCTTTATTGAATAGTTTTGGAAACTTTGAAAAATGTTGAACAGGTACTTTTGATATTTTGTACATGTGCCTTTACTGTTCTGTCTCACTAATAGTTTGATATACCTATATCTTCACCAGTGATACTTTATTTGTTTCTGCCAGCTTTACACCAATTGTTGAAATTAAATAATGCGTGCCTTTTAACTTCATTCTTTTCAAAAATCACTATGGCTTGTCTAGGGTTTTCATGTTTTTATATAAATTTTAGAATCAATTTATCAGTTGGTATAAAAAGTTTTCTAGGATTTTGATTGATATTTTGTAGGTTATAGATCTGTTTAAAGAAATGCAACATGTTAGCTATGTTGCCTCTTTAAATTCATGAACATCTTAAGTATCTGCACTTATTGAAAACTTCTAAAATTTTTCTCAATAACATTTATAGGTTTTTGGAATAGCTTTTATCAGATTGATCTCTAATCATTTCATATTTTGACATTATTATAAATGGAATATCTATTGTTTTGTTTTCCAGATATTTTGTGTGCTATTACATAAATTATAATGCAAAAGGCCTTGTATATTAACTTTATAGCCTACAACTTTGAGAAATTAATGTTTCACTATTAATAATTGTTTAGTAGACTCCTGGGGATTTTCTACGCAAACTATAATGGCCTATACCAATAACAACAATTTTATTTCTTTCTTTTCAATCTTTATGCCTTTTATGTTCTTCATTACCTATTGCAATAACTACCATCTCTAGTATAATGTTGAATCATAATAATGAGGACAATATCCTTGTTTATTTCTAACCCAAGGGGAGTGTGTTACATATGACAGTAGCTATAAATTTCTTACAAATGTACCTTTTCGGTTTGTGAAACTCTCATTTGTATGTGGCTTGAAAGCTTTAAAAGTGACCTGGTTCTATGGAAATTTGCTTCTGTTTTTCTTGAAAGGTTCACATACTCACCTTCTTTATAATTCTTTATAATATGAATATGACAAATTACACTGATTGCATTTCTGAAGTTAAATCACTCTCATATAACTGAGATAAATGTAACTGGGTTATGATACATCAGCTTTTTTAAATACTATGGGAAAAGCGCCCACCCCCAGGGGCCAGCTGGTGGACAGTGAGGTCTTCTGCCATGTGGAGCCTGGATCCATCCTTGCACCTGCCTCCCAGTGACCAGCTTAGCCACGTGGGCACCTGCAGCGCCCCTTCCCCAGCCTCTGGCCACCTGGCTGTGCTGCTACCTCATTCCACACTACAAAGGCACAGGGGGGCATGAAGGCCATTGTCCTGAGCTGCAGAAGTGAACAACAGATAGAGGGCCTCTCTCAGGTTCCTTGATGAAAACTGAAGTCCACTGGAAAAGTGAAGAGAATCTCTGCAATAAAGGCACACCAGACCACTGTACTTGGTAAACTGGAGGGATCATCACCTCCCATTGGAACCTGGACTATCTTCAGAGGGAGGGTAGTTGGAACACGCAGTAGAACCTTACAGAGTTCAACCCTGAAGGAGGACAAGGAGCTCAACTTGGTACTGCCAGCCAGAAATCTGCCTGAATTTCATGGGTCTGTGACTGGCTTGCTGATGCTCATTGACTTATATCTGCAACACTGCTGCCCACATTGTCTGTTGAGACAGCAGAGACATACCCTGAAGGAGGCCCTTCATTTTTATTTGTTATTTTCAAAAAAAAATTTTTGCTCTTATTTTTAATTTTTTAATTTTTATTTTTTCTACTCTTTTCAAATTTTTATTTTTCTCTTCATCCTTTTTTCTTTCTTTCTCTTTTCTCTCTCTCTCTTATTCTCTCACTGTCTCACATTGTTATTCATCTAACTTTTTGTTCCTGTTCTGGCCCTGATTTGGATTTCTTCTTTTTTTTGTCCTCTTTTTTCTTCTCTCAATTGTCATTAGTTTTAAAGGAAAGTAAATACAGTTCCTAGCCTCCCTATTACTGATAGGTTATTCTGTTCTCATCTTTGTTCTTTCAGTGTCTTTTTCTCTTGTCTTCAACTTAGAGTTTGTGTGATCTTGCTGTGTCCTCTGGACTCACTGCTGACCTTCGTTTATCCTTCTACCTATCTATCCCTCCTTCCCCTACTCCTTCTAACTCCCATCCCAAAGGGTAAAGTTGCTATATTGAAGAGTTTATTCACTATACACATATGTTGGGCTGGTCCTCAATTTTGATTTAATTCACACAGTTAAAGGTGATAGATTAGTAACTACCACAAATTGTCATTTTCTAATCTGTTCTTGATGCTATCCTCTTGCTGATTGTGTCATTGGGGTAAGATATTTTGATTGATCTAATCAGTTGTCCCTCCTGGTATCAAGAAAATGGAATAGCTCAGAATCATTAGAGACTCAAAACCTAAAGACCAACTATATCTGGAAGACACCTCTAAGCAGCAGTCATTCCATAAGGGTTCTAACTAGAAGCAACAAAGATACTTAAAATAAGCAATTTTGAAATATCAACCCAGGAATTAAACCAAGGACAATGCCAAAAACAAAGATAAGAAGACATTTAAGCAAGGCACAAATTCAGACTTCCATCCCAGCAGAGGCAAATTCTGGGGGAAACAAGGCAGAAAAGTCTGATAATCAACCACCTGGACACCCTGAACTGATAACACAGGAAATAACAAAACAGATGAATGAGGCTCTAGAAAATTCAAAGCAGAAATAATTTCCCTGATAACTACAGAGATGGTGAGAAGAGTGAATGACATGATTAGAGGTTCTAGAACAGGAAAAGATGAAAAATAGATGAGCTCAGAAGGATGCTGGAAGTGATGAACGCCCAGCAAAAGAAAGAAATGGGAATCATGATCACCCAACATAAAAAAGAAATGGAATCCATGAAACAGATTCAAACAGGTATCCAGGAGATTAAAAACTCCATTGGAAGTATGCACAGTTGATTAAGGGATGTAAAGATAGAATATCAGATATACAAGACATGATTGCAGTTAATGACCATGTAAACAGAGATTTCTTCAAAATAGTAAGGGACCATGGGAAGTAAAGTAAGCAGCTGCTAGATGAAGCAAAGAAGAATACCATAAGACCGACAGGAATTCACAAAAAAGCAGGGAAAAGTACAATTGACATAAAACAACTCTTCTCAAAAGTAATAGTAGAAAACTTCCCAGACAGATGTAGAGAATTGGACAAACAGAAAAATGAGGCACATAGAACTCCAAGTAGCCATGATAAAAAAAAATCTACACCTACACATATAATAGTCAAGGTCTCAGAAACCCAAGAAAAGAACAAAATCTTACAAGCAGTTAGAGAAAAGAAACAAATCACCTACAGAGGAAAGCCCATCAGAATCACAGCACACTCCTCAACATAAACCCTCAAGTCAAGGAGAGCATGGAGTGAATACTTCAAGCCCCAAAAGACAATAAATTCCAACCTAGACTGTTACATCCAGCAAAATTATCTTTCAGAATTGATGGGGAAATTAGATACTTCCATGACAAAGAACAACTGAGAAATTTCATGAACACTAAACCAGCACTTCAAACAATTTTAAACAATATCCTAGAAAAAGATAATGAAGGTCACAACTCCATGAGGCCCACCAGAGGGAAGCCAACAGGCAAGGTAAGAAACTAAAGTGAAAGGGGGAAAATAAGAAATAAAAGAGCCAACAGCAGTAATACATCATGATAAGAATGAGTCAATATCTATCCATTATAACCATCAATGTTAATGGCCTCAATTCACTAATCAAAAGAAATAGACTGGCAGAATGGATTAAGAAGCAAAATCCAGCAATATGCTGTATACAAGAAACACACCTAACTCAAAAAAGAAATTCATAGACTGAAAGTAAAAGAATGGACAACAGTTATCTACGTGACAAAAACCGAGAAAAAAGCAGGGGTAGCAATCTTATTTGCAGAAACAGTAGATTTGAAACCAAAACTAATTAAGAGAGACAAAGATGGTCACTACATCCTTGTGAAGGGAACAATCCAAGAGGAAGAGATGAAAATCCTAAATATATATGCATCAAATACAAATGACCCCAACTATACAAAACAAATATTAACAGACACGAAAAACCAGATAAGCACTAATATAATTGTAGTGGGGCAACCCAATACCCCACTATCACAAATAGACAGATCATCTAGACAAAAATCAAAAACAAAATTCTAGAATTGAAACAAGCTATTGAACAAATGGACTTAATAGATGTTTACAGAGTGTTCCACCTCAAAAAATCTGAATACACATTCTTTTCATCTGTGCACGGGTCATTCTCCAAAATAGACCAGATGCTAGCTCATACGACATGTTAAAATAAATGCAAAAACACTGAAGTTGCCCTCTGTATATTATCAGACCATAGTGCAATAAAATTGTAGATCAATAACATAAGAAACTGCAAAACTCTCACAAATGCATGGAAATTGAATAACACTCTCCTGAACAACAAATGGGTCACAGAGGAAATTAAAGAAGAAATTAGACAGTTTCTACAAGTAAATGATAATGCCAGTGCAACGTAGAGGAATCTATGGGACACAATGAAAGCAGTTCTATAAGGGAAATTCATATCATAGCAGTGAATGCCTATATTAGGAAAACAGAGGGAACTCAAACAACCTAATGCTGAACCTCAAGTTCCTAGAAAATGAAGAACATGACAAACCCAAAACTCATACAAGAGGGGAACTTATAAAGATCAGAGCAGAAATCAATGCAATGGAGACTAAGAGAATGATACAAAAAAATCAATGAATCAAAGAGTCGGGTTTTCTGAAAGAATAAATAAAATCAATAAACCTTTGACCAACCTTCTCCAAAAAAGGGGAAAAAAAGGCTCAAATCCATGCAATTAAGAATGAAAAAGGTGTAGTCACAACAGATCCAGCAGAAATCCAGAGGATTATCAATACCTATTTTGAGAACCTGTACTCTAATAAAATGGAAAACACAGAAGAAATGGACAGATTCCTAGATACATACAAATTGCCAAAGTTAAATGAAGAAGATATAGAAATTCTAAACACCCCAATTACAATGAGTGAAATTGAAAATGTATTAAAAAATTTACCAACAAAGAAGAGCCCAGGTCCTGATGGCTTAGCTGCTCAATTCTAAAGATATTTAAAGAAGAACTCTCACCATTACTCTTTAAACTCATAAATGAAATTGAAAGGGAAGCAGTACTTCTAAATTTATTCCTGGAAACAACTGTTACTTTGATTCCAAAACCAGGGAAAGACCCAATTCAAAAAGAAAACTACAGGCCAATCTCCCTAATGAACATAGATGCAAAAATCTTCAACAAGATACTGGCAAACAGAATACAGAGGGTCATCAAGAAGATCATACACTCTGACCAAGTTGAATTTATCCCAGGGATGCAAGGATGGTTCAACATACATAAATTGATAAATGGAATACACTATATATTTTTTTCTTTTTTTTTTTGGTACTAGAGATTGAACTCAGGTCCTTGCAGTTGCAAAGCAGGCAATGGAAACACTGAGCTAAATCCCCAGTCCCCAATGTAATACAGAGCCAAGGACAAAAACCATGTGATCATCTCAATAGATGAAAAAGCGTTCAACAAAATTCAAAACCCATTCATGATAAAAACCCTAGAGAAAATTGGAATAGAAGGTCTTTATCTCAACTGGGTTAAGGTTATCTATGAAAAACCAACAGCAAACATTATACTAAATGGTCAAAACCTGAAAACTTTCACACTAAAATCAGGAACAAGACAAGGATGCCCGCTATCACCACTCCTGTTTAATAGAGTTCTGGAAACATTAGCCACAGCAATTAGAAAAGAGAAGAAATAAAGGAATAAAGATAGGAAAGGATGAAGTTAAACTGTCATTATTTGCTGATGATATGACACTTTACATAGAAGACCCAAAAACTGGAGAAAAGGACTTCTAGACTTAATTGACAGATTCAGGAGTGTAGCTGGACACAAGTCAACACTCAAAAAACAATAGCCTTCTTGTACACAAATAACAGACTCACTGAGAGAGAAATTAGGGAAACAATTCCTTTTATAATAGCATTCGAAAAAATGAAATATCTAAGAATCACTCTAACAAAGGAAGCAAAAGATATCTATACAGAAAACTACATTACTCTGAAAAAAAAAAAAACAACCAAGAGTTCAAAGAGGATATAAAAAAATGGAAAGACATTCTGTGCTTCTGGGTAGGAAGAACCAATATAGTGAAAATGGCCATACTTCCAAAACTGCTATACAGATTTAATGCAATCCTGATCGAAATTCCAACAATATGCTTCACAGAACTAGAGAAAGCAATCCAAAAATTCACTTGGAACCAGAAGACACCTAGAATAGCAAAAACAATTCTAAGCAACAGAGACATGGCGGGGGTATCACAATCCCCAACTTGAAACTATACTACAAAGCTACTGTGATAAAAAACAGTATGGTACTGGCAAAATAACAGAACTGAGGATCAGTAGAATAGATTAGAAGACACAGAAGTAACTCCAGACATACTCAGCCACCTAGTCTTTGACAAAGGAGCCAAACACCATCATTGGAGGAAAAGTAGCTTATTTAATAAATTATGCTGGAAAAACTGGATTTCAACATGCTGAAGATTAAAACTAGACCCATATCTATCTAGCACTAAACTAAGATTGAAGTGGAATAAAGATCTAAATTTTAAAACAGAAACACTGAACTTACTGGAAGATAAGTTAGTTAGAATTCTTGAAGACATTGGCATAGGAAAAGACTTTATGAACCAAACCTCAGTAGCATGAGAACTAGCACAAAGAATCAACAACTGGGATCTCATCTTATTAAAAAGCTTCTGCACTGCAAGAGAAACCACCAACAGAGCTAAGAAAGAACCTACAATGTGGGAAAAAAAATTTAGCAGCTGTACCTCAGACAAAGGACTACTATCTAGAATATATAAAGAACTGTTCAAAGACCCATTTCAAAAATGGTTATCTGGAAGCCTGACATCAGCACCTAAATACTTTCCTAAGAGGATGGCTTCTTTAACAACTGAGCCATCTAAGTCATTCCAGGGTACACTGTCTGCTAAAATCTCTTGTATGATCATGGAAAAGCTGTAATGTCCAACTTCATCGTGGCTACCTTCTGTATCACTTCTGCTATCACTTCCGGTGCGGCCCAGTTGTACAGCTTGGTGGGGAGGGGAACTTGATGCATGTCCCTGTGTCTACCACTGCCCTGGCTTTCCAACATGTACTCCAGGTTGGTCAGCCTTGCTTCCCCTGCACACATGATGTGGACAGCATAAGAGCTGAGGGAGCGGTGGACAACCCCCCGGGAATGCAGGTATCTCAGGGCATCAGTGATCTGCAGCAGTAAGTGCAACATCACCTCCATGTTCAGCACAGGGAACTCAGACCATCATTCATGGAGGACACTGAATAGTGTGCCAATGGTGATGTGCTCATACACAAGTAGGGTCTTCTCTAGGTCCTGGGACAGGCACAGAGCCATCAGTTGTAGGAGGTGGGGATGCCACAGCTTGCTGCTGTGCTCCTGCTCAGCAATCAGTAAGTCAGCCAGCCTCTGCCTGCTGCTGTGAGTGGGGAGATTCAGGCTCTTCACTGTGACTCTACTCCCATTCCACACAAGGTTGGTCATGACCATGTGAGGCCCACTGATGAAAGAGAAAGTGGGCTCATCATCAGCTTGAATCACTTCCTTTTCTCAAATTATTGGAAGAGAGCCTAGATAGGCAACCTGTGTCCCTCCTGTGAGATAAAACTTCCCAAATCCAAAGCTGTAGATATTTTGGGTAGAAATGACTCCAGATTTAAGAGGTCAGTTAGGAGAGCCATTAGGACTTCCTTGCAGGAAGCTCACAAGGCTGGGTGGGCTGCAGATGAGCCACTGAGGGGAGTTTATCTTCTTCAGGAGGTCCTAAGAGAAGCCCTGCATGATGGCCTGCATGTGCGAGGTGCAGCACTGCATGAACTCCACCATTGGGGTGCTGCAATCATTCCCTGCTGCCAAGGCCCAGGTCTGTGGATTTTAACCCTACTCATCATGAAGCCACAGGTCACCCCCTGAATCCAGTAGTTTACTGAGGATCCACTGACTGCCTGAAAATGCTGCTGCATGGACAGGGGTGCTGCCATCAAAGCAGTGGTGATTTGGATCCGATCCATAATCCACCAGAATATCAACAAATTTTGTAAGGCCCAATAATGTGGCCACAAAAAGCACTGTCTGCCCCAAGGAATTAACTGCATCAACATAAATTCCTTTCTTGAGAATTTTCTTTACTTTCACATAGTTGCCTTGTTTGACATACTCATGAAGTTGAGCTTCCAAGGAGTCATTTCTTAAAGTACCAAGCCAAACAGGACAAGGGACTGAAAGACAAATAGCCCGAGACATCTGGAGAGGTTCTATCAAATGCTTTACCAGCAGGAGATTGAGAATTAGTCCCTGGTGCCAAAATACTAAAGAAAAATTCTGTAAAAACATACTTTAAGAAATATAAGATGAACTCAGTAAATACAATCTATCTTTATCTTACTATCAAGCCAGGGGAAAGCACGAATACAATCCCCCACTACCACAAATTATGCAGTCGAGTTTCCCACATTTGGGGAAATCACAGGGGTCAGCACATCCGGAGTGCAATGGATAAGTCTCGCCCTGGGAAAACCACCTTCGTGATCATGGTATCTCCCCTGCCAGGTAACCTTACTATGATGTTGTTCAGTCAGGCATCCAAGTCCAACAGAAAGACCGAACCATGAATCTTCAAGATATCCAGTATATTCTGAAGAATGACCTAAAGGAGAACATTGGAGCACAGAGAACTCAGCCAGTGGAAAGCCCCAGGGTGTAGAGATGTGAACCCTATCCTGATGTCAGGGTCTATCTAGGACTGACTTCAGAACATCCAAAGCCCAGTGCAGACTTGGAAATCAAAGAACTAAAGGAATCAGGCAGTCAGCCCCATTCACCAAGGGGTCACTTTTCTCCCACTGCAAAAGCAGCATTAGCTCCTCAGGCCCCAGATCCAAGTCTGATGGCCCAGATGCCTCAGAATCCAGATGCTCCTTCTCCTCCTGCTCTATTTGTGGCAGAAACTAAGAGCCCCAGTGCTAGTCAGGACAGCCTCCACAGCTTCGAAATCAATGAAATCTACTCAGGCTGCTTGAATGTAGGAGATGACACAGAGGAAGAATGCCCAGGTGGTACTTCAGCTCTTGAGGGTGGTAAACCAAACCAGGCAGATGAACTGCCATCCCTGGAAGAAGAGTTGGATAACATGGAGGAAGAGGCACACCTTTGTGATGAGGATGAGAGCTCCTCAGAAGCTGACACAGAGATCTTCTTTGGGGACTGGGACTGGCAAAATAGTTCACTTAGTTTACTCAGCCTGCCTGAGCCAACCAGAGAAGCCAAGGACAAGGTGAGCAGCTGGTCCAAGACTGAGGAGTGCATCAGTAAATGTGTGCTGAATCTAAAGATTTCCCAGACAATGGCTCATGAGATTACAGATTTGGTGGGGAACATTGAGCAGAAATTAGATGAGGTTGAGTTGATACAGAAGAAGTACATATCTTTGTGGACTGCTTCAAGATTATTTCCAGATGTCTGTGACTTACCTAGAGCAGTGAGTCCTCCAAGTTTAAATTACATTCATCCTGTTACACAGGTGTCAGGGGGCCCCCAGCCAGATACTAATGGCAGTTGCCCAACCCTGCCAAGGTCTGCAAGAACAGTGAAAGAATTTCAAGGGGGACATTTTGGCAAAAATCCCAAGAGACAAAGTAGCAGTGGCTGGAAACCTTTCACCCAAGTCTCTGAAGAAAACATTGAGGACCAGCCAGAGAGACATCATCAGCTGTCAACTCTTTGTGATCCTGGAAAACAGGACACAGGTGAACCATTTCAGGCCACTCAAGGAGCCAAGGACTATTTGGAAAGGAAGAAGAACCAAGATAGTAGGATCAATGTGGAATCTATGTCTTCTGTAATCTCTAATGTGAAGTCAGAAAACAAAGATGATGGAAAGATCCACTTAAAATGGAAAATGGATATGAAAGAAATGGCTGAGAAGGCAGCTAGTGGAGAGCTCCCGGTCCTTCCTTGGCATCCTCAGAGCAGTTCAACTTTGAAGAGTGAGGCTATACATGGGTCCATGTCCTTGTTGCAGCCCCCTGCTAGGGGCCCTAAAAATTTGGACTGTCAGCGAGGTGTGGAGTTTCACAGAGAGAAGGAAAAGACAAGAGGAAATGATGTCAAATGGGGAAAATGGACAGCTGTGACCATGACAGTGAGAAACATGGCAGGCAGCCTGGGCCGCAGAGCTTCACAAGTATCAGGCATCTTTCACCCAGGAAAAATAAGCAGCCAGAGCCTAGTGAAGGCTTTCAAGCATGTTCTGACCTGCCTGTGACCATTGAGAAATCTTACAATGATCAGGACACACCATCATCATGTTCACCAGAATCTTATGAGGAAAGAACAGATGAATTTTTAACTCCAGATTATGAATATTTTTATTCCTCAGCTGCTCAAGAAAACTTACCTCTAGAGACGTCAAGTCCTATACAAGAGAACATTGAAGGAATAGAAGGTGCATTTGCCCAACTGCAAGGCTATGGTGAGGAAAAGTTCCAAATGAAAAAAATTCTTGGAAAGAACACTGAGATGTTCACCAGGTTCCAATCTTTGCGAAGTACTGAATGTGAACAAGAAACACTAAAGGAGCCACCAAAGGAACTGAAAGAAAAAGACATATCATTGATAGACATTCAAAATCTGTCTAGTATCTCCTATGAACCAGATGGCTTTTTTAAGGAAACTTCATGTGAAACACCCAAAGTAAGCCACACACCTACTAGTGTCAGAACTCCACTCGGCCTAGAATTAGTGGAAGCCATCTCACAACAGCAAACTGAGGAGCTACCGCCACCATCTCAGGAGCTGCTTGAAGAAATTGATCCAAAGCATTTGGAAGAACAAGAAACAGGCAGTGATAAAGAAGACAGCAGTTTACTTTGGACCAGAGAATTGCAGAATCTAGGAGAGGACACAGAAAGAGCTCACTCTACTCTGGATGAAGACTTGGAAAGATGGCTACAGCCACCTGAAGAGAAGAACATAGAGCTACAGGACCCCTGCAAAGTCTTTAGAAGGGACACAGAAACCAAAGATCAAGACTTTGGTGAAAAGAAGATCAAAAGGAAAGAAAGCATCAAGCCAGAGATAAGGAAATCAGAGAACTTTTTAGGGACTTGTGATGGAGATGAACTAAAAACTTGTTTTTGGAAGCGACTGGGTTGGTCTGAACCATCAAGGATAATCGTGCTGGATCAGAGTGACTTGTCAGATTGACTGGAACTGGATCATAGATGGATTCCAGCCTGATTTTGAGCATCCTGATTGTGAGCTCCTTTCTTCTCTCATCTGGGCATCAGTTCAAGTTCCATATCTCACACTTTGTTCAGCTGCTATAGTAGTCATGGTGGTTTGACTCTGTCTATAGGCAGCATGTTTACCCATTTGTTTCCAATCAGATTCCTGAAAAGTGCAAGGTAGTTGCAATTTCAAAATTTTTTCATTGTGCCCAGAATGGCTTTTAGTTTTGTGATGTAAATTTTTGAAAACTTTACTTCTGTTATATAATAAAATGTTTATTTTACTACCATTCATAAAAAAAAATGGGTATCTGAAATGAACAGACATTTCTCAGACAAAGAAGTAAAATCAACAAATAAACATAGGAAAAATGTTCAACATCACTGGTCATTTGAGAGATACAGATGAAAATAACACTGACATTTCACCTCACCCCAGAAAGAATGGCTGCCATCAAGAAATCAACTAATAACAAATGCTGGCGAGGTGTGGA
This sequence comes from Heterocephalus glaber, assembly GCF_053883595.1. Taxonomy (NCBI): domain Eukaryota; kingdom Metazoa; phylum Chordata; class Mammalia; order Rodentia; family Bathyergidae; genus Heterocephalus; species Heterocephalus glaber. Next base: position 2,301,799 of record NW_028258303.1, read on the forward strand.
GAGAAAGAAACCCTTCTCCATTGTTGGTGGGAGTGTAGACTGGTGCAACTACCGTGGAAATCAGTATGGAGGTACCTCAAAGAACTGGGAATAGGGTTCCCATTTAACCCAGCTATCCCCCTGCTCGGTATGTTCCCAAAAGAATTAAAAGAATCTTACCACAGCAATATATGTGCACCCATGTTTATAGTGGGACAGTTTGTAATAGCTAAAGCTTGGAAGCAACCCAAGTGCCCATCAAATGGAAACTGGATAAAGAAGATGTGGGGTTTTTTTATAAAATAGAGTACTCCTCAGCCATAAAGAACAAGAAACTAGAGACATTTATAGCTAAATGGATGCATATTGGGGTCATACTCTTAAGTGAAATAAATAGGACAAACGTGTAAATACTGAATTGTTTCTCTGGTGTGAGAAACGGAAAGTGTAAATAAGGTTTAAAATGATTAAAATGAATAATTGATAATTTGAAATAGGAAGAAAGATCCAAAGGTGTAGGGGAAGTGGGATGGAAAGGGGAAAGGAAAGAAGGGAAAAAAATATTATGAGAAAAGGAAAAAATGGAAACAAAGTCTATGTAAATAGGGGAGTGTGGAGGGGGTGACAGGAGGGCAGGGAATGGGGAAAAAATAAGAACCAAGATGCATCATATAAAGGTACAAGTTCCCAATGAGAAATGCAATTTATTGTATACCTAAAATGTACCAATAAAATAATTTAAGTGAAAAAAAGAAACTCAAAATAAATAAATACTATAGGATTTGATTTGTTAATACTTTTAAGGATTTTTTGTGTATATGTTCATAAAATGTATTGATCTGCAATTCTTTTTTTTCACATCGATTTGTCTGGGTTTGATACCAAATTAATGCTGACTTCAACAAATCAATTGAGAATTATGCCTTCTTCCCTTTTTTTCTGAAAGAGTTTTTATAGAATTAGTATTTATCATCTTAATTGTTTAGTAGAAATCCCTTGGGCAGTCATCTGAACCTGCTCCTGTTTGAAACCTTTTAAACTACTATATGCTCTCTAAAATCCATGCACTTACAGTATTGTATCCTTTGTGTTAATGTATTTTTTTCAAATAAAGAACGTTGTATTTAATTTAGTTATGATTAATTCTTCTTTGTTTACATACTTAAATTTACAATAGTATTTTCAATAGAGTTATTTTGTGCTTAAATTTGTTTTTTTTCCTTCTAAGAACATGGAATATTTTGTTGAGTCAGAGAGAATGACATATTTGTATTGTCCTTTGGTGCTTAATACATTGTCTCGTGCAGTAGTGGTCAGCTCTAAATGATTTTTAAGTGAGCAAGCAAATGTGCTAATGAAAATGAAAATGGTTTAACCCACTTATCTCCCCTAAGTCACAGCTTTCTCATCTGTAAAGTGAAAGGATGTAACACATTATTCAAGCATCATCAGCTTTGCAATTCTTTGAAAAATATTTATGTTCCACCAGGTCAGTTGTAAGAAAGAATTCACTGGCAATGCCTCTCTCAGCTATTCCCCCATCTCTCATTCATACCAATTTCAGCCTCTTTCTCCCTTTTTATTCTCTTCAGGAAAGTTTTAGTATTGATATCAACAAGTGTCCCTCTTAAGTCATTACGGATGATTTTCTATTCTGTGTTTTAATCATAAAGTTTTGTCATGTAAGAGACTAAGAGAAGATATAATTAAGCCCTATCATTGTACAAAGCAATTAATGACCTCTCAGGAAAAATCAGTGTATTTTTCTCTCTGTATGAAACCTCTTACTAAATGTAAAAGCCTTTAAGTATCGAAACAGAAATCTGTTAAATGAAATCAGAGAAGTAAAGAAACTGAAGTCTCTCCTCCTCTCTCATTCTCACTTACCTACCAAAGCAGAAATATTAAGAATTTTTAAAAAAGAGAGATTTTTTAAAATAGCTATGTTTGGCATCTGTGAGAAGATAAATATGTCAATCAATGTAAATATTTAAATCAGGCTGAGTTTCCCTCTCCCTATGGTTTTCTACAGTTTAAGATCTAAAGGTGCTTTTTAATTGTTTCTTCATTAAAATATGACTTTAACAGATGTTGACTATAGTTAAAATATTAAATCACCAGGTTCAAGGCCTGAAGGAGCCCATATTTCTTATAAATAAGTCCAACATTGAAGATGAAATTAGTTAATATTGTGATTTTTATGTGTGATATGTACAACTCACATATATTTGTAATTCTGATTCAATAGCAAAATTGTTGTAAGGAGCAACTTTTCAACATTGGTTGAATCTGTGTCTCCCCAGATTAAAATCCTAATTAGCCCCACAGAAATGTAATTTCCTTTGTTCTTGAAAAAACATTACATCCCTGGAGCAAACAGTGACCTTTCTTTCTTGAGCCATAGTTTTCTATAGTTACTACATTTGTGCATCTGTCTCTCTCTTTACTATAAGAGAAAGCAAACAGGTTAAGTACACAGGTTACAGTTAACCTGAGTCATGCCTATTCCTTTTGTCATTGAGTCATTTTCTAAAGTACATTGATTTTATTTAAGTCTTCCCATGAAGAATTGAATAATCTTTTCAGGGTTTACCTTGTAAACTAGAAAGAGACTGTTCTTCAGTTACTCAGTAACCATTTGTCACTGTGAGACTAAGTCTTGAGTTTCCTCAAATGGGAAGGAATCACCCTTTAGATGGCTGTTTCCAGTGAAGTACAGCAGCATGACAGCTGCAGCTGATAACATCAGTGGCAGAGAATTTAATTGTTCAATTTGTGCCCATCTTGGATCTTGTCTATCTTTCATATCATCTGACAACACTTTTACTTGTGTCACTTGCTAATTGAGAGTGCCTGGAGAAAAATAAAAACTACAAGACATTCTTCTGGGTTAATAGAGTTATTATGTGCATCAGAGATGAAAATAAAGCCTGGAGAAAGTGAAAGATAAAGGCTCCATTCAGTCTTAACTTGCATGTATTCACTATAGAATCCTCACATTTCCCATTTTTACTCTGGAAAGATAACAAACAGAATAGGACTAGCCTTTGTATTTGTAATATTTTTCTTAATCTTTAGTTTAAAAAAGTCATTGGGTAATGTTCACAGCACTTAGACTGTCTCTAAGAAAGATTCTAGTAATTTGTATTTTCATTGTTTTCTGCCTGTGCCAAATTACAGCTAAAAGGGCGAAGCGAGGTGGAAAAGAAACAAATTGTGAAGAATTTAAATAAGACATTTGAATGCATAATTGTTATAGACTCCCATTAATGCTATAAAATATAAATTATTTGTTCATTCCTTAAGATATTTAACTATGATTTATTATTGGAACTCAACTTTCATTGGGTTTAAATTGAAGTCTTATTAATAAAATGGGTCCCCTGAGAAGGCACACTCATATGTCAATGCTAAGTTTATTATGGTAATGTTCCATATTGATAAAGTGACATCACATTCCATACAGGCAGGCAGATGGTAGGTATCTGAGTTCCTCTTTGATTTACACAAGTTGTTCTGTTTTCCCCTTATCACAATATTATGCTGCCTCTCCTGCTGCAAACACATTCCACATGACAACTCTTTGGTTCCACCGCCATCGATTTCTTTCTGCGGACTCATCTTTGTTCTGCATGTATTTCTGGCTCTGTCATGATTCCCATGTCTTAAGACTTTTGGGAACTTAAGAAAAAAAGCAATTCAAATGCTCATCCATTTTCTTTCCCCTTAATCTACTACCCTAGTGGAGTGAACTACCTAAAAATTAAATATAATCCCTCAGTTCAATCTTTTAACATTTATCACATTTAAAAATTGAACCTTAAAAATGACATTCAAAACGTATGTCCCATATTGGTTAGATTTATCCTCAATCTAGAAAATTACCCTGAGTGAAATACACATATCAGATGAACATTGATGCAGAGTTAATATACTGTTATGAACATGGGCTCAGGGGATAGTGATTAGTTGGAAAATAATAACATTATTATTAATGACTTAAGTGGATGTTAAATATACTTTCTTTTTTTTGGTACCGAGGATTGAACTTGGGTCCTTGTGCTTGCGAGGCAGGTGCAGAACCACTGAGCTAAATCCCCGGCCCCGTTAAATATACTTTCTGGAACTTCAACAATGAAGAGTAGATAAAATTTAATATAACTTAGATAGATAAACTCTTGAAAAACAAATCTACTGATGTTCTATGGCAGAAAAAAATTAACACATAAATCAATATTAAAACAAAACAGAGAATTCTGGTCCCTAAAGAAATTACACCAGGACAATATAGGTTTGAAAGCTTTCTGGAACTGATCAAATTGTCTCCTTGGAATTTTCAGTGAAAAATAACTTAAAAATGAAATAGTGAAGGAATGATTTAAAAGAATAAATAATATTGTAAAGAAAGATATTCACAAAGAACTTGCTTTTAATAATTTCTCTATTCATAGTTTCCATATCTCTTTTATACATGGGGTAAGGTGTGTAAATTGTCTGACTTATAGTTGAAATGCAAATGCAATTTTTCATCTTTTTCATAGCTCTCAGTTGTCTTAAAAGATACTCATCTATTGGCTTACTTTTATTGTTAGAACATCATGACATTTTATTTTACAATATTGTTATAAAGACAGTAAATTTCCCTAATGCACCAGAATATTTACTTTTCTTAGCAATTTCTGAACACACATCATAAATTCATTTGAATTATTTTGAAAAAAATACATTGCTGTTAAGATACCTCGTTATCATAATCTTCTAAATTAAATAAAAACTGTTTTTACTCTTCTGCTGTATGCGATCTCATTTTCTTCTAATATTTTCAAATCTTAGGCCAGATTTGTAAATAAATTTATAGAAAAGCAAATTTTAATATTAGCTAGAGTTTAGGCATGATAGCCATGGAGATGAGGTAGTTAGAAGCCTCCTCCTCCTTCCCCATGGTGGAAACATGGACCTGATTTTTGGCTCTCATCTGTCCATTCAGTAGTAGGGCTGTAATCCCTGTGCCATTAGCGACCTTCACACAGTTTTCAGTGCAGTATCTGAGGCAGAAGCGGGGAAGGGAGGCCGCTAAAGAACCGCGGGGATTTGGGGGAGTTAGTAGTGAGTTTTTTTCAGTTACCTTCTCTTCCTTTTTAAAGCATTTTACGTTAAATTTTGAGCTAGCACCTGCATGTTTGAGCACGAGTTACTTGGTGTGCAGTGAAACTTCACATCCCTTAGAGGACTATTTGAAGAGGAGGACAAAGGAGTCTTGTGGGTTTGACTTTGATTCAGATTACAGCCCTACGTCTTTCCAGTTGCATCATGTTGTCTGTCTCTTTTTTCCCAGGACAGAGAAGAAACTTATTTTAGCCCATAAGGAAAAATAAAATTACTAAGATCAGTAAATACTGGGTTTTTTTCCAATTGACGTGTATATACATACTTTTAAATTAAACTCCATATAGATTTTCTGAAAGTACACTGTTCTGCTGCTCCAGCAAGTTCTTTAAAGCCTAAGACTCTTAATTCTGGATTCCCTATCCATGACTGAGAAAATGTAAATACAGTGTAATACAAAGCAAGAATTTTGTTTTTACATTGAACTTGAGCACTGGGGGATACTAGTATTGATTTGATATCATTTTCATGGATTTAATAGATAGCACTTGGCAATATAGCTGGCAGACATTGTAGGTGATTAATAAAGAGGCTACATATATTCCCAGTCCTCTGTTTCATTTATTTTTCTACTCTACAGACTGAAGACATGAACTCTCAGCCCCTGGGTAAATACATGTGATACCTTTCTGGAAAACCAGACACAGCAAAATTCATTTGATTGTTTCCAGGAAAGTTTTTCATTTTCTTATGAAAAGGATAGACATTGCTATGGTATGAATGTCTGTGTGCCAGTAAAGCTCATAAGTTAATATGTGACTTACAAGGTAGTACTGTTAAGAGGTAGAGAATTTGGGGAATGAGTAGGTCCTAAAAGTAGAGTTTCATGATTGGAATTAGTACCCTCATGAAGAAAACACTAGAAAGCAAGCTCCATCGTCTCTGTGAAGGGATGGAGAAAAGGTGTCATCTATGAGGAGGTAGGACCTCAGCAGACAGCCAAACTGCCTATTCCTTGATTTTGGACCTCTGAGCCTCAGGCAATAAACCTGAGCCATAAATAGTGTTTATAAGCTCCCAGTCTGAAGGAGCAATGCAACACATTTCCTTTGTCCCTCTTCCTATGTTTTGAATATTTGTTATACTTAACTGAGAGAGATTACAGAGAATAGCCACCACTCTGAGCCCAATTCAAGTTCTTTTATTTTGAGAGCAGATCGTGCTGGAAAAACACTTGAGGAGGAAAAGTGGCTTGCAGGCTTCTTTTAAACAGCTCTTCTAATTGGGGTGGGCTTAGGGAGAGGGGGAGAGCAAGCAGAATTTCATAGGAATACAACCTTACTAAGTCAGTGGAGGTCAGGGGAAGTCTCACACAGTTCAATTGAATCAAAATATCACACAGGTGCACAGTATCCCGTTTATAAGGTTGCAAAGATAATACCCAGTTGCAGAGTGCTCTACCAAATGGGAAGGTGCAAAGGTAACATATTGTTGCAGACTGAAGGATGTGATGGTCTGTCATACATTAACTGAGGGGACTTCCAAGGGGGGAAAAGGGGGTGTTGACCACTTGGAATCACTGGACAAATGGAGTCCGGTTGGCTATTACAATATTGAACTTCAGGAACCATTTTATGAACATGAGAAAAAGGCCAAGAGAATCACAGAAGCCTCATACTAATGTGGAGGTGTGATTCACACCCCTAAGGTCAGACTGGCTGACAATTGTAGAAAGTGCCTCCCAGATCAGCCCTTTGGAGTCTACCTCAGTGGCCCAGAGTTTTCTGGCCCAAAGCCAGGACAGGGTGAAAAGTAGTTTACACCCTGAAATGCAGACAGTGTTCATTCTAGGGTTCCTTGACAAGTTGGCTAAGGCTTTGTTGGGTGTGAATGCCAGGGTTTTCTACCCAGTCTTATCTCTTCCTACTCCTCTTTATAGATGTTAATTCCTACTAAGCGCTTACACCCTAAACTTCACCTCAGCATTCCACAAAATCTAACTGGCAATATGAAACAAAAAAAGTTGTCAACTACACTCAAACACTTTGGTATTTATGAAAGCAATTTATTCAAACCATAGTTACTTGCAAAGTTCAGTGACTTGCAGCCTATGATAGTGAGATAATTCTAGAAAGTTTTAAGCAATTTATTTCCCACATGACAGTAGCAGTATTTACATTATCTTAAAATTTTTAAAATAACATAAAAAATCATTTGCACCAGTTTTTTTCTTATTTTATTAGTAAAAACTATGGCCTACAAATATGAAAAAGTTTTTTGATAGTCACAGTCAAGAGGTCAATGAGCGGATCATAGAAAACAATTTGTTTAATGACTGATTCATTGTTAGAAAATTGTGACTCCAGGGCTTTCCTGTTTTTTTTTTTCCAGATAATCGTCATTAAACATTTACTTTTTTTTTGAATTGTGATTTAGATCACTTATAATGAACTAAAAGCATCAGTATCACCTAGGAATTTGGTAGAAGTAAATGCAAATTTGGGGGTCACATAATGAACATACTGAAAAACAAATGCTAGCAGGAACAAAGAAAATCTAATAATCTGTATTATTGTAAGTCATGATTCAGGTGAATCTGATATAGATTAGAGGTGAGGACCAAGATTTAGTAAAGGTCTGGTGTGGACAGGAGGAGTCAAAGGAGTTGGGTTCTAGTTTAGACCACGTACAGATTGGTAACGTGATTATGAGAATTTCCCCTCTCTTATCGCTTCTCAGCCTTTTGACTAAGATCAAGTGAGAATGTCCCCTCTCTGTGCTTCAGTTTACTTACTAGTTAAAAGAGAAGGTTGAGCCAAATTAAGGTTTTAAAACCATTTTTAAAGCAATGAACCTGTATAAGTAAGGTTCTCAGAAGAAATAAAACTAATAGGTTGAGTGTGTATGGCTCTGTGTGTGTGTGTGTGTGTGTGTGTATGTGTGTGCGTGTAATAGCAGACACTACAACATAAGTCCTAAGGTATTATGGACACAGAAATTCCTCTTCCTCAGAAGGAAATCAGCCTATTTTCTCTTAATGAATCCAACCAGTCAGGTGAGATCCACCTACATTGTAAAGAGTAATCTGCTTTACTCAAAGTCTATTAAATATTTTATAACAAGGACTTAGAAACTGCTCCTGCTAAAAAGTATTCACTCTGCATTTGGGCTTGCAGATGGCCAATGAGCAAAGATAAAGCTTGGCACGCCCTACCAAGGTCCTGAGATGCGCGGAAGACGCTGAATCAGCCCACTGCAGACAGGCAGGTCTGTGCACCCCCTACCGAGGTCCTGAGTCCCACAGAACACGCCGAATCACCTCGCCTCAAACAGGCAGCCACCTGGTTCCACACTACAAAGACACAGAGGACACCAGACCAAGGTATTGAGTCCCGCTGCTCCCGGCCCAGAGGCAGGGGCTTCTGAGCCACCATCCCACTGCTCCTGGTCCAGAGGAAGGGGCTTCCCAGCCACCATCCCTCCCACTGCTCCCAGCCCACAAGAAAGGGCTTTTGGGTCACCATCCCTACCGCTGCTCCCGGCCCATGTCCCATCTCTCCCAGCTCAGAGGAGGTAATCCGTGCAGGCGCTAACAGCCCCCCGCCTCAGTCGAAATGAGAAAATAAGTAAATGAGTCTCAAAACCAGACTTTCAGATCACATACAGCAACCCCAAAGGGAAATGAGATGGAACACTCTGATATTCAACCACCTGGACCCACTGAACTGGCAACAAAAGGGAATCTGAAAAAAATGAAATCAGAAATAATTTCTCAGATAACAGGAGAAATTGTGCCCCTAGTGCAAGAAATGATTAATAAATCTAGAGAGGAGCTCAGGAATATGAGGGAATCCCAACATAAGAAACAAATGGAATCCATAAAACAGATGCAAATAGATTTCCAGGACATGAAAAACTCCATTGAAAGTCTACACAGCAGAATGAGCCAATATGAGGACAGAATTTCAGATATAGAAGATAAGATTTCAATTAGTGACCAGGAAAAGAAAAATTGCTTCAAAATTATAAGGGAACATGAGAAATCAATCCAGCAGCTGCTAGACAATGCAAAGAAGAATAACATAAGACTTATTGGGCTCAATGAAGAAACAGGAGAGAGTGGAGATGACATAAAAAATCTCTTCACAGAAATAATGGCAGAAAACTTCCCAAGCAGGGGAAAAGAGCTTGACATACAGATAACTGAGGCATATAGGACTCCAAATAGCCTTGATCAAAACAAATCTACACATAGGCATATAATTGTTAAGATTCCAGAAACACAACAAAAGAACAAAGTTCTCCAAGCAGTCAGAGAAAAGAAACAAATCGCATACAAAGCAAGCCCATCAGAATCACAGCAGACTTCTCAACATAAACCATCAAGGCAAGAAGAGCTTGGAGTGACATATTCCAAGCCCTAAAAGAAAACAGCCTCCAACCCAGATTGATGTACCCTGCAAAACTACCTTTCAAAATTGATGGAGAAATAAGATATTTTCATGACAAAAAGCACCTTAGGAACTTTGTGAATTCCAAACTAGCACTCCAAAAAAGTTTACACAATATTCTAGGAACAGACAATGAGGATCACAACCCAAGGAAGCAAAGCAGAATGAACCCATCTGGCATGACAAGAAATTAAGTGTGAAGGGGGAGAACCCAACAAAAAGAAAAAGTCATGGCAATGACAAGTCAATACATTTCAGTTATAACCATCAACATTAATGGTCTCAATTCACCAATCAAAAGAAATAGACTGGCAGAATGGGTCAAGAAGCAAAATCCAACAATATGCTCCATACAAGAAACACACTTAATTCAAAAGAAAACTCACAGACTGAAAGTTAAAGGATGGAAAACAACACTCCATGTGACAGGAACCTGAAAAAAGCAGGAGTAGCTATCCTCTTGGCAGATCAAGTAGATTTCAAACCACCACTGATTAAGAGAGATGAAGAAGGACACTACATCCTTGTAAAGGGAAGAATCCAAGAGGAAGAGATGACAATCATAAATATCTACACACAAAACACTAGCGCACCCAACTATATAAAACAAATACTAAAGGACATGAAAAGTCATATATGCACTAATACAATTGTAGTGGGGGATCTCAACACCTCACTGTCACAAATAGATAGATCAACTAGACTAAAAATAAGGAATGAAATACTAGAACTCAATCGAACTCTTGAACAAATGAACTTCACAGATGTTTACAGAGTCTTCCACCCCACAGAATCAGAACACACATTCTTCTCAGCTGCACATGGGTCATTCTCAAAAGTAGACCACATATTCATACATAGAACATGTTTAAGTAAGTGCAAAGGAACTGAAGTTATCCCCTGTATATTATCAGACTATAGTGTGATGAAATTGGAGATCCATAGCAAAAGAAACTCAAAAAATTTCATAAATACATGGAAATTGAACAACACACTTCTGAATAACCAATGAGTCACAGAGGAAATTAAAGAAGAAATCAGACAGTTCCTTCAATTAAATGACAATGACAATACAAAAGACCAGAATCTATGGGACACAATGAAAGCAGTCTTATGAGGGAAATTCATAGCAGTGAATATGCATATTAGGAAAACAGAATGAGCCCAATTAAACAACCTGATGCTGCACCTCAAGCTTCTAGAAAAAGAAGAGCAGGGCAACCCCAAAGCTCATACAAGGGAGGAAATTATAAAGATCAGAGGAGAGATCAATGCAATGGAAACTAAGAGAATGATACAAAAAATCAATGAAGCCAAGAGTTGGCTCTTTGAAAGAATCAACAAAATTGACAAACCTTTGACCAACCTTGTCAGAAAAAGGAAAGAAAAGGCCTAAATCCATGCAATTAAGAATGAAAAGGGTGAAATTACAACAAACCCAGCAGAAATCCAGAAGATCATCAATACTTACTTCCAGAACCTATACACCAAGAAGATGGACAACACAGAAGAAATGGACAGATTCCTAGATACATATGAATTACCAAAGTTGAACCAAGAAGACCTAAAAATTCTGAACAACCCAATATCAACCAATGAAATTGAAAATGTAATTAAAAACTTACCAACTAAGAAAAGCCCAGGCCCTGATGGCTTCACTGCTGAATTCTACAAGACATTTAGAGAAGAACTGCTGCCACTACTGTTTAAACTCTTCAATGAAATTGAAAGGGAAGGAATCCTCCCAAATTCATTCCTGGAAGCAAGCATCACCTTGATCCCCAAAGCAGAGAAAGACCCAACTGAAAAAGAGAACTATAGGCCAATCTCACTAATGAACATAGATGCAAAAATCCTTAATGAGATACTGGCAAACAGAATGCAGAAGATCATCAAGAAGATCATACATCTTGATCAAGTGGGATTCATCCCAGGGATGCAGGGATGGTTCAATATATGAAAATCCATTAATGTAATACACTATATCAATAGAGCCAAGGACAAAAACCATATGATTATCTCCATAGATGCAGAAAAAGCATTTGACAAAGTCCAACATGCATTTATGATAAAAACCCTACAAAAAATTGGAATAGACGGTCTCTACCTCAATCTGATAAAAGGCATCTATGACAAAACAACAGCCAATATCATACTAAATGGTCAGAAACAGAAATCCTTCATACTAAAATCAGGAACAAGACAAGGATGTCCACTATCACCACTCTTGTTCAATATAGTTCTGGAAACATTAGCCATGGCAATTAGACAAGAGAAAGAAATAAAAGGAATAAAGACAGGTAATGAAGAAGTCAAATTCTCATTATTTGCAGATGACATGATACTCTATATAGAAGACCCCAAGAACTCCACCAAAAGTCTTCTAGACTTAATAACCAAATTCAGTCAAGTAGCTGGTTACAAGGTCAACACACAAAAATCAATAGCTTTCCTCTACACCAATGACAGACTCACTGAGAGAGAAATAGGGCAAATAATTCCTTTTACAATAGCATCCAACAAACTGAAATATGTAGGAATCATCCTAACAAAAGAAATCAAAGACCTCTTCTCTGAAAACTATGGCACTCTGAAAAGAGAGATTGAAGATGATATCGGAAAATGGACAGACATCCCCTGCTCCTGGGTAGGAAGGATTAATATAGTGAAAATGGCCATACTTCCAAAACTGCTATATAGATTTAATGCAATTCCAATTGAGATCCCAGCAGCATACTTCATAGACCTCGAGAAAACAATCCAAAAATTCATTTGGAACAAGAAGAGACACAGAATAGCAAAAGCAATTCTAGGTAACAGAGACATGGCAGGGGGTATCACAGTCCCCAAACTGCAACTATACTACAAAGCTACTGTGATAAAAATAGCATGGTACTGGCAAAGAAACAGACTTGAGGACCAGTGGAACAGATTAGAAGATGCAGAAACAACGCCAGACACACTGAGCCATCTCATCTTCGACAAAGGAACCAAACATCCTCACTGGAGGAAAGATAGCCTCTTTAATAAATGGTGCTGGAAAAATTGGGCTTCAACTTGCCAAAGATTAAAACTAGACTTGTATCTCTCACCATGCACTAAACTAAAGTCAAAATGGATTAAAGATCTAAATATTAAAATAAAAACTCTGAGCCAGTTGGAACAGAGGTTAGGTAGAACCCTTGAAGACATCGGTGTAGGAAAAGATTTTATGAACAAAACCTCAGTTGCCCGTGAACTAGCACACACAATCAACAAGTGGGATCTCTTCTTATTAAAAGGCTTCTGCACAGCCAGCGAAACCACAAGCAGTGTGAAGAGACAACCAACAATGTGGGAAAAAATCTTCACCTGCTCTTTCTCAGACAAAGGTCTACTATCTCAAATCTATAAAGAACTTAAAAAGATCAGACCTCCCAAATTTAAAGACCCAATCCAAAAATGGGCATCTGAAATCAACAGACATTTCTCAGACAAAGAAGTAGAAATAGCAAATAAATACATGAAAAAATGTTCAACATCACTGGTCATTCGAGAGATGCAAATGAAAACAACGCTGAGATTCCACCTCACTCCAGAAAGAATGGCTGCTATCATGAAATCAACCAATAACAAATGCTGGCGGGGCTGTGGGGAAAGAGGAACCCTGCTCCACTGCTGGTGGGAGTGTAGACTGGTGCAAGCACTGTGGAAATTAGCATGGAGATACGTCAAAGAACTAGGACTGGAAGTCCCATTTGACCCCACTATTCCACTGCTGGGGATCTTCCCCAAAGAATTAAAAGAATCATACCACAGTGATATATGTGCACCCATGTTCATAACAGCACAGTTTGTAATAGCTAAAACTTGGAAACAGCCCAAAGGCCCATCAACTGGAGACTGGATAAAGAAAATGTGTTTTTTTTTATAAAATGGAGTACTACTCAGCCATAAAAAATGAGAAATTAGAGACATTTATAGCTAAGTGGATGCAGATTGAGGTGATACTCTTAAGTGAAATAAATAGGATACACATGTGTAAATACTGAACAGTTTCTCTGGTGTGAGAAACTGAAAGTGTAAATAAGGACTAAATGTATAATAGGTAATGTGAAATAAGGAGAAAAGGGGCAAAGAGGAAGGAAGTGGGAGGGCTTGGGGAAAAGATAAAAGGGAATGGGATTAATATGAGAAAATGGAAAAATAGGAAGAAAATCTTCGTAAATAAGGAGGAATGGAGGGGTTGAAGGGAGGGCTGGGCAAGGGTGAAAAATAAGAACCAAGAGAGACTATGTAAAGGTGCAAATTTCCAATGATGAATGTCATTATATTGTATAGCTAAAATGTACCAATGATTAGAATAAATAATCGATAATGTAAAATAGGAAGAAAAGGTCCAAAGGGGTAGGGGTAGTGGGAGGGGCAGGGGAAAGGAAAGAAGGGAAAGGAAAAATGCTGAGAAATGGAAAAAATGGAAATAAAGTCTTTGTAAATAGGGAAGGGTAGAGGGCGTGAAGGGAGGGCTAGGAATGGGGCAAAAATAAGAACCAAGATGCATTATGTAAAGGTACAGTTCCCAATGAGAAATGTAATTGTGTTGTATACCTACAATGTACCAATAGAATAATTTAATACAAAAAAAAAGATAAAGCTCAACATTTCTGCCCTTGCTTGATATCTGCCTCCTTTGTTGACATAAAACTTTGTGTCAGATTCCAGCTGAGCTCTGCAGTCATGTTAATCATGTAAGCTTATCAGTCCCCAAACTGGTGATTCAAGACTTATTGCCTTAACTTTACCTAACTCATCTCATCCTCCTTCAAGATTGAGGGTACCAAGAGAAGAGTAGGTAGGGTGTTTTCAATATTCACGGTGACATTCAACTGCCAGCTTTCACAAGGTTCTGTTGAAGAATCCCTCAAGAACCAAGAAGTTCGCAGTCATTGCCCTAAACCTGCAGTCACCTTTGATTCCAGCCGAACCCCTACAGACATATTACTCCATGATGAGATTACCCCCAGACTGGAGCTCTGTGATGAGACCTTAGACTGGGCTGCTAAGCAGGGAAATCGTCCTGGCACTAGATTTCCCTTTAAGTGGTAAGGACTGTTCTAGATACACCTCACAGAAGTATAACTGAGATAATGACCAACTATTCCTCAGTTAGAAAAAGTCTTCATGTGTATCTCTTGCTTTGCCCAAATTTTTACTCTATTTAAACCCACAGTTCATGTTTTTATCCCCAAAGATAGGGCTAAGGATGCCTAGTTCCTTTTACCTTCTCAGTGAAGCCACATTGATTAAATTCCTTTCCTATGTCACCATGGCTTTTTCCCTTTGCTTTTTGGGGTGAACAGCTGGACCTGATACGTTGAGATACTCTGGACGTGATTTGTTAAGACATTCTGGTCTGGAACTCAATGTCTCAGTATGGGTCATATTGAACACAATTAACTTCTAAGTTCACATTGCTTTTTTTGTTTGCTTTTTGGGGGGATACTGGTGGCCAGACCTGATTTGTTGGTACCCCTAGAGTCAGGTCATTGGCCTAGTAATCTGGTAACAATTTAAACGTTAATCTCATCTAAAAAACTTCCATAGCAACATCCAGACCAGTGTTTTACCAAATAAATATTTGAATACTAAGGCTTAGTCAAATTGATACATGGTAACTAACAATAACAAGATTCTTTGAATGATTGATGGCACTTAAGCCTAGTAATTATTAAAATAAGGAAAAGTGCATGGTTAAAGCAGGATGGGATTCCGGAATTTCTTACAATCAGCATCTCACTATTTCCATGTGAGCATTTTCTACCATTGACACTAAATGGTCTAGCATAATCCACATAGATTTATTGATACACTATTTAAAAAACATATAAATACCTTGATAATGTGGCTTCTTCCAGCTCTCAGTCATCAGTTGACATAAAAACATTCTAGACAAGAATTTAAAGGCATTTCCTTTGCTCTAATTTTTTTTAAAATTGATTTATTATTTGTATGTGAAATTTGTGCTTAGTGATGCTTCCTTCCTCACCTTGTAGGAGGTAGTTACCCACTGACCATCTACTATTTCATGGTTCTGCTCTAGCTTTTACTCTTACAAATATTTAGAAAATTTAATTTATAAAAAATATAGTGAACGGAAATTGTCCCTCAAAAGATGTATAAGGTTTTACAGATTTCAAATACATAAGGAAAATTTCCATGTAATAATATGACATTTCTTCAGAGTATGGAAAATGTCAAAGTTACAAACCCTTAAATTAAATCAAGTGTTCCAGACACAGAACTCAGTTACTGTGGTATTAAATAGTAATGACCTCAGAAATAAAACCTTTCAGTACATGCATTTTAAGACTATTCCATTTCATCTAAACTAATATAAAAGGAGAAATCAAAATATGAGTGCCCATATGAGAAGAAAGTTCTTCTCTTCCAGAACCAGATCTTTAATGCATCTCCTATGAAAATCCATAGGACTATAGAGATTAATTAGCAATCAAATTTAATTTTAACTAATTGCAGTATTTTTAAACATTTCAATGTAATAATCATTGCTTTATGTGTAGGTGATTCTTTAAAATTAAAGAGTAATTGATAGCATGATAAATGATGAAGTTAATATTCTGCAGAATCTTTTTTTATTTCCTATTAGCATGGGGTAACCTAGATGCTCTTAGAGGGGTATCAAGAGTGGCACTTTATACAGTGTTGCTAATCATATGTTATATACTCTTTCCTTTCTTATAAGGCAAAGGAACAGAAATATAGTGTGATGTTACAGTTACAGGACCTGTAAAAAAAGAAGTTTGAATTTGCATCAAAGTTTACATATGGAGTTTCTGCTCCTGGTTCTATGGAAATGTCAATAATATGCCTGGAAATAATTATTCATTCCTAAGACATGAATGAGATCTGGAAATAAAAGATAAACTTTTAAAATAAAACAAAATGGATTATATCAAGATGGTAAATTGAACAGATTTTCCTCCACCACATCTCAGCCTATAAACATATTTCAAATGAATATCTATCATCCATCTATCTATCTATCTATCTATCTATCTCATATCTTTAGAAATTGCTGTCAGCATATCCACCAAATGAGTAAGTATTTATTCAAGAGAAAAAGAAATAAATGATGGTCTTTTCTAATAAGAACAGGTGAAGACTGTGGCATTTGAGCCATGATTTTCTCCTCTTTGCCCACAGAGATCAGCTGGATGAAAGCTTCACTCTTAGTAGTTTGGTAAAAAGATAGGGCTCCTTTTCTTGTTGGCTCCCAATCAAGTTTTACTATACCTTTCTAGAAGAAATAAGCCATCAATATTTGTCAACTACCAAAAATACAGTTAAGTTATGAGGAATGACCTAAAGATGGGAGGCTCCTTTATCCAACATTCCGATAGGACAGAGTGCTGCCCTATGCTTTGCTTGTGACTGTGCTGCTACATCTATGTCCTGATCACAGAATCCTCTTAGAGTAGCTTCCCTGCTTGGAAAGGTAAGCCAAGAAGAACAGAGGCTGCACAGACACAGGCTATGAGTTTACAGTATTTTTTCAGAGAAAGAGGCATCTCATAAGAAAAGAAAGCTCTAAGGTTCTATGAAAAAGAGCTGCTTTTATTTGAAATAAGGAATGGAAAAGTTCAAGCTGAAGCATGTTCTCAAAAACAGAAATGCCTCTTAATTAAAAACAATGAGCAAAACCATTCATCTTTTAATTTACTATGGAGAATCACAGAAAGATACACCTCAAACAAGCCTTTCAGGGACAGAATAATCTGAAAAGCAGGCTCAGAACCTATCATTGTCTTAACTGGGTCAGATTGCTGAACAATTTACACCCCAGGGCATTGTTGAGAATAATACAGCAATCAGGCAGTATTAGTGGAGTCCACTGGGCAGGGTATAATACCAAGTAAAGCAGATGGAGTCACAGAAAGATTAAGGGAAGAGAAGGTCAAAAAGGGGCCTGGTAAAACCCTTGTCATCCCAGGATGAAGGTACCCAGGGCCAAGGCTGCATTTTCTGAAGAGTGACAATAAGGATTTCACTCTGAAAGAAAAATAGATTTTACTGAAGCAAATAGATTTTACGCATTTTACTATAACTTATCTGCTTAAGTTACAAAACAAATACAGATGGAAACTGGAAACAACAGAAACAGCTCCATAGAGAAGGGAGAGGAATTGATTACCAGAATTGTTAAAATATATTATGCAAATATCCCATACTTAACAAGAGAAATTATGAGATATCTAGTGTCCAATTCATCCACAGGAAAAAAAGTGGCCATATAAATTGCCTTTGAGAGGGTCCAGATATTAGATTTAACAAAGATTTGAATGCAACTGTTATGGATTGTGTCTAGATGTCCCCCCAAAGCCTCATGTGGTCATAGGTGGGGATTTTTCAGAGGTGGCTGGATCTAGAGTATGTGATGCTGGGATTGATCCATGGTGAAATGCTAGGATCAAAGGCAATAGGATTAAGGGTATGAGTGCTACCTGTCCCAAGTAGCCTGAATAACATATAAAGGATAGAAAGAGCTGTGGTCATCCTTTGTTGCTTTGTTACTTTCTGCCTGTCATGAGCTGTTTCTCCTCTGTGATGCCCCTCTGCCATCCACCTTGCCTTGGAGCCAGCTGATTATGGACTGAAACTTTTGCAAACTGTGAACTAAATAAACCCTTCCTCCTTTAACAATGGCAAAATAGACAGAATCTATGCAACACAGAGAAAATAAAATGGGGAAAAGTGAACAGATATTCACATAAATATGAGGCACCTTTACATGTACCACATTTGTAACTGAAATCCAAGAAAAAGAGGAAGAAAGAGAAATTAATGGACAAAAAATATAAAGATATTAAAGTTAAAGAGCTCCGGTGCCTACTGAGAGACATTAATTTGCACATCTAAGAAACTCAAAAAACTCCAAGTAGACTAATTGATAATGAAACTCATCCGGGCACTTGAAAATTTTAAAAAGATGAAAGTTTTAAAAAAGATGAAAGGTGGAAGATAAACAGAAAATCTCAAAAGCAAGAGATAAACAATTTATCACATAGGAGAAAAATTCCAAGGCTTATATTCAAATTCTCATCAGATTCAGTGGACCAGAAGGTAGTAGAAGAGAACACATTCAGATTGCTGAAAGAAAAATAAGCTATTGACCAAGAATCTTATACCCAACAAAACCATCTTTCAAAAATGAAGGGAAAATAAAAAATTTATCAGATGAATGTAAACTAAGAGAATTTGTTACTAGGAGATTAACTTTACAAGAAGCAATAAAACAAAATCTTTAGCTGAAAACAGATAAACAAATGAAACTAATCCACAAGAAATACAAAAAGTACAAGTAAAAGTAATTAGGCAATATAAAAGACAATAGAAATGAATAAATTTTATCTTTTCTGCTCTTAATTGATTTAAAAACTAAATATATAAAATGATACATACAAATATTGGGCCAAAAAACTGTAAGTGGTTGTGAGCAGAATTATTATGTTTTAGTTTCAGAAATGATACCAGCCTGAAATAGCTAATGAAAAGGTAAATATAAGAAACTAAAATATATACTTGTTTTCTCTACTTAATTTTAAGAAACAAAGTTACAAAAAATAATCATAACAACATATTTCTGGATCCAATGTGTGTGTGTGTGTGTGTGTGTGTGTGTGTGTACAAATGGGAATGAATCCAGCTATACAGAAATAGAAATTCTGATTATATTTGTAACTCAGAAATTCATTTCATATAAATTTGAGACAGATTTTTAATGAAAGTCTAGAGTAAGGCCTAAACAACTTCTGAGAAAATAACTAAAAACAATAGGGAATGCTAGGTATGGAGGTGCATCCCTATCATCCCTGAAACTCAGGAGACTGAGGCAGAACTCTTTAAGTTCAAGGATAACATGGACAACTTATTGAGTCACTGTTTAAAAATGAATAAAATAAAGGGTTGGGGATACACCTCTGCTATAAAGTGTCCTTGGTTTGATCCCCAGTAATATATAATATATAATGTATAATATGTAATAAATAGTATACATATAATATATAATATGTACATGGAAACAGTTACCATGGGAATGAAAATGCTATAGCTGCTACCCCAAAGGTCCATGCAGCAAAAGCTTAGTCCCCAGAGAGGCAGCCTTGGTTAGTGGGTTACCTTCTAAACTGTGGGTCCTACTCAGAGCTCTTGGGGTTACCAAGGGTGGCCCTCCAGCTGGTATCAAAAACAGGGCCTGCCTCTTCCTCTCTTTCACTTCAGGGTCAGGAAGTCAGTGGTTTTCGTCTTCCTCCTGTTGTGAGAGACCACCCAGGCACAAAGCAAAAGGGTTGAGAAATCATGGGACAGAGCCTCTAAAACTGTGAGGCAAAATACTCCTTTTCTTTATTAGTTGATTTTTTTCAGTGAATTTTTTGTGGTAAGGTTACCAGAGATTGAACCCAAGGCCTTCACACTGAGCTGTATACATCCTGACCCCCCCTTTTTATTTTTTATTTTAATGTGAAAGGAAGCAAAAAGGAAAAATAGAGGAACAAAAATTACAGGAAACAAAGAAAATAATATTAAATATATGTATTAAATAGTATTAAAATATGAATAATATTAAAAATATAAAATAATATTAAAATATAAATAATATTAAATATATAATATATATATAAGCAAGCGCAAGGACCCAAGTTTGATCCCCGGTCCAGAAATATATATATATTATATATATATAAAATATATATAATTTATTTAAATCAATTTTATCAATAATCAATTTTATCAATAATGACATTAACTATAAATACATTAACCAATCCAAACAAAAGGCAGAGATTCTCAGACTGCACTAAAAATCAAGACCCTACTATATACTATCTACAGGACAGCAGAGTTAGTTGATTTTAATTAATACAAATAGATTAAATAAAAGGATGGGAAAAGTTACATAATGCAAACAAAAACCATGAGAAAGCTAGAATTATTTTACTAATATCAGAAAAAAATGGACTCTAAAACAAATCAATTGTTTTGATTCATTTGATTTCATTCATTTGATTAAGTAAGGCTGAGGATGCAGTAAAGACAGGATAACTGATGAGAATTTCTATCTCTCATACATAGGAGAGTAGTTATAAAATCACAATGAGTAAGAATTTTTTAAAACAAACTATAAAGAACTAGAGAAATGTGTTAATAGAATTGGTAAAGTATACAGTTTGAAACTAAATAAACTTGGAAGTTTGGGAGAAAAAGCTTGTTTTAGTTATCAATTCTGATAAGGCAAGCTTTTCTTCCATTTTCTTTGACCAAATGTGAGAAGATATATACTATTTTTACATCATTTAAGAATGATTTAAGAATATGTGGGGCTTTGAATATGGTATCACTGAATCAGTTCTCAGTTTTATAAAGTAGGCCAAATATTATTAAATAGTTTAAAATTCAATTGTAACAAAATTTTCCACATTGATTTGGTGGATTTGCATTGTTATAGTTTTGTAGTCAACCAGTCAACTTATGAACAGAACCACGCAATAGTTTTCAAGGGACAATTTTTTGAGTATTGTACAAATTATACAATATTAGAATCCATTGCTCAATATGTTTGGAAGCTAGCCTATGCTGCCATTTGCACAGTAACTTTTTATGTGAAAGGGAAAATTGGATACTCCCTCAAAATTAATATTTAGAGCAACTCCAGACTCTGCCACCATCTGACTCTCTGCTTAAAGCTCCACTGTTCTAAATGTCTCGGAATAAAGTGAGAGACAGAGTTAGGGATATTCCCATTTCTGCCTGATACTATGCATCTCTGGAATATCTCATCCCTCTACTTGAGTCTTTAGTTGATGTTCAGCATTCAGACACTCTTCTCACCAGGAAATAGACTATCTTCATGTCCCTGGAAAGAGCCTCTGGTCATGAATGTTTGGATGTCCTTTCCCTTGATTATCAATTGGAATTCCACCTCACTCTTATTCACACTCCTGACCCTAAGGTCTTGTCTCGGAAAAGTTCCACATTAGGAAGTTTAAATCTTCATTTACCTGTACAATTTACAAGATTCCAAACTGAGTTGAAACCTTTTCAATATTGACATCATCAAATATTTGTGTTTTATATTAAGTCTGTGGAAGTAAAAAAAAAATAAATCCAATGACTTGGCATAAGGATTTATGACTCAACATTGCAAAAGAAATAGAGGGGTTTTTAATCATCAGTATAATAGATATTAGGCTCCTTAGTTATATATAGGTGAATCTTAAAAAAATAAATATAGTTGAGTGTAAATGTGAATAGCTATAAATATACTTAAGATTTCATTTTATTTGAATTTTTAAATAAGTCTTAAAATTATTATATTACTCTATATTATGAACTCTAAAATATTCAAGATTTCACATTATATGTTAATTCACTAATTCATTCAAATACTGATTAAAATCTTAAGTGTTATAGAATGTATTAAGTTGAATTAAAAGCAGTTCCTGATTTACAGGAGATTTGAAGTGAGCCACACAGTTAATCTCACTATGTTACAGCTACACTGTATTATTAAAATGAATATTATTGTTTGAGTGGCACAGAATACATCCATGCCTACATCCAGCAGAGGGGAGAAAGCTGGTCACATTCCCCAACTAACAATGAGATTAAGAGTGCACCTCAGGGGGCTTCCCAGCCACCATCCCTCCTGCTGCTCCCAGCCCAGGGAAAGGGGCTTCTGGGCCACAATCCCTACCGCTGCTCCTGGCCCCTGTCCCAACTCTCCCAGCTCAGAGGAGGTGATCCTCATGGGCACCAACAGCACCCATCCGCCCCCCCCAGCAGAAATGAGAAAACATGTAAATAAGTCTCAAAACCAGACTTCCAGATCACCTACAGCAACCCCAAAGGGAACTGAGATGGAACACTCTGATATTCAACCACCTAGACCCACTGAACTGGCAACAAAAGAAATAATTTCTAAGATAACAGGAGAAATTGTGCTCCTAGTGCAAGACATGATTAATAAATCTAGAGAGGAGCTGAGGAACATGATGGAATCCCAACATAGGAAACAAATGGAATCCATAAAACAGATGCAAATAGATTTCCAAGACATGAAAAACTCCATTGAAAGTCTACACAGCAGAATGAGCCAATATGAGGACAGAATTTCAGATATAGAAGATAAGATTTCAATTAGTGACCAGGAAAAGAAAAATTGCTTCAAAATTATAAGGGAACATGAGAAATCAATCCAGTAGTTGCTAGACAATGCAAAGAAGAATAACATAAGACTGACTGGAGTCAATGAAGAAACAGGAGAGAGTGGAGATGACATAAAAAAACTCTTCACAGAAGTAATGGCAGAAAACTTGAGAGGAAAAGAGCTTGACATACAGATAAGTGAGGCATATAGGGCTCCAAATAGCCTTGATTAAAAAAAATCTACACATAGGCAAATAATAGTTAGGATTCCAGAAATCCAACAGAAGAAAAAAATTCTACAAGCAGTCAGAGAAAAGAAACAAATCACATACAAAGGAAAGCCCATCAGAATCACAGCAGACTTCTCAACATAAACCATCAAGGCAAGAAGAGCTTGGAGTGACATATTCCAAGCCCTAAAAGAAAACAGCCTCCAACCCAGATGGAAGTACCCTGCAAAACTACCTTTCAAAATTGATGGAGAAATAAGATATTTTCATGACAAAAAGCACCTTAGGAACTTTGTGAATTCCAAACTAGCACTCCAAAAAAGTTTACACAATATCCTAGGAACAGACAATGAGGATCACAACCCAAGGAAGCAAAGCAGAATGAACCCATCTGGCATGACAAGAAATTAAATGTGAAGGGGGAGAACCCAACAAAAAGAAAAAGTCATGGCAATGACAAGTCAATACATTTCAGTTATAACCATCAACATTAATGGTCTCACTTTACCAATCAAAAGAAATAGACTGGCAGAATGGGTCAAGAAGCAAAATCCAACAATGTGCTGCATATAAGAAACACATTTAATTCAAAAGAAAACTCACAGACTGAAAGTTAAAGGGTGGAAAACAATACTCCATGTGACAGGAACCTGAAAAAAGCAGGAGTAGCTATTCTCTTGGCAGATCAAGTAGATTTCAAACCAACACTGATTAAGAGAGATGAAGAAGGACACTACATCCTTGTAAAGGGAAGAATCCAAGAGGAAGAGATGACAATCATAAATATCTATGCACAAAACACTAGTGCACCCAACTATATAAAACAAATACTAAAGGACATGAAAAGTCATATATGCACTAATACAATTGTAGTGGGGGATCTCAACGCCTCACTGTCACAAATAGATAGATCAACTAGACTAAAAATAAGGAATGAAATACTAGAACTCAATCGAACTCTTGAACAAATGAACTTCACAGATGTTTACAGAGTCTTCCACCCCACAGAATCAGAACACACATTCTTCTCAGCTGCACATGGGTCATTCTCAAAAATAGACCACATATTCATACAAAGAACATGTTTAAGTAAGTGCAAAGGAACTGAAGTTATCCCCTGTTTATTATCAGACCATAGTGTGATGAAATTGGAGATCCATAGCAAAAGAAACTCAAAATATTTCATAAACACATGGAAATTGAACAACACACTTCTGAATAACCAATGAGTCACAGAGGAAATTAAAGAAGAAATCAGACAGTTCCTTCAATTAAATGACAATGACAATACAACGTATCAAAATCTATGGGACACAATGAAAGGAGTCTTATGAGGGAAATTTATAGCAATGAATATGCATATTAGGAAAACAGAATGAGCCCAATTGAACAACCTGATGCTGCACCTCAAGCTTCTAGAAAAAGAAGAGCAGGGCAACCCCAAAGCTCATACAAGGGAGGAAATTATAAAGATCAGAGGAGAGATCAATGCATTGGAGACTAAGAGAACAATACAAAAAATCAATAAACGCAAGAGTTGGTTCTTCAAAAGAATAAACAAAACTGGCAAACACTTAGCCAACCTTATCAGAAAAAGGAAAGAAAAGGCCCAAATCCATGCAATTAGGAAGGACAAGGGTGAAATGACAACAGACCCAGCAGAAATCCAGAGGATCATCAATACTTACTTCCATAACCTATATGCCAATAAGATGGACAACACAGAAGAAATGGACAGATTCCTAGATACATATGAATTACCAAAGTTAAACAAAGAAGACCTAAAAATTCTAAACAACCCATTATCAATCAATGAAATTGAAAATGTAATTAAAAACTTACCAACTAAGAAAAGCCCGGGCCCTGATAGCTTCACTGCTGAATTCTACAAGACATTTAGAGAGGAACTCCTGCCCATACTGTTTAAACTCTTCAATGAAATTGAAAGAGAAGGAGTACTCCCAGATTCATTCCTGGAAGCAAGCATCACCTTGATCCATAAAGCGGAGAAAGACCCAAACGAAAAGCAGAACTATAGGCCAATCTCACCAATGAATATAGATGCAAAAATCCTTAATAAGATACCGGCAAATAGAATGCAGAAAATCATCAACATCCTACACCCTGATCAAGTAGGATTCATCCCAGGGATGCAGCGATGGTTCAGCACATGCAAATCAATAAATGTAATACAGTACATCAATAGAGCCAAGGACAAAAACCATATGATTATCTCCATAGATGCAGAAAAAGCATTTGACAAAGTCCAACATGCATTTATGATAAAAACCCTACAAAAAATTGGAATAGATGGTCTCTACCTCAATCTGATAGAAGCCATCTATGAAAAACCAACAGCCAATATCATACTAAATGGTCAGAAACAGAAATCCTTCACACTAAAATTAGGAACAAGACACGGATGTCCACTATCACCACTCTTGTTCAATATAGTTCTGGAAACATTAGCCATGGCAATTAGACAAGAGAAAGAAATAAAAGGAATAAAGATAGGTAATGAAGAAGTCAAATTCTCATTATTTGCAGATGACATGATACTCTATATAGAAGACCCCAAGAACGCCACCAAAAGTCTTCTAGACTTAATAACCAAATTCAGTCAAGTAGCTGGTTACAAGGTCAACACACAAAAATCAATAGCTTTCCTCTACACCAATGACAGACTCACTGAGAGAGAAATAGGGCAAACAATTCCTTTCACAATAGCATCCAAAAAACTGAAATACCTAGGAATCAACCTAATGAAAGAAATCAAAAATCTCTTCTCTGAAAACTATAGCACTCTGAAAAGAAAGATTGAAGATGATATCAGAAAATGGACAGACATGTCCTGCTCCTGTTTAGGGAGGATTAATATAGTGAAAATGGCCATACTTCCAAAATTGCTATATAGATTTAATGCAATTCCAATTGAGATCTCAGCAGCATACTTCATGGAACTTGAGAAAACAACCCAAAAATTCATTTGGAACAAGAAGAGACACAGAATAGCAAAAGCAATTCTAGGTAATAGAGACATGGCGGGGGTATCACAATCCCCAACCTGAAATTATGCTACAAAGCTACTGTGATAAAAACAGCATGGTACTGGGAAAGAAACAGACCTGAGGACCAGTGGCACAGATTAGAAGATGCAGAAACAACGCCAGACACACTCAGCCATCTCATCTTCGACAAAGTAGCCAAACACCCTCAGTGGAAGAAAGATAGCCTCTTTAATAAATGGTGCTGGAAAAATTGGGCTTCAACTTTCCAGAGATTAAAACTAGACCTATATCTCCAACCATGCATTAAACTAAAATCAAAATAGATTAAAGATCTAAATATTAAAATAGAAACTCTGAGCCAGTTGGAACAGAGGTTAGGTAGAACCCTTGAAGACATCGGTGTAGGAAAAGATTTTATGAACAAAACCTCAGTTGCTCATGACCTAGCACAAACAATCAACAAGTGGGATGCCTTCTTATTAAAAGGCTTCTGCACAGCAAGAAAAACCACCAGCAGTGTGAAGAGACAACCCACAATGTGGGAAAAAATCTTCACCTGCTCTTCCTCAGACAAAGGTCTACTATCTCCAATCTATAAAGAATTTAAAAAGATCAGACCTCACAAATTTAAAGACACAATAAGAAAATGAGCATCTGAATTGAACAGATATTTCTCAGACAAAGAAGTAGAAATAGCAAATAAATACATGAAAAAATGTTCAACATCACTGGTCATTCGAGAGATGCAAAATGAAAACAATGCTGAGATTCCACCTCACTCCAGAAAGAATGGGTGCTATCATGGAATCAACCAGTAACAAATGCTGGTGGGGCTGTGGGGAAAGAGGAATCCTGCTCCACTGCTGGTGGGAGTATAGACTGGTGCAACCACTGTGGAAATCAGTATGGAGATACCTCAAAGAACTAGGACTGGAAGTCCCATTTGACCCTGCTATTCCACTGCTGGGGATCTTCCCTAAAGAATTAAAAGAATCATACCACAGTGATATATGTGTGCCCATGTTCATAGCAGCATAGTTTATGATAGCTAAAACTTGGAAACAGCCCAAATGCCCATCAACTGGAGACTGGATAAAGAAAATGTGGTTTTTTTATAAAATGGAGTACTACTCAGCCATAAAAAATGAGAAATTAGAGACATTTATAGCTAAGTGGATGCAGATTGAGGTGATACTCTTAAGTGAAATAAATAGGATACACATGTGTAAATACCGAACAGTTTCTCTGGTGTGAGAAACTGAAAGTGTAAATAAGGACTAAATGTATAATAGGTAATGTGAAATAAGGAGAAAAGGGGCAAAGAGGAAGGAAGTGGGAGGGCTTGGGGAAAAGATAAAAGGGAATGGGATTAATATGAGAAAATGGAAAAATAGGAACAAAATCTTTGTAAATAGGGAGGACTGGAGGGGTTGAAGGGAGGGCTGGGCAAGGGTGAAAAATAGGAACCAAGACAGATTATGTAAAGGTGCAAATTTCCAATGATGAATGTCATTATATTGTATACCTAAAATGTACCAATGATTAGAATGAATAATCAATAATGCAAAATAGGAAGAAAAGGCCCAAAGGGGTAGGGGTAGTGGGAGGGCCAGGGGAAAGGAAAGAAGGGAAAGGAAAAATGATGAGAAATGGAAAAAATGGAAATAAAGTCTTTGTAAGTAGGGAAGGGTGGAGGGGGTGAAGGGAGGGCTAGGAATGGGGAAAAAATAACGACCAAGTTGCATTATGTAAAGTTTCAATTCCCAATGAGAAATGTAATTGTGTTGCATACCTAAAATGTACCAATAAAAGAATTTAACAACAACAACAACAAAAAACAGCACCTAGGCTTGGGCATTTATTGGGGGGAGTGAACAGAATGATCTCTGATGCAGAAAGGGTACATGAAAAACCCATAGATCCTAAAGCTAGGAATAGAAAATTGTGACTGGCTGGATATCAAGACTGCAGATCTCAGAAAGAAATCATTCACTCAATAACACAGGAATTTATTCCTTGATTCAATCTTTTTTTATTTTTTTCTATGTTGTATTATTTTTATCTTGCATTCATTGGGCTTTCTGGGGCATTAGAGGTTTTTCTTTTTTTTCGCACTTTTCCCCCTCTTTTAGTTTCTTTAATCTTCTCTTTGTTCCTTTCAAATAATACATACAAACCCTCAGCCTGTCTAGGCAAGGAGAGAAAATACCCAAATGAATGAAATTAGAAACAAAAAAGGTGAAAATCATAATAAACAGTGTCAAGTTTAAAAAGATTTTTAACTACTGTGCAAACCTGCATGTCAGTAAATAGGAGAATTCAGAAGAAATGGATAGATTTCTAGATAAATAAGAATTATAATAATTGAATCAAGAATATTTAAAAACCCTGAAAAATCCATTAACCATCAGTGAAATTGAAGCAGTAATTCAAAAAAAAATATACCAACTAAGAAAAGCCAAAGTCTGGATGGGTTCACTGCTAAATTTTTCAAAAATTCAAGGACATTCTATCACCTATATCACCAAAAGTCCTCAGGTTTTTTAATGAAATTGAAAGGGAAGGAGTACTTACAGTCATTCTTGGAAGCCATCATTCCAAGACCAGGCAATGACCCAACCAAAAAAAGAACTATAGACCACTTTCTTAAAGAATATAGATGTAAACATCCTCAACAAGATACTGGCAAACAGGATGCTATAAATCATCAAAAATCATACATCATGATTTTGTGCCAAAGATGCAAAGATGGTTCAACATATCCAAATAAATAAATGTAATACATCACATAAACAGAAGGAAGGACAAAAATCCCATGAGTATCTCAATAGACAGAAACAACTTTTGACAAAAATCTGACATACTCTCGTGATAAAAAAACACAGAAGAAAACAGATATTCAAGGATTTTATCTCAATCTGATGAAGCTATTTATGACAAATCTACTGCCAGCATTGTATTAAATAGGAGAAATACTGAAAGTTTTCTTTCTAATATCAGAAATAAGACAAGTATGATCACTATCACCACTCCTGTTCAACATTCAACTTGAAACATTAACGAAACTAATCATGAAAAATAAATAAAAGAGACATGTATAGGAGAAGTCTATTTATAATTGCTTGCAGGTGGCATGATGCTCTACCCAGAAGACCCCAAAAAATCCAGCAAAATACTCTTAGAATTAATAATGAAATTTAATAATGTACCAGGATACAAAATCAACACACACAAAAAAATCAATAGCTTTCCTGCACACAAATAATGAACTCAGTGAGAAAGAAATTAGGAAAAGTACCATTCACAGTAGCACCAAGAAAAATTAAATACTTAGGAATTAACCTAAAAACCAGAAAGACCTCTACAGTGAAAACTACAGCACTGTGAGACAAGAAATCAAAAAGAACCTCAGGAAGTGGATAGATATCCCCTGTTCCTGGGTAGGCAAAACCAGTAGAGTAAAAAATAGCCATAGTCACAAAATTGGAATCCAGATTTACTGCAATCCCAATAGAAATTCTAACAACATTCTTCACAGAACTGGAGAAAACAATTCTAGAATTCATATGAAAACAGAAAAGATTCAGAATAGTGAAAGCAATTCTTCATGAAAAGAGCAAAGAAGGAGGCAACATAATCCAAGACTTGAAATTTTATTACAAAGGTAGTGTGATAAAAACGACATTGCACAAGAACTGATGTGTACATTGGTAGAAGAGAATAGAGGACTCAGAGACAACCAGAAGCACATTCAACTACTTGATCTTTGATAAAAGAGCCAAAAACATACAATGGAGGAAAGATAAGCTCTTTAATAAATGGTGCTGGGAAAGCTGGTAGCAATCCACATGCAGAAGATTGAATCTAGACCCATATCTCTTACCAAACATAAACTAAAATCAAAATGAATCAAAGAACTAAATGTGGGCCGGGGATGTAGCTCAGCAGCACAGCACCTTCCTGGCAAGTGTGAAGTCCTGAGTTTGATCCCTCATACAAAAAAAAAAAAAATCTAAATGTTAGAACAGAAACATTTAACAGGTTGGAAGATAAAATAGGTAAAACTCTTAAAGTAATAGACATAGGCAAGGACTTTCTAACCATAGACCAAGTTGTACAAGAAATAATACTGAGAATCAACAAATGGAATCATATCCAATTAAAAGCTTCCTCACAGCAAAAGAAACAAAGTACAAAGAAAAGCCACAAAATGGGAGAGATTTTTTTCTAGCTATTCCTCAAACAGAAGACTAATATCTAGAATACATAAAGAATTCAAAATAATTAGTACTGGAAGCTCTGCAAACTCCCAATCACCTGACTAAGGGTTCTGAAGCAGTATTTAAAATAAGACAAGACAATATTTTAATGCATAAATGGGGGGATCAGGACAGTCAAAGCTCTTATCAGGCTAAGACACCATCTCTTGGAGCTTGTCACTATTTACTGAACACGCAGCTTCTTAAAAGGGTAAGGGGTGGTGCAGGGAACAGTGAAGTGGAGAGCACTAATGCAAGCAGGGCCCTAGAAACAAGGGAACAAGATATTCTAGTAGGAACAGATCATGGATTAATGGGAAATTTGTTTCTTCCCATGGATTAATTTTTGCCTCTATAGGAGTTTTCTGTACAAATCATGCTTAACTGCACTATTGCCTTGTCATTCAAGACGTCACAGCGTCATAGGTAACTGAGACCTCTGCTCTAACCAGTGGTGTGGGGAGTTGTTCCTTTCCCACACACCAACTGCTAGCTCTTTGGGCAAGCCATTATGGGCTAATAGGAAAACTCAGACTTTTAAGATGAAAAGCCAATTTATGAATTTGTAACTTGATCCAAATTGCTGTTCTCCATCAAATTAGACTCCCCAAAATAAAAGACCCATTCAAAAAATGGGTAAGTAAAATTCATAAAGAGTTCATAAGAAGAAGTACACATGGCTAATAAATTCATGAAGAAATTCTTAACATCACTGGTTATTACAGAAATGGAAATTAAAATAACATTGCAATTCTATCTTATCCCAGAAAAGTGCTTATCATCAGTAAATTAAATTATCAGTGCTGGTGAAGCTACAGGGAAAACAAAACTCTTCTACATTGTTGGTGGACACATAAATTTAGTACAACTACTTTGGAAATCAGTATGGAGATTTCTCTAATAACTGGAATTAAAAGTTCCAGTTGACCCAGTTATCCCCCTTCCAGGTATCTTCATGAAAGAGTTGCAGACATCATAGTAGAGTGACATATTCACTATTTTTTATAGTACCACAATTTATGATAGCTAAATCTTAGAAGTGGTCTAATGTATATGTCCATGAATAGATGACTAGATAAGGAAAACATCGTATTTATACACAATAGAATACTATTCTGCATTGAAGAAAGATAAACTTGAGTCATTTGTATGAAAATGAGTTCACCTGGAGACCATAATATTAAGTGAAATAGATCAGATATGCAAAATTAAATATTACACGGTTTTTCTTATATGAGAAACTCAAAGTATGACTAAAGAGCAAAATAAAATATAGATAATAAGAAGTAGTGAGATGGATCTTTATCAATGACAAAGAGATGGAAAGAAGGTGCAAGGAGGGGAGGGAAAGGGAATAAAAAAGGAAATAAGATATGCTATATATGTGTGCCAACCCCACACAGGGAATGTAAAAATTATATACTGCAAACATGTACAAAAAAAGAGAAAGATCAAAAGATGAATGGAAAGGCACACTAGCAAGCAGGTTAGGCGCACAGGCTGAGAGGTCCCTGGCCCTCTGGAGCCCAGCTCCATCTAGCTGACCACGCCCACCTGCAAAAAGTGAGCCAGTGAGGAAGCCTCAGCATGCCCACCGGAGAGCAGCTTAGGTGTGTGGGTGTCTGCAACCACCGCCATCCTCCACCACCACCATCACCCCCTCCTCTGGCCTCCTGGAGTGCCGCTACTGGGTTCCACACTACAGAATCACAGGGAGGCATAAAGGCCATTGTACTGAGCTGCAGAAGTGAACAACAGATAGAGGGCTTCTCTCAGGTTACTTGATGAAAATGGAAGCCCACTGGAAAAGTGACGAGAATCTCTGCAATAAAGGCACACCAGACAACTGTACTTGGTAAGTTGGAGGGATCATCATCTCCCATCAGAACCTGGACTATCTTCAGGGGAAGGGGAGTTGGAACCTACAATAGAATGTTGCACAGTTCAACCCTACAAGAGGACAGGGAGCTCAACTTGGTACTCAGACAGAAATCTGCCTGAATTTCTTCGGTCTGCAACTGGTTGCTGAGACTCACTGACTTATAACTGTACACTGCTGCACACATTGTCTATTGTGACAGCAGAGACATACCTTGAAGGAGGCCCTTCACTTTTATCTTTTATGTATTATTTTCAAAATTATTAGCAGTATTTTTTTGCTCTTATTTTATATTTTTTTCTACTCTTCAAATTTTTATTTTGCTCTTTTTCTTTATTTTCTCTTTTCTTTCTCTCTCTCACTCACTTGCTCCCTTGCTGTCCCACACTGTTCTTCATCTGCCTTTGTGTTCCTGTTCTAGCCCTAATTTGTATTTCTTCTTTATTTTTCTTTTCTTCTCTTTTTCCTTCTCTCACCTGTGCCCTCTGGCCTCTCTGCTAAACTTCCTCTATTCTTCTACCTACCTATCCCTTCCTCCCCAACTCCTTCTAACTCTTCATCCCAAAGGGTAAAGTAGCTATATTGAAGAGTTTATTCACTATAAACACATGTTGAATTGTTCCTTGATTTTCATTTAATTCACACAGTTAAAGGTGATAGATTAATAACAAACACAAATTGTCCTTTTCTAAGACATACAAGATGCTATGGTGTTACTGATTGTACCACATGGGCTAATGTGCTGTGATTCATCTAATCAGTTGTCCTTCCTGTTATAAGGAAAATGGAATAGCTCAGAATCAGTATAGACTCAAAACCTAAAGACCAGCTATATCTGAAAGACACCTCTGAGAAGCAATCTTTCCATAAGGGTTCTAACTACAAGCAAGAAAGATACTTACAATAAGCAACTTTGAAGTATCAACCCAGGAATTAAACCAAGGACAATGCCAAAAACAAAAATGAGAAGACATTTAATCAAGGCACAAATTCAGACTTCCACCCCACCAAAGGCAAATTCTGGGGGAAATGAGGCAGAAAAGTCTGACAATCAACCACCTGGACATCTTCAACTGATAACACAAGAAGTAACAAAACAGGTGAATGAGGCTCCAGAAAAATTCAAAACAGAAATAATCTCTCAGATAACTACAGAGATGGGGACCAGAGTGAAAGACATGATTAGAGGTTCTAGAGCAAAAACAGATAAAAAAAAAAAAAATAGATGCGCTCAGAAACATACTGGAAGCCATGAATGCCCAGCAAAAGAAAGAAATGGAAATGATGATTGCCCAGAATAAGAAAGGAATGGAATCCCTGAAACAGATTCAAACAGATATCCAGAAGATTGAAAACTTCATTGAAACTATACACAGCAGATTAAGGGAATGTGAAGATAGAATATCAGATGTAGAAGACAGGATTGCAGTTAATGACCATGAAAACAGATTTCTTCAAAATAGTAAGGGACCATGAAAAATCAATCCAGCAGCTGCTAGATGATGCAAAGAAGAATAATATAAGACTGATAAAAGTCCATGAAAAACCAAGAAAAAGTACAATTGACATAAAAAAATGTTCACAGAAGTAATAGTAGAAAACTTCCCAGACAGTGATAGAGAATGGAACATACAGATAAGTGAGGCATATAGAGCTCCAACTAGCCATGATCAAAAAAAAATCAACACCTAGACATATAATAGTCAAGATCCCAGAAACCCAACAAAAGAACAAAATCCTACAAGCAGTTAGAGAAAAGAAACAAATCACATACAAAGGAAAGCCCATCAGAATCACAGCAAATTTCTCAACACAAAGCCTCAAGTCAAGGAGAGCTTGAAGTGAAGTACTTCAAGTCCTAAAAGAAAATAACTTCCAACCTAGACTGTTGTATCATGCAAAATTATCTTTCAAAATCAATGGGGAAATTAGATACTTCCATGACAAAGAACACCTGAGAAGTTTCTTGAACATCAAACCAGCACTACAAGCAATTCTAAACAATATCCTAGAAAAAGACAATGAAGGTCACAACAGAGCATGAGGCCCAACAGAGCAAAGCCACCAGGCAAGGTAAGAAACTAAAGGGAAAGGTGGAAAAATAAGAAATAAAAGAGCAGGAACAGTAAAACATCATGACAAGGATGAGGCAATATCTATCAATTACAACCATCAATGTTAATGGCCCCAATTCACCAATCAAAAGAAATAGAATAGAAGAATGGATTAAGAAGCAAAGTCCAACAATATTCTGTATACAAGAAACACACCTAAATCAAAAGCAAATTCATAGACTGAAAGTAAAAGAATGGACAACATTTCTCCACATGACAGGAACCCAGAAAAAAGCAGGGGTAGCAATCTTATTTGCAGACAAAGTAGATTTCAAACCAAAACTAATTAAGAGAGACAAAGATAGTCACTAATCCTTGTGAAGGGAACAATCCAAGAGGAAGAGATGATAATCCTAAATAAGTATGCACCAAATACAAATGCGTCCAACTACACAAAACAAATATTAATGGACATGAAAAACCAAATAATCACTAATACAATTGCAATTGTAGTGGGGAAACTCAATACCCCACTATCACAAATAGACAGATCATCTAGACAAAAAATTAACAATGAAATTCTAGACCTGAACCAAGCTATTGAACAAAAGTACTTAATAGATGTTTACAGAGTGTTCCACCCCACAAAATCAGAATACACATTCTTTTCTGCTGCACACGGGTCATTCTCCAGAATAGACCACATGCTAGCTCATAGGACATGTCTAAGTAAATGTAAAAGAATTGAAGTTACCCCCGGTATATTATTAGACCATAGTGCAATAAAATTTGAGATCAACAGCATAAGAAACTGCAAACCCCGCACAAACACATGGAAAATGAACAACACCTTTCTGAACAACCAATGGGTAACAGAGGAAATTAAAGAAGAAATTAGACAGTTTCTACAAGTAAGTGATAATGTCACTGCAACATAAAGGAATCTATGGGACACAGTGAAAGCGGTTCTATGGAGGTAATTCATAGCATTG
Organism: Heterocephalus glaber; assembly: GCF_053883595.1. Taxonomy (NCBI): domain Eukaryota; kingdom Metazoa; phylum Chordata; class Mammalia; order Rodentia; family Bathyergidae; genus Heterocephalus; species Heterocephalus glaber. The sequence goes on from NW_028258303.1 coordinate 2,336,960, forward strand.
AATGCCCATATTAGGAAAACTGAAATAACTCAAAAAAACTAATGCAGAACCTCAGGCTCCTAGTAAAAGAAGAGCATAACAAACACAAAGCTTGTACAAGAGAGGAAATTATAAAGATCAGAGGAGAAATCAATGCAGTGGAAACTAAGAGAATGATACAAAAGAAAAAATGAATTAAAGAGTTAGTTTTCCAAAAGAATAAATACAATTGATAAAGCTTTAGGCAACCTTATCAAAAAAAAAAGGAAAGAAAAGGCTCAAATCTATGCAATTAAGAATTAAAAAGGTGAAGTCACAACAGACACAGCAGAAATGCAGAGGATCATCAATACCTACTTCAAGAACCTGTACTCTAATAAAGTGGAAAACACAGAAGACATAGACAGATTCCTAGATACATATGAACTGTCAAAGTTAAATGAAGAAGATATAGAATTTCTACACAACCCAATTACAATAAGTGAAATTGAAAATTTAATTAAAAATTTACCAACAAAGAAAAGCTCAGGTCCTGATGGCTTCACTACTGAATTCTACAAGATATTTAAAGAAGAACTATCACCATTAGTCTCTAAATTCATCAAGGAAATTGAAAGGGAAGCAATACTTCCAAATTCATTCCTGGAAGCAAGTGTTACTTTGATTCCAAAACCAAGGAAAGACCCAACCAAAAAAGGGAATTATAGGCCAATCTCACTAATGAACACAGATGCAAAAATGCCCAACAAGATACTGGCACACAGAATACAGAGGGTCATCAAGAAGATCATAAAACCTGACCAAGTTGGATTTATCCCAGGGATGCAAGGATGTTTTGACATCCGTAAATCAATAAATGTAATACACTATATTAACATAGTCAAGGACAAAAAACATATGATCATCTTAATAAGTGAAAAAAAATTCAACAAAATCCAACACCCATTCATGATAAAAACCCTACAGTAAATTGGAATAGAAGGTCTTTATCTCAACCGGGTTAAGGTTATTTATGGTAAACCAAGAGGAAACATCATATTAAATGGTCAAAAACTGAAAACGTTCATGCTAAAATCAGGAACAAGACAAGGATGCCCACTATCACCACTCCTGTTCAATATAGCTCTGGAAAAATTAGCCACAGCAATTAGAAAAGAGAAAGAAATAAAAGGAATGAAGATAGGAAAGGAAGAAGTTAAACTGTCATTATTTGCTGACAATATGATACTTTACATGGAAGACCAAAAAAACTTGACCAAAAGACTTCTAGACTTAATTGACAGATTCAGTAGAGTAGCTGGATACAAGGTCAACATTCACAAAACAATACCTTCTTATACACAAATAACAGACTCACTGAGAGAGAAATTAGGGAGACAATTACTTTTACAATAGAATCCAAAAAAATGAAATATCTAGGAATCAATCTAATAAAGGAAGCAAAAGACCTCTACACTGAAAACTACAGCACTCTGAAAAAAGTGACCAAAGAGGATATAGGATATAAGAAAATGGAAATATATCCCTTGTTCCTGGGTAGGAAGAACCAATATAGTGAAAATGGCCATACTTCCAAAACTGCTATATAGATTTAATGCAATGCCGATTGGAATTACAACAGTATACTTCATGGAACTAGAGAAAAAAATCCAAAAATTCATTTGGAATGAGAAGAGACCTAGAATAGCACAAGCAGTGCTAAGCAACAGAGACATGCCAGGGGATATCACAATCCCCAACTTGAAACTATATCACAAAGCTACTGTGATAAAAACAGCATGGTACTGGCAAAGAAATAGACCCGAGGATCAGTGGAATAGATTAGAAGATGCAGAAACAACTCCAGATATACTCAGCCACCTCATCTTTGACAAAGGAGCCAAACATCCTCACTGGAGCAAACATAGCCTATTCAATAAATGGTGTTGGAAAAACTGGATTTCAACCTGCCTTACATTAAAACTAGACCCATATTTATCACTATGCACTAAACTAAGATCAAAATGAATTAAAGATCTAAATTTTCAAACAGAAACCCTAAACTTACTGAAAGATAAATTAGGTAGAACTCTTGAAGACACTGGCATAGGGAAAGGCTTTACGAACAAAACCTCAGTAGCATGAGAATAGCATAAAGAATCAACAACTGGGATCTCATCTTATTAAAAAGCTTCTGCACTGCAAGAGAAACCACCAACAGAGCTAAGAGACAACCTACATTGTGGGAAAAACATTTTAGAAGCTGTACCTCAGACAAAGAACTACTATCTAGAGTATATAGAGAACTGAAAAAAATCAGCCCCCCCTAATTCAAAGACCCAATTCAAAAATTGGCATCAGAAATGAACAGACATTTCTCAGACAAAGAAGTGAAAGCAGCCAATAAACATATGAAAAATGTTCAACATCACTGGTCATTTGATAGATACAGATGAAAATAACACTGACATTTCACCTCACCCCAGAAAGAATGGCTGCTATCAAGAAATCAACCAATAACAAATGCTGTCGGGGTTGTAGGGAGAAAGGAACCCTTCTCCATTGTTGGTGGGAGTGTAGACTGGTGCAACAACTGTGGAAATCAGTATGGAGATATCTCAAAGAGCTAGGGCTAGAGGTCCCATTTGACCCAGCTATTCCCCCGCTGGGTATCTTCCCCAAGGAATTAAAAGAATCATACCACAGCTATATATGTGCACCCATGTTTATAGCAGCACAGATTGTAATAGCTAAAGTTTGGAAACAGCCCAAGTGCCCATCAACTGGAAACTGGATAAAGAAGATGTAGTGTTTTTTTTTTATAAAATGGAGTACTACTCAGCCATAAAGAATGAGAAACTAGAGACATTTATAGCTAAATAGGTGCATATGGAGGCCATACTCTTCAGTGAAATAAATAGGACACACATGTGTAAATACTAAATAGTTTTTCTAGTGTGAGAAAGTGAAAGTGTAAATAAGTATTAAAATGAGTGAAATGAATAATTGATAATTTGAAATAGGAAGAAAAGGTCCAAAAGGGTAGAGGAAGTGGGAGGGGAAGGGGAAAGGACAGAAGGGAAAGAAAAAATTATGAGAAAAGGAAAAAATGGAAACAATATCTATGTAAATAGGGAAGGGTGGAGGGGATGAAGTGCACACAGTTAATGGGGAAAAAAATAAGAACCAAGATGCATCATGTATAGGTACAAGCACCCAATGATAAACGTAAATGTATTGTATACCTAAAATGTACCAGTAAAAGAATTTAAGCAAAAAAAAAAAAAAGATGAATGGAAGAGTGGGGTTGGAATGGAAAGTAGATAAAAAAGGAATAAATTTGTATTATGTATATGTACCAGTTTCCCACAAAGAATGTAAAAATTGTGTACTATGATCATGTACTAATAAAAATAGAACAAAAATAAAGCGTAGTTACTAATAAGGGAGTAGACATTTGGAGTAACTAAGCAACAGAGGTACAGGGTACCTCATTAGTTTTCAGTAACTAAAACACAGAATTTTGGAATTGTTTCCTTTTTTATCACTTGTTTTCAAGTTTTCCAAGAATGACAAGTGGATATGCTCACCTTTAAAAAAATGAGAGATCAAATTATTTTTATTGTTAGCATATAAAATTATAACAAATATTTATGTATCCATCAGTGGAAGTACTATTGGATTTCTGAACAGTATTCTTCAATTGTAAATTCATTTTCAAAATAACTCACAAACATTAAGTAATTCTAACCATTATAAAAGCAATTAGAGAGAAAAGTTGGGCTTCAGTTTTTTTTTTAGAGAAGGTAGATTAGCTATAAATCAATGCTGACTCATTCCTCCTCATTTTTCTTTGCATATGCCACATACACTTATTGTCACGTCAAAGATTTACACAGTTTTGTTCAGATGATCAAGCAGATGTATTTTGTGTTACTGCTGTAAATTTCCTTACAATCATACATTTTTCAGTGTACTGGAAAAAAATTGGAGTTTCACTCTCTTAGTAAACACTGCACATGAAATAATTCAAACAGTTCTATTAGGTAAATCCTTAGTGTCTTTAAATACAAATGCTTAGATTTTGACCTCTGCTTCTTTCCAAGACAGTATCCAAGTGTGTTGGATATGATCTTGGATGAAGGGAGTTGATGACCAGATTCCATGGAGGGATAGCTCATATGGACCCTTCAATGAGCCCATGTCCCAGAGAAATTAGGCTGGCATCTCTTTTGGAAGGCTGCAGCTGGCCCAACTTATAAGGAAAGGGTAATAGGAGTTGTCAGAGACCCCTGTAGTGGTCTTGGCTTCTTGTAAGCCAGTACGACATCTGTGAGATAGGAAAGTGAGAATTAAAAGAACACAGAGACAGAGACTTGAGAGAAACTGAGTCTTGGGCTGATCTAAGCTGTTCTGGGCAGCAAAGACAAAGAACCCCCAGGACATCCAGTGTTTATTTATTGTAAGTGTGAGAAGGGGGGGAAACTGCGCAGGCCTTGGGACAACTGTTGATAATAAGTATCAAGCAGGCAGGACTGTAGAATGAGGACACAAGCATATCTTTGTTGGAGAGAACAAACGATTAATTTAGAGGGGAAGAATTTAGCTGGAGTCAGTTGACCTTGACTGGGAGTGAACTCAGCCAAGCTCTGCTACTTCCGATGTAACACAGTCGAACTATGAAGGGGCAAGAAGCTTGTACCACTATAGCCTGCTAATACTTGACAGAGGTGTCTGCTGCACCAACTCATGGTCTGTTCTTCCTTGGCTTGCCAGGGTCTGACCATCCTCTTTTGCTGTTCTCCCTACTGTTGAGAAGCCTCCCAGGCTCTGGTGACTCTGCAGCAGCAGCCCAGAGTTGGTCCTGTGCTACAAGGAGATTATGGCACTGATGTATAACCACTTCTAGGAGACTCCCCAGCTTTCAATACTGTTTTGCTTTAATTGCAGAATATAGCAAATTTGCAAAAATATGCATAAAAGAGAAGCAGTCTGAAGAATGATAAAACAAAGAACAATGAAAACACCAACATATCAAAGGAAAATTTCCAGCAGCTTTGAAGACAGTGTGCACCCCATTAGCTACCTTCCTCCTTCAATTTGAATGGTAACCACTCTCCTGACAATTGCGACAATTTATTACACTCTTATTCAGATTGATCCCTAATATATACACCTTTAGACAATATAATTTATAATTTCACTTTCTCTACCTTTAAAGTTTATACAAATAAATGTTTAAGAAAACATTCTGCTTGTGATTCATTTAATATTTGCAAAATTCATTAGTGTTGGTGCACATAGTTCTAGCACACTTCTTTTTTGCTGGAAAATGCCACATCGCGTGAACATATCCTAAATAACTTTACAGTTAACTACGTTGTGTTCCATTGTATGACTGTACTAAACTTAATTTGAATTGTCAATAGGCCATTTTTTTCCTATTTTAAACTATTAAAAATAATGCTTCTTAAATATTTTTGGAATTATAAATGGGATGTTTGGAAACCTGCCCTTATCATAAGGGAGATGAAAAGAGAGATGCTGAAGCCTCTCCTTAATTTGTGTAGTGGTTCTATTAATTTCAGGGTGGATGAGCCTCAGAGGCCAGTGAAGAACTGTCATTAAAATGATTTCCCAAAGTCCTGGTTAAGATCAGCCCTGACCTTGACAGTCAGCTCACTTAGGTCATCTCCTTTTCTGGGCCACCATCTCACCACTTGCTTCTAGTCTGGTCTCTCAAGGCTCTTTATGCAAACAGCACTGCACTGCCCCCAAGCAGTGTGACAGTGGGCCTCATGCAGGGTTTGTACTACTAAGGGCTGGCAGTCCATCTCTCTCCAGGCTGCACAAGTATTCCTTGTGCAGTGCTGGTATCTGGGTCTTAGCTTCTTCATACTGAAGGCTCTGGATGTGAGGGAAGGTTGTGGGAGAATAACCCTATTATATGACAAGCTTTTCTCCTTCTCTCCTGTGTTACTCCAGCCCTCAGCATGTCAGGACTGGGAAGTTGGCTGTGGGCTTTTGCTCCTTCCTGTCCTGCAGTTCCTCCAATCCCTGCAATCCCTGCAGCAGTACCTTTGTGTCTTAAGTGAAAGCACATTTTTTTCCTATACATAAAAAAAAAACAAAACTATGCTAAATCCTCCAGGATAAAGAAATTTAGAACTCTCTACCCCATCCCTGAACAAATCTGCTTTTCAAGCCTATTATCTCTCTGCAAAATCTAATCTGACACTGCAAGCTGAGAAATGACAACTTGTTCCAGCATGTATGCTTGTTGTCTGAAGCATCAGAACCCTATGTTTTTAATGGGTGAGAAATCCACATAATATTGAGATTTATAGAATATTGGGATTCAAGTAAAAATGTTTCAAACATATTTTTTCTTCCAATTTTATGGTTCTGAAGCAGGGAAAAGATACAAAGGAGAGAGTGCTATGCTTCATCTTCTCACTGCTACAACTTTTTCTATGTTGGATTCACTAATTTTTGTTTGTTTGAATTGAGAAGTCCTTTCTACAATTGGTAATGGCTATAAATGACATATTCTTGTGAAGGCTATAGAAATATCTAATAATTTTCTTTACATACTAAATACAGTAAGTCCCCAACTTACATTCAGTTGTGAACTTTAACAGATAGAAGGGGCTTCACATTACAAACATTTGTAGATGTGAACAAATCTTTCTGTGTGCTTACTGCACAGTGTGATAATGTACAGTAGTACAGTGCTCAGTCAGAGCCCAGGATGTCCAGAAGCAAGAGAAAAAGCACTAGTGATGTGGAAGGGACTGGTAGGAAGCACAAAGCAATAACCATGGAAACAAAAGTGATAATAATTGAGAGATTGGGACCTTCCTCCTTCAGTTAGCAACTCTCCTTGTCAGTTCACTCCATGCCATCTCTTATATGCCAGCTATTGTTCTGTATTGTACCACGATTTTAAGGTAATTATAAGAGTAAAAATAGTTTATTTACAGTATTTGTGTGTGTGGTGTTTTTATGCTTTACATTGTATATTTGAGTCAAAGGTGTATAAGACTCATTTTGTCAGACTTACAAACAAATCCGACTTATGAACATTCTCCAATGGGGACTTACTGTATAATAGAATTCAAAAGTTAAATGAGCATGAATTCATAATATAGCTCTTTTGTTGTTTACATATACCCAGTATGTTTTAATACATAAGAAACAACATTTCAGTTAAGCATGTATCATTAGGACCTCCAATAACATACCACAAAAGACAAAGGGGAATGTTGCAAAATAGGACTGAGTAGACTCATTTTGTAAACTTCTGAATTGTTTACTGTGTCTCAAACCAAATTTTACCATAAATGAATGCTCTGGAGTTTGGATTAAATGAAGATGCAGGTGAATGGTAGTAACCTGAAGTGAGGTAACATGAGTGGATAAAAGATCCTTCCTTATAAACCAAGTAGAGAATAACCTTTCATAAAATAGAAAACACCCAGATTTTCTACTTTACCTAATATGAGGAATGAAATAGAGTACATTATAGTAGGAGAAAAGAACCCTGAATTTAATTTCCACCTCCACAATAGATTCAGAACATAACTAATCATCAATATAATTAAAAGGATAAATTAAATTGGAATATGCAATAGCATATGACATCACACTCAAAAATATTTTAAAACACAGAGAAATTAATAATCAATTAAATAGAGGAATAATATGTGTACCTTTGGGGAGAAAATCTCTATTTAGGCAATTAGCCTCATATTTAGCAATGCTGCCTTTAGTAAAATAATAAGAGCTGCCAACATGAAGCAATTAGGTCAGACACAGCAAGAATTAATTACTGGAGACAGGCCCATATGTCACAAAAGCATTGTACTTGTTCTCTATGCTTGGAGAGGGAAAGATTTACTCTCAGAAAGTTCTTGAGATAGAATGGGACATTGCTGAGAAACAGGATCGAAAGTGACTTTGCAAATGCAAACAATGAAGTCACAAATTTGGATGGATTAAATATGTTAGGTTACTTTTTTCCAATTCTTAAATTACTTAACATAAATCAAACAATGCCTAAGTGGTGTAGTTTCTACAGCTGTAATGGCTTTGATATGAACAGGAATCAAATTACAATTACAGTATTGGTCACTGAGTCTATCCATCCACATACTAGTTCTAGCTGGTACAGAGAAATGATTAGTAATCACAATTTTATGGTTGCATATATATGGCTAGATTCAAGATAAGCCCCTACATTTAGTTTCCACCTAAAGATTATGAATCAGCCTCTGTATTTTATTTTCTAAACACAGTACTTGCTAATGCTAATATTTTAGTCCTTAACAATCATCATCAATTTTGTACTAAATTTTTTCATCACTAAAACATCATCAAATTTAGAAGATACATTTCCACTAACAGATACTTTTAAAATATTTTCAATTTAAATGAAACAAACAAAAGAAAAACAATTTTTCCTTAAGTAAGCCCATAAGTTCCATAAGTTAACCATGGTTATTTGAAACTGGATGCTATCACAATCCTGGATTCTAAATCTATAAGCCCATTTATTGGGAGATATATCTGACATCTTATCTCTGCCATGTGACATCACTGAGATGTTTCATATTCCAAAAGGTCCATATGTGGGGAAAACTTTTCAGAAAGATATTATAAACCTGCAAGTCTAAGGGCACCCAAGCAAGTAGTACAATTCCAAACCAGGATTATGGAAAAAGTGCAACGAGAAATATTAATGAAGTCAGCACCTAGATTCATGGTAGATAACAGAGAGGCAGTGGGGTGGGACGGTAGGAAGTCACTTGCTAATGGTTTCCACTATACCTGTACTGCAATAGGACCCAGGTCCTGAACTCATGAAACAATTTCACCACATTTTCAATATCACGATTAATTAAAACTCCTAACACAAATACAATAAATAATATTTTAGGATTGAATTTATTATTTTATACTTTGAGACTTCTGCTTTATGGACATAGAGATTTCTTTTTGTTTGTTTGTTTAATTATTGCTGTTAATTTCCCTAAGAGTGGTTCTAAAATTTTACTTGCATCAGATTCTCTTGAAAAGTATTTTCAGATAAAATGCACCCAAATTTGAATTTCAGATAAACAACGTATTTTGTAAACAAGTGTGCCCTAAAAATTCCACAAGACATAATAATGCTAAAATTACTCAGTGTTTATCTGAAACCCAAATATGCTCAGGTTTCCTACATTTTATTTATTGAATCTGGCAATACCATACTGCTGTTAAAACCATTGTTAAAACAAAGAGTGCTGGCCACTGAGCTAAGTGGTTTCTCTGCCTGCTGCGAGAGCTGAAGGACCTCATTTCAATCCCCTGTACAAAAAAAACAAAAACAAAAGCAAAGAGTGCTGGCTCTACTCTAAGACCAACTCTAATTCAATATGTCTGAATAGGCCTCAAGAATTTACATTCCTCTTATTTTTTAACATGTTGGTGTTGCTGGTTCTAAGAAAACACTTTCAGAACCATTGCCCTACCCCTCTTTTTAAAAAATCAAAAGTTATTTCTAATTTATTTTTAATCAAGAATTTGCTATTATTTTAAATACATATGAAGAGATTCTCTGGTTTTTCTAAAACTGAAGAATATTATCTATATTCATGGTTGTATCTTAGTTTAGATTCAGAAGAATCATCTTTCCTTTCCTTTGCACTATTATCTGGTGGAATCTTTGCTTGATACTTTTGTTTACCCAAGCATTCCTGAGTATGAAATTTTAGTGAATGAGTTTAGCCTGAAAGTGAATGAGCTCTTCGAGACAGCTATGCATGACACCTGTTGTCCTTGAATGGCCAACTTTTATTCCCTATAAAATGTTAATGAGACGCATTTGAAGGGTGGCAATATCCTTACAAATGTCAATCATGGTTATATTAATTTGGCTATGCTATGAATTAAAACTTTTAAGAATATTATCAAAATTGAATCTTTAAAATTCAATTTGCTCATGATGTTATCCCCATCTTTCTAAATATGTCTGTACATATTTCATCATAAACTGCCTCAGTCTTGGCAGGCTCACACTCATTCCAACCAGATGTTTTTGCTGGTATCCACTCTACTTGAGGCCATTATAATCTCTGGCAGGAGGGCAGGAGAAATATTAGGCTATTTAGCTTCTGAAAGTCTACACTATCACCACTACTGCAATCATATTGCTTTGTTGCTCATTCTTCCTAACTTGTCCATCTATATTCTGGCCTCTACAGAAGATCTGTACTGTGTTTTGCACCATTATTTATCCCAATTATCTGCCTGGGACTCAGTTTTTGCCTCTGTTTTTAGGTCTTTATAATCAACTACCTATTTTCTGATCTCTGCTGGTTCCACGGCTGGATTCATTTAGCCATTTGCAGCACATCTTATGTTTTTATCACACTGCCCATAATCAGAGTATTTTCTCTGTGCCTCCTGCTGCATGACCTGCTGCCAAGCCCACCCTGCTTCCTCCAACTATATGCTAACTTCTCATTTGTTCAGGTGGTGTGCCTACTCTGCCATGTTCTGTCAACATGCATGGCCACTTTGTACCAACTGCAAGACCAGTCCAGGTATTGCCTGTCTTACTAGGCAACTGCTTCATGATTATCTTGTATGATCCTCATAACAACCTCTATTGCCTTAATTTTGTCTTATTCTGTTGTTTCTTTTCAAAAATCATAAAGGTGTACTTTGCAATGTAGGTCCTCAACACAAAGCAATATATCTGGCTCCTAAAGAAGAAAAACTCAGGTCCTGATGGATTCAGTGGTGAATTATACAAGAAATTTAAAGAAGATCTAATACCATTACTTCTTAAACTCTTTAATGAAATTGAAAGGGAAGAAATACTCCCAAACTCATTCCTGGAAACAAGCACTAACCCGATGAAAACCAGAGAAGGATTCAACCAAAAAGAAGAACTAACAATTTCTCTAATGAATGTAGGTGCAAAAATCCTCAATAAGATATTGGCAAACAGAATACAGCAAAACAAGATTATACACCAAATAGGATTCATCCCAGGAATGCAAGGATGGTTCAATATATGCTAATCAATTAATGTAATACACCATATTAACGGAGCCAAGGAAAAAAACCCATATGATCATCTCAATAGATGCAAAAAAAGCATTCAACAAAGTCCAACACCATTCATAGTAAAAACCCTACAGAAAATTCGAACAGATGGTCTTTATATTAATCTGATAAAAACCATCAATGACAAACCAACAGACAACATCATACTAAATGAACAAAAAAATGAGAGCTATCACTCTAAAATTAAGACAAGGATATCCATTTGTACCACTTTTATTCAATATAGTTCTGGAAAAATTAGCTGGAGAAATTAGACAAAAAAATAAATAAAAAGAAAAAGGATAGGAAAAGAAGTTAAATTATCATTATTTCCAGATGTCATGATACTCTATATAGAAGACCCCAAAATCTCCATCAAAAGACTTCTCATTTTAATAACCAAATTCAGTAGCATAGCTGGATACAATGTCAACAATGAAAAATTAATAGCATTTCTATACACAAAAAAACTCATTGAGAGAGAAATTGGGGAAAAAAAATCTTTCACAATAGCATCCCCCCAAAAATGAAACATCTAGGAATTAATCTAACAAAAGAAGTAAAACATCTTTACATTGAAAACTACAATACTCTGCAAAAGGAGATTGAAGAGGATATCAGAAAATGGAAAGATATCCCTTGATCTTGGGTAGGAAGAACCAATATAGTGCAAATGGCCACACTTCCAAAATTATAGCACAGATTTAAAGCAACCCCTACCAAAATGCCAATTGCATACCTCACAGAATGATAGGAAAAAATCCTATAATTCATTTGGAACCAGAAGAGATGTAGAATAACAAAAGCAATTCTGGCCAACAAAGGCAAGGCAGGGGGCATCACAGTCCCTGACTTGAAATTATAATACAAAGCTACTGTGCTAAAAGCAACATGACACTGGGGGAGAGTGGGTACAAGAACTGAGGATCATTGGAACAGATATTAGAAGATGCAGCAGGAAATCCAAACATACTCAAACATCTTAACTTTGACAAAGAAGCCAAGCACCTTCACTGGAAGAAAAATAGCCTCTAATAAATAGTGCCAGAAAAACTGGTTTTTCACATGTCAAAGATTAAAACTAGATGAGTAACTCTCACCATGCACTGAACTAAAATTGAAATGGATCAAAGATCTAAATATTAAAACAGAAACACTAAATCTTCTGGAAAGATAGAATAGGGAGAACTCTAAAAGACATAGGTGTAGGAAAAGACAGTATAAGAAAACCCCAATCTCACAGGAAGTATCAGAAAGAACCTACAACTGGGATCTCATCTTATTAAAAAGATTTTGCACAGAAAAAGAAATCACCAACAGAGTGAAGAGACAACTCACAGTGTGTGAAAAAATATTTTTTCCAGCTGTTCCTCAGACAAAGGACTATTATCTAGAATATATGAAGAACTCAAAGAACCAGACCAACCAAATTTAAAGACCTGATCCAAAAATGGGCATCTGAAATGAACAGTCACTTCTTAGATGAAAAAGTAGAAATGACAAATTTATATATGAAAAAATGTTCAGTAGCACTGGTCACTCAAGAGATGCAGATTAAAACTATACTGAGATTCTATCTCATTTCAGAAAGAATGGCTATCATCAAGAAATCAACCAATAACAAATGCTGGGTGGCCTGTAGGGAAAAAGGAACCCTTCTCCACCATCAGTGGGAGTGTAGACTGGTGCAAGCACAGTGGAAATCAGCATGAAGATTACTCAAAAACTAAAACTCAGCTGTGCCCCTTCTTGGTATCTTCCCAAAAGAATTAAAAACATTATACCACAGCAATATATACACACTAATGTTCATAGCAGCACACAGTGTGTAATAGCTAAATCTTGGAAACAACCCAAATGCCCATCAACAAATGAATGGATAAAGAAGATATTTTGTTTTTGTTTTTTACAAGGGAGTACTACTCTGCCGTAAAGAAAGATAAGCTTGAGATATTGCTAGGTAGATGGATGAACCTTGAGACCATAATCTTAAGTGAAATGAACTGGACACATGTTTCAATACCACATTGTTTCTTGGGTCTGAGAAACCAAATGTGTAAATAAGGACAAAAATATATAATAGATACTGGGGAATGGGAAGTAAAATTTCAAATGGGAAAAAGAACAAGGGAAGATGGAGGGGGGCAAGGAAGGAAGGGACCAGAGAAAAAAAAGGAATAAAAGGAAAAAATGGAAACAAAGCTTTTTTAAATAAGGAGAGGAAGAAGGGTAGAAGAGAGGAGAGAGGAATGGGGGAAAAAAAAAGCAAGATATATCATGAACAAGTACAAATTCCCTATAATGAATGTTATCATTATGTATATCTAAAAATCTAACAATAAAATCAACATTTAAAAAATATTTTAAAAAATTAAAGAAGGCTTTAATGAAGATATTATATCTTAGTCATGAATTAGATGTATCATTATTAAAAAGTAGCAAGGCTGGGAATGTAGGTCAGTGGCACAGTGCCTGCCTTGCAGGCATGAGATCCTGAGTTCAATCCCCAGTGCCCAAATAAATAAATAAATAAATGTTAAAAATAACAGTTTCCCCCAAATTGAACAAATGCAAATAAAGCAAATCAAAATACAGTAAAAGAAATAACACATTTAGAAGTGCAAAAATAAACTATATTCTCTCAATATATACTTCTTAAAGAAAAAGAATTAGAATAACTAATCATAACATATTTGACCAATTCAGTTATAAACCTATGAATGAAATACAGATAATATCTTTGGTAATTTCTAAAGAAAGAGGTTTTTTTTTTTTTGGTATAGGGGATCGAACTCAGTATTGGGGATCGAACTTGTGCTTGCAAGGCAAGTGGCAGAACCACTAAACTAAATCCCGGGCCCATGAAGAGGATTTTTAAATCCAGCATGACAGGTACTCTGGCTCTGTAGCATTTAAGGGTCGTTAGCAAACAAAAGTATTTAAATTTAGAGCTGCATATATAATTTTTGAATATATAATAGAGATGCTGGTAGAAGTAGTAATAGGAACAAATAAATTACCCACACAAAACACTTGATCTGTAAGTCTCAGACACATAAAAGTTGAGGAAAGAACATACAATGACTATTCATTCAGTCATTCATTAACTTCACTGATTTTCAGTTAGTAATTATTACAGTTCAGCTCAAACAGCAAAGTTTCTCTACCTATAGAAAACACTAAGAGCCTTAGAAAGAAAGTATTTCAAGGGTTCTACACAATGTCATACACTCACAATCCCAACAGTTCCATGCTGCATCTGAATCTTCAGTGTATCTGGAGTTATTTTTCTTACTATCAATCATTTCAACTTCATATACTCAGGATAGATTTTTATGATGTTTTTATGGCTTCTTCTCAACTAGGTGCTTAGCTCTTGACCACGAAAGCCAAAAGTTGTTTATTCTTTTGCCCTCTGCACCTGGCATAATACTTGAACATATGATGTGTACTCAATAAGTAATAAATGACTTGTTTGATCCTAATTCTGATTCAAAGTCTTTTCTTTCTTCTTTGTGTCCTTCTTTGTGAATGAACAATTGAATTTCTATGAATCCTGTGCTGAGCTCCCTGCCAAATGTCCCAGTTGCTTTGGATATCAGATTTTTGTTTTGCCTTCCTCTATTGGATAATCTATCCTGTAAGAAACTAGAATAGATACTTGGAATACTAATCTGCAAGAATACTATGATGCTTTGACTACAACCCTTAGTACATTACTACATTCCTTATTCTACAAGAATGTGTTTGGAGAATGTCCCTGACATCAGTTGAATCCCCATTCTGTATCTGCCACTCCTTGGTACTGCATTGGTTTGCTAAGACTGCTGAATAAAGTACTACAAAGTGGATACTTCAACAGAAGTTTATTATCTCTTGATCAGGAGTCTGTGATCCTAAGGTTACTGTGTTGGAGGGTTTATTCCTTCTGACGGTGTGAAAGCAAATCTGTCCAATGCTTATCCCTTATTTTCTGAAAGTTTACTGGCAATCTTTGTTGTTCCTTGATTTCTAGAAAACAAAGTCACTCTCTACTGTTTTATAAGGATGTAGTCATTATAGATTGACCTCTAGTATTACCTAATCTTAACTAATGACCCAATTTCAATCAAGGTAATATTTTAAGGTACTGGTGGTTAAGACTCCCACATATGAATTTTGGGATGAGGGATACTTTTAACAGTACTGTACATACTTTATCCTTTTTAATTCTCATAACAACCTTAGGAGAAGTATATTCATTTCCATTATATAAAAACTATCTTTAGGTTCTATATAGCCAGAATTTTCAGGCAACTGTACATGTCTCTGTTTAAAAAGTATATTTTCTCTCATTCACAGAGCATCATAAAAAACTTCTTCTTTTTTTTTTTTTTTTTTTTTTTTTGGTGCTGGGGATCAAACTCCGGTCCTTGTGCTTGCAAGGCAAGGCAAGCGGAGGAACCACTGAGCTAAATCCCTGGCCCTTAAACAGCTTCTTCTAAAGAACTCTCTGACTGGGAACTCCTGATATGAACTCTTGTGGTCATATTTTATTTGTTATTGGTTTTCTGGGCTACACAGTTGTGGGCAAGTGGGTGAAGATATAAAAACTCTTTCCTAGGAAATCATGACAGATGACAGCCTTTCTTTTTGAGGTTACTTTCTCTCATTTGAGGGCCAACTTTATTTTTCATAAAGCCAGATTCAACCTGTTAAACATTTTATAAGTAAAATAATTATTTATTTTATATTTGAATAAAAAGAAAATCAGTGATTGGTTTAACTTTTGATGCATATATGTCATTGACTTTGAAATACCCCTTTATAGAAGGTCAGTTTTAATGAGAATGCTCAATCAAGCAGCATTTGTTGGAGAACATACACAATACTGCACTGTATCCATGTTGGTATTTATTTTATGGCTGAGCTCTATAACAATTTCAAATAGATGATTTTAAAGAAAAATTTTACTTTAATATCATTTTTCTTCTTTATATAATATGGAGGATATATGAAATAATTATTCAATAGCCAAAGACCTAGTGATGCAGTGTTTCATTCCACTGTAAGAGATTTCCTCTCCACCCTTTTAGGTGAATAATTATAGGATAGAGACAGGAAACAATTATCTTGAAAGTGCACTGTATATTAATGTTCTCCATGGACTGTTCTACAAGGTATTATTCACATAGATATAGAGACACATGTTGCTCAATTTATAAGGCTACATCCTGATAAATCCATCCTGTATTAAAAATATTGTACATCAACAATGTTTTTAATATACCTAACTTACAAAACATCATAGCTTAGCTTAAGCAAGCTCCAAACACATTGTTCTGCAATTAGGCAAAGGTCATCTACCACAAATAAACTGCTTACTCACTCATGTAATTTATTGAATACTGTACTGAAAGTGAAAAACAGAATGATTGTATGGGTATACTTCTGTACCATCATAATTTGGAACCTTAAGTGGGATCATTATAAATTGGAGACAGTCTGTAATTGAAAGCCCTTTTAAAACAGAAGTAGACAGCACAGCAGAGCATACTTACCTATGAAGTCAGTCAGACTAGAAACCATTATCAGCTTTAGGAATATCAATTTGTGTAAGAGAAATTCGAAGTAGAAATATCACAGGGAAAAAGCAAATCTATGTGAATTAAGAATAAAGTATCTATGACTAAAATGGATAAACCTGGGCAACAGGATTAAACAGGATAAACAGGACAACTGGATTGTCATACCTGAGGTTGATCACTCAAACATAAAGTGATAGTAACACTTCATAGGAGAGTTGTCTTAGCTTTCACCAAATTGTATATGGAAAGAAAAGAAGAAAGATAAAGACAGAATAGCCATCTGACTTACTTGTGGCTGAGGGCTGAGAAGAAGAGATGAGAAAACAATAATTAAACCTAAAATGACAGTGTCTTTTAATTGCAATTTGAAGTATAATTCTATCTTAAATGACTGTCGGTGAACTATGCATGCTTTGTTCCATTACATGATTTACCTATTTTTTCAGCTAATCTTTTTTGTTGTCTCAAAAGTCCAAATGAGAAGTGCTCTGCTATCACTAAGAGAGAGGCCTGTAAACTTCTCTAAAAATTTCACAGGTAAGCATGGTCTTCCGTGATTGGTCCTTATAGAATTGCTTATAAGTTAAACTATTTCTGTTTTAAAAATATCTTAGTTACTTTCTCATAACTGAGACAAAATACCCAACATGTACAATTTAAAGAAAGAAAAATTATTTTGGCTCATTTTGAGGAGGTTTCAGTCCATAGTTAGCTAGCTCCAAGGAAGGGCTGTGCGGCATGGCTTCAAGAGGGACCTGGGCGATGAGGCTTGTTCCTGAAATGGCAGTGTGAAGCAGAGAGAGATCAAAAGGGGAGGCAGAGAGATAGACCCTTCCAGGCCACAGTCCCAGTGATCCCCCTCCTCCAACCAGGCTTTACCTCCCAAATCACATTTAGCTATAAACTCATCAGTGAACCAATCCTCTGATGAGTATCATGTGCCATGATCTAATCTCCTGTCCAAATCCCCACCCATGAGTACAAAAGGCTTTGGTAGGACATTTAGATATAAGCCATAACATTCTGCCCCTTGATCCAAAAAGACTCATTTAATCTATCTGTAGGAGCTACTGAAGTCCTAAGAGTTTCAGCATTGTGGGAAAGCCCAAGTCCTAAATCTTCTCTGATATTTAACACAAATTCTTTTCTGTAAGCCCCTGTAAAAATCAGAAAGAAAGTAAACACTGCCAACATACAAAGGCACAGGGTAATCCTTCTCATTCCTAAAAGGAGAAATAGAGGGATGGAAAGGAATCAGACAAAAGCAAGAGCTAAATCCAGGAGGGCAATGTTAAATCTTGCTAAATCTAGCACCTGGGCCAATTTATGGTGAGATGTAAACTCAAAAGGGTTTGGGCAGCCTTACCCCTGTCATATTGCTTGTTATAGCCCTCATGGACCAGCTTTTCTCACTCCTTGTAGC
Source organism: Heterocephalus glaber (assembly GCF_053883595.1). Lineage (NCBI taxonomy): Eukaryota > Metazoa > Chordata > Mammalia > Rodentia > Bathyergidae > Heterocephalus > Heterocephalus glaber. The sequence continues at coordinate 2,355,005 of NW_028258303.1, forward strand.
TTTCCTCAGATGTTCCAAATTTCTGGCTTCTCCAACTTTTCAGCCTCTCCATTGCTCTTTCAGCTTTACTCTCACAGCTTCACTCACTACCCTGTCAGGAGCACACTGCCTGGCTTTTCAGGCCTTCTTAATTCTGGGAGGAAGATTTCTGACCCTGTAACTCTAGCATTCTGCTTGTTTGTAAAACCAGTACTATGATGATGATGATGCCAAAGTCTGTTGCCAGACTGAGCAGTAGCCAGGGTTCCTTCTCTTGTGGCTGTGAGTGTCTCTGAGTATCTCAATAGCTAAGCATTATAAACTGTATCCTGAAAAACAAATTGTCTGGTAGCTAGCATTCTGGAGCATGTTGCTCTAAGGCCCTCTAAAGCACCGTGAAGTCTTTCATCTCACTGATTTTGAGCCTATGAAGTGTTCCTTACATTTTCTCAAGGTACTTCTCTCATGTCCCTGCTCCAAAGTACTTGTCTTCTTTTAAATGCTAATCTTTTAAGCAATTAAATTTTCTTTTGCTCCCTTTGGAGACTCCAACTTTATGAAGCTTCATTTCCAGCCAAACTCAAAACATTTTAAATAGTTTTGCTGAGCTGTTTGCTCTTAATTCTCAATATAAAGCTGCCTGAAAGCCCCCAACAGTACCCAAGCCATAGGCTGACTGTTTGGCTGCCCTGAAATTTTCTCCACCAGATTAATTAGTGCATCACCTTAGTTTCAGCCTCCTGCAAAGTCTCTGGATATGATCAAAATGCAGACACATTATCTGCCAGAGCACACATGGCCTAGAAGTCAATTGTCAATACAGCTCTACTTTACAACTGAAGCTCTGAGACTGGTCTTTACCAGGTACATTTTTATCAGCATTCTGATCTTCTGAGCACTGATTAGAATTTCCCATCAATCTTAGTTTACAGCATTCTAGGGATGCTTCCCTAGCTGTCAACTCCAGACTTTTTCAAATTCCTCTCACAGGCAGTTCCAAAGGCTTTTAACCACATGGTCATGTATCATCACAACAACAATACCACTTTTCTGTACCAACATCTGTTTTCATTCATTACTTTCTCATTGCTGGGACATGATACTCAGAACCCATAATTTTAAGGAGGAAAGGTTTATTTTGGCTCAAAATTTGTAGACGTTTCAGTCCATAGTTGGCTGGGTCCATGGGTGGTAGAGAAGAGGGGCCTGGCAGAAGAGCCTTACTCATGGGATGCCAAGAAGGAAGCAAGAAGAGATCAAGGGAGGAGGAGGGAAACAGCCACTTCCAAGCCACATGCCCAGTGACTACCTCCTCCAACCAAGCTTCACCTCCCAGGTCACATTTAGCTATAAACTCATCAGTGAACCAATCCTCTGATGAGTATCATGTCCCTTGATCCAATAACCTCACAAAAGCCCTACCTTTGAGCACATGAGGCTGGGGTGGGGGGCACCAGAATATAAACCATAACAAAAAAGTATACAGATCAATCCTTTTTTTCTCATATTTAATTTATTCCTCCTTTAAACTTGTATTTACATTTTACTTTATTCCTCTTTTTTTGTGGGTGAGGTTGTGTGTATCCATCTCCTTAATCTATTTCATACAGTATGATATGTGTCAACTAAGTGGAGGAAGTAAGATGTACTTAGTAAGGGGAGAGGTAAAATAATCTTTGTAAGAGTAGAACTGAAACAATAAATCCAGAGAAGCAATCACACATTTGGATGCCATGGAAATTTGAACAATGTCCTTTCTCTTTCAAAATCTAAGAGCAATGAGGTCCTGGATAGGAATTGGTGTGGTCACCTTGGACAGGGGAACACACTATAGGGGACCACGGCCATCCACTACCATGGCACTGTTGACTCTTGTAGTCAGTCAGTTCATGTTGACTACTTCTTATGTGCCAGGTATTGGGCATATGATGGTAACTGGTAGAGATGGAATCCCTCCCTTCCATGTACAGAATTCATGAAGATAATAAATTAAGACAACAAAATTTATAGCTTATTAACAGTTTATTAGTTCAATATAACTAATTCAGATTTAAAAATTAAATGAACTGTCCTAAAGTGGAATGTCCAACCTGAGATCAAAGCATAGTTAAGAACTTCTGCCAAATGGGAAAAGGAAGGATAAAGCACAATTTCTTCCTCAGTCCCACGAATAAAGAAATCTGGCTGCACAAACATGATTAGACCAGATTGAGTGCACCAAGGTACTGACATGAATGTTCTGCAGGCGAAGTCTGCAGTGTGCCAGGAAGGGAGTAATGTTAAGGGCTGAGACTAGAAAGAGAGCAAGGGCCAGAATAATCTGCTTGTGCTCTGCATTGTGCATCATTAAATTGCGTGTGAAACTTGGTTATACATTTACCACAGCACGGTACATTTACCACTGAAAGTGTGAAGAATAGAGGGACAAGCTCAGTGGCAGGAGGAATAGTGGACTAGAGATCTGTGGAAACCTTAATGAGCAAGACTGTCTGGACTAGGACACCTGTGGTGGGTCTGGAGATGCAGGTATGGATTCCAGGTTCAGAAGAAGGTTAGTTCCAGATACAGTTTGTTTCATAAAAGGTGAGATTTTCCATTGAGAAACTGGCTGAATGATAATGTTATCCAATGAGATGCAAAATACAAGAGGAGCAGGCAGGAAAAAAGTAAGAGGTGAATTCAGCATTGGGATGGTGAATTACTTATCTTCATGGCACAACAGAGTGGAGCTGTTTGGTATAATAGAGAGCTCCAGGCTAGAGCTCAAGAGACAAGTCTGTACTGGAGAGACCAATGAGTAAATCGTCACCATGAGAAGTACCAAAGCCACAAATATGGGCAACACTGCCTTGCAAGTTCAAAGCAGGACTTCTTAAGCCCAGTCAGGTCACAGAAATCTGTGATCATTTCCCCAAATTGATACATGTGAGTATGTAGTGGTTCTGTTGGTGAAGAAGAGAGCAGGTAAACAGAGGACCTTCAATATCAACAGTTAAAGGGTGGGCTGGGAAGGGTCAGTCAATATTTCTCTGTCAACTACTTCTTACATAAATGCCCATTTCTAACCCAAATATACTGCCCATTTTTCTACCTCTTGGATTTTGTTTTGTGAAGGCTCTGATTATCCCCTGGACAAAAATGAGTAGCATCTTCTAAGTCTCTTTCTTAGTATACATAAAGCAGCCATACTACATTCTTTGTGCTCTACCTACTCCCTCCCTCCCTGGCTCACAGATGCTTTTGTGACCAGCTCTCATCAATACTAAGTGGGTGTCAATGATGTGAGCTTCTCCTGGCCAAGACTCCTGAGAATCTGGGGTTTCTTCAGTCTTCAATGTCTTATCGATATGAACAGTGGTCAGCACTTGAAGGGCAGCAGAGCCACAGTGTGGAAGAGTCCTGAGCTCAGAATTATGCTGTGGAGAAAGCAGTCCACTATTGAGGAACATCTGCTTTGGATATTTGCCAGGGTGACATATTATCATCAACTAGTTGAGATATACTTTTAGTTGTACCTTTTACAGAGCTTTTACTCACACCAACTAATATATAGCATCATCATAGTTTCTTTTAAGTTTCGTTCTGACCAGTCTCACTCTTCACATCTTTTGTCTAACATTTCTCAAGGGAGAAGATGTAATTGGCTTTGTAAATTGCCATCTGATGAAGAATTCCACTCCAGGAAGGACTTGCCTGCCAATCACCTGCTCCTCTGTGTTCAGCTGTGAGTAACGGCCTGGAGGTGCATCACAGATTCTTGGAACTGACTCTGGCAATGATAACAGGTTAAATGTTCTACCTACTTAATGTGAGTGTGCTTCCTAATCACTTTGCTCATGAAAAAGTGAACATTTGTCCTAGTTTTGGGGGTAGGGATGACAGTGTGTGCTCATTCATCCAATTAATCATTCTCTAGAGTAACTTACTCTCAAGAGTGTCCTACATTGGAATATAAATTACACAATCACTCAATGCAAAGAGGCTCACAGACATTTCTCCAGTGCTAAACACATTCCAACATGTGAATTCCATTTGCATGTACAACACTGATGTTCAGCTACCTCATAATTCACTTAAATATTCCTGGGTGTGGTCCCCTCATTTATCCAACCTTATTTTCCATGCTTCCCAATATACCCCCTCCTTGTCATCTAGCCACTTAGCTTTCTTTCTTATAGACACCTTGTATACTCACCTGTCCATCAATTATCTACCTTTCCTAGTAAGGATTTTCCTTACCTCCCTTGGGCAACCACTTAGTATTTAGACTCAGAAATGCTGATCAGAGCCTCAGATTTCGCTGGCCAATTGGTTCTACTGAAGTTTGGGCTTATAACCTAAGTATCATCAATCATAGCTACCCCTAAATCTTTGGTTATAATAGCAGAGAGGGTTGTTTTCTGTACTAGAGGAGATGGAGGAAGAGGAAGAGGACCTCATCCCACTATAGACAGTTGCTTACTCTGAAGACCTTAGCCTTCGCATACAGGTCCAAACTGCAAAGCAGCAGAGGCTTGTTACTCAGGACTAAGTGGTAGTCCTGTTAGCAAAGAGAGAATAGCAGCTGCACTCTATTATGTGTGCACTGCAGAATTTCTGTAAGTTTTAACAACTGAACTAATTAGTATACCATTAGTGTATATCAGAATACCTTCATTTAAACAGGACAGAAATTTGTAATGAGGTAATGAAGAAGAATCCATTGTCTTCCATAATTGAAAAATGCTAGTAGAGAGCTCATGAGGGATGGAACCAGGGACCCAAACAAGAATGTGTTTAATCTGGTTCTATCTTCAGCTCTCCTCTCCTCTGTGTGCTTGCTTACTGCTACAAATGGACACTCCAAGTATTGAGAAAACTGACCATCGTTTTAATTTAGTAATTAAATGCAATATATTAAGCTAATTGTCATACACAAGTCCATGACAGAACTCGCACTGACCATCTCTGCACTTGAGTCCATCCACAGACCTGTCACTGAGGCAAGGGATATGGCACTGTCACACTGGCAGACTATCACTGGCCCATATGGCTCCAGACCCTTTGAACAAATGAGCAAATGATTTACTCACTAGGTGGATGCCAGCCTGCAGGTGAACAGCTTGGCAAGCAGATGGAGCCTTTATAAAAATTAGAAAAAGGTGACCTTTCTCCGGGCACATTCACCCCATGCCAAGGTACACAGCTTGGAGAAAGCATAGCTAGATTTCAGGTCTCACTTGCGCTTTCAGTATGAGCACAACAAAGTGGGTAAACTGGCCCCACTCACTGGACACTGTGGGTCACATGATTGTCCTTCTGGGAGGCAGTACTGGGAACAGAGTGAGATGCAGCTGAGGAAACACACTAGGACTGCAGAATCAGGTCTATGTTCCGAGGGGAGGCGGAGAACTAAGAAGAAACATGCATACATTTTGCTGAGCACTGAGACACATTTTTCCCAATTAGATAACAATTTTTAAATTTACAGAACATTGATATTATCTAATATTTTAAATAAAAAAGAATGTTATAATTAAAACTATTTTAATAAAGAGGAATATGCTGAGAAGCAACTTTTTTCTTTAAACTTAAAATTAACTTGCTTAATTTATAAATAATGTAACCTTAAGTTATTTTCTTTTCAATCACATTGTGTGAAACTAATTCCAAGGTGCTATAATTGCCTTCTCTTGCTGTTTGTTTTACTTTTTGCTTTGAAATGGTCGCACTGTCCAGCCTGCTTCCAGATTAATTAGTTTACTAAAGGACAAATTGCTGATGCTATCTCAAGTAGACCTGAGCCTCTTTCCTTAGCTCATCTGTGAAGAAATCTGGCCCTTCCAAAGAGTCCTCTGCTATGATAGCTATTATCTCCTGTATTCAAATCACAATAATAATAATAAAGTATTTAGCTGACTATAGTTATTTTCTGTCTCTAATTATATGACTTTGACATGGTAAGCAATATGATTTTCACTGGATAGACAACTGGAGAGCTTGAGTCTCCCCTTTTGTTTTGCCAGCTACTTTGCTTCATTTTGCTCCTCTTCTGTTAAGTATGTCATCCATCACTCCTGTCCCTCCTCTGTATTGTTCCTTTAGAGGCAAAGTTCTCAGAGATATCCATGTATTTTATTATTGCATTTATATTTTTTATTTTTAAAATCAATATGAACACGATGAAAAATATCAACCTGAAATAGCTCTCCATAGACTTTTTCAGAAAATTACACTGTTTTTCAGTTGGGATATTTGCTACTTTCTACCATATTTTAATCGTCTACACCATTTATTTTTTATACCATCTCAAAATCATTTCTTCTATTTCTTTTATGGTTACATAAACTCTGAAATGAAAGTAGTTTTATAGCACAAACCCAAAGCATATTAAATAAATTATATATTAGTGCATAAACTAAAGTCATCTCAAAGATTCATTGCATGGTAATCAAAATTAAATGAACTTTCTTTATTGTGAAATAAGCCTTCATACAGAGACACCATTTCTTCTATCCTTCAGAAAATGTGAATAAAATAACAGAAAAAGATAAAAAAAATTACCAAAACAGACAAATTTGTATGCACAATATGTTGCGTGCAAAAGAAGATAGTTTAGTATGAACATCTGAAAAGGAGATTTGCCCAGTTCAAATCATATATTATGATGTACCTACTGTTGTGAATAAGTGTGAAGAGTGAGGATATTAGTTTAGGCTTAATGTCGGTGTAGGCATAACCAAATCAGGATCTGTACCAATGAAAACAGAACAAAAGAACATTGGCAATACCTTGGATGAACATTAATAAAATTTTTACAAATTGTTCCAAAAGAAGTAAACAGTAAAAGACCAAACTATCTATCTAAAATAGTTTCCAGAGCCCAGACTAGATAAAATTCTAAAATGAATATAAATAAATATAAAATGAATCCTGTTGTGAGAAATATGTTTTGAACACAAAAAAGGAGCATTGAACAATACTTGTTTATATATACAAAGTTTGTCATTCTAACCTCAATACTGTATTTAAAATAAAAATTAAAAGAAACATTTTATTAAGAATATTTGATGACTTGCTTAAGGATTGTTAAAGCCTATATTAGTTCTTCTCCTCCTCTTATCTAAGTTAAATTTAATTCCACTCAGTTATAACTTTCCATTTGGACTATGGCTTTATAAATTCTTTCATTGTGAGTGATCTACTTGTGCATATTGTGAGCAAGTGTTAATCATGTCTATTACAAAGCTCTTTTGCCTTTTCCCTCTCTTCTAACTATATTTCTCAAATAGGGCTAATTTACTTCAGTTGATCTTCTTAAAACTTACAATTTTCCATAACCTATTGCATTTCATAAATGCCTCCAATAGTGTTTTATTGAACACAGTATAAAAATTTTTTAAAACCTGAGTTTCAAAATTTCTGCAACCTATTTACTACAAGATAAATAAATCCTAGCTCCAAGTACACTAGAAGAAAATAGAATTTATCAGTATAGCAAAACATGGAGTAATTGAACAGCCCATGTGTGAGAACATCAGGCATAGCAGCTGGACAACAACAATTAGAGCAAAGGCTCGGCTGGCTGTGTAACTGTTATTGAGATTGCTTTCTCCAGAAGGTAAGAAATGCATTCAACTATATATTCTGACTTTATATGGTAGAAGTTTAGTTTAGCTGATTTTTTTCCTCAGATTTGAAATAAATTGTTATTGGACGCCCTTGGGCTGATTTGGGTCTGATCTATTCTGAGTCCAAGTGACCAAAGAGTATTGTCATAGGAGGTCATGGTGGAGGTAGGAAGTAGGAGAGGTGATCCCAGAGGAACAAAGCTGAACCTGGGAGAAGTGAGGCACTAGATTAAAATTTTTAATAATAAGAAATAGCCAAACATAGTGATTTCAAAATACTTGAAGTTCAATCTATAAGGCACTAAAACAGAATCAGCTCCAAGGGCCTTTTTAAAGACAGCCCACAGTTGGCACCCATAGGAGAGCCTAGGCTGCAACAGTGCTGTCACGTCTGCTGTGGCAGCGGGAGAAGAATTAGTTGGGCCTCTGCAGCGCTGTGGGTAACCATGGCCTTTATGCTATACTTGCTGTTGCAGGCGGCCCTGCTGTGCATGAACACCATCACCATGCTGCATGAAGAGTGCTTCCTCAAGAACAGCTCCTAAGGCAGAGAAGGCTCCTAGGGCAGAGAAGCTCAGCCAGTCCCAGCACCTGGAAGGAAGCTCCCTGCCTCCATCCCAGGCTCCTAGGGCAGAGAAGGTGAGCCAGTCCCAGCACCCAGAAGGAAGCTGCTTGCCTCCATCCCAGGCTTCTAGGGCAGAGAAGCTGAGCTAGTCCCAGAACCTGGAAGGAAGCTCTCCCACTGCCATCCCAAGCACCTAGGGCAGAGAAGGTGAGCTGCCTGGGTGCCAGAAGCACCCCCTCCTGTGGAAATGAGAAGAGATGTAAACAAGTCTCAAAAACAGACCTCTGGATCACCTACAGCAACCCCAAAGGGAATGAGATGGAACAATCTGATACTCATCCACCTGGACTCTCTGAACTGGGAACAAAAGAGGATCTGGGAAAAATGAAATCAGAAATAATTTCTCAGATAACAGCAAAGATTTTGCTCATGGTGCAAGACATGATTAATAAATCTAGAGAGGACACAGATAAAAAGAATAGAGTATCTGAGGAACATGATGGAATCCCAACATAGGAAACAAATGGAATCCATAAAACAGATACAAACAGATTTCCAAGAGATTAAAAACTCTGCACAGCAGAATGAACCAATGTGAGGATAGAATTTCACATATAGAAGATAAGATTGCAATTAGTGAGGAAGAAAAGAAAAATTGCTTTAAAATTGTAAGGGAACATGAGAAATCAATCCAGCAGTTGCTAGACGATCCAAAGAATAACATAAGACTGATTGGAGTCAATGAAGGAGGAGAGAGTGCACATGACATAAAAATCTGTTCACAGAAGTAATGGCAGAAAACTTCCCAAGCAGGGGAAAAGAACTTGACATACAGATAAGGGAGGCATATAGGACTCCAGCTAGCCTTAATCAAAAAAAATCTACACATAGGCATATAATTGTTAGAATTCCAGAAATCCAACTGAAGAACAAAATTCTTCAAGCAGTGAGAGAAAAGAAACAAGTCACATACAAAGGAAAGCCCATCAGAATCACAGCAGACTTCTCAATGCAAACCCTCAAGGCAAGAAGAGCCTAGAGTGATGTATTTCAAGCCCTAAAGGAAAACAGCCTCCAACCCAGATTGATGTCCCTTGCAAAACTATCTTTCAAAATTGATGGAGAAATAAGGTACTTTCATGACAAAGAGCACCTCAGGAACATCATGAATACCAAACCAGCACTCCAAAAAATTTTAGACAATATTCTAGAAAAAGACAATGAGGATCACAACTCCAGGAAACCCAGCAGAATGAATCCATTGGGCATGAAAAATTAAATGCAAGGGGGGAGAATCCAACAAAAAAGAAAAAGTCATGACAAGGCTTTTAAAACTTTTAACTTCATCTCCCTAATGAGTGTATAATTCAATCTTATTATTGCACTGATTAGTATTTTTCTGATTCTAGAGTTGCACACCATTCTTTGTGCTATACTGGCTATTTATCATCTTCTTATGTCTACATTTTAATTGGGTTGTCTATTAATGAGCTCTAAGAATTCTTTATATATTCTGGTCATAGATTATATGTATTGTAAGTATGGTCTGTTTAAGGACTACTTTTCATTTTAATGATGTCATTTAAAGTTCTAAATTTGGTGGAATCTCATTTATCAATTTTTTTCTTTTATACATCATGTTTTTTGTATCCTAGGTAGTTCTTGCCTACCCTGAATTCATAAATATTTTCCCTTATAATTTCTTCTTGAAGTTTTATACTTTTAGGCTTTCTTATTTAGATTCATAGGTCCCTTCAAGTTATTTTCATGTATGGAAAAAAAGGGTGGAGGTTATTTTTTTATATATGGATACCAGGTGTTCTAGTGTCATTTGCTGAAAACACTATCTCTTCCTTGGCTCTTGAATTGAGTTTATATTCTATAAAATGCTAATGTTAAATAATCTTTCAAAGCTCAATGGACCATATATGTGTGGTTCTATTTCTAGATTCTCTGTTTTATTCCAATGATCTATATGTCTTTCTTTACACCAACACTGCCTTGATTACTGTAGCTTTAGAAGAAGTCTTATAATTAGGTACTAAATGTCTTCCAACACTGTTTCTTTTTGTTGTTTTTGTTTTTAACTTTTCTAGGTCCTTTGTACTCCTACATATCTTTTAAATTTCAATATCCAATTCTTCATTTATAGCAAGTATACATAGACCTGAATTTTTATATATACCTTGTGTTTTCTAATCCTGCTAAATTCAAGTACAAGTTCTAGGGGAACCTAGAGATTTCTTAGTATTTTCTCTGTAGATGATCATTTCATCTACATAGAAAGATTTTGCTCCTGCCATGCCAATCCTATCCTAATTGTGTGACTTTATTGCCAGACTATTTTGGTGGGGCCTAGGTTTCAAAGTTTAATGGACAGATAAAGAGTAAGCATATCTGCCCTTGTTCCCCACCTTAAGGAGAAAGCATTGTATCTTCTCCATTTATATAAGGCATTCTCGCTGGAAGTATGGAGTACATGTCTTTAATCTGTTGAGAAGTTTTTGTTCTACTTCTAGGCTCCTGATAGCTTTTACCATGAACAGCTGTAGAATTTAGTCCAATACTTTTTCTCCAACTAGTGACCGGATCATATGGCTTTTTCCTTTCCTCTGTTAAAATGATGACTTTTGGGGGTGGATCTTCCAATGCTGAACCAACACTGCCATCCCTATAACAAAACCACTTTCTACATCCTGCCAGATCTGACTTCTAAAAGTTTGTTTTGTTAAACAAATTTCTATCTATGTTCATACTTTTTCTTCTATTATCTTTATCCAGTTTTAGGATTAGCACAATGTTGAGTTCCTAAAATGAGGGGAGAAGTGTTCCTTCTTTTTTCTGCTTTAATTGTTTGATATAATTTATCAGTTAAAATGTATATAAGCCTGCTGTTGTCATATAGGTAGGTTTTCAAGCTAGGAATATACTTTCTTTAATAGGTTCTATTCAAATTTTATATTTCCTCCAGAGTTAGTTTCATTAATTTGTCTTCCAAGGTACTTCTTGGAAGTTGTCAAATTTATTTCAAAAAAGATTTCTGTAATACACTTTCTATATCCTTTTAAATTCTGTAAAATCTGTGGTAATGTCTCCTAGATCTTAATATTGTAATTTAAGGAATGTATAACTGATATTGTGTAACAGGAAGAAAAGATCTAAAAGAGCAGGGGAATTGGAAGGGGTAGGGGAAGGGAAAAAAAGGAAAGGAAGAAATACGAGAAGAGGAATAAAAATGCAAACAAGGTCTTTGCAAATAGGGAGGGGTTGAGGGGGTGAAGGGAGGGCAAGGGAAGGGGAAAAAAATAAGAACCAAGATACTCATGTAAATGTACAAGATCCCAATGATGAATGTAATTGTATTTTATACCGAAAATGTACCAATAAACTTAATGTGAAAAAATAAAGATAGCCCATGGAGATGTTACTGCATATATAAAACAAGAAAAAATTCCAAGTTTATTGGATTTCCTCTGCAATGGGTGGTGGAGATAGTGAATTGTAATTTAGACCAACTGCATTATATAAAAGAAATATTTAAGAATTAAATTCCCTGCTTTCACTTTAGGGTTGCAGCCAAGAATAAGAATGGGACTTTGAAGGAGAGATGGAAAAGAGACATTGCTGGAGAGCAGTGCTGTTATGTCCCACTCAACAAAGTGAGAAGAGTGGACAGTTTATCATATAGAACGTAGGACTTCCTGCTCAATTCAAAACATAGATAGACAATGAATAACTTACATAAATTTAACCTAAATACTGTACAATTTGTACTTATTTGAAATGAAATTCAAACTGGGTGTTCTTTACTTACTAAATCTGACCAAGATGTGAAAAGACCCTATCTCCTAACTCACAGTCTAGTGAGCTTGGGACCTAAGGGAACTAGTATGTAGTATGTCCCACCTGGGGTACTTGGAATGTATGCCTGATACAGGCAGAGAAAAATCAGAACAGCTCTAGCAGCAGAGTGCTAGCCTGTCTCTGCAGAATAAAAAATTATAAGCATTGATGGTGACATGAAGATGAGCTACGTGGAAGTGACTGTTAGAATAGATACTTCTTGACTTCTGTCTGGGAGTGCAGAGATATGCGGGTCTGTATGGGAAGGGGCCACTGGAAGGTCAGGTGTATGGCAGAATAGATGGTGTGCTCCACATCACAATCTGAATTGCTCTGAGGATCCTGCAACATCTGCAGGAGATCAAGGCTCAAATTTAAACCTATGCCAAGTTCAAAGAATGCAAATATATCTTACTGCAGGTGAATGAATGTGAATCTCTATTCCATTTTCTCCAAAATTTAACTGAAGAAGGACCAGAAGTCTGGGTGGTACCTGCTGCACAACAGGGGGAAAAGCTAATCATACCACTTCACAAGGAAGGAGGCAGATTGGTTGCTGGCTTTTCTGGTGGATGGGAGATGAGGTGGCTGGGGGTGACAGAAAAAGATGGAAGAGAATTTTATATTTCAAAGAAGCATGAAGATTTAAACTGCTGTACTGAACAACTATAACTACATAATTAGATAATTTTGTGGAGTAGATTCATTATATAACTTAAAAAATAACTATAAATGATTTATAAATCGATTGTGAAAGGACTATGAAAAATAATGCATGAAATTATCTTGTTTATATTTCTTTATGTACTTTCAACCTACCAGTCATGTTTGTATATGTATTCCTTTATTATTTTTTTAATACTCAATTGTAAAAGTTTATGAAAATTCATGTATTAAAATGGCATTGTGTATGAATCTTTTTTTAGTAACACATTACATCAAAGTAATTATTTTATGTGAAATTAAAAGCTTTTATTTTTATAATACAAGTTTTACTTTGCATTAATTTTTGAAAATTGTGGTAAAATACTGTTCAATTGAAGAAACAGAATTTTTTTTCCTAATAAGAATCTACAAAACATGTTTCTAATTACATAAGTCACTAATAGCACCATAAGCAATACAAAATAATGTATAAAGTAAACTGCACTCTGTTCTCAGCAGTAGTCCTGTCACCCTATTACAGTTAAAGAGTTTTTCAGGGACAGATTCTTTGGGATGACACTTTGGTGAACTCCTACTGACAAGTGTAGCTTCTTGCCATCTCCTTCCTCTGCTTTTCTGTGCTACAATAAAGCCACTGAGTAGACTCATTTGATATCAGGCTTGATACACACTTCAAATGTACACTGAGCAATGGCTAAAGTACACTGAGAAAAATGGATTTTTTTCAGGGCCTCAGAAGAGGCCCATCTTTGTACTGAATTCTCACAAAAGTTCAGTGGAAAATGCAGGCTTGGAAAGCACTAATTCAATGCATTTGAATGCATCATAAGGTTTCACAGCATTTTAATTTCTTACATAAATCAAGGTAATTTTGCGAGCAGATGTTACTTCTAGATGAGAAAACATTTAACAAATAAACAAGACCACATAAAATCAATACCTCTAGAGATAATATCTACAAGTACAATATACTGAAAAAGTATAATATTTCATTGTGTGATATTGTGGTATTTCATGAAATTATTATACTCAGAACACAAATACATGCCCATATATTTGTAAGTTTTTATGCAAGGTATTAATAGCAATTAGAAAAAATGTTTTAAGGTGGTCCAATTTCCTGAAGATGTCTTGTGGATATATTAAAATTATAGTTTCAGATGTCCAAATTTGTCATCTTTAAAACATACATAAAAATATCCAATGATTCCTTCAATCTCATTCCCAGAACAGAATGAGTTGGAGCCACCATTAATCACACATGAAATGAAAACTTTTAGAACTGAGTTTTAGTGGAGGAGAATAAACCTTTTAGCATCCATAGTGGAAATAACTGCCATTGCGTTCATTGTAATGCCAAAGCAGAAATGATTTCAAACACTTGATGTAGCATTTACAAGTCTAAGCACCTCCCTCTGCCCCTTTTAAAGCCAAGCACTTCAAGGTCTTTCATATTCCTTGGCTTAATGTTACATCAAGACTTCCTACATGATAGATCTTCCTATTGGGACTGTTTTAATTCCAAGACTTAGGGTTACAGAGTTGTGATTAGTCAGACATTTTTTGCTGATTCAGAGGCCTCTGTGATATGTTCTAGAATCTGGTTTTATTGCACTGTATGTTATATAATTATAGCAGTTATACAGCAATAAAACTTGAGAAGCTAATTTATATGAATATATGGAAATATAACTTTCTCATTTAAAGGAATTCCATGGGCAATTTTTCTATATTGATAAGTAACTAAATTTAATCTAGAATATGGTATAGATTTTCATGAATTTATACAAATTAAGAAGAGACAACTTTAATGTCCAGAGAGACCAATGCAATAAACTAATGTAATTTTTCCATTTCTCCATCTCAAGGAATAAATCTTTTTGAACCTAGAAATAGCACAAAGTTTTTTAGCTGACTCTTCTGCAGTGAGAAGGTTCAAGTGGCTCTCCCTTAGCAAAGCCTCTGTTGAGACCCTTTCTGTGACAGACACCTGCTGTTACAGCATCATCACAAGTTGTGATTAAAGGTACTAGCTTGTGATTAGTTTTAAAAAAGGTAAAACAACTGAGTGATAATTTTCCAATTTCTAACCACCTGACACAAAAAAATCTTGTGAGAAGCTAAAAAGTTGTCAAAATTCATCCAATAATAAAGTTAACAGTAATGGTTACTTTCTTCTTAGTTATGTGAAGCAATGGCTTTGCCTAAGTGATATGCCACAATCCTGAAAAAATATTTTGAATTCTTTTTCTCCTATCAAATTCAAAGTACTTCATTATTCTTTCAAGATTTGTTTTCCTTCTGCAAACAGAGGACAATGACATAGATTGGTAAAAACTTAAATTTGTACCCTAATTTTATGAGTAAGTTTCAAGTGAGGGCAAGAGAGACTACAGGATTAGATAGAACTGTGTAGGTTTTCTTTAGTTTACATTTTAATTTATGATAAAATGCCATTTACACCATTGAATTGCTTCTAATACAGTGTCATTCTCTGTGGAACATATATATGTCATTTATCCCTAGGTTTTAACTCTTTAATACAACAATATATTCTAATTAATTTTTTTCCTGCTTAAGGACATTTAGTTACTGACTTCTTTGAAAGCAAAAAAAAAAAAACAAAACTACAGCATAAAGACACATGTATTGCTTTTCAAGCTCTGGAAGTAGTTTATTTCCTAATATTGGAAAAGTTTTCTGTTTTCTCTGTATTTCTGGTTTTTCCAATTGTGTAATTAATCGTCATAATGTTTAACATTTATTGAGTATTAAATTTATGCCATGTATACCTTTATATATTCTAGTATAGTTAAAACAATCTTACAAACTAAGAGTCATAGTCTTCATTTTACAGAAGCTGAAATTAGGGAGAATAAATGACTTCCCAAAGTAAAACAAGAAGAGGCAGATTTCCTTTGTACCTAAAACCCATGCTTTTAAAAAATTATATTATTCTTTCTCCAATCCAAACCAGGCACTAAGATCATGAGTCATCCTACTTGGAGAAGTAATATTCTGTTCAGTGCCTTATTGTATCTATCCACTGGCATGTACAAACAACAATAGCAAATATTTACTTGCTATGTTCCCAAATGCTTTGTCATATAGAATTTAATAACATAAAATAAAAAAAGAAATATAATGGTAGTATTTTTCTTGGGTGAGCTTTAGTTTGTTGGGTTAAAAACAAGTCATCTCCAGGGAAACATTCAGGCCTTGGAATCTTCTCAGATGCCCTGTCCAGCTTACCCCACAGGGTAATTATGAGGATCAAGTGTTTACCATAAAAGTCAAAGTACAGTCAAAAGAAATGTGGAAGTAGGAAGCCAAAAAAGTAACAGTTAAACTACCATCAGTGACATCCACAAGTTAGTGCTGCATGGTAAAGACTGTGTTAACTGGTGAGTTCTTTACATCTGATGAATGAGGGTGATTTTTTTCTTCCAGGTAGAACATTAACTGCCTAAATATCATTTTCACCCTGCAAAGAGCTTTGCTCTCAATTTCAGTGAACTAGTAATAAAATTTCCTCCCATTCTGTGGTGACTTAGGGTTAAGATTATAAAATCTTGAATTCTGATCCAGGAGATATTGTGCAGAACCACAGTATCTTGTAACTAAAGGGAGTAGTCATTTCCTGGGTTGTATCCTGTGTAATAAAGGATAAACATCTGCAGCCAGCATCTGCAGGGAAAGTGCAGAGGAAAAAAATCTTAAATTCTAGCACTGCAGAGAGTATTTATCAAAAAAGGAGGGAGTAAAGAATCCCAGAGCTTGATATTAAAAGTTCTAACACTGCATTGAATACACGAGAGAATGATTCTGGACAAAGGAGGATTCAACAGTGAAAGATAGGGATATAAACGTAGCCAGAAGAGAGAGATATATCAGAGATTCCTGGTTTAAATGTCCCTTTAATTCAAGAAAGGGGAAACAGGAAATCAATATAAATGCCAAATTAAATACTATTTATAGCTTGTTGGGCATATTTTTATGTTTGAGTTAATAATTGTTTAGTAAAGAGTGTATAGTTTATTCCACAATGTGGCTTCTGTTATAGCTGACTGTTTATGAGGTCTTGCATTTAAAGAAAATCAAATACCATTAAAATAGTCATATATATTGAGTGTAACCCAAATAGATAATTTTAGTTAAGAGGCTGGTACCTAGATCAATAAACAGTAACTCTCTCATTGCAGAATGATAATTTAATTACTTTTTCTGTGTCTCATATTAAGAAAGTGCCTTGAAAGTTGTTACTATTGATCACAAACAATTAAGAAGCATTCAAGTTATCCTCATTTAGACTTACCGCATCTCTTAGCAGGGAGAAAGGTACAATTATTCTAAGCCATTTACTGATGAGGAAATGGAGGTTTTATGTGATTCTATTCTTCACCCACAGTTGCTTCCCCAGCAAGAAGCATGCAGGGATTTGAATCAGGGATCCTGGCTCCAAAATACAGGGAATGTAGGTTATTAATACTGACTGAGTGGTTGGATTTCTTACTATTTCTATCTTGTAAATTGAAAAGTATAAGGACTTTTTAAAAAATATGAACATAGAGTTCCAGGCAGAATGCCAGGACTTTAGTTGATAGCAATGCCTCCATTCCCTTTCTCTAGGCAGCTTCTTTTTCTTTCTGAGCTGTTGATGAGAGAGAACATTGTCTTTGGTTTTATAGCTGGTGAGCATTGAATAAGATATTCTCAGATATAGACTTGTGCTTTATCACTGGATGAAAATGACTGCAGCCACAGCAGTCAAGTATGTGAACGCTGTTTCATGGTCCTGTCATTTGTCAAGTCAAGTCGTGATTTTTCAGTTTCTGTGAGATTTCCATAATACTAGGCTAGGAAATGCACAGACAGACTGGTATCAGTCAATAAAAGATCACCAGACAGAAGCATGCTCCATGCACGAGGCCATGTTTTGCCTTCCTGATTGTGCCTCTTCTTAATGCAGAACACTTTCAATATAAAGAGTGCCCGTATAAAAGAAAATTAAATTTATGTTATTTAGACATACTAATTAATTTCTTTAGGAGCATGTTGATTTTTCTAGAAAGCATAAAGATTTACATGGTTAGACTAAAAGTGATCTCCACAGAGCCATTCATTCATTTGTTCATTCAAGAAAATTGTTGGGAGTCAAGGCCTCATTCTCCATCTTTGATGCCTCCCCTTGTCCTTTTTGCCTTCCTTAAAGTGGCACAAGCCATTTATCATCTTTAGTTTTTCTAGTGTTTGTTTGTGAGAAATTTTCCATTAAGTGTGGGTATATATTGAATCTGGTCTCCTTATCAATACACTTACTTCATCCACAAAGTGCACACACCCAAAATGCCACTCTTGGAGATAAGGAAGTGGGCCCTGTTCATTTTCAGTTTCATTATTGATAGACACCTAAATTAGGAGGGTGGCTTAGATAAGGATGATATTCGCTACAGAGGAAAAGAAGGAAACAGACCTAAAGAATGATCTTTAATATAAGCTTGACATTAATCACAAAGTTTTACAAAAATTGATGTTTTAAATCCTCATAGAACTGCTTTTCTCCCAGACGTACTCAAGTATATCTCCTCGTCAACCACTGGAAACTCATTTGCAAAGTTATTCCTGCCCTAATCTCTGTTTTCTCTTGATTATCTCACTGGGTTTTCACAGCACCTGAACATACCCTGCCCATTTATCTGTTTAATTGTTTGTTATCTTTCTCTCATGAAGATTCCTTAACTAAAAGATTTTAGTCAAAAGCTGTCTGCATGCCACAGCAGCTGTGTGGATTTATCAAATGATCTGGCATGACTAGGCCTCAATCTACACAACTGCAACATTAGAATAATGATGTAACATCTGTTACAAAGATTAAAAATAACTTAAGTAACCCTGTGCACACTGGATGGTGTATTGCAAGGGTCATTCTTCATCTTGTACCACTCAGTACAGTGATAAATCTCAAGCTACCATAACCTCTGAGGAGCCTCATCTCATTTTGCCCTTCTTTCTTCTAGATTTCTAAAAGCTATGCTGACAATAATTAATGAGTATAGGCTTTGAAAAGAAGTAAGAAAAGACCTATTGCAGTTACAACCAAAACATAAACAGGAGGCAAATTATAACTGCAATGATATAGCTTTTTCACCTGTCAGATTAGCAGTGATCAAAGATTTTGAAAATAATGACCTAACTATAGAAAATATACATTTTTATGTAGTGCTAATAGAAATATGTAGAAATACACATCATTATGTAGTGCTAAGTGGATATAAATTAAGACATTTGAGTAGATTAAAGGAGATTGCTATTCAGTTTAGTATATGTGGTGCCCAAGCGAGCACTGTTATTCAAAGTTTAAAAGGGCCACACTTTCTCTATATCCACCTACTCTGTCTCATTGATTTCCTTTTAACATAGCATATTGCTTTCTGAAACCATACAATTTATCTACTTGCTTATTTGTGCATTTTCTCTCTCTCTCTCTTTACGAAACCACATGAAGCTCTATTTTATTTGTTACAACACAGCCTATTATATTCTCATTGCTTAATCTGTGTTAGTGTTATGCTGGTCGGATTGGTATCACCAGAAAACTGATTTGTGGGTGTGACACTCAGTCCATGGTGCACTGGGCAATGGGAGCTGTCAGGAGACAAGGCCTGGTGGGAGAACCTAGGTCACTGGGCACTTCCTGGAGCAGATAACAGAACTCCGGTCCCTTTTCTTCCTTTCTTTTGCCTCCTGCTACCATAAGGAGAGCAGTTTCCACTGCCACAGACTCCCACCCTGATGCCCGAAAGCACCTTTACCAAACAACCTGGCCTGAAATCTCTGAAATTCTAAACCAAAACAGACCTTTCCTTCTGTTACTTGTTTTCTTTAGGTTTTTGTCACAATAAATGGAAGCTGACTAATGGCTCATTAATTATATCATTTAGTTCGCAGCTTTAGGGTC
Source organism: Heterocephalus glaber (assembly GCF_053883595.1). Classification (NCBI taxonomy): domain Eukaryota; kingdom Metazoa; phylum Chordata; class Mammalia; order Rodentia; family Bathyergidae; genus Heterocephalus; species Heterocephalus glaber. The sequence goes on from NW_028258303.1 coordinate 2,374,626, forward strand.
ATCTCATAGTCTTTCATGTCTATAGTGCTACCCTGCCTTTGCTGACACTATATTATGACCTTGTTTGATGTTACTTATAAAATTTCCTCTAATCAAAGGCTTCATAACATATATTTATTTACATGCCTATTATCTGTGTTTTCCCTCTAGAATAGAAAAGTAGTGAGACCAGAACCATTTTCATCACTCTGTGGTCACTAGTATTGAGAACAGAGAGTAAGAACCCACTGCTACCTTTGAATGAATAAATAAAGAGTACATGGACAAACAAATGAAATGTCTCACACATTATTGTTATTAATGTACAGAACATTAATAAAAAGTCACAAAAATTTACAACATTCTAACAGTACTGGCCCACCTTCCTTCCGAGATCATAAAAATCACTTGCCACTCTGCAGTTACTGTGGCTTACACAACACTATGCTCTCTACTCAGACTTTCTAAGGCTGCATCATGTTGAGTCTTCATCTACTTATTTTTAATTTGTATATCCTCTTTTTTCTCTCTTCAGATCTTTCACATACACTTTCACTGGGTCATTTTTGTCTTATTATTGAGTTTTAATATTCTCTGGAATATTGAGGATATCAGTCACTTATCAAATGTGTGAAATGTGCTTTGTAATTATTTCACAGTCTGTGACTTCCAGTTTCTGAACAGTGCGTATTTTCATAACAGAAGTTTTAAATTTTAATGAAGTCCAATTTATTAACTTTTTTCTTTCATGGGTCCTGCCTTTGAATTTATATCTAAGAAGTCATCATCAAACCCAAAGCCACTTAGATTTTTTCTTTTGTTTCCTGCCAGAGACCCCTTTAGTCAGGTACCAGTATCCACCTGCCCAGGGTGCAAAAATAATACACCAAGAGACAGAACTAAGAGAGGAAGTGGGGTGCCAGGACGGCCAATGTCGGTGCAACTGACAAAGGCCCTGGCCAGTCCCAGGCACTGACTTTTATTGGAAATCCATTGGAGTAAAGGTGTTGTGTAGTTTCTATGGAAATTAAAGTAAACAAGACCAATGAAAGATAAGACAAAGCATTCTCAAATTAGGAACAGAATAGACAAAATATATAATTGTAATTAGAACATTGTCCTTCTAGTCTTATTTATTTATTTATATATTAATTGGTACATTTTAGGTATACAATTCATTACATTTATCATTGGGTGCTTGTACCTGTACATGATGTATCTTAGTTCTTATTTTTCCCCCGTTACCTATGCGCCCTTCACCCCCACCACCCTTCCCTATTTACATAGCCTTCATTTCCATTTTTTTTTCTTTCTCATAATTTTTCCTTTCCCTTCTTCCCTGTAGTCTTTAGGTTTTAGTTGTGGGAACAGAATTTGGGTGAGAGTTACTCTTACTTGGCACATAGGCTTCAGCTAGACTCCTCAAAACAAGCCAATTGTGGGGTTAACTCTTTACAGCCTGCCTTGGGTATAATCAATATTACAGTCCTCTGGAGTTCCCTAGAAGTTTTATGATTTGGTATTGTACATTTAGTTCTGTGGTCCATTTTGAGTTCACATTTGTGAAAGATTTAAGTCAGTGTCTAGACTGACTGTGTTGATGCTCCCTATTGTTTCATTGAGAAACACTTGAGCTGAAATTCCTGTCATTAATTCTATTGGGTTTCTATTTAAGCCATTCCAAAAAATTAAATGTGAACATTATATGCTTCAATGTTTTATACTATTTTAAATTCAAACTGCATATGTACAAGTTGACTTTATCCCTTTTTATCTTCAGTCAAATGATCACCATAACAACCCCTATTTACTAAATTACTTAGGTAATTAACTATCATCTTTTTCACTGTGGGCAATTAGAAACAATATGTGTTTTGTTTGTTTATTTTACCTTTTTGTTTACTTGTTTTCTCAGGGCCATAAACTGCTCATGAGAATCATTGATTATAAACATTCACCCAGAAAATGCTTAATACCTTCTGATTCCAGTGACTAAACTAGAGGGGACCAAAATATCCTCAGGTGAGGACTGAAGGTCAGAAACTCCATTTTATATTGGGCAGCATTGAAACATTGGTAGGAAATGGGAAGGGAATTCAGCAAGATCCCATTGTATCCAGTGACTTTAACCTTCCAAGGAGAACAAAAGCCAGAATATAGAATCATAGATCTCTTTGATATATTTGGAATATTTTTATATTCTTTCATCAAGGTATTTTATTATTATGGTATACATACATGGTTTATGAAGATCCATATTTTCATACCAGGAAGGCAAGGGTGATGTATAGCTATGTGCAGTGTCCTGGCCTGTTATATAATGATGGCTGAAGCATTATTATTTGTGAGGCATTTAGCCTAAAGGGATAGGAAGAGCACCGTTAGGTTTAGGGATCAGAAGTGGGTTGATTTCTGTGTCTTATTCCATGTTTATCTTAGATGTTTATCTTTCTGATATTCATTTCCTGGTGTTCAATTTGAGCTTAAAAAGATGATCCAACTTAAAATGATTTAAAAATAAACAATGTTTTTCATGTGTAAAGAAATATCTGAAAATCGTGCTAATTGTTAATGGTCAGGACTATAAACTGGATGAGAGTAGAGCAAGAAGACAGAGGTCACAAACAGCAGAAATTGTCTTTGGGGTATCTACAATTATTAAATCATGCTTGAAATAATCATATTATTAAAGACTATGATAAATTAATTTCTAAATTATTGGGCACATTATTGCTTCTTGGTCTTTTGTCTAAGATTCAGTGTAAATTATTGGGCACTCTGAATAATGTAGTACAAGGCACAGTTTAATCAGTGAGGGCTAGAACGATCAAGGGACATTTTATAGAGGGGGAGACAGGCAGAATAGTACCCACTCCCCAAATCCTTCTAAGAAATGTCTGCTTAGTCCCCAGGACCTGTCAGTATGGTACCTTTCAGGACTTAAAGGGCTTTGAAAATGTGATTAAGGGCCCAGATCTTGAGAGGGGGAAGTCTGAGTGAGCTCATTCTAATCACAGGAGTCCATAAAAGTGGAGAGCATTCCATGGTGCAGGGACAGGGTGGTGTGATCATGGGCAAAGGATCAGAGGTGAAGTGGCTGCATTTGGGAACAGTGATGGGGTGAGCCAGGCAGTGTGGATTCCTCCAGGGAAAGAAACAGCTTCATCTGGACCAGAACCCCTAAATGGGGACACAGCTCTGTTGATGCCTTGATTTTCGCCCAGAGACCCTGGTAAGATCCTGTTATGGTTTCTGTTTAGATGTTCCAAAAGCCTCGTGCAGATGAGGTAGGACTTTCTATTTCAGAGGTAGTTGAATATGGAATGTGTGATGCTGGTGTTAAGGGCATGTGATTACTAAACCACTACAAGCGAATGATTAGTTTCGCAACACCCTAATCCTGGTAGTCTGAATAAGATAAAAGGGACAGAAAGATCCCGTTAAACTCCTCCGCGTTACCTTTGCTACCTTGTGCGTGCCGTATTGTTTCTCCTGTTCGATGCTTGTTTGCCATCCCCGCCTCTCAGGCAGCCAATTATGGACTGAAACCTCTACAAACTGTAAGCCAGCTCCTTCCCCTTTAACTTTTGGTGCCAGGTATTTTGTCTCAGCAACTAGAAAAAAGTAACTAACACAGATCCTCTACCTAAGGGACTGTAAAATAATAGACTTATGGTACTTTCAGCCACTGAGTCAGTGGTGATTAGTTATGGCAGGCATAGATACTGAATAGGTAGGATTTACCATTTAATTTAGACTTGAATAATTCTTGTAAAAAGCAGAACCAAAAAGAGGCCTTTCCTGGCACCAGAGAAAACTGGCTAACTGGCATGGAGGATTGGGCTGGATTTCAGCATGACCCTTCTACTGCAGCTGCTGATGCTTGTGGAGCTGACCCTGTGAGTCAGAGGAGATACTGTGCTCCTGAAGCTGCCATGGGGAACAGCAGCAGCCTGAGGATAACAGCAATTTAGCCACTTAGCGACTGGGGTATGTGGGACCCCAGATCTGAAATTGCAACTTGTCACATGTAAGCACAGGTCACCGTGCTTGAGACTATAACAGTTATGAAGATGTCACGTGGTCCAGGCCTCTCCCTTCACACAGTCAATTATTGTCATACCCATGAACAACGTAGAGCAACTGAGATGTGAAGACCAGCTGTCATTTGCCTCAGTCATCAGTACTGAAGGTGACTTTAAAATGCAGGCCAATGACGCATTCTCGTGTCAGTCTTCAAAAAGGGAGAGATTCCCATTTATTGACCATACAAATTTAAAAGATGACTTGGTGTTTGTTCTGCTAATATAAAGCCTTTCACATTTCACTTTTACATTTAAATAACTTGTGAAAAGTAATGAGAGTTTATTTTTTCTTTTTAAACCAAACCCTTAAATTCTGAAAATATAAATAGTCAAAAACCTACTGAACTCTTTCTTAATGGTGTATGACATCCTGCCTAGGCATAATTCACAGACAGGTGCTGTGTGCTAATGAGGCTTCTGTGTTTGGGGTCAGTCAGACTTGGGTTTAGAATTCATTTCTCTTAACTCCTTTCATTCCTTTCTTTTCTTTTCCCTCCCTTCCTTCCTTCCTTCCTTCCTATTCTTAGCCGATTTTTCTGACCTATGGATCACCTATGATTTCTTAACAATATTTATTATTTATGCAGGCATAGATGTAATGATTCATTTTCTTATTAAATGAGACAAATTAATTACTTATATCAATGTTTGTCAACATTTATAAGAACAACCTTTAACAGAAAAAAATGACAACCTTAGCCTTGTATATTATGTAGAAAGAATGGTTAAAATATGCTAATGCAAGCTTGTAGTGACATTGTTATTTATGGCAGAACATTCTGACCCTAAGTATGATTATAAATAGCATTATATATTAGATGCCATTCATTTTGCTTTCCTCAGTCTGGCTTGAGGCCCCAAGAGATTGTGTATCATCTCAGCATGTAGTTCGTACAAGATTTGAGCTAGTTAGAACATTGGGAACACTGCCCTCTAAAAGACTTAATATTCTTAAGAAGAACAATATGATAGTTGAAGAACACCGTGCCCTGCTGTATTGGCTGTCCCCACATCCCCACAGTCATGAAGCCTTGCTGTGACCTCAAAGGTAGACAATAGAAAGGAAAGATTCTGTTTCTGGAGTCCATCAGACTTTGATTTAAATATATTTCTCTTAATTCCTTCCTTTATTCACTTGTTCCCCTACCTTCTTCCTTTCTTCTACAAATATTTAACATAATTTATAATGTGCCAAGCTAATTACTAAGGTATGTAGAATTGAGCAGTTATTGTAATATCTACTTTCAAAGAGCACATGGTCAAGTCATGCAACAGTGCTGGTTGGGAAACCTTACTTAAATTCCTCGACTTCTCTGAGTGCCATCATAAAGCCTGAAATTGATTAGAGGTAAACTAAAAGTTACTGTCCTTTTTTCGTGAGCAGAAGGTCTTTGTTGGGGGAAGAGGGCAGCTCCAAAACAGCTCCTACCTCTCTCTTTCTGTGCAGTAATTACAAATGATGGTGGGGTAGGACTGAAGTTCCATTCTTGCAGAAGGAGCTTGGTTAGCAGGACATTCTAGCTTTTCTCTGCCTCATTCTCCATTTAGGCCCAGTGAAGAGGAAGAAATGGGCCAACTCTTTCTCTTTCTCTTGGTAAGCATTCTTGTGGGACTGAGAATCATCCTGTCTTAATTGCCCACACTGTAAACTTTAGGGATTCATTCAGTCACAGAAGTGTATAGTAGTTCTCTTCTAGTCTTGGTATGGTGGGTAATGCAGTTTTATTTTGGAGTGTCTTACCCACTGTAAATGTCCTATCTTTTACCTTCAGTAATATGGATGTTATTTTGGTACTTTTTGCCTTTCTCACATGGCTCAAAATTCAGTTAGGAAAGAGCAGTGATATTTATTATGCCACCCTGAATCCCATTAAATAATAGTCATTGTTTCCTTGGGACAATTTTGCATAAAATAATTTTTAAATGCCATTTGAACATAATGACTGCAGATACCAGCATTATTGAAGCAAAGTGGGGTTCCAGGCCCCTTCTCTTCTGTGAGAGAGGACCTGCAGGACAATTCCTCCCTCCCTGAACAGAGGCTGCAGTGCACACTGTGAGGAAGTGCCTTCATGCTTCCTCTCTTCCTCACTTAGAAATGTGTGGCCTCCTTCAAAAGGAGTTGGCACAGTCTTAATTTTATTACTGTTTTTGATGGTATATTTGCTTTTGGGATATATAATCCTTTCAATTGTTTATAGTTCACTATATTTTTTGGAAGGGGGGATATCTTCATTTTCTAGATTATGAAATAGCCAGGACTGAAGAAATGACTTAGCTGATGTCACACAGCCAAAATGAATTGGTTGGGGACATAGCATTGGGCTAAATCAGTCTACAGCTGCACCACCCTGAATGTGCCCCCTCTGTCAGGGGTTAAATCAGAGCTAATCTGTAAGCTCCTTCTCCTTTCCTGCAGACCAAGCAGCAGGAACAGTTGAAACTTTGTGAAATGTATAGGAGGAAATTTGCCTTCTTCTTCTGATCATTATAATTGAATTTTGGGGAATTTTAACATAAAACTTGTGAAATCAGACTTCCAAAGTAATTATATCAATAGTCTAGGAAAAGGTGAAGACTTTAGAATGTCAATTTTCAATGTTAACTGATGTAAAGATTTGAAAATATTTCTTCTGATCATCATCACATGACATTGTAGTGTGCTGAAACCAGTTTGTAGTAGTTTGTGAGAGCCAACTTAAATTTTCAGGATTTACAAGTCAGTATTTAAACATAGCCATTATGAAAAGTTAAATTATGTAAAAATTTAAAATTGATATTGAAAACAAAGGAAATAATTTTTTTTTGAGACAATGTCTCACTATTTAGTTCAGGCTGGCCTTGAACTCACAATGTAGCTAGCCCAGGCTGGCCTTGAGCTCACAGCAATCCTCCTGCCTCAGCCTCCCAAATACTGAGATTATAGGCATGTGCCACCACACCCAGCAAAAACAAAGGAAATAAATATTGAAGCTCATCTCTTCCTAGTTATTTTACTGAGCTGTACTCTGATCTCATCTTTGAGGTTATCTATGGTCCTTTCATGTGGAAATACTATACAGTTATGTGCTACCAAGCCTCTCTTCCCAACTCTACATTGAAAAGTTTCACATTAGTAGCTTGAATTTAGACATGAGGGAAACATTTACACCAAGGAAATCAGAAAACAGTACAAATTGGAACTTAATTTATTGTTCCATTGATTGTCTAGACTTAAGAAAATAATGATGAAAATGTTAGTAATGCATATTATACTTCAAAGCATTGTGACCAGTCTACCTAAATTGAGAAAAAATTCTTTTCAGTATCAAAATATTGTTACTCAATTCAGCAATATTGTTCTCACTGCAGCGGTGAATGAATGAATTTCTACTACTTGTCTTTATTATTTCATCTTCAGTTTACTTTTACTATGTTTAACTTCATTCTAGTTTTATTATATTTATATTAATGAACTGAAATGTCAGTCAGCATACTTTTAAACCACACATTTGCCCAATGAAACTCAAGTTTTGTTGGATTCAGTGGTTCAGAAAAAAAATAGTGAAAGGTTCAGGAGGAGTCTGTTAATATAGAATTTATAATAAAAGGAATTATTTATTTATTTGTTATTTATAAATTTTTACTATACCCCCTTTAAACTAGCAACATTTTTATACACATGTTTTTTCTAGACTGCTGCTGTATGGTGGGCTGAATAAACAAGTTGCCCCCAAGGATATATCCTAATTTCTAAACCTTGTATCAGATAATATCTTTTGAAAAATTCCCTAACACAGTATTGCAAAAGTGTTTATCTTGGATAATCTGAGAGGGCTCTAAGTGCAGTCCCCTGTGTCTTTATCAAACAGACACAGAGATGGAAAGACAGAGCAGGGGAAGCCATATAAACACGAAGGAATGACTGAAGTGATACAGTCCTAACCCAAGGGATGCCTGTAATACCCAGAAACAAGGAACAGATCCACCCCCAGAACATCTGCAAAGAGTGACATTTTGTTCCCAGACTTTAGGCTTTCTGAACTGTGAAGGAATGAATTTCGAAAGCACCCATTTCAGCATAATTTGTCGTGAGGGCACTAGGAAAGAAATGGCATACAGGTGGGATGAAAGTCATGTTACGGGCTGCTTTGGGGATGCAGAAAGAAAGAAGGTGTTCAAGTTAGGTGGATTCTTATCTACTTCTGGTTTCTTAAACATCTGTGTTTCTAAGCAGTTCCTTCTTATATGTGCTTCAAGAGTAAAAGAACATTCATTTGCTTTAAATTACTAATCTGTACTCTTCTGCTAATGTACCAGTGTGCCCCACCACCAGTGCTCCTGAGAGGCGACTGTCCAGACAAGACTAAACTCCCACAAAATTCATAACAGTGTTTTGACTCCTCTCCACGTCTTGGAAACTGCAAGAAAATATCTCTTTTCTCCAAAATTTTCTTTATTATAATTCGCCCCTTAGCAATTTCACTGTCATTTATGACTGAAGTATGTAGTTTCTCAGATTATTAGTTTTTGAGCTTTGTATTATTTCCTTTCTCTTTATTCTCTATATTCTCAGTAGTGCAACATCTTGGAGTTGGAAGGGTTTTTGAATCTTTGCACCAGATTGATTTACTAATTGGGAGGTTGCTTACCTTGTCTATGATTCTATTGCTTTTCTGTCATGCTTCAACTCTGTAGCTTGTTCGCCTCCAGCCTAGTAAAACTTTTCATTCTGGTTGTCTTGGTGATGTTACCTTTTGCATTTGGTTTCTCCTGTGTTTTACTCACTTTATTAATCTTACTGATGGAAGAACAGAGATATTTCAAATTAATGTAATATTGCCTGATATAAAATCTTTATATGCTAAAAACTAGGCTCTTTCTTGATTTAAGGGGGGAAATCGTACAGTTAGCCAAGGTGTGTTAAGTGTCACTAATATGCCAGTATTTGGCAAAGATTATAAGACACAATGGAAAACTGTCACTAAGAACTCAACCCCAACCCCTCCTAGGCTTTGGCTTTGAGAACTCAAAAGAACTTTATTAACTCAATCCAGATCTTATGTTGTAGCAATTCATGGTGTCTTCTCTTAGTTTTCTTAAGAATAAACCTAATTTTATAAGAAATAGATTATGAGAAAGAGAGAGGTAGACCTTTTGCAAATGGGAAGGGAATCTAGGAAAGGAAGGAGAAGGGAAGGAGAGGAGAGGAAGGGGAATTAAATAGTACTAAAATGCAATAAGTACATGTACCAATTCCTTATGATGAATATATTCTTTATGTATCACAGACATGTACTAATAAAAAAACCCTCATTTTATTACACAGTATTTGATTAATGGGCCAGGTGGTTTCCTTCATGACTTACACTTTTATAAAACAGTTCATATTAGGCTGGAAGCTCTCCTTAGGACCTATGTATACTTGCTATTTATATAAAAGTCTCTAAATATATCCTAAATATATCTGTGTATTTAATCTTTCTGTAACCACTTCCTCAGTTCCTTCTAAATGTATTTGTTTCAGTTTTTTCTGCAATAGAAAATATAGGAAATTTTCCATTTCCTGATTCTGCTTTTCACTTCACAGATTAGTTTGCAGTCAGATTTAATGATGTTTTCCCCTTATGTTTCCTGCAATTTTTAACTTAGTCATTTCTAGAAACTATTGTTCTGTTGTTCAGTGTTCATATTTAAAGTGGTTCCCTTTAAGAGCATAAAATTATCATTTTAAATACACCCTTTGACTTCATGCTACACAATTTTAGTCCTAAAGAGTCATTTTCTATGACTATGTTAAAGGGATCATAAGCTGTATAGCAGGACAGATTTTTATCAGTTCTATACAAACATCTCATAGCTGGAAAAATGTCAGAATTATTGAGGTATTATCGACATACAACAAATGATACATGTTTAAGTTTCAAACTATACTGAGGTATAAATGTATATTTTATGCAGAAAGAGAGAAAAAGACACACAGAGATACCTGTGAAAACCTCAGTACAACCCAAACATGGATTGTATTTATCAGCACCAGAATTTCCTCATGCTACTCTGATCTTTCTTTCCCAGTCCTTATCAGTCATGCTTCCTTACCAGATAATTATGGGTGGGTGGGCTTTCTCTTTACACAGATTAGTTTACAATTACTAGAGTTTTAAAATATTTTCTACTATTTAATTACATAAAAATAGAATAGGTACTTTTTTTTTGGTACCAGGGAACCGGCTCGGGTCCTTTCACTTGCACAGCAGGCAGTAAAACCACTGAGCTAAATCCCCAGCCCTAGAGTAGGTACTCTTTATCTGCACTCAGTATAATCATGTTGTGACTAACATATCACTTTGTTCATTCTTATTTGCTGATGAATATTTTATGTACCAAAACTTGTGTATATCCATTCACCTCTTCATGGAGATTTGCATTGGTTACACTTTGGAAACTTGTTGCTATGAACAACGTGAGTACACAAGTCTTTTTAGGAAATGTGCTTTCACTTGTCTGCAATACAGCTATGGATGAAATGGGTGGTGTGATAGTCAGCTTTACACTGTTCTGACAAAAGACCCGAGAATAACAACTTACAGGAGGCAACCTTGTTTTGGCTCATGGTATCAGATGTTTCAGTTCACAGTCAGCTGGCTCCATTCCTTTGGGGCTGAGGTAAAGCAGAACATCATGGCAAGTATGATGGACCCAAGTAACTCACCTCATGGGAGCTGGTGAGGGAGAGGGGAAGTCAGAGGAAAAGTAATGAGGGAGGGAGGGAAAGGGGAAGAAGGGGAGAGGCAGGAGAGGAGAGGGAATGGCCCAGGGTAAGATGAATCCTTCAAAGGCTTATCACAGGAAGCCTACTTCCTCTGAGTGCATCCCGTCTCATACAGTTCTGACGCCTCTGAAAACATTACCAGTGGGTTACCAATATTTCAACGCATGAGCTTGGGAAACATTGAGATTCAAGACTATAATAGATGGGCAATATAGTAAGTATATATTTATCATTTTAAGAAACTGCCAAACTGTTTTTTAAAGTGATTGTAGTATTTCTACCAGTAATGAATTTCAGTTTTTCACACTTTCTCACCATTATTTAGTTTGTCAGTCTTTTGGATTACAGGTATTATAATAGATACACAATGATAGCTTTATGTGACACTAATGTTGATTTCCCTAATTGTCATTGACATTTTTCTATTCATATATTTATATTGACATTCATATGTCTTTCATAAATTTTTAAAATATTGTGGCCATTTTGACTGAAGCGTTTCTCCTTTTTTATTTTCTTCTTTCTCTTCTTCATCTCCTTCTGCTCCTCCTCCTCCTTCCTTCTCTCTCTCTCTCTCTCTCTCTCTCTCTCTCTCTCTCTCCCTCTCTCTCTCTCTCTCTCATTTCTAGGTCTTTGCACTGAGCTACATCCCTGCTTATTTACCCAGGAGGGAACTGCAATTACAGTCTGCATGGCTCAGCCTCTCAAAGTGCTGGGATTACAGACATGCACCACCATGCCCTACTGAGTTGTTTATTTATTTAATATTGAATCACAACAGTTCCTCATATATTATGGACCCAATCATTTACCAGTTACACCCTTTGGTCTTTAGCATTTCTTCTCATTCTCTTAACTGTGTCTCTACAGAAGTTCTAAAACCTAGGAAGTCCAACATATTGATATTCTACTTTATGAATCATATTTCTATTCCTATACTTAGAAATTTTTCCTAAATCCCAGAGAAATTTGTTTCTGTGTTTATTTGGGTGTTACAGATTTAGATTTTACAGTAAATTCCTTAACTATTTTTAGTACAAGATATGGGTTGTCATCCTTCTTCATAGCTGTACAGTTTCTGGAACCATTTTTTGAAAAATATCTATCAATTTTGTAATGTAGGATTCTGAACAGCTTTGCAAAAAAAAATCAGTTGCCTATATATTTTTGAGATTTATTTTAGGGCTCTATTTTGTTCCATTTATCTTGAGTATTTTGATGCCAGGAACACACAGTCTGGATTACCGTAGATTTACAACTATTTTGGAACTCGGGTACTTTTGCATCATTTTTTCCCCTTGGTTCTTTTGTTAGTTTATTCATGTGTCTATTTGGGGTGGTTTCTGCAGAGGACTGTAATATTGATTATGCCCAAAGCAGGCTGTAAAGAGTTAACCCCACAATTGGCTTGTTTTGAGAAGTGAGTCTGGCTGAAGCCTACATGCCAAGGTCAGAGTGACTCCCACCCAAATTCTGTTCCCAAAATTAAACCCTCAGACTAGAAGGACAATGTTCTAATTACAATCATATATTTTGTCTATTCTGTTCCTAATTTGAAAATGCTTTGTCTTGTCCTTTTTGATCCTTGTTTATATTAATTTCCATAGAAACCACATGTCACCTTTACCCCAATCAATTTCCAATAAAAGTCAGTGCCTGGGACTGGCCAAGGCCTTTGTCAGTTGCACCAGCATTGGTAGTCCTGGCATACCACTTTCTCTCTCTTAGTTCTGTCTCCTAGTGTATTCTTTTTCTCAGGCCTGCATCACACACTGGCAGGTGGGTACTGGAACCTGACTACAGAAAAGCTCTACCAAGCTTTCCATTTCCATATTGTTTTACAATGAGCATGTCAATTCATACAAAATCTCAAATGATATTTTGACTGAAATTGTATTAAATATGCAGATAAAGCAGGAAAGAATGAACATTTTAACAATATTAATTTCTCTGAATTGATACTTATTAGAATAATTAAATTTTCTACTTTTCTGAACAATAATTTTTCTTAGATATACAAATATTTATTTAGTTATTTTTTCTTAGTTTCTATAGGTAATGTATTGGAGTTTACAGTGCACTGGTCTGGTGAACCTTTTGTTAGATTTACAACTAAGCATTTAATATTTTTTCATGCTAGTGCAGATAATATCATTTCATTTACTTACATTTTTAATTGTGTCCAGGATGTAGAAATATATTGATTTTTTTTACTGATTTTGTGCCTTATAATCTTTATAAATACATTAATGGTTATTTTTGTGTATTCTATTAGACGTTCTCTGTTGGCATTCATGCAGAGAATAAAGACACTTTCACTTCTACTTTCTGAGTATGAATAAGAAATATTCCTTTATCTTGCTTTATTCTAAATAAAGATGGAAAATGTAGAAATAATAACTCTTTTAAGGATACATCAATCAATCTTTCACCATCCAATATACAAATTGAAGATATAAATGACCATTACTAAGTCAAGGAAATTCTGCTTTGGTTCCCTAAATTTTTTAAAAATCAAGAATGCATTTTTACCCATGCATAGTGATGATTATATGCAAACATGATGAGTTACATTGACTGATTTTTTTAACATTTAAGCAAACATTTTATTCCTAGTTTAAACCTCACATGTTCATTATATATCATCTTTTTAAATATGTTTTTATTGTTTTCCAATAATGGAGAATTTTATCATTATATTTGATCTCTTCTGTTATCTTTACATGAAATGTTCACTTTGTTATTTTTGTTTAAAATAAATTGTTTTGTAATCTTAGGGGTTTTATTATAGACAGCTAAGTTAGGTAGAAATATTATAGGCAGTCAGATGGGGCTGGGCTGTGGAGAGAGTCAGTGCAAAAGATGACAACACATTACAATTGTGGCCAGAGGCCCATCTGCTGGATGCCAGGCCTCAAGATAAAGATGAAATGATCCAGCCTACATACTTCCCCAAGAGGTGAGATAAGTGATAACACCTGCCCCAATAAAGTCTAGATAGGCATCAATCACCCCAGTGGGTGACCAAAACCTCTGGAGCCATCCTTTCCTAAAAACATTCTTTGCTCTTTCCATGTACACTTACCACATGACTTGCTTCCCCATTGGATCATCATTACCTAAGTGGCTATACTTGTAATTGTATTGGTTGATTACAATTTTGTCCCACATTGTAACTGCTTCATGATTTTGCTCTATAAAACTTCTCTTGTGAAATGAGGTCCCAAGCAATCCACTCAGGCACCCTCCTGTTTCTCAGGAGCTAAAAATCTCTCCTCTCGATGAATTTTTCCTACTCATAATCTCCATAAATTCACTCTTGGATTTTGAGAAACACAAATTTGGCTTATCTTACATCTAGCATGTTGGACATTATAATATTTCTCCTATATCATTCGGAGGTCCTATATCAGTTTCTTGCAATTTTAGAACATAGATCTTTAATTTAGCTATACATACTTTCAAATAATATTATACTAATTTACATGCAATAAATTATAGTAGAAAAGTTTTGCATCATGCTTCCATTTCATTATTCCTAACCTTCATGCTATTGCTTTCATAAGGTTTTACTTCTATGTATATTATAAATCTCATTGTGCTTTAGATAATTGCTCTATGATTGGGCAAGGGATTTAGCTCAGTGACAGCATGCATGCCTTGTAAGTGCAAGGTCCTGAGTTAGATCCCTGGTACCAAAAAAAATTTGCTCTACTATTAAGGTATTTTAAATAATTAAATGAATATATTTACCCATTCAGTTTTTACTGCAAATACTCTTCATTCAAATACTTTGACTGCCCATTGATAAAAATATTCCTTGTCTTGAAAGACTTTAACATTTACAGCAGCATGGTTTTGCTGATGATAGATTATTTGAACTGCTGTTTCTCAAGTAGCTTTGATTTCTGCCTTGATTTTATATTCTCTGGATAAAATTTAGGATGGAAGTATTCTTTTAGTAGTAGTAATACATCTTCCACTGTTTTCTATCTTATATTAGTAGGAAAGGAAAATAATTATTTTTCCCTATCCATTTATACTCATTAACTGGGGCCTTGAATTTCAACTAGTCAGTTACTGCCAACAAAAATGAATTAACAAAAGAAGTTTATGACAATGCACATTGCATACGCCCAGAAGTGTACTCAATAATGATTAATTCAAACCAATGGTTAAAATTTTGGCTGATTCAACAATTTTTTAAAAGGGCCAATGAATTTGTCAAGGAGTGGAAACACGGAGAAAAAGGACTTTGAGCTTCTAGAGATTGCATATTGTAGGAAGGTAAGTACATAGGGAGATTCTGTAGTAGATAAGAGCTGGTTAGTAAAGTTTCTCACGTTGATTCTTTGCACTGCCATCTCTATAAGGCTCTAGAAATGCTTCTGGTGAGTAGATGATTAACTCCAGGCATTTCTAAAGGGATTCGCCTTTACAAATTTATGTTCTGCCTTTAGGCAAATGGGAGCAAGGAAAGAGCTTTTCAAATACTTTCCTCTCAAAATAATTAATATTCCAAAGTGGCATGTAGTTCAGTTCCATATTTTACTATCTCTTACATTAGTTTGGTGGAAAATCTGCTACTATGTTTATTTTGGTTCTTTGTGTATATAACGTATCTTTTCTCTTTGCTTATACAGTTTTTCTCTTTACCATTAATTTTAAACAATTAATTTATACTATGCCTTGATACTGGTTTCCTGATTCTCATGCTTGGGTTTCTTTGAGGTTCTTAAGGTATTGGACTTTTATTTTCCACTGGATTTGGAAACATCTGAACCCTTAATATTTAAATTTTTTTTTTCTTCTTAAGCCTCTTTTTAGGAAGCTACAATGACAAATATATTTGGCCTTTTAAATTTTTCTCACAGTTAAAATTATGTTCACCGCATCTGGCAAACTCATTTTTACCTGTGTGTTTCATTTCAGAAGGTTTCTAACTTTTCAAGCTTACAATTTTTCCTCTCCCATAATGTTCAATTGCTAATCCCTTCCAGTGCAAATTTTACCAAAAGTTGTAATCTACATTTTTAAAATTTTAATGTTGGCACTTATTAAAAATATCCTTAATGCCTTTACCTAACATAGTCAATCTTTTGGCTAAGGTCTTGAATATGAAATACAGTTATAGTAATTGCTTTTCAGTGCTTTTACAGTTGTAAGTGCTTTTATGTCTTTGGGGGAAATTATTTTTAAACATTTATTTTCCATTAAATTCTTTTATTGGCACATTTTAGGTATACAATACGTCTACATTTATAATTGGGTGCTTGTATCTGTATATGATATACATTGTTTCTTTTTTTTTTCCCATTCCCTGTGCTCCCTTCACCCCCTCCACCCTTCCCTATTTCAAAAACTTTGTTTCCATTTTTTGCTTTTCTTTCTTTTTTTTGTTTTCTTCTTAAATTCTTTTATTGGTACACTTTAGGTATACAACACAATTACATTTTTCATTGGGAACTTGTACCTTTACATGATGCAACTTGGTTCTTAGTTTTTCCCTATTCCTAGCCCTCCCTTCACCCCCTCCACCCTTTCCTACTTACAAAGACTTTATTTCCATTTTTTCCATTTCTCAGCATTTTTCCTGTCCTTTCTTTCCTTTCCCTTGCCCCTCCCACTATTTCTACCCCTTTGGACCTTTTCTTCCTATTTTGCATTATCGATTATTCATTCTAATCATTGGTACATTTTAGGTATACAATATAATGACATTCATCATTGGAAATTTGCAAATTTACATAATCTCTCTTGGTTCTTATTTTTCACCCTGGCCCAACCCTCCCTTGAATCCCTCCATTCCTCCCTATTTACAAAGATTTTTGTCCCTATTTTTCCATTTTCTCATATTAATTCCATACCCTTCTTTCCTTTCCCCTACCCCTCCCACTTCCTTCCCCTTTGCCCCTTTTCTTCCTATTTCACATTACCTATTATATATTTAGTCCTTATTTACACTTTCAGTTTCTCACACCAGAGAAACTATTCGGTATTTATACATGTGTTTCCTATTTATTTCACTTAAGAGTATAGCCTCAATGTGCATCCATTTAGCTATAAATGTCTCTAATTTCTCATTTTTTATGGCTGAGTAGTACTCCATTTTATTAAAAAACCACATTTTCTTTATCCAGTCTCCAGTTGATGGGCATTTGGGCTGTTTCCAAGTTTTAGCTATCACAAACTGTGCTGCTATGAACATGGGTGCACCTATATCACTGTGGTATGATTCCTTTAATTCTTTGAGGAAGATACCCAGCAGGGGAATAGTGGAGTCAAATGGGACTTCCAGTCCTAGTTCTTTGAGGTATCTCCATACCGATTTCCACAGTGGTTGCACCAGTCTACACTCCCACCAGCAGTGGAGCAGGGTTCCACTTTCCCCACAGCCCTGCCAGCATTTGTTATTGGTTGATTTCATGATAACAGTTATTCTTTCTGGAGTGAAGTGGAATCTCAGTGTTATTTTCATTTGCATCTCTCAAATGACCAGTGATGTTGAACATTGTTTCATGCATTTATTTGCTATTTCTACTTCTTTGTCTGAGAAATGTCTGTTCATTTCAGATACCCATTTATGGATTAGGTCTTTAAATTTGGGAGGTCTGATCTTTTTAAATGCTTTATAGACTCGAGATAGTAGACCTTTGTCTGAGGAAGAGCAGGTGAAGATTTTTTCCCACATTGTGGGTTGTCTCTTCACACTGCTGGTGGTTTTTCTTGCTGTGCAGAAGCTTTTTAATATGAAGAAATCCCACTTGTTGACAGTTTATGCTAGTTTATGGGCAAGTGAGGTTTTGTTCATAAAATCTTTTCCCACACCAATATCTTCAAGAGTTCTACTTAACCTCTGTTCCAACTAGTTCAGCATTTCTATTTTAATATTTAGATCTTTAATACATTTTGATTTTTGTTTAGTGCATGGTGAGAAATATAGGTCTAGTTTTAATCTTTGGCAAGTTGAAAGCCAATTTTTCCAGCACCATTTATTAAAGAGGCTATCTTTCCTCCAGTGAGGGTGTTTGGTTGGCTCCTTTATCAAAGATGAGATGGCTGAGTGTATCTGGCGTTGTTTCTGCATCTTCTAATCTCTTCCACTGGTCTTCAGGTCTGTTTCTTTGCAAGTACCATGCTGTTTTTATCACAGTAGCTTTGTAGTATAGTTGCAGGTTGAGGATTGTGATACCCCCTTCCATGTCTCTGTTACCTACAATTGCTTTTGCTATTCTGGGTCTCTTCTGGTTCCAAAGGAATTTTTGGATTGTTTTCTTGACGTCTGTGAAGTATGCTGCTGGGATCTCATTTGGAATTGCAATGAATCTATATAGTAGTTTTGGAAGTATGGCCATTTTCACTATATTAATCCTCCCTACCCAGGAGCAGGACATGTCTGTCCATTTTCTGATATCATCTTCAATCTTTCTTTTCAGAGTGCCATAGTTTTCAGAGAAGAGGTCTTTGATTTCTTTCGTTAGGTTGATTCCTAGGTATGTCAGTTTTTTGGATGCCATTGTGAAAGGAATTGTTTGCCCTATTTCTCTCTCAGTGAGTCTGTCATTGGTGTAGAGGAAAGTTATTGATTTTTGTGTGTTGACCTTGTAACCAGCTACTTGACTGAATTTGGTTATTAAATCTAGAAGACTTTAGGTGGAATTCTTTGGGTCTTCTATATACAGTATCATGTCATCTGCAAATAATGACAATTTGACTTCTTCATTTCCTATCATTATTCCTTTTATTTCTTTCTCTTATCTAATTGCCATAGCTAATGTTTCCAGAACTATATTGAACAAGAGTGGTGTTAGTGGACATCTTTGTCTTGTTCCTGATTTTAGTGTGAAGGATTTCAGTTTTTGACCCTTTAGTATAATATTGGCTGTTGGTTTTTCATAGATGGCTTTTATCAGTTTGAGGTAGAGACCATCTATTCTAATTTTTTGTAGGGTTTTTATCATAAATGCATGTTGGATTTTGTCAAATGTTTTTCTGTGTCTATGGATATTATCATATGGTTTTTGTCCTTGGCTCTATTGACATAGTGTATTACATTTATTGATTTGCATGTGCTGAACCATCCCTGCATCCCTGGGATGAATCCCACTTGATCAGAGTGTATGATCTTCTTGATGATCTTCTGCATTCTGTTTGCCAGTATCTTATTAAGGATTTTTGCATCTATGTTCATTAGTGAGATTAGCCTATAGTTTTCCTTTTTGGTTGGATCTTTCTCTGCTTTGGGGATCAAGGTGATGCTTGCTTCCAGGAATGAATTTGGGAGTATTGCTTCCCTTTCAATTTCATTGAAGAGTTTAAACAGTAGTGGCAGCAGTTCTTCTCTAAATGTCTTGTAGAATTCAGCAGTGAAGCCATCAGGGCCAGGGCTTTTCTTAGTTGATAAGTTTTTAATTATATTTTCAATTTCATTGGTGGATATTGGGTCATTTAGAATTTTTAGGTCTTCTTGGTTCAACTTTGGTAATTCATATGTACCTAGGAATCTGTCCATTTCTTCTGTGTTGTCCATCTTATCGGCATATAGGTTCTGGAAGTAGATATTGATTATCCTCTGGATTTCTGCTGAGCCTATTGTAATTTCACCCTTTTCCTTCCTAATTGCATGGATTTGGGCCTTTTCTTTCCTTTTTCTGACAAGGTTGGCTAAGGGTTTGTCAATTTTGTTGATTCTTATGAAGAACCAACTCTTGGCTTCATTGATTTTTTGTATTGTTCTCTTAGTCTCCATTGCATTGATCTCTCCTCTGATCTTTATAATTTCCTCCCTTGTATGAGCTTTGGGGTTGTCCTGCTCTTCTTTTTCTAGAAGCCTGAGGTGCAGCATCAGGTTGTTTAATTGGGCTCATTCTGTTTTCCTAATATGCATATTCACTGCTATGAATTTCCCTCATAAGACTGCTTTCATTGTGTCCCATAGATTCTGGTCTGTTGTATTGTCATTGTCATTAAATTGAAGGAACTGTCTAATTTCTTCTTTAATTTCCTCTGTGACCCATTGGTTACTCAGAAGTGTGTTGTTCAATTTCCACATTTTTATGAAATTTTTCGTTTCTTTTGCTATGGATCTCCAATTTCATTGCACTATGGTCTGATAATATACAGGGGATAACTTCAATTCCTTTGCACTTACTTAAACATGTTCTATGTGTGAGTATGTGGTCTATTTTGGAGAATGACACATGTGCAGCTGAGAAGAGTGTATATTCTGATTTTGTGGAGTGGAAGACTCTGTAAACATCTGTTAAGTTCATTTGTTCAAGAGTTCAATTGAGTTCTAGTATTTCATTACTTATTTTTTGTCTAGTTGCTCTATCAATTGTGACCTTGGGGTGTTGAAGTTCCCCACTACAATTGTATTAGTGCATATATGACTTTTCATGTCCTTTAATATTTATTTTATATAGTTGGGCACACTAGTGTTTTGTGCATAGATATTTATGATTGTCATCTCTTCTTCTTGGATTGTTCCCTTTGCAAGGATGTAGCGTCCTTCTTCATCTCTCATAGTCAGTGTTGGTTTGAAATCTACTTGATCTGCAAAGAGGATAGCTACTCCTGCTTTTTTTTGGTTCCTATCACATGGAGTATTGTTTTCCACCCTTTAACTTTCAGTCTATGAGTTTCCTTTTGAATTAAGTGTGTTTCTTGTATGCAGCATATTGTTGGATTTTGCTTCTTGACCCATTCTGCCAGTCTATTTCCTTTGATTGGTGAATTGAGACCATTAATATTGATGGTTATAACTGAAATGTATTGACTTGTCATTGCCATGACTTTTTGTTTTTGTTGGGTTCTCCCCTTTTACATTTAATTTCTTGTCATGCCAGATGGGTTCATTCTGCTTTGCTTCCTGGGGCTGTGATCCTCAATGTCTGTTCCTAGGCTATTGGGTAAAATTCTTTGGAATGCTGGTTTGGTACTCATGAAGTTCCTAAGGTGCTCCTTGTCATGAAAGTATCTTATTTCTCCATCCATTTTGAAAGATAGTTTTGCAGGGTACATCAATGTGAGTTGGAGGCTGTTTTCTTTTAGGGCTTGGAATATGTCACTCCAAGCTCTTCTTGCCTTGATGGTTTGTGTTGAGAAGTCTGCTGTGATTCTGATGGGCTTTTCTTTGTATGTGATTTGTTTCTTCTCTCTAACTGCTTGTAGATCTTAGTTCTTCTGTTGAGTTTCGGGAATCTTAACAATTATATGCCTATGTGTAGATTTTTTTTGATCAGGGCTATTTGGAGTCCTATATGCATCACTTACCTGTATGTCAAGTTCTTTTCCCCTGCTTGGGAAGCTTTCTGCCATTACTTCTGTGAAGAGCTTTTTTAATGTCATCTCCACTCTCTCGTGTTTCTTCATTGACTCCAATCAGTCTTATGTTATTCTTCTTTGCATTGTCTAGCACTTGCTGGATTGATTTCTCATGTTCCCTTATAATTTTGAAACAATTTTTCTTTTCCTGGTCTTTAGTTTCAATCTTACCTTCTATATCTGAAATTCTGTCCTCACATTGGCTCATTCTGCTGTGTAGACTTTCAATGGAGTTTTTCATGTCCTGGAAATCTATTTGCATCTGTTTTATGGATTCCTTTTGTTTCTTATGTTGGGATTCCATCATGTTCCTCAGCTCCTCTCTAGATTTATTAATCATGTCTTGCACTAGGAGCAAAATTTCTCTTGTTATCTGTGAAATTATTTCTGATTTCACTTTTTTCCAGATCCCCTTTTGTTGCCAGTTCATTGGGTCCAGGTGGTTGAGTATCAGAGTGTTCCATCTCAATTCCCTTTGGGGTTGCTGTAGGTGATCTGGAAGTCTGGTTTTGAGACTTATTTAAGTGTTTTCTCGTTTCAACTGGGGGGGGCAGGGGGGGCGGGGGGGTGCTGTTGGCGCCCTTGAGGATCACCTTCTCTGAGCTGGGAGAGGTGGGACAGGGGCCGGGAGCAGCAGTAGGGATGGTGGCCCAAAAGACCCTTCCTCTGGGCTGGGAGCAGCGGGAGGGATGGTGGCAGGGCAGCTCCTTCCTCTGGACCAAGAGCAGTGGGACGGTGGCTCAGAAGCCCCTACCTCTGGGCAAGAATTCTTTAAATGCTGAGAACTTGATTAGCTCCAGTATAGTGGTCTGGTGGTCTGGTGTCCTCTGCATCTTAGTAGTGTGGAACCAGGTGGCTCTACAGAGAAGAGGCCAAAGGAGTAGCAAGAGGGGCTTCCAGAGGATTGCTGCCAGGGCACAGGCTGATTTGATGTTTTCAGCACGACTAGTGACCTCTTGACCACGTCCACAGACCTGCCTGTCTTCAGCGGGCTGATTTGGTGTTTTCTGATAACTGGCAACCTTGGGACCATGTCCACAGACCTGCCTGTCTGCAGCAGGCTGATTCGGTGTTTTCCCATTTTCTCCTTTTCTCATACTTTTTCCTTTACCTGTTTTCCTTTCCACTTCCCTCCAACTTCCCCTACAAGTTTGGGCCTTTTCTTCTTATTTCAAATTCTCAATTATTCATTTCAATCATTTTAATCCTTATTTACACTTTCAGTTTCTCACTTCAGAGAAATGATTTGGTATTCACATGTGTGTCTTATTTATTTCACTTAAGAGTATGGCCTCAATATGCATCCATTATCTATAAATGTCTCTAGTTTCTCATTCTTTATGGCTGAGTAGTACTCCAGAGTATAAGAAAAAAACTACATCTTCTTTATCCAGTTTTTAGTTTATGAGAATTTGGGCTGTTTCCAAGCTTGAGCTATTACAAACTGTGCCGCTATGAACATGGGTGCACATATATCACTGTGGTATGATTCTTTTAATTCTTTTGGGAAGATACCCAGCAGGGGAATACCTGGGTCATATGGGACCTCTAGTCCTAGTTCTTTGAGGCATCTCCACACAGACTTCCACAGTAGTTGCATAGGTCTGCACTCCCACCAACAATGGAGAAGGGTTCCTTTCTCCCCATAACCCCACCAGCATTTGTTATTTGTTGATTTCTTGGTAGCTGCCATCCTTTCTGGGGTGAGGTGGAATCTCAAGGTTGTTTTCATTTGCATCTCTTGAATGATGAGTGATGTTGAACATTTTTTCATATATTTGTTTGATGCTTTTACTTCTTTATCTGAGAAATGACTGATCATTTCAGATGCCAATTTTTGAATTGGGTCTTTGAATTTGGGGGGGTCTGATAGTTTTCAATTCTTTATATATGCTAGATAGTAGTCCTTTGTCTGAGGTACAGCTGTTAAAATTTTTTTCCCATATTGTAGGTTGTCTGTTAGCTCTGTTTGTGGTTTCTTTTGCAGTGCAGATGCTTTTTAATAAGATGAGATCCTAGTTGCTGATTCTTTCTGCTAGTTCCCGTGCTGCTGTGGTTTTTGTTCATGAAGTCTTTTCCTATACCAATGTCTTCAAGAGTTTTACCTAACTTATCTTCCAGCAAGTTTAGTGTTTCTGTCTTAATATTTATATCTTTAATCCACTTTGATCTTAGTTTAGTGCATGGTAATAGGTATGGGTCTAGTTTTAGTCTTTGGCAGGTTGAGATCCAGTTTTTCCAACACCTTTTATTAAATAGGCTATCTTTCCTCCAATGAGAGTGGTTGGCTCCTTTGTCAAAGATAAGGTGCCTTAGCATGTCTAGAGTTGTTTCTGGATCTTCTATTCTATTTTACTGATCCTCCTGTCTGTTCCTTTGCCAGTGTCATGCTGATTTTATCACAGTAGCTTTGTAGTATAGTTTCAAGGTGGGGATTGTGATACCCCCATCCATGTCTTTGTTGCTTAGAATTGCTTTAGCTATTCTAGGTCTCTTATGGTTCCAAATGGATTTTTGGATTCTTTTCTATAGTTCTGTGAAGTATATTATTGGAATTTCATTTGGCAATGCATTGAATCTATACAGCAGTTTTGGAAGTATGGCCATTTTCACTATATTGGTCCTTCCTACCCAGGAGCAAAGGATGCCTTTCCATTTTCTTGTATCCTCTTCGATCTCTTTTTTCAGAGTGCTGTAGTTTTCAGTGTAGAGGTCTTTTGCTTCCTTTTTAGATTGATTCCTAGATATTTCATTTTTTTGAATGCTATTATAAACAGAACTGTTTCCCTAATTTCTCTCTCAGTGAGTCTGTTATTTGTGTACAAGAAGGCTATTGTTTTTTGAGTGTTGACCTTGTATCCAGCTACTCTATTGAATCTGTCAATTAAGTCTAGAAGTCTTCTGGCAGAGTTTGTTGGGTCTTCTAAGTAAAGTATCATATTGTCAGCAAATAATGACAGTTTCACTTCTTTTCCTATCTTTATTCTTTTTATTTCTTTCTCTTTTCTAATTTCCATGGCTAATGTTTCCAGAACTATGTTGAACAGGAGTGGTGATAGTGGGCATTCTTGTCTTGTTCCTGATTTTAGCATGAAAGTTTTCAGTTTTTGCCCATTTAGTATGATGTTGGTTGTTGGTTTTTCATAGATAGCCTTAATCAGGTTAAGATAAAGACCTTCTATTCCAATTTTCTGTAGGGTTTTTGTCATGAATGGGTGCTGGATTTTGTCGAATACCTTTTCTGCATCTATTGAGATGATCATATGGTTTTTGACCTTGACTCCGTTAATATGGTGTATTACATTTATTGATTTACAAATGTTGAACCATCCTTGCATCCCTGGAATAAGTCTGACTTGGTTAGGTTGTATGATCTTCTTGATAACCCTCTGTATTCTGTTTGCCAGTATCTTGTTGAGGAGTTTTGCATCTATGCTCATTAGGGAGATTGGCCTGTAGTTCTCTTTTTGGGTTTGGTCCTTCCATGGTTTTGGAATCAAAGTAACATTTGCATCCAGGAATGAATTTGGAAGTATTGCTTCCCTTTCAATTTCCTTGATGAGTTTAAAGAGTAATGATGTTAGTTCTTCTTTAAATGTCTTGTAAAATTCAGCAGTGAAGCCATCGGTACCTGGGATTTTCTTTGTTGGTAAATATTTTATTACATTTTCAATTTCACTCATTGTAATTGGAGTGTTTAGAATTTCTATATCTTCTTCATTTAACTTTGGTAATTCGTATGTATCTAGGAATCTGCCCATTTCTTCTGTGTTTTCCATTTTATTGGAATAGTGGTTCTCGAAGTAGGTATTGATTATCCTCTGGATTTCTGTTGAATCTGTTGTGACTTCACCTGTTTCATTCTTAATTGCATGTATTTTTGCCTTTTCTTTCCTTTTTTTGATAAGGTTGGCTAAAGGTTTATCAATTTTATTTATTCTTTCAAAAAACCAATTCTTTGATTCATTGATTTTTTGTATCATTCTCTTAGTCTCCATTGCATTGATTTCTGCCCTGATCTTTATAATTTCCTCTCTTATATGAGCTTTGGATTCATTATCCTCTTCTTTTTCTACAAGCTTGAGGTTCTACATTAGGTTATTTATCTGAGTTTTCTCTGTTTTCCTAATATGGGCATTCACTGCTATGATTTTCCCGCATAGAACTGCTTTCATTGTGTCCCACAGATTCCTGTATGATGTACTGGCATTATCATTTACTTGTAGAAACTGTCTAATTTCTTCTTTAATTTCCTCTGTCACCAATTGGTTGTTCAGGAAGGTGTTGTTCAATTTCCATGTTTTTGTGGGAGTTTTGCGGTTTCTTATGTTATTAATCTCCAATTGTATTGCACTATGGTCTGATAATATACAGGGGATAACTTTGATTCTTTTACATTTACTTAGATATGTCCTATGAACTAGCATGTGATCTATTTTGGAGAATGACCTGTGTGCAGTCAAAAATAATGTGTATTCTTATTTTGTTGGTGGAACACTCTGTAAACATCTATTAAGTCCATTTGTTCAATAGCTTGGTTCAGTTCTAGAAATTCATTGTTAAGTTTTTTCTTAGATGATCTGTCTATTTGTGATAGAGGGGTGTTGAGGTCCCCCACTAGAATTGTATTAGTGCTTATTTGGTTTTTCATGTCCATTAATATTTGTTTTGTATAGTTGGGGGCATTTGTATTTGGTGCATATATATTTAGGATGGTCATCTTTTCTTCTTGGATTGTTCCTTTCACAAGGATGTAGTGACCATCTTTGTCTCTCTTAATTAGTTTTGGTTTGAAATCTACTTTGTCTGCAAATAAGATTGCTATGCCTGCTTTTTTCTGGGTTCCTGTCACATGGAGAACTGTTTTCCATCCTTTTACATTCATTCTATGGATTTCCATTTCAGTTAAGTGTATTTCTTGTATATAGCATATTGCTGTGTTTTTCTTCTTAATCCATTCTGTCAGTCTAATTCTTTTGATTGGTTAATTGAGGTCATTAACATTGATAGATATAATTGAGAGATATTGACTCATCCTTGTCATGATGTTTTGCTGTTGTTGGCTCTTTTATTTCTTATTTTCCCCCCTTTTGGTTTAGTGTCTTACCTTGCCTGGTGGCTTCCGTCTGTTGGACCTCATGGAGTTGTGACCTTCATTTCTTTTTCTAGGATATTGTTTAATATTGTTTAATATTTTTTAATATTGTTTGGAGTGCTGGTTTGGTATTCATGAAATTTCTCAGGTGTTTTTTGTTGTGAAAGCATCTAATTTCCCCATCAATTTTGAAAGATAATTTTGCTGGATACAGCCATCTAGGTTGGAAGTTGTTTTCTTTTAGGGCTTGAAATACTTCACTCCATGCTCTCCTTGATTTGAGGGTTTGTGTTGAGAAATCCGCTGTGATTCTGATGGGCTTTCCTTTGTGGTGATTTGTTTCTATTCTCTAACTGCATGTATAATTTTGTTCTTCTATTGGATTTCTGGGATCTTGACTATTATGTGTCTAGGTTTAGTTTTTTTGGTCATGCCTACTTGGAATTCTATATGCCTCACTTATCTGTACGTCCAATTCTCTACCTCTGTCTGGGAAGTTTTCTACTATTACTCCTGTGAACAATTTTTTTTATGTCAATTGTACTTTCTCCTGCTTTTTCATGGACTCTTAACAGTCTTATGTTGTTCTTCCATGGTCCATTACTATCTTTAAGAAATCTCTGGGTTTGTGGTTCTTAACCACAATCCTGTCTTCTATATCTGATATTCTGTCTTCAGAATCTCTTATTCTGCTCTGCATGCTTTCAATGGAGTTTTTAATCTTCTGAATAACTGTTTGAATCTGTTTCATGGATTCCATTTTTTTTTATGTTGGGTTACCATGTTTTCCATTTCTTTCTTATGCTGGGCATTCATGGCTTGTCTGTGGTCTCTCTAGAGGGAGACCAGAAACCCTGTAGAGCACCAACCTTTAAAGAAAGAAAAGGAGACAGCCTGGGGGATGAACAGCAGTTTATTTTCCTGACACTTTTCATGGATCACAAAGGAAAGAAGTAAGGCTTATATATATATATATATATAGGAAAACAGCTTAGTCATTCTGGTTATTGTCTTTTTGGTTTTAACATCTGGTGATAACAAGTGACTCTAAGTGACTCATAAAAGCTACAGGTGAATTTACACATCTCTTGTTTCCATTCACTGATCCATACATCTAAGAGTACACTGCAGCCCTCTTCTTATCAGATGATACCAAGAAAGCAGGGCGACCTCCGCAGAAGTCAAGCCCACCAGCCTACCACAAACATCACAGATGTACATAGTGAACTGTATCTCTCTCACCATCTGTAGAGTCATTGGGCCGTGGTCCTCTGACCCTGGACAATGGTTACTAAGAAAGGTAGGAAAACATGTTTTTCTCCCATAAAAGTTTTACAACATCTCTTAAAGTTTTCTGGAATTCTTTTAACAAAGAGACTTGTGGAAATTTCCAGAAACAACTTCTTAATTTTCTCAGTTAACAAACTTCTTGTGATCATATTATTACAACTAGATAACTAAATTGTACAGTTTCCCACAGTGGCTTTCAGCATGTTTCTGATCTCATCTATTTTCTTATCTGTTTCTGCTCTAGAGCCTCTAATCATGTCTTTCACTCTGCTCATCATGTCTGTATTTATCTGGGAGATTGTTTCTGTTTTGAATTTTTCCAAAGTCATCTGCTTTGTTACTTCCTGTGCTAACAGTTCAGGGTGTCCATGTGGTTGCTTATCAGACTTTTCCACCTCATTTCCCCCAGAATTTCCTTTTTGTGGCATGGAAGCCTGCGGTTGTGCCTTGCTTAAGTGTCTTCTCATTTTTTTTTGTACTGTCCTTGGTTTAATACCTGGGTTGATATTTCAAAATTGCTTAATGTAGGTATCTTTGTTGCTTGTGTTTAAAACCCTTGTGGAATGATTGCTTTTCAGAGGTGTCTTCCAGATATAGCTTGTGTTTGGGGTTTGAGACTCTAATGACTCTGAGGCTATTTTATTTTCCTTATACCAGGAAGGAAAACTAATTAGATCAATCACAACATGTTAGCCCAAATGACATAATCAAGAATACCATAGCATCAAGTACAGCTTAGAAAATGACAATTTGTGGTAGTTATTAATCTATCACATTTAACTATGTGAGTTAAATTAAAACTGAGGACTAACCCAACATAAGTTTATAATGATTAAACTCTTCAATATAGCATCTTTCCCCTTTGGGCTGGGGAGTTAAAAGGAGTTGGGGAGGGAGGGACAGGCAGAAAGATCAGGTAAAATTAGTGGTGAGGCCAGAAGACACAGAAAGATCACACAAACTCTAAGAAGTGGTTAAAGGCAAGAGGAAAAGGCAGAATGAAGGAACAAAGATGTGAATAGAATCACCTAACCTCAACCGGGAGGCTAGATACCAAATTTACTTTCCTCTAAACCTAATGATAATCAAGAGAAGGGAAAAGACAAGAAAAGAACAATAAAAGAGAAATCCGAATTCAGTGCAGAAAGGAACAAATGGGGAGATGAGGGTCAATGTGGGATAGTAAGAGAACAAGTGAGAGAGAAAAAGAAAAGATAAAAGAAAGAAAGAAAAGTAAAAACTTGAAGAGTAGAAAAAAGTAAAACTGAAGAAATAAAAATAGGAGAAAAAAATTGTTTTTTCTTTTTCGCAAATAGCAAAAAATGAAAATTATGGGCCTCCCTCAGGGTATGTCTCTACTGTCACAGTAGGCAATGTAGGAATCCATGTACATATATGAGTAAATGAGTCTCAGCAAGCCAGCAGCAGACCAAGTACAGAGAAACCCTCTTTCTGTTACTAACTTCTGCTCTATCTTGTGGCACTCAGGACAAGGGTCTTTACAATCCCCTGTGCCTCTGTAGTGTGGGACCAGGTAGCAGAAAAGCCAGAAGGCCAGAGGCACATGGGGGCAGGAGGTACAGAATGGGCCTTGGACAGAATGGGCACAGCTAAGTGGAACTCACTGTTGCATGGGCAGGGCTGGGAAGGCCTCGGAGCTTCAAGCTTCTTGTCTCACCTGGCTGGTCATGGCTGGGAGAGCTTCCCAGGCTATTGAATCCAGCTACTCTACTGAATCTGTCAGTTAAGTCTAGAAGTCTTTTGGTGGAGTTTTTTGGTTCCTCTATGTAAAGCATCATATTGTCAGCAAATAATGACAGTTTCACTTCTTTTCCTATCTTTATTCTTTTTATTTCTTTCTCTTTTCTAATTGCTGTGGCTAATGTTCCCAGAACTATATTGAACAGGAGAGGTGATAGTGGGCATTCTTGTCTTGTTCCTGATTTTAGTGTGAAAGTTTTCAGTTTTTGACCATTTAGTATGATGTTTGCTGTTGGTTTTTCCTAGATAGCCATAACCAGGTTGAGATAAAGATCTTTTATTCAAATTTTCTGTAGGGTTTTTATCATGAATGTGTGTTGGATTTTGTCAAATGCTTTTTCTGCATCTATTGAGATGATCACATGGGTTTTGTCCTTGACTCTGTTAATATAGTATATTACATTTATTGATTTATGTATGTTGAACCATCCTTGCATCCCTGGGATAAGTCTGACTTGGTCAGGCTGTATGATCTTCTGGATGACCCTCTGTATTCTCTTTGCCAGTACATTGTTGAGCATTTTTGCATCTATGTTCATTAGGGAGATTGGCCTATAGTACTCCTTTTTGCTTGGGTCTTTCCTTGGTTTTGGAATCAAAGTAACACCTGCTTCCAGGAATGAATTTGAAAGTATCACTTCCCTTTCAATTTCCTTGATGAGTTTAAAGAATAATGGCAATAGTTCTTCTTTAAATGTCTTGCAGAATTCAGCAGTGAAGCCATCAGGACCTGGGATTTTCTTTGTTGGTAAATTTTTATTTACATTTCCAATTTCACTCATTGTAATTTAGAATTTCTACATCTTCTACATTTCACTCTGGAAATTTGTTTTATCTAGGAATCTGTCCATTTCTTCTGTGTTTTCCATTTTATTAGAGTACAAGTTCTCAAAGTAGGTATTGATGATCCTCTGGATTTCTCCTGGATCTGTTGTGACTTCACCTTTTTCATTCTTAATTGCATGGATTTGAGCCTTTTCTTTCCTTTTTTGGAGAAGGTTGCCTAAAGGTTTATTGATTTTATTTATTCTTTCAAAAAACCAACTATTTAATTCATTGATTTTTTTTGTATTGTTCTCTTAGTCTCCATTGCATTGATTTCTTATCTGGTCTTTATAATTTTCTCTCTGGTATGAGCTTTGTGTTTATTATGCTCTTCTTTTCTAGGAGCTTGAGGTTTTGCATTAGGTTGTTTATTTGAGTTCTCTCTGTTTTCTTATTATGGGCATTCACTGCTATGAATTTCCCTTATAGAACTGCTTTCTTTGTGTCTCCTAGATTCCTGTATGTTATACTGGCATTATCATTTACTTTTAGAAACTGTCTAATTTCTTCTTTAATTTCCTCTGTGACCCATTGGT
This sequence comes from Heterocephalus glaber, assembly GCF_053883595.1. NCBI lineage: Eukaryota > Metazoa > Chordata > Mammalia > Rodentia > Bathyergidae > Heterocephalus > Heterocephalus glaber. The sequence continues at coordinate 2,405,274 of NW_028258303.1, forward strand.
TGTTCAGGAGGGTGTTAATCAATTTCCATGTGTTTGTGGGGGTTTTCCAGTTTCTTATGCTATTGATCTCCAATTTTCTTGCACTATGGTCTGATAATATACAGGGGGTATCTTCAATTCTTTTACATTTACTTAGACATGTCCTATTAGCTAGGATACTGTCTATTTTGGAAAATGATCCACATGCAGCTGAGAAGAATGTGTATTTTAATTTTGTGTGGTGGAACACTCTGTGAACATCTGTTAAGTCCATTTGTTCAATAACTTGGTTCAGTTCTAGAATTTCATTGTTAATTTTTTGTCTTGATCATCTGTCTATTTGTGATAATGGGGTATTAAAGTCCCCCACTACAATTGTATTAGTGCTTATTTTTTTGGGGGGGTGTCTTTTTTTGGTACCGGGGATCTACCTTGGGACCTTGTGCTTGTGAGGCAGGACCTGGAACACCCGAGCTAAATCCCCCTCCCCTTATTTGGTTTTTCATGTCCATTAATATTTGTTTTGTGTAGTTATAGTTGCAGGCATTCGTATTTGGTGTATATATATTTAGGATTGCCATCTCTTCCTCTTGGATTGTTCCCTTCATGAGGATATAGTGGCCTTCTTTTTCTCTCTGAATTAGTCTTGGTTTGAAATCTACTTTGTCTGCAAATAAGATTGCTACCCTTGCTTTTTTCTGGCTTCCAGTCATGTGGAGAACTATTTTGCATCCTGTTACTTTCAGTCTATGAATTTCTTTTTGAGTTAGGTGTGTTTCTTGTATATAGCATATTGTTGGGTTTTGCTTCTTAATCCATTCTATTTCTTTTGATTGGTGAATTGAGGCCGTTAACATTGATGGTTATAATTGATAGATATTGCCTCATCCTTGTCGTGATGTTTTATTGTTTTTGGCTCTTTTATTTCTTATTTTCCCCCCTTTCCCTTTAGTTTCTTGCCTTGTGGCTTTGCTCTGTTGGACCTCCTGGAGTTGTGACCTTCATTGTCTTTTTCTAGGATATTGTTTAGAATTGTTTGGAGTGCTGGTTTGGTCTTCATGAAATTTCTCTGTTCTTTGTTGTGGAAGAATCTAATTTCATTTGGGGAAATTTTTTATTTTGAACGTTCTTTCTCTTTCCCATCTTTCCCTTCTTACCTTCTCCTCTCCCCTCTCTACTCCCCTCTTTTCTTTCCTGTCTCCCCTCTCTCCCTTTTCCTCTCCTCCTTTCCCTCTCCAATTTCCCCTGTCCTCTCTCCTCTTCTCTCTCTTACTCTTTTTGTCTGCCTCTCTTCTCCCTTTCTCTGCCTATCTCTATCCATCTCTTCCTCTCTCCTCTCTCTTTTCTTTCTCTTCTTTTCTCTTCATCTTTTTCTGTTTTTGAAGTGCTAGAGGTTCAGGCCTAGGACCTCCTGCATGTTAGGCTAGTACTCACTGAAACACATACACACCCAGCCAAATTTTTCTCTCCTTCATGAGTTGTCATTTTCCTTTTTGAATGCATTGCAATTTTTAAACTTTTTTCAGAGCATCTTTAGGTTTGCAGGGAAAACTGGGTATAACATACTGAGATTTGTTATATATATATATATATATCCCTCACCCCCACATATGCACAGTCTCTCCCATTTTTTTCTACATCCTTTACCAGAATGGCACACTTATTATGACTGATGGACCTACATTGTCACGTTGTTAAGAGTCAGTAGTTTTTATTGGTCTTCATTATTCCCACCGTACAATGTGTGAGTTTGGAATGGTTGAGAGTGACACATACCCATCATTGTAGTATAGATCCATTTTATCAACCTAATACATTTGGTCTATTCATTCTTCCCTCCTCCAATTCTTAGCAATCAGTGGTCTTTTTACTATCTCCTTAGATTTGCTTTTACCAGAACTTAAGATGGATGAAATCATATTCTAGGTAGCCTTTGATATTGGCTTCTTTCACTTAATAAAATACATTTAGAGTTCCTCCGTGTCTTTTAAGGCCTGGATAGTTCATTTTTTTAGCACTGAAAATAATTAATTGCTTGGATTTACTAAAGCTTATTTTTTCATTCATCTTCTGCAGAACATAAATGTTGACAATTGTGAGCAAATCTGCTATAAAATCTATGTAGGTTTTATGGATGTAAGTTTTTCACTCCTTTGGGTAAATTATATGGGCTATAATTTTTGGATTACTTGGTAAGAGTATGTGCAGGCTTTTAAGAAACTATCACTTAAATTTGGCCTTTGATTTTAAATATTTAATTTGTTCCTATAAACTTTGTCAATAAAAAAAATCATTGGTTTAAAAAAAAAAAAGAAACTATCAGTCTCTCTTCCAAAGTGATTGTACCATTTTGGATTTCTACCAGCAATGAATGAGAATTTTTATTACTTCATATCTTTGCTAGCATGTGATGTAATTGGTGTTCTGGATTTGGTCCATTTAGATAGGTATGGAATGGTATCTAAATATGGTTCTGATTCATAGTCCCTTGATGCCACATTATGTCACATATCTCTTATTATGTTTCTCTGTCTGGGTAAGGTGTCTGTTAAGGTCTGTTTACTCATGCTTTAAATAGTAGGATTGTTGTTCCTTTGTTGAGGCTTACAAGACTTTTCTGGCTGGGTATAGTGGCATATGCCTTTCATCTCAGTTACTTGGAAGGCTGAGCTAGGAGAATCCCTTGAGCCCAAGAGTTTGACAGTAGCCTGGGAAAAGCATAGTGAGCCTTCCATTCTTCTGTCAGTGTTGGAACTACACCTATTTTAAGCTGAACAAATTATGGTTTTGGGGGACTCTCCTGTGCATTGTTGGTTGTTTACCACCATCATTGGACTCGATCTACTCAGTGCTAGTAGCACTCATCCCCCAAGTTGTGATAACAAAAATAACTCATAATATTTCCAAATATATCCTGAGGGTGACAACAGTTCCTAGTTGGAAAGTACTTCTCTAATGTTTTGAAACAATTCCTTTTACTTTTCAGGTAATTTTATTGCATGGATATAATGAGTAAGCCTCAACTGAGAATCCTATAGGGAACCTCTGAATGTCTTCAGAGTTCTTTCTCTATGCTGCTATCTCCATTTTCCCAATTTCCTGTGAACTCTAACTGGACTGCTTTTCCTAATTCCCTGGGGTTTTTTCTAAAATTAGAGTCTCATTAGGCTCTTTTTTGGGTTCCTTCACATGTGCTGCAGACTGGAAACTTGCTCAGAATCTGTGAGACTTCACTTATTTACACCTCATCTTTTAGTGATCACTATTGTTTGTGTCTGACATCCAAGGATCCATATATTTCTTTCTAAATTATTAGTTGTTTAATTCAAGATAATAATTATGGTCTCTGTCATTTAATCTTGGCCAGAAAGAGTGTCTTTTGTTTGTAATTTTTAGTATATTCTGAAAGAGGAGAAAAACAGAGAGAGAGAGAGAGAGAGAGAACTCATATTTATACTGCACTGGCAAGTTTGAATGCCCTTCATTTTAAAATTTATTCTCTGTTGGCCATTTATACTTAGAAAGAAAATGATATCATGCTCAAATATTAATTTTAAAATATGCATGTCTATTTTGTTAAAAACTTTATTCAAAAGATTTAGACTTAAAAGTTTCCTTTATCTTGAAATAAAATCTTGGATTGAACTTGTGGGAACGTATTTGCAAAAGTAACTGGTTTCTGTCTTGAATTACTATATTCTTATCAATAGAATAGCAAAGTATAAATGAGAATTGAAATGAATTCATATTAACCTTTTCCAACTAACTAGGATTGGAATATGTAACAAAGAATTAGAAAAATATCTGCAAGGAATTGAATTAAAACATTTCATTGTGTCTCCTTGTATATTGAATTAAGAATTAAATATATGTGCACATTTTGTCATGTGGAATATTATCTAATATTACTATAAGTTGAACTTGACACTATTCAGTTTCTCACCCTTTAGTCCTGCTCATAGTTTTGGAAGATCCTACACTCTACATTCTCAGCTTGAGTCTGTAATCCCAGTACTCAGGAAAATGAGGCAGGAAGATTGATGCAAGTTTGAGGCCAGTGTGGACTAAATAGTGAGACCCTGACTCAAGAAATAAAAAAAAAATTTTAGAAATTTTTAAATTGAGATTAACCTTTGAGATTTGAGTTCTGTGTTTCCAAAATGTGAGCTATTCCAAGGAATAATTACAATATCACAAAAAGACAGTATTAATGTTTTCAAAATTAGCCTAACTTCTTAAATCTTCCACATACTGCTCCAATCAAGTTTCATCATTCATAATAATTTAGTTTTTGTTTAGTGTTGTTTGTTGGTAAAGTATGAGTAACCACCAATAATTAGATGAAAGCAACAAGTTTGCTTTTTTCCCATGATACCACCAGGCACTATATAAAAGCAAATTTAAGAATACTTCTACTTTCTTAAGGAAAAAATGAATAAAAACAAATACATAACCTTTTTCTTATGAGTTCAATGGAGTGCATTATCATTTTAAAGCTTTCTGATGAGATTCACTCAGCTGTCCTGAGTGAAATGTAATGAGCGAATTCTTTTTTAAAAATTAATTTTATTGGTACATTTTAGGTATACAATATAATGACATTCATCACTGGGAATTTGTACCTTTACATAATCTCACTTGGTTCTTATTTTTTCCCCATTCCCCTTCCCTCCCTTCAAAGCATTCAGTCCACACTATTTACAAAGACTTTGTTTCCATTTTTCCATTTTCTCATATTAATTCCGTTCCCTTGTTTCCTTTCCCCTACCCCTCCCACTTCCCCTTCCCCTTTGCCCCTTTTCTTCCTATTTCACCTTATCTATTATAACTTTTAGCCCTTATTCACACTTTCAGTTTCTCACACCAGAGAAACTATTTGGTATTTACACATGCATGTCCTATTTATTCCACTTAAGAATATTACCCCAATGTGTATCCATTTAGCTATAAATGTCTCTAATTTATCACTATTTATGGCTGCATAGTACTCCATCTTATTAAAAAAAAACACATTTTCTTTATCCAGTCTCCAGTTGATGGGCATTTGGGCTGTTTCCAAGTTTTAGCTATCACAAATTATGCTGCAATGAACATAGGTTCACATATATCACTGTGGTATGATTCTTTTAATTCCTTGGGGAAGATCCCCAGCAGGGGAATAATGGGGTCAAATAGGACTTCCAGTCCTAGTTCTTTGAGGTATCTCCATGCTGATTTCCACATTGGTTACACCAGTCTACACTCCTACCAGCTGTGGAGCAGTGCTCCTCTTTCCCCACAGCCTGCCAGCATTTGTTGTTGGTTGATTTCATGATAGCAGCCATTCTTTCTGGGGCAAGGTGGAATCTCAGCATTGTTTTCATTTGCATCTCTCCAAAGACCAATGATATTGACTATTTTTTCATATGCTTATTTGCTATTTCCACTTCTTTGAGAAATGTTTGTTCATTTCATATGCCCATTTTTTGATTGGGTCTTTAAATTTGGGAAGTCTGATTTTTTTAAAGTTCTTTATAGATTCAAGATAGTAGACCTTTGTCTGAGAAACAGCAGGTGAAAAATTTTTCCCACATTGTGGGTTGTCTCTTCACACTGTTGGTGGTTTCTCTTTCTGTGCAGAAGCATTTTAATAGGAAGAGATCCCACTTAATGATTATTTGCACTAGTTCACAGGCAACTGAGGTTTTGTTCATAAAATCTTTTCCTACACCAATATCTTCAAGAGTTCTACCTAACCTCTGTTCCAGCTGGTTCAGCGTTTCTGTTTAATATTTAGATCATTAATCCATTTATATTCTAGTTTAGTGCATGGTGAGATATATAGGTCTAGTTTTAATCTTTGTCAAGTTGAAACCCAATTTTTCCAGCACCATTTTTTAAAGAGGTTATCTTTCCTCCAATGAGGGTGTTTGGCTCCTTTGTCAAAGAAGAGATCATTGAGTGTGTCTGCAGTTGTTTCTACATCTTCTAATCTGGTACACTGATCTTCAGGTCTGTTTCTTTGTCAGTACTATGTTATTTTTATCACAGTAGCTTTGTAGTATAGCTTCAAGTTGGGGGTTGTGATACCCCCTGCCATATCTCTGTTGCCTAGAATTGCTTTTGCTACTCTAGGTCTCTTCTTATTCCAAATGAGTTTTTGGATTGTTTTCTCAAGGTCAGAGAAGTATGCTGCTGGTATTTCAATTGGGATTGCATTGAATCTAAACAGCAGTTTTGGAAGTAAGGCCATTTTCTCTCTTTTGATTCTTCCTACCCAGGAGCAAGAGATATCTTTCCATTTTCTGATATCATCTTCAATCTCTCTTTTCAGAGTGTTATAGTTTTCAGAGAAGAGGTCTTTTATTTCTTTCGTTAGGATGATTCCTAGGTATTTCATTTTTTTGGATGCTATTGTGAAAGGAATTCTTTGCCCTATTTCTCTCTCAATGAGGCTATTGTTTGTGTACAGAAAAGTTATTGATTTTTATGTGTTGACCTGTATCCAGCTACTTTACTGAATTTGGTTATTAAGTCTAGAAGACTATTGGTCGAGCTCTTGGGGTCTTCTGTATAGAGTATCATGTCATCGGCAAATAATGACAATTTGACTTCTTCATTTCCTATCTTAATTCCTTTAATTTCTTTCTCTTGTCTAATTGCTGTGACTAATGTTTCCAGAACTATATTGAACAAGAGTGGTGATAGTGGATATCCTTGTCTTGTTCCTGATTTTAGTGTAAAGGATTTCAGTTTTTGACCATTTAGTATGATATTGGCTGTTGGTTTGTCATAGATGCCTTTTATCAGATTGAGTTAGAGACCATCTATCCCAATTTTTTATGGGGTTTCTATCATGAATGCATATTGGATTTTCTCCAATTCATTTTTGGCATCTATTGAGATAATCATATGGTTTTTGTCCTTGGCTCTATTGATATAGCATATTACATTTATTGATTTGTGTATGTTGAACCATTACTGTATCCCTGGGATGTATCCCACTTGGTCAGGGTGTATGATCTTCTTGATAATGTTCTCCATTCTGTTTGCCAGTATCATATTAAGGATTTTTGCATCTATGTTCATTAGTGAGATTGGCCTATAGTTATCTTTTTGGTTGGGTCTTTCTATACTTTGTGGATCAAGGTGATGCTTGCTTCCAGGAATGAATTTGGGAGTACTGCTTCCCTTTCAATTTCATTGAAGAGTTTAAACAGTTATGGCAGTAGTTCCTCTCTAAATGTCTTGGAGAATTCAGCAGTGAAGCCATCAGCACCCGGGCTTTTCTTAATTGGTAAGGTTTTTTTGTTTTTTGTGGTTTTTTTGATGTTTTTAATTACATTTTCAATTTCATTTGTTGATATTGGGTTGTTTAGAATTTTTAGGTCTTCTTTGTTCAACTTTGGTAATTCATATATGTCTAGGAATCTGTCCCTTTCTTCTGTGTTTACTCTCTTATTGGCATATAGGTTCTCAAAGTAGGTGTTGATGATCCTCTGAATTTCTGCTGGGTCTGTTGTCATTTCACCCTTTTTATTCCAAATTGCATAGATTTGTGCCTTTTATTTATTTATTTATTTTTGTTACCCAGGATTGAACTCAGGACCTTGCCCTTGGGAGGCAGGCACTGGAACCACTGAGCTAAATCCCCAGCCCTCCTTTTTTTGATAATGTTGGGTAAGGGTTTGTCATTTTGTTTATTCTTTCAAAGAGCCAACTCTTTGTTTCATTGATTTTTTTGTATTGTTCTCTTAGTCTCCATTGCATTGATTTTTCCTCTGATATTTTAATTTTCTCCCTTGTATGAGCTTTGAGTTTGTCCTGCTCTTTTTTTTTCTAGAAGCTTGAGGTTCAGCATCAGGTTGTTTAATTGGGCTTGTTCTGTTTTCCTAATGAGTATTCACAGCTATGAATTTCCCTCATAAGACTGCTTTCATTTTGTCTCATAGATTCTGATAGGCTGTATTGTCATTGTCATTTAATTGAAGGAACTGTCTGGTTTCTTCTTTAATTTCCTCTGTGACTCATTGGTTATTCAGAAGTGTGTTGTTCAATTTCTATGTGTTTATGAAATTCTTGCAGTTTCTTTTGCTATTGATCTCCAATTTTGTCACACTGTGGTCTGATAATATACAGGGGATAACTTCAATTCCTTTTCACTTACTTAAACATGTTCTATGAGTGAGCATGTGTTCTATTTTGGAGAACAACACGTGCAGCTGAAAAGAATGTCTATTCTGATTTTGTGGGTTGGAACACTCTATAAACATTGGTTAAGTTTATTTGTTCAAGAGTTTGATTGAGTTCTAGTATCTCTTTGTTTTTGTTTTTTTTGTCTAGTTGATCTATCTATTTCTGATAGTGGGGTATTGAAGTTCCCCACTACTATTGTATTAGTACTTATTTGATTTTTCATGTCCATTAGTATTTATTTCATATAGTTTGGAGCACTAGTGTTTGGTGCATATATATTTATGATTGTCATTTTTTCTTGGATTGTTCCCTTTTCAAGGATGCAGTGTCTATCTTTGTCTCTCCTAATCGGTGTTGGTTTAAAATCCACTTGATCTGCAAAGGGGATTTCTACTTCTGCTTTTTTTCAGTTTCCTGTCACATGGAGTATTGGTTTCCACCCTTTAACTTTCAGTCTATGAGTTTGTTTGGAATTAAGTATGTTTCTTTTATGCAGCCTATTATTGAATCTTGCTTCTTGACCCATTCTGCCACTCTATTTCTTTTGATTGGTGAATTGAGACTATTAACATTGATGGTTATAACTCATATGCATTGACTTGTCATTGTCATGACTTTTTCTTTTTGTTGGATTCTCCCCCTTTGCATTTAATTTCTTGTCATGCCCAATGGATTCATTTTGCTGGGCTTCCTGGGGTTGTGATCCACATTGTCTTTTCCTAGGATATTGTTTAAAAATTTTTGGAGTGCTGGTTTGGTATTCACAAAGTTCCTAAGGTGCTCTTTGTCATGAAAGTATCCTATATCTCCATCAATTTGGAAAGATAGTTTTTCAGGGTACATCAATCTGTGTTGGAAGCTGTTTTTCTTTAGGGCTTGAAATATGTCAATCCAAGCCCTTCTTGCCTTGAGGGTTTGTGTTCAGAAGTGTGCTGTGATTCTGATTGGCCTTCCTTTGTATGTGATTTGTTTCTTTTCTCAAATTTCTTGTAAAATTTTGTTCTTGCGTTGGGTTTCTGGACTCTTAACTATTATATGCCTATGTGTGGAATTTTTTTTTTTTAATCATGGCTACTTGGAGTCCTATATGCCTCACTTATCTCTATATCAAGTTCATTTCTCCTGCTTGGGAAGTTTTCTAACATCACTTCTGTGAAGAGTTGTTTTCATGTCCTCTGCACTCTTTCCTGTTTCTTCATTAACTCTCATTAGTCTTATTTTATTCTTCTTTGCATCGTCTACCTCCTGCTGGATTTATTTCTCATGGCCCCTTACTATTTTAAAGAAAGTTTTCTTTTCCTAGTCACTAACTGCAATCTTATCTTCTGTATCTGAAATTCTGTCCTCACATTGGCTCATTATGCTGCATAAACTTTCAGTGGAGTTTTTAATGTCTTGGAAATCTGTTGCCAAGTGTTTTATGGATTCCATTTGTTTCCTATGTTGGGATTCCATCATGTTCCTCAGCTCCTCTATTTTTTTGTCTGTGTCCTCTCTAGATTTATTAATCATATCTTGCACTATGGGCACAATCTCTGTTGTTATCTGAGAAATTACTTCTGATTTCATTTTTTCCCAGTCCTCTTTTGTTGCCAGTTCAGGGAACCCAGGTGGTTGAATATTAGATTTTTCCATCTTGTTTCCCTTTGGGGCTGCTTTAGGTGATCTGCAAGTCTGGTTTTGAAACTTTTTAATTTGTCTTCTCCTTTCAATGGGGGAGGGGAGTGTGTTGCTTCTGCCAGTGCAGCTCACCTCCTCAGCACTGGGGAGGGGGGCCTCTGCTCCTTGGTACTGGGGCAGTGTGGTACAGTGGCCCAAAAGGCTCACCTCTTTGGTGCTTGGGGAGCTCTGCTCCTCATCACTAGGGGCAGAGGTATGGCTGACACAATTCTTTATTAAATGTCTGAAGCAAGGGCTAAGCCAGAAGTTTTGTGTGTAGGGTGCTACTTTGAGGAACTTCTGGGCAAAAGATACTCTGTGTAACACACATCACCAATGAGAAATGATCTCTAACACCTCTTCTATTAGTTAACAAACTCAAAAGAGCAGAAGAGTTAAAGATCATTGAAGAAAGTTCAGTAAATTCTGGAATTGGACTCCAGCTACCCCGTCAACCAACCCTGTAGCATGTATTACTAATTAGGATCTTTAAAATTAACCAAAAACTCTTAGATTTTAGGTTAGAGTTAATTTACCTACATACATACACACTCTACACACACCACATCAGGCTGAAACATTGTAAGGTAAGTTATAATGTATAAACCTGTGTCACAAATGTATTGCAGATTCTCCTCTTCTAAAACAAAGCTCCATATTTTATTCACAACTCCACCCTGCTCAAAGGTTTAGTTCATATTAAGATCAATAGTTACATGGCAACCCTCAGCCTAACAATGAGCATACACAGTCTGCTGCCATCTACTTCATGAATCTTAATTTCCTATTTCTCTATTGACTTTTCCCTTACTTATATGATTCTGCCTGTTTTTTCCTCTCAGCTCCATAGTTATATTTTTCTCCATCACCATAAGTGAATTCTTTTTTTCTTGGTGAGTGCTGAGGACTTCCATTTTCCTCTGCCCTCATCAACACATTTCCTGTGGCTGATACACTCACTGGACTTCAGTCAATACCAGTGTGCTGAGTTGAAAAGGGGGGCTGTGGTGAGGAGGTCAGCAGGGAAAAGACAGGAGTGTCAGGAGGAGGAGGGACTGGAGTAACTGCTGGATAGATGTGGGGAACATCAATTAAATCAAAATGATAGTTCATAGTCTCTTAAGAATCACATTTTTATTATTACACAAATAGCCATTTGAAGAAAGATCACTGGCCAAAGAAGAAAATGAAATCTAGTAAAAGGAAAGTTTAGAAAAAGACTTCAAATATTGAGATAAAGTATTCATTGTCTTTCCAAAACTGCCTTCACATTCTTTGATTTTTCTACTTCTATTGGAGTAGAGGATACGAACATTATAAACACCAAGTAAGATACCTCAAAGTTAGTTGCAAACCTTCCCTTAAGGCATCTATCTCTTTAGTGAGAGAGATAAATAACATATGCAAATTCCATATTTAAATTTTCTTTGTATAGAAACCCAGACAGCTTGCCCTTTGTACATATGTATTTCTCCCTGCTAGGTGAGGGAGAAATCAACTCAAATGATACCTGGTGAGTGCTCGCATGGACAGAGCTCAGTGGCTTGGCAGACAGGAAGAGGATCCAGACTCTCTGAACATATCAGACAGAACATGTCTGAACATGAATGCTACTTTCCCACCTGCATTTTCATTCCATCCTTTTGCCTCCTCCTTGCTCATTATCATCAAGCAACTATTGATCACCACAGAGGATCAACTGACAAACTTGAAATACGCCCTTGTTAGGCAGAGAATTGGAACCTGCACTAGTAATATTCAGATGTTGTTTGAGTTTTTACAGGGAAAGAATGGTTATGTTCTACCCTTTGATCGGTTTTTGCCTGTTGTTACTCTGAAGTGTTTTGTTCATTGTGATTAGAAAAATCATAGTACTGTCTCTTCTGGAGAGAAAATGTCTTGATTTTGGCAGATTTTAAAACAAAACTTTTTGCAAAGAAGTAAAAAAGGATAATTTAGAAGAGAGCTTTGTTTTCCCCAAGTCTCTTCAAGTGATAGATAACTGTACAAAATGAAAAGTTGGAGCAAGCACCAGCAGTCACTATTGACCCTGCACCCACAAGAGCTCCAGCAGAGCAGCTCCCCAGGGGAGATTTCATACCCTGGCTCATTCTACATTGAAGAGAAAAAATGATTTCCATTCTAAATTTTATTCTGTTTAAGACATCCTTAAAGAATTTCAAGACTTTCTTAATATCACAGAGAGCTAAGTTATATAGAAATTAATATACAGTCAGAGAGGGATTGGGCCTTCAAGGAAGTCAGAACAACAACAAAAACATCAGGATTGTGGGTGGAGGAGAATCTGAAGAGAGCTAGGCTTCTGGATGGAGAAGCAATAGGAAGGCCTGCATGTCTTTCTAGAGATAAATAGCAACTTGAGATTATACTATAATTAGCAACACCTGGTCCTGTGGGTCTATACAAGTATCAGATGCATAGATGGCTAACTAGAACATCTGCACCTATGCTCACCACCCTTTTTAAGAATTCCTTTAATCTTTCTGTATACCCTTGCTGCATAACTTGTTTTCTTCCTGGAGCAATAGTAGCTTTGTGACTGTACTTGTAACCCTACAGGTTGATTTTAGTTTGACCTATATTGTACTCTCATTGTGACTCTGCTGTATAAATTACCCTTGACCAAAGGTGTCAGTGGTCACCCACTCATGACCCCTCCTGGAAATCCAGGAAATAGTGTTCTCCTTATTTCTAATACAAGTCTCTTAACTTTCTCCTTTAGTTCGTGACTTCATTACTTAATGTTGTAAGACCACAATCTTGGCACATCTGACATCTAACGGCTTGGGAATCATATTTTTTCTATATCAATCCATGTGTGACCCATCACAAAATGCTCCTTCCAAAGTTAATTGACATTATCCATTCCTGTTTATTAGACTCAGACCTCCACACTGGCCCCACTCATGGCCTTATACACAAGCATGTACATAATATTCATAGAGAAGATCTTAGCATCTTACATTTAAATTTCTTACTTTATTTTCAGGTTGAAAGTGAAATTGCAGAATTTGTAAACCTGTACCACAGATCCTGGCCTTTATTGTAGGACAACCCACAAGTTGTCAATTTCCACTTGAGTTTACTAATTCTGCAAATATTTGAGTACTCATGTAATAGTAAAATTTTACAGAATGATCTATAACTTCATGGAGATTGTATTCCAGGTAAAGTTTATTTACTATATTATCCTATTTAATCTCATTAAGGTTGATAACTTATTTTTGTCTCCTCTTTGTGTGGATAACTAAAATAAAGTTCAAAGTCACATTGTCATTGTGATACAGAACCTCCCAATGGTATAAGGAAAATAATATAACCCCCAATCTGTTAGATGTTAGAAACACTGAGTTTGTGTTCCCCAAAGTCAGAGAATGAACTCTAAGGAACAACAGAGGTTAAGAGTAGGAAATATTTATTGAGAGGAGAGATTTTTAACTCCTGTGAGGCAGGATATGTCCCAAGTGGGTGGCCAAGGACCCCACTTCACAGGGGAGCAAAATTATTAGGTGGGAAGAATGTGGGACACAACCAATAAGATGTACAAGTATAATTACTTAGGTAATATTGATCCAATGGGGAAGCAGATCATGTAGTAAATGTATATGGAAAGAGCAAAGACCTTTTCTAGGAAATAATGGATTTAGGGGTCTTGATCACCTACCATGGTGACTGATATTTATCTAGACTTTATTAGACCAGGTGTTACCACTTATCTCACCCCTGGTCATTCTGTCTTTATCTTAAGGCCTGGCTTCGAACAGATGTGCCTGTGGCCACAGTTGTAATGTGTTTACATCTTTTGAACTGACTCTTTTGAGGGCCCAACCTTATTTGACTTCCCATAATATTTCTACCCAACTTAACTGTCTATAATAATTGGACTGGATACAAGGGATTTCTCTTGAAAGGAGATGGGAAACATTGAGTCACCTCATTCATGTAATAAGTTCACTGACTCCTGGCACAAATAATTGTTAAAATTCATGAGTATAAGGCACTGAAAAGACTTAGAGAACAGTACACTTGGAGTGTGAATGTTCAGGGAGTGAGACTTATTATGGTCTGGAGTTGGGTACATTTATATGGCCTTGGTGGTGAAAATCTGTAAAATGTATAAATCCATAGAAAATTCAATTTACAACTGAAAGACAATAGCCTCTTCTATAAGTGATAGCCATGCACAGGGAGAAAGGCTTGCTTTACAGGTGAGGGGTGATGGCTTATTCAGGGCAAGAGCTCTTCTCTACAGGCTTATTGTTTCTTTAAAAGCTTAGTTGTTTTGTTTTTTTTAAAATGAGTTTTCTGGAAGGGAAAAATGATCCAATAACATTTTTGTCCAGAAACTGTAGTTTTTCTTAAAATTCTAAATTTATGATTTTCTTTTCTCCTTTTTATATATTTAAAAGTTTTTTTAAAAAATTTGTTAGTAAACGTGTGTGCTTCCTCATGATAACATTCATTGTTGGGAGTTGCTATGGGTACATCATACATCGTGATTCTTTTCACATCTTCTTTGTCTTAGTTACTTTTCTCACTGCTGACACAAAATATCCAATACCCAAGTTAAAGGAGAAATGGTTTATTTTGGCTTGTAGTTTGTAGAACTTTCAGTCCACAACTGGTTGGCTTCAAGGCAGAGCAGGTCAGAGGCAACAGCAGACAAGCAGCAAAACAACAGAAGCAGAAGTAGCATGCGATGGTAGTAGCCCTCTTTCTGTCCCTTATTTATCATCCAAGCTACTCACCCATGGGGTGGGTAGCACTTGCACCCAAGGGTGGGGCACCCTTAATCCCAGAATCACCTCCAAAGAGCCCCACTTCTGACTGCATGAGGATTTTGGGGGGGCATCTAGATAGAAACCATAACACTGTTCTCCTCCCCTCCCTCCCCACTCCCTTCATTGCCTGTTCTTCTTTTAATTTGGGAATATCTTTCTTTCTGTCTTATTACCTATGTTTTATTTTGCTTTTTAATTTATTTATATTTTGGGTTTCTCATATAATAAAAACCATGTGACATTTAAGCTGTCTAATTTATTTCTAATAATTTTATGATATCAAAGTGCATCCATTGTCATACAAATGGCTCAAATTTATCCCTTTTTATACCGGAGTAGTATTTCACTGTTTATAAAGACATTTTCTTCATCCATTCATCTGTTGATGGATATATATACCACTTTTAAGATTTAGCTCTTAAGAATTTTGCTGCCATAAGCATGGGTATAAAACTATCATTATAATAATGGTGTCTTCTTTCATCCTACCTCTACATGACTAGGAGCAAGAGGGGCTACTATAATTCATGAGCAAATCAAACTTTGCAGAAGTAAAAGTGAAATTGAAATTGTGGTCAGTTTTTCTCAACCAAAACTGAGAGAGAGAAAGAGAGAGAGCTAGCTATATTTCTCCATATATTTTGGTTATAATAATTACACTACCCACGTGTACAAGCAAGAAATATTTTATTTCCTTTCTTATCTTTCTTCTTCATCATCCACTTCTAGCATTATTTCAGACCATCATTGTTTCTCTGATAATATATTCTAATAGTGTCCTAAATAACAATAGCTTCAGTCATTCCATAATCTCCCGATTGATTTTCCACAGTTACTGAATTTATTAAAAATTGAAATCCAATCATGTTATTTATTTTCATGTCTCTCAATTACCTACACAATAAATACCCACCAAACTATCCCTGTCCCTCTCCCATAGACATTTCTTGTTACATCTATAAAGCTAACTATAATTCTCTGAGTCTGAATGGGGCCTAATTGTAAAATGGCAAAACCACTGTGGAAAACAATTTTCTGTTTTCTTATAAATTTGAACATATACTTTACATAAGAAATAGCAATTTCACCCCCAAATATTACTCCAAGAAAAATAAGTATACAATGATCCGTATGTTACAGGGTAGCATGGGTCCTTGCTTCAGAAGAAATGAAAATTAAAACTAACATGTAAATTTGCATAAGTTTTAATTAGAAAGTAAGAGAGATAATAGAAAAAGTCCCCAGATTAAGTAGCTGCAGAGCTGAAGGAGCACACTTTCGTAACATAGTTGCACCCTGGCCTGCTCAGAAAAACAGGAGGCTAGATTTTAAGGATTATCACAGATGGGGTTGGGTCCAGTTGATTATTATCTCATTCACAGTTTTGTAGCTCAAGTTGAATTCTTGTTACTTGAAGGACAATTTAGTTCCCCTGGGAAGAATTTTCTGACTGAAGAAGCAATCCAATTTCTATAGAAGGAATCCTTATGGTTTGAAGGGCAATCATGTTCATGTGAGGCTCTGATGGAATCCAAGTTGATCATCGATTTGGGACAATGAAGATTGCATTAGTCAACTTTCTGTAACTGGGACATTATACCAAACATCCAAAACTTAAAGGAGGAGAAGTTTAATTTGGCTTAGATTTTCTGAAAATTTAGTCTATGGTTGACTGAATATCATGGCAAAGGAGCATGTTGCTCAGTGTTTTGTGGCTGAGAAGCGGACTGAGGGAACAGTGCCATAGAAGAAGACCAGACATAGTCTCCAAGGCCATGCCTCCATAATCAACCTCCATAATCACATCTAAGTGTGCTCTGCCAATTCTTGGGGTGGATCCCAAAACAATCTAGTTGACACTCTATGCTAACTGCCATATCCAACCCCTTGTCCACAAATATATCTCCTTAAACCATAGTTGATTTATTTGTTTGTTTGTTTGTTTTGGTACCGGGGATCGAATTCAGGACCTTGCACTTGTGAGGCAGGCTGCAGAACCACTGAGCTAAAACCCCAGCCCAATCATAGTTGATTTAAAAATAAATACAATAGAAACTTCATAATCACCCCTAACAAAATATGTCTATCCTGTATATGACTGGAAATACAACAATCTCTTCCCCAAAGTCTCTACAGTTTCAATATTTTTTCAAAAGTTTACATCCCAATCTCTTCTGAAACTCAAGGCAAATTCTTAGCTGTGAACTTCTGAAAATTCAAAAGACATAAATAGTCACATTCCAAAATGAGGACTAGGGGAATAGAAAAGAATTAGACTAAAGCAAACTAAACATGAACAGGGAAAAATTTAAGTTCTGTAGCTCCATGACTGGACTGTAGGTACATGGTATTGAGACAAGTGTTTCAGAAGAATTGGGCAGCTCCACTTCTATGATCTCTCTGGTTTGATTCCATATACCTTCTCTTTTGGATGGGTTCTACTCATCAACTTGCAGCTTTTATTACTTTCCATATTCCTGATGTCTCCAACTTCCTGTGGTCTCTACTGAAACTTTAATTTCCACATCTTCACAAATGCTTTCTAAAGGGTTCCTTCCCTTGAAATATAGGTGGAAGCCTCTATGCTCAATTTTTGCATTCTGCATGCCAAAAAAGCATTCATCACATGGAAAATTTTAGGCTCTGCTGTAAGCAGAAAGAAGAGATAGGTTCTCATTTGGTCTCTGATTGACTGTGTGCCTCTGCAGAATGAAATGAATGTCAGGGAACCAATTCCCTAGGGAAACTTTCTTGAGCAGGGGCCCAGGGTCTCTCTTATCAAATGAAAGGCTTGCACTTTTATACCCTTGATCCCTTGATGGGTGAAATCTGGCTGATTTCTGAGATGCCCTGAAAGCATCTTTCTTCTTGTCCCTGTACAAAGTAACTTGTTTCTTTCTAATGGCAGTATTCTCTTTGACAACCACATCTCCTTTGACCCTAGATTTATGTGTTTCATTTGGGGCCAAATTTAAATTTTTCCACTTTTCCTGTTCTGTCTTTTCTCTGATTCTCACACAATCAGGCTACAAGCAGCTAGCAGTACCCATGCTACAGTCTGAATGTTGGATTTTTTGAAATTTCCTTTGCTGGATTAATTAGTACACCAATCTTAATCCCAGTTTCCTGCAAAACCTCAGCACATGGACAAAAATGTAGATAAATTTTCCTCCAGAGTGTAATACATATGACATATTATCCAATTCCCAGTGGAGTCCTTGCTCCCAACTGAAACCTTCTGAGCCTTGCCTTTACTGTCCACATTCCAGCAGCATTCTGATCTTGTAAATTTTGTGCAGAATACCCATCTGGCTCTTCTTACAGCTTTCTAAGACTTATATACTTTGCATCTCAAAACCTTTCAAACTCTTCCAACAAGTTTCTTCCTAAGGCTTCTAAACTACATGGTCAGATAGAATCACAACCATGACTTCACTTCTCCAACACTGATTTTCTGTATTATTCAGCCTTCCTGTCACTGGAAGACAGTAGCAGACACCCACAGTTTAAAGGAGGGAAGGTTTTATTTGGCTTATGCTTTCTGTGGATTCAATCAAAGGATATCTGGCTCCAAGGAGAAAGTATGGCAGAAGGGTGTGACAGAGCAAATATGCTTAGTTCTTTGTTGCTGGGGAGCAGAGCAGGTGAAGAGAAGTGTAGGGAGAACATATATTGAACCCCAAGGCTATGCCTTTGTGACTCACCCAGACACACCAGGAGTTTTCTCCAATAATCCCACACCAAATCAAGTTGACATTACACCCTAATTGCCACAGAAGCATAGCTAAATGTCCCTGTAAATCTCTTATTCTGGTGCCATCAGTCTTGAAGGGTAATGAGATAGTGTAGGTAGACTTAGGACTAAAAAAATCCTAAATTACTGTTTGAAGAGCCAAGAAAAATTTGACCCAGAATTTTACAAAATGAAAGCCAACCTTTCTTTAGTTTTAGTTACCTGTTAGGCATCTATCCACACAAGTGGAGTCATTTTTTAAAGCAAAAATAGCTTTAAGTCCCTGACTGCCTCAGAAGAAAACAAAAATAATATTTGTAGTGAGTAATAAGCTAAGGGCCCAGGAATCCATTTGTTCTTTGTTCCTCCCTACAATGGTCACTATGTCATGATTATGTCACAAGCAACTCTCTTTCCAATAGCAGAAACACTGAAAACAATTTAAATAAACCATTTAGTGTTGTGGAGCTATATTTTACTATCCATACAACCCTGTTGTCAAAGTTTTGGAATTCTGCTGCCTGATTGATGTCATATTAGTAGTTTATATACGGCAATGTTAAGAGTAGATGTACCATGAAAATTTACAACTACAAGTCAAAATTTTTCTCCTCTAGAAAACTAGTTTTAAAACATTTACCAATACACCATTAATTTTATTTACAGTATGGGATTCTTACACATAATAAATTACAAACTACAAATACATACAAAAGTTTGGTGGTAGTGGGAGGCTGATTGCTTGAAAGAACATAAGGGAAGTTTGAGAAGTGATGGAAATGTTCTATATATTGATTCTGGTAGGAATGTATTTGTCAAAACTTTTCAAACTGTGCTTTCTAAATGAGTGCATTTGACTGAATGTATGTGTGTGTATGTGTGTGTGTGTGTCTCTGGGTGCATTTGTCTGAATGTATATATATGTGTGTGTGTGTATATATATAATGTGTATATATGTGTATATATATATGTATATATTCATTCACTCAAATGCATATACACACACAGAGATACAAAATAAATTAGAAACCAAGACAAATTATTTCTAGCATTTTAATCTCTGTGAGGTTTTTATACCTTGTACTATAATGGGAAAGATTTACAAAATCAATCTCATTGCTTAAAAATCTTATTGCGTTTTAAAATGCCACCTCACCTTAATACTTTTCCTCTGATATTAGCTTAATTTATTTCCAGATAACTGTCCTAGGAGGTATGCCTAAGCAATTTTCTGGCTGGAGGTAGTATTAACTCCTAAAATCAATAGGAGCTTAATTCAGTAAGAAATAGAGATTCGAGTGACTAGAATAGTTAATACTACATCAGAAAAAGGTTAACTACTGGTAAATAGCATAATCAATAAGAAGATGCTCTAATGATTTGTCTTTTTTTGTGCTGATTTATTTGAAAATATTAAAAATATTTTGGATATATTATTGATGTTTATGACAAATTTGAGACTACCAATGAAAACAGAGTATTTTACACAAAATGACATGTTGCTGCCATTCAAATTTCAGTGTAACTGTATAAACTTTATTTCTGAAAAAAATTGCAAATTTAGCATTACATAGTGTATTTTACCTTTAACATACCCCATAAAAATGTAAGAAGTCCTCACATTTCTCTCAAGATATATATATATATTTATCTTTGTCTACTGTCCAAAAGAAATTGACCTCATGAGGAGATGCCACATATTTACAGTGATGATATCCATTAAAACTTCAATTTAAAATAGACATGATGTGTATTTATATCTATACACAATTTTTATTCATTTTCATTCTTTGCTTATGAATAATTATCCTTAACACTCAACCCAGAAATTGAATTCTTGGGAACTGCAAATTTCTTTGTAAAGATATGTACTTAATTTAATCGATAATGAGGAAAAATACGTTATCTATTTTCTATGAGAGCTGATCTAGAATATTCCATTATGTTTTCTTTCTGTATTTACCAAATCCACATCAAATCTCAGGCCTAATAAAAGTATATTCACTTTAACATCAATCTTTTCTGGGAAGGACTGCAGCAGACATGCTGGGGCATTTGCTGGGTCTCCATACCCCTGCTCTGGGTCCTGTTGCAGTTAAGTTCTGATCTCTTCCCTCTCTGCCTCAAGCCCCTCTATGAGTGACAGAGAAGAGTTCTCTTGATTCACATGCAACTGTAGTCTACAGGGACTCCTTGAAGTATTAAAGCAGGGAAAGGGAGTGAGGTTTTGCAGGAAACTGGGATTAAGATTGGTGTACTAATTAATCTAGCAAAGGAAATTTCAAAAAATCCAACATTCAGACTGTAGCATGGGTACTGCTAGCTGCTTGTAGCCTGATTGTGTGAGAATCAGAGAAAAGACAGAACAGGAAAAGTGGAAAAATTTAAAGGGGAGTAGCGATTTCAAGTAGAAGGAATCTAGGATTAGTACATAAAAGCTCCAGCCTCCAATCCTTCAGGTAAAGCTTTGCATGCATATGCAAAAATATTTAGCAGAGTGTTTCAAGTGAAATTCAGGTCAAGTTGCCCACGCTCATGACAAGTGCTCAGGTTTTTGTTTGTGTTTTATTTAAGCACACTTTCATTTTGTTTATTAGGTTCATTATTTCTTTAGTTATCACCTTGGAGCTAACCTACAATCTTATTGATCTTTTCGTTGTTGTTTCTTTTTATATTGTATTATAATTATATTATTATATGGTGTTTTCTTTTTATACTATCATATTACTTTATTTTATTGTTATTATAATATTATGTTATTGAATGTGATTTGAGTCATTTGTTGGAAAATAGATTCACATTTTGACCATAATACTAAGTGAAATAAATCACATATACAAGCTTTAAATATCACATAGTTTCTTTCATATGAAAAATCCAAAGTATAAACGATTTAAAGAGCAAAATAAAAGACAGTTGTCTTAGACACTTTCATAATCATTGTGATGGCTGATTGATTGTGTCAACTCAAGTAAATAACACTCAACTAAATTGTCTCAGCATAGTTCTGGCTGTGGAAGACCCACCCTGGGTAGGATTATCACCAGAATGCTGTAAAAGGGAAACAAAGAAAGGATTGCTTCTGTTTCCTTCAGAGAAGCTCTAGTCTTCCCTTCCACCTTGGATGTCTTCTTGTAGCTTTCAGTTCAGACTTTTCAGCCTCAGTAACAACACTGTCAGCCATCTGGTGGAGACTCTCCAGCCTTCCATTGCAAACCTCCTGATCCAGACTCCCACGGAACACTACAAGGAGCTCCAGGCCTTTGACAGGATCCTTTGACTCTCCAGTGTGCAGACTGACCTTTTGAATTCTTCCACACCTGACTCTGTGGGTGGCCATCATAAGCCAGTCTGTAAATTCTTATATACTTGTATATTTTGTATTATATCTGTTTCTCTAGTAAACACTAACTGATACACTCATTGAGACAGAACATCAAACACCCACTACTTAAAGGAGGAAATGTTTGTTTTGGCTCACATTGGAGTCCATGGTCAGTTAGCTCCAAACAATAAGCAGCACGTGCAAGATGCGCAACAGAAGAAATCTCTCACCTCATGTCATCTAGGAGACAGAAAGTGTAGATAGAGCCAAGGAAGGTAATCTAACCTTCTAGATCACACTGCCACTGACCTTGGCTCCACCTCCTAAAAGCAAGTCAACTATCCACTTCTTAATCCAGTCACCACTGAACAGCTCCACCTATAAGCACATGAGTCTCTTCGGGTACCATCTAGAAATAAGCCACAACCTTCTCCTCTCGGCCCCCAAAATATTCATGGACATCTCTTTATGAAAATGCATTTAGACTATCTCTTACAGTTAGCAAAATTTTAACAGTTCTAGTATTGCTGAAAAGTCCACATCCAAAGTCTACTCTTACAATGAAGGCAAATTTAGCTGTGACTCCTTGTAAAAAAAAAAAAAAAGAAGAAGAAAGGTAAACATAAATCTTTATATTTATGCATAAAATAGCACGAAGTAAGCATTCCCATTCCAAAAGGAAGAAGTAGAGGGATGAAAATCAAAGGAACCAAAGCAATACCAAAACCCAGTGGAGCAAGCATTAAATGCTCTAATTCCATGTCTAGTACATGGGGCATGTTGTGGCCATGAAACATGAACTTCAAAAGCCTTGGCAACCCTGCCCCTGCATAATTGCTGGTGGTTGTAGTCAAATAGCTTCTGTCTTGGTCTAGCTTTGCTCACTCCCATGGTTGTTTTCAGAGTTCCATGTTCCTCTGTCTCACCTGCAATTTTGACTTCACTCCCATGACTTCATGGACTACTCTCTTAGGGCACACTACCTGGCCTCCCCAGCCTTCTACTGAAATCTGGCAGAAGCTTCCCTGAACTCCATTCAACTCTTGTATTATGCATGGCTACAAAAATAAAAGATAGACAATAGGAAATAGGGAGATACCCCTTTTATAAATGGAAAGGGGACCCAAAGATGGAGGAAGCAAGGAGTAGAGGGAGGAAAAGGGAGCATACAAAGAATTAAAACATGTTATGTACATGTACCAACTTCCCATGATGAATGTAATCACTACGTGCTGCAAATATAAACTAATAAAACTTTTAAAAAACAGCACCATGAGCATGGTGCCAGTACCTTCCAGCTGCACCACCAGTAGCTAGACCTCTTTGAATTGTGGCTGTGGAAGCCTCTTAGTGAATGGATGACTAGGCACTATGCACTGAATCATGAAGAATCAGTTCCTTAGGCATGCCTTCTTGACCAGTGTGCCCTGTGGTGCTCTTCCCAATGAAAGGTCT
Source organism: Heterocephalus glaber (assembly GCF_053883595.1). Taxonomy (NCBI): domain Eukaryota; kingdom Metazoa; phylum Chordata; class Mammalia; order Rodentia; family Bathyergidae; genus Heterocephalus; species Heterocephalus glaber. The sequence continues at coordinate 2,428,402 of NW_028258303.1, forward strand.
TACATGCATGCTCCTTTGAGCTTTTAAAGTGTGGGGTCTTACTGATTCTTAAGATGTCTTCAAGCCATATTTCATGGTGCACTGATCCAAAGTACTTGCCTTCTTTTTAATTCTAATCATTTCAGCAACCAAACTCTCCCCTTTGTGGATGCTATCTTTCCAATAAAACTCAAAAGTTTTCAAATAGTCTTTTTGCTCCGGATTTTTTATATAAACCTGGAGAAAAGCAGCAACCAGAGTGTATGTTACAGCCTGATCATTAGGTTGCAATGAAATTTCCTTTGCCAGATTAATTACCTCATCATTCTTAATCTCAGTTTCCCAACAAAGCCTCAGGACAAGAGCAAAATGCAGACACATTTTCTGCCAGAGGAAGACACACATGGCCATGAGTCTTTGTTTTCACTTAAAACCTCTGAGCCTGGTTCTTATTACCTGCTATTTCATTAGCATTCTGCTCTCTGAACTCCAAATAAAATCTTCCATCAAACTCAGTTTACAGCATTTGAAGGCTGCTTCTACAGCCCTCATCTCCAACACTTTTCAAACTTCTCAGTGAACCAGTTCCAAAGGTTTGCAAACCACATGTTCAGGATAGTTTTATTGCAATTACCTCACTTCTCTGGTATCAAAATATCTTTCCTTATTGTTGAGACAAAACATCCACTACCTGCAATTTTAAAAAAGAGAGGTTTATTTGCACTTACCTTTCAGTCTATTGTCAGCTGGCCCCAAAGAAGAAACTGCATGGAAGAGAGGCATAGCAGAAAAAATTCTATTCATCGCATGTTAGCCAAGAAGCAGAGAGAATGGGGCAGAATCGAGGAAGGAGAATACTCTTCCAAATCACACCCCAAATGACTGGCCTCTTCTGACCATTCCCCACTTCCCAACAGAAAGTCAGCTGTCACACTCTTTAACCCAAACACCTTCTTAAAAACCTGCATATAAATTGCTTGTGAGGTTCTTGGAGGACATCTAGATATAAATCATTACAATGTATAAGAGAATATATAAGATAGATCTTTGTAAAATTAATTTTATTGGTACATTTTAAGTGTACAATATAACATTCATCACTGGAAATTTGTACCTTTATGTAATCTCTCTTGTTTCTTATTTTTCCCCATTCCTCTGCCCTCCTGTCAACCCCTCCAGCCCTCCCTATCTACAAAGACTTTATTTCCAATTTTTCATTTTCTCATATTTATTCCATTCCTTCTTTCCTTTCCCCTAGCCCTTCTACTTCCCCTTCCCCTTTGCCCCTTTTCTTCCTATTTCACCTTATCTATTATACCTTTTAGTCCTTATTTACACTTTCAGTTTCTCACACCAGAGAAACTATTTGGTATTTACAAATGTGGGTCCTATTTATTTCCCTTAAGAGTATTGCCTCAATATGCATTCATTTAGCTATAAATGTTTCTAATTTTTCAATCTTTATGGATGAGTAGTACTCCATTTTATTTTTGAAAAACTCCCATTTTCTTTATCCACTCTCCAGTTGATGGGCAATTAGGCTGCTTCCAAGTTTTAGCTATTACAAATTGTGCTGCAATAAACATGGGTGCACATATATCACTATGGTATGATTCTTTTAATTCCTTGGGGACTATCCCCAGCAAGGGAATAGCTGGGTCAAATGGGACTTCCAGTCCTAGTTCTTTGAGGTATCTCCATACTGATTTCCACAGTGGTTGCACCAGTCTACACTCCCACCAGCAGTGGAGCAGTGTTCCTCTTTCCCCACAGCCCCACCAGCATTTGTTATTGGTTGATTTCTTGATAGCAGCCATTCTCTCTGGGGTGAGGTGGAATCTCAGTGTTGTTTTCATTTGCATCTCTCAAATGACCAGTGATTTTAAACATTTTTTCATATGTTTATTTGCTATTTCTACTTCTTTTTCTGAGAAATGTCTGTTCATTTAAAGACCCATTTTTGGATTGGGTCTTTAAATTTGGGAGGTCTGATTTTTTAAGTTCTTTATAGATTCTGGCTAGTAGACCTTTGTCTGAGAAATAGCAGGTAACAAATTTTTCCCACATTGTGGGTTGTCTTTTAAAACTGTTGGTAGTTTCTCTTGCTGTGGAGAAGCTTTTTAATAGGAAGAGATCCCACTTGTTGATTGTGCTAGTTCACGGGCAACTGAGGTTTTGTTCATAAAATCTTTTCCTATATCAATGTCTTCAATAGTTCTACCTAACCTCTGTTCCAGCTGGTTCTGCGTTTCTGTTTTAATATTTAGATCTTTAATCCATTTCAATTTTAGTTTAGTGCATTTTAATCTTTGGCAAGTCAAAATCCAGTTTTTCCAGTACCATTTATTAAAGAGGCTATCTTTCCTCCAGTGAGGGTTTTTGGCTCCTTTATCGAAGATGAGGTGACTGAGTGTGTCTGGAGTTCTTTCTGCATCATCTAATCTGTTACACTCCTCCTCAGGTCTGTTTCTTTGCCAGTACCATGCTGGGTTTTTTTTTTTTATCACAGTAACTTTGTAATATAGTTTCAAGCTGGGGATTGTGATACTCCCTACCTTGTCTTTATTACCTAGAACTACTTTTGCTATTCTGTATTGTTTCTTGTATCAAATGAATTTTTGGATTGTTTTCTCAAGGTCTGTGAAGTATGCTGCTGGAATTTCAATTGGGATTGCATTGAATCTATATAGCAGTTTTGGAAGTATGGCTATTTTCACTATGTTGGTTCTTCCTTCTCAGGAGCAAAGGATGTCTTTCCATTTTCTGATATCTTCAATCTCTCTTTTCAGAGTGCTATAGTTTTCAGAGTTGAGGTCTTTGATTTCTTTTGTTAGGTTGATTCCTAGGTATTTCAATTTTTTGGATGCTCTTATGAAAGGAATTGTTTGCCCAATTTCTCTCAGTGAGTCTGGTTTATGTGTACAGGAAATATATTGCTTTTTGAGTTTTGACTTTCTATCTAGCTACTTTACAGAATTTGGTTATTAATTCCAGAAGACTTTTGGATAAAGAAGGATTGAAGTCCCCTTATTTGTTTGCTGTTCTACCTTCTGCCCACCATGAACTGTTTCTCTTCTGTGACGCTTGTCTGTCATGCCACCCTGCCTTGGAGCCAGCTGATCATGGACTGAAACTTCTGCAAACTGTGAGCCAACTATACCTTTCATCCTTTAACTTTAGGTATATTTTGTTTCAGCATTGAGAAAAGTAACTAAGATAGGCCTCCGGGCAAATATGAGATGTGAAATTGTGCATCTACATTTTTGCAGAGTTATAAAGACTAACATACTTACAGGTGCATGTGTAAAGATAGATTAGATATCAGATGTCATAATTGATATCTAGTAAGTCAAATTGATGATTTTAATCATTAACATCATCGTCTCTTAAAGATAGGCTCATCATTGCTCAGACTGCATCCTGCTCTGCTCAGGGAAATTTTAGATCCAAAGCAAAGGCACTGGTCAAGAGTCATTCCAGTTTATCCCATTGCTAGGCACTTTTTCCCGGTCATGTGTAGTAGGAGGCAGAATATACTCCAAGTATAAATTTATTTGTATTGTCTTAAATTGTAGTAATATATAGTGGCAGAAATAATACTGTTGTCAACAGTATAATCTGATGGTCACAAACAGATTATATTTCTTGCTGTTAAGAGTGTGCTATGGGGATTGAATTTAGACCAACTTGAACAATTACATGTAGTGCTTTATAGACCTGGACTTTCTGGTCTTATTTTCCAAGCTTTGGTGATCCTGAAAACCAAGGACTATGGATAATATTACCAAATTTGGAACAGACCTGCCTAAGCCACACTGTTCCTTTTATTTATTTGTTATAACTCTGAAATTCTAGAATTTATCTATTGCAACAGGTAAGGTAGCTAGGTGGCTTTTTCTAATAAATTACTCCATTAATGTTATCATTTTATACTTATGACTGAAAATAAAATTTTATATTAGCCTTCCAATTTCATCATTAGTTTTTGTTTTTAATTTGGCTATAGATAACATTTACAAAACCAGAAAACATCTACCTTATGAAAATTATTTGAATCCTTAGAACTTCCATTCCTATACCAGTTATTCTAACCTTATTCTCTTGTATGTAACTCCAGATGTCAAAAAAATATTAGCTTCATTTCTTTATTATTGGAAACTATTTTGCTGCATCTCGAATTTATCATTTCTTTTTTAAGTTAATTCCTTCCTCAAAGTGCACCATGGATACTGATTTTGTTTTTATCTTTTACATACCAATGATAGCAGGTCTTCACTCATTCCATTCATTTAAAATTAATTAAGAAGCTAATCTCAGTCTTTAAATTCAATAATTTTATGGTTATTTTAATTCAAATAGAAGTTAAATTTAGTCATGGAAATCATCAAAGATAACCTAATACTAAGGCAGTTTTTTATTGGTATTACTTTCAAATATCTTTTCCATTAAATAAAAGCCATATTCCTTTTTTTTTTCTTTTCTTTTCTTTTAATCTGCTCTGTGAGTTTTCACTGCTATTAGTCTAGTGCCTCAGCCCACAGAAAGACATCTTGGCATCTCTTGAGTTTCTAATGTAAAATTTCTTCATTATATCCAGAGATTTATATTGTATTTATCACAGTGCTTTCTTCTTCCATTATTCACCTACCTTTTTTTCCAATTATTCAGGATTCTGAATGATATTGCTTTCATTCCTCAGCTAGTCGAGATTTCTGTCTTTCGTTCAGTGTCTACCTTTAGAAGTTTTTCATTATCAACAAAATTTATTTTATTCAACCTTTATATAACTGTACAATAGCATGCTCTTTCTAAGTGATCTTTTTCTCATTCATTTCACTAGTACCTAGTTATTTTGCCTTTATGTCCTCCAAGAACTTCAATAGCACACAGATTTAATAATGTCTCTTACACTAGCTTTCCTAAAGAAAGCACTTCATCATATATCATCTTGTTCCAATAACCAAATATTCTAAGGTTGTAAGTGTTGCCTTTCAACATTCATTGTAATAATTCCAGACTTTGTAATTCTCAATAGAGTGTGCAGTTTGTAGTAAATTCTTAATCATCTATTAACTCAAATTGAACTGGATTAAATTTACATTTTTATGAGTGGCTATGGTAATCATAGCAATTGATATGAATGTCAAAATCTATGCATATACATTAATATTCTTGCTACATAAAAGATTGCATAATGTTCATTGTAGTAAAAGGAGCACTTGAACTGGAATAGTCTTAGCAAGGGACACTTTAAGTGCCACAGAAGTGCTGGTTCCATGAAGATCATTATTATACTTGTTAAGATTTTTTCTCAGGAGTCAGACTCTCCAGATTCAAATCCTGTTCCAAACTTGCTAATGTGATGTGTTAGGCAAGGTAATTAAAGCCTCTGTGGATCAGGATTTTCTCAGTTTTTTGTTCTGTGTTTATTTTTCATCTGTAAAATAGCTGCAATTATATCATCAGTTCTTAGGGGAATTAGTTTGTGATATATAATAAGCAGCGCAAAGTGTTAACTCTCATTTGAAAACTTTTGATTTTATACGATGGAACTTTCACTCATAAACATAAATGTCATGCTGAGTTTGCTCAGGCACCCTTATTGTCCTCTGTAGTAGCTAACTGAGTGGTTTCTAGGCTTCCGTGTGTGTTACCCTTATCCAATGACCTCTAAACGGACCAAGTTGGATTTGGTTCATCAAAAGCAATTTTTTTTCATTTGGGCTTTAGAATACCAGTGAGAGAAATGGTGTAGGAATGAGTGGACAGTTTAATTAAATTGTATGTGATTTTGTATAAAATTTAATTAAAACAGACAATCGAGTATGGTGGTTCTTAAAATTAAAGTTTCCATTTTGTTTAACAAAATGCCACAGGCTCTATCATTTCTAAACAACAGAAATTTGTTTATCATATTTCTGGAGGCTGGAAAGTCCAGTGCACCAGCAGATTCGCTGTCTGGTGAGGGCTCGCTGCTTCAAAGATGGCAATGTTACCTTGTTGTTGAGTCTGCTAGGGCGGTGGTACGTGCCTTGGGTCTGTGCTACATATAGCATATAGTACACTATATGGGTAATGCTACATATAGCATGTCTTGGTTCTTGAATCCTTTTTCAGAAGATTTGGAGGAATTCCCAAAAGGAAGCTCAGAGTTACAAGTTTCAGGTTCAGCAAACCAATTTATCTGGAGAGAAGTGGACTATAATTTTAAGCAAGTGTTTTAATAAGGACAGTACACTTCACAAGCAGGATGAGCAAGCAAGAGGCCGCTAATGTACAGGAAGCTTGTGGACCACAAATTCAGGAACCTGATCATAGCCTTTCTTCGAATTTTCTCTTAGGGTTCTATTGCTAGTGTATCTGATCCACCTCATTTCTGACCAACTGTCTACTCTGTCAGCACCTTATTGGCACATCCTTTGGAGTGCCTGTGTCTTCATGTGGCAGAAGGAACAAAAACATTAACTTCCCCAAAGCCTTTTATAAAGGCACCCACTCATTCTTGAGGGGAGAACTTTTAAGGTCTAACCACTTCCTAAAATGTTCCACATCTTAACCCTGTTGCGTGGGGGAACAAGTGTCCACATGGATTTTAGAGGAAATCAAACAATCAAACCATAGCATCAGTGAGGGATGTTTCGAGAGCATTTTGCAACAATGTTTAGATTTCTTTTCTGTATTATCTTTTGCTGGGTCCTCCTGCTATTTTTTGTCTTTTGAGCTCCTGTGATAAATATCAAAGGTTATGCTGGCTGATCTGCTGATGCTGCAGTGTGCTTACTAAAGTGCATGAGGTCAAGACAGCTGTCACCAAGGTTCCAGCTGCTTCTCCTTCTACCTTGCATGGATTCTGGTAAACTGGAGGGGGAGGTTTGTAGAACTTGTGAGCTTCCATAGTGTAAGTACTCCTGACAAACCTGATTTAAAGCCATCACTTGTTTAACACATGACTTATATAGTTCCTAGACATTTAAATATGAACTTGTGGGAATACTAAACTGGGAAAACTTTCCTAGTTTTCCATCCTTATATAGGCTTTTCGGAAATTTCATAATTGTGAACAAGGATAAAGTTACCCATAATGTCAGCTTTACCTTCTGTAATTCTTTAGGGATCAAAATAAAAATATAACTTCTGGGGCCAGGGATTTAGCTCAGTGGTTTTGCTGCCTGCTGCGCAAGTGCAAGGACCCGAGTTCAATCCCTAGTACCAAAATAAATAAATAAAATAAATAAATAAATAAATAAATAATAACTTCTGGGCAAAGAGATATCAGAAGTTTATTCTTCAGACTTTTCTCAGTTTCCTTCGTTGAAAAGCCCATGCCATGATTACAGACCAACGTAAAAAAAGCACTGTGTTTTTTGAAGGGTATGGGGTCAAGTGGTGTCTATACTTTTCTTCCCCTGTGGGCTACAGAAAGCATATGGAGAGATAATATGTGTGGAGAAGTTTAGAGGACTTTAATTCATAATGCCCATCAGACCTTGGCCTTTGCTCTTCAATATGCCTACAATTCTCCCCGAAACATTCTGAGGAAAACTTTGAAACAAAGTGGACTTTAGAGCACCAAAGCTGTCTTAACTAGACTACCTTCTTTTAATGATTCACTTTTCAGTTCCTTTTAGTCATTTATATTTTTTGCACTGATTACAGTTGAACACTACAAGAGCTGGTGATAACAAAAAATCTAATTATTATTTTCTATTCAAAACAATATGAAACTACAACAGCAAAGTTTGTTCCATTGCATTTATCCAATTACCTCCCTTAAAATGGAGAAGTTGCCCTGCTTTCTATAGCAGAAGAGAAACTGTGCCAAATGACTTGCGAGTGTAGCGAAAATATGCAAGATTACATTGTATATGACATTCAGCAGCTGAAGAAGGAAGAAATTAGTGCTAAAGCCTGCAAGAAAAAAAATGATACTGTTCTTGGATTTTTCAATAGCAGACTAATTCTTCGTGTTCATAAGCTTCAGGTGTTACATAGTGATTTCATTTGTTGTCATTCACTAGTTCTTTTATCCAAGTCCCACAATTACTCCATCAATGTTATCCTCACTTGATTCAGAGCAATGAAGCTGAAAACCAATGTGCTAACTTAAGGGCTGAGGGAATAATGCACAGCTAAAATCAAGCTGTTTCTTCTGTTTATATGGTAGCTTTCCAAGTAATACAGAACACCTGGGGCATATTGCTTTGCTAATCTTTGTGATAGTCTGATTAAATTAATTAGGTGGCAATTGCTTAATCAAAGAGGCAAGGGAATAAGAAGAGATGGTTCTTTCTCAACTTTTCTAATGTCCAAACGGGGAGACAAATGATCTCTTTAAGAATCTCTTGTGTGGTTGGATCTGCCCTGTCCAAGAAATACAATGGGAATGGAATGAGGGAAGTTGAGAAAGAACATGTCGATATAATATGTTGCTACTGTTTTGAAACTTACTTTGTAAGATAAAAATAGTATCTTCAAATGCACATAGTTTCATTCAAGGACCCATTTATTGTGAGAATTATCTATTGATAATCTGCGTAGATCATAAAAATCAGAAAAAATACTATATGATTTAAAAAATAGAGGAGAAAAAAGAGTAACTTTTAAGCCTTTATTATATTATATAAAGTGCCAAGGGACATACTTCAGAAATTAAATATAAATTTTATACCTTATGGTTTTTAACATTGATCAAAGATGGCAAATATTTAAATTGGAATGAAGATAATTATAAAGTAATATATCAGGAAGCACATAATTGCAGTGATTATCTAATGGAAGCAGAATATGCCACCCAAAATATGCTAATTTGCCACATTGATTATTGTGAGCTACAAGCAATTGAGAAGCAGATACACAAAAACTCTCTGGCCTCCCCCATTCGTATATAGACAGGACATAAACTCTAAAGGTGTCCTCACTTCCTTAGTCTACCAGGAAAGACAGCAGTTAAGACTGGAAGCAATTCTACCTCCTTATTACATGAAGACAGCCCTAGAGGAATCTACCTTCCTACAGTTTGCAGCCCGTAATAGAAATCAGAGTCCTTTATTCTTCCCTTGTCATTTCTTTGAAAATCCGTTGGTCTTCTGTTAGACTCTTTGTAACCCTAGGTTTTAGCCAGTCCTTTGAATAACTGACCACTGACTTCTTGCATGCACATTCACCATTGTACACATTAATAAAATCCTGTTTTGGGGTTTTTTTTTTACATTTTCTTTTTTTAATTAATTTTATTGGTACATTTTAGGTATACAATACAGTTACCTTAACCTTTACATGATGTATCTTTGTTTTTATTTTTTCCCCATTCCCCTGCTCTCCCTTCACCCCCTCTGCCCTTCCCTGTTTTGTTTTTATTAATTTCTCTTTTTCAGCCTAATTTGCAGAAACCCAGCCAATAAGCATAAGTAGAGGAAAAGAAGAAAAATTCTCCTGTACACAACTGTACATATATAATTAGCTAAAGTAATTAATGGACAACTTTCTGTCCTATTTGGAATAGGTTAGCACAGATCATACAATTACAACAGCATTACTCAATTCAGCAAAATCCAGCTAGCATTATCTTATAAATCAGTGATATATATTCCTTAGATACATGAATGTTCTTTTCCACTCTCAGTCATCTGCAAATCAATTTTCAGGAGTCACTCTGACTGAGCAATTTGATTGCATCTTAAGAGGTTAAAACTCTTCTGGCAAGATACGCTGATTTATTGGTTTCAAAATGGAAATGCAAATTCTAAATGCTGGATCAGCAAAACTAAGATATAGAAAGCTGGTGGCCTTTAGGCCTCCCATAAGATTCCAGATAGAGTGGTCTGGTTCCAGACTCAAGGAAGGAATTGGCTCCTCAGACTTTAAACATTTTCTGATGTTCTAAATTGCAAAGCTTGGACTGGGCTTTAAGAGGAAAAGCAGAGTAGTTAGTGTGGACTCTTTTCTGCTAGGCTAGTACAAGTCCAGGAAGTAAGATGTACATATTGACATTTTAGTCTATGCAAATGGCTCTCCTTGAAGCAAAATTTCATTTTGATTTGTGTGTGTGTGTGTGTGTGTGCTGTAAACTTATGCAACAAGCTAGCACTGCTTATACATACTTCACCCCATAGTGCCTATCAACGTTCTTTATTACTTGTTCAAATCCCATCTAAACTCAACATTCTCCCATACGCAGCACATAGCCTCTTCTCCACTTTTAAACATTTCATAACATGCAACTGTAAATGCTACTTCATATTGCTAAAATTCTTTCTATGTTTTCTGCTTGCACCACCAGCTTATTCTCTATTAGGCAAATGCTGCCTAATAATTTTGGAATATTCAAATTTAGGTTCAGTATTTTCTAAAAGTTTTGAAAAATAATCTTAGAGTAGCACCTATTTACTTAACTGTCACTAATGAGTTAGAAGCAAATAATGGCCTCAAGTATTCCATACTATGTTGATGGCTCTCAGCAACACTGTATTCCTTTTTCTCTTACAGCAATGCTCTTTTTCTCCTTCTTTTGAAAATTTCTTACTTTTAAAAGCTCAATGAAAATGTTATCTCTATCTCTTGAGACAGTGCTTTAAGCTTTCAGAGTTAAATACCTCTCATACAGAATGCTTTGTTGCATCATGTATTTATATGTTCTTTTCTACTAAACTGTGCACTTGCTAAGGGAAAGGATGTTATTTTATTAATTAGTGTGCTCCATGCAATAAGGACAATGTTTGATACTTAATAGGGCCATATGACTGTACACTGAGTAAAAGAATGAATGGTGTACATGGATGAAAAAGAAAATATTATAGAAAAGTGGGAGACTGGTCATTATGATGCTGGATTTCAGTGTCCCTCAGTTCTTAAACATTTAGAGTCACTACACCATAACAAATGTGTTCAAACTTATATTTCTAATATTCTAAATGATGCTATATTTCTATGCCCTGAAAGTTAAATTCCTCAGCTAAAAAAATAATTGAATACAAAATATTTTGGTATTCATTAATATTCATAGTACTCTATTAGTACTAGAAATAAACAAACTGAGTATTAGAATCTCTACTTTTGAGAAATGTGTTGTCTAAACAGTTTTTGCAAGCACATTTTCAGTGCTTCAATGGTATTCAGTCCATGGGTCATTGGTTGCTAGCCACTGATCTACATAGTAGTGAAGTGACTCAAAATAATATCCACAAAGAAAAAACAGCAATAATTTTTCTTAGTTAACACAGCTTTTGTTGATTCCAAAAATAGGGAGCATTGACAAGAGTGCATATCACCTTCCATTTGGCAAACCTTCTTCTACAAATTTTGCAACTATCATAAGGCTTTAAAGGGGCAAATCTGGTCTCAGATTAAGAGTTCATTGGCACCCAGCCACATTTTCATTACAATCAGTGTGGCCTAGTAAGCCTATTGCCTTCCTCTGAGAAAGAAAATGACAAATCTATGAGACTAGATCATTCGATATTAGGAAGCCACATAGCTAAGCCCACATAAACAGCTACCCACAGGGTGAAACTGAGTGTAGAATCCGTATTGACCATGTACAAGACCTCCTGTTCCATCTCCAGCATTGCAAACAAACAAAAATAAGCAACAAAGAAATGTTTCTGTATCTCTATAGAATTTTAAATTTTATTAAATCAGCAGTTATACCTACATCATAGTGGGGGTGGGGAGATACATGGCTGTTTCTGAGTATCAACCCCCATGGGATGTCAGCTTGAATGTTATTCTGCAATAGTTAATTCGCTTTAACTTCTTTAATTCTTTTTGCTATTAACAGATGCTGACAAAATTCTTATTTTTTGGAAATTATAAGTCTACTCTAGTTTGATGAACTAATGCATTATATTTTTTAATAATCAACTTTAATTTTATACACTTCAGAATATCAATCTGCTAATCATTAGAGTCTGAAATGCAATTCAGTTCTGATTGAGATAATCTAAATGAAACCACAAATAACTCATCTCACATTGATGTCTCTGTTTTTCTTAAGAAAAGTCAGACCATATTACTTTATTTTCATGCTTGCTTCCTATTACTCCCTAATTTCAAGAAATGTGTTAAGTCAAAATAATTTTAAGTATGTGCACAGTAATTTCAGTGAGGTGTTGAAATCATTGTGAAAGCGATTGTAGCCCTCACCTTCCAGGAGTAGGAGGTAAGACGTTTGGTAGAGTCAGATTGAATTGTCAAAGACATGGTGGGAATTTAATGGAAAGTATTAATAACTTTGCAGTTATTTAAGGTCAATTCGATTGAGACAGTGAAACCCACTGAGGTTGATTAGATGTAGAGGGTAATTGATAAGAGAAACAAAATACCTTATAATGTTGCCCCTAAGTGACTATATCAGGCTGGGGATTTTTCTCTATGCTATAAACTACATATGCAGAAATGATGCAGGAGTTGGAGAACATAGGGAAAGATGGAGAAATCAATGAGAAAAGAACTAGATCCGTGTTTATAAATTGTGATGTATGCTGTAAAGGATAAGCGGGTTCTATGACATAAAATGAGGACATCTAAGTGACTTTATAAAAGCAGTATCATATAGCTTATAGAACCTAGCCTTTAAAGTTCTCTTCGGCTTTATTTCTCTCACTTCCAAAGTTTGTGACAATAAAAAAATGATCTAATTTCTTGTCCATCATTTTGTCATCCATATAATGAAAATAATTTAGGATTTGTTTCTTCACAGTGGAGACATTCTTCTTTCTTAGGAAATTGATAGAATTAATTTGTCAATATATGTCAATTTCTTAAAGCAGTGACTGAGGAGAGAATATTATTCCTTTTTTTTTTTGGTACCGGGGATCGAACTTGGGTCCTTGCCTTTGTGGGGCAAACCACTGAGCTAAATCCTCAGCCCAAGAATATTATTATTAACAAATATTGGATATTTTAATTTGAATGAACTGAGATGGTTTCTATAACATATTGAGATATGGTTTTTGATGATGTTTCTAGAAATATTATTTTATGAATCTGTATTTATCCTGATGAATCGCACAAAGTGAAAAAGGACTTTAAGCCCATTGTTCCTTTCTTAAATACAGGGAAATATCACTTTAATGTATGGCTAGTGGATGATCCAGAAGAAGTTTAAATAATGATTTTATTTATTTATTTATTTATTTATTTAAATAGTTTGCCATGCTGGGGATGAAACCTAGGGCCTCACACATGTTAGGCAAGCAATCTATGACTGAGCTACATCTCCAGACTAGATAATTTTGTTTCCAATTGTTACAAAGTCAACCTCATTGAAAAAACTAATTGTGTCTGCTGTTTTCTGTAAGAGTTTTTTGTTATCACTCCAGCACGGAATAATTGTTATGACATTATTCCATCTAATATAAATAGATTCTCCAAAACACTAATTGATTTATCATATTGAATTTGCACTATGGAGATTTGACCCACATGGAAAGTGTCTGTATTTGAAAGTGTGGACAAAAGGCAAACTTTCACACACACATCCCACCCCAAGTAACAGTTAGGAGGCTTTGGACATCATTTCTCCGAAATTCACTGTAAGTAGGAATTTGATTCAAGGTGCTGGGCCATTAGAATAATTTATTCTCCAACTTTTTCTCTGCTGAGAATCCTTGTATACTGATGACCTCAGGTGAGTTTTTCCTAACACTTCCCATCTACATACTGGGTGGAGTAAAGGACCTATTTGCTCCCCTAATAAGCTTTTTTCTGGAATAGTTGCCCGTCTTCCAGATCCTCCTGGTGTGTGCACTAGAGAGACATATTGATTTCTAGGCTGACTGGTTCAGTTTATATATCACAGCTTCATTTGCTAAATGGACCCTGAGTGCCCCAGAGAAAGGGGCACTATGCATTCATAAAAGTCCATCTCACTGCTCCAGGGGCTAATCATGCACAATTCACCTAGAGAATCGGCTGATACAATATTAATTTTTAGTCTACTTATCACTCCTTTCCTTTTGAGGGCCTCAGAATGTGTGTGTTTGTTCTCTTTTGGGTTTCAATTTTATATACTTTAAACTTGTACATCAGATAGAGTTTGTACAGGCCCCATGTGCAAAGGTAAGTATTTTCAATATATTTGTGGTCAGTTGATTATTTATTTATTCATTGTCAGTTGCAACCCAAATTTGAGTCTGCCAAAGTGCTTAGAAATTTCAGAGAAAAAAATGAGGGAAACATATTCACACATTGTGTGTGATTTTCAGAAAACCAGAAGCCATATTTTGGTGTCACACCTCCTACTTAGTGCCTGTCCTTGATAGAATACAAGTACAGTATATGCTACAAGAATAGGGGACTTAAACATGATGGTGCTTAATGGACTCTTTTCAGACTGTATGGGCCATTCTCTAACAAGAGACTCAATAAAATAAAATTTATTGACAACAGTTTTGTTTGCACTTTTAAAGACTCCATGATTACAGGTGGAAGTTAATTTACTGCATTTTTACCCATTGAAACTAAAGGGAAAAATAAATAAGCAAAAAAATTGAAATTGACATCAATCATAGGTTTTTTTTTCATGGTCCTCTTATTTTTCCACCTAACCTCTCTCCTATCACCCTTCCTTTTTTTCTTCTATCAAGAGCTTTTTTTTGAGATTTGGAAGATGTGATGTTAACAGATGTCAAAGTCTTGACTAGAAACATTATTTTTGTGAACACTGAGGCAGAGAAGGACAGGAAGATAAGAAGTATTGGGATCCAGAGAAGTGAATTATTTTGTATTATAGGAAAAAAGCCATGTGTGGGGTTTCAGAGGCAGGTGGACCAAAGGCGGTACCCTTAGATTCAGGTGAGATGTATTGGGATGGGAGCACACTTTTTATTTAGCAGCCCAGGAGCACATGTGGAATAATGGAGGTTTGCTGAGTAAAATAGAGGGGAAAAAATAGGGGGGTAAAAACATTGAGACTATTCAACAAGTTGATTGCAATGACAGGCCACAGAATATAAATTCTGTAAGGGGAAATGAGGATATAACGGGCTGAGTGAGCAGATGGTTAAATCAATGCCTTGTAAATCCTACATCCATGGGGTTTCAGGAATTAGAGTGAATTGAAAGGCACAGAGTGATGGTGAAAGATGGGGGCTCCCTAAAAGTAAGACAATTGTAAGTATTTAGGCACAGGTAATGAAATCTTTAGGGTATAACAATGTATGAGTAAAGGAGAATGGTAATAAAAGTATTGAAGGAGACTAATATCAATAAATTGGAAGAGTCATTTATGTGTATTAAAGTTATCAAGACTGATGAGAGGATTAATCTGGAGAATTGAATATGCCTGATGTTGAATCTTCCGAGTGTTATGGATTATAACTGGATGTCCCCACCATGCCTTATCCATTCAGAGGTTGGTTTTATTCCCATTGACAAAAAAGTAAGACAGATTTTGGTACCAGGAGTGTGGTTGTTACTGTAACATTACCTGACCAAGTGGTTCAAAAGCCTTTGGGGGAGTTTAAAATGTTTGGAGATGCCAGCTATAGAAGCCCTACAATGCTATAAGCTTAGCTTAATGGGAGTTTCTGGTTGGAGCTCAGATGATCACAATTCTGCTTTTTAAAAAAAAAAAAAAAGCAGGTAGTAAAGGCCAGGCTCAGGAGGTTTTGGTAAGAAACAAGGATGTCACTGGTAGTGGAACTCTAAGTTATGTGTGTTATACCCTGGGATAAAATTTGCCTACATTTTGCTCATGTCCATTGACTCAGGAGACTCAGGAGACTCCCAGGAGACCAAGATTAAGGGGAGTGGGCTAATCAAACTGATGGAGAAAATTTCAAGGTACCCTAATATTCAAACTGTAGCATGGATCATGCTTGCAGCTTTAGTGAGATTTCCATTCAAAAGCAGAGAAAAAGCTCATTTACAAAATTTTCATTTTCACCAAGAAGGAAGTGCCTACAAATTTAGGGCCCAGAAAGGCATAGTTGCTGAAAAGATTGACATTAAAAATAAGCCATGCTCTTTTTGAAGGAGAATAGGAAGGATGCCTTGAGGGTATTTAAGGTATCAGCAAGATGCCAAGAGATGCAAAAGTGAAAGATTGCTTGAGAAGATAGCCCCAGGGTAACCTACCTGAAAGGGTCAAGAGACTGTCTAGAGAACTGCTTCTCTATTATTCAATTCACCGTGCTCAGTTATACAGGCATGCAAAGACATTTTCAGTCATAATCCAAGGGGGCCTAGCTACTATTTAAGCTGGCAGCAGAACTTGAAATCACCCACCTCTTGCTGGTTTTATTGGAATGCAGAAATCAAGAGTTATGGGGTCATAGTGGCTTCCATGCAGATTTCTGGAAAAGAGCTGGGAGGCTAGGTCTAGTGCCCATGCAAGGGCCATGTTTGAAGCTGTGAGAGTGAAGCCAAAAGTGCTCTGAAGACCCCAGATGGTTGCAGATGCCAGGAACCTGGACACTGGCAGAGCAAAGCAGTAGGCAGTAAGTAAACCCACCCCAAGAGAGAGTCCATGGGGCACCGGCAGGCAGGACCATAGGAGCTGGGCCACCGAGGCCATTTGTAGTCATATCTTGCCAAAACTTGTCTCATGTCCTGGACATAGAGCTACCAGATTTAATTTTTGCCCTGCCGAGTTAGTATTGCTTTGGTCCCTTTCCTTTCTACCCACCTCTTTCTCCATTTTGAAATGGAAATGTTTGCCCTGAACTATTGTATGTCATCAGTGTTTACTTTTTTATTTTTTTTAGAAGGTTACAACTAAGAGGTTGTTTCAAGGCTCAGAGGATACTTTGAACTTGGAATTTTTAAGAATTGTGGAATCTTTAAATCTGTGGCTACTCAGAGATAGACCAAATGCATTTTGCTTAAAGTGATGCACATGAGCCTTTTGAGGAGCCAGGTGTGTAAAATAATGGTTTGTGTCTGGATATGGAAGATTATCAGATTATTAGGACACTCAGTGATGGCTTAGTACTGGGAGATGGGGCTTGTTCTGAAGAGATAGGTCACTAAGGCATGACACAGAAAAAGCGTGTAGATCCTGCTGTGACTCTCTTCTTCTCACTGTGTTTTTGGGCTGCTTGACATGAGCTGCTTTTCCTCCACTGTGCCCCCCTGCTATGCTGTTTACGAATTGGACCAACTTTCCATGGTCTGTAAACATGAGCCAAAACAAATCTCCCTTCCTTTCAGTTGTGGGTGTCAGTATTTGTCCTGGTGATGAGCAAGTGACTAGACAAAAGAATGCTATAAAGTTTGCATGTAACTATAGCAAGATATAATGAACAATGTCTTCATCTGTTCTGAGTTGCTATAATATACCATGGACTAGATGGCTTATAAAAAACAGATATATTTCCCACAGATTTAAAGGATAAGAAATTTAAAATCAAGGCAACCAGCAAATCCAATGTTCCTAATTTCCCATTTTTGGGGGTAAGGGTATCGAACTCGGGTCCTTTTGCTTGCGGGGGCGGGCAGGCAGTGGAACCACTGAGCTAAATCTCCACGCCCTAATTTCCCATTGTTTTGTTCATAGAATGGTAACATTGCTGTGTCCTCATATAGTAGCCTATTTTGCATGCTCTAACAAAATACCTAGAGATAGGTAACTTTATAAAAAAGAAGTTTGCTTTGTGTCACAGTCAGTTCTAATGTCAAGGGGATGAACCTCTTGATGACCTTCTTACTGGCACAGAGAGCAGGGTATTACATGCTGATATTATTTGGATTTGGAATGTTGCCTAAAGGCCTATGTTTTTAAATGGCTTAGTTCCTAACTTGATTCCACTGAGTGGTCATGGAAACTCTAAGAGGTCAGGCCTAGTGGGAAGTCTTTAGTCATTGTGGACATGTCCTACAAGGTTTAGGGGCCCTAGTTTCTTATCCTGAATTTTGCATCTCAACCTGAAAATGAACAGTTTCACTCTGCCACACACTTCTGCCATGATCTACTACCACAGGTCCAAATCAATGAGATTGCTATGGCTGTGTCTAGATGTCCCCCCAAATCCTCATGCACTCCTATGTGGGGCTTTTCAGAAATGGCTGGATAATGGTGTGCAATACCAGGATAAATAGTGTATGGTTCTGGATTAGTCCACTAACTGGTTTACCATAGTTCTAGGAGTACATAATGCGAAGGCCCACCATGGGTGTGGGTGGCAGCACCTAAAGACTGGTAGCCTATGTGGGATAAAACAGAAAGGAGGGCTTGATGCAGCAGCTTGGTGTTTGTACCTCCTGCTTACTGAAATGTTCATATCTCCCATGCGATGCCCCTCTGCCATGCCTGCCTTGGAATCAGAGAACTATGGACTAAAACCCCTACAAACTATGAGCTAACAAACCTTTCCTCCTTTAATGTTGAGTATTGGATGTTGTGTCTCAGCAACAAGAAAAGTAACTAAGACAGAGACTGACAAACCATGGATGGAGATATCCCAAATGGTGATCCAAAAGAAATGTATTCTCTTAATAACTTGATTATTGCAGGTATGTTTCTGTGACACAAAGCCTACTTACACAAATGGCAAGAGATCAGTAGTATGTGAGTGCACATGTCTTCTCTGATCTCTGTCTCTCTTCTTATAAAGCCATCAAGTATTTAATCCTACAGACTGCACACTGATGGCTTTAATCATAATTGGTTTCCAAAGACCTCATTTCTCAACACCATAATTGGATTAACTTTCTGCTCTCTTAATACTTCACAATGAGGATTAAATTTCTTTTTTTTTTTCAGTACTGGGGTTCAAACTCAGGTCCTTGTGCTTACAAGGCAGGCGGTGGAACCACTGAGCTAAATCCCTGGCCAAAATACACAAGTCTTTTTTTCTTTTTTTTTTTTTTTGGTACCGGGGATTGAACTTGGGACCTTGCACTTACAAGTCAGGTGATGGAACCACTGAGCTAAATGCCTGGCCCCTAGGATTAAATTTCAACAAAGAACTCATGGAAATCACTTTCAAAAGATAGCGAAGTCATATCTCATATCACCTTAGTATGGCATAACAGGTAAATAAGATTTCTTTGATCTATTTTATTAGGTCACTAGCCTCATTTATCAGGCCTCTCTCACATGTGAATTAATCACCTCCAGAGGGTCCCTAGCTCTTAATACTATCATGTTGAAAGTTAGGACTTCAACTATGAATTTTAGGAGTGTTATCATTTAGGTCAATAATGCTCCCAAAAGGCCTCATGCACTCAGAGGCAGGGCTTTTGGAAGGTGAATGAACCATGAGAGCAATATAGCTGACTTGCTCTTAGGAAATACGGTCTGGTCTGAAGAGGTCTGAAAAGGTCAATACCATCATGACCTGGAGGAGACATCTCTCTTCCTAGCTCCCTGCTTCTGCTCTGCATCCTGGCCACCATGGTGTGAGCAGTGCTCTGCCACTGGACTCTTCTGCTGTGCCATTTTCCCTTGGAGCTGGCCAATCACAGATCATAACATGATTCAAAATAAACCTCTCCTTTTTAAATTTTGGGGTGTGAGATATTATGTTCCAGTAATAAGACAGTGACAAAGAAAGGGGAGAAGACAAACACTTAGATCATAGCAAATGATATCTTAAGGAAGAAGGAGGGATGAGATCTGGGAGTAGTGATGACTGCCCCATCATAGCAGAACCCATTTAGTGGAAAAGAATGCCAACAGCAGTTGCCTGAGAGAGCTTCAGGGCAATCAGCATGCTCAGGTCAGTGGGCTGAAATTCTTACACAGATTTGTGAGAAAAAAATTAATGATACAGATGTAGGTTAGCTTAGTAATACAAAGACTTTTGATGATCATTCTGACTTAAGTGTTAACGTGGACCATATAAGGACTGGAGCTGTCCTTAGAAAGACTGTGAAAAGCAGAGGGCTCTTCCCTCAGCCTCAAGCAAGTTTTATTAGCATCTTCTCTGTGCTTATCTCACACAGCATATTTGAACCTGGCCATCAGGCAGTGTTACCTAGGCCCGTCTGGCTGCTACTGCAGGAACAGACAGTTTCATTCACTTGGATGCCTTATTCCTCAACTCAAATCAGCCCCCAAGTCCTAAACAGTGCTTCATACTATTACATTTCTTTCAAGTTTGCCATTTTCTCTGTCTTAAGATTCAAACCACTCATTTATCATTGGTATTATTACAAATTTGCAGCTGTATCCAAACCTATCTCTGTCTTTACTCTTTAACTCTGATCCTTTTTCATTACCTCTAGTCAGAGTCACAGTTCTAAGGTACAAAACTGATGCTACCTTTTCCTAATTTAAGATCCTTAGTAGCTTTCTAATGCTTCCAGGATTAAGTACAGTCTCTTGTGTCAGCTTCCAGTGCCTCTTGATCTGGTTTTGTCTGATAGCCCTCACCTATGATACTCTCAGTTAACTGGACTGAGCAACAAAGCTTTCTCAACACATTCTTCTTTGTGAACCACTGCATATTCTTTGTCTCATGCCTGAAACTTGTGACCCTCTGCTTATTCCATGGATCTCAGCCTACACACCACTTGCTCTGAGAAGCTCTTCCTGATAAAACATTGAATGGCTTCCCTCTCTTCTGAGTCCTCTATACTTATTTCAATCATATTATTTATCAATTAGGCTGGAAATGGTCTGTTTTTATGTCTGTCTCCTCTACTAAACCAAATTCCTTGGCAGAAACTACTGTTTTTCCCCTCCCCCTTGACTTCAGTATAGTATGAGGCATATTTTACAAGATCAGGGAAAAACAGCCTGAGTGAGAGGGAAGATCTTTAGGCAAAGATAATAAAGAACAACTCTGGTTAAGTTGTGTCCTTTATCTTGATGCAAAGGGATCTTTTTAACAGATTAAGGAAAATTTGTAAAACTGATACAGAGAAAGACCCACATAAATAAGGTAATGGGATATTTGGGTAAAGGTGATGTTATGCAATGGATAAGTTAGGTCTTCTGATGTCTGACTTGTGCTTTAGTTCCACTACTGCCCTCTCCTAGTAAGATTGCTGGCACGTATATATCAGACCATCAGAAAAATGCATATACATCCATTCTTCCTGATGGAGGACATAGTTTCACTTCTTTTTGAGGGCTTTTTAAGCCTCTTGTTAATTAAGACATATAGAGCTTGGGTCTCTGTTATATACCACAGAACATTCTCTTATATTCAAGATGACTTTGTTTTCTAATTACATATGGAAGATCTGTAGGGACACTGAATTTAACCAACTAGGACATCCTTTCCATTTGTTCAAAAATAAATTTGAACCCTATTAGACTCTTTTGATAGCAGTAAATAAGACAAATTTGGTAACTGTTCTACCAATTAGACTCTAGGAGGGGAGGTAAGCACTACACAAGCAAAAGTGTAGGTTCTCCATGGAAGGAACATAATAGAGTGTATGCATACAGATATAGTGACTTGCAATGGCTTTGGGAATTGATGTGTGGGCTATGGAAATAAAAGGTTTGTGCTACCTAGTTAAAGACTGAAATTTATTCAGCAGGCACTGATTTCCTGAGGCCCCATGAAAGACTTTTTACCCTTGCTGCTGGGGCTGGCTATTGATTTGCTTTATCTTGCTGGTCTTCTGGCTACAGTCACCTAAATATTAGATTTTATTCCTGCTAGAGTGGTGAGAGTTGCTGCATTGCAGAAGACTGAAAGCTCCAAACCATATTGTACTTCAGAAAAAAAATTATTTAGAGGTGAGTGTGGTAGTGAAAGCCTGTAATCTTAGCACTTGAGGAGCTGAGACAAAAGGATTGCAACAGGTTCAAGCCCAGCCTGGGCTACATAGTGAATTCAAGATCAGCCTAAATTACATAGCAAAACACTGTCTCAACAAACAAACAAAATCACTTAATGGAAACTGCTACAGTGAAAATGAAGGCACTGCAAATGTGTGCTAAAACTTACATTTTAGCCAACATCATACCCTGATGCTACCATTCTGTTGGCACTAGCAGCACCTATTGTACAGAATTACCCAACACATTACCAATGCCATAAAACTGATGAAGATTAATTCATTTCTTCTATGATTATTTGTTTTGTTGGCCTTGCATCCAATGGTGTTATGTAAATGTCCTCTAAGTTCTTTTCCTTTTTGAATTTAAGATTTTACTTGAAAGAAAGCTATCCTTCCATGGGGATGTGAGGAGATACATGAGACCCACCTCTATAGCAGATGTCATATTGTATCCAATGTTACCCCTTTTTCAACCATAGAACATTATAATTGGACCAAGCTTTTAAAACTGATACTCTTCACTCAGGCTTTATAAGGATATTTACATTAGAAAAAATAGCACTAAGTTCCGTGTTATACATGGAGAATGATGGATGTCTATAATTGTCATAATTAAAAAAAACAACCAAAACCATATTAATAAAAGACAAATTCTTATTGAATGACATTGTGCTATATAGATATTATGATTTATATTTATGTATCTCCCCAAAGCCTCATATTCTCTTAGATGGGACTTTTGAAAGGTGATTGAATCATGGGGGCAATATAGCTAAATGTGATGTAATAAGGTGGGGCCTGATTAGAAGATGTAGGTCCTGGAAGGGTGTATCTCCCATTTCAACTCATTTCATCTCTTTCTGATTTCAAGCTGACATAACATGTGCAGATTTTCCCCCCATTATGCCTGTCTGTCATGCTGTTTTCTACATTAGAGCTAGCCAACTGTGGACTAAAAATGTGATTCATAATAAACCTCTCCTCTTTTAAGTTGTGAGAATAGGGTATTTGTACTAGTAATGACAAAGCAATGAAGACAGATTTTGGTACCAGGAGTGGGACTGTTATTGTTATACTACCGAACCATGTGTTTCAGAAGCCTTTAAAACTGATCCTTGGGAGGAGTTTGGAAAGGTTTCAAATGCAAGCTAGAAAAGCTCGAGAATGCCATAAGTCAAGCTTGATGGAAGATTTTGGTTGGAGCTCAGAAGACCAGAATGCTAGTAAAAAGGCAGACAGTAAAGGACAGGCTCAGGTTTCAGTTGGGACAAAGAATCTATTGTCAGTTGTATTCCAGGACATATATTATACTCTGGTAGTAAATTTGTTTAAATTTTGCTCATGTGCTAAGGTTCTCCAAGAGACTGATTAAAGGTGATTTATTTAATAATCTGGCCAAGAAAATTTCAAGATAGCCTAACATTGAGACTGTAGCGTGGAAAGAGTTTACAACTTTTAATGATATTTACACTGAAAAACAGGAGAAAAGCTCATTTAAAAATTTTTCATTTTCCCTAGGAAAAAAGGGTCTATAAATTTAGGGTCCAGGAAAGAGTGGTTGTTGAAAAGATAACATAAAAAAGCCAAGTACTTTTCTTTAGGATAGTAGGAAGGATGCCTTCAGGGCATGTACCAAATTAGCAAGATGCCACCTTTCAGAAGATAAGTGGTGGACAAGTGAAATTTTGTTTTGAGAAGATAGATCTAGAGTGTCCTACTTTGGAAGGGCTGACAGAGCCACCTAGAGAACTGGTTTTTATGATTCAATTTACTCTGCTCAGTCACCCAGGCATACAGAGGCCTTTTCAGCCATAATCTGAGGGGACCTGGCTACTGTTCAGTCTGGCAGCAGAACTTGGAGTCATTCATATCTTGCTGATTTTACTTACAGGTAGCATGCCAGATGGGGGCTATGGAGACTCCCACCCAGATTGCAGAAAAAGGTCTGGGAGGGCTGGGAGTGTGCTCATGAGATGGCAGTATGGGAAGCTGTGAGAGTGAAGTGAAAAGATAAGACTCCAGTAAGTTGAAGATACCAGCAACATGGAATGTTGGGTGAGGAAAGCAGCAGGCACTGAGCAAAGTCATACTGAGAGAGGCCAAAAGGGCTGTGGCAGGTGGTGCTATAAGGGCAGAGTTGTCCAAACTCTTTGGAGCTCACATCTTTGCCCCAGATTCTGGACATGAAATTACTAGATTTGATTTTTCCCTGTTTGGTTTCAGTCTTGCTTTGGTCCCAATTGGTTTCCATCCTTCTACTTTTCCCTTTAAGATTGGGAACTTTTACCCTAAGCCATTATATGTTGAAAGTGTTTAAATTGCCTTTTGATTTTCATAGGGCTCACAGGTAAGAGTTGGTGTTGAATCTCAGAGGAGACTTTGGACTTAGAATTTTCAGCAGTGCTGAAACTGTTAAGACTTTGGAGACTTTTAGAGGCAGACTAAATGTATTTTGTATAAAGTGTGACATGTGCATCGTTTCAGGGCTAGGAAAAAAATGTTATGACTTATATGTAGATGTCTCCTCAAAGCCTCATGCACTCATAAGCAGGACCTTTGAAAGGTCAGTGAATCATGTGCGTGCTATAACTAAATGTGATGTTAGGAGGTGGGGCCAGGTTGGAAGAGATGGGTTACTAGGGATGTGACCATATAGGGTGCATCTCCTTTCCCAGTTCCTTCCTTTGGTCTCTGCTTCCTGGCTGCCATGATAGGAGCAGCTTTTCCTCCACTGTGTCCCTCTGTTATGCTATTTTCTTCCTTGGATCCAGCTAACTATGGACTAAAAACATGAGCCAAAATATGCCTGTCCTCCTTTAAGTTGTGGGTGTCAGGTTTTTTATTACAGTTATGAAAAAGTGACTAAGATAATAGATACCTTAATTTAAATGTTGTTAATAGACAACCTATGAATCTGAAGAAGTCAAGGCCATATATTTAGATTATAAGGTACCATTACCATAGATACAAGTGCATTTCTATTTGGCATTTCAGCCTATATGAAGAGGAAAATCTGATGAATTATTTTAAAGAGATTTTCATATACTGATCAGCTAAATACATCTGCAAGCAGAATAATTATTATTATCTTTTATTTGCCAATGCTGGGGATTGCAATGGCTTTACCATTGAACTATACTAGCCCACTGGAAATTTTGTTATACAAATCTGAAATGAAAATCCACTACCTAAATCTAATTATCCCTAAATTTTGCATCCATTAGTGTCTTATAATACTTCCTCTCTGGATAATAAAATGAATCATTATGTGTTTGCTCTTCTTAATGTTTGTATTTCATACTATGTAAGATCCTTGTCACTACCTATATTAACTAGCTTTCCTGTTGCTGGCATCACAAATTCCACACTGACAACTTAAAATAGGAAATAGTTTATTTGGCCCATGGTTTCAGTTTATGTCTGGCTAGTTTCACAGCAGAAACATGCTGAATGGACATGGCAGAGCAGAACTGTTTAGTTCATAGCAGTGGGCATGCACAACAGGAAGCAGTGCCAGAGACAAAAGAGCAAGGGATTAGTTTTAGACTTCCAAGGCCACATCTCTATGACCCACCCAGACACATTCAGAAGCGTGCTTTGCTAATCCCCTAGCTGGCTCGAGTTGATAGTACACCTTAACAGTTACACTATTACTCCTAAGTTGTAACATTTTTCTGAGAAAGAGTCAAGTTTCATAAAATAAGGCATGTATTAGGAACAGAAACAAATTCCTAACACAATTCTCTATTTAATGGAAGCCTAAGCTGAAGGAATCAGATCAGCACCTTCAGACCTAGGACGCATTCAAAATCCCCCCTTAGTTCTCCTCTTCTAAAGTTTCAGTTTGCAGAACTCATGAGATGCCTGCCTATTGGTCAGCTCTGTAAACCTCTCTATCAACACCACACAGACTGCTCCCCAAAAGTTAGTTACACTTGGTCCTTCAGCTCTCTTATTGACAGCACACAGGCTCCTCCTCTGAAGGACGACCTTACTGGCTCAGTTATGCCCCTTTTTAACTCTATTATAAAGTCCTAAAGTCTCTGAGAGATGGGCTGCCTGGTCCTCATACCAGTTTATTTCTAATAAACCTGTCCTGACTGTTAAGTTTGCATCTTTTTATCTCTTTTTTTCCATATGCAGGCCACTATTAGGTAAACTACCAACTGTCTTTTATTAAACGTAACCAATGGACAATCTGAGTAATTGCTTGAGATATTGCTCCTGTATCTCATAAACCTACACAGGTCCAAGGTGCTGAGCTTACAGCTATTTGACTTTCCCTACTGAGATCTCATTTTTCCTGTTGTAAGGTCTTTTGGGTTGCCTAAGCCTGGCTATAAATCAGAAGGTTGGATTAGAAATATTTACCAATGTACCCTACCTCCAAATTAAATTTCATCTCAAATCTTCTTTTCTTGGCTTAATAGTTTCTCTTATTTTAGATAGTTTTTCAGTTAGCATTTTTGATGTTCATAATGTAATCAATTTCACACTTTTTTTGGGGGGGGTACCAGGGATCGAACTCAGGACCTTGTGCTTGCAAGGCAGGCAGTGGAATCACTGAGCTAAATCCCCAGCCCTCAATTTCACATTTCTAACAATTTGATTTGTGATCTTTCTCTTACTGTTTTATTTAAAACAATACAAAACCAAAGCCTACATTTTGACATAATCTGAGGTTTTCTGTTTGTTTATTTTTTGGTTAGGTAATGCATTAAGTACTGTTAGGAAAAATAATGACGTGATCACGAAGTGACAATGAACTTATAGTAAAAGCATTGATTCACTCACCTTAAGACTTCAGATATAAGGCAGCAAATGAAAGGAAAATCATAGATTTCAATCAGAAATAAACTGATTTTGGTTTCTTGTTTTTGTTTCTTGTTGTGTGGATATTGAACCCAGGGTTTCAAGATTCTAGACAAACATTTACCACTGAGCTATATCACCAGCTTGAAATTTTCTGTCTTAATCATAGATTCTATTATTAAACCACTCCAATTAGCTTGAAGAAGAAGCAAGTGCATGTAGCCTTACTCAGGTTTGTGCCTCTTTTGTCCAGTAACTGATGGCCAGAGGTGAGTATTACACAGTGTGAACATAACTGGAAGTGGCCTAGAGCCATAGGTTGGAAGGAAATTTTCAGAGAAAGAAAATACACTAATAGATTGGGCAAACATCCCGGGATGGTTTTCACTAGTATGTCAGCTTTCAGGGAAAAGTACTAGATATCTATTTTAATGACTACTTGCTAGTGATGGTTCTAATTGAGACCACTTTCCAGAAAATGACTTGGTCACAAATGTGATGTCATCTTGTAGTAAGAGGAAATATTTTATATCTTGACTATAATCATGACCTGGTTAACTCCTATTTTGTCTTACAATAAATCTTGGTGGATTCTGAAGTGTCATTATATTAATCATGGATCTCCAGAGAAGGGGAACCAATAGGTTAGATGATTGATAGATGATAGATAGGTAGACAGATAGATGATAGACAGAAATATTTGTTTTAAGAAATTGACTTGGTATGATTTTAAGGTGCCTGTAAGTTGCAAGCCCAAAACCTGCAGGGAAAACTGGCAAGTTAGAGTTTCAGATAAAAGTTAATGTTATAGTTTTGAGTTGAGAGGCTGAATATGCAAAGTTAATTACCACAGCCACCAAGCTTCCTTATTCTTCAATATTAATGCTTATCTGCCAACTACTTGAAATCTCACTAAGAGAATCTGTGTTTTCTTCTTGTGACTCTATTTTCTAGCCTTTGTATGTTGAGTTTATTTGTTTTTGTTTTGTTGTTGCTTTGCTTTGTTTTTTTTTTTTTTTGGAGTGAGCAATGAGACAGTAATGTACTTATGTACACATGTTTGTGACTGTTAATCATGATACATCATCACAACTTGATTAAAAAAATATCCAGAGGCTGAGTAAAGCACATTTCTGTGCACCTCTGGGTGGATCATGGAGGAGTGGCTGTGGGTACTACAGATATTCCTCATTCAATAACCAAATTCCATTCCTGTGACTAAGTCATAAAATGAGTTGGACACTAAATGAGGAATTATATGCAGTATATACGGTACAATATTCAGAACGAAGAAATGGTCAAAACTAACACCAAATCGATGACTTTGCTTTTATTTGCATACCTCTTACATGCAGTACTGTAATGTAAAAGAGAACATAACACTACAGTATTATACTTTACAGTACAATCAGTAAATTTACACTACTATCCAAATAAGGTGTACTGTACAAAAAAGACATTGAGGCTCTATCAACAATAGATGTACAAGATATACTCAACTGAACAAAGACAAAGATAGGCTATAAGTTTGAGCGACAGGTCATAATTCCGAGCAGTCATTGAATAGGTAGGAAATGAGGAATATCTGTATATCTGCACCCTGGCCCCTTCCTCTCTGGCACTGCTCCCTGCTCTGCTTCCTGGGCACCATGATCTAAGCAGCTGTGCTCTGCCATGCCCTTCTGCCTTGAAATCTCTGCTGGGGACCAGCCAATATGGACTGGATGCCCCTGAAACCATGAGTCACATTAAGCCTTTCCTCTTGTAATCTGTGGGTATTGAATATTGTGTTCCAGCAATGTGAAAGCTATTACAGGCTTTTCAATAATTCTTTTAAAATTTTCAACTATTGCATTTCATGATTTGAAAACTCTTCCAGTATTTACATAACAAATGATTTATATCATTACAGTGTATGTAACAATGGAAAAAAAAAGAGATGTTTTAGGACTAAATTATATAATGCCTCTTTTCACTATTAAAATACCCAAGTCAACAGTCAATTCAATTCCTCTAACTTGTAGGGAATGTGGAGTATACTGTCTAGTATAGTTTAAATACTAATGAAATTAAGATTACAGAAGAAAATAAAATGTCACAGTTTTTTCTGTTACTATTAGAAAAAAATGCTACTACTATTATGGAGAAGTTAAGAGTATAGTAAGCTATCAAAATAGAATGACAACAATTGAGAAATAAAGGGAATTTAGAGCAATTAAAGTTGAGGAAGTAGACAATTAAAGATTGATTTTGAAATTCAAAGGCTAAACAAGAACTAGATTATAAAAACTGAATATTCTAAAACAATCTCCAGTGAAATAATTTAGTAACATAAACTAGCCTCAGTTTTAAGCCATTTTCTTCTTCTTTTTTTTTTTTTTTTTTTTGGTTCAGGGATCAAACTCAGGACCTTGCACTTGTGAGGCAGGCAGTGGCACCACTGAGGTAAATCCCTGGACCTTAAACTATCTTCTTAACATAATATATTTGGCAATGTTTGGTGTGATTCTAATAAAAATTAGGTATTAAGTGCTGGATTTGAATTCGTAGTCATCTATCAATTATACTTCACCAATTATATAAAATACTCTAATCTATAAAATAAAGTGCTATCTTCCAGATCTGCTAGAGCAAGTGAATAAAGTATTGTGAATCTCTCAAGCCTTCATTATTTTACGTTATTAGAAGAGCATGCTTTCATTTATTGTCACCACTTGGAAGAAATGTAAATAATACACCCTCAAATCAGCTGGACTGTATAACCCAGAGTAAGGACCACATACACCTGCTACATGCCAATAAGTTACAGAACTGAGATGTCAAAAGACTCAATCTACTTGTCAAAGTATCCAAAATATTTATTTTCTAAAAATACTTCTTTAAAGTATTCTTTAAAGTAGGTTTCTTGATTCTATTCATTGGAGATTTCTGGAAACTTCATCTAGTGCATCCCTCCTCTATGCTTCAAAATAAAGTTAAACAAAAGAAAATTTGAAAACACCCAGACTACATATTTCCAAATTTATGTCTGGTCTAAGGTTGATTGAGCTCTATGGGCAGAAAACCAGGTTGTGCATTTAATAAGCTATGAACACAGAGCACATATGAGTAGAGTCTGCTGTACTAATCAAATAAAAGACATAAAATGTTAATGAAACATTTAATGATCTACATAATCATGATTGTACTGCATAGTAATTAGGTATAAAATTGTAAACAACCTACATGAAAGTCAGTAATCACAATGCTTTTCTGTGATGATTCGGCTTCACCTCATGTCTTAAGGCCTTTTTTCATAGTGAAATGACAGCAGTCTGTTCAAGCAGCATTGGATGTTCTGATTGTTTAATGAATGAAAAAAATTCATAGCTTGGATGAGTGAAGAAAAAGAAAGAAGATGTAAGAAAAGCTGTAAGGGAAATATTTTATAATGTATTAGTACATATGAATAATGTCACTTAAATGAAACATACACTGTCACCAAATTTTGGTTTTCAAATAACTTTTAAGCATTATTGTCTTCTTAGTTCTTTTCCAAAATACCAGCTGTGAATAAAAAATACAGTGAATGTACGAAGGAAACATATTACCACAAAATCCACACTGCCATCCATGCCTGTGAAAGTACTCCCTCTCATTACAAACACACTTATCCCATTGTTCTTGCCAGATTCTGAAGCAGGAAGTCCCCTTTCATGTCTTTATTCTCACTATTGTGTGAGTGCCTTGATTTAACTCAAAATATTTGCCTTTCATGGCCATCTTGACTTTGAGGTAGAGCCAGGAGTCACATGGGGCCACATCCAGTGAATAAGGTAGATGAGGATACACCTACTAGCTGTACTGTTTTTATGGGCCTGCTTTTCCACTGGATGACTCTCAGCAGCAGGATTTAGTGCATTTTTTGATCACAGCATCTAAGAACACTCATGAAAGAACTGCTTCAGGATGTGGCAACGACAGTGTGATAAGTGTGTTAGAAGATAAAGGTAGCACTTTTGAGGGGGATTAATGAAAATGTGTCTTCTACTACAATGTGTTTTTAAAATTTAAACATTCGCCCTATATTTTGATCATCCCTTCTACGAATAAAACTAATTTGACATGTTTCCCTGTTAATACGCATTGCTGCATTTCCCTTTCTCTTTTCTCTCACACACAAAAAAAACTCATGTGCTGGATTTTCCTCTATGTTTGTTCCCTATTGTTGTACCTTACCAAAGCATCAGCACAATATTTTCTCAACTTTCCCATTGCTTGGTTTGCTTCAGGGGAGGAAGCAAAGGGCAGAGGTGGGACACAGAGGTGGAATGGCATACAGACAATCTGCTACTGTAATGGAATCATAATGTTAAGAACAGGGTTACTAAGTTAGGGTTGAAGTAGAGGCTGGAATCTTAGGCCAAGAAGCAAAGGTAGGGATTCTAGGGAAAAGCCTCCTGGGCCACAGATCTCAGCTGTTGTGGTCAGGGTTTTGCAAAGGAATAAATTTAATACAGAACACATAATTTATAGGATTATTTTATGATATTTACCCAAAAAGTCAAATACAAAGGAGTGCAAGAGATTAACCATACACTAGAAGCCCAAAGAATCCAGCCAAGGGCCAGGATTCCATGGCAATGTCCCACACAAGTCCAGCTGAAGGCCTAAAGTCCAAGGCAATGTTCTCCATAAGTCCAGCCAGTGGCCTAGAGCCCGCTACGTCTTATGCTTGTCCACAATGAGGCTCTGTACCCGGAAGGCCCAAAGGCCAGTGGTGGAAGCCAGAAAACCTTTGCTGGCGGGATGAAGGATTTGTACCACCAAGCTGAGGACTCTACCTTGGAACAAAGAAGTGATGTTCATGGTGAAGATCAGGGCTCCCCTAATGAAAACAGCAGCCATTCCTGGTGACTGCAAGAGCCCGAGCTCCTCCTCCAATGAGAACAGCCTAGTTTGCATCAGGAAAACCATCTGCAGCAAGCTTATCCTAGAAAATCAACAGTCCCTGATATTCCGCTCCTGTTCTCTCTTTATGGCTATTGGTAACAATCCTCAGGTGGATCTTCTATACCCAGGGCATGCTGATTCAGTTCAGCTGGGCTTTACAAGTTGACCATTAGTTAATCCACCACATTAGCAGAGCAAGAGCTGAAGGAAGACCTTGAAGCAGGTCTCCATGTTACTGCTCAGGTAACAGACAGATCCTGGAGCATTTAAATAAGAACTACTGGAGACACCAACACTCTTGTTCCATAACCTAGAAGAAACCCATCTTGGAGAATATTCTCAAAGATGGGAAAGAAAATCAGGGAACACTCAGAGTTCTTTCTTACTTCCTGAAATCACTAAGACAGTCTCCATCAGGAATCAGCAGCTTGGTCTGCTCAGCCTGGGGTCTCCCCCTCAATGGGGTGCAGCCTTGTACACCATGGTGTAGTTATCCCTGACCACTACTCTCTTCCTTTCCTCTGGATGGTCAGTGTGTGGTGGCCACTTCCAATAGGTTGTTCTTTGCATTCATCTTCTCCCAAGATACACCCAAGAGACCTGGACAAGAAAAGAATAATTTAAATAATGGATTACTGTGTGAGAACATATAAAAATCAATACCACCTTTACTACACTCCCTTTACTTCTTCCCAGTCCTGTTTTTGCAATCTCCAATTTTTAAAGAAGACTAAAGTTAAGAGGCTCATGCCAGCCCCATGCAGGTGAGCAGAGCCTGAGGAAACCTCCATGGCGCGTTAAATCAAGTACAGCACAGCAGTCTGAAAGCCATAGATAATGGGTGTTTGCTCAGAAGCCAAGAATCCTCCATGTTAACTTTTAATGTGCATCCAGAAGTGACTGGAGTCATAGATTTACTTGCTCCAACCTTTTTATCCAACTGCATCAATCTGTTTTTGCCTGCATTTCCTAGGTAAAGTTGGGCGATTTCTCTTTCCCTCAGTTTTGCACAATTACTCTCAGCACCTTCCACCCCGAACTCTTGCCTCCTCCACAGTGAATGAACTGTAAGTAACTCACATTTTTTCCTTTTCTATAGTTTAAGAAAAGAAAAACACAAAACTTCTAGGGTTCCAAATAGGTTTATATTCTGCTGATTGAAATCATTTTACAAAGGATTTGTTAAAAAAAGTATGACACAATACCAAACCAACTTCAGTTCCTACTGCATATGGTAATAAGAACATGCCATGCAAACAGAAGCTGACAGTCTGGCTTCCCTTTCTCAAAGGGCCAGGTTTTGAAAGTTAAGTTCTCCCCAGCTTTTGTCTTTTGGTATTAGTACTTTGGGAGTTGGTACAGGTACATAGTAAACTTTCATTCTTTTTTATCTCTTATTTTTGTATCGACCTCTCTCCCCTCCCTCTTTGGTCCTTCCAACTCTTGGTCCCTTTCTTATCTTCAAAAGGTCTATTTTTATAATTTTTCCTTTCAATTTTTTTTTCTTTCATCTTTGGGTTGTACAGATTCCTAAATTATACTTTTTGTGAATCTCTGAAGCCTATTCCAATTTACTCTGTCCCCACCATAAGTGCCTTCTCTTGTTTTCTATGTATCGTTGGGTATGTCTGAAATTTTGAAAGTTATATATAATTTACAATTAAATAATTTGTGGAGATGATGGAGAAAAGAGAAACTTTGTACATTATAGATGGAAAGGCAAATATAACCATTATGTAAAGCTATATGGAGATTACTCAGACTGAAAATAGTGTTACCATGTGATCCGACTGTACCATTTCTGAATAAATATCCAAAAGCTTTGAAATGATTATGTTGAGGAGATAGCTGCAGCCCTATGCTCAGCATAACATCATTCAGATAAGCAAATACTGAATCAATCAAAATGTTCATCAACTGGAAAATGAATAAAAAATATGTAGTATTTATACAATGGAACATTATTTAGCCTTAAAAACAAGGACATTCTGCTAAGTGAAATAATTGAAGCACAAAAAAGACAAAGACCTTATGATCTCATTTATATATGGAATCTTAAAATGATGAATTCTTGGAATAGAATTGTGGTTCTCAGAGTCTTAGGGTTGGGAATGGAAGCCTCTCAGTTGGACGAGAGGAAAATATCTTCAAATATTCTCATTGGAAGAAAAAGATAAGTATTTGAGGCAATGGGTGCCAACCCAAGGCTTCTGTGAATGTTAGGTAAGCAATCGACCACTGAACTATACTCCCGACCCATTTCTTAAAATAATTTTGGACTTCACAAAAATATACAATTATAATTTTCAATTATAATTTTCTTATTAAAATAATTAATTAAATTAATTTTAATTTAAAACATTTTAAAAGTAAAATATGTACTGTTTTAATGTAAGCAAGTTAAATTTGCATAAATCAGATTATACTAAAAATCCGATGATTTTTCATACCTTTATTTAAAATGGATACTGTATGACTAAGATTTATCAAACACCTGGATATTTCAGACAGTTTGGCAGTTTTTCCATACAGTCTACCTTATTCTTTCCTATAAATTCCCTATTTAGACAGTTGAATTATTTTCAAATCCTTAGTATCAGAGAACAAAAATGTTTCCTTGTGTCTGTGTGGGTTCTCCTCTGAAGTGTGAGAGTTGGAGCAAGCTTCCTGACAGGTCAGTCTAGGTAGTGTTGTTCCAGGAATGCTCTCAGTGGCTGTGGAGCAACTGTCCCTTCTATAGAGCCTCAGCACACCTGACCCCATGAGATTTGGCATTATGAAATTTTCTAATACTTTGATAAAATAATGTTTGCAAAAAGAATACTCACTATCATTTTAATTTAATTTCTTTCTCCATAATGTGGTTGAACATATTTTCATATACTTTAGGTTTCCCCTTTCATCTCTGTTAATATCTGTATTAGGTTTCTTATCTTTTTAATTCAGCTAGATTCCTTAAATAGATGGTCTAAGTTTTATTCATTAATCTTTTTAAAAATTTTTTTCTAATATCTTTCCAGCCTCCCAATTGTGTATGGAATTTGCCTGCTGTGTCTTCAGACATCTTTCTTTTCTGCTTTTCTTGTCTCTCAATACTTATCATTTATTAAAACCTAACTGAAATGCACTTTTTCTCTTTAAACAAGTTTTTATTACTTAAATATTAAGAAATTCCCTATTATTTCTTCAGTATCTATGTGTCATGACATATTCCTTGAGATATTATATATATTTCCATGTGACTCTACACTATATATTGCATTGAATGCATACTTTACAATGTTATTGTGCCTGACAATGTGTTTGGGAAATGGTTATCTATTATATATATTTACTGAGGTCCTTTAAATATGATTGCCACCATCCATCATAGGTATGTGATGTATGTTTCATTTGCCAGTACATTTTATGTGGTTATAAAATCTCAACAAGGTTTTATTATAGTTTCCCTATCAATGTAGCAATAAAAGCTAATAGAAAAGGCTAAGCAAATCCTCTTGTTAATAAAGCTTCCATGCTTATGTTAAACACATCAGAAAGTTCTTACTCTTATTACATCAAAAGTATTGATTTACCATGGACTTTGATTGTTTACTAGCTGTTTAGCTCAAATTGTCTGTAAACAATGCTGTTGATTTAATAGGAAAAAGTCTCATAATACAGAGATACTTATAAAAATTGTTTCCTGATAGACACATACCAAAGTCCCATACAATGGCTCTCTAATTGGTTTTTATAGCATTCATTTGCATGGTCACTGTTGTATATATCTTCTCTCTACTAGGCGTAGTAATCAAATGAATACTGTTTTGGAGATTTTGAGGTGGGAGACATTTAATATTGCCCTAACTGAACCAGTACTGTTGAAAAAAAAGCCACACAGTAAGAATGAATGGCAATCTTACCAGTACAAACATTTATATAGTTTCAACTTGAAGAGTTACAATAAAGAGTATCATAACTTTAAGCTTCTGGGTGATTAATTTAAAACTGAATTCAAGGATGGAAATAACCTTCTAGTTTTCTCAGTGAAGAACTATCAGAGACATTTATTTCAGGATCATGGATTTGTCTCTTTGCAAAGCAACAATAGATTTTCTGGACATCCTCAAAATACACACACACTGCATGTCAAGCCACAGAATTGTACTTAAAACATATATATATATATATATATATATATATATATATATTTTTTTTTTTTTTTTTTTTTTTTTGTACCAGGGATCAAACTTGGGACCTTGTGCTTACGAGGCCGGCAAGGTGCCACTGAACTAAATCCCTGGCCCACCAAAAATATGTTTTAAGGGGACTGAAGATTTAGCTCAGTGGTTCTGCCGCCTGCCTCGCAAACACAAGGTCCCAAGTTTGATCCCTGGTACCAAAAAAAAACCAAAAAAACCCCAACAAAACAAAACACATTTTTGTTAACCAGCTTCAAAGGAATCTATCCTTGTTTTATGTTTTCTCAATGCTCCTTAAAAATCTTTCTACGCAATTTTGTTCCCTTCAATTTATTTTGTGTAAGTTGAAAATGGCTAACATATAAGAAAAAATTTATACAAATTCAAGTAAAATATAAAAAGAGTACCACTTAATTTATATGACCTCTAAAAACTTAAGAATTAAAAATCACCTCTCTACTCTCAAAAAGCATAGATAAGTACTGTCTTCAGTGATTTCTTTAAAAATAAACTATATATTTTATAATCTTCTCATAATCAAACATAAAAATCACCCACAAATGTATTAGTCTCAGAAATCTACTTTATTCTTATTTTGCCATGTTTTCTTTTAATTACCACTAAGATCTATGATTTATGAAAAATATTTATAGAGAAAATGAAATTTTGTACTGTTATTCTTTTGTAATATTTCTATCTCTGGGTACTTTTCCCTGATGGCAGAAAACCTTCCAAAATAGCATTTTTAATTCACACAAAAACATTTCATAGAGTTGATGTATCTCAGTGAATTAATTAGCTCCTTGTTTTGAGTCATTTACTTTATTTCCAGCATTTGTTTATTTATAACAGTAGAACTAGCCATTGTTTTCTTATTTTCCTTAAGATATTTACCATGTCCTAGATTCTGGGACTAAGATTCCAAACTCTTCACTTTTTTTTTAAGTACTGTCAAACTATGTCCTGTAAAGAATATAACAACATATACTGACATAAATAAAATATACCTGTAGTTATGTTATAATACTATTGCAACATTCAATATTATAGAAATATTCATTATTATATATATACATTATAAATGCCCATATCTCATTATTTGCTTTTTGTTCATTTAATTATAGTCAATATCCAGACTTATATGTTTAAAGTATGTTAATTTCTTATTATCTAATTAGTAAACTTTTATAATTTATATGTTGAAGAAATAGTTCAAAGTACAGTATGCTTGCAAATACTTCTAGAAAAATGTACAGATTTGATTATGTAACTAAGCCTCTCCGACTATAGATTATACTTGTCTTTGCTTAACATACATACATGTGAAATGTTTATACACATGAAATTGAGAGTAGCACATCAGTACATCAGTACAGAGAGATGTGGGGACAGAGTGAACATAGTTCTGTGGCCAGGGAAACATAGGGTTCATCCAAACACTGTGCTCACCAAAGAGGACTCTGGAAAGGTGATTCTGCTGCTTCTGAGCATAGGAACCATGGTTGGAACTCAGCATCTTTACTCTAGCTTCCAATGCCTGGATGTCTTATCAAGTGTAGTGTCTCTTTGAACCAGTGTTCAGTGTGCAGCCTTCTTGAGAGGAAAATGGGTCTTGGCACTTTGGGCCAAATGACAAAGGGATCCAGAGCAGGTGAGAGAATCTGGGTGATTTGCAAAGAGTGTTTTTTTTTTTAAAGAAAAATTTGCTTCTAGTTCTCTGTGGCTATCTTTCCTGACCCATAGAATAGAAATTGTAACAGCACTTACTTTATAATGTTATGATGAGATTCATGAATCACTATGGAAAATGTGTATCTTTGCTGTGGCAGCTGGAGAGAGACTTGCTGAGGCCACTTAGTGAGCCAAAGTGGGAATGGGGATGGAGGGGCAGCCAGGACCTAAGGAAAAATTGCCATGGTCTTTTAAGCAGTGAGAAGACCCATTCTGCAAACAGCTTTAACATTGTTTGTGCTTCTTAACTGACACTGTTACTAATCACTGAATTCTTCTTATTGTTAAATGAATGTTGCCTTGACCATTTTTGTTCCAAAATAATTCCAGCTACTTCTAACAAGCATAGGGTCACACTAGTACTGTGCTTAGTGCCAAGCAACAATAAATCACTAAGTTCTACCTAAACTATTCCAGTCATGGACTCCAGTCAGCTGCAAAGAGTGTTTTGTAAGCAGAACAGAGCATGGCAACTTGATGTGCCTTGAAAAGTATGGCACAGTAATTCACTATTTTGCTTTGTTATTATAGCTACAAGACATTTATTTGTGTCTTGTTGCTAAATAATTTTACTGAATTCCCCAAAATGTAGAAGAAATAATTCCTTTTAATGTCTGAATTGCTGGAAAACATTTAGCTCATGGTATACATAAGAACACATCACCTTTTATTCTGCCTTGATTGGATGACACCTATGTGCCAGATGCTGAGGACCCCAATCCAATGAGTATCAGAGGGAAACTGGTTAATGTGAATGGTGCCAAGGGAGAAGGACATAGAGGATTACAGGAACAAATACAAACTACAATATATGATTGATCATTGCTATAGGTTTCCACTGAAGAAAGTTCTAGTCATCATATTAAACAGAAGTCAGGGTTAGAGCTGGTTTTCAAAATTTCCTTGTGATGGTAATGCCAAAGATACTGAAGAATCATCTTCTCTGCAAACTTGTCCAAAGAAGAGAAAACTTATAAATGTAATTGTGCAGGAAAATTAAAATGAAAGTAAATGACATTTCAAATTGTACTTCAGTCTTGTAGGCCTGAGAAGTGCATCACTGATACCTAGTGTATGTGAATGTGTCTGTGATTTACTGTTTGGGAATCTGAAAGAAGTGTCCACCAGTTTTGTACTTCTTTACTGCACTTCAGAGTTTCCATTGCCTCCACAGCTTGGCCTTCAGGAGAACAGAACCCAATCTCAAAAATTTAGATTTCCTTTCAAACAGGTCCATCTTTGTACCATGTGCTCCTACTTAGGCAGTGGAATGTCTTTTGCATTTTGCTGATATATCAAGGACAAGGTTAGTTTTACTTTCTGTGCAGTGAGTCTAAGGGAAAACACGGGCTTTCAATTTATGTTTCTAAAAATGAAGATAAACCCATATTTCATAAAGGAACAGTGTCACAGACTGCAATTTACATCTCAATGTAAATGCCATTTCCCTGCTTACCACTGGAAATTCAAGCTCAAGCTTTGAAAAGCACTCTCTGTTGCTGTTATTACAAGCTACATTCCTGACAACTCTCACATCAGCCATTCCTTTAATGCTTTAATGCCTTCCTTTCTGGAGCTCATTATATCATCATCTACAGTTACTCTGCCTGTTCTCAAACAGAGTACATTCTAATGAGATGTAGAAAAGTGTACATTAGTAAACAGAGGGGAACTTCCCTTTTCTGGCTTTGTAGACAACAGACCCCAGAATTTACGTGGAAAGTGAAGTCTGAACACCTTGACTATTCCATCAAGGCAGGGATGTGGATGGGAATTTCCTTTCCCAGATACCAAGCACATGCTTAGAACACTGAATAGCCAGGATGGGTTATCATGGGGGATTAGACAGGGAAAAGGACAGTTAATTTTATAATCCATGTATGGAAAATTGAACTTTAATTTTTTTAAACTTAAAAAATATATGTAGGATAATATTTTATAATTTTAATATAATGAATCTATCACAACAAAGTTATTTTCTGTCACATAATGACTGACTAGATTATACATCTTGAAATAGATAAGTGTGAAATACAGGATCCACAGAGCTGGAAGCTGACTATCTGAGAGAGACTTGTTCCTGTGCAACAGCCTTAACAACACAGGGATGCAGAGGATGGTATTGTATGACAGTGTGTTTCAACAGGAAAAGAGCGATAAAAAGCAAAATATATCCTTTCTGGCCATGGGAGATGAGACAGTTGTCCAGTTTAGAAACAATGACAGAAGATTATAGAAATATTTCCAGAGGAAAAATGGTCATTATGAAACCTATACATCCATGAATGTGAGATGAAGTAATATCCATAAAAACCTTTTCTCATATTTGGAAGAAAATAAGTAGATAGAGCCATCTTGCTATATGCTATTATTATTTGGATGAAAAGCTTTTTTTTCCTGTGAAACTTAAATTATCATAAGTTATGAAAAATGATGATGAGACTGCTAGTGAAGTATTTTTTCTTTGTTAAGTATGACTTCCTAGGCCTTTCTCTTTTGAGATGTTGGATGACAGACATATTGAGCCATGGTCTACAAAAGTCTTCTACTATTATTTTTCTAAAAGCTTAACCTACAAATATGTGGTAGGAATAAAGGAGAAAATCTGAGTTATCAAGGTTAAAATTGATAAAAAGAAGCAACAGAACTTAAGATATCACTAAATTATCAGATTCATGATTAAACATAGATTAAAATCACTCTTTACATTTATTTTCATTAATGGAGAAAATTGTACCTTCTTGTTAGCAATTTGTGTTTAATTTATTTCTAATTCCTTGCCAATGCTTCCTCTTGGTTTGGTAGGTTTATTTGTTCTATGACAGTGCACCACTGATCTGGTGGTGACCATAGTAGCTACTAAGAGGAACACATTAGAGCAGAGTATGGGCAGGGAACGTGAGGGAGAGCATGAATTTTCTGATTTCTTTCTGTTAATAAAGTACCCTTGAGAATCATGAATTAGAATGTGTCACGAGTCTTCTAAAAGATGAGAATGTTATTGCAAACATAACTCCAGCTCTGCAAGCAATATTAATTCTGATGAGTAAGTAAGAGAAGAGTTACTTTAGCACAGAAAGCCACCTGACTTCTCAGGCTGTGCTCAGATCAACTTAAATTTTAGAAGGTCATGAAGATGTAACAAAGATTAAAAGAAGTTCAGGAGTCGAGAACAAATACAGAATACTCATGAAGTATGGTATGGTAAGAATGAGAGTAGGAAGCACAAAGGCTGGCTCAGTGTCTGAGAACTCATCTTCCCAGAATGTCAAAGTCTGCATTTGGGGAATGGTGCTATGTCATCTGCAGTGACATAGATCTACTGATCAGTCTCCTTTACTAGATTCCTTTAGGGAAAGAAATGTGTCTTTATGTCTTCTTAACAGATATAAAGTAGGGCATTTAATACATTTTGATGAATAGGTGAAATATTTCATACAAATATTTACAAGGGCAGCAAACCAAAAGGATGGGCTTTTAAAAATCATATTAAAAAAAGAAGTTCACTTGCTTCCGGTTAGAAATAACAAGAAGTACAGATTTTTGGTATTTTTGCCTCTATATTTCTTGTCAGTAGAAAAGATCTTGAAATAAAAGAAAATATATTAAACCTAAGTAAAATAGGCTGGATATTTAAGAGGAATAAAGTGAGAAATAGGACATTGACCTGATTTAAATGATTTTAAGCTAAGATTGCTGCCGTGGTCTTGTGTCTAGATGTCCCCCTAAAGCCTCATGCAGTCATAGGTGGGGCTTTTTCAGAGGTGGCTGGATATAAGTGTGTGAGGCTGGGATTGATTCATGGTGCAATGCTAGGCTCAAGGGCACTAGGTTTAAAGGTGTCAGTGCTACCTGCTCTAAGTAGCCTGGATAAAATATAAGGTTTTTTTTATAAAATGGAGTACTACTCAGCCATAAAGA
This sequence comes from Heterocephalus glaber, assembly GCF_053883595.1. NCBI lineage: Eukaryota > Metazoa > Chordata > Mammalia > Rodentia > Bathyergidae > Heterocephalus > Heterocephalus glaber. The sequence continues at coordinate 2,469,642 of NW_028258303.1, forward strand.
ATGAGAAACTAGAGACATTTATGGCTAAATGGATGCATATTGAGGCCATACTCTTAAGTGAAATAAATAGGACACACGTGTAAATGCCGAATAGTTTCTCTAGTGTGAGAAATTGAAAGTGTAAATAAGGATGAAAATGATTAAAATGAGTAATTGATAATTTGAAATAAGAAAAGGTCCAAGGGTTTGGGGATGGTGCAAGGGAAAGGGGAAAGGGAAGAAGGGAAAGAAAAAATTTATGAGAAAATAAAAATGGCATCAAACTCTGTGTAGATAGGGAAGGGTGGAGGGGCTGAAGGGTGCACAGGCAATGGGAGAAAAAATAAAAACTAAGATGCATCATGTTCTGGTACAAACACCCAATGATAAATGTAAATGTATTTTATACCTAAAATGTAGCAATAAATACATATATTAAAAAAAAAAAAAGATGTAAGGGACAGAAAGAGCTGTGGTCATCCTTTGTTGCTTTGCTGCTACCTTCTGCCCACCATGAACTATTTATCCTCTGTGATGCCTGTCTGCCATCCATGCTGCCTTGGAGCTGGCTGATTATGGACTGAAATCTGTGAGCTAAATAAACCTTTCCTCCCTTAACTTGTGGGTATTGGGTATTTTGTTGAGTATTTGTCTCAGCAACCAGAAAAGTAACTAAGAAAAATTGAACTGTTTTCCATTTCACAAAATTTTATGCATATATAGGACCACTGTATAGCTCAAAATGGTATAATAGCTGTCTTGAGAAATAGAGATTTCTAACCATGGAGGATTTTAAGCAAAGACTAGATGCTGACTCGATGGAGACAGAATAGAGGGCAACTTCAGGGGCAATTGGACCAAATTATATTTAGTTCTTCCTACTTCAACTCTGAAGTTCCAGGTATATAAGAATCTCTTGAGCTCATGTTTGGAGTTTGGGTTGATTCTTTCAGTTCTTTTAAGAAATTCATTTTCTTCTCTTCTTAATCTCTTGAGGGTTTAAAATCATTTTAGTAGAATATAAATGTGAATTGATGTTGCTTTTCATAGTTGCGCTTTAATAAAAGTGGTATGAACTTTGAGTCAAATTTGGTATAAAATAGTAATTATGGGCATAGAATATGCTTCATCAATGGTTTGTGTTTATCTTTGTTTTATTTTGCCCATTATTGTCTAATTTTGAATAAGCTACATAGATTTCTGAATTTCAGTTTACTCATCTATAAAGTAAAAATAACACTTTCCTTATAGGGTTACTATGAGAATTAAATGAAATAGTCCATGAAACGGTGACTAGCAAAAATCATGGTACATAATTGTCTCAATAAATGTTGAGGTCTAATTGTTATTTGTTTAATTTTCCTGACCCTCATATTTTTCAACTGTGAAATAGAGGATAGGAGAATCAACTCTCAGAATTGTAATTAAGATTTAATAGGAATGGAAAAACGTATGACACAGTGCCTGACTCATAGCAGCAGCACAGTGAATACTAGTCTCTGTCCTCTTGAAAGTCTTCAGGGCTGTTGGGAAGGCTGGCCATGTTCATCAGCTGGCCTTATCACACATTGTATGTGCTCCTGTTAGTCTATTCAAACACATCTGAATGCCAAACCAGGTATCTCTTGGCTTAAAAATATGATTTTTAATATTCTTCAAGGAACTTTAAATCTGTGGGAAGCTCCTGAAAGAAACAGCTCTTTCCAGCAGCAGATGCATGTGTATATATGCACAATTTTCATGCCCAATTTCAGCAAGTTTATAGACACCTATAATGAACTTATAGCATGTGGACTCTAAGTGGAACATGGTAGCTTTGTGCATGGAAGCAAGTACTTAATGGTGACTGTCCCTTTTTCATGTTTCCCAACTTGGCATTAGATCCAGGCCATCCTATCAAAAACCTGCTCAAGTTTTTATGAGAAGTTCACAAGCAGGGCTCTGAGAACTGTTTTCCTCCTGTGTCAAGAATCTTGCCATATGTCTTTTCCCAATTTGTTGTAGCCACACCACACATTAATGCCTCATGAATGTCTGACTTTCTACTTGTAACCAGCAGTGCAAAACGGAACTTTATAAGTGAGAATTTTTTTTCCTTTGGAGTCAAGTGGCTTCCAAACTTCCTCAGGCCTAGAGTATGAATGGCTCCTCCACTGCTCCTCTACACAGGGAAATGCAGAAAATTTGCAAATCCTGGCACCTGGAGGTCAACCCCACTTTCATTCTCACTTAGTGAAGTGTGGAGGATGTCTGTGTCTGGGAAGGATGGAACAGGTATGAAACCATCTGCTGTTCCACTATCTTCTCCCCCAAACTGTTGCTTGTTATAAATAACCCCAACACGCTTGAACTTGGTGAGATAGCGACCTGAGGCAATAGGCCACTCCATCTCCTCAGAGCTAGCTTTAAATGGGTCCTTTTTACCAAAAGGCATGGCTTCCCTTTACTAAAAACTGCTAAATTAGATAGAAATTAATATACAGTCAGAAATGGATTGGGCCCTCAAAGAGGTCAGCACAGAAAAATAAAGGTATCAAATTGTGGCTGGAGTGCAAGATGGAGACAGAGTGGCCAGGCTTGCGTGTCTCCCTAAGGGAAGCATCAACTGAGATTATTCTCTAGTTAGAACCACCTGGTCCAGTCAGTTCAGATAAGCATTGGTTGCCCTGGTGGGAGACCAGAGCATCTGAACCAGTCCCTTCACAAAAATGCCTCTCTCCTTTCCATATACTCTCGTAACATAACTGGTTTTCCTATTGGATCCATATGAACTAGGCAGCTATACTTGTAATCATATAGGTTTTCTGTAGCTTGACACACATTGTTCACACATTGTGACTTTGCTGTTTAATTGCCATTGACAAAGGGCCTTAATGGCAACCCATTCCAAACCCCTTCTGGGAATCCAGAAGCTATTCTGCTTTTTATTTCAAATGAAATTCTCATAACTTTCTCCATTGGTTTGCATCTTCATTCCTCAATTTTGTGAAACTATGATCTAGGCACATCTTAGAGGTCAGGAGTTACCTTTCTCCTATATTATCTCGATTTTGTCTGCAGCAAGCAAATGAACCTAAGCATATGAGGCTAAGTGGCCAATAACAGTTTTGGTGGTCATGAAGGGATATAAGTCCCTGCTGTTGAGAGACATACATCCCTGCTGTCTCTTGTGATGTGGGGCTGACTATTCCTGGCTAGCTAAACCAATGGTCAGGACTCCAGGGATATTCTAGCAGCTGAGGGGGACATTTTGCTCTCAGGTACCTTCCCTGTTTTCCTGTTCATAGCATCAATTGCCTATAAACTCTTTTATTGGTAAAAGAAAAAAGGTTGTTTAGGGAGGTGATGAACTCGGCCTGGTTTCCTGCTGGAAATTGCACTCCAGGGACCTGCTACCTCAGTTTGGAGCTTCTCTTAGGACATTCCACAGTGCCATGTGGGCGAGGTAACGGCCTTTACTGTTTGGGGTCATTTTAGACCTATTGTAAGACATTTTGGCCCATTGATTGGTCATCAGTGGTATTTGTGGTGAGGGAAGTGCCTTCAGCATTTGTAGATATTTGGACCTATAGAAAGGCATTTTGGGGCACTGATTCATGTGAGTTGAAATTCAGATCTAGAAAAATTCCCATGATTTTGTTTAGAGTACACATTAGGTTAGTTTGGTAGGTTAACCTACCTTTGGTAGGTTTTCATTTCTTTTTGTTTCTTTTATCTTTGTCTTCTTTTTCTTCTTTTTTTTTTTTTTGTACCAGGGATCCAACTTAGGACCTTGTGCTTATGAGGCAGGGGGCAGAGCCACTGAGCTAAATCTTCAGCCCATATTTTTCTCTTCTTATAATCACCTTTATTCTAGGATGACCAGCAGGGTTTCGGTACCATCTAGAGTTATGTAAGGCATTTGGGGCTTCAAGTTGTACTGATTTTTTTTTTTTAACTTGGTATCACTATGTAGTTCAGGCTGGCCTTGAAATCACTATGTAATATAGGCAATTTTAGTGCCTCACCCTCCTGAGTACTGAGATTAAAGGTGTATGCCACCACACCTGCCTGCTCCAGGTTGTAAGACATTATGCACTGTGTTAAAATTTAATCACAACTGGTTAGAAGTTTTCACATCTTGTCCTAGCTCTGTTGATCAAGGCCTCTAGGGAAAGAAAGAAAAAGAAAGAAGAAAGAAAGAAAGAAAGAAAGAAAGAAAGGGAATCAAGAAAAAAAGCAGCCATTTATAGTCAAATTTCTCTTTTTTTTCTAATTAAGGGACAGAGGTAGCAGGAGGTACCAATCAATTTTCAGCAAACATTATTTGACAAATATTTTGAAACAAAAACACTTAAAAGTGAATCAAGGATTGTCAGCTAAAATGAAGAAAAATTTTAAAAATTTAAACCCCAATAACAAATTTCCCCAAATTAACCAAATAGCTGCTATTATGAGTGGCACAGAAGCTTCTTCCTTGTGCTTGCCACTAAAATAGAAAAGACTGAAGAAAAAGCAGGTATGGATGTTATCCAGGCCAAAGTTACTCCCAAGAATCTTCTTAGAAGAGCTCCATAAAATCATAAGACACTTTCAGTTAGGAAGGCCATGTTGTAACACAACAAAGTCAACTTGCTCTGTCTGATATAATCAAAACACTATATATATCACAACAAGAAGCTGATGTGGACCAGAGTGGCATGGGTGCAGGTGGGTCTCAGCCAGGGCCTGACCCCAGCAGCTTGGGCCCACAAGCCCCAGCCAGAGGCCTGCCTAGAAAAGAGGTGCACAAACAGAAGCCTGCCCATGCACTGGTAAGTGCATGCAGACACTAGCCAGAAGCTTCCACAGACACCAGTGACTGGGGTGCACAGCCCCCAGCCAAAAGCTGTCAAAGATAACAGCTACTTAGGGGGCAGGGGCCAGCCAGAGGCATGCCCAGATAGCATCACAAGTGTGCACAGGCCCTAGCTAGATCTCCGACCAGACAACAGGACAGTGTAGTGATCCAGAGACCACCACTCTGAACCCAGAAATTGCTGTACTGGTGAAGAGCAGAGAAAAGGCCACTTGGTAGCTTGCTGAGAGTTGAAGACCACTGGATGAGTGAAAAGTTGTCTCAACAAAGCTGAAGCAGGTTATATTTATTGAAATGAGAAGGCACATAAACAAGTCTCAAAATAAGATTTCCAGATCACCTAAAGCAACCACAAAGGGCAACCAGATGGAATAATCTGATACTCAACCACCTGGACTCCCTGAACAGGCAATAAAACAGGGTCTGAAAAATATAAAATCAAAAATAATTTCTCAGATAACTTTAGAGATTGTGTCCATAGTGCAAGACATGATTAATAAATCTAAAGCAGACACAGATAAAAAAAATAGAGGAGCTAAGGAACATGATGGAATGCCAATGTAAGCAACAAATGGAATCTCTAAAACAGATGCAAACAGATATCCCGTAGATTAAAAACTCCATTGAAAGTTTATGCAGCCGAATGAGCCAATGTGAGAACAGAATTTCAAATATAGAAGACAGAATTGAAATTAGTGACCAAAGAAAAAGAACAATTTCTTAAAAATACTAAGGGACCACAAGAAATCAATCCAGCAGCTGCTAGATGATGCAAAGATGAATAACACAAGATTGATAGGAGTCAATGAAAAAACAGGAGAGGGCAAATGACATTAAAAAAAAAAAAAACTATACACAGTAGTAATGGCAAAAAACTTCCCAAGCAGGAGAAAAGAACTTGACATACAAATAAATGAGGCATATAGGGCATATAGCAATGACCGAAACATCCCTACACCTAGGCATATAATAGGTAAGATTCCCGAAACCCAGGAGAAGAATAAAATTCTACAAGCAGTTTGAGAAAAAAACCAACTCATATAAAAAGGAAAGCCCATCAGAATCATAGCAGAATTGTCAACACAAACCCTCAAGGAAGAAAATCTTGGAGTGATGCATGCCAAGCCTTAAAAGAAAACAACCTTCAACCCAGATTGAGGTGCCCTGCAAAACTATCTTTCAAAATTGATGGAGAAATAAGATACTTTCATGAAAAAGAGAACCTAAGGAATTTCGTGAATACCAAACCAGCACTCCACATTTTTTTTTTTACGCCAAAAAATTTTTAAACAATATCCTAAGAAAAGATAATGAAGATCACAACTGCAGGAAGCCCAGCAGAATGAATCCATCATGCACAAGAAGAAATTAAGTACAAAGGGGGAGAATCCAACAAAAAGAAAAACTAGTGACAAGTATAGGACAATACATATCAGTTATAACCATCAAGGTTAATGGTCTCAACTCATCACTCAAAAGAAATAACTGGCAGAATGGGTCAAGAAGAAGACCCAACAATATGCAGCATACAAGAAACACAGTTAATTCAAAAAGAAACTCATAGACTGAAAGTTAAAGGGTGGAAAACAATACTCCATGTGACAGGAACCCCCTCAGAAAAGCAGGAGTAGGTATCAAATGTACAGATCAAATGGATTTCAAACCAATATTGATTAAGAGAGACAAGGAAGGCTACTACATCATTGTAAAGGGAACAATCCAAGAGGAAGAGATAACAATCATAAATATATATGCACCAAATACTAGTTCACCCAACTATATAAAACAAATACTAATGGACATGAAAAATCAAATAAGGACTAATACAGTAGTAGTGGGGGACATCAATAACACACTGTAATGAGACAGAAAATAAACAATGAAATACTAGAATTCAATCAAACTCTTTTTTTTTTTTTTTTGTACTGGGGATTGAATTTGGGACCTTGTGCTTGAGAGGCAGGCGGCAGAACCACTGAGATAAATCCCGGACCCAAACTCAATTGAACTCTTGAACAAATGAACTTAACAGATGTTTACAGGGTGTTCCACACCTCAAAATCAGAATACACATTCTTGTCAGCTGCACATGGGTCGTTCTCCAAAATAGGCCACACAGTCGCTCATAGAACATGTTTAAGTAAGTGCAAAGGAATTGAAGTTATCCCCTGTATATTATCAGACCATAGTGCGATGAAATTGGAGATCCATAGCAAAAGAAACTCAAAAACTTTCATAAACATGTGGAAATTGAACAACACACATCTGAATAACCAATGGGTCACAGAGGAAATTAAAGAAGAAATCAGACAGTTCCTTCAAGTAAATGACAATGACAATACAACATATCGGAATCTATGGGACACAATGAAAGCAGTCTTACGAGGGAAATTCATAGCAGTGAATACGCGTATTAGGAAAACAGAACGAGCCCAATTAAACAACCTGATGCTGAACCTCCAGCTTCTACAAAAAAAGAGAGCAAGGGCCAGGAATTTAGCTCAGTGGTTTCGCCGCCTGCTGCACAAGCCAAAGGACCCAAGTTTGAGCCCCAGTACCAAAAAAAAAAAGAAGAGCAAGACAATCCAAATCTCATACAAGGGAGGAAATTATAAAGATCAGAACAGAAATCAATGGAATGGAGATTAAGAGAATTATACAAAAAATCAATGAAGCAAAAAGTTGGCTCTTTGACAGAATAAACAAAAATGACAAACCCTTAACCAACCTTATCAAAAAAGGAAAGAAAAGGCCCAAATTCATACAAGTAGCAATGAAAAGGGTAAAATTACAATGGACCCAGCAGAAATCCAGAGGATCATCAATACCTACTTCAAGAAACTATATGCCAATAAGATGGAAAACACAGAAGAAATGGACAGATTCCTAGATAAACATGAATTACCAAAGTTGAACAAAGAAGACCTAAAAATTCTAAACAATACAACATCAGTCAAAGAAATTGAAAATGTAATTAAAAACTTACCAACTAAGATAAGCCCAGGTCATGATGACTTCACTGTTGAATTCCACAAGTCATTTAGAGAAGAACTATGGCCATTACTGTTTAAGCTCTTCAATGAAATTGAAAGGGAAGCAATATTCCCAAATTCTTTCCTGGAAGCTAGCATCACCTTGATCCCCAAACCAGAGAAAGACCCAACCACAAAAGAGAACTATAGGCAAATCTCACTAATGAACGTAGATGCAAAAATATAATACACTATATTAATAGAGCCAAGGACAAAAACCATATAATCACCACAATAGATGCAGAAAAAGCATTCAACAAACAAAATCCAACATGCATTCATGATGTAACCCTACAAAAAATAAGAATAGATGATCTCTACTTCAACTTCGAAAAAGCCATATATGAAAAACTAACAGCCAACATCACACTAAATGGTCAAAAACTGAAATCCTTCACACTAAAATCAGGAAAAAGACAAGGATGTGCACTATCATCACTCCTGTTCAATATAGTTTTGGAAACATTAGCCAAAGCAATTAGACAAAAGAAAGAAATAAAAGGAATAAAGATAAGAAAGGAAGAAGTTAAATTGTCATTATTTGCAGACAACATGATACTCTACATAGAAGACCCCAAGAACTCCACCAAAAGTCTTCTAGACTTAATAACGAAATTCAGTAAATGAGTTGGATACAAGGTCAACAATTCCTGTACGTGAAAAACAGATTCACTGAAAGAGGAACTGGAGAAACAACTCCCTTCACAAAAAGCATCCAAAAAATTGAAATTTCTTGGAATCACCCTAACGAAAGAAATCAAAGACCTCTACTCTGAAAACTATAGCAATATGCAAAAAGAAATCAAAGAGGATATCAGAGAATGGAAAGACATTCCTTGCTCCTGGGTAGGAAGAACCAATATAGTGAAAGTTGGCATATTTCCAAAACTGCTATAAAGATTCAATGAAATCCCAATTGAAATTCCAGCAGGATACTTCTCAGACCTTGAGAAAACAATCCAAAAATTCATTTGGAACAAGAAGAGATCTAGAGTAGTAAAAGCAACTCTAGGCATCAGAGACATGGCAGGGGATGTCACAACCCCCAACTTGAAACTATACTACAAAGCTACTGTGATAAAAATAATATGGTATTGCCAAAGAAACAGACCTGAAGACCAGTGGAATAAATTAGAAGATGCAAAAACAACTCCAGACACACTCAGCCACCTCATCTTTGAGAAAGGAGCTGAAAACTCTCACTGGAGGAAAGATGGCCTCTTTAATAAATGGTGCTGGAAAAATTGGGTTTCAAATTTTCAAAGAGTGAAACAAGCCCTATATCTCTCAGTATGCATTAAACTAAAATAGACATGGATTAAATATCTAAATATTAAAACAGAAATACTAAACCGACTGGAAGAGAGTTTAGGTAGAACTCTTGAAGACATTCACATAGGAAAATATTTCATGAACAAAACCTCAGTTGCATGTGACCTAGCACAAAGAATCAACAAGTGAGATCTCTTCATGTTAAAAAACTTTTGCATTGCAAGAAAAACCATCAACAGCATGAAGAGACAACCCACAATGTGGGAAAAAAATTTTACCAGCTGTTCCTCAGACAAAGGTCTACTATCTAGAATATATAAAAACTTTAAAAAAAATCAGACCTCCCAAATTTAAAGACCCAATCCAAAACTGGGTATCTGAAATGAACAGACATTTCTCAGACAAAGAAGTAGAAATAGCAAATAAACATATGACAAAATGTTCAACATCACTGATCATTTGAGAGATGCAAATGAAAACAATGCTCAGATTCCACCTCACCCCAGAGAGAGTGGCTGCTATTAAGAAGTCAACCAATAACAAATGCTAGTGGGGCTATGGGGAAAAAGGAACCAACTTCTCCACTGTTGGTGGGAGTGCAGACTGGTATAACCACTATGGAAATCAGTATGGAGATACCTCAAAGACCTAGGATTAGAGGTCCCATTTGACCCACTATTCCTCTACTGGGTATCTACACAAAAGAATTAAAACAATCATACCACAGTGATATATGTACACCCATGTTCATAGAGGCAGTTTGTAATAGCTAAAGCTTGGAAACAGCCCAGTTGCCCATCAACTGGAGACTGTATAAAGAAAATGTGTTTTCTTTCTTTTTTTTTTTTTATAAAATGGATTACTACTCAGTCATAAAGAATGAGAAAATAGGGACATTTATAGCTAAATGATTGCACATTGAGGTGATACTCTTAAGTGAAACAAATAGGACAGACGTGGAAATATCAAATTGTCTCTCTGGTGTGAGAAACTAAAAGTGTAAATAAGAACTAAAAGGTATAATAGATAACATGAAATAGGAAGAAAAGGTGCAAAGGGGAAGGGGAAGTGGGAGGAGTAGTGGAAAGGAAGAAGGGAACGGAATTAATATGAGAAAATGAAAAAATGGAAACAAAGTCTTTGTAAATAGGGAGGGGTGGAGAGGTTGAAGGGAGGGCAGGGGAAGAGGAAAAAATAAGAAACAAGACATATTATATAAAGTTACAAATTTCCAATGATGAATGTCATTATATTGTATACCTACAATATACCAATAAAATTAATTAAATAAAACAAAACAAAAAGAAAACTACAGAAAGGAACAAACAGCCACTGTTTTCATTCTTCCATGGTGTCTTCCCCTCATGCTGTAGAGCACACTTCTTTTCCTACTTTTCTTGACCCAAACTCACTCTGCACAGCCTGTTTCTTTCCCTACCTTGAATAAAATTTTGCTACCATTGAAAAAAAGCTGGAAACTAGCACAGACACTTTTATTCCTCAGCAGATTACAATAGAATTCCTCAAACATATGACTCATGTCTCTATCCACTTAAAACCTTTTAACTCACACTAAGTGTGTGGTGTATGCCTGTATTCCTAGCACTTGGGAGACAGAGGCAGGAGGACTACCATGAGTTTGAGGCCACCATGGCCTATGTGGTGAGTTCAAGGCCAGCCCGAACTACATAGTGAGACTCTGTCTCAACACTCCCCTAAAAATAAAATAAATTTACTTTATTCAAACTATTTTTGTTTTGCTTTGTTTTGAAGTTAATAAATTTAAATCTTCATTGTTCTGTATAATATCCTTAATTTTAATATAAAGATATGAATCAACAAATATAGATTGTATATATTCAATGTATACAATGTGTTTAACATTCTTAATTTTTAATTCTATTTCCTTTTTCAAATGAAAATAGTGTAATAATGCCTATTTTTCTTTTTATATTTTTAGCTAATTTCTGAAAAATTTTTAGTTGATTTTGTAATAGGAAAAAGAATAAAGTTTTCTTCAATGGTTACAATGTGATAACTACTTTTTACAAAATTAATTTAAAAGGGACATAAAAATCTATGTATTCAGAAATTTGCAGCAGTAAGCTACAGTAAAAAACAAAATACACTGGTAGATATTGTCAATCCAAATACAAGAGAGAACTTTGCAATCACATTTTAATTCTCTTCTAAAGTCATTAGAAGGACATATTTTAGTAATATAATCTTAAATTATAATAAATGTGATTACCTTTATTCTTTCTCTTCACTATCTCAGTTACAAAAAATTATTTTAGTTTCTGGCATACAGGCTCTTTATCTATTTCAGCATTGATTTTTATAAAAATATTTTCTAGTTCAGAAATCCACTGTTCCAACAAAGGTCAGTTGTCCAAAAAGCCAATAATTCTCTTTTGTATGTGATCTCTTAAGTTCCAGTATCCATGCTTATTGTGATTTTCAGCACCGCAATGTTGACCAATATCTTTATGAATCATTTCATATGAAAATTCTCCAGCTATGATATCATTCATGCAACTTAGCAAGAAAGTATCTCAAATATCTAGTAATGTGACAATATCAAATATAGAAGAGAGAAGAGGTACTTATTTTGAAGCCATAGGATCCACAGTCAATGTGGATATTTGTGGGGGTTTGCCTCCATTTCTATAAAGTTTCTATTGCAGCTAGTGAGAGCTTCCTTTAGAAGCTCTACTTGGTTTAATGTCATTGGAAAACCATCAAGGATCCACCCTTGATTCACAGGTATTTCATTAATAGCATTTACTATGATGTTAACTAATAACGGGTCTGGAATGCTCTTTTCTTTCTTTAGCAATTGTAATTTTGCACCAAGCTGAGCATATTCAGTGAATTTAGAGAAATGATCACTATCATTTGACTTCTTCAGTTTTTGGTGTTCTATTAGTATGTGTACTAGATTTAGTTTCACCTTCCATTTCTTGTACTAGTTCACCTGGAACTGGAGCAGCTGAGCACACATTGTGTGAATCTTGGCTTTCTTTACTGTCTTCCTGCAGATCTGATGGAACCTCTCCACCTTCCTCACTGTGGTAAGTCCTCACTGATGTTTTCATTATCATAAAATGCTTGAATAGCTTCTTGGACAAGAGTTTCCATGCAAAGTACCTGAATAGGAAACTCTGTTTTTAGAGTCTTTCAAGTGATAGTTTTCCCACTAAGTGTTTTCCCCAGTAAGCATCCTTTAATACCAAATGAAGGAAGTTCAGGCTCTGTTGGCTCAACTGGAGAAGAAAAGAGATTTTTCAATGAATCTTTGAAGCACATGGCCCAGTATGGAATTGTTGGAGGGTGTTAAATTATCCAACAGTTCTTCTAGTACAGCCCACTCTCCAACTATGTTCTTATATTCTTCATAATCTTTGTTATCTAGCAAGTCTCTTATTCAGTTCTTTAAATTCTTCTTCAGAAGGATTAGCAGGCATGTGCTTAAAAGAGTCTTGTTCATATATGGGCTTCCCATGAAAAAAGAATTCCTACCAATCATGCATCATCTTAAGTGGAATTAGATTGTCAACATTTGATAGCCTGCCACTTTAGTGGACAAATTAAGTATTTGATTCAAAATTTCTCTGCATATTTTATAATGCTTTCTGTAAGGAGCCTGAACTCTTTCCACAGAAATCTGCTCTTGAAATTTCCCTCTGAGGATTTGTTCTTCAAAATCAATCTTGGCTTGTTTTGCCAAAACCGCTTCTTTATCAAGAGGATCCTGGAAATCTTTAAATTGTCTTTCCTCATATTGTTTTTGTCTGAAAATTCTGTCTTGCCATAAAATCTCCTTTTCATGCTGAACATGCATGAGCTGCACAGCAATCCTGTGGTCCTGTTGGGACATTGCATGAGCCCGTGTGTCAGCTGCTCCTCACGGCAAGCCTTCTCCTGTGCTTCGTGGGCAACGAACTGGTCCATTAACAACCTCCGCTGTCTTTTCCCCCTTTGCTCTCATGCAAAAATATCTTCTACCTGCTTCTCAATTTTTTTTAATGTAGTCATCATCTGAGTCAGTAGTTGTAGGGTCTGCTGTATCTAAACCAGTCTTGGATGCACTTTCTTTTGCCTGGAGATCCTTTTTTATTAATGCTCCAAACTTCATGATCTCATCAGCAACACCTGCTGCCTCCTGTTACTTTTTCATCATTTTGGGGGCCTCAAGTGCTTTCATAGTGCGATTTGATGCAGGTTTAGGAATCTGTATGATAGTTGCTTGGATTTTGGCTATTATTTCATTTTGTCATCTTCTGTTTAAGCATTGCTCTCAGGCAGCCTCACTTTTCATGTTTTGAAATTTTAAGCTTGCCAGAGTCTGTGTGGTTGATACTTGTACTTATCAGATGACTTCTCTTCTTTTTCTGAAGAGCAATGTACACTTGATGTAGGAGTTTTGTTGCTGCTCCAGGCTTTTCTTTGATGATGTTTTGGGCCATATTCTTATCAAAGTGAATACTCAGAAGATGAAACATTGGCTCCAAGTGGGAAAGACAATTAAGTCTGGCTATTGAAATCCTGCTGTCTGAAAATTCTGAAAAATCAACCTGAAGTTCAAATTTGTGCAGAACTTCTCCACTCAGGTAGCCACTGGAAAACACCTTTGCATATAACTTGGGATCTGCTAATCACGGAAAATGCTGTCTTTAATTCTTCTGGTACCAGATCTTCATGCGATTGAGTGAAGCCCTACACCAAATACCAATCAGGGATGCTGTCTTCTATTCTTTTGGAACTTCACAAGATCAAGTGAAGCTCTGAATGAGCTCAAGCCTCAGCCCTCCAACTGATACTAATCAAGTGAGAGAGTCAGAGAGCACCTGAGGATATAGCTCAGTGGAGAGAGTGAGAGAAACACCAGGAAAGTAGCTGAGTGGAGCCAGCACCTGCCTGGTAAGTACAAGGTCCTTAGTTCAACCCCTCTCTCCTCTCTCCCTTCTCTCCAGGTCCAGAGTTCAATCAGTAGATGCAGGGACAGAGGGATGAATATTAAGACAACATTGACTAATCAGTTTCATTACAGCACCTTCCCCCACCCCCATTCTCAGTGTGTTCACCGAGACTAGGACACGGTGTGTTCAAACAAGTTCTAAATCCTAGTGAGATGAATAAGTCTGCCGTTCCCTGAGGACATCTTCCCTGCCCCACACCAGTGTGGCCACCTTACATAGTTAAGTATTTCACTTAGTTAAGTATTTTGCAGAGTTAACCATTTCAAAAGCTCATCTGTAAATTGTGATTTTGGAAAACCCAGCCCATGAGAGGGAGAAAAATGATCCCTTGAGGGGGAACTCCTCCTTGTTCTCATGTAACATTTTAAGCCCCTTCTGGTCCTCTAGCCAAGGAGAAATCCTAGGACCTCAAGGATGCCCCAGCTCCATCTCTGAGGGTCAGTTAGTTCAAGCTGCTAGGTCAGACCTTTTTCTCTCCCACCTGGCAAACCCCAGCTGGGACAGCACTGAAGAGCATGATGCTGGCTGGAACAGACACTCATTCCCTATCAAGAACTGAGCCTAAGAAATGCTCATCATTGGTCAGGCAGGGTTTGAGCCAAAGATAGGACAGAGAGCCGGGGATTTATCTCCGTGGCACTGAGCCTGCCTCATATGCACAAGGTGTTAAGTTTGATCCATGGTACCAAAAAAAAAAACAAAAAAAAAACAAAGCTAGGAGAGACAGACAGACAGAAATACTGTCTCCATGGGAGGAAAAGTGGGAGAGAAGTGGGAAGAGATGGGGCATGCAGAGGATCTGTGCAAGGCAGGCTGGGCCAGGTGTGGGCAGCTCAGTGGGTCTCTAGAGCCAGGTGAAGACTGGCATAACAGAAACAGGAAGGAGCTGCCCTCACTCTTGACTGCTCAGGGTCCCTAGGGCACCCTCCTTCCCAAGGGCTGGAATGCAAATCCAAACACTAAAACACCCTGGCAAGGAGCAAGCTCCAACTGCAGGGAAGCAAGGATCTCAGGCCCAGCTGAGGCTTGCAGTGCTAGTGGGTGCTGAGCAGCAGCAGGGGAGCTGGGCAGCCATGTGCATCTGCAGGCTGGCTGCTCACTGCTCTTGCTTCAGGACCAAGTCTGTCTGTGTGGGATGGTGGCAGTCTCTTCTCAGTTTACAAAGGCCTTTACAAGAGGTGGCTGCACATCGGCAGCTTAGCCTTGAAAATACTCCTCAGTGGGAGGCTGGAGGGCCCATAGGAGACACTGCTGGGTGTTGATGCCAGCTCATCCAGGCCCTGCCCCTCTCCTTGCAAGAGTCCAGGTAGGGAAGTGGACACAATGTCAACCTCTGCTGGTTCTAGTTCCTCACCTTGAAGGGGTTTGATAAGACAAGCTTGGAAGAGAAAAAGCCAGCCAGCAGCAATTTCTGGGCAGCTTCTATCCTGGGGTTAGAGTGTGTGTGTGAGTGTGTGTGTGTGTGTGTGTGTGTGTGTGTGTGTGTGTACCTACAACCATCTAGTCTGGGGCAGGGCTGTGCCCAGCTCAAGAGCTTCCTCACAAGCCAAATTTAGTGACACCCATCCCTCCCAGGGTGTCAGGGAGGGTGCTGCTGTATGGTGTGCTGGTGGTGAGCCTCAAGTCTATATAAAAGGAAATGGGGACAGAGAGATGGAGGGAGACATGCCCCAGCAAGGCATGAAGACCCACAAATAATTCTAGTGGGGTCACCAACTGCCCATAGCTATCTGGCTATATTCATTTCAGTTACTGCTGTCTAGTTTACTTTGAATGCTTCCAGGAGCTCATACATAATTTTTACTTCAAAGCATGACTAATACACCAAGGTTCACAAGTGGGTACCTTCATAAATACTAATTGACATTAAAATGAGATGAGGAAAACTTCACTCTGTGAGAAAGACTATCTAGGCTTTCAGGAAATGAAATCAAAATATCAACTTGTTTAAATAAGGGACTATAGAAACTACTGTAAGAGAGAAATCAGGAACTCAAATTAATAAACATAGAAAATAAATATGTGCATATATATTCAGGTAATAATACCTAACTCAAAGCAACAAAATGCAATTTTCCACTTGCTTGGTTTTGTGGTTTGATTGAGTCACTCTTTAAATTTCTCCCTTCCTTTGCTGTCACTGATCTAATTGCACAAGCTAAGCTCAGAATTTGTTTAAAGATTTGGACAAAAATGTGGCTTTGTGAAACAGTTTTCTTATACTTTCCCAGGTATTTCACCCATACCAAAAAGTAGTAGGCTTTTTAGGTACTCAATTCTCTGCTCCCCAAATCACTGATTTTAGAAGTACTATGAAGAGATTTAGAATTTCTGATAGAAATAATAAGTAAGCAGATGAGGAATATAGAAGGAGTGTATTCACAACTGTTCAAAATGATAAGTGCAACTTTTCCAAAATCACTAGCACGTGATCTCAGTGGGGAGTCAAAATGAATGTCATGTAAGTTAATAGCAACCAAAGTTCAGAGACTGTATGTAATCCATTGTTTCAGCCAGGTGTTATAAAATCCTGATGCCTTCTTTTAGAACATATCCTCCTTAATGCGTTGGACACATAAGGACCTCGGGTATTTGTATGCCATTAATTTCCTTTAAGATAGCTTCAATAAAGCAATTCTTCTTAATGCCCTATATTAACTTTTTGTTTCTAAGACCTTTGCAGTGTAAGATTTTAGAGCTTAGAGCAAAGAAAAGAACCATCTTGTAAGAGCATATGACCAGATTCTGAAGTCAAAATGGATTCAAGTTTTGGCCCCAGAATTTATTATTTCTGTAGCTTTACAGAAAATCTTACTCTGATCTTTATCTCTATCACAGGAGTCAGGAATCTATTTGATTAAACATAATATTAATCCTAATCTAAGAAGTGTGTGAAAATTGAATGACATCAATTAGCTTTTGAGTAATTGAAATTTATTTAAATAAGTGGATAAATTTAAATTGAAATGAGATTTTTTATGCCTTGCTTATAATTCAGAAATTATTATTCTTATGCATACACTTCTATCTCTGTATGACTTTAGAATCTGACACTTCTGTAATGAATTTAGATGAGACTCACCAGATTTTTTTTTCAAATATGTCCCTTAAAATCTTGCTCCTCATATTATAATCCAGAGAGCAGGAGTATTACATTAACTTGGATTGCTTCAGAAATCCAGAATCTTGGGCCTTTGGAGGCATTTAGAATCTCAGTATCCTGGAGATGCTGAATCTGAATCTGAATCTTTAATGTGGTTATTTGAAAATCTGTATCAATATAGAAATCTGAGAACACAGTCTTAGATATAATATTTTGTTATTGTTGTATTTTTAAACTTATTTTCTTTCAGAAGAAATTCACCTATGTTAAGAAATATGATACAAAGTTCACATACATTTAAAACATAACTTCAGAGAAATTTCACAGTTTTGCTAGCGAGGAGCAGCAATGGTGAACCTTTTAGAGCTCCCAATGATAACAAACAGCGCAGGATAGCACTTTTGCCATAGGTTTGTAAGTAAATATTTCTCTGCTTTTCAGGAGAATTTCAAAAGAAAATATTTAGACTTGTTCAGCCAAATTCAATTCCAAAATATTATCCAGTGAAGGTCTCCAGTGAAAGTTTCAGATAGATTCTTATTTATTCTCCAAATGTTCTTTCCTCCACCAGAAAGACAGCAGAAATGTTTATTAAGTGTAGATGATGAAGAACTTCCAATAGTTATTTAATGGCCAGGATTTGAAAAATCAACATATCCTTGTAGGAAGAAATGTTTTAGTTATTACATAATTCAGATAACCTACTTTGAAAACTTTTCTGTCTTGAAACAAATTTTCCAATTTTTCTTTTATGAATCTCTATTTGAATCGGTAAAGCCACTTAGAATTACTGAAAAGTTTTTATGCTTAGTGTGAGAAATACCACATAAGTGTTTCCTTGGAGAATTCCTTACCCTAAAATATTTCTACCTAGTACCATAACTATTAACTAGTAAAAAAGTAAAAACAAAAACATTTTATAGACACAATGTAAGGGTGAAACCACAAATGCATATATCAATCAGAAAAATTGCTGCCAAATGAAAAGGATGGCTGAGTCTCAGGCTTTTAATTAACGTGTGTTTTATACTTGACAATTCATTTTATCACTTTTTAGCTCCCTAGCAGGCAATGAGTAAGTAGCATGCAGGAAAAACTTAAGAGGAAATTTATAAGAGAAAATTTCCAGCTTCAGAAAATGCTGTCATTTCTCCCTCTGTGAATTGAAAATGTATATCATTATTTGACTTGGACACATAGAAGAATTTGTTTCAAAATGTTGACTTTTCCTCAAGAGAGTTGCTACTTTAAACAGTATTTCTTGCTAGGTGCCCTTGTCCCTTGGAATACACACAAGAACTATTGTGTCTTGGGATTTATAGTTTTGAAAACCTTCATTGTATGTGGTACAGGGAAGAAATACAGAGATATAATGAAACAAGAGGCAAAACAAAACAATGCTTATTTTCTATGATTATATATTATTTATATATTATAGATAATATACTATTTATATATTATATAAAATAAATGTATTAATATATTATACAATTATATATAATAATTAAATAAAATTAAATAAAAAATATAAAATATAATATATTTGTATATAAATATATAATGTATTTATATATTTTTCTATGTTTATATAAAAAAGACATATAGAAAGATGCATAAAAAAGATTTTAATTTCTTCCCTAGTCTTAGGGAATATCCTCAATTTCATTTCCTGCAAAGTTTAGCTTTTGCAGATTACACAGATTTTCTATGCCTTCAATTTTGCTGATTTTGTTATATCAGTTGAGTTTTCATAATTTTAACAACTTGTCCACCTTCTCAATCTTTTCTATTAGATTACAACTGAGATTCAGCACTTCAAGCTTAATACATTTTTCCAGATTCTTGATATAACTGCCCATTGTGAAGAGGCTGGTGTATCTAATATCCAGTTCTTCCTATTCATTTTCATCATTCTAATTTTCTTCCCACCATCTTTAGAGAGTGAAAGGTTCAGCGATTTTACCAAGGCCAAATTGTCCTGTTGAGATTTTTTTAAGGAGAGCCTCTGTAATATTGGATTCCTACATGTAAATAAGGTGATTTCTGGTCTTGACAGCCCAAAAGCACACTCTTTCTCTTTGTACAAGTGACTTCCTCACATGACCATTGTCCTTCAGAATGCAAAGATAGAATCCCAGACCCAAGTGAAGGAGAAATCTACCCAGATCTCATATTGAACATAAGAGATGATAGGCTAGGAGAATGAGATGATGGTGACATGTTTGTTTGGGGGAACTTCTGACGCGGAGAGTCTTTCTGCCCAGCAGCCCACATTGTGTGGCGAGGTGGAAGTGGAAGCAGAAGCATGTGAGTCCTTTCCTCAGGCTCCAGCGTCGTGGCCATTTTGTTGTGTTGTTTATTTTGGTTATTTTGCAGAGAAATATTTGGCTCTGACACCATAGCCCCGCTGCTCACAGATCCGTGGGCACCTCATGACGAACTTCTCTCACCTTCAGCCGAGGCATGAAAGAATGCTCTGAAAGCGTTTGCTCTGGCATGAATGTAAATGCCCCCCCCAAATTTCATGTGTTGGAACTTAAATTTAAAAGTGATAGTGTTAAGAGGTGGGGTGTTTAGGAGGTAATCATGGATTAGATCAGTGGTTGTATAAAAGGGCTGGGACCAACTAGTCAGGCCTTCTTGCCTTGTCCAGACCCAGGGAAAAAGCCTTCAATGTCACCTGAATGTGGCACGTTGGTCTTGAACTTTACAGCTGGTACTTTGTCATCTCAGAACAAACACACTGAAACAGAAGCATTAAACCCTGCTTTTCAAGGAACTTTCCACCTGGGCTTTAGCACCAGACTGGGTAGATTCTGAGCTTTATCATTTACTGAAAGAGAAGGAAAATTATTTGGCTTAAATCTTTGGGTGTCCTCAATCTGAAAGGCAAAAAATATCATCACTCCAGGTTGTAAACAAGTTGAAAGCACTTCAAGATTTGACTTCTCTGATCCTAGTTGAAAATCCAATTGTGACCCTTCCTCATTACCTCTTGTTTATCATTTTCCACCTTTGTTCACTGGAAAGTTTGGAAGGTCAGCCAGGAACTACTCAGGATTGACAGGAGGCTTTTGAGAGATTCAGTTTAGAAGAGGTAGAAAGACTGCAAAGAAATCTGGAAAAAAAGATGATAGAAACTGAAGATCTTAAGAGCAAACAGAAAAGGTTCCTTGAGGAAATTAAACTAAACAAAGCATTAAAAGAGAAGGCCCTGTTACAGAAACAGAGCTGTGAGGAGCTAGAAAGTGACCTAAACACGAAAAATGAATGGCTAAAATGGAAGAACATGGAATTAACATGAGCATGTCAGAAGCAATACAAGCTGGAACAGGAACTGGCCTTTTATAAAACTGTTGCTAAATTTGAGCCACTAAATTATTATCCATCAGAGGATGCTGAAATTGATAAAGCCCTTGATGAGAGCCCTTACATTGGCAAATCCAGATACAAGAGATATGTGTTTTCCACAGAAAGTAATATTACCAGTCATGCCCAGGCAGTACAGATCAAAAAGATGGAGGCAGCTGAAGGGGAGCAGCTTAGAAATGAGCATGTGAACTTGAGAGCCATTGCACCACTGGATGTACAACAGAAGACAGAGAAAAAAAATAAGTGCAGCACAAATGCAAGTGTCAGAACTGCATGATGAAGTAGAAAAACCAGAGCAGAAAGTTTTAAGAGCTACTGAAGAATTTAAACAGCTGAAGGAATCTATACAACAGAAAAAAGTATGTAAAAGCAAAGCATCTATGCTAAGATGAAATGAAAAATAAAATGTGCTTTTCCTTTATAACCATATAAAATTTTAAATCAGAAAATAATAACCAAAATAATGCCCTACTTCTTACCCTGATTCACCCTCTGAAAAATACAATATCACATGCTGAGTTTTCTCCATTAATTTTCTGATACCTTCTCACATTTGGGAAAATGATGTCAATAGATTATATAGATTTTAAATGTTTATCTCACAGAGAATTGTCTAGATTGTTGAGTACAATATTAATGTTTTGTTATATCTATTTTCATATTTTTTGTAAATAAAATTATAGGAACCTTATATGAACCTTATATCTTAATGAGTTCTGTGATTGGAACTTGTCTACACTGTTTCAGACATTTGGGGTAATGTAGGAGAATATTTTGTAAAAGGACAAAAATTTCAAGATACTTTTTCACAAAGCAAAATAAAATACAAAGTAATTTCTTACATTTGTATAGTATTTTTTAGAAATACCACCCATTGCTGCGCAAGCACAGGGACCCAAGTTCTATCCCCGGTACCAAAAAAAAAAAAAAGAAAAGAAAAGAATAATGGCACCATTGAAAGATAAATTATTACAAGCCTCTTGTCCTCCTCCATTCTCTTCCTCTTCCATTCTTCTGCTCCTTCTACTCCTCTTTCTCTTTCAAATGTTTTCAAGAACTTGTTCATAGAATATGACTCAGATGTTGAGTTTGTGGTTCACAGATATATTTTGATTGATAAACAAAGTTTATCATGTGTGGTGCTTTTTAAAATGAAGTTTTTGCAGTCTTTCAATGTTAAGAAATATCACATAATATTTAGGTAATGTTAAAATGTTCTTCAATATTTCACAAGAGATTAAATAATATAGTCAGCATTTTATGCCTCAATTTTGTCTTCAGTGAGACCTAATGAAAAAATTAATGCAGTCTTATATTTATAAATCGATAGTGGTATTTACACACAATGGTGTACTATTCTGTCATAAAGAAGGATAAATGTGTCATATGTAGGAAAATGGTTGCACTTTGAGATTATAATGTCAAATAAAATAAAGCAGACACACAAGCTTAAATACCATTTGGTTTCTCCTATATGAGAAATCCAAAATATAAATAGAGAGCAAAGTAAAGATAATAGATAATAGAAAGTAGGGAGATAGATCTTTCTCAAATGTGAAGAGAATCAAGAGATGGAAGGAGTAGGGGATGAAAACAGGAATAAGATGTGTTATGTACATGTGTCAACTGTACACAACAGATGTACACATTATGAACTGCAAGCATATACTACTAATAAATAAATTTAAAATGCCATTACCACCAAAATCAGGACAGTAACAAGAGACTCCCCTATGGTTGAGAAAATTCTGTGATTTTTTTGATTCCTCCTTGAAAACCTGGAAGACCTGACATTAACAGACCTGAAACTCTAAATGCCAATCAGAAAAGTGGGAAATGCAACCTCCTTCCCTTCCAGGGTTCAGGAATTCAGTTTGCCATGTCCTTGGGGTGCTACCCTATGCGAGGAAAATTCCAGGTACAGCTCTATGTAGGAAATACAACTAAGCAATGTTATGAAAGGATTTGTATGAATTACTGGAAATATTTTAACTTGGTACCGAATTTCGGATTCCCAAAGTAGGGTACTTTTTATCCCCACAAATGTTAATACACTCACTCCTCTCCTGGGTATCCTCAAAGGGTTTGGTTGCTGGAACTCCGGAGATACCAAAATCAGTGAATGCTCAAGCTCCTTCTATAAACTGCCAGAGTTGAATGTAGCCTACATACATTTGCTCATATGTTTCAAAGCATCTCTGGACAACTTGTAATACCCATTGTAACTACTGTGCAAATGCTATGTAAATAGTTGTTACACCAGAGAAAAATGACGAAAATTACCCAGAAAAGACCTGTACATGTTCAGTATAGACAATAGCCTCAATGCACAGAGGATTCAGGGTTGATTGAATCTGTGAATGCAGAACCCATGGACATGTGGGCTGACTGTGTTGGTATGTGTTTTCAGTCCTCTAAATGAAAGATGCTGCCTCACCTTCACCATGTGCATATTTTGTTTTTCAAGACAACTGTAAACAGAGTGGAGGTATAGTGCTCACAGCACTGCACTGTCAGTTTGCTACTGACCCCAGCTTACTTCCTTTGCTCTGTCCCTGGGATATTGAAAAAAACAGTGAAGAACTATGGTGCTGTGCTCTGTGCTTTTCAGCCTGGCCCTTTATTATGCTGTTTCTCTAGAGCTTGTTAGATGATTCAGTGAGCTGATTCTAACACCAAGTAACATTTTCCATTTGTTACCATAAAACTCTATAGTCTCCATATTACCTGAAAGAGAGACTTCAAACAAAAGTTTTGGAATGTGACTTTGGTTTGTGCATAGGCATCAATTTTTTTAAATTTTAAACTAAAGAATATAAGCCCCTACATTTATTACCTGGACTTGTTTCCTCTAATGTTAACATCTTATATTACCATAATACAATGATTGCGAATAGAAAATTAAGATTGGGACAATAATACTAATTAACATCTTAAAGATTGCTACACTTTGGATCTTGAATATTCTTTAAAAATCTATATATTAAAGCTTTAGACCCCGGGGGAGCACTATTGGGATGTGAAGTAGTATGGCAGATCTTAGGTCATTGGATGAATACCCTGCGAAGGGGATTGTAGGCCTCTAGCCCTTCCTCTTGCTCTTCCTCATCATGGTGTGAGCAGTTTTGCTGTACCCTGTGTTCTACACTGTTACCACAAAGCACTCTACCCGAAGTCTCAAAGCTATGAGTTCAGCCAATCATGCCATAGAAACCCTAAAACTGTGAACCAAAACAAATCTTGTCTCTGTGCGAGGTAATTATATTTGGTATTAGAAATTTGACCAACACATAGACCTTCTGTGAATTTTATCCAATGTCCACTGATGTCCTTTTTTGGACTACAGGATCTCGCCTAAGATCACATAGTCTTTATTTTTCCTTAATTTGCCCTAATCTATAACATTTCCTTTGTCTCCTTGTCTTTAATCATCTTCACATCTTTGAAGTTTACTGAATAAGTATTTTATTTCATTTTTTCATCAAGTTTCTTGGTACATTTTAGGTATAAAATACAGTTACATTCCTCATTGGGATCTGGAACATTTACAGGGTGTAACTTCTTATTTTTTCCCCATTTCCCTGCCCTCCCTTCACCCCCCCAAACTTCCCTATTTACAGAGACTTTGTTTCCATTTTTTCCTTTTCTCATATTTTTTCTTTACTGTTCTTTCCTTTCCCCTACTCTTCTCACTTCCTCTACTCCTTTGGACCTTTACTTCCTATTTCAAATTATCAATTATACCATTTGAACCTTATTTACACTTTTAATTTTTCACACCTGAGAAAACTATTCAGTATTTACATGTATGTTGTTTATTTCACTTAAGAGTATGGCCTCAGTGTGCATCCATTTAGCTATAAATGTCTCTCGCTTCTGGTTCTTTATGGCTGAGTAGTACTCCATTTTATATTAAAAAAAAACCAAACACACACATCTTCTTTATCCAGTCTCCAGCTGACAGGCATTTGGGCTGTTTCCAAGTTTTAGCTATTACAAACCGTGTCACTATAAACATGGGTGGGCATATATTGCTGTGGTATGCTTCTTTTAATTCTTTTGGAAAGATATCCAGCAGAGGGATAGCTAGGTCAAATGGGAACTCTAATTCTAGTTTTTTGAGGTATCTCCATATTGATTTCCACAACGGTTGTACCAGTCTGCACTCCCACCAAAAATGGAGAAGGGTTTCTTTCTCCCCATTGCCCCGTCATTTGTTATTGGTTGATTTCTTGATAGCAGCCATTCTTTCTGGGGTGAGGTGGAATCTCAACGTTGTTTTCATCTGCATTTCTCAAATGACCAGTGATGTTAAACTTTTTTTCATATATTTATTTGCTGTTTTTACTTCTTTGTCTGAGAAATCTCTGTTCATTTCAGATGCCCATTTTTGAATCGGGTCTTTATATTTGGGAGGTCTGATTTTTTTTAGTTCTTTGTATATTCTAGATAGTAGACCTTTGTCTGAGGAACAGCTGGTAAAAATTTTTTTCCACATTGTAGGTGGTCTCTTAGCTCTGTTGATGGTTTCTCTTGCAGTGCAGAAGCTTTTTAATAAGATCCCACTTGTTGATTCTTTGTGCTAATTCCCATGCTACTGAGATTTTGTTCATAAAATCTTTTCCTATGCCACTGTATTTGAGAGTTCTACCTAATTTATCTTCCAGCATGTTCAGTGTTTCTATTTAATATTTAGATCTTTAATTCACTTTGATTTTAGTTTAGTGCTTGTTAAAAGATAGGAATCTAGTTTTAATCTTTGGCAGGTTGAAATCCAGTTTTTCCAATACCATTTATTAATGAGGCTACCTTTCCTCTAGTGAGGATGGTTGGCTTCTTTGTCAAAGATGAGGTAGCTGAATGTCTGGAGTGGTTTTTTAATCTTCTAATCTATTCCACTGGTCTTCCAGTCTGTTTCTTTGCTAGTACCATGCTGCTTTTATCACAGTGGCTTTGTAGTAATTTCAAGTTGGGGAATGTGATACTCCCTGTGATCTATCTGTTGCCTAGGATTGCTTTTGCTATTCTAAGTCTCTTCTGGTTCCAAATGAATCTTTGGATTGTTTTCTCTAGTTCTGTTGGGATTTCAATTGGGATTGCAATGAATCTGTGTAGCAGTTTTGAAGTATGGCTATTTTCACTATGTTGATTCTTCCTATCCAGGACCAAGGGATGTCTTTCCATTTTCTTATATCCTCTTCAATCTCTTTTTTCAGAGTGCTGTAGTTTTCATTGTAGAAGTCTTTTGCTTCCTTTGTTAGGTTGATTCCTAGATATTTCATTTTTTTTGATGGTTCTGGAAGTAGATGTTAATGATCATCTGGATTTATGCTCTATTTGTTGTGACTTCACCTTTCTCATTCCTAATTGCATGGATTTGAGCCTTTCCTTTTTTGGAGAAGGGTAGCTAAGAGTTTATCAATTTTATTTGTTCTTTTGAAAAACCAACTCTTCAATTCATTGATTTTTTGTATCATTCTCTTGGGCTCCATTGCATTGATTTCTGCTGTGATCTTTATAATTTCCTCCCTTATATGAGCTTTGGGTTTGTCTTGCTCTTCTTTTCTAGGAGCTTAAGGTTCAACATTATGTTGTTTATTTGAGCTTGCTCTGTTTTCCTAATATAAGCATTCACTGCTATGAATTTCCTGCATAGAACTGCTTTCTTTGTGTCGCATAGATTCCTGTATTGGCATTATCATTTAATTGTAGAAACTGTATAATTCCTTCTTTAATTTCCTCTGTGACCCATTGATAGTTGAGGAGGGTGTTATTCAATTTCCATATGTTTGTGCAGTTCTTGCAATTTCTTATACTATTGATCTCCAGTTTAATTGCACTATGGTCTGATAATATACAGGGGATAACTTTACTTCCTTTGCATTTATTTACACATGTTCTATGAGCTAACATGTGGTCTATTTTGGAGAATGACCAGCCTGCAGCCGAAAAGTATATGTATTCTGATTTTGGGGGGGTGGAACACTGTAGACATCTATTAAGTCCCATTTCTTCAAAAGCTTTGTTCAGTTTTATTATGTTGTTGTTGAATTTTTGTCTAGATGATCTGTCTATTTGTGACAGTGGGGTACTGAGTTCCCCCACTATAATTGTATTAGTGCTTATTTGGTTTTTCATGTCCATTAATATTTGTTTTGTGTAGTTAGGCCATTTGTATTTGGTGCATATATATTTATGATTGTCATCTCTTCCTCTTGAATTGTTCCCTTTACAAGGATGTAGTGGCTTTCTTTGTCTCTCATTAGTTTTGGTTTGAAATCTACTTTGTGTGCAAATAAGATTTCTACCCCTGCTTTTTTCTGGGTTCCTGTCATGTGGAGAACTGTTTTCCATCCTTTTACTTTCAGTCTATGAGTTTCTTTTTGAACTAGGTGGGTTTCTTGTATACAGCATATTATTGGATTTTGCTTCTTAATCTATTCTGCCAGTTGATTTCTTTTGATTGGTGAATTGAAGCCATTAACATTGATGCTTATAACTGATATGTATTGGCATATCCTTGTCATGTGATTTTCCTGTTGTTGGCTCTTTTATTTTTTATTTTCCCCCTTCTCCCTTCAATTTCTTGTCTTACCTAGTGGCTTTGCTCTGTTGCACCTTATGGAGTTGTGACCTTCATTTTCTTTTTCTAGGAAATTGTTTGGAGTGCTGGTTTGGTATTCATGAAATTTCTCAGGTGTTCTTTGTCATGGAAGTATCTTATTTCCCCATCAATTTTGAAAGACAGTTTTGCAGGATACGTCAGTCTAGGTTGCATGTTATTGTCTTTTAGGGATTGAAATACCTTACTCCAGGCTCTTCTGGACTTGAGGGTTTGTGTTCAAAAGTCTGCTGTGATTCTTATGGGGTTCCCTTTGTATGTGATTTGTTTCTTTTCTCTAGATTGTAGGATTTTGTTCTTCTGTTGGGTTTCAGGAATCTTGATTATTATACATCTAGGTGTAGATTTTTTTTCATGGCTATTTGGAGTCCAATATGTCTCACTCATCTGTATGTCTAACTCTTTCTCTCTGTTTGGGAAGTTTTCTGTCATTAATTCTGTGAACAGTTTTTTATGTCATTTGAACTTTCTCCTGATTTTTCATGGATTCCTATCGGTCTTGTATTATTCTTCTTTGCATCATCAAGGAGCTTCTGGATCGATTTCTCCTGGTCCCTTACTATTTTTAAGAGATCTCTGTTTTCATGGTCACTAACCACAATCCTGTCTTCTATATCTGATATTCTGTCTTCACATTTTCTCATTCTGCTGTGAATGCTTTCAATAGAGTATTTAATCTCTTGGGTATCTGTTTGAATCTGTTTCATGGATTCTATTTCTTTCCTATGTTGGATGTTCATGGTTTCCATTTCTTTCCTATTCTGGGCATTCATGGTTTTTGTCATGGTCCTGAGCTCATCTTTTTTTATGTTTCTCTTCTAGAGTCTTTAATCATGTCTTTCATTCTGTTCACCATCTCTGTAGTTATCTGGGTAATGATTTCTGTTTTGAATTTTTCTAGAGCTTCATTCATGTTTTGTTACTTCCTGTGCCATCAGTGTAGGGTGTCAAGGTAATTGATTATCAGACTTTTCCACCTCATTTCCCCCAGAATTTGCCTTTGGTGAGGTGGTAGCCTGATTTCGTGCCTTACTTAGGTGTCTTCTCATTTCTAATTTTGGTGTTGGTATTGTTTTTGGTTCAATTCCTGGGTTGATACTTCAATACTGCTTATTGTATGTATCTTTGTTGATTGTATTTAGAAACTTTATGGAATGATTGTTTCTCAGAAGTGTCTTCCAGATATATCTGGCCTTTAAGTTTTGAATCTCTAATGACTCTTAGGCTGTCTTATTTTTCAGGATACCAGGAAAGACAACTGATGAGATCAATCACAACACCTAAGCCCAAGTGATACAGTCAGCAACAACAATAATATCAAGCACAGTTTAGAAAGTGACAATTTGTGGTAGTTTTTAATCTATCACTTTTAAACCTCTGAATTAAATCAGTGTTGAGGACCAGCTCTAAATATGTCTATAGTGAATAAACTCTTCAATATAACAAATTTACCTTTTGGGATGGGGACCTAGAAGGAGTTGGGTAGGGAGGGATAGATAGGTATGACAGGGAAAAGTGAGAGTGAGGCCAGAGTGCACAGGAAGATCACACAAACTCTAAGAAGCTGTTGAAGAGAAGAGGAGATGACAGAACAAAAGAGCAAACACAAGAACAAAACAACCTAACAACAAGAAGAAGGCTAGAAACTGTATTCACTTTTCTTTAAAACTAATGACAATGGAGAGTAAGAAAAAGAGAAGAAAAGAAAAAGTAAGAAAAAAAGAAATTCAAATTAGGACAGGAAAAGGAGTAAAAAGGGAGAGAAATGAAGAACAAGGTGGGAGTGAGAAAGTGAGAGAGAAAGAGAAAGAAAAGGAAAAAATTTGAAAAGAGAAAAGAAAAGAATAGATAAAAATTAGAAAAAATATTAAAAATAAGAGACAAAATTACTTTGAAAATTAAAAAAAATAAATAAAAATAAAGGGCCTTCTTCAGGGTATGTCTCTGCTGTCAGTATAGACAGCATGAGTAGGATCATGCCAATGTAAATCAACTAGTCTCAGCAAGCCAACCACTATCTCCTGAGGTTCAGGCTGGTTTCTGCCTGCAAGGCCCAAGTTGAGATCTGTGACCTCCTGCTGGGTTGAACTCTGCAAAGTTCTACTGCAGGTTCCAGCTGCTCTTCCCTGGTAGATAGTCCAGGTTCTGATGAGAGGTGGTGATCCCTCCAACTTACCAAGTACAGTGGCCTGGTGTGCTTTTATTGCAGAGATTTTCTTTTCCAGTGGGCTTCAGTTTTCATATAGGAGCCTCAGAGAGGTCCTCTTTCTCTTGTTCACTTCTGTTCTATCTTTGAGAGCTCAGATCAATGTTCTTTCTGAACCACTGCCCCTCTGTGGTAGTGGGGGGCTTCATTGGTGCCCGCAAGGCTCCAACACTCTGCATCGAAGGGGCAGGGCCACCAGCCGGCCTCCACACTCGTGGGACCTCCGCTGCTCTGCTCCTAACAAGTATTTTAAATGGTCTATTATTTTAGTCTGCCAGTATATCTGTGTTCTTGTGCAGATTAGTTTAAGTATCCCCTATTCGAAATGTTTGGAATGAGAAGTGTTTCGGATTTTGAACTTGTTTTGGATTTTGTAATATTTACATATGTATGTGGTACCTGGGGACAGGATCCAAGTGTAAACAGAAAATTCACTATGTTTCTTACTGTTGTACGTTATAAAATAATTATTTGCAAAATTTTAATGCAGCAACACTTTAACAGACTGTTTACATAAAGTCAGGTTTGGAATTTTCTATTTGTGGCATAGGTCAGTGTTCAAAAAGTTTCATACTATAGAATATTTCAGAGTTTAGTATCTGAGTTATGGATATTCAACTTGAATGAGGTTCTGTCCCTCTTAGGTTGTTGGAGTATTTTCACACAGGAAGATTTAGCTGGATGAAAGATGCAGTTTCAAAGATGAAAATCAGATTTTTTCAGTGAGATTTGTAAATCTAAACTTATCAACATTCTTAAGCTCCTCAAAAGGAATGCAAAGTAGAACAGAGTAATAATGTTAAAAGGGAAAATAGCACTACTCTATGATAATTATAATTGAGTAAAAAGACACAAATTTAATAAAATAGACAGTCAATGGATCAAATTAAAATATCTTTACATTCCATAATGTAATTTTTGCATGGCTGTGAGGAAGAAAGTTCTTATACATGT